>NC_136057.1:972318974-973614181 GCF_964261635.1 Lissotriton helveticus | reverse complement strand
GCGGGGTGCGACGCGCTGTCTGGCTATTTTGGGGTCTCTATGCCACCTTCTTATCGTGTGGGTGGTAATGGCTCTGTCGCGCTCTTCAGGGTACGGTACCTCGTGTGGTGCTTGCAGTCCCGGTGGTACCCAGTTGCGCTGCACAGGGTTGCTGCTCAGCTGTTCTAGTCCCCTTCAGACTGTGTGACACTTGCTGCTTGGAGTTCTGCAGGCTCCTTGTGTCTGCGTGGATGGGGCTCTGCAGCGTCTCCCTCTGCCACGTGGTGGGTGTGTTGCCTTCCGTTTTTTCTTTTTTCCTGGATGTTCTGGTCGTATCCCGACCTCGTCGCCACTGTAATGATGCCACATACAATGAAATCGCTGACTCAGTTAGCCTTTTTAACTGTTCCTTTATTATAGAACAACTATCCCTGAAGAGCGCCGAGCCGGCGCTACGCTATCGCGGGTGCCGCGCCTCTCAATGCGCTGCGCGCGCAGTCCGCCACAAAATGGCCGCCGCACGTCACGTAGCTACGTGACGTGCATAGACTAGTGCGCGCCACTACAAATTTTAGTTTATTGCCCCTTAAAAAAAAGTATTAACACCTCCGAACTCTTCCGTTTGTCACTATTACAAAACCATGCCAGACAGAATTGGACAAAGATTTTGGCAGGCTTAGTGCGAGCAGAAGGCAATCTGCTTTAACTTGTTACTTCACTAAAACACAAACTGACCCAGAATGAGTGCAGAGCAGCACGTGCATTAACTATGAGACTCAAGCGCAGCCTGCCCTCTGGCAACCAATCCTCTGATTTTACAAGGCTTAGACAATAAATCTGAAGCACAGGCCGAGCCCTCAGCATAGGAGATTATAAGAATTTGCCTAAATGCCGGAAACGTTTTTTTTAACGTGCAGCTCTTTTTGCTTTTATGAACAAGTAAAGCACATTTAATAAACAAAAATTATACCTGTATTGATTGTGGGCGCCAGCGCTCATATGTATTCAGTATTTCACTCATGCTGGACAGGACGTTGTATATTTTAAAACGTTTATTGGCACTTTGGCTTTCCTGCTGCACACTTCCAGCCTGACGTGCCCCCAGCTCAGCCTAAAGCCTGCTCGCAAGCATTCTTCAGCGAAAATGAAACAAACTTTTGTGAGAGGTAGGCCGGTCAGGTCTGCTCAGGACGTGACATCACTAACGTGATGACGACGGTCTTCAAGTATGCCTGGACAAAGGTGGGACTTCCGAATAGACATACCAGGCAGCAGCTACAGAGGGAGAGCAGCGCTGCTCAGGAAATCATTTCAATAATAATTACCGGGCCCTCTATCTGCCAGAGGAGAATTCTATAGACCCGGCCCGGTAAAATAAGTGCCGGTGCTGAGCACCGGAAAGCTCTGGCACAAATTAAGCACTTCCCAGAATGTTCTCTGATTTGATGCAAATATTTGCAGAAGCTTGAAAGCAAGATTGAGGATTCTTTGCTTTAAAAAAAAATGTTCATTAAAAAACGAAAGCAAGAAAAAAAACGTTTCACTAAACTACTGCAAAATTTCAGGTTCCATTTTTTGCCGCATCATTTAATAACATGGGTTGATGCATGCTAGTTTTTCCCAAAAAGATTCACAATGGAAAATCAGTGTAACCAGTTTCAATAAGATTATGGGAAACAAAAATAAACCAGCATTGGCAAGGCCAGTAGGTCTGAAATTGGTGGTCAGCTTTTTAGTTTTATCAATGTGTGAATTGTTTTGGCATGGTTTTGGAAAACCTTATTGGTGTGGGAGCTGCCAGGTCCTCACCATTATAACAAACATTGGCAAAAGCAAAAATTGTTTTTGGTCTCAAAAAGCACAAACTGACACAGTTACTGGCACTGAACAAAACTACTTTGTGTGCCAATATGCTCCTCGTGAAGCCAGCCGGTCGAGAGAGAGACAGAATTTTAATAAACGTAAAAGGTCATGGTCAACGCCAAACCAAATTAGAGGCCTAATTATTAAAGTTTCATAAGTGCACCCATGCATTAAGTGCAGCTAAACGGCTTTCATGAATTCTCAAGAATTTTGCAGGAGTAGGACAAGAAATAGTAAATACATTTCCAGCATTTCTCAGGAAGGGAAAAGAGGCTATATCAGCGCTCTATATAATGAGATTGCAGCCACAATTTGTCGTTGCACTACATGGCACCAAAGGGACAAGTGAATTTTGTTACAGGACAAGTAGGTTTATGAAGCAAACTGTCCCATGGACAAGTAGATATTTTATTATATTCCATACCCCTGCAAATATCATGAACAATGCTTATTTAGTTATTTAATGTGTTTTATTCTTTAATGTTGAATACAAGTTGTTTTATATCTAATGCATTTATTCTTCTAACCTGGATGAAGGGGGAAGAGAGTGATGGTAGAAAAAGGGAGGGGGCGGCATTTTTCAATTCTCCCCTAAGGCAGCAAAACACCTAGAAATGGCCCAGTGTGTTCCCAAGGTGGCCGCAAATGGGTCTGCAATTATATGTAAATGAAGATAGCCTGAAAGCGCAAAAGGCTTGATTCCAGTCTGTCTTCATTTACATGCAGCCGAAAAAGTACATTAAAAAGTGTGGCGATGGTACTACTGAGTGGCATTGGGTAAGTGGGGTCAAAGACATAGCTCAAATTCAGTATTTTATTTTTTTTCGTCACCTTTGGGTAATTGCATATAAAAACGGGCACACACCTCAAATAAGAAATAAAAGCAAGTTAAACTAATCAAAAGGAAATATACTCTTTTGCCTGATGAAACCTCAGTTGGCTAATGTGATCACTGCAGGTGTCTTCGTGTGTGACCAGAGTCACAGAATTAAATCCTGATTGTTGTAGTGAGGAATAGTGACTTGTTTATAGTGTTATGAGGTCTCAGTCTGTGACTGAAAGCACAGTGAAATGGTATCACAATGTATAAAATTAGGCTGTGCAGAATACTCTTTAAGATAACACAAGAGCTTTTACAATATACAGTTTAGTGATAAGCACAGGAGCCCCGCACCCACCCTCTGTGACTGGACCCAAGTCATGGCAGTCTCACTATGAAAGAAAAGATGGGGTGCATTTTCTTTGCTAGCATTGAGGCCCAGGTCATCACTGTTGCATATGGAACAGGACCTAAGCAACAGGGGAGGAGGGGGGCTAAATGTGCTTTATTTGTTGTTAGTTTTTTGTACACAAAGCGACAGAAAGCTTGCTTTGGACATCTGGCCTAGAAGTGATGGGCCTGTTGAGTGGGCAGAGTAGATGGCCTGCTTTGGAATTAATGAGCAGTTCACGGTCGTCATAGTGGTGACTTGATTTGTAAGCTTGGCAGTAGTGACATACTTGGCTTCAGCTGGAGGTTGAGCAATGTTAGCATCTACGCCTCTATACATATAAATAAAGCAGATGTTTCTCATAAGGCTTTCATGTGGAGGCCAGGTAAACATTGCTACATCCCTTTCTTCCTCAGTTCCCTGATAAGGCTTCCTTAAGGATTCCAGGGGGCGGATGGTTTCCATGACAAGAGTCCAAACATAAGCAAGCTCTTCCGGCTCAGATGGGTGGAAACAACAGTATTACACAACCATTGCGTCTTTTATGCAGGTGGGACTTTGTCCTCAGCACAGCAACCATCTTATACCATTGATAGACCTGCCAACCAACACACGCAGCGCCGCCATGTGTCAACCAATATCAGCTCTCTTCATAGGGTCACCCAGTCATCAGTAGATATCGAACACTAGGTAAACTACAAAGTTAAAATTTAGAATGGAATGGTGCACTGGGCAAAGGTTCTGTTCACAAAAGTCAATCAGACAATCTTAGTAGATTTTTCTTTTTATTTCTTTTTCTCTTATTTCTTATATTGTCTTCATAGTACTCCAGTGTAAACAGCGGCTGGTACAGGAATTGCAGTGCACGGGATTTTGACTTTATGAAACAAGAAGTGAGGTACAGTAATCAAAGTCCGCCGTTGTGGTGTTTAAGTGTATAAACTAGAAAGTGGTTTTCGAACCCAAGTGGAAACGCTCTTTACTTTTGAATTTCAGACTCTCTAGGACACACGTGGAAGCGAAGCACCTTTTAGCCCCGGTTTCAATTCTTTTCCTCTTTCTCTCACTTTTCTCACACACAAAAACAGACACACACAAGTTGGCAAGCACACAGACATAAGCAAACACTCACACAAAGTCTCAGGTGGAATTAAAGCCATTTTAAACTCCTTGCATCCCATGGCTTTCTAAATTGTCACTGTCAATGTGCTGAGACCATACCTGTGTTTGCCCAAATGCACACAATAGTGTGAATGTGATTAACAGCATAGGGCATAAAGGGGCCCTCCACTGTCAAACACAGTGTAATGTTGAACGCAGGGACATCATTTACAAACCTGATGGAGAGGGGAAGAGGACAGGAGGCAAAGCACTTTCAGCTGAATGGTCGTTGTGTCCCTGATCGACGGTGCAGAGTCTGTCTAGACCCTGCACTGTTAATCACAGCATGATGCAAGGTAAGTCCTCTCAGACCCCTGCAGTCTCAGGGCATTCAAATGGACATTGCTGGAATCTCCAATAGGGACTCTGCAAAAGGGTGCTGCGCTTACAAGCTTCTGAGAAGGAGACCGGCATCTACCCTGTGGTAAAAGATTAACCTAACCGGAGCCTGTAGTGCCATCTATTAGCGTACCGGTATTCTCCCTGGCTAAAGAGACGTGCGGTACTGACTGCCAGAAAATTCGGAAGCGTCGATACTGGTGAGTACCGTCCCATTTAACCCGTTGACCTCCGGCGCGAATTTCGCCGCAGTGCGGGTGAAATAAAGGGTGGGTGTGGTTCGGACGGCCCCCAGCCGTCTTTCGCATACGCCCACCGTGACATCGGACGGCCAGGGGCCGTCCGACCCACCAAAAAGGTTAAAGCACTGAATGTACTTTGATGGCAACTCGTACTATGAAGGTTTATATTCCACCATTCACTGGGGTGGGAAACGTGCACCATTGGTGAAGGGATGGCTGAATAGCCTCGTCACATGCTCCTTGCAGAGTGAGTTATATGCTGGCACTACCCCTCCATCGTCTAGACCTAAAGACATATGCGTTCCATTTTGGGACTACTTGAACATTCAGCGCATAGACTCTGCCACTCAGGTGAAACAAGGCATAGTCCCTACAGGGGTGGTGTAGTTCACATTAGCATCTCAGTCGCCCATCCTTGCCACGACACTTTGAAAGGCTTACAGGTTTCCAGGCAAGATGGGGATGGTAGGTTTGGCGCCATGGGTACACTCCTCAATACAATTAGTCGCGGTATTCAGCCTGAGCTGGTGGTGAAGGTGGAATATTTAAATCCCTCTGGTCTTTTCTCTCTTAATTGTCCTGCTATGATTATATGTAACGTACTGCCTACTTGCCTAGACTGTAACTTACATTTTTCTTTGTAATTCAATAACTGTTCATATTGACTGGAAATGTGCAATGATATATGGAAATGCTAAATAAAGTTATAAAAAAAGGGGTAAATTCCACTCTACATTTCTAGGTCAAACCCTACCTGAGGCCCATCTCCATTCTCACAGTGTAAAAAGTATTTCCAAGTTGGTAGATCTACACTAAAGTGAGGCAGGGATGAGCTGGACCACTGAGAAATGGAAATGTGAAAATCGCCTGACATGTGACCAACTCTAGACAATCCAAACAGCTTTTGCATTTCTCTGTTGGCCAGGCTGCCTGTGATTAAAGGTTGCGTCTTACAACTATTGTTGAAATCACGATTTATGAACTATAAATGGTATCAACTGGATACCATTACAGTATTTAGTCGTTTGGACTTTGTACTCTTTGTTTTCCCAATCAAAAAGCAAAGACATGTGTATTGTTCAAATGCGAACGGTCTGCATCCGATAGACAGAAATAAAATGCAATGGACAGCATTTGTCCATGAAAATTTCTAATGTAAATTGGCCTGGCGTATGCTGTCCACTATTCTAGTGGGCACCTTGCACCAGTCCAAATGACCCTTATTGATGGTAGGTTTAAAGACAACCTATATAGAAAGCTATCCTAGTGGTAGCTGTGGAGAGCAGCCTTCAGGCAAAGTCTTGAAGGAATGTAAAGCAGCTTGTTTTACCAGTCTATAATCTCATGAATGAGAAAATGAAAGGAGAACCACACCAGGTATATATATATATATAAAATATATGTATTTATGCTAAACACATCCTTCTAGTCTCTTTATGAGGCTAGAGGCAAAAGTACATTCAGTAAACTTATTTAGCACAGAGTAAATTAGCACAATATACGTTGAGCCCTAGGGGCGTACCAAACCATTTATTAAGAAAGTGGTATAAGAACCATGACTGACATAGATACAACCAGTAAACAGCTAAGGGTTGGCTCTAATCAGTATGGCTGAGCCGTCATAGAACATAACAAAAAAGTGATTGCCAGTACTGATAACACCGCTTGTCACTAAAGCAGACAGTGATATGGCTCAGGCCACTGTCTGCTTTAGTGACAAGCATAAAAGTTTTGATAAAAGGTTGCTTATCACTAATCCTTGTACAATATCCCTTATTTAAAAGATTTATAAAGTATCACTATACTTGATCATAGGAATGTACGGTACAATTGATTATACACCGAATGAAAATATTATTTAAGTGTTGTGCAGACTTTGGCTCTTTTTGTCTTATATTATATTGTAAATATTGTATGCTTTGGTAAAATTTATAGTTCTCTGATTTAGTGCACCCCTTCTCCCCCTGTAAGACTGCATGTTGTATGGTTGTGATATGATTGATATGATGAATGATTCTTCCCGATTTTGATAAATGTGTTTATATATGTTTGTGTTTGGAATATGAAAAAGTATCTTTTGATAAAATCGAAAAACAAGAATAAAAGCTATTAACTAGCCTCCAGTCTTGAATGTTCTCTCAAGTACTGTGTCTGAATTTATGTTACTGTGGTGTTATCAGTACTGGCAATCACTTTTTTGTTATGTTCTATGACATAGATACAAAGCCTACAGCCTTTAGAACTGCTGGGGCAACCAGGAACCACCCAAGTTAGTGACACAGGGGACCCACGGGGGACATGTGTGGTGTCTAAACACAGCCGCGAACCACCATTAACTTCCATAGGGAAAGTCGCGGTTGGAATTTTAAAGATTAAGGACACTTAGAAGAGGACTTGGAGCAAACCCCTTTAGAACTAGGAGGATCTAGAGTCAACACCCACGGGAGCACCGGAGTACTCGAGTTACCTCATCCTGGGAAGGTGGGTGCATAGGTGTCTTTTCGTGTTGGGTTTCGTCGTTGATTTCAATGGAGAGCTGCTTCAAAGTGCTGCTGGCGTCCAAGTGGAAAGTGTCCGAGTATATCCAGGGGTAGATCAGAGATGTGAAGAACCTGAAAGCAGAAGGGACAGAGTCAGGTTCACTTGCCAGTGATCAGGAAGGCGAGGAGAAGATGCCCACTGATGTCGGGTGATTTCAGGTGAAGAAGCTGAAGCTTGTCTCTTCAGCCATGAGGACCAGGAGGTGTCGAGGACAACCAGGAGCTGGATTCAAGCTGTCCCACTAAGGTTGTCGAGTGCTGCTGTCTTGGTTTCCAGATTGGACCCAACATACCTTGGCAACACCAACCCATGCAGAAAGCAAAGATTGGCTACGGTGCAGACCAGAATGGTCTAAGGGACTTACCCTTTAGAGGGGAGTCAGGGCACGTCTAGAGCAATCAGGGAAGTCCAAGAAACAGAAGAGTTACTTTCTTGGGGACCCACCAGTTGACAGACCAGGGATCGCGAAGGGGCTTCAGCGGAAATGTTAGAAGCAGGCCCACAGAACACTCGTGGAGTGTAGGTCCACAATCTTCGGTGCAGAAGGTGCTCGGGGCTTGGACTACAAGTAGCCCAATGCACAACTTCGAGGAAGCTCGAGAAGTTGATGCACTAGCAAATGTGCATGGTGTCCAGGAGTTCCGGTTCTATGTCACTCTTGAGGGCTGGGGGTCTCAGCTTTGCTGGGATCACATGTCGGCCTTTGAGAAGTCTGGAAGTCCATGTTCTGAGTCACAAATCTCTCGGGATCTGGCGGGAGCCTTGGAAAAGCAGACCAGCAAGATGCTTCTTTGGTGCCTGTTTGAACAGGGGAGTCACTCCTTGACCCCAAGGGAGATTCTTCCAACTTCTAGTCATGTAGAATGTCGAAGTTTTCCAGGATATATGTTGCAGAGTTTCGTCCAGGTGTAATCTGAAGTCTTAAGGACTGGGGTCCCATACTTATTCTAAGTTAGGGGGTTGGACATACTTTGGGGACCCACCTATGGGAGGATCCAGGGAGTGGGGTGGTTACATCCCTTTCCCTTTGTCCAGGTTCGCGCCAGAGCAGGGGCTGAGTGCCCCTGCAACTGGTTTGAACTGGGGTATGCACAGGGACACCAAGTGTGCCCCCAGCACTGTCTGAAAAGCATTCTATGAATGCACCCACCCAGCCCCAATACACTAAAGCCTGTCTGGGAGGTGGTTACACCTCCCAGTGACAGAAAACCAATTGTTCAGGCCTCCCCTGACGGAGTTTCGTCCAGCAGGAGGAGGTCAGACTCGTGCCTGTGGTTGCAGCATCCATTTTGTGATGCTAGGGCTATTTTAAACTATTACCGGAAAGGTAAGTGTGTACATGTCTTCTCCCTCTAGAAGGGTGGAATTCTACCCCCGCTACCAGGACTGGTGGAGGGGTAGGATTCCAAAGTGTTTGACACCAAACGAGACATGTTTCCATGCAGCCATTCCAAAGTTAGCATTTACAGCGAGGTTATAATGCACTTAAGAGTATATGGTCTGGCTGCATCACAGAACAGCCTCAGAGAATAGATTCTGAAAGCTGCAGAGGGGTCCTGTTCATGCATGGGCACCCTCTCACACAAAACCAAGCACCCTGCCTCCAGAATTGATAAGGCCTACCATAGGAGTGACTTGTAGGTCAACACGGACTACAACATGTTTGCATTATTGTTGGCTAGGTATCTCCCACCACTGGTGAAGAAGCTGGTCCACATGTTGTCCCATCGCGTTGTACCTCCCTAAATCTATGCATATTTTTTAGGATACAGCACCGTTCGGGCTGCTTGGTGCTCCACTTAGAGAAAGCCTTTGACACATTGGAGTGGCCGTATTTGGCGTCCGTGCTTGGCACATATGAACTAGGAGAAGGCTACTTAACTATGGTATGCCTATTGTATCAACAGTCCACTGTCCGGATTCGTACAGGCAGGTTCATTTCAGAAAATTTCAGAGTGAGATGGGGGACACGCCAAGGATGCCTACTATCTCCGTTGTTGTTTTCCCTGGCTATGGAACCCTTGGCGATGTTACTCCGGAGTGACGGCGAAGAATGGGGGATACGACTGGGAGACGGCCCCTGCATGCCGTTTCCCTATATGCAGATGATCTGTTATTGTATCTTCGGGATATTACTGCAATCCCGACGTTTATACTCACCTCCTTTGAGGAAAAGTTAGGACTCCGGGTTAACTGGGCCAAATCTGGGGTTTACTCGTTTAGCGCTCACACCACAGAGGTGGATGTTTCTTTAAATGGCACGCCCCTCATGTGGTATCCTACCACATTCAGATATCTTGGTGTATTTATTTATCGCTCGCCTGACGATCTAATGGAAGGTAACCTAACAAGTGCAATTTCGGCCATACGCGCTCAGACGCATTTCTGGAAGACGCTTCCGCTGAATGTAATGAGCTGTATCACCCTGTTGAAAATGATCATACTCCCCAAACTCCTTTATTATTTTGCTAACCTTCCTCTGTATATTCCTCCTAAGACTTTCCATGAATTGGAGCGACTATCCCGGGATTTAATATGAAATAAGGGAAAATGTACATCCCCACTGGTCGGGGGGGGGGCTATCGGTACCCGACATGGAACTGTACTACTTGGCTGCCCAGCTTCAATGGGCAGTAAAGTGGTCGAATGACATGTGCCTGGAGGACACGGCGACTATGCACCGACCCTGGTCCCATTCCCAAATTTGTCACTTGTTCCACCCCATCGCTAAACTCCCACGGCCACCACAGTTACATCTGGGATTAGCCCTTAAATGCTACAAAAAGAAGCTTGTACCTCACCCACATGACACCTCCATATGCCCCAAATCCTACCACTGATGGGGACGCCACGAGGAAAGGTGGGTACCACAGGGGCGGCTCTCACGGCTTGGCATGCGGCAGGGCTTGAGACGCTGGGCGATTTATATAGGGACAGTGTGTTTCTAACATTCAAGGTGCTAGTCGCAGACAATAAACTCCCAGCGGCTCAATTCTTGCTGCACATCTCCCTCCTGAAAGCTCTGTCAACTGCCTGGTGGGATATAACTAGTGAGCCATGGACACACCTGCTGGTGCAATATTTACATGTAATGGGTACAGGATCACATGTGGTACACTGGCTGGTAGAAGCACTTCTCACGCATACGCTGAAGCCAATGACACAACTTAAAGACAGATGGGAGGCAGACAAAGGCCGGCCTTGGACCGACAAGGAATGGGATGCTATATTGGAGAGTGCTAGGCACATACCCAGATATTCGAGGTTAAAGCTTATTCAAACATACAATATACAAAGGGCGTATCTCTCACCTGACAAGATCAATAGATATTTCCACATCACTTCCGCATGTCCACGTTGTCAGCATGTTGATGCAGATATGCTCCACATGCTGTGGGCTTGTACATCCCTTCAACATTATTGGCGGGTGCTAGTCACAACCCTAGCTTCATGCACAAACACGGAAATGCCACTGTTGTGGGAGGTGTGCCTCTTGGGGCTGTATGCCAGATCAAGAAAAAAGAAAGTCACTTCGAAATTCCGGGACCTGGGCCTCATCACTGCGAAGCGTCTCATAATTAAGAAATGGAAAAATGCAGTCCCCCCGGAGATAATTGGCTGGAGGCGTTCATTCACAGTGTGGGCTCAGGCCGAGAGTACAGCACTGCATAGAGAGGAGATAGCTGGGCTCCGTAAATTTCCCATTGCACAAGTTTGGGATGAAATGCTGGTCGCCTTCCAGGTGACAACTCAACAGCAATAGGGGCCACCCTGTTAGCCAATTCTTGACTGACTTTACAGCCCCCCACCCCAACTACTCAGCAATGGGAAGCCGCATGCCTCAGAGTTTATAAAGTGGATTTATGTTGCTTCCCCTAGTCTGTCACGGATGGCTCCTCGCACCCCCCTCTCAGTTCCCGGGTACACGGATCCTCCTTGTTAATGGCTGCTCTGCCCTGATCTGTGTACAGTGTCAACTATTCATTGGGCGTGCGGATATGTGGACGTGTTTTGATAATACACATTAATGTACAGTCCTGTGTAGTTAACACTAATTTGCGTTTAGTGGATTGCAAATATTTCTTTTGATGTTTTAGGTTTTAGTTAGGTTTAGAATATTTTGGTAAAAATATGCTTTATTGGAATTCACTAGTGACCGATATGTGCGCCTTTGCAATTCTTTAAGATCTCTCTACTAATCCACAGTGATTTACTGATAAGATCCAACCGGTTAGGCACTGGGTGTATCTGGTACACGCACAGAAGCTCCTGTTAAGGCTATATTGCTACGATGTGTTTTTGAAGTATGTAGTAGATAGCAATGACATTAATTGGTACTTTATGATGTAGCTCGATTGTGGACAATAGCATACAGAGTAGTTCATGCGTAGGTTCAAACATGATATAAATGTCAGCATTAAGGAATAGCGTAAAGGTGTTGTTTTTAAACTGTTGTGATGGTTAAAGCTATTCTGCACATGGGATTTGCATTTTTACTATTCACATTCAAAAATAACAAAAATGTTCTTTGTATAGATTCACGCTGTCAGCACTGTCAAATAACTAAAATGCCAATAAAGATATTTAAACAAAAAAAATGGAAAGATATTCCCAGTTTTAACCAATTACCTAGGGCTCAGAGAAACCCATTATAAACTTCTGTTAGATTGGTATTTCTACCTCACTAAATTAAAGAAGATCTTTTGTGGCACATCTGATTTGTGCTGGAGGGAATGTGGGCTACTCGGCGACATCCGACACATTTGGTGGGATTGTCCGATCATTCTGCCCTTTTGGGCAGAAATTGTGGCACAAATTAAAACAATACTGGCTTCTCTATCCCCTATACACTAGGCTTTGCTCTGTTGGGCTAACAAGATGACACTCTGTGACTTCAATCCTCGAACTACCGCTATTATGTGGCTATGTTTAGGGGCAGCTAAGATGGCCTTGGTGGCAAATTGGAAGAAAACCACATCACCCTCAATATCGCAATGGCATGCCAGACTCTGGCAAGGATTAATGATGGAAAGAATGACAGATATCATCCAGGATAAGAACAAGAACTTTGAATAGCAGTGGGGGGGGGGCTTAGTCAACTTTTTATCAGAGGGGTTTCCACTTACAACCTGCACTAGAGCATGTCACTTCTTTCACATCTGATACCTCTAGAGCACCAGAAAGCCCCACTTCCAGCGGCCGGGGCTCCGCCGCACCATTCCCACCACTGACTCACTGTACGATCTTACTACACACACTCATGGACAATTGATTGGGATTTATTCCTCATTTTCCATTGTTCCTTTATCTCGTTTGTGGGAGGGGTGAAGGGTAATAAAAGGCACTGATATAGCTTCTGAACCTGCTGATGTTTTGAATATGTGAAACCTCACCATGACTATTGTACTGAGGAAGTCACAATTATATAGCAACTGTGTATTTCATTAGCCTCTCAATGTAAACTTTGTTGACTTCTGACATCTGCACTATGTCTGTATGCTACTGTAAACTGTATGTGGCCTGGTGCCAAAAGGCCACCAGGACTCCAACACGCACAACAAAATTAAGTACTCCTTTTGTCAAAATATAATACACTTTATCTGGTATGTATCATCAAAAAAGTTCATATCATCTCAATCATCATATGCTATTGAACAATAAATCATAGATATTCATCAAAATTTGCATTTACATCGCAAAGACAAAACATATGGATTTTTCGCAAAGTTATACAAAACCATACAATAACACCCAATGCATTTCGGGGCCAAGCCCCTTCGTCAGGGGTCTATTAAAGAAAGGAGAAAAGAGAAAAAGAAGAAAACCTTATTACTCTTAATGTCCAGGAGAATAAGTGTTTATATGCCATGTCTCTTGATAGCGCGTAGCTTACCTAGTTATTACGATTTATTACTAAGTGATATAGTGCATCTGTCTGGTATTCTCTTCTGTATTCTACGTCTGTAAAGAATGATGATAATTACTCACTGTTAAATTATTAAATGATTTCAGTGAATCACGATAACCTGGATTGATATATGAGGCTCACCTGTGTATGTGGCCTTAATCCGTCCGATCTAAAAATGCGTAAATAAGCGGGCTTTAGTAACTCATGTTAAAGGTTTGCAAAAAAGCGGTGTTTGTATCTATATAAAAAAGAGAACTATTATTTACCTGTAGGGTGTAACATTATTACTTGACCCCACTCTCTCGCTCTTTATACGGCGCTGCCTGTAAAACATTAGAATCAAAGTGTGGACTTTAGTTGATTGGCAGAAAAAAACTGCCTGCATTACTGACTGGGTAAAGCGCATCCGCTTACCTGCGGGATCAAAAGTTGGATCAGTCCCGCTTGGCGTTTCCAATAATGATGGCTCTGCGTGAAAAGAAGCGAGTATTAAACACGCTATTTGGGCGGACGAGAGACCTCGTCATTAAATGTTAGAAAGCGGAGTTTAGGTCTCTTACCGATTACAGGCTTTGTTGCTCGAGAAGAGAAGCTCACGCATCCGCGTTACATTCGAACTATGTTGTTAACATAGTCCCTTATCACTGTTCTCTTGTTCACTAAACATAAAAATAGGACTGAAGGGATGTGTGTCGGCCATTTATGAGTGGTGTTTTTCTACGTTAAAAAGAGTGATCCCTTGTGAAAACGCAAAAGTGCTGTACCTATTTAAACGAAACGTTTTAATGTCCATGTTGTTTGAAAAAATGTTTAAGAAAAAAAGGGGGTTGAGGAACAAGTGTGAAGAACGGAAAGGGGGAAGTGGAAATAAAATAAGTATGGGAGTTACATTTAACAATAGATACAAAACATTGACTGCCTATTTACAAACTAAACATTGTTATATAAAAGGTTTTCCCTATGTATACCACTGTGATAGTGATGCTACTGTGCCTTAGATACAATAAAAAAAGGAAGTTTGACAAAAAATAATAGTAGTGACTTATAGGTTTATATGTGTCAGTGATTACAGGTAGATATAGGTAACCTATATCTTAGTAAGGGGTGCATGCACCACCTTACCCAGGCTGCAGAAGCAGATATGTGGTGCCATTTTGGAAGGCTTCCCAGGTGTGGCATAAAACCTGCTTCAGCCCCTGGTAGGCCTCTGGGGTACCTGTGCCCTTGGTACCTAGGGTACCATATACTAAGGACTCACAAGAGTAACCCAGTAACCAATCTGGAGTGTACCTAAAGTACCTGCAATCATTTTAGAGAGGAAGCAGCTAGGCTGGGGTCCCGAATAGCAGGGCCCCTGCCAGACTAAAGTAAAAAAACAGTGAAACAACAGCAAAAAGTGGGAGTAACCATAGTAAGCAGATCCTACTCTCCTATACTGTATTCCAGCAACTGTCTCGAAAAGAAACAGGAAACGCCATGATCAGCCTGCTGCCATCGATCTATACTTTAACTGGACTTTAAACAAACAGTGACAAAACCAATAGGGATCGGCTTTTGTTCATGCTCGCTCTTGTTCATGCTGTACAGCATGCACAAAAGAAAAAAAAGAGGTGCGATGATGCAGCCATGGCAGTGTATCATTTTGTAAGAATACACGTGACGTGGATGTGAGATGAAATTGGTAAATACAAGAAATATGAAAAAACACAAAATTGCTTTTATTACAACATATTTATTTCAATTTTCTGTATGATCCTCAAAAAAAAAATGAGTACAAAAACAAATAGGACGGGAGGTTGGGTGAGGCAACAACGGATGTTGGGAGGATTAAGGGAAAAGAAATGCACGAGGGAAGGAGAAACAAGGAGGAGGGAATACACAGACAAGAGAACAACACTGGGGCAATGGGAGGGCTCGTGCACCACGGAGTACAGGGGAAGAGAAACACATGGATGAAAAAGAGCAACACAGAGCTCAGGGGTAAATAACTCGGACGAGAGAGACTAACATGGAGAAGGGGGAAGAGAAGCACAAGAGTGAGACAGCTTGAAAGCATATGTACTCTCATGGAGTCCTCAAACAAAAAGAATCAAGTAGTTCCCTAAACGTATAGGCAGAGTAATGAGACCATGTACCAGGGGAGGGGCAAACACAAGATAGACAAGGCAAGTTGTCATATCAGAAGTAAACAAATGAGAGTGACAAAAAAATTCAACCAATGCTAAGCAATGGGCAGACTTTAAGCTCACTATAAGATCGTGGTAAACTGAAAATATGTATTTTCCAACTACACAGCTTTGCTGTCTAGTAGGCTCCCCCTAAAAATGTTTTTTTTAAAACACAAACTATAATGCAAGTGACTGCCTGTCGCTTGTCCCTACCTGCACTGCAAATGCAAAACCCTCTTGTTTGCTCTCTTTAAACCACGATTTACTATTTTAAGTACACTCTTGCTTTATTTGTCAATATAATTTTGTTTACGAGACTGAATTACAACCAGTAATCACTTGCTACATTTATTTTTCCAAAGTCCACAATTATGTCTTGTGTTAATATTATGATAGCTAACAAAAACATGGCATATCTTTGTAATTCCATTTTTTTTTAATAACAGTCACGTCTCCTGTTCTTCTATCTGACTAAGGACTAAGACTTACAAATTAATAGACTTCATTTGATGGTAGGCTGTCCAGTGTAGCAGGGCCCTCAAAAAGGTGCAATCCAATTTTCTTCTTATGCCCTTTTCCCTCATACTGAGTTATTCTGCACACTTCCCCTATATATATAAATATTCTCTTTTTTTTGTTGTTTTAAAAAGTTTTTATTTGCAGTGACAAAAAACAGTACAGAGGTATGACATTTAGACCACCCACCCCACCCTGTTAAACTTGTGATTCAGTGGCACCGAAAGAAAAGAAGACAAGCCACAAGTAGATAGCACTGTCGAGTCGAGAAAATGGTAAAAAAAAAAAAAGAGGAAGAAAAGAAAAGAAAAGAAGCGAGCGAGGAAGGAAAGAAAAAAGAAGAATACAAGAGAAAAGACAGAAGACAGGCGAGGGAGAGAAAAAAAGAACCGCAGGCCGGACTAACGCGGTTGCTCCAGCCAAGACGTTAGCACTTCCCATACGTCCAGACCCTTCTTCCACCCTTTATGGCCTTTCTTAGCATAGACAGCTTTCTCTAGGTGGTATGTTGCGACTAGCCTAGCCAGCCACTGGGAGAATGGTGGGGGGTCGGCATCCAGCCAAGCGGAAGCGACACAGATCCTCCACACTGACATTGCAATAAAAATGAATCCCCCGCCTTTGTTCCTAATGTTTTCGGACTATGTCCCCAACAGGATGACTGTGGGGGTGAGCACAATGGTCTGAGCGGTGACTTCCCTTAAAAATGCCTGTACCTTAAGAAGGATTGGAGCATGTTTAGGTCAGGTTGCAAATAGATGAACTGAGTCGGCACCAAATTCAGAACACCGGGGGCACAGTGTCCCTTTGCCGACTCCCCATTTTGCAATTTTACTGGGAGTGATGTACAGAAAAAAATGGTTTTAAAATGTTGAGCCTGTAGTTTGACAGACAGCAAAATGTTTTGAGAGAGTTCTAAATAGTTAAAAAACGTACTGTGTGGAGATTCAAGTTTGGTGTGCCACTTGTCAGCTATTTTCAGTAAGTCGTGTGGGGTTTGTCTATTTAATATTTTATACAACAGCCCTATCTGGGGAGTCGCGGTGTCACGCAGTGTGTTGACAAATTCAACTTCCTTGAACCCTGCTGTACCCCCAACCTTTCTGGAAAGAAAATCACGTATGGAGAGATAATTGAAGGCATCTTAGCTTTTCTGAGAGGTAGGACCTACCGAAGATAGCGGGGAGATTACAATTTGTCGTGATAGGAGAGTAATAGTGGAATCTTCCCAGCCCAAATATTCTGCGGATATTACGGAAGACCTTATAAGAATTCATTAAGGTCTTGAATCTCACACGTTTGTAGTATCCGAACGACGTCTGTCGGAGGAGACAGCCCAGGTGCTCTTCACCCAGTAGGAGATGAAAAGACGAGGCGAGCCCAGATGAAGACGATAGGGGGAGTTCCCTCACCAGTTCAGTGCTGTATTGCATAAATGAGGTCCAGTAGTATAGGATAATGTTGGGGAAGGGCCATCCGCTCCGTTCTCTGGGGAGAGACAGTTGCCTTAGAGTCCGCTTTGGTTGTGAGTAGGCCCAGATAAACTGTGTAAATATTAGCTGGAATTTCTGTAGATTGGCTTTGCTGAATTCCAGGGGTATGGTGCGAAGGAGTTTAGGAAAGTATGTCATTTTGATTACGTTGCATCTACAAACAAGGGTCAGGAGAAGGCTATTGATTTGTTTAAGGGCCTTCTTTGCATCTGCCGCAAGAGGTGCTAAATTCTCGGTTACAATTTCATCGATGTTAGCAGAAATGACACCCCCCAAGTATTTAGCCTTTGGCACTACCCGGCCATTGGTCCAGGTGATATCCCTGTTTACAATTATTTTGTTTTTTTTGTTGTTCAAAGCGTACCCCAAATTTTCCCAAATTTTTGTGCCTCAATTTCCAATGCCAATTTAGCATTCTAGGGATCAGGGGAAGTTATGGCCAGGTCATAAGCCATAATTTTAGTGTTGTTGCACTGGATGCTAGTTGCTATAATAGCGGGGTTCTTTCCAATTTGCTTAATGAATGGGAGCAGGGACAGCCCTGCCTAGTGCCCCGGGAGATGTTAAATTGGTCAGTAAGTCGCCCATTGATGGAGACACAGGCCGTCGGCTTTTGGTATACAGCCCGTACTGCCTGTGTGAGTCTTGGCCCAAAACCCATCCTGCCCATGACAGCCCACAAGAACCGCCAGGAGACCCGGTCAAATGCTTTTTCAGCATCTAGTAGTCTTAGTGACATCGGGTCTCCTGCTGCCTGCTGCCTGCTGCCTGAGCTGCATCAAACAGGTTAATAGCCCGCCTGACATGTTCCGTAGTGCCTTTTTTGGGGATGAAGCAGTGCTGCCATTCTGAGACTAGGGACTCGGCCACAGAAGATATTCTAGTTGCCAACATTTTAGAGAAGACTTTGGAGTCGCAGTTGACGAGTGCGATGGGTCTGTATGAGCCCAATTTTAACGGCGACTTACCCTTTTTGGGGAATATAGATATTCTAGCATTAGACCAGAAGGCAGGAGGGGGCACCCCATTAAAAATAGAAGTTACCATGTCGGTGAAAATTGATTTGATTTGAGGAGCAACATTTTATAGAATTCCACAGGAATGCCATCCATTCCTGCGGCTTTTCCATCAATCAATCAATCAATCAATACATTTATAGAGCGCACTACTCACCCGTAGGGTCTCAAGGCGCTAGGAGGGGGGGGGGTGCCTTTACTGCTCGGACAGCCAGGTCTTGAGCTTCTTCATGAAGGAGAGGTGGTCTTGGGTCATGCGCAGGTCGGTCGGAAGGGAGTTCCAGGTCTTGGCGGCCAGGTAGGAGAAGGACCTTCCTCCTGTTGTCGCTCTTCGGATGCGGGGGACGGCGGCGAGGGCGTGGCTGGTTGATCTGAGGTGGCGCTTGGGAGCGTAGAAGTTGATCCGGTTGTTGAGGTAGCTCGGGCCTTGGTCGTGTAGGGCTTTGTGTGCGTGGGTGAGGAGGCGGAAGGTGATTCTTTTGTTGACGGGGAGCCAGTGCAGGTCTCTCAGGTGTCCGGAGATGTGGCTGTTTCGTGGGATGTCGAGGATGAGTCTGGCTGAGGCGTTCTGGATCCGCTGGAGTCTCTTCTGGAGTTTGGCAGTGGTTCCGGCGTAGAGGGCGTTGCCGTAGTCCAGTCGGCTGGTGACGAGGGCTTGGGTGACAGTCTTCCTGGTCTTGGTGGGGATCCACCAGAAGATCTTCCGTAGCATGCGCAGGATGTTGAAGCACGACGAGGAGACGGCGTTGACTTGTCTGGTCATGGAGAGGGAGGAGTCCAGGATGAAGCCCAGGTTGCGTGCGTGGTCCGTCGGTTTGGGTGCGGTGCCCAGGGCGGGGGGCCACCAGGAGTCGTCCCAGGCGGAGGGCGAGGAGCCCAGGATGAGGACCTCCGTCTTGTCTGAGTTCAGTTTCAGGCGGCTGGTCGTCATCCACTCGGCTACCTCTCTCATCCCTTCGTGCAGGTTGGCTCTGGCGGCGGTGGGGTCGTTGGTCAGGGAGAGGATCAGTTGGGTGTCGTCGGCGTAGGAGATTATGTTGAGGTTGTGTTGGCGTGCGATGGCCGCGAGGGGGCTCATGTAGACGTTGAAGAGGGTGGGACTCAACGAGGATCCTTGAGGGACGCCGCAGATGACTTCGGTGGCCTCTGACTTGTACGGTGGTAGGCGGACTCTCTGTGTTCTTCCGTCGAGGAAGGAGGTGATCCATTCCAGTGCCTTCTCCTGGATTCCGATGTTGTCAAGGCGCTGCACTAGGGTGCGGTGGCAGACAGTGTCGAATGCCGCGGAGAGGTCCAGGAGGATGAGGGCCGCTGTTTCTCCGTTGTCCATCAGGGTTCGGATGTCATCGGTGGCAGCGATGAGGGCGGTCTCGGTGCTGTGGTTGGCTCGGAAGCCAGACTGTGAGGGGTCGAGGGATCCATTTGTCTCGAGGAAGGCGGCCAGCTGTTTGTTGACGGTCTTTTCGATGACTTTGGCCGGGAACGGGAGGAGCGAGATGGGACGGTAATTCTTGAGTTCGGTGGGGTCCGCTGTAGGTTTCTTGAGTAGAGCGCTGAGTTCGGCGTGCTTCCAGCTCTCAGGGAAGGTGGCGGTGTCGAAGGAGGTGTTGATGATGTCCCGCAGGTGGGGTGCGATGACAGCGTCGGCTTTGTTGAAGACGTGGTGAGGGCAGGGGTCGGTTGGAGATCCGGAGTGGATGGAGTTCATCGTGCGGATGGTGTCTTCGGTGCTGATCGGGGTCCAGGCGCGGAGGGTGGTGGTGGGTGGCGTTGCTGCGGTTGTGGCGTGCGTTGGTTGGATGCTGAAGCTGTTGTGTATGTCCGCGATCTTGTTGTGGAAGTAGGAGGCGAGGGAGTTGCAGAGGTCTTGCGATGGGGTGATGTCGTTGTTTCCGGCGTTGGGGTTGGAGAGCTCTTTCACGATGTTGAAGAGTTCCTTGCAGTTGTGTGCGTTGTTGTCCAGACGGTCCTTGTATGCAGTTTTCTTGGTGGCGCGGATCAGTTGGTGGTGTTTCCGGGTGGCGAGCTTGAGGGTGGACATGTTGTTCATTGTTGGTTCCCTTCTCCATACTTTCTCGAGGGCTCGGCAGTTCTTCTTGGAGCTCTTGAGCCGTCGGTGAACCATGGGGTTTTTCTGCTGCCGGGTCTGCTGGGCGGGGTCCTCAGAGGGGCGAGTTCGTCCGCGCAGTTGCTGATCCACTTCGAGAGGTTGTCGGCGGCCTGGCTGGGGTTCGTTGAGCCGGCAGGCGGGTGCTGGCTCAGGGAGGCGGTGAGTTGGTCGGCTGTGATCTTGTTCCAGCTTCTTCGGGCAACCTGTTGCTGGTGGTGGTGGATCGTCGTTCTTTTGAAGGTGAAGTGGACGCAGCTGTGGTCCGTCCAGTGGAGTCCTGTTGCGTGGCTGAAGGTGATGTCTTTGCTGGATGAGAAGACGGCGTCGAGTGTGTGTCCGGCGAGGTGGGTGGGGGGGGACACCAGCTGTTTGAGTCCGAGGTTGGCGAGGTTGTCGAGCAGGGTGATGGTGTTACGGTCGCTGTTGTTCTCCAGGTGGAAGTTGAGGTCCCCCAGGAGGATGTAGTCGGCGGAGGGGAGGGCATGTGGGCTGATGAAGTCGGGATGTCCTCGCTGAATCGTGTGCGTGGTCCCGGGGGTCGGTAGATCAGGGTGCCTCTGAGGGTGGTCTTTGGGTCGGTGTGGATCTGGAAGTGCAGGTGTTCGGCGGTGGTTAGGGTGTCGTCGGTGTTGGTCGTGATGCGGATGGTGTCCCTGTGGATGATGGCGATGCCTCCTCCCGTCTGGTTGGCGGTGCGGTCCCTCCGGGTGATCTTGTAGCCCTCTGGGATGGCGATGGCGATGTCGGGTGCTGAGGAGGCGTTCATCCAGGTCTCCGTGAGGAAGGCGACGTCTGGGTCTGTGGTGTCGAGCAGGTTCCAGAGCTCGACGGCGTGTCTGTGGACGGAGCGGGTGTTGAGCAGGATGCACTTGAGGTGGTTGCTGCTGGTGTTTGGCTTGGCGGGTGCTGGTGCAGGGTAGGTCCGGACGCAGGAGAACTTGCAGGCGTGGCAGCTGAAGGGTCCGTGGGTGTGCTTCGGGGTGGCTCGGTGGCATCCCGGGATGGCTCCGGGGTTGAGTGCGATGAGTTGGGCGGCGTTGTAGGTTCGTCGGGTCGGCTTCCGTCGGTGGGGGCCCGGGGTCCTGGCGCTGGGCGCGGTCCGGTCGCGGACGGGCGCAGACGGGCTTACCTTTGGCGCGCCTTCGGCGCACAATCGGCGCGCCCACTGCGCGTCAACGCTGCACGTTCGCACGGTCGCCATATATGGCGAAGTGCGCGGGTGGGAGGAGCAGCTGGGAGGCGGGAGCGGGGAGGGTACAGAAGGGAAAAGGGGCGGGGTCAGCGGCGGTGGCAGGAAGCGGGGAGGGAGTACGAAGGGCGGCGAGACAAGGGGCACACAGGAAGGAAAACGCAAAAACGATCAGAAATTTACTAAAACAGGCACTAAGGAATGACAGAAACAAAACAATAAAAACAATCACACAGTTACACCAGCAGGCGAGCACGGACCACGCCGCTCGAGGGAGGGGGCGTGGTCACGTGGCGGCAGCGAGGCAGGCAACGAGGCAGGCAGGGCAAGGGGGCACACGCAGCAGCTGGTGGCCGTGCGGCGCGGGGGTGTCCTACAACTAGGACACACTCACCTGCGTCGCACGGTCGCCATATATGGCCAAGTGCGCGGGTGGGCGGAGCAGCTGGGAGGCGGGAGCGGGGAGGGTACAGAAGGGAAAAGGGGCGGGGTCAGCGGCGGTGGCGGGAAGGGGGGAGGGAGTACGAAGGGCGGCGAGACAAGGGGCACACAGGAAGGAAAACGCAAAAACGATCAGAAATTTACTAAAACAGGCACTAAGGAATGACAGAAACAAAACAATAAAAACAATCACACAGTTACACCAGCAGGCGAGCACGGACCACGCTGCTCGAGGGAGGGGGCGTGGTCACGTGGCGGCAGCGAGGCAGGCAACGAGGCAGGCAGGGCAAGGGGGCACACGCAGCAGCTGGTGGCCGTGCGGCGCGGGGGTGTCCTACAACTAGGCATCTGGTAAGCTAGATAGGGCTTCCCTAATCTAGTCCCAGGTTAGGGTAAGATCTAGCAGTTGGCTATTGTCAGAGGCAAGCTGTCTAAGGTCGACCTCACTTAAGTAGCTGGCTATTTCACTTTCGATTGAACCAGCTGCACTGCAGTTCTCTTCCGTGTATAACTCAGTGTAGAATTCTTGGAATCCCTTTTGTATTGCATTAGGGTCATTGGTCTCAGTCCCTGTGGCCAGTTTGATTGTGTGTATTTCACTGCTTGTGGACTGTTGCCTGGTCTTGACGGCAAGGTGATGTCCAATGCAGTCACTTCACTCGTAATTCTTTTGATGCAATGTTGCCCATTTAGCTGATGTTTTTCCCGCAAATACTGCTCCTATTTCTGCTTTAGCAAAAATTACATTCTCAATATCTTGTCCCGACTTGACCATTAATACCAGTTTCGTTTCTGCTCTCCTTAGTTTTCCTGAAGATCACTCATTAGCGACTTCTCCTTCCTATTCTTCCTTGCTGAAAACCTCAAAGTTTTGCCCCGAACACCTGCCTTTAGCGTATCCCAGACAGTCATCATTGAAGCAGTTCCAATGTTTATTTCCAGGAACTCCTGAATCCAGCCTTGCATGTGGACCCGATAACCTGCGTCTTGCAAAAGGGCTTTATCAAAGCTCCACCTTGGTGCCTCCTTCCAGTTCCCTAATCCCTCAATGTTTAATATAAGAGGATTGTGTTCTGACATAAAAATAAGTGCAATGTCCATAGTGCAGTTACTAAGTAGTGAAGACGAAACAAAGAAATAATCTAATCTAACAAGAGTGTGTTGCGGGACAGAGAAATAGGTGTAGCCAGGTTGCGTAGGGTTTAAACTAGCCCAAATGTCGCTTAGCCCATGGATCTGAGCTAGGTTAGCTAGTGCTTGGAATACTAGGGGCTTTCTGCCTTTGTACCTCCATTTGCTATCTGTTTTCCAGTCACTGGGCAGATGTACAGTAAGGTCGCCACATAGGATGATTGGCGTGGGCCAGTAGGCAAAACTCCCCTGAGACCATGTTAATGATCCCTGGGTCATCTGTATTGCTGACGTATAATGAGCAGAGGGTAAAAGGAAGATTAGGAGGAAGGTGGAATTCAGTTATTACCCATCTGCCCAGTGAGTCTGATTTAACACAGGGATTTTTAAGAGAAAGTCTTCTATCTACCATGATTCCTACCCCTTTTATTTTGGCGCCCTGTGTGGTGGCCCACACGAGTTTGAACCCCAACGTGTCTAATAGATGTTTCTGCGAGCCCTCTATGTGGGTCTCCTGGAGGCAGATGAAGTTACCCCCTAGAGAGCATAGACCTTGTGTTACATTTTGCCTTTTTTGAGGCGTCGTTCAGCCAGCAAATGTTGGCGGAGACGAACCTAAGCGAGTCTATCTTAGCCATTTGGGTGTTGGGAGGAAATGTAATAAAAGCATTTCTTGGAGTGTGTTTCCCTTGGTGAGTTTTTTTTTCTCCTTTTTTTAGCCTCGCCCAGTATCCTGATAAGTGAGTGCGTACGTGTGTGCGTGCCAGAGAGTGCCCTTGTTTCTTTTGTGCCATTTTCAGTGCCCGTCCAACCCCCCTACCCCCTACCCCCCACCCCGACCCCCCCCTTCTTCTGAGCAATCAGGAATAACCTGAATGATGGTAGTCACTCATGAGTCCCGACTGTCGACCACGCCTGAATAAAAACTCAAATTAAATTTTCAATCGGCTAGCAGCCCCCTTTTTGGGGGGGAACAAAAAGAAAAATGAAATGAAAAACAATGGACTGGCTAATTAATCAATCGTCAGATTCACATAGAGCTGCCCTTATGTGGCCAACCCCATGGCCCTAGGAGGCTTGAAGATTTATAGAGGACTGAAAGAACGAAAGTAGGAACAAAAAGAGGACAGCAAGCAAGACTCTTCTTGGATTTCAGCTCATTCAAGTATTCGCCTGCTTTAACTTCGGACAAAAAGACTTTGGTCCCCCCGTTGAAGATTACTTTGAGTCTGGCGGGGTTCATTAGGTAAACTTCAGTCCCCAGCTGCTAAATTGGGGAAATCAAAAAAATCGGGTTTGGGAAGAATGTTATGCCAATAGCCCCTTTCTTGGAGTTAGGGCGAGCCTGGTCATAGATCAGTAGCCTAAGGAGGAAATTGCCAAAGTAAACCAGGAATACTCTTGGCTGTCCCCCAGTGGCATTGCCGCTGTCCCGCTGCTGCCTCTGGTTGAAGGGGAAGCGGTGCGCCCTCTGCACCTCGCAGTCCCAGTCCCAACCCGGTTGGTCAGGGAAGGATTCCTGCAAACGTTTTATGATAAAACGTCTAGGGTCATCCACTTCCTTCCCCTCCGGAATACCAATCAGGCGGAGATTGTTCCTGCACTGGCGGTTCTCCTGCTCCTCCATCTTGGACATTAGATCTACCAGGCAGGCAGTATTGGACTCGCTCTGTTGTTTGGCTGCCATGGATTCGGAGTCCAGGTGCTCGGTTCATGCCTCCACCATAGAAACACGGTCGCTTATGTCAGTGCAGGTTTTGTTGAGCCGCCTTAGGCCTCCTTGCAATTTCTTAGCAGCACCTTTGGCAGCGGGATTGTCCGCTCGGACCTCCTTCTGAAACTCTTTGATAGACGTCAGAATAGAAGCTAAGGAGGGCTCACCAGTATCCGCAGGCATGCTTTGAACTCTCCCCCACTGTGCTGTACTGGGGTCGTCCTCGTCCAGAGGGTAAGACATTTGAGAGTCAGAGTAATACCGTTTTAATTGGCTGCGCCGCTTGCCCTTGCTTCTAGGTTTCTTTAACTGCTGAATCGTACCAGTGTCTTTTGTTGAGACCTCACTATCACCCTCACTTGTATCTGACACCCCCTCGCCCGATGAGGTAGGTGTACCATCTGATACTGAGTAGAAGTGCTCAGGTCCTGTTTCAGGAGTCCAAGGAACTTGTGCCCCAGCAGGAGTTTCTAGGCTCTAGATAAAGTTGGCTATGCCAGTCATCTTGTCCTCCGGAGCTGCAAGAGGAGTGCCAGGATTAGTGTTGTCTGGGCCTTTGCGCAAGTTCTGTGCTTCGGGGTGCAGGGTTGTAAAGGTGTGTTGCATGGTTCCCCCATTCAGAGGTTCAGCAGCAGATGCACAGAGAGAAATGCCTGAGTTCATGCCAGAGTCCAGAGGCCCGGCTGAGGTATCTGCGTCACCTGCGTCTATGCACGGCCCTTCCCCTTGTGTAGTTGTGACCGGGTCAGCCTCCTGGTAAGTCTCTTGGTTAAATGTTGAGCCAGCCTCTTGCTGTGAGCCCGGTATAAGTGCTGGTGTAATCAGTGGGACCAAGGGGGCATTCTCAGGGGGAGGTGTGGGCGCAGGAGTCTTGTGGTTATTACACGAGGTTTGCGCTTTAGTGCCTAGAAACATTTTTGCTACGGGTGGCTGCGTAACTGAGTCTTTTAAGTCTTTTAGATCTTTAGGCAGCCCACCTCCCCCTGCTCTGCCCAACAACTTTTTACTGGCACTAACCTCTTGCCTGGCTTTTGTGTCACTCTCTGTAGATGCGGCGTCCCTGGGTTCTCTGGGTTCGGGGTTGGCTGTAGTCATTGCTTTGCCGCCTTTCCTGGCTCCCCTGCTCTTCATGCTGGAGTGTTTGCCCAGGTGCCCGAAGTGCAGCCGCCATCGTGTCCTGCCGAATCTGCGGGTGGGTGATGCTGCCGGGAAGCGAAAATCCAAGCGAATATCTAATCTTAGCACATTCCTGGTCAGGAAAATAATCCAACCCAAAGTGGGCAGTGCGCTGAGATTTTCTGATGAGATACTGAGAAAAGAAGCCGCTGAGTCAATAACAGTGCGCTGCTGAAGATCAAAGATTCCCGCCAGCAGCCTCTGGGTCAGAGCGAGCATCTGTGTCAGCATCGCATCACACAGCGCAGGGCGGCTAGACGATTGTGCACACGTCTGGCGTGAGCAGCTGAGCAGCGCGGAACCTCACGCCCACTCCATCTTGCTCATCAAAAGCAACGTTCTTTATAAATATTCTCATCTAATGACTTATATTCACTTATATCAAGCTTTAATTATACTATCAATACGCAAGCCAATGTGTTTGACCTGAAACAAACCTTACACATCTTGAAACTGAAGCAAGGCCTAAAAAGGCTAACAACAAATCAATTTTGTCATTCCAAGTTTAGTACAATGGCTGCCAAGCTGTTTCTTCTAAATGGTCAAAACACCAAGTGCATTGCAGAAGGTGAGATTGCTACAAGAATTCTACCATTAGAAAAGTGATTAAGTCTGGGATTTGTTTCTAATTTGATTACTCAAAATTGGAGACTCAGCAGGCAAAAAGCTTCGCCCATGGGCATAAAGTCTGGTGATTCAGCAGTAGAAATGAAAACATGCATAGGTGAAAAAGTAGCTTTAACTCACATGTAGATGGTTAATAAGGCTTCTGGAAGATGAATAATGGGTATGAAATTCTGGTCTACAGTCACACTGTGGTCCTTTCGGCATAATATGTGTGTCTATTGTCAGACCCTGATTCAGAGGGCCAAGGAGTATACAGAGACAGAGGCTACTGTGCCAAAACAGTTGTTCTGACGGTTGGGTACCATCGGATTCCTGCGGGCCATCATACTCTGCATCATCCTCTGCAAAGGTTGTTCTGCAAACCAGATCCAGTACAACCTTTCCCACTTGTGATTCTCAGGGTAACTAGGCTTGTGCAGTTCACAGGCTTCTCAGGGAGGTAGAGTGGGGGGCAAGGACTCAGAATTCAACAGTCAACCAATAGACACAATAATTTAATGTCCACTCTTTATCTTTTATGGAAAAAGAAAATCCTTTAATCACACACCAAAACTATCTACAGGGTAGTAATGAGATGCATTTAACAGTGAAGTGCAAAACCCCTTTCCCCTAGAGCCCCTCTCCTAAACGCTATGGCCGAGTGTCTGTCTCGACAGTTTCCAAGAATATAAAGAGCGAGCAAGGATAAGAAAAGGTGTGAGTAACTCAAAGCAGATTCTTTCATTAACGGAGTAATTTGTCTCAATGCCTTTTTCAATCCTTGGTTGAAAGACTTAAGGATCGTTGCCATGTTGCCCTTGGGGGTCAGTCTCTGTACCTTTATGCAGGCTTAGCCCCATATTTACCTGCGCTTGGTTGCTTTGCAATTAAGGTTGTAAGGTGGATGTGGGACATGACTGTTGCTGCACAGGTCCTTTCTGGAAGGAGCGGCAGCCTTGTTGAGGTCAGGGTTAGTGGATCATAATTGCTTGGAAGGTCTGCGTGGCTACACATACCTTCAGCAGAGTCAACCCTCCTTGGCTAGCAAGACCAGTGATTAGACAGAGCAGGGTGGTCAGATGGCAGAGTTTCTTCACAATGAGGTCTCTTGCTACTCCTGTTTTCCTGCTCTGGCAACAGTGCAGCTTTCATTTTCTGTGCCGGTGGTGGGTGTAACAATATTTCAAGCCATAATGAACTGCTGAGCTAGACAGGAATACTTGCTCTGGTACAATAGTGAGGCAGTTGACTCTGTACCTATGCAGCGACCCCAGAGGGAACTCTGTAGCACATTCACTCCTGGTGCACACCATTTGTCATCTGCCTCTGAATGCTCAATGTACTGGGAACATGCTGGCCCTCTTCTCCTCCTGGATACTCTCTCCTTCTGCAGGACAGGCATACTCCTTCCCCCTCTCAGTAGACAGACATCTATCCACTTTAGACAGATCTTCAGCTCTTCCAGAAGAAAATGTGAACTTCCGGTGACAACTCCCTCACCTCTAGTAGACCGACTGTCAGTCTGCCACCAGCTCTGATTACACAACAGCTCTTAAAGTACCCTGAAGATCACCCCCTTCTTTGGTCCTGAAGAACCTCAGACTTGAACACAGTGGGGTGGTGGGGATTTCAGTTGCATACACATTTGGCAGACAGGGCATGTGGATACACTGTCTAAGACTTTAGAACCAGTGAGTGGTTGCTGTTTCAAATATTACTTCCAGGCTGCTTTGCAGACACATTCTTTGTGTGAAGTAATGGTTCTCGAAGCAGGAAGCAAAGGACTATCTCCAAGTTGGAGTATAAGAAACAGGGGCACAATGAAATATGAATCTCTGCATCTGGCTGTCATCAGCCTTTCTGAAGCAGTAATCAGAGACGGAAAAAGGGGTAGGCACTGCCTAGAAACTCTCCCACCTTGAAAAAAATATGCAGTACCACCATTCACGCCTCCCATCTACCAAATAGCAGTGTTCAGGAAGAACTAATAGGTAGTGATGGAGCAAGGATTCAAGAAAACAAAACTTGCTTGGATCAATCTTTTATTAACAAGTACTAATCACTAGAAATAGTAAAGAAGAGAAACATAACATGCGCACAACATTCAAATATGGGGAAAAGAGCTTTATGCACGCTTACATAACCAAGAATAAATTGCGACACGACTAAACTCCGCTTGAAACCAAAAAACACTTTTGCGCATGTGCAAACCAGAACTACGTAGATAACCACAGGACTATCCCATTTGAGAGGGAAAACTATCACACATGCCCCAGAGTTACTAAACGTAGGTCTTGAGGCACTGCATGCCTGGCATATGCTTGCCTGAGCTTAAAAAGAAGATGTTTCTGCTAATGCTTCTGCTTAAAGAAATAAAATGTAACATGGGACAGAGTAGAAGTGGGTGGTGAACAGTGACAATCACATATTTGAGAAACTAACATCTGTTTATGATTCCTTTATTAATGGTGTGCGTTTGGGCCTGATGTGATAGGCCAAGGAAAAAGAAGGCGGTGGAGGCGGAAATTCTACGAACTTGAATTATAAATTGACCCTCTGACCGTGTCGTTGACAGGCTGCCAAGAGCCAAGGACGAGCTACTGTGTGAACGCTATCCTCGACTGTGGAACCATATTGAAAATTGTCTAAATTTGATACATTAGATGTATGAGAAAATAATAAGGCAGAATAATAAATGAGCTAAAGGGGAATGATTAGTTAAGAAAGTGAACATGACGGCATGAGGTGATGACAGCTCCCCTGCCCCTGTCCAATCGCAGTCCATGATCCACTGATATTTGCAACTTGAGAGGGTGGGACATGCAGAAATGAAGACTATAACTAGGGTGACATAAAAGATTAAGTTACGTTAGGATTTGAAGATAGCAATCCAAGCTAATAGTGGACATCGCTGCTGAGTGAGGTGTAGGCGAGAGCTGCTGCTGAAAAGAAGAGAACAGACTGGGAAGATTCATTCCTGAAACACAACCTAATTAGATTGAAGATTGCGGAAGAACATCGAGGAGGGAGAAAGTAAAAGAGAGGGATGCGCTCCGGTGCATCGGGTTCTAGAGAAGTTTAGTAAGTATCATCCTATCCTATAGTCTTAGTCTCCTGATTATTAAATTGGGCCAGAGGGTTGGGTTCCCCGTTTTCACCACTGGGTAATTATTATTCTGACTTAAAATTTGCATATCTTTTGCAAATGTGTGATTTATTATGCCTTTTGTCTCTTAATCTATCCACTCCTTGTTGAATGAGTATGTGAATTGAATTTGCTTATTAAATGAATTTTTCCCCCTTGAAAGTTGATGTAGTTGGCACTGTGCATCTGTACAAAGAATGGTGATGGATTAAACTCAGATCTTTTGACTGGGTGTGAGTGTTTGATTGGTTCAGATGCTCCGTCCATCGCCACCCCCTTTTGTACCCCATCTGTACAAATGAGCGTTCATTCATGACTGAGATTTAGATAAAAAAATTTGAATCTTACCCAGACTCTGTGGTTATTTCCTTAAGATCTGTAAGTTAGTTACTTAATTGTTAATATCACCATCAACTATTCGACTAATGATCCATTGACCAAAGGAAGATTGTTGATCTGTGAAGATAAGTTAGATATTGATTAATCAAGATCAAAGTGAAATAAAAACTTGACACCCAGCAAAACAGCCAGGAAAAGTTGAATGTGTATATGGGCCCATTTGGAAAATTTTGTTGAGTGTGAAATGTTCATCCTGGCATTTTGCTGGATCAGTAGTACCTCGTGGAATTTACAAAAATAGTCTTCTCTCCATGCCCCTCACTACTGTGAGCGGGTCTCTCTCATCCAACCATAGAAATGCAGGCAGTACTCTGAGATTGGGAAAGCTATGCTCGCTCTCCATCTTGTGCCATACTAAACCAGGCTGGCTCCGGTACTTGTAGAGAAACAGACATACAGACACATACACCTCCCTCCCCATCATAAATGGGCTACACATGCACTACATTCACACTACATTGACAATAAACATGCACTTACAGTATTAGGGAAGTCAGGTGTATCATTAACCCCACTCTCATCATCACCCACATCACTTATGCAGCTTGAGTGGGGGTTGGTGACTCTGGGTTCTTCTGTGTAACATGAAACAGTTACGTTTTCATTTATGGCTTCTTTAAATTGGATCAGAGACTCTGGTCTCCATCCATGAACCTCTTGTAGTCATAGTCAAAGGATGAAGGGAGGGAGAATGGAGAAAGTGAGAGTATGAAGGAGAGAGAATGGATGGCTAGAGAGGAGTATGGAAACGTGGATGGAGCAGGATGGAGAGATGGGTGGATGCAGAGGTAAATTGGGTGGAGAGACAGATGACGAAAAGGAAGGGTGACAGGTGGAAAAAAGGATGACTATAGAGAATGATAGATAGAAAGAAGAGAATGAGAGATGGAAAGAAAAAAGGACGGTAATATGGATGGGTAAGTGGATGAATGAGTAGATAGTGAGAAGGATGGATGAAAAAGTAAGGAAGAAAGGAAAAAAGGCAAATTAGGATGTAGATAAAGAAGGAAGGGTGCAAAAGACAAGAAGAAGGATTGGTGGGTGGATAGGTAGCTTGATGATAAAAATGTACAGAAGGGTTGGAAAAATAGAAGTAAAGGAAGATGGAAAAGACAGAATAAAAGAAGGTGAGACGGAAAGTAAAAACACTGAAAGAAGGATGGAGAATAGGAAAGAAAAAATATAAGAATTTCAGAATTCCCCTCCGGGTGAGTAAATTCATTGAATAGCTATCATATTTGCTTGCCTCACCCCTTTGCTCAGAGCTTGGGGCATGGTTCGAAGTGGGGATTTCATGTTTCTGGCTGCGCTCTTTGGGAAAGATTTTGAGATGCACACAAAGGAGCAACTTTCCTCGAGAAAGATCATTAGACTGTGCTATCAATGCCCCTGAGAAAAAAGGTCTGGTCACACTAAAAATTACACTCAAAGCATGAATAGCAATTCACTGTCTTCTATGAGGGCACGCTTGGTGTACCCCTTCAGGTTACAGAGCATGTCCTGGACCTCACATTGGCGTGGAAAGGCCATTGCCTCTAATCACTCACTCATTAAATCACAGAGCAGTAGGGCTTCAGAGGCTTCTTGACGCCTTTGGGACCTATATGAAATCTTTGGATCTAGTGGTCAATGTGAGAAGTTAGCCTGGCATATGATGTCCACTAGTTCTAGTGGGCACCTTGCACCAGTCTAATCGACCCTTATTGATGGTGGTTGTAAAGTCAACCTTATAGAAAGCTATCCTAGGGGTAGCAATGGCGAGCAGTATTCAGGCTAAGACTTCAGAGAGCGAATTAAGCGAGTTATTTTACCAATTATAATACCTTGAGTACCAAATGGAAGCACACCACACAAGGTTTATATCAAATATATAAGTATTTATTCTAAACACAACCCCTCTGCACTCTTTATGAGGTCAGAGGTAAAAGTACAATACAAGTTACTTAATTAGCATATGATAAGATGCACAGTATACGTTTTGCCCTAGGGGCCTCACAAACCATATACTAAAATAGTGGTATAAGAACCACGTGATAATTAGAAAGCAGGCCTGGGGCCTGTGGAATCGCTGGGGCTACTCTAAACAACCAAAGGTTAGGCTGTAGGAGGCCCAAGGTAGATGCGTGCAGTTTCTAAACACAGCCGGGTTACTATTGACTTTTAATGGGAAAGTTACAAATGTACAATTTAAGGACACTTCCAAATGAACTACGATGGAACCCTTTGAGACTTAGACACTAGGAGGGCCAATACCCTCGAGACTACCAGAGTACTTGTGTTACCTCACCCACTGAAGCTGGGTTCCTAGGTCTCTTTTGGTGTCGGGTTTCGTCGTCTATTTCATTGGAGATCTGCAAAGAAGTGCAGCAGACGACCAGAGGAAAAGTGTCCGGGTGGATCCAAGAGTGGATCAAACATCTGTAGTACCTGAAAGCAGAAGGGACAGAGTTTGGGCCACTTGCCAGTGACCAGGGCGGCGTTAGAAAGATGCCACCAGATGTCGGGTAATTTCAGGTTAAAAGGTGAAGTTTGCCCCTTCAGCCACGAAGACCAGGAGGTGTCGACAACAACCAAGAGCTGGATTCGAGCTGTCCAACAAAGGATCTAGTTGCCTGCGGTGTTGGTATCTGGATTGGACCCAACAAGCCTTGGCAAACGCAACCCACACAGGATGTTGCGATGGGCTTTGGTGCAGACCAGCAAGATCTGTAGAACTTCTCCTTTGCAGGGAAATTGGAGCAAGCTTGGAGAAATCAGGAAAGCAAGTTGTAATAAAGGATTGTCTTCTTGGGAGCTCACTAGTCAACAGACTAGGAACCGTGAAGACGCATCAAGCAGAAATGCACAAAGCAAGCCCATGGGCCACTCGTGGAGTGTGGAGCTCTGAGCTTCAGTGCAAAAGGTGCTCGGGTATGGGGCTTCAAGCACCCCAATGCACAACTTCACGATGCTTTGGAAAATTGATGCAGGTAGCAAAATGCAGGATGTCCAGGAGTTCCGGTCCCACATCTCTTGTGTCCGCCACGGGTGTCAGCTTTGCTGTGAGTGAAGGTCGGGTCAGAGATGTCTGGAAGTCTATGTCCTGTGTCACAGATTCTTCGGGATTTGGCAGGAGCCTCAAAAATGCAGACCAGCAAAGATGCTTTTGGTTCCTGTTTGAACAGGGTGGTCACTCCTTGACCACAAGGGAGATGTCTTCCATCGTCCAGTCGAAATGGAATGTCGAAGGTCCAGGATATATATTTCAGAGTTTCGTCGACGGTAATCTAAATTCCTAGGGACTGGGTTCCTATACTTATACTAAGTTTAGGGGTTGGATTAACTTTAAGGTCCCTCCTATGGGTGGACCTGGGGTGGGGGTGGTTACACCCCTTCCCCTTTGTCCAGTTTCATGCCAGAGCTGGGGCTGAGTGCCCCAGCAACCAGTTCAAACTGGGAAATGCATGGAGCACCTAGTGTGCCCCAGGTAGTGTCTTGGAAAGCAAGACTTATGACAGCGAAAATAAATCTATATATAAAGAAACACTAGCTGTCTATAAAAGAATGATCCTGGACGAAAAAAAGAAATATTTTGAGGAACAAATTGAAAATTCAAAAAACTCAACAAGGCAATTATATGAGGTGGTAAAATCATTGGCCGGGAAATCTGAAGATTTAGTCCCCCCTCTTTCGCAGGATTTTTGCGACGCTCTAGCTAACTTCTTCTATTCAAAAGTACATGATATTTATAGTGAGTTTTCAGTTACGACTACTTCCATTAAGTTGAAGGATACTTCCTCAGTCAAACCACCTGACAGTGCTTTTTCCCAATTCAGAGAGCTAAGTGAGGAACAAACAGCTGATATCATCAGGCTTATAAAAACAGGCTCTGCCTTAGACCCATGCCCTCCAAAAAATGTTCCCCCAATAATCGATTTAATTAGTGAAGTTGCAACACAAGTTTGTAACAAGATGTTCATATCAGGGGTTTTTCCGGACAGATTGAAGAACACCTTACTCAAACCACTTCTTAAAAAAGCTGGTCTTGACAAAAACACGTTAAAAAATTATAGACCCATTGCTAGTCTGCCGTTTCTAGCTAAAGTAGCAGAGAAAGCAATGAATAAACAGCTGTCCGAATATATTGAGTACAACATATTACTGGACGACTCCCAGTTTGGGTTTCGTAAAATGCATGGGACTGAGACTGCACTTATCAAGGCTGCCGATGACATTAGGGCCATAAGGGACCAAGGAGGGACAGCGGTGCTGGTCCTGTTGGATTTATCCGCCGCCTTCGACGCGGTCAATCATTCTATCTTGATTGACCGTGTCGAGGAAATGGGCGTACAGTCGACGGCCAGGGCCCTGCTTGCCTCTTGTTTGTCAGGCAGATCGCAGGCAGTAACTTTAGGATCCTTCAGGTCTGCGGATCTTGCTCTGCCATGTGGTGTTCCCCAGGGCTCATCCCTAAGTCCGACACTTTTTAATATCTATGTGTCGGACTTAGCTAGGGTTATTAAAAACTACCGGATGAGCCTCACCACATACGCCGATGACACCCAGCTGGTGCTTGCCATCAAGAATGATGGAGAGGAGGTGGCAGCTCGGTTTCAGGAAGGTATGCTAGCAATTAAGGAATGGATGGCCAGTAATTGCATACGACTGAACTCAGAGAAGACCGAGGTAATCATCTTCGGAAAGCTACTTCCATTGTGGTCTTCCGTTTGGTGGCCCTCGTCAATGGGAACTCTACCAACTCCTGTCCACAAGGTTAGAAATTTAGGGATAGTCTTTGACGAAAAACTGAATTTTACTAACCATGCTAACCAGATAGCATCGGCCGCCTTCTACAAACTCAGACTTCTTAGGAAAATCTTGCCATTTCTTCCAGAAAATGCAAGGAAAACGGTGGTTAGTTCCTTAGTATTATCAGCTCTGGATTACTGCAACGGTTTGTTTATGAATGCCCAAGCGAAGGTGGTGACCAAACTACAACTGATTCAAAATGCCGCAGCAAGGCTGCTGTCGGGCACCCCTAAATACAAATCCGTTAAGCATGTAATAAGGAGCTACCACTGGCTAACGGTAAGAAACCGGATTAAATTTAAAACTTTATGCCTCACATTTAAAGCAATTCATGGTCTTGGCCCGGTGTTTCTTAGACAAAAGCTTAGTCTATACCAACCCAGAAGATCCCTCAGATCCAAGGATCTGTACCAACTAACAGTATCATGGACCAGGACGGCCACCTGGGGCGATAGATGTTTTTCAAACACCGCGGCCAAACTTTGGAACACTCTGCCGATGGCGATAAGAACTACCTCATCATTGTTGCAATTTAGAAAGTTGTTAAAAACTTGGCTATTTGACCAATGATCATATTTTTTTTCCACGGTGCCACTTTTAAAAATCAGACAATGTTCCTACTGAGAAAAGAAGTTGAGCTATAGCGCCAAGACACCCATGGGTATAAGTTGCGCTTTATAAATTGTAAAAATAAATAAATTAATCAATTCACTGAATGCAGCCCTCACTGCCCCAATACACAAAGAGCATGGCAGGAAACCTATTGTCCATGCCTCCCCTGCCGGAGTTTCATCCAGCAGCAGGAGGGCAGACTCGTGTCTGTGGCAGCAGCATCCATTTTGTGATGCTGAGGCTCTGTTTAACTTTAACCGGGTAAACCAGTAACTAATTGTCTTCTCCCTCTAGAAGGGTGGAATGCTACCCCCGCCGCCAGGTCTGGTGGTGGGGGGGGGGGGTAGTATTAAAAAGTGTTTGACACCTTACACAACATGTTTTGATACAGCCAAACCAAAGTTAGTATTAACCGCGATGATTATAATGCACTTAAGAGTAAATGGTATGGCTATATCATAGAACAGCTATAAGGAGATGGTTCCAAAAGCTGCAGAGGGGCTCAGCTCATGCTAGGACACCCTCTCACATAAAACCAAGCACTCTGCCTCCAGGATTGTCAAGGCCTGCCATAGGAGTGACTTATAGGTGTATATGTGTCTATATGTATATATAGATATAGGTATACTATATCTAAGTAAGGGGTGATTACACCACCTTACCCAGGCTGTGTGAACAGACCTGTGGTGTCAGTTTGGAAGGCAAACCAACGGTGGCATAATACATGCTGCAGGCCCTGGTAGGCCTAGGGTGCACCTATGCCCTGGGTACCTATGGTACACTATACAGGGACTCACCAGTAACCAATCTGGTATGTACCTAAAGTACATGGTATCAATTTAGAGAGAGAACAGCTGGGCTGTGGGCCTGATTAGCAGGTCCACAGCCACACTAAATTCGAAAAGCCAGAGAATCTCAGCAGAAAAGTGGGGGAAACCATAGGAAGCAGACCCTACTCTCCTACAGTCAATATAGCCAAATCCCACGTAATGTCAATGGGCCGGAATAATAAAAAAATTAAAACATTCTACTGTGAAGGTGCAGAATTGACCAGGATGACCTCCTTTACATATTTAGGGGTACTTTTTGATGTGAGGGGCTCGTGGGTTCCACAACATAAAGCCAAAGTTAATGTGATGGCAAGGTCAACGGCCGCTGTGATTGGATTCGCGCAGCGTCTGGTGGCCAAACCAATGGATGTTATGGCTAATACCTACAGGGCCAAATGTATAGCCATCGCCCTATATGGTACGGCCATTTGGGGTTACAAGCCAATGAAGGGGATACAGATAGCCGAAAATACGTTTTTACGTGTTCTCATGTCCGTCCCCCAATCCACCCCGACCTTCGTAATTTATCAGACGTTTGGGGTGGGTTATGTGACAGATAGGCTGAGGCTGGCCCCGGTTGTCTGTTGGCTCAAAACATGGCTCAATCCCCAATTAAGCCTGAACCATGAGATCATTAGGGATTGTGTCTCCCTGGAACGAGTAAATAATATTCCATGGCTATATTATGTTAAGAATGATTTAGCCAAGCTTGGACACCTAGAACTATTTGATTTCCCTGATAGAATAAGAAAAGACGATCTGGCTTGGGTTAAAACACATTCTTTCAATCTAATGTCAGAAGAGCGGGAGGAGATCGAGCTAAAGAAATCTTCAGTTAAGGCATACTTTATGTTAAAAGCCTCCCCCGAGATTTAACCTTACTTGAGGATCGTCACAAAGCCGTTTCATCGCCGGCTTTTAACCAGATTTAGATTTAACCAAATTCATTTTTTTCTGGGTAATTCGCAAGGTTGGAGTAGGTTGTGTGAGTTGGGTCACTGTACTTGTGATAATTTTTTCTCACAGGACACAATGCGGTTTATAATGTTCTGTGACCACTATAGTACTCTCCGCAGGAGGTTTTTAGTCCCAATGGTAAAGGGTAAATGATTTATACAGATCAAACCCGCCCTACTGTACCTTCAGCTGCATAATGACCCTTGGGAAATTTTCAATATTGCAAGCTTTTTAGGTGCAGCTGTGAGACTTAGGAAACAACAGCATCTTATGTTATCTTAAGAGGACTTGTGAAATACCTGTTATTAATTTTCTGATACATGCCTTTTTTATGAATTATTAGGTCTCGACTATTCTATCCCGCAGGGATAGATAGGCGATAAATATAGTTAGCACTTCAAAAACTCTACCAAACTTGCAGATCACGCACAGTTCATGTGATCTATGAGGATGCACAAACCAGCCACGTCACACCACCATTTGTCTGTGCCTCGCATCAGACTTCAAAGGATCCGCTCCCCCGCCCCCCACATCAGACTTCAAAGGAATGCCCTCCCACTCTGCTCCCTCGCCCCCTGCCACAGCAATGCCAAGAGCTTGTTGTTGTTTGTTCACCCCCATGGATCACCATGATTATTTGTGGCATACAAACTTCTCCCATTATAAGCTCTGCATGCAAGTGTTCGTGTTTCCTTTCCCTTAATCAGCGCAGCGCCTCTTCATGGCCGCCCGCTTCATCTTTCACACCAGACCACTTACATTTTTTATCGTATTTCCTGATTATTGCCCACATAGGTACATACGACAATGAGCTAGTCCTTCCATCTTAACCTCATCCATTCAGCTCGTCATGGAGTACAGTTGAGCTCCACTCATGACGAGCTGAGCTCGTCACAGCTGTTGGAACCTTCGCACGCGGGGCTAATTTCCCCGCTGTGCTGAATGTTCTTAAAACGGGTGCGCCCGTGACGAGCTCAGCTCGTCATGAGGGCTGCTCCGATTTGCCTCATGACGAGCTCAGCTCGTCACCAGCATGGGGGCGCTGCGCGCGGCTCTCCCCCCCGTTGGAAAACACCCCACAGCGAAGGGGTTAAACTTGGTTTTCCTTGCATTACATCCGAAATAAACACAGAGACAACAGAGGAATTTCTATTTGCGAGAGCTGACTCTGCTCTGATGGTCCACGACGTGCTGCCACTCTGCACCACACATTAACTGTGGCCACTGCACGGTGTCGGCAACAAAAGGCAGGACCACTCCGCCTATAAAGTAGCACGTTTGTGCTGCTTCTTCAACCATGGCCTGGGCTTTAATAAACATGCAAGCATTCCCATACTGTACGAAGTCACCTTTATTTAGTTTCAGCTACAGCCCCCTCCCCCCCACCCCCAAGAACAGATTTGCTTTCGGCGTGAGGCGATGTTTTGGGTTTTGTTTTAGTCTAGCTTCCCCGCATTTGTTAGCCCGCATTATTCTTCACGGCACACACTGCTGCACGCCTCACACTGCTGCACGCCACACACTGCTGCACGCCTCACACTGCTGCACGCCACACACTGCTGCACGCCACACACTGCTGCACGCCACACACTGCTGCACGCCACACACTGCTGCTGCCACACACTGCTGCACACAACACACTACTCCACGCCACACACTGCTGCACGCCACATACTGCTGCACACTGCATGCCACACACTGCTGCACGCCACACACTGCTGCACGCCACACACTGCTGCATGCCTCACACTGCTGCATGCCACACACTGCTGCACGCCTCACACTGCTGCGCGCCACACACTGCTGCACGCCACACACTGCTGCACGCCACACACTGCTGCACCCCTCACATTGCTGCAGGCCTCACTTTGCTGCACGCCTTACACTGCTGCATGCCACACACTGCTGCACGCCACACACTGCTGCACGCTGCACGCCACACACTGCTGCATGCCTCACACTGCTGCATGCCTCACACTGCTGCAAGCCTCACACTGCTGCACGCCACACACTGCTGCATGCCTCACACACTGCTGCACACCACACACTGCTGCATGCCTCACACTGCTGCACACCTCACACTGCTGCACGCCACACACTGCTGCACGCCACACACTGCTGCATGCCTCGCACTACTGCATGCCTTACACTGCTGCACGCCTCACACTGCTGCACGCCTAACACTGCTGCATGCCACACACTGCTGCACGCCACACACTGCTGCACGCCTCACACTGCTGCACGCGGCACACCACACACTGCTGCATGCCACACACTGCTGCACGCCTCACACTGCTGCACGCCACACACTGCTGCACACCTCACACTGCTACATGCCTCACACAGCTGCACGCCACACACTGCTGCACGCCACACACTGCTACATGCCTCACACTGCTGCACGCCTCACACTGCTGCACGCCACACACTGCTGCATGCCACACACTGTTGCACGCCTCACACTGCTGCACGCCACACACTGCTGCACGCCACACACTGCTGCATGCCTCGCACTACTGCACGCCTTACACTGCTGCACGCCTCACACTGCTGCACGCCTAACACTGCTGCATGCCACACAATGCTGCACGCCACACACTGCTGCACGCCTCACACTGCTGCACGCTGCACACCACACACTGCTGCACGCCACACACTGCTGCACGCCTCACACTTCTGTACGCCACACACTGCTGCATGCCTCACACTGCTGCACACCACACACTGCTGCACGCCTCACACTGCTGCATGCCTCACACTGCTGCACACCACACACTGCTGCACGCCTCACACTGCTGCATGCCACACACTGCTGCACACCACACACTGCTGTAAGCCTCACACTGCTGCACGCCACACACTGCTGCACGTCTCACACTGCTGCACGCCACACACTGCTGCATGCCTCACACTGCTGCACGCCGCACACTACTGCACGCCACACACTGCTGCACACCTCACACTCCTGCACGCTGCACGCCACACATTGCTGCATGCCTCACACTGCTGCACGCCTCATACTGCTGCATGCCACACACTGCTGCACGCCACACACTGCTGCGCACCATGCACGCCTCACGCTGATGCACTCCACACACTGCTGCGCGCCTCACACTGCTGCACGCCTCACACTGCTGCACACCTCACACTGCTGCACGCCTCACACTGCTGCACGCCTCTCACACTGCTGCACGCCACACATCACTCTGGAACACCACCACATCACTCTGGGACACCCCTACATCACCCAGGGACACCCCTATATCACCCTGGGACACCACCACATCACTCTCGGACACCACCACCTCACTCTGGGACACCACCACATCACTCAGGAACACCACCACATCACTCAGGGGCACCACCACATCACTCAGGGGCACCACCACATCACTCAGGGGCATCACTCAGGGGCACCACCACATGACTCATGGAACACCACCACATCACTCTGGGACACCACCACATCACTCTGGGACACCACCACATCACTCTGAGACACCACCACATCACTCAGCCCAACCACAACAGCATCACTCAGCACCACAACAGCATCACTCAGCACCACAACAGCATCACTCAGCCCCACAACAGCACTGTCCTTGCTTGCTACCAACAAGCATTGCCATAGCCAATAGGACTCGCATTAGGAAAGTGTAAGCTATTGGCTTTGTGAATAACAATGCTATTAATTTATATATTTTCAAAGCCAACACATATTAAAAAACGAATTGTCATTTACAATACCAATAGCTCACACTTTCCTAATGCGAGAACTATTGCATTGCAAATGCTTAATTTTATTGTTGTGATGTACTGTTTCACATGTTTTTATGACAGTCAAGACGCCCAAGTAATCCAATGAAGTTGGTCTGTACCCTCCCTAACTTTTATGTTGCCCATACCTTTGATGATTCGGTTTTTAATATTTGATTGTGTGTTGTATTGTGTAATGCATAGTGAACCACGTAACTTGTTTATGTATGGTACTTTTTATGGTTTTCACTAACCGAATAAAAGTGGTTTGACTGACACTCACTAAATTAGAGTGACACCAGGGGCAAAACAAAGGTTAGGATATCAGGTTCATATGCAGCCATGGCTACACACCAATTTAACATGCAGGGGTCACTCCTATCCAACATCTATCATTCAGAAGATGTTTGGCATGCAAGTTGTTGTTCTTATTTTAACACTGAATCGTTTTATGTTTTTTCAATGGTGATCCAAATCTAGTGTACAATTGTGCCATTGAGTAAACCAAGGAAACAATTGTGGCGGCTTAATATAGGCTCTGGAGTGCTGCCCTGCCTCCTTTAACTTAGGGACATTATGATAAAAATAAGGGAATCATGATAACATGATAACTATTTTAACACTGAATCGTTTTATGGTTTTTCAATGGTGATCCAAGTCTAGTGTACAATTGTACTATTGAGGTAACCAAGAAAACAATTGTGGCGGCTTAATATGGGCTCTGGAGTGCTGCCCTGCCTCCTTTATCTTAGGGACATTGTGATAAAAATAAAGGAATCATGATAACATGATAACTATTTTAACACTGAATCGTTTTATGGTTTTTCAATGGTGATCCAAGTCTAGTGTACAATTGTACCATTGAGTAAACCAAGGAAACAATTGTGGCGGCTTAATATGGGCTCTGGAGTGCTGCCCTGCCTCCTTTATCTTAGGGGCATTATGATAAAAATAAAGGAATCATGATAACTCTGACCCTTACTCGGGACGGGGGTAGGCAATCAGGCCCTTTTGAAAGTCACAAGACCTACTGCGCATGTGCCGGCAATACAGGTTTAGCTGGGCTTACCTGCTTTCAGCCAGGCCTCTGTTGCCTGCTAGTTTGCATGGCTGCTCCTCCCTGTTACACAGGTCACCCTCGCTCATTATATGCAGCCGTAGCGATTTAAGCATCAGCCCTGTGCGGCCTGAGGCTGTATGACAATCAGTCGTGGTGTGTGGTGACCTGACCACCGACACGGGGCACTAGGACCCTGTGGGTCACAGGGCAGCGTCCAGGTCACTGGACACGACTTCCTGTGGACAGACAGGAAGGGGGCATTGAAGACCAGGACGACGACGAGGACAGACGTGAGGTGCCCCTGAGCATGCATGATAATAAAGACCTGCAAACTGGTACCTGGTCTCCTGCGTGTTTCATTACCGAGCTGTTGCAGTAGAATACGACAACTGGCGACGAAGCGTTTGATGTTCCCACGCGTGTGCATCCCTCGCACAAAGAACGACTGAAAACAGGAGCCCACCCTGCATCGCCGACACAGAAGGAAGAGAAGCATCTCGTTGAAGCGGGAGCCCACCCCGACTGGCGGCGGACCGAAGGAAAGACCGCCATCTGAGCCCCCCCGCCTGATCGGGTAAGCGCTGAAGAAAAGCGCGCGAACGAGTGAAATCGGCGCGAGTTCTCACGAGAGTCTCGGCAGCCATCTTGGGGTCAGGCGGTCTGGGCCAATCGGAAAGTGGCAAAGCGGAGCGGCCATTTTAAAGACAGGCAAACGAGGATTGGGCGTGAAAGCTCGCGAGACTTGGCGGCCATCTTAAGGTCAGGCGACCGGACCAATCGGAAGAGCCGAAAAACGGGCGGCCATCTTAGAACTAAGCATGGGCGGATCTAGCGGATCTCGCGTACGCGAACTTGCGGATTTACGGATTCGCAATCCGCGAAGATCCGCGAACTCTAGCGGATTTGCGGATTTTCCCGTTTTCTGTGTTGGCGCGCGTTCGCGCCGATTTTGGGACAAGTTCGCAATTGCGAACTTACTTTTCGGCTCGCAACGGCCGCGACTATGTTGTTTCAACGTCTGGTTTATCATCACAGGTTCACAGCACCCTCTGTTTCACCACTGCCACCCTCTGTGACACCCATGCCACCCTCTGGTACATCCTCACTGCCACCCATTAGGTTTATTTATCACTGTAGATTATGGTGGTTGAAAAAAGCAAGCACACCTGCCCTTCTTCAACTGCCATCAATTAATTTGTGTTTCATTAATGTGTCAGTAATTTTGAAAGTTCCAGTCTGGCTGGCACCTGCTTCCTTCCTTATCTGTAATTTGCTTTTTGTTGCAGTGAAATTTTTTTTTCACAGGACCTTTATGGTCTACTTGTAGCTATTCTATGAGCCTGCTGTTTGGGTCATAGCAGGGTCATAGAATAGTTGCAAACTTTGGAGGGGCCCATCAGGAAGCACTACCTTGAATGTTACTAATGTTAAGTTTGAACTTTTGCACCTGCTCATTGCTTTCAGTTTAGCTAAAATCGTTTTTTTCTGCAATTTCGCGCGTTTTTTGGGGCGCGAATCCGTGCGAGATCGATTTCGGAAGCCGCGAATACGTGCGAATACAAAATTGTTTTTTTTGCGACGTGTATGTTCAAGTGATCTTGCGCGTGTTCGCGAGGCGCTTCTAGCTATACGTTTGCCAAGTTACCCTATCGGTCGTACACGGGCGCGGCCATCTTGTTGGCGTGACGTAATTCCGTTTCCGCCCGCTATGTGTAATCTCGCAAAGTGTGCTGCTCGCTAGTACAATTTCGCGCGTACTCGCAAGGAAAATCTCGCGCGAACTTACCCACGCGGTCGTGAACGGGCGCGGCCATCTTGTTTCTCATTCATTGCTATGGTTCTGGGCATGCTTTCTCTATCCTCTCTCAATCTCTGCCATCCTTTGCTTGTTTGAAGTTTTTTTGATCTAATTTTACTTATTATCTATCCCTCTATTTTTCTAGCTCTATATTTTTGTGTTTTCTGCAGCTTTTAGTTACTTTTAAACTACTTTTTTAAACTCTTTTCTTTTCTTCTTCACTATTCTATTTCTTGTTTATCATTTAACTCTATTTCTGCCCAGACCATGGTAAAGGGAGCCGGGAAGCACCCTGAGAAGGGGAAGGGTCCCGCACCCCGTGCCCGGCTCCCGTGCGGGCGTTTAAGGGGGGAGCAAGTGGTCCCGAGGGAGATCTTCAGCGCGGAGGAAGTGGCGGCACTGATCTTCCATGTCCAGCGCCGCCTCCCCAAGACGATCCTGGGAGGCGGCAAGATCGCGACCGGCTATGGCATCCGGGAGCGTCGCAAGCGGTGGGAGAAGGTGTGCCGGGCCATGTACAAGATCTCTGGGGTCCGGCGCACATATAACCAGGCCACCCACCGCTGGACCGATGTCATGGACCGGGAGCGGGACTTGCTGGACGCGCTCGGCGTAGAGGTCCCCGGGCTTGGTGAGTAGTAGTAGTAGTACATTTACTACTCTGTTTTATCCTGCTCTGTTATTTGCAAATCTTTGTTCTTTACCAAGAGCAATAATGCTGCCGATTACATTGAGGTAAATTATATTTCAAAATCTTCTATGCATTTCAGGTGCACTGCTCTCCTTCTCAGTAGCCTTGCTTGCTACTATGCTTCTTTGTTTTGTATGTTGTGTTCAGAAGCATTTCATTGGCCTGAGAAATTATGTATGAGTGTAGTGTAAAGAAAAGAACTGCGTAATGCTAGACAGTAAGGGTCATATTTTCAATTACAGGCGCATCCCTGCAAAGTAGCAGGGATGCGGCAGTAATTGTGTGCCATGCCACCACCACCCATTGGCCCAAAACGTCACAGAAGCCTTACGCATCTGTGCCGTAAAGGCAGCGCATTGCTGGAGTTGCGTGCCAACGATGGCGCAGCTCCAGCAATGCTCTGGGGTACCCTATCTCCCCAATGCTGCATCAAGCCGTACGTCGGCTTCAAGCGCGCAGGGTTTGAGTCATGCATCATTGTCCTAAAAGTGACTGATTGACATCTTGTAGATTTCCCTCAGCCACTTTTAGGATTCGTTCCTGCGCAGGTACGCCCTCCCTTGCGCCGGAACGCCCCCTGATGGCGCAGGGCTTTACAACGTGATGCATCGCCCATATGCCCATATGTGTTTTTTTTTAATATATACGCCGCACCAACACCATGGCGAGTCTTTTGTTCTGCCGCTGCGTCAGAAAAGGCACGCAACAATGGAGGAAAATGAGCCGCAACTTCCGCAAGGGACTTCTATCAGCCCCAACAGACTGAAGTCCAGTCCTTCCTTTAGACACATGGCTATAAGAAGAAATAGTGGCGGTGGTGGCGGGTGGATTGATAGTTTGAGTATTCACTGATCTGCAAGCAGGATGGACTTTGTCTGTCACGTGTTGCGCACTGCTGCCTGCAGTGCCAGGCCTAGGCAAACCTCTTTAGTAGTCTGTTTATTGAGTTACATAGGAACTTTCTAAGTCAACGTTCCGCAAATCAGGCAATACGAATAACGTAGTATACCACATGAGATAGATCCCGTGGAATAGTTGTCTATCTATTTCCTATTTTTCCAAAATATGTTGTTATTGTTCTTTTGAAATGTTTGATTTGGTTGAAAAATCTCATCCATGTTTTCTGGTTTTTCTTTCTTTCATGTTGTACATCAGCTCCCCCCAAGGGCAAGAGGACACAGGAGGAGGGTGCTGAGGATGCAGGCCAGGATCGGGCAGGCGAGGGCTCCTTTGCTGGCCCCAGTAAGTTTACATTTTAATAAACAGTACCTATTTTTTCCTAGCGTTCCTCATTCGATTTTTTCTAAATCGTCTTTGATCTTCTTGTAGACTGGATATAAATTCTTATCCTGCCTCGAATATGACTCCCTGTGGTATTACTAGACTATTCTTATTAGTCTGTCTGTGTAGCTAACTAAGATTGGACATTTGGCAATTCCATTGGACTCCCATTATATTCAGCAATACCTCTATGCACTGTCTCCTTACTGACTAGATAGTGTGGCAGAGTCATTCAGCTCCCGAAGTCACCGATTATAGATCCCCAATGATCTCTAGATTATCGTACGCAGGACAAGAGAGTAGTACGGAGTCACAGCACAGTCAAGAAGTGTCAGAGGCACTCATGCTTGCAAAAATTCCAAAACCTTTAGCTCATCCACTCTAGTCTAGAGGAACAAAAACCACAGAGTCTATTTAAATTTAAAAGCTTTATTAAAAGTAAACACATTTATTAAAATCTACTTTGTCATAAAACTATTTAACTGAAAACGGAAAAGTGGTTAGTGCTGACGATTAATTGGACACATTTCTTGTGGTCGAGCCGAGCTCTCACCTGGTTTGAACTTGATCCTGGTCGTGTTCTTAGGACTCAGGAGTCAAGCTTCTGTCTGTTAGGAGAAAAAGTGGTGCGTGTTAAAAATCAAAAGCAAGCATTCATCAGTTGTGCATAAAAGTGCAGCAAGACAACAGCCTTCCCTGGAAAATGGGACATTTTTACTATGGAGTAGACAGTCACAAATTATTACATTGTATTCTGTTTTTTTAACATTTCTCCTAGACCAAATATTATATAGTAGTGAGTGGTGTATTCTAACATTCTTAAATGTACTTTGTAGGTGTAACATCTGGTGACGGGGCCAGCGCGGAGGTGGCTGTGTTGGACCAGGACTCGGAGGCCTCTGGGGAGGAGGCGGTACAAGAGCCGGCGGACGTTCCTGTGGGGGATCAAACGGTGGTGGCGGAAACAGGTAAGCTATATATTCCTTACTTATTGAGATTGAAGACTGCATAGTGTGCTTTCTGCACGGGTGTATTACAATTACAAATCAACCAGGTAGTAGCCTCCTCGAAATGTACTTCGACTTAGCTGTGAAGTTTTTGGTGAGAAGAATCCCAATAAGTTCTTAGACGAACGTGATGGATGGGATGAACGAAAAGCGAAAGAAGGGTGTAAGTAAGTGGGACGCGAACTTGTATGATGGCTGGCAAAGAAGAACGATATGTGTTTGCTTGGCCCCCGAGGTGGCTGGGAAGGAAAGAATATGGTATGGTGCATGGCTGGGTCAATGATGAAGCAAGGATGGGTGGAAGGACAGCAGCCTGGGTGGGTGAAACAGAAACTGTATGTGTGCGTATACTTTGACTGAATGGATGCCTGGAGCATGGTATTCTCTGACTCTTAGATAGCACATGTGTATCTAGAGAGAGTAGATGGTCGCCAGGTGAAGTAAGTGTTACCTTGAAGAGCATGTACCACCGCACCCGCACGTCCGTTCCAGTGCAGGGAAGGCAAGGAAAAGAAATTGTAAATGTGTCCAATACTACCATGAATAGTAGCAGTACTTTGTATTGCGTTTGCATTCACAGCATATATCTGGTTATTACGGTGGACACTCCGTACCTCTCTTAATAACTTTAGTTTACTTGTAGTACGTCATTCATGTGTGGGTGTATCACTGTTCACTCAATATTAAGCAAAGCACCTAAAGTCATCTCATCTGTCATTAAATACGTCCCATGTGAAGTGATAGATAATCAAATTAGTTAGCTTCTTCATTTTCCTTTTCTAGTACTCATTTGCACTGTAGGGTGAAAGGTAAATTAATTAAGCAGTAGCCCTTGTAACAGAGTATTCTCAGTGCCACCCGTAATAGAAAAGTAATAGCTTCACCACCTGCATGTACTGGACCGGTACAGTAACGCAAGTCTGTCTCACTCATCATGGTGTGCAACTTTTTTTCTCGGGTGCAAGTTCACTGTGCTGTCCATGTCATTCTGCCGGCTTGCATAAGATAACATACCCATTTCCCTAAACAAGAGAGAAGAAGAAGAATAAGACTGGTGTACTGTCATAGTCGACTGTAATGGAAGTCCATAGTGGTCGTAGAATTAGTTCATTAAACTACCACTACTGTTAGAGCAAGGATGCAGAAGTGGGAGGTTACATAGATACTGTCCTCAATAGTTATGTACTGTGCTTTCAATTTGCTACTTGTACTCTGTGACCCAACTTTCGGCTCAATCACTTTGTGTTATTAATAAGGAGCATTGGTTACAGACTATGTCTTTCTTTCTTCATATAGTTGCTCCTTCCAAATCAACAACAAGGAGGGAGCAGGCTAGATTGGCCCGGCAACGGAGGCTGGAGGCCACAGTCGCCGAATATCGGCGGCTGGTGGCCCTGGAGGAGGAGGAGGAAACGCAGTCGAGCGGGGCAACAACGACATCCTCGACTGTGACCACTGCATCCTCCTCCGTGACTAAGCCAGCGGGACCGAGCCGGGCTAAGAAAGACGACCGCCACCGCCAAGCAACCGAAATACCAGCTGCCCCCCACAGGAGCTGCAAGGACCGCCAACGCCGCCTACGAGTCCGCATGTCCAACCTGGAGCAGGAGGTCCTGAGGTATAAGAACTTGGTTAAGGGCCTCCGCTCCGAGCTTGCCACCCTCCGCAAGGAGTATGATGCCCATGCCGCATCATGCACCAGCACCAGCACCCTCCAGTAGTGGAGTGTCCCTTGCCCTTTTTTTATAGACTTTTGGGGGGTGGGATTTGGGAGTTGGGATCGTTTTGGGACGTTTCAGAGACAATCGTTGGGGTTAGGGTGGGTGAGGGAGATTATTTTGTTAGGGCTAAATAAATATATTTTTCAACTTTATCTGACCATACCTGTTTTTTACTGCTTTTCAGTCTGGTGGGTGGGGGGCGGGGGTGTAACAGTAACTTTGTTTTCCTGAACAGTCGTAGGACTTTAGTAGTACAACCGTCAATCTCTTGTCTACTCCGAAATAATACTCCATTATACTACCTCCCACCAAACGCTTATCTTACCTGTAATTTGTGTTAGAAATTAGGGCTAGGCCCAGGGCTGGCTCCAGGTGAAATGGGGATTAACGTTGTTAATCCTGGGCGGGTGACATTTCCTCATTGCGGTGGTACTAGTGGTGTGACACAGTGGCAGTTGCATGCCTATGGAAAAAAAGAAAACAAAACCTTGTTTGTCCTCCTTACTGTAGCATTACAACGGTTACGGTACGATCGAGAAAATAGCAGGTGACAGTACACTAGAACAGTGCCATAATGTAGCCTAACAAATGGTAAAGTATTTGCTTGCAAGTATAACTAGTACTTGCGTTGAATTTATTTGACATTGGCTACTACTACTAGAAGATATAGTACTGAAGCTGAGTAAGTCTAGAAGATATCCTCGTATTCCTTCACCAGCCTGTTGCTGCTATGACCTTATCCTCCCCAGCAAGTGTGTGGAATTATTGATGTCATTTTAGTCAGACATCAAGCAAAACAACACAGCCCGGGGGAAGAGGGTTAGGGTTTGTAAAATGGATGGGAATGGGGGTTTCTTTTTGGGTAGGTTTTGTTGAGAGAAGAAAAAAAAAGCAGAGCATGGACAAACAATAATTGAAGATACAGACAATCTTTGGTTACAAACTAAAGGTAAGCACATGCAGTCACACTCATAGAATAAAAGACAACAATGGATACTGTATCTGTATTGCGTATGTTGTTGGAGTTGTCCTGTTGAATTTGGTAAGTAATAAGCATGCAGCAAACAATTCCTCTTATTGGCGGCACTCCTCCATTCCAGCTGACGCTTCGTCCATCAATGTGGTGACCACTGACAGAAGACACCCTGTCCACTGCCTGCCTGGCGGATGTTGACTGAAACCCGGCCTGTAATTATTGAACGGAAAACAGGAAGTGCTATTACAATACCACTGATAAATAAATAAAAGGTATGTACGCTGTGTGGTGCAAAAAGTCACACTTTGATTTCCCTAATAGACAGTACAATATTTTTGAAATTGCGTGCTCTGTCTGAGTCACCTTTTTAAGGATCAATAAGTATGGCCAAAATATTATAGCGGATCTTTCCCCTCAAGGTAGGTGTACTACTGTGTTTTAGAACAAAATTTGACCTTGAAAAAAAGGCTGTTCCTTATGGATTTTGTCCAAAACACTTCTATCCGGTATTAGACCTTCCCAGGAATGCCCCAGGCAAGACCCGCCAACCCACCCGCAAAAAACCACCCGACAACACCCCCAAACAGCGAAAAAGCTAAATCTCATACTTACAATATCTCTCGGCCTTCTGTCCAAATGCGGCGCTGTTCAGCTAGGTCATCATCATCAATCATCATAACTCCTGTTTTCCACCACGGATTTCCTGAAAAGCAAATGCAATCAAGATTAGACTGTCGCAGCAGTGCTTCGACAGAGACCCCGGCCGCAACCCACCCACGAACAGCAGGAAGCCCCCCAAAACGCTACATTGAGCAAGATGTCAGAAGAAATAGCAAAAAAAAGGCTGTTCCTTATGGATTTTGTCCAAAACACTTCTATCCGGTATTAGACCTTCCCAGGAATGCCCCAGGCAAGACCCGCCGGCGCCAACCCACCCGCAAAAAACCACCCAACAACACCCCCAAACAGCGAAAAAGCTAAATCTCATACTTACAATATCTCTCGGCCTTCGGTCCAAATGCGGCGCTGTTCAGCTAGGTCATCATCATCAATCATCATAACTCCTGTTTTCCACCACGGATTTCCTGAAAAGCAAATGCAATCAAGATTAGACTGTCGCAGCAGTGCTTCGACAGAGACCCCGGCCGCAACCCACCCACGAACAGCAGGAAGCCCCCCAAAACGCTACATTGAGCAAGATGTCAGAAGAAATAGCAAAAAAAAGGCTGTTCCTTATGGATTTTGTCCAAAACACTTCTATCCGGTATTAGACCTTCCCAGGAATGCCCCAGGCAAGACCCGCCGGCGCCAACCCACCCGCAAAAAACCACCCGACAACACCCCCAAACAGCGAAAAAGCTAAATCTCATACTTACAATATCTCTCGGCCTTCGGTCCAAATGCGGCGCTGTTCAGCTAGGTCATCATCATCAATCATCATAACTCCTGTTTTCCACCACGGATTTCCTGAAAAGCAAATGCAATCAAGATTAGACTGTCGCAGCAGTGCTTCGACAGACACCAAAAATTACCCACAAACCCCCGGAACCCCGCCAAAGAGCACCTCAAAGGCAAGCAAGTCAGCAAAAACGGCAAGAAATTTCCACCTCATATTTGGTCCAAAACACTTTTGTCCATTATTAGAGCTTCACAGCAATGGGCCCAAATCCGTCAACTCACCCGCAAAGAAGTACAACACCCCCACAAGTGCTGAGTCTTTCTTCATTGGGCGTAATCCAGCACTCTGCTTGGAGGGAAATCGCAGTCTGGAGGAGGAGGATAGAGGAGCATGTTCTTCGGAACTTGTGAACCTGAGGAATGTAGACTGCGGCACCTTCAAAGCAATAAGCAAACAAGTGAAGACAGTTCTGATGATGGTCTTGTTTTTGGGATTAGGTGATTAAAGTTTGAATTTAATTAACTGTGCAAAACAAAGAAAGAGAGACACAAAGCACACAGGAATAAAAGTGAATAAGGACGAAAAAGAAAGTTCTTGATTGATTGTCTCATTTTCAGGGCTCGGTGTCAGGGAATAAGAACAAGATTTCGTCATCATACTCTGCGAATTCAGGCTGGATGAGGTCAGTGCCACCGAACAGAGAAAAAATCCCCTCATCTACGTTGCCGTCCTCCTCGTCTTCATGCGGCGTGCTTTCTCGTACTTTGTAATCTGGTGGTATGAGGTGCTGATTCATCTTGATCATTGTCAGCCGCTCCACATTTTTGGGCGAGAGGCGGCTCCGTTTGGGAGTTACAATGCCACCAGCAGCACTGAAAACACGTTCAGAAGACACACTTGCGAGTGGGCAAGACAAATAGTTTATAGCCAGGTTGTAGAGCTGTGGCCACAATTGTTTTTTGCCATGCCAATACTGCAATGGCTCCTCATTAAGAAAGACCACTGTTGAGTCATTCATATAGTCCTGCACCATCGACTCAAGGTCATCAACGGTTCCTCCACTTTGCTTACTTTTTGCTGTGGCTGTGACATTTTTTCGAGAACCATACCCAAGCAAACTTAGCCAATCCTCTACAACAGCCACTGTTTTTGTTGTGTGTGGTGCAGATGATCCAGTTGCCGGTGTCTTTAACGGCTGAGAGGTCACTTGTGCCCCAGCCACAGGTGCAGAAGTGGATTCTTGTGACTGGGGATGGCCTGCTGATGCTGATGCTGATGTACTGGCTTCTCCTTCAATAACCTGCCGTTCTTTTTCAAACCTCTTGGCTGACAAGGCTAACCAATGTTTGTACTTTTGAACATCTGCATCATCAAAAGGAAAGAATGCTTCGCCTGCCAGCGCCTTTTTGTAGCGTGGATCCAGAATAGTAGCACAAATGTAATGCTGATCTGACTTGATCTTTTGAAGACGTTCATCACCACGTAGGCGCTCTAATAATTTCTCTGACAAAATGAAATGTTTTTTTTTTCTTCATCTTCTTTTTCAAACTCAGAAGACACCGCCATCAGTTGGTGCTCCAGCATGCACAACAATGGGATAGCTTTTCCCAAATTACAGTCCTCCTGGCTGACTGCACGCGTGAAGAACTCAAAAGGACGAAGCATGTCTGTCAGGCTTTTAACTATGTCCCATTGCGCCGCACTCATCCGCAGGTCCTCCTTCTGAGATGTACCCTCTGTGAAGAAATAGTGATCGAGTACCGTATACTGCTCATACAGACGCTCAAGCATGTAGAAGGTTGAGTTCCAACGTGTTGCCACCTCCTGGATGAGTGCTTTCACTGGCATTCTACGTTGAAGTAGCAGTCTCCGCAGATGCTTCCGGGCCTTAAAAGAATGGCTGAAATGGTTGCACATTTTGCGGCAGGTGGCCATTACCGCGAACGCTGCACTGTCTCTATCACTCAAGAATTTTTGAACTACCAGGTTGATACAGTGCGCCAAACATGGCACTCTGAAATAGCCACCCTCCGACATGGCCTTAACTACATTGAAGCCATTATCCGTGGAAACATAACCAATCTTGCGTTTTGTTAAACTCTTGCAAAAGGTTTTCTGCTGTGTGACTTTTCTCCAAGCCAAACATGGCTAGTGTTGCATGTTTCCGAGCAGCTTTGAAAACTTTGTCCGGGTCAACACCTGCGTTTAGCTTTGCTTTAACACCTGAAAAAGAGACCCAGTGTGCAGTGATGCACATGTAATCATGGCCTGGGCCACTGGTCCACATGTCTGTTGTCAGATGTATTGTGTGAACAGCACTCTTCTGCAAAGCTGCCCCAATCGCCTGCAGCACATCTTCATGTAGTGCTGGAACCGCAACTCTGGCAAAATAGAACCGGCTCGGAACTTTCCATTTAGGGCAGAGCGTTGCCACTAATTCAAGAAAACCTACCGCTTCTACAAAAGAAAAAGGTAGAAGGTCCACAGCTAGCATTTTAGCCAGCTTAGTGTTATACAGACGCGTCAGTGGGTGGTTGCGTTCATATGGCACGTCTGAAGTAAGCATTGTTCTAATGTTGGCCTGGACCAAGCATTTACGGGCTGATAATGACTTCGTTGACCCAATTTTGCTCGCTGGTGAACTTTTGTGCGTTGGTGTCTCACTCGCTCCAACACTCTTAGTGTGCCTCACATTGGGTGTGCTGCTGACAGGGGTACTGGGTGTAAGGGACGTGTTTGACACGTCTTCTTCCTGCTCGTCATCATCAGATGAAACATCAACGTTTCCTTGATTTTGGCCTTTCTTGATCGCATCTAGGTGCGCAAACCATTTGACAGCGTGCTTTCTCTCAAGATGACCACTCTGGCCGCCGGTACCATAGTTGGTACCTGACTTACCACGACTAACTGCAAGCTTACAAAGGGTACAAATGGCAAACTTTGGATTTTTGGGACAAACAGTAAAGAAGTCCCAAACTGGGGACTTGAAGTGTCTGTGGGACCTGGAGGAGGCGGCGATACTGGTGGTGGTGGTCATGAAGCTAATGCCAGATGAAGTGGAGGATCTGGATTGCCCAACATTTGTACGTTTTGCACTTTCACCGCCACTAATTAAGGTCGAGGTTGACGGAGGTCTCTTCTTGCCAGAAAGAAATATGGAAGCGGGACGAGTTGGTGTACTACTTAACTCCAATGATTGTGGTGTTTCCACTGCCTCCTCATCGACAACATCATCATCATCATCATCACGCGCAGCAGCTCTTCGGGCTAGGGTCAAAATGTCTGTTTGCTGCATGCCCGCTGGGGCTGCAGTGACCTTTATGATGACTGGGTCGTCGTTGGCAGAGTCTTCATCAGCAGCAGTATCCGCCACTTCTTGTTGAGCCTCATCACACTCCATAACTCTGAGACTTTGGACGAGCTTCCTTTTACGCTTAACTACCTTTGTTGGATCATGGTGTGCCTCACTCTCAGACGGCTGTGGTGCTGGTTCCCAAGTTTGATCCGTATCATCAGAAGGAGGTGTGCTTGAAGAGGATGTAGACACCACCCTTGATCTCTTCCTTGCTAGGGGTGTGGAAGACAATGAAGGATCATCAGGAGGAGTGGCTTCCTCAAATGATACCTCGCCTTGATTGTCGATTTCCTGATGTGCCCCTACTTCGGGAGGAACAACTATTGTGGGCACTTGTGACCCTCCATGCACCTCTGCTTGCGCATCTCCTTGCGCTGCCTCTCCTTCCACATGTACTTGGGCTTGTACTTGCACATGTGATTGTTGTTGCGGCTGTGGTTGTTCAACACTCGTCAGATGAGCTACAACAACCTGTGTTGATTGAGGGACATTGCTGCTGCTTTCTTGCGATGAGCCAACATCACTGGTCGATGGTGATTGAAGAACTATACTGGCTGCCTCTGCAGCACTCAAGGGCTTGGACTTAAGTTGGCGTGGTGGTGGTGGTGGCACTGAGCCCAATGGAGCGGGGGTGCTGCTGCCAGCTTGGTCCCCAGCAGATCCCGCTGCTGCTGCTGCAGGCATACTTTTTTTTTTACTCCCAAAAAAAGGGGCGGGCGGCACACCAGTCTCCTTGGTAACTTGCTTCTTCTGCTCCTTACTGGCACCTTTCTTGCTAGAGGAGCTACGGGTTACTTTTTTTGGGGCCATCCTCTTCAGAGCAGGTCAGCAGGCAGCAGTTGCACGAGTTGCAGAGGGTTCTGTGTCCAGACGTGACGTCGCGTGACGTTATGCTGCACACACCGCTGCAGGACTTCTTCCTGGCACTGGTGGTTCTCTTGAGTCTTCTTGTGCACCTAAAAGCAATGGAAGACAGAGGAACATCAGTTCAGTTATACACCCCAAAAAATCGACAAAACACAGAAAAATGAGCACAATCCCATGCCATCCTTGATGTTTACATTGAAGACACCCCACAGAAAGACTACGGACATGCAAGTATGCAACACTCACTACCCCTGGGCATAATGGATGAAAAGTAGGCAAAATAAGTGCAGGCCTCAGACACTGCCTCTCCTCAAAATGGCCCCCTTACACCCCAAGCACATGTTGCCTGTACCAGCCAGCACTCAAGATGGCCACCACCACCACCCACATGGCCAGTCCACAGCAACAGTACACCCCCAAAAAACAGAAAAACAGCCAGAAATCACCACAATCCAATGCCATCCATGATGTTTACATCAAAGAGAGTGAGACCACACCACAGGCACACTCAGTCCATGCACCACCACCACCCCTGGGCAAGCAAAAGGCCACACCAGCAGCCCCCCAAAAACGACAAAAAACAATAAAATAAGCACAATCCCAGCCCATCCATGGCCTCAATTATGTTTAAATTCAAGAAGACACCACACAGAAAGACTAGGCCCATGCAACACTCACCACCACCCCTGGGCAAAGGGCCACACCAGCAGGCCCAAACAAACGACAAAAAACAATAAAATCTGCACAATCCCAGCCCATCCATGGCCTCAATAGAGTTTAAATTCAAGAAGACACCCCTCAGAAACACTAGGCCCATGCAACACTCACTACCCCTGGGCATAAGGGATGAAAAATAGGCAAAATAAGTGCAGGCCTCAGAAACTGCCTCTCCTCAAAATGGCCCCCTTACACCCCAAGCACATGTTGCCTGTACCAGCCAGCACTCAAGATGGCCACCACCACCACCCACATGGCCAGTCCACATCAACAGTACACCCCCAAAAAACAGAAAAACAGCCAGAAATCACCACAATCCAATGCCATCCATGATGTTTACATCAAAGAGAGTGAGACCACACCACAGGCACACTCAGTCCATGCACCACCACCACCCCTGGGCAAGCAACAGGCCACACCAGCAGCCCCCAAAAACGACAAAAAACAATAAAATAAGCACAATCCCAGCCCATCCATGGCCTCAATTATGTTTAAATTCAAGAAGACACCCCACAGAAAGACTAGGCCCATGCAACACTCACCACCCCTGGGCAAAGGGCCACACCAGCAGGCCCAAAAAAACGACAAAAAACAATAAAATCTGCACAATCCCAGCCCATCCATGGCCTCAATAGAGTTTAAATTCAAGAAGACACCCCTCAGAAACACTAGGCCCATGCAACACTCACTACCCCTGGGCATAAGGGATGAAAAGTAGGCAAAATAAGTGCAGGCCTCAGACACTGCCTCTCCTCAAAATGGCCCCCTTACACCCCAAGCACATGTTGCCTGTACCAGCCAGCACTCAAGATGGCCACCACCACCACCCACATGGCCAGTCCACATCAACAGTACACCCCCAAAAAACAGAAAAACAGCCAGAAATCACCACAATCCAATGCCATCCATGATGTTTACATCAAAGAGAGTGAGACCACACCACAGGCACACTCAGTCCATGCACCACCACCACCCCTGGGCAAGCAAAAGGCCACACCAGCAGCCCCCCAAAAACGACAAAAAACAATAAAATAAGCACAATCCCAGCCCATCCATGGCCTCAATTATGTTTAAATTCAAGAAGACAACCCACAGAAAGACTAGGCCCATGCAACACTCACCATCCCTGGGCAAAGGGCCACACCAGCAGGCCCAAAAAAACGACAAAAAACAATAAAATCTGCACAATCCCAGCCCATCCATGGCCTCAATGGTGTTTAAATTCAAGAAGACACCCCTCAGAAACACTAGGCCCATGCAACACTCACTACCCCTGGGCATAAGGGATGAAAAGTAGGCAAAATAAGTGCAGGCCTCAGACACTGCCTCTCCTCAAAATGGCCCCCTTACACCCCAAGCACATGTTGCCTGTACCAGCCAGCACTCAAGATGGCCACCACCACCACCCACATGGCCAGTCCACATCAACAGTACACCCCCAAAAAACAGAAAAACAGCCAGAAATCACCACAATCCAATGCCATCCATGATGTTTACATCAAAGAGAGTGAGACCACACCACAGGCACACTCAGTCCATGCACCACCACCACCCCTGGGCAAGCAAAAGGCCACACCAGCAGCCCCCCAAAAACGACAAAAAACAATAAAATAAGCACAATCCCAGCCCATCCATGGCCTCAATTATGTTTAAATTCAAGAAGACACCCCACAGAAAGACTAGGCCCATGCAACACTCACCACCCCTGGGCAAAGGGCCACACCAGCAGGCCCAAAAAAACGACAAAAAACAATAAAATCTGCACAATCCCAGCCCATCCATGGCCTCAATTGTGTTTAAATTCAACAAAACAGTTGTATCATGCACCCATAACCAACCCTGGTCCTACTGGATACTGTGGCTACCCACAATATAATTTATTTAATTTTCTGAAAAAGTTCAAAAATTGTACTTGCAGCAACTGTAATGCCCCAAACAAACTTACTTGTGAAAGTTGATTTCTAATCCAAAAGTGATCCAAAGACAGTCAAAAAGGCCTCAAATCCAAATATCCAGCAGCACCCACAAAAAGTAATCCTTCCAGCTCCAGATCCAAATGAAAGTGACCAGGAGATGGACAAAGCACTGGGAGGAGCCTGCTGGACAGGAACAGGAAGTTGGAGACTGTGGGGCACTTCCTTACTCCCCCCCCCCAAAATGGACTCCTTGCAAAAAAAAAGGCCATGCAAATGTCAACCTGAGGAGTGATTCTGATAAAAATCATAATTTTCTGAAGGTGTATCCTGTTTGCTGGTGATTTTCTTGTGCGAAATTGCAAAATCTCTATTTCGCAAGTGCGAGATTGTTCCTTTCCGCCGCAACTACGTGTTCGCAATTGCGAACTCTCGCGAGGTGTGCTGTGCAAGGTGGCAAGCCGCGAGTACGTATTCGCGGGCGACAAACTCCCGCGGGAACACGCAGCAAGATCTAAAATGGCGCGTCACTCGCAAAGAAAAACAACTCGGCAAACGCTAAAATGACGGAAAGTGAACGCCGTGCACCACGCCGCGCGCCGCAACCAAGCAAAAAATCCGCCGCGAGCGGATTCACGGATTTTCGACAAATTCGCGAGCGTTCGCGGATTGCGAATTTACCGAAAATCCGAAAAATCCGCGAGCGGAGCGGATTTTACGCCCATGCTTACTTAGAACCAGGCAAAAAAGTCGAAAAAGGCGCAAAGAAGAAGAAAAGTGCCGAAATAAGGGACAAAGTGGTCCAAAAAGAAAGAAAAAGAACAGGGGCAAATAAAAAGGACAAAAAGAGAGCACAAGAAGGAGCAAAAGGGCAGCCAGGTGAAAGGCAAGAATACAAATAGAAGTACAAAGGCAACAAAGGAAAAAAGAAAGAGAAAATGCCAGAAACAAAGCATAGTGCGCAGTATCGCACACCACTACCGTTCATTGTATCAGAACCACAAGTGGGAATACGATGGGAGAAGTGGATCGTGAAATTCGAGCGCTACGTGGAAGCGACCGATGTAGTGGACGGAAAGAAACTAGGACTATTCCTAAACCTAGCGGGGGATGACGTGGAGGACCTCCTCATAACGCTGCCCCCAAGCGAAATAAAAACATATGACAAATTGATAAAATGTCTCACGACCAAGTTTGACCCCCAAAGGAACGTCGATTTTGAAAGATATAACTTCAACATGGCATTTCAACAGCTGGATGAGTCAATGGATGACTTCGCAACAAGACTAAGAAAGCTAGTGGCTCATTGTGAATTTGACAAATTTGACAATGAACAGGCCCTTCGCCTAAGATTGATAGAAGGCTGTCGCGACACAGAATTTCGCACAAGACTACTTAAAGAACCGACCAGCGTAGAAAAAATTCTAGACTTAGCAAGAGCGGAAGCTAGGGCAATGGTGCAAGCCAGGCAGATGGACCGAAAAGGAGAACAGATACACCGAATGATGGATACCCGCAAGAAGGGCAATTGGAAGAAAGGATCAAAGGAACAAGGAACAAGGAAAGAAGGTTCTCAATGCTACAGGTGCGGTCTGGACTTTCCACACCGAGGAGCATGCCCGGCATTCGGTCAGACATGCAGAAAATGCAACAAAAGCGGCCATTTTGCCACCATGTGCCAAGGGGCACATTTCAAAAATGAACGAGGAAAACAAAGAGCGACAACAAACAGGCATGTACGGCACATGGAAGCGACCGCAAGAAGCTCGTCGGCAGAGTCTGGAGATGAGGAAGAAGAGGAGAGAGCAGCTGGAAAGGTAGAACGCCTTTACCTCATGTCCACGGAAGAAGGGCATGAAGAGGAGCACATCAGACTAGTGGATAGGAAGTCAATAAAAAAGACGGATTGGGTGACCATCGACGTGGGACCCCATCAAACAGAATTTGTGCTGCATAGCGGGGCCACGTGTAACATCATGTGTGCCACGGAATATGATAAGATGAAGAAGAAACCACCACTTAGACCGTCAAATGTCAAAGTCTTCACCTGGGGTGTGCAGAACCCAGTAACGAACATGGGAAAATTCACGGACACCATGACGCACAAGGGCAAGACTATCACCGAAGAAATACATGTGCTACGAGGAGACATTCCCGCACCATGTCTACTGAGCAACGTAACAGCAAAGATCATGGGCCTACTAAAGATGATGTATCACATGTCGGACAGAGAGAACATCCTACAAGAGTACCCAGCACTAACAAACGGACTTGGAAAGCTGAAAGGAAGACAAATAACACTACACATAAATGAGTCGGTCAGGCCTGTGGCCCAGCATCACCGAAGGGTGCCCATTCATCTACAACCTCAGGTAGAAGAAGAAATAAAGGCACTACTAGAACAGGACATCATCGAGCCAGCAGAGGGGCCAACGCCATGGGTGTCCCCAATAGTAGCGGTACCAAAAAAGGACGCCGCCCAAATAAGAATATGTGTGGATATGAGAATACCCAACACGGCCATCGAACGAGAACGACACCCAGGGTCGCATCTAGATGACATGATAAGTTGCCTGACCGGCATGAGGAAATTCTCCAAGCTCGACCTATGCAAAGGGTACCACCAACTGGAGCTGGACCAGCAGTCCAGATACATCACGACCTTCTCAACGCACCTCGGATTATTTCGCTACAAGAGGTTACGTTTCGGAATATCGTCAGCAGCAGAGATCTTCCAGGAAACAATCAGGCAGATCATCAGACCGATCAAAAACAGTCTGAACTATAGTGACGATATCCTGGTGTTTGGCAAATGTGATGACGAACACAACAAGGCTTTGAGAGAAGTGTGTTCACAGCTAGTAGAGGTGGGCCTAACAGTGAATGAGAAGAAATGCGAGCTGGGCAGAGAAGAACTAGTATTCTTCGGACACATCTTTTCGAAGAAAGGAATGAGACCAGATGGTGGCAAAATAGACACCCTTGAAAAAACAAAAGAACCAAAAGATATCGCTGACGTGCGCTCATTCCTCGGCCTTGCCAGCTACTGTGCAAGATACATAAAGGACTTCGCGACAGTGAGCACGCCACTGAGAGAATTGACGAAGCAGGGCCAAACTTTCGAGTGGACCACAGAGTGTCAAAGGGCGTTCGAAGAGATAAGGGCATCAGTAACGGCAGTTGACCACCTGGCCTATTTCGACCCGAGACTATGCACCGAACTGACAGTGGATGCCAGCCCGGTAGGTCTGGGCGCGATATTAGCACAACACAAGCCAGGAAAAGACTCACCTCGACAGATAGTGGCCTACGGAAGCAAGAGCTTGTCGGACATTGAGAGGGCATACTCTCAACCAGAAAAAGAGAGCTTGGCGGTAGTATGGGCATGTGAGCACTACCACATGTTCATATACGGAAAACCGTTCACGATAATAACAGATCATCAAGCCCTAGTAACAATATATGGAAACCCAAAGGCAAAGATACCACCAAGAATTGAACGGTGGGGGATCAGGTTGATGGACTACAACTTCACGATTGTCCACAAACCAGGGAAAGATCAAAATCCAGCGGACTACATGTCACGGCATCCGCTTCCCTATCAAAAAGGTGGCCCCACAATGGCAGAAGAATATCTAAACTTCATTGTGAGACAGAACACTCCGGCATCAATAACAAATGAAGAACTAGAGCGAGAAACAAAAGGAGACCCGACAAGGAGGGCTATCGGAGTGGTGGTACGGCAGCAGAGGTGGAGACACATCAACAGCAACACCATCACAGAAGAAGGAGTCAATAAAGAGGAACTACTGGCATTCAAAAAGATAAGCGAAGAACTGTCTGAAACGGAAAAGGGAATCCTGATGAGGGGCTCAAAAATAGTAATACCACGTCGACTAAGAAAGAGAACAGTGGAACTAGCACACGAGTCGCATCGAGGCATTGTGGCAACAAAAAAGATGTTGAGAGAAAAAGTGTGGTTCCCGGGATTGGACAACATGGTGGAGGAAGAGATGTCGCACTGTCACACCTGTCAAGTAACAGGACCTCCTGCCAAACCGACACCCCTGAAAATGTCGGAACTGCCACCTGCAGTATGGACAGAGCTTGCAACAGACTTCTATGGGCCACTGGAGAATGGAAAGTACCTACTAGTGGTCATCGACGAATTTTCAAGGTTCCCAATAGTGAGAGAAGTATCGTCGACGTCGGCAAGTGCTACACTACCTGTGTTAGACGACATATTTGCCGCCTGGGGTTCCCCGCAGACACTGAAAACAGACAATGGTCCTCCCTTCTCGGGAGAGGAATTCCGTAGATTCCTGGAATATCTGGGGATCAAGCATCGGAAAATAACTCCTTTGTGGCCACAGGCCAATGGAATGGCAGAACGATTTATGGGGACTATCAAGAAAGCCATAATGCGGGCAAAATTAACGCAGATATCAATTGGTCAAGCGCTTTGTCAAGTGCTCAGAGACTACAGGAATACCCCTCACAGCTCCACCGGCAGGTGCCCAGCAGAGCTGGTGCTAGGGAGATCGAGCAAAACAAGGCTACCTCAGATAGACGCAACGGAAAGTACGACCAGAAGTGACATTGCAGACAGAGATCACCAAGCGAAAAAGAGAATGAAAGAATATGCTGACAAAAGGAGAAATGCAACTGAACACCAGCTGACTGAAGGGGATCTGGTGGTAGTGCGACAGAAACAACAAAGAAAGTCGGACAGCCCATTCTCAAGAGACCCGCTGGTTGTGACTGACGTAAAAGGGTCAATGGTGACAGCAGCTTCTGACAACAGAAGAATAACAAGAAACAGTTCCCACTTCAAGGAATTCAAAGTGGAAGAGGAAGAACGCGCAACAACAACAGAAGACCGAGAGCAAGTGACAACAAGAGAGACAACACCACCAAAAGAGGAAAACGGAGGACAAGAACAGAGCAGAGAACAACGACCAAAAAGGGAGTGCAAGAAGACAAGGAGACTACTAGAAGAAATGTAGAGACTTTCTTTTCTCTCTCTCTCTCTCTCTCTCTCTCCCTCTCTCTCTCTCTCTCTCTCTCTCTCTCCATCACCATCGGTCTATTATCGCCTCGTCATGAGGTACTGTGCCAAGGACTTGCACATGTGACACAAAGACGTTCTGTTTGGTACAAAGGGGGAGATGTGGTGACCTGACCACCGACACGGGGCACTAGGACCCTGTGGGTCACAGGGCAGCGTCCAGGTCACTGGACACGACTTCCTGTGGACAGACAGGAAGGGGGCATTGAAGACCAGGACGATGACGAGGACAGACGTGAGGTGCCCCTGAGCATGCATGATAATAAAGACCTGCAAACTGGTACCTGGTCTCCTGCATGTTTCATTACCGAGCTGATGCAGTAGAATACGACAGTGCACCTTTCCAGCTCGTCAGAGGGCGGAATCAGGAAGCCTTACTGACCACTCCCCCACCCTGTGACAAGTTTGGAAAGAATGCCATTCAGACAAGCCATCAATGCTTGAGGAGGCAGACCAGTCACCATGCGACTGGCATCATAAATGATGCCAGGTCACATAATGTGAACATATACAGTGTGTATGTATCAGTTCAGACCAGCCTGCACACTGTATACAAATCATCAGCTCACTGTCACTGCTTGGTGGCATTCCATGAGAAGGCAATGACGAGGTAGGAGTTGAAAACTGCCCCCCCTTTAATATGTCACCAGCCACCACTGCAAGGAAACCCTGAAAATGCTGTTTGATATCAGACCCTGTTAGATCATGCTGAAGCTGAGAACCACATGGTAGGAGGGTGGGTCATGGCAAACGTGTTCAAGTGCTCTTTGCAATGGGGTTGGGCTAGGCATCAGTTAGCCTTCAGAAGGGGTAACTTGGGTGGCAAATGTAGTGGCAACTTTGGTAACTGTGCTCCGTACCAGTGAGGATTTGAAGGCTACTTTACCGTGGCACTGACTGTGGCTGGCTTCTGCCATTTACAAAATGTTCTTAACAGCTCCTCCCAGAGATGAGGCGCAATGGTTCTAGACCATGTCTCTGGGAGGTGCTGGTGAGAACTATTAGCCGTAAATAGCACACTCCATATGTGTGTAGTCAGAAGGAAGTGAAATCAAGACAGAGAAAGAAAGAGCAAGAGTGAGAGTATCTACTTCATCATTGCTAATACATTTTGCAAAGGCAGGTCTGAAAATGTCCTGTTCCCCTTTTACACTGGCACCATAATGTATTTATTAACTTTTGTTTTTCTTTGAAAGGCCCAGTCTGTCTCTTTGAAGTCACTTGGCAGCAAAATTTGCCTGGGGTCAATTCACTGTGGTTTTTGCCACGTATTTTACAGTGGCCTCGGTACATATTTCAGCCCTTTTGTCGCTGTGCAGCACCCCGTAACCCCCTACAACTTTATGTTCTCTATATTGAGTCTCATCAACAGTCTCATTCTGTTAGATTGGAAACTCGGATCAACAGAATCTCTCTATATTCACAAGTGAAACATTTGCGCATATGTAAAAAATAAGTTGGTAAAACTCCTAAACCTGGCTTTCTCTTTGTATAGCTATGAAGGTCATTGGGAAATGGCTGCCACATGCCTACACAACTGCGTTGCTATGTGGAGGTGTCTGCCATCTTTGCAGGTGATGCAGCCAGGTGAGCTCTTGTGGAATTTTCCAAGCTATAACCAACCTCATCTTATGTTCTGCTCATGGGTAGATAGTGTTCAATAAATAATGTTGTGGCGATAATAATCCCATATCTTGACCTAAGTAATGTTCTTATTGACTGCTTTTCATTAATGTATTGCATATGTAGGATTAGATTAGATTGCAATTTCTGAGGCTACTGCCCTTCCTTTATCTCTAAACCATTGCCATGCCATTTCATGTTCATATTAAGAAAAACACAGCCTTTAGGCAAATTGAGTGCCTAGAAAGCACAGGGTTTTAGGGAAAGGTAAGGCAAACAAGCAACATGACTCAAAGAGGCCTACTCCTGTGGATTGTAGAGAAGTGCGTTGATTAGAAAAATGCATGATGGACACACACAATTAACATTTGTGCAATTGATCAGCCACGTACATGCTGCTACTTGTCTGGGTTTGGTGGTAAAAGACTGTGCTCACTACTGAGCTAATTACACATGACTGCACCAGCCTATACTCTGCCCTCCTAATTCTTATCCCCCACGAAGTTTACCTTCTCCTTGACTCTACAATATTAACATGTACTTTATTGCATTCCAAATGGCTTCTCTTCTGCATGAAATGTACGTAACACTCCTGCTTACCAGACCAGTTCAGCTCTGCACCCAAGACATGAATTGTACTGCTCTATGAAAACACCTGTTTATACTATCATGGCACAGGAGTAGAACATTGCTAGTCCCATAGGCCTTTGGAATTTGTGATGTGATTAGTCACAGGGCCACGTTTTTCCCACAAATATATCCCATTATACAATAGCACTGACTGCAACAAATTAAGCTAGAATACCAACAATATCAAAAAGTGATTTTAATTTAAAGGATTTCCTAGCAAAACTGAACATACACTTTGGGTGTTATGAATTACCTCTCATTAATGAGTAAGGCATATATGCTGTACAATTAATACTTTACGTGACTATAGAACATGCCCAACATTAACAGAGGCATGCTGTTGGGTCAGCTACTCTGCATAATGTGTTTGGGGCAGCTGTAATGGAATTATATTTTAATAACTTATTGCAATGAATTCCAATGGCCCTGCTCTTCTCTGACTACCTCTTAAATTCTACCCTGACTCTAAACATAGGGGAAGATTGTTTACTCTGTCACACATATAACATGTAACGTATATCCTGTCCACCTTAAGTAGATATTGCACAGATTATAAATGATGGACTGTAGTACAGCATACAAAATATATTTATTTGTCACATTTGTCACAGAGTTGTCTCATCTGCCAAACTCTAAATCCGGTATCTAGTCCCACATTACCCTGGCCTCAATCATGAATTTTTTCAACTCAATTCTGATTATTTTCCTTAGCTTGGCAGTAGGGAAAGTTACTCTACAGGAAGGTAAGTTAGAGGGATTAAGCTAGGTAGAGTTTTAGCAATGGAATGGTCGGGTGTCACTAATCATGCCCTTCGCTTTTGCTTAGTCACATTTGTTGATGAATGACGACAGGAAAAAATAGTAACAGGCGCAAAATCCATCATGGAAGCCATGAAATATAAGTCACTTGGGCAGAAAAATGTGGCACATGCCGACATGGAATTTACATTTTTTGATAGGCTGGGACAGAAGGAAAGAATGATGAGGTGAAATACTAGCAGTAGGGGACTGAGTGGGCACTAGGAAACACACCTTGTTTTCGGTTTGTATGCACTACAAGCTTCGCATTGCAGCGCTGTTAATTGAAACAGATGCACATTTCACCACCTACACTGCAGGGTCAAATGAAACCATGCTGTAATTTTGGGTTGTGAAATGGCGTGGGCAGGGAAGTGATGGGAGGGATATCTGCCTCGCTTTACAAATACTGTGTTGTCAATAAGAAAGCTAGGTGACTTACTCCTTGTCCCTGACACTACTGGGACTGCAACCCCAACCGTCTGGGCCTCCTCTGTCCCTGACTGGCTACTCATGCTGGCTACAGCACTGGTGATCTATGCACCTAGAAAACAAAACATAATGCGTTCATTTTAGATACCAGATTAGCCACCTTAGCAATTAAGCAATTATTTTTCACAAAGTACAACAGTAATACCTCACTACAATTGGTTAGCAGTATCTTCTATTGAAGCTAAGACTTTGGGAGGATTGTTTGTTGACATGTTAAAAAAAGCCAGATACTTTTTTCTCCTAATGTAGGGACAAGGCTATGAAAGGATGAGAGTGAAACGCAATGAAGGTGTGAAAAGGAACGGTCAATGAAGAACATATGGTATTGGTTGGAACGGGATCTCATTCCTTTCCTGCCGTGCTGCATTGTCATGGAGACTTCTCGTACATGCTGTATAAATGTACAACACTGGGGGTCCATGACCATGTCCAATCTATCTCTCTGCCCCCATACTTTTTGAGTGTTTGATCAAGAAAGTCTCCTTAACCAGCATGTTTGGTTAATGGTTTAATTGTGCTTGTGCATCCTCTTCATGATACCAAAAATGTGTTCTCTTAACAGTACTACACAAGGCATAACAGAGGGGCGAGGTGAAGCTTACTAAAGAAGAAAGCAGAAAAAAGATACAGGCAGCAGAAAAGTCAGTTTTGAAAACAGTAAATATAGAAAATACAGGGTAATGCAGGAACAAACATTAGATAGAGGAGTTGAAAAAATAGAAAGTATAAAATGAACACAGTCATAATAATTTTACTAGTGGAAAGAGGTACAAATAAGAAATAATAATAATAAAAATGGCTTATAGGGACAGGTAGAACCATCTGCCGAGGTCATGGCACTATTGGTGGTAGTCTCACCAAGCGTGGCACTGGTAGTGGCAGCCTCTTGGCACTCAGATTACCTCTTGCCCTTGGGTGCTTAAGAAAGGAATAAAGAAGATTAACAAAAATAATTAGTTGCACTCTCTACAAAACACATTTGGACAAAGACAGCATTATATGTTTTAAGTCATGTAGCCTATTACTAGTATCCTATCCTAAAATTATATTTTGAACTACTCATACATTGCAACAAATGATCTTTGTTTCTCCACCCCCTTTTGATGGGCCAATTCAATCTCCCTTTGCATACTGCACATCAAAGAGCTTGGGATTCTATGAGCTACCTAAAGGTACAGAGAAGAACTCTCACACCCCTAACATACTACTATGTTAACAGTGACAGCAGTCGGCATCCCTTTTTAAATCAGCCCAAGCGAGCACCTGGCCAGCTCATGCTGGAACAGAATCCAGGCAGTATCCTTCACACGATGTCCACTCCACTCCTACAGTACAACACCCTCCATATCAGGCTGGAACCATGCACCACTACTTCCAGGGTCCAGATTTATTAAGTGTATGTGTTGTCCTTGTCTCTAATGATTGTTTTTGTGCAGGAAGGTGTCCCCTTTCTACACAAAAACAAACAAGAGTGCCATGTAATGCAGTACCCTTGAAACATGGTGCAAGGGTACCTGCATTGGCGGTAGGCAGCACTCTGTGTACCAGTGAAGGGAGAGAGTAGGAATGTGACATAGCTTTGATAAATTATTAAATATGTTGAATTCCTGCCCTCTCCCTTTGATAAAGCACAGCAAGTTGTCTTGCTGTTAGGGGTGGGCGGAATTTGCGTAGTCGCGCTATGCAAAACTCCGCAAAACGGTAAAAAATCTCTGCAAGCACGCAAAAGTTGCGCAAACATGCAGAATTGCTTGTTCTGCCCGTTCGCGATGCTTTTATCCTGTTTGTGAGCGTTTTTGCATGCTCCAGGAGAAATATCTTGCGAACACGCATATTGAAAGCGCGAACAAGCAAAAAAAATTAGCAACGCTGCGGATCGCGGAATTTTGGGGCAACTCCGCGTTCTGCGCGGAACGTGGAATTACCCAAATTCTGCAAACTCCAGAACGGAGTTTACCGCCCAGGCCTACTTGCTATAATTCTCAGCATGAAGTTTTGATAACTCTGGGCCCGAACAACTCACCAAACTGTATAGATAAACTATGGCTTATTACATTACATGCCATTTTTTTCGGAAGAAAGACAGTGAACACAACTGCAAGCACTCTCTGAAGCTAAAAGTGCATTTATGCATGTGGGTGGCACACACCAACATTTAAAAAAACACGTGTTTGACCACATCCATAAAATACAATTCTTTTTACTCCAGCGGGCACAGGTGCTCATGATAACTGTTGCAAAATTATATATATTATGATCACTGACTTGAAAGCGCTATCTGTCCTGTCTAGTGAAGAGTTATTAACCATTAGGGATGCACAAAAATACAGGTATCACCAAGTAATGAGCAAGATCAAAAGGAGGGAGGATGTAGTAATTAGAAAATCAGATAAAGGAGGAAATATTGTTTTATGGCCATTAAGTCTATATGATTTAGAAGCTAAAATCCCAGCTAAGTGATCATAACTGTTATCGTAAAGTAACTTTTGTTTATGTAACTGAGGTCAAAGAAAAGTATTTAATGCAACTATCAAAATGGAGGGGGATAGGTTTAATCACACAGGAGGAGGGGTATCAGTATTTGAGAGTAGAAGCACCAGTGATACCTGTAGTTTAACTGATCCCCAAAATCCATAAGAACCACAGCAACCCCCACTGGCCAGCCAATCATTTCTTAACCCTGGGCGGAGAACTACGCTCCGTTCGCGGAGTTTGCAATTTTCGGCAACTTCGCACTTCGTGGCGAGCGCGAAGTTGTCGACTACTTCGCAATCAACAGCGTAGCGCAGTAGTTTTTCTTCCTCGCGTGCTCAATAGCATTCTCGCGTGCGCGGTAATGACTTACCGTGGTTCTGCGTTCGCTTTCTCGCTTTTCTCTCCCGGTCGCGTTCGCTACGATGTTTGGAATCCGGCTGCACAATCCCATGCGACTTTGAGAACGTGAATACGTCATTCGGACGCGCAAACATGTCATTGGGACGTGCGAGCCTCCTTGCAGCGCCATGTTGGTAAGATCGCGTTTCCGAACACGCAGAAACTGCAATCTGGCACAGAATATCTCCCGAGCATGTTAAAATCTTCTCAAAAATGTTCATTTAACCCCTCAGATTGTGATTTGGTTGTATTTTTTTGGGCTAGGAGTCCTCTTTTTGTTTCTACTCTTTTTTTCAAGAGAAAGGAAGTGCCCCTGAGTCTCCAACTTCCTGTTCCTGTCCACCAGGCTCCTCCCAGTGCTTTGTCCATGTGGTGTTGTTCACTTTCATTTGGATTTAGAGCTGGAAGGATCACTCTTTGTGTATCTCTGCTGCATCATAGCATTTAATTGGATTTATTGAGGAATTTTGGATTTGAACTTTTCTTTTACAAGTAAGTTTGAGAATTGAGAATTGGTGTACTGTAAATGTTTTTTTTGGTTTTTTTAACTACAGTTTTTTGTGCTTCTCAATCTTTCTTAAACATTATTATTGAGGGAGGCCTGTACTTTCATGAGGGGCCAAGTTGTATGTGTTTGAAATTTCATCCAGTACCCCTAGAGGTACCCAAGGGTCCACCCATGTTTCTGTTGTGTCTGTGGCATTGGATTTAGTTGCATACTCTGTTGTAGTGGAATTTAATTTTTTTCTAAAATTAGGTAACCCTAGTAGTTCATGTAGTTAGTGTAGGCCTGCTTGAGTTCATTTACTTTCTGTGGGTGGCTTGGCCAGGTGGTGGTGGCCATTTTGTGTTTGGAGCCACTGTGTTTTTTTTGCCATAGGCCTCCAAGCTTGTGGCCTACTATGCCAGTAGGCCCAAGGGTACTACTAGAGTCCTCATCATGTGGGTGCATGAAAGTTGTTCAACTGATTTTGGGTGTTTAAGTTGTAAGTGTTACATTATAGGTCATGGATGGCTTTGGATTGATTAGCAAAATGTTTTTTTGGTGTTGAATTGAGGGTTTGGGTGTGTGTTGGATAATATGCGCACTAGGTAACCCTAGAATTCAGCTCGCGTAGTTTTGGTAACTTTGCACAGTGCTACAACGCGACCATACAGTTTTTGTCTTCTTCGCGCGCTCAATGTGCGTGCTCGGGCACGCGATAAAGACGTTTTGTACAGTTCGCGCTGCCGAACACGCCGAATTTGCATTCTCGCGAGCTATATCTCCTGAGTTGCCTAAAACGTTCCCGAAAATGTAGATGCTGTTCATTTTGCTAAAAGAAACTCTCCAGGTTGTCATTTGCTTGTAGTTTTTGGAGCATGGACCACTTACTGTTTCTGTCCTCTATGTACTTTGTTATTATTTAAGGGTTGGCTGACCATGTGGGCGGCTTGGCGGCCATTTTGTCAAGCAGCCAACCATTGTCCTTTTGCCATAGGAATGTATTGTCTGTCTTCTCTTTCTTTTCATGTTTTTGTGGGTGGCCAGGCCATGTGGGGGCGGCCATTTTGTGTGACCTTCCATCGTGGTTTAGTTTTTTTGCCGCAGGCCTACAAACATGTGTTATTTTTTTCTGCCAGTAGGCCTAGAGTCCCAGAGATAGTCAGCAGGATGATTGATGTAGCGTTGTCCATTTTGTCTGTTGAATTTAACATCATTTAGGGCATGGGTGGCAATGCATTGAATTTTCAAATGTGGTGTTTGGTGTTTTATTTGTTTGGGTGAAAAAAACTCTAAATACCTTTGTTGTTTGTGTTGTTGTGTAACTTTCAAACCTTGTAGCCATGGGGATTTTCTTTTTTGCATTAAGCTGTGATGCAGGCATCCTCCTTTTTCTGGCCATATAGGGAGGGATATAGGCCTGCTTGACTTTATTGTTTTCTGGCCTTTGCCCTTTACCCATGTACCTGTGATGAGAGTGCCCATGTGGAGCTGGGGTGGTAGTAGTAGTGTGCTGTTTTGTTTTTGACAAATTGGCCTGTGTCTTGCCATTGTTCCTGTTGGCTTACTACTGTTCACATCCCCATTGCTATCTGCTGCAGGTCACTGATGCTGCATCCATCCGAAATGATGCACAAATTAAGGATAAACAAGTTCCACTTCCACTACATTAGCTTTTTAGTTCTTTGCTATTCTTACTCTTACTGGTTGTACTAATAATTCTAGTAGTAATCAAAATTAAAGCTAAAAAAAATCCACATTCGACTGATGTTGTTAACTAACTTCTGCCTTATTTGCTTGTAGGTGCTGAAGAGGAGGTGTCATCATTCATCGCCTGTTCTACTGCCAGACGGACGTCCTTCTGTACTACGTCACGTGTGGTGTGACTAACCTGACCAGACATCATTCTCAGCAACTTGTGCAACTGAGTGCTGCTGCTGACATCTGAAGAAGATGGGCCCAAAGAAAGCAGGTACCAGATCCTCCAAGACCAAGAAATTAGCTGGGAAGAAGGAAGAACAGAAGAAGGAAGTGACACTTAAGTCTGGTGTTGACCCGAAAACCTTTTTTGGGCAAAAAAAAAGTACGCCTGCAGCAGCAGTGACCGGGGTCCAAGCTGGGGCCAGCACCTCCGCATCAGTGGGCCCAAGCCACCAACCCAGGCCCAAGCAGATGAGTGGGGAAGAGGTAGCCAGCCTAATGGTGGAAAGCAGTGATACTGAGCCTGAGCTAAACTTATCGCTATCTCAAAGTAGTACACATTCCACGCAAGAGGGAACACAGCAGAAAAGTGGTGAACAACAACCAGCGCCCGCAATAGTACATTTTCAACCTGAGCCACCACCCGCAATAGTAGTTGTTCAACAACAACCATCTCCCGCAATAGTAGATGCTCAACGAAAAGAACAACCACAACCACCGCCTGCAATAGTAGGTGTTCCACAACCACCGCCCGCAATAGTAGATGTTCAACGAAAACAACAACCACAACCACAACCACCGCCTGCAATAGTTGTTGTTCAAGAACCACCACCGGCAATAGTAGTTGTTGTTCCTCCCGAAGTCGGGGCAGTTCAGGAAATTGAGCCTGATGCTGAGCAAGAAGACGAGGCAGCACCTCATGCAGGAGATCTATTGTTTTCCAAATCCCCACCAAGGAAAAGGAGGGTTAGTCCATTGAGTTCTTCACCAAGCATCCCTTCTGATGATCTTGATATCAATTGGGAGCCACAACAATCTCAGCATGAGAGGGAGAGACATCCCAAGAAGACCAGGCTAGGGAAAAGGAAGATTCCAGGAAGCCTACCACTTATAGAGTGCGATGTTGAGCAGCCGGATAATGATGGTGATGATGAGTCAGAACCAGTCATCACAAGCATTACTCCCGGCCCTGAGGACATGGAGACCAACATTTTAACCCTATCAAGAATGGCTGCGACTAGGAATGTAGCACGCATACCACCAACACAGGCCACACCAAAACTACCTCCAGCTTCCATTTTTACATTTGCACACAGCCGGCAGCATCCTACATCCAGCACAAGTTCCACCTCAGCAGAAGTAGGTAGTGGTACTACTGCGCAGCCACATAGTGAAATTCACCACACAACAGCCTCCAGTTCATCCGGCATTGGAAGTGGCACCTCTAGCAGGAGACAAAAGTTAAGCTCCCCAGTGTGGGACTTCTTTACAGTTAGCGCAAATGAGGAGAACATTGCTATATGCTCCATTTGTCATTCCTCTGTTAGTCGTGGTAAGCTTGGTACAAACTATGGTACCGGAGGCCAAATGACTCACATGAAAAAACACCACGCAATCAAGTGGGAGGACCACCTACGTCTCATAAAAGCAGGAACCATTATTGTTGGTGGGGAAGCAGTAGAAGGTCCACAGGTCGAACCGGAAGAAGAGGGAGACATTCTATCTGGTAGTGGTACACTAAGTACCCCTGTCCGACTCCCCGGCACTGCAGTGGTAGATCCCACATCCTCCGCATCAGCAACATCTCTGTGGCACCAGAGTAAGAGTAACCCATAGGCACCAAGGAGTACGGGTGCAAAGTCTGCGACGCGAATGACAGCATTGGGCACAACAGAAAGAAATACCAAGCAGCGTACCATTGTTAGCATGTTTAGGCAGGAGGGAAAGTATGAGCGCAACCACCCAATAGCACGTTTGTACAATGCTAAGCTTGCTAAAATGTTAGCTCTGGACCTTCTCCCTTTTTCTTTTGTTGAAGGGGTGGGTTTCCTGGAATTTGTGTCAACCCTCTGCCCAAAATGGAATGTTCCCAGCCGCTACTATTTTGCTAGAGTTGCTGTTCCAGCACTACACCACGACGTGCTGGAATTGCTTGGAAAAGCCTTGCAGCAGAGTGCTGTGCATAGTATCCACCTGACAACAGACATGTGGACCAGTAGCCAAGCCACTGATTATATGTTCATCACTGCACACTGGATCTCTTTTACAGGTGTTAGAGACAAGATATCTACAGGCATTGACACTACTGAGATTTTTAATGATACTCGCAAACATGCTACTGTAGCCATGTTTGCTATGGAGACATCGCATACTGCTGCAAACATTTTGGATGAGTTCAACAGCAAGGTCTTTGAATGGCTGTGACCAAGAGGCCTCAATATTGGTTTTGTTGCCTCCGACAATGGCAGTAATGTAGTTAAGGCCATGGAAGATGGTGGCTATTTTAGGGTCCCGTGTTTGGCACACTGCATTAACATTGTGGTTCAAGACTTTCTGAAAAGTGAAAGCAAAGTCAGCAGCTTACTGACCATTTGCAGAAGAATCTGCACGCATTTCAATCCTTCTTTTAAAGCCCGGAAGCAGCTACGGGTCATTCAACGTGAGCATAGAATGCCAGTGAAAGCACTCATCCAGGAGGTACCAACACGTTGGAACTCTACTTATTACATGCTTGATCGGCTGTTTGAGCAGTACATACCACTTAATGCTTATGTCATGACAAGAAGATCAGGGGATCCAACTGGTGTTATTAAAGCCATGACAGTTGAGATGTCGCAATGGGACCTCATTAAATGCCTGACAGAGATGCTACTTCCTTTTGAGGTATTCACACGAGCAGTCAGCAGCTAGGACTGTACTATGAGCCAAGCTATCCCATTGTTGTACATGCTGGAGCAAGAGCTGAAGGAGGTGTCTGAAACATACGAAGGTGTTGAAGGAAAACTTGAAGCATGTAATTTGGCGAAGTCCTTAGCCGGCCGCTTATCTCAGAATACAAGGATTCAAAATAAGATTGTGTCACATCAACATTACATTGCTGCCACAATTTTGGATCCACGGTACAAATTATTTGTGAACAGTAATGCAGTAATTCCTTTTTCAGAAGGGGATGTTGCCAAGTACAAAACTGTAATAGCCGAGGAAGCCACTGATTTAGAAAACAAACGGCTCTCAATTAGAGGCCTGCCAGTGCCAGCCGAAGACAGTGCAAGTACTACTGAGCATCCTACAGAGTCAAGTTCTTCTTCACAGCATGCGAGCAGTGTGTTTGCTTCCCAGCAGTCACCAACACAAACAATTACAACAACCGCACCAACAGGATCTGATTCATCAGACACAAGCAAAAAAATAGCTGCTTGGTTTCTACCGAAAGGGACGGGTAAGTCCGTTGCTGTCGCAAAGCAAAAAGAGGACGAGCAAACCCGAGCACCAATGAACATTGAGCGGTTGGTCCAGGCCTATCTGGATGACACAACAGAGGTGTTCATGGAGCAAAGCCCATTGGTGTATTGGTATAGGACAAGAAGCCAATGGCCACTGCTCAGCAGGCTGGCGATAAAGTATCTAGCTTGCCCTGTTGCAAGTGTCTCTTCTGAGCGTGTTTTCAGTGCTGCTGGTGCCATTGTGACTGTGAAAAGGACCAGTCTCTCGCCCAAAAGCATGGAGAGGTTAACCATGATAAAAATGAATCAGCACTTGATACCACCAGACTACAAAGTACGTGAATCAGAGCTGGAAGAGGAGAGCGAGTCGGAAGAAATAATTAGTGCGTTACAGGACCTACGTCTGTCGGAAGAACCACCAGGGTTTGAAGACGAGCTCCTCTTCCCAGACCACTAGGCTTTGCTTGCAGTGCCAAACTTAATCATCATCAATCACATGTAAGAAGAGAAGTTTGCTAGGAGGTATAATGGAGGAGAGACTGGTAGTACAAATAGGACAAATATGACTCAGTGAGGGGTACCACATCTATCTGTTGGCATGATGTTCTTACATGTGGTCAATTAATAATTATTTCAATCAAACACTGGCCGCTGCCCTGCATGTAGAGTAAACCTTGTGACGTACAACAGTAACCCCACCACAAAACAACATCATATGTGTACGTTGAAAATAAATAACATTTATTGATGTACATAAAAAATATCCTCCTGGTCCTCTCCTATCCCACCCCTATCCCCACCCTAACCCCAACCAATGTCCAAGTCCAAAGAATGTCCCACAAAAATAAGTTAACCCCAACACCCAATTCCCACCCACCAACAAAAGTATTAAAATAGGGGCAAATTAACAGGGTCCATCACAATCGGCGGGCTTTAAGGTGTTTGTCCACCAATATCTTCACACGCTCCTCTAATTGATCCTCCAACTTTGACACCAGGAGGAGAATCTTTTGCCGAAATGCACGGCACCTACATTTGCATCCATGTGGGGGGCGGCAGATGTTGTTACATGCCGGCGGTGAGCGGATGCCTGACCACGGCGCCATACTCCTGCAGGTGGGGCCTGGCTGGGGCCTGGGGCATTGGTAGAAGCAGCAGCTGCTACCTCTTCCTCCTGCTCGGCCTCAGCCACCAGCCGGCGGTACTCCTCAACAATGGCCTGCAGTTTCCTTTGCCGGGCCCTGGCTGCCAACTCCTTCCTTGATGGTTTGTGGGAAGGAGTATGAGTATCTATAAAAAAAGGAACAGAATTGTAACTGAAACTCTTCCAAATTAATTCAACACATAGTGGCATAGTAGCACTACCAAGCACAGTACATACAAATGGAGGCAATTCTTAGTAATTATCTAATCTATCTTCCTGCTTCGCCCGCCTGTAACTTTTGTTGATGTTTTTTCTGGCATTATACTGGCTCTAGTACTATGGGTGGACTTGAGTACACAGAAGAACACCAGTCTTTTTTGTATATTTTCAAAGTAAGACTCTGCTTCCAGTGACAGTCTCCACCTATGATGAATACAATACATTTATGGGGAAAACAACCAATAAAAATAAATGTCTATCATTCTTTATTATCGCCTTAGCTGATTTCACTTTCACCAAGAACCACCCATGCGTCCACTCCTTCCTTGCCTTGGGTTTCATTGTCACAAACTCCGCTCATGATTCTTGCTATCCACTATATCCATGCACCCATATTGTTTTGCCCAACCAGGCATGCATCTTCTTTTTCACCTTCCAGTTCTACCCATCCTTCAACAACCCATGCATCGGATTCATATCAGCCACGTGCATTAACCTTCCAAAGTATCCTTCTATGGTCTTCCTTCCTCCTTCCTCCCTAGTTCACTTCTTTCCCTTTTTGTTCAACACATCCCTCAAGTTCCTCTGATCTGATTTTTAGTCTTCTCCATAACTTTCACAGCTGAGTTGGAGTCTGATAGAAGAGGCCTTGTTTACTCAACTCACGCTGGTAATGCTGCAAAGGGTGTCTTCTTCAACCATTGAATATTGTCCAGTACAATTTCAAATTCATACTTTCTTAATAAGTCTCATAGCACAGTGAGGGAAATGTTCCCCTTCCACCTAGTAATGTAAATAAGTAATGAATATAACTTACCACCGCCCACCGCTGAAGTTTCCTCCCCCACTGTTGCTACTGCAGGTGCCGCAGCCACTGTCCCCTCCTGGGTGGCATTAGTATCGCCGCTGGCACCGTCGGCAGTGGCACTGGTCGTTGGTAGTGACTGTGCACCTATAAAAGCAAGTACACCTTTTGAGACGCCTGCACAACTTCCCCTATTTTACTAGTTGTACTTCACCAGGAAGGAAGATTGAAAATACAGTTACGTACAACATAAAGCATTGTAAGTGTGACTAGTCCAAATTGCGTACTACTGTACAGCAGTCATTAGACAGAGTTTAGTTTTACTTTATTAGATGGTCCCTAGGGTCATCTAATCTCTACTCCTACTCTAGTCTTTGGAACGTTAGCCTGAGCCATGTAATCATTTTAGAATGATCCGGGTCTACTGTTTTGCCCATGTTGTTACCTTGCAGCTTGTTGCAGTAAGAAAGACACCTTTGAGGTCACATGAGTGTTGCAATGCATACAACTAAAGAGGTTGATTTACTTACTTACAGTATTGTTAATCCCTTTTGCTTATCCATAATGTTACACTTTTTTGGCATGACTGCTATAAACTGGCATAGTTATTCACTGTCTAATGTGCAACATTTTTCTCCTAGGCAGATGAGAAGATTCCCTTCTACGAACCAGAGATTAGCAGAGCTTTCGAAAGATGCATGTGTAACCAGTATACGTTCAACGGTGAGGGGTCTCCCACAATTCCCACAGTTCTCTATCGTGCACTAGTTGTACAAAAATGTATAGTATTTAATCTTCTTTATTGTGCATGGTAGAGCTGGATGTTTTTCATGGACGGAGTGGGACAAATGACTATGACTGAGACACTTAGGTAGGTAGACTGTCGTTGAATTGTGGGTTCTTCTGACTGAGTTCTGTGACTAGGGTGTAAGTAAGGTCCAACCTCCCTATCACCAACATCCTATTTTCTTGTGCATAGTTCTGTATGTGCCTGTGCAGAGAATAACCGCAACAGTAGTAGTAGTATAATAACCTAACAAAAATTAGTAGGCAAACATCTGGTTGCGCATTTTTGGGGTGGGAATTGACAAAGACTAGAGATTACAGATGACAACGCAAAAGACAGGAGTGGACCCAGTGGCTACAGCTATTCTATCACAGCTTTATTCCAAAGAAAAGAATACCTTAACTAAAGAGTGGCCAACAGGGCAAGCTTAGCTAAAGATAGTCTAATAGTAGTAGCACAAAGAGTCATCGGGCAGAGGCAGTTTGAAGGAATTGAAACTAGTCAGGGATGGTATTAGATACCCATAATTTGGAAAACAAATTGAAGACCAAAGAAGGTTTAGTTAACATTTAATTAGGAAGGAGGCTTAATAGGTTTGAAACAATAAGGTGCGTTAAAAAGTTAGGGAAATATAATTCATAATAATATAAGCACAGGAGGACTTACTGGGGCCAGCAGCAGGATCTTCGGTAGAGGAGCGCTCCTCTGGTGGTTGTCCCGCCGACTCGGACCCCGTCTTCGTGCCCCTGGGTGGTGCTGATCATGTAAGAAATATTAAAGAAAGAGAAACATTGAGTGCTGTGAAACAAATACATCATTCAAAAATCCTCTCAAACATTTTAGGAAACAACAATTGCAATAAAATGTAATTCGAAGTCTAAATGACTACTGGCTTGCAGGATTCACAGACCGTCTACTTATAGAACACAAATCAAATGTTCCATAAACATTGTGATTGCAGAATATACTAACAAAGCCAGTACCTCCTGACCTACACCACCTATTCCAGAATCCAGCCGGGCCAATTGTTCAGTAAGTCGGCATTTCCATTTTATTTTTTGCCCGCAAACATGCATAGATGAGATGGAGGAGTAGGACACATGCATAAATTTGTGCATACACGAAATTGTTTGTTGCTTGTGTCATATGAAGTGCTACTGACTGACGTGATAATGCTATTGCTGCTAAGCCTACCACTCAGTAAACAAACTGCAAACCGGTTCTATGGAGGGGTGGGATAAATAAGAACTAACTAAGCATTCAGTGACAGAGGACTGAGAGGAGGCGCCGCGCAATGCAGACGGTTAAGAAAATATGAACTAATAATATCCACCCACCACTATTTCACTAAAGGACAATGAAAGGACTAGACTCTAGCAATAGCATTAACTAACTTCAGTTCTCTAAAGTTAACTCTAACATCAATAATCACCAGCCCAAGCTAGCGCACAGTTACAAACCAGTAAGAGAAGTGGCGAGCGAGCAGCACCAGTGTCATACGGTAACAGAAGATTTTGAGACGGAATTGATCTGCAATGTAACTAAGCGCACAAGTAATCGTGTTACTTATTCATCCAAGAATTATACACAATACTTATACTACTATATATACATATATTAATATTACTAGCTACTCACCAAGCCCCACGACCTCGACACCTAGCAGGTCCAACAGGTCCTGCTCCCGGTTCAGAATGTCTGCCCACCGGTGGGCCAGCTGCAGGTGGGTGCGCCGGATATCCGTGCGGCGTAAGACTGCCCGGCGCACCTTCGCCCACCGGCGGTGACGCTCCTCTGGGAGGTAACCAGAGCCTGGCCTGCCGCCTGCTGCCAAGGTCAAGGGGAGGTGGCGCTGGATAAAAAAAACAAGGGCAGCCACCTCCGCCTCCCCGAAAAGATTCCGGGCCTTCACCCATGAAGGTCGCATTCTGCCGCAAGGCAGCCGGCTCTTGGGCGCAGGCGCCTTGCCCTTCGAGCCGGTTCTGCTGCTTCCCTTTGCCATGGTTCTGGGGTGGAGGTGGAAAAGAAAGAACAAAAGGAAAAAAGTTAGGGGGAAGAAGTAGGAGTAAAATAAAAAAGTAGAAAAGTTTAAAAAAAGGTGAAAAAGTAGAAATAAAATGCAAAATATAAACTTAGGGACAGAGAGAGATAGATGATAAGTAAAAAAAGTAAGAAAAACTGTGAAAATAGGTAAAGATTGCACAGATATAAGGTGGATAGAAAACTAGGCCCAGAACCATAGCATAGAGCGTGAAAAACAAGATGGCCGCGCCCATCGCGACCACGTGGGTAAGTTCGCGCGCAAGTTCACGCGAACACGCACTTTGTCAGCGTGAACAAGTAGTTGTGTTCCCGAACAAGCCGTGCACCGCGCGAACACGTTATACGCGACCCGGAAGAGGAAATAGAGGACGCGAGCGGGCGGGACAATTGAAAAAACAAGATGGCCGCGCCCATAGCCAACCACATGGGTACGGTCGCATGCTACAATCCCCCGAACACGCAGATAGCGCCCCGAACACGCATAACGCGCTCCCGAGCAAGAAAACGGCTCGTGAACGGGACCAGCAAGCTACTACGCATGCTCGCGAAGCTACGCGGAGCTCGCGTAGTGCGAGAACGTCTTTGCCTAGCTTCGCATAGCGCGACTACGCGTACTACGCCCAGGGTTATCATTTCTGCGATTGGCAGTCTTTTTGAGGCTACTTTGTGTTATATCGATCATTTCTTGTAGGAATATGTCCAAATCACTCCATTGTATCTACAAGATACAAGTGATTTTTTAAAAAGAATATATGACATTGCATGGGAGGACTCTTTTGTTCTAATGACGCTAGATGTGACATCTCTTTATACGAGTATTGCTCACAAAGATGGCCTTCGAGCCATGTCACATTTTTTTAGGTTTGAGACCGATTAAACTACATCAGCATACAACCATGCAACTAGAAATGACAAGATGGTGTCTAGAGAATATATTTTTTATGTATGGGAAGTACTCCTACAGACAAACAAGGGGTACCACAATGGACACCAATCTATATATGGCATGGTGGGAGGAGCAGGTGCTCAAAAGGGAATACACAAGAGAATGGAATGAAAACGTAGTCATATGGACACGGTTCATCAATGATCTGTTCATTTTATTGAATGGTACCCCTGAATCTGCCCAGAATTTTGCTTTAAAATTGAATGACATTAGTCCAAACTTAAAATGTACTTTTAACATCAGTAAAATTGAAGTATGCTTTCTGGACTTAGTGGTATTTATAAAAGATAAGAAGCTATATGTGAAAAACAAGGACCCCCTGATAAGGATAAGGTTCCTGGGTCAGGACAAATAATTTGTGGAAAATAATACACCCAGGCAACACACAAACACTGGCACATTTAAGGTAATACAATAATAATAAATAATAAAGCACTAAATTAGCGCAGAAAGTTCAATTTAATAAATTTTGTAAAAGTGTCACGAAATGATTCATTGACATACTGATTAAAAGACAATAAAAAGATATATTTCAATGAATATACAACAGATGCATGTAATTTGTTTGTATAATTGAATAATACAGTCGGGAGATGGTTTCCGTCTACGCGTTTCGACACGTTGAAAGTGTCTTCCTCAGGACACTACCATCTTGTTACATATATCATATCTACGATTAATGTAGAGAAGATTGGTTAGAATTGATACGGTCGGGATCTAAACATAGGACTACTTTGTCTGAAGTACGGCTGGTCCGTGACGTTGTAACTCCTTATGTTGAAAAGTTGCGTCAGCGTTTCTCGTAATGGGTCAAATAATCATAAAAACGTCTTGAACTACTGGAAAGTGCGTGTAGTACAGCTCTGCTATTGGTTAAGCGCTAGTAAATTAGTGATGTTGAGACCCGTAGTTATCCATTCGGAATAGGGAGGGTCAAATTACCGGCTGTCTGTGTTAAAAACCGCGTTAGTGGTGTTGAGACCCGTGGTTATCCAATCGGAAGAGGGAAGGTCAGATTACCGGCTATCTGTGTTAAAAACCACGTGGCTGACCGGAGTTGCGTTGCGTGGCGTCTGGTACCTCATAAAATCAGTCGCCGTACTTCAGACAAAGAATTCCTATGTTTAGATCCCGACCGTATCCATTCTAACCAATCTTCTCTACATTAATCGAAGATATGATATATGTAACAAGATGGTAGTGTCCTGAGGAAGACACTTTCAACGTGTCGAAATGCGTAGACGGAAACCATTTCCCGACTGTATTATTCTATTATACAAACAAATTACATGCATCTGTTGTATATTCATTGAAAGAAATCTTTTTATTGTCTTTTAATCAGTGTCAATGAATCATTTCGTGACACTTTTGCAAAATGTATTAAATTGAACTTTCTGCGCTAATTTAGTGCTTTATTATTTATTATTATTGTATTACCTTAAATGTGCCAGTGTTTGTGTGTTGCCTAGGTGTATTATTTTCCACAAAATAAAAGATAAGAAGCTACACATGTATTAAAAAAACACAGCTGGGAATTCAATCTTGCACTCAAAAAGCTTTCATCCAGTAAAGTTAAAGCAGAGTATTTCTTATGCTGAACATCTACGAATGGCACTTGATTAAGAGAGATCCGATAGCATGGTAGTCAGAAAACCTACACTAACATTCAGACATGCGAAATCACGGAACACCACCACATCACTCATGGAACACCACCACATCACTCTGGGACACCACCACATCACTCTGGGACACCACCACATCACTCTGGGACACCACCACATCACTCTGAGACACCACCACATCACTCAGCCCAACCACAACAGCATCACTCATTACCACAACAGCATCACTCAGCACCACAACAGCACTGTCCTTGCTTGCTACCAACAAGCATTGCCATAACCAATAGGACTCGCATTAGGAAAGTGTAAGCTATTGGCTTTGTGAATAACAATGCTATTAATTTATATATTTTCAAAGCCAACACATATTAAAAAACAAATTGTCATTTACAATACCAATAGCTCACACTTTCCTAATGCGAGAACTATTGCATTGCAAATGCTTGTTTTTATTGTTGTGATGTACTGTTGATGGAGCAAGAATTTGCACGTAGAGTGTCTTGCTTGTATTCAGGAACCTCGAATAACATTAATAAAATATAACCAACATGTTTGTCTTACTAATTTCCCATTTATTCTGACATTTTGGGTATCCTAGTTGTCGTGTACCTTGTCGCGCCACGCGTGCAGGAAACCACACTGGACACAGGTTGTGGTTAGAGGTACTCCTTTATTGTATATATATAGTCCGTCTGTCTGGGCACGTCCGCCCTCATCCTCGTCCTGCTACATAGTGTCCTTTTCCTGTCCGTCCACAGGAAGTGGTCTGGTGACCTGGTCACCGCCCTGTGACCCACAGGGTCCTAGTGTCCGGTCTCTGTCTTCGTCATAGTCATCACATCTCCCCCCCTGTCACAACAAAGTCTTCTCGGCATGCACAAATTCCTGTTATGTTGTTCACACTATGGACGAGAGAGAGAGAGAGAGAGAGAGAGAGAGAGAGAGATAGATAGCTAGCTAGTCTCTACATTTCTTCTATCAGTCTCTTTGTCTTTTTGCACTCTCTTCGTGGTCTTTATTCTCCGCTCTGTTCATGTTCTCCTCCTTCTTCTTTGTGTGTTGTCATCTCTCCGTTTGTTGCTTGCTCTCTGTCTTCCCCTTCCGGTGTTGTTATTGCCCTTTCCCCTTCTTCCATCTTGAGCTCCTTGAAGTGTGAGCTGTTTCTTGTTATTTTCCGATGATCTGAGATCGCAGTCACCATCGACCCTTTTACTCCAGTCACTACTAGAGGATCTTTTGAAAAAGGGCTGTCAGATTTCCTTTGCTGTGTTTGTTTCACAATTACCAAATCTCCTTCTTTTAGCTTGTGTTCAGCTGCATTTCTCTTTTTGTCAGCGTATTCTTTCATTTTCTTTTTCTCTTGACCGTCTCTTTCGGCAATCTCTTTTCTGTTACTGTCCGCTGTGGCCTCGGTTTGTGGTAGCCTTGTCCTGCTTGCTCTTCCTAACACCAGTTCTGCCGGACATCTGCCCGTGGTGCTGTGAGGGGTGTTCCTGTAGTCGCGCAGCACTTGACAAAGCGCTTGCCCACTTGAGATCTGTGTCAGCTTTGCTCGCTGAATTGCTCTTTTGATGGTCCCCATAAACCGTTCTGCCATTCCATTGGCTTGTGGCCACAGAGGAGTTATTTTCCTGTGTTTGATTCCCAGGTAGTCCATGAACCTGCGGAATTCCTCTCCTGAAAATGGAGGCCCATTGTCTGTTTTCAGTGTTTGTGGTGATCCCCAGGCGGCAAATATGTCGTCTAACACCGGTAGGGTGGCACCTGCCGATGTCGACGACACTTCCCTCACTATTGGAAATCTTGAAAATTCGTCAATCACTACCAGCAAGTACTTTCCAGTCTCTAGTGGCCCATAGAAGTCTGCTGCTAGTTCTGTCCATACTGCCAACGGCAGTTCCGACATCTTCAATGGTGTGGGCTTACTAGACGACCCTGTTACTTGACAGGTGTGGCATTGTGACACTTCATCTTCCACCATTCTGTCCAGTCCTGGGAACCACACTCTTTCTCTCAACATCTTCTTTGTCGCTACCATTCCTCTGTGTGACTCATGAGCTATCTTAACGGTCCTTTTCCTCAGCCGATGCGGTATTACAATCCTTGGACCTCTCATCATGACTCCGTTCTCCGTCTCAGACAGCTCTTCGCCAATCTTTTTGAACGCCAGCAGTTCTTCTTTGTCGACCCCTTCTTCTGTGACAGTGTTGCTATTGTTATGCCTCCATCTTTGGAGCCTCACTATCGCCCCTATTGCTTTCATTGTTGGGTCTCTTTTTGTCTCCCGCTCCAACTCTTCACTTGTTATTGACGCTGGAGTGTTTTGCTTTACAATGAAGTTCAGATAGTCTTCTGCCATTGTGGTACCACCCTTTTGGTGCGGGAGCGGGTGCCGCGACATATAGTCAGCTGGGTTTTGGTCTTTGCCTGGTTTGTGCACTATTTTGAAATTATAGTCCATCAGCCTTATTCCCCACCTTTCTATTCTTGGTGGTATTTTCGCATTTGGGTTGCCATATATGGTCACTAGTGCTTGGTGGTCCGTCACTATTGTGAAGGGTTTTCCATATATGAACATGTGGTAGTGTTCGAATGCCCATACTACTGCCAAACTCTCCTTCTCTGGCTGAGAGTATGCTCTCTCGACATCTGACAGACTCTTGCTTCCGTAGGCTACTATCTGTCGAGGTGAATCTTTTCCGGGTTTGTGTTGTGCTAGTATCGCGCCCAGACCTACCGGGCTGGCGTCTACTGTTAGTTCAGTTCATAGGTTCGGGTCGAAATATGCCAAATGGTCTACTGCCGTTACGGACGCTCTTATTTCCTCAAACGCCTTTTTGCACTCTGTGGTCCATTCAAATGCGTGTCCTTGTTTTGTTAGTTCTCTCAATGGTGTGCTCACCGTTGCGAAGTCTTTGATATACCTCGCGCAGTAGCTGGCAAGGCCCAGAAAGGATCGCACTTCAGCGACGTCTTTTGGTTCACCCGTTTTCTCAAGCGTGTCTATCTTGCTCCGGTCTGGCCTCATTCCTTTCCGTGAGAATATGTGTCCGAAAAATACTAATTCTTCCCTTCCCAGTTCACATTTCTTCTCATTTATTGTCAGGCCCACCTCTACAAGCCGTGAGCACACTGCCCTTAGTGCCGTGTCGTGTTCTCCGTCTGACTTCCCAAAAACCAGAATGTCATCGCTGTAGTTGAGACTGTTCCTTATCGGTCTTATTATCTGCCTGATCGTTTCTTGAAACATCTCTGCTGCTGAAGATATTCCAAAACTCAGCCTTTTGTAGCGAAACAAACCTAGGTGTGTTGAGAATGTCGTTATGTATCTGGACTGTTCGTCCAGCTCCAATTGATGGTATCCCTTGCACAGGTCTAGTTTGGAAAATTTTCTCATTCCCGTCAGGCAACTTATCATGTCGTCCAGATGCGGCCCTGGGTGCCGTTCTCTTTCGATGGCTGTGTTTGGTATTCTCATATCCACGCAGATTCTTATCTGTGTGGTGTCCTTTTTTGGTACAGCCACTATTGGGGACACCCATGGCGTTGGCCCTTCTGCTGGCTCAATGATGTCCTGTGCTAGGAGGGCCTTTATTTCTTCCTCCACCTGAGGTTGTAGATGTATTGGTACCCTTCGGTGGTGTTGTGCGACTGGCCTGACAGCTTCATTTATGTGCAGCGTTATTTGTCTTCCTTTCAGCTTTCCTAGTCCTTCCGTCAGGGTCGGGAATTCCTGTAGTATGCTCTCCTTTTCCGACATGTGGTACGTCATTTTCAGTAGGCCCATTAGTTTTGCTGTTATGTTGCTTAGTAGACACGGTGCGGGAATGTCTCCTCGTAACACGTGTATTTCTTCTGTGACAGTCTTGCCCTTGTGCGTCATGGTGTCCGTGAATTTTCCCATGTTCGTGACAGGATTCTGTGCACCCCACGTAAATACCCTTACGCTTGATGGTTGTAACGGTGGCTTCCTCTTCATCTTGTCATATTCGGTGGCACACATGATGTTGCACGTGGCTCCGCTGTCCAGTACAAATTCCGTTTGGTGGGGCCCTACTTCAATGGTCACCCAGTCCGTCTTCTTTATTGACTTCCTGTCTATTAGCCTGATGTGTTCCTCTTCATGCTCTCTGTTAGACCTAGGGTATCCTAGACTACATAGGGTAGCCTGGCACAGTAGAGGAAACAGCTAAACTCCAAGGCTTGGTTAAGTGCTTACAGGACCCACTCACAGTAACTCAATGACTGACCACTAAAAATACAAGACACTACACCAGTTTAGAAAAATACTAGTACCTTTTATAAAAGTTCTCTTTGTTCTTTTCTTAGATACAAGCAGTACACATTTAGTTCAGCATAGTTGTCATACAAGTTTCACAATCTTCACTACTTTTCTCAGTTCAGCAAGGCTTAATCACAGGTACATTTCATTTGAGGTAACTTTCTCTTAATTACACAGTATACTTCTTCAATTAGCTTTACAGAAGGGAAAATTCACTCTACAGGTTCAATGTGTTACTTTACATAACCCAGGCATGTACATTACCCCTCTGCTTTCAGCTTCCAGATCAGCTCAACAGGCTTCTACCCCCAGCAGCGTTCCTCGCAAAATATGCAACCAGCTAGATGGTTAAAAGAAGACACGGTAAAATTAATAAGGCTTCCCTTTTTGTCTATTCTCTGGCTACACCTTACTTGTGGAAGAACTGCCTCCAAGTGAATAACTGTCTGGAAGGGTTTTAAAAGTGAGCCCTGTCCGCTCCTGACACCCTTGGGCTCAACCTACCACACTTCAATGCTAGGCACATGAACTTAATGCTTCGTTTTCCCTTTACACTGCTTTCCCCCCTTTATTTAGCTTGGTGATAGCAGTTCAAATGTACTGGGAGGATTAATAGCCAAGTTCCTCGTGTTTTAGTTACTGGCGGTTCCTCAGATAATCAACTAGTTCTCTTAATACTGCCGCTTTAGTGTTCTTGGCCAACCGGCGCTGCCGCCTCCCGCTTTCCCTCGTTCTCCCCTGCTTACTTCAGTCACGGCGAGACACCCGGCTGGAGTCGCTCGGTCTGTCACCAGTCTCCGGCGCCGTGGGTGAGGACTCTGCAGGAGTTATCGTCAGGCGGGGACAGTAAAGCGTGGAGAGGCTCGCTTCGTCGCTGTCTCACCGGCGAGTCCGACGGCGCTCTCGCTGCTCCGTTGACGAGGCTGACGGCGCTCTCACTCTCGGGCTCCGCCTCTTCCGTCCAGCTGGGTGGGCTTCAGGCGCACCTCCCGTGATGCCGCCGGCTTCCTTTCAGCTCCGGACTCCGCCCCTCCTCCAGCGCCGCCTTCTTCCGTCAATACGCAGATCAGCTGGGCACTTCCCTCGCGCCTGGGTCAGGCTTGGCGTCGGCGCCTCAAGCAGGTAGGAGCCTCAATCGATTTCACTGCCTGTTACCACAATATGCGAGGCGGTCGCGTATGTTGTGACAGGGACTGTCCTTACTCCTCAGCCAGTCAGCAGAGCTCTGGTCCGATGTCCACCTGATCTGCCTATACTTCTCAGGGCAGGTGTGCAGGACACACGAGGGTCGCTATATAGCCATTGGCAAGGGTCTCACAACACGACCCTGTAATTTACAATCTGGTCACAATGTCTCTGGTCACGGTTAATGGATGACGTGACAGTGGGGTTTGGTCAGCCTGAAAGGGGGCACTTCCCAATAACGCGACAGCCGGCCCACAGGTCGATCTGGTCACCACTGGTGCGCAATCCTCCTCCACAGGTCACTCCTGAGACTGCACAAAATGGCTGCTGGTCACTGGCCTTTTATAGAGTGGCCTGAGACCTCTGGAAGCCACTAGAGGTTTCTGGAACCTTCCTCATATTAGCCTATGGGCCTGTTCCCCTGGAATGTCCGTTATGGCAGTTGGTGGACACCATTTTAGGTTCCTGAGTGTCCCTAGATTTTCCAGGAGCTAAACTAGGCCTCACAGGGTATGAGGGAAAAATGGCGTCATAGTCAAGGACACCTAGCCCCCTGACAGCACTGAAAAATCCTGGTGGTTATATAAAAATAAAAATAGAAACACTGGGAGGCTAAGGGGGACAAAAATAAATAATGTTGGTTAGAGTATCCCCAGATGCAGACAGGTCTAACACGCGTCCCCCCCAGCTGAAAGTGGGGAGAGCTACCCAATCCCTTGGGAGTTCTCATCACTAAGGCGGAAATACCTGGATAGACCGTCTGCATTGGCATGGTCCGATCCAGGCCGATGTTCCACCCTAAAGTCCATTCCCTGTAGGGAGATGGACCACCTTAACAATTTGGGATTCTCCCCCTTCATTTGCATTAGCCAACGAAGGGGGCGGTGGTCAGTCTGAACCAGGAAGTGCGAGCCAAACAAGTATGGCCGCAGCTTCTTCAGAGCCCAAACCACCGCAAAGGCTTCCCGCTCAATGGTACTCCACCTCCGTTCCCTGGGGAGTAGTCTCCTAGACAGGAAAACCACGGGTTGATCCAAGCCCTCATCATTTAGCTGCGATAACACTGCCCCAATGCCATGTTCTGACGCATCTGTTTGGACAATGAATTCTCTAGCAAAATCAGGGGCCTTGAGTATTGGAGCGGAACACAATGCTTGCTTCAAGGTCATGAAGGCTCGCTGACAAGCCTCCGTCCAGACTACCCGTCGGGGTTGTTTCTTGGAAGTAAGTTCAGTGAGGGGTGCCACAATGGTGCCATACCCCTTCACAAAGCGACGGTAGTATCCAGTGAGGCCCAGGAAGGCTCGGACCTCAGTTTGAGTCTTGGGGGGCTCCCAGGCTATGATAGCCTCAATCTTTGCCTGGAGGGGCTGCACCGACCCTCTGCCCACCAAGTGGCCTAGGTACACCACCGACCCCTGCCCGATCTGACACTTGCTGGCCTTGATTGTCAAGCCGGCCTGTTGCAGGGCGTGAAGAACAGCTTGCAAGTGTTGCAAATGGTCCTCCCAGCTGCTACTGAAGACAGCGATGTCATCCAGGTAAGCAGCAGAAAAAGTTTCCATTCCAGAAAGGACCTTGTTCACCAGCCGCTGAAAAGTGGCAGGGGCGTTCTTGAGCCCAAAGGGCATCACACAGAACTGGTAGTGTCCCTGAGGTGTAGAGAAGACTGACCTTTCCTTCGCCCCCTCAGTAAGGGAGATCTGCCAGTACCCTGAAGTTAGGTCAAAGGTACTTAAGTATTGGGCAGCTCCCAGCCGGTCGATAAGCTCATCCGCCCTAGGGATGGGATGAGCATCTGTCTTAGTTACTGAATTTAGTCCTCGGTAGTCCACACAGAATCTCAATTCTGGTGTGGTGCCCGGCGGGGCAGCTTTTGGTACCAAAACCACCGGACTAGCCCAAGGGCTACCAGAAGGTTCAATCACTCCTAGCTCCAGCATCTTAGCGACTTCGCTTTTGATGCTGGCCTTCACCATGTCCGACAGCCTGTAGATCTTAGATTTCACAGGTGGGCTGTCTCCTGTGTCCACGTCATGGGTACACAGGTGGGTCCTACCCGGGACAAGGAAGAACAGAGAAGAAAATTGCCCCAGGATCTGGTGGCAATCTCTCTGCTGTTCAGGAGTCAGGGATGGTGAGAGAATCACTCCCTCCACCGACCCATCCTTTTCTTGGGACGAGAGTAGATCAGGAAGAGGTTCGCTTTCCTCTTCCTCTGCTCCATCGGTCACCATCATTAAGACAACCTCGGGCCTCTCATGGTGTGGCTTGAGGCGATTGGCATGCAGCACCCTGTGGGGCTGTCTCGGGGTCTTAAGATCCACCAAGTAGGTGGATTTACCCTTTTTCTCCAATACCTCAAAGGGGCCTGTCCAACGGTCCTGGAGGGCATTAAGCTCTCCAGGCTCCATCACCCACACTTTTTGTCCAGGCTCCAGTTCCACTGGGTGAGCGTTGTGGTCATACCACTCCTTCATCACTGCTTGGCTGGCCTCCAAGTTGTCAGAAGCTTGCTTCCACAACTTAGCCATTTGGCTCCGGAAGGCCAGCATGTAGCTCACCACGTCCTGGGGAAGCTTCCTGGGAGTCTTTTCCCATCCGTCTTTCACCAGGCTGAGAGGTCCCCGTACAGGGTGCCCGTACAAAAGTTCGAAGGGGCTGAAGCCCACTCCCTTCTGTGGCACTTCCCTGTAGGAAAACAAGAGACAGGGTAGGAGGACGTCCCATTTCCTCCGCAGGCTCTCAGGCAGACTTCTTATCATGCCTTTCAAGGTTTTATTAATCCTTTCCACAAGACCATTGGTTTGTGGGTGGTAAGGAGTGGTAAACCGATAGGTAACACCGCACTCCTTCCACATAGCCCGCATGTATGCTGAAAGGAAGTTAGTCCCCCTGTCGGACACAACCTCCTTGGGGAAACCCACTCGGGTGAAGATCCCCATCAGGGCCCTTGCCACTGCGGGTGCAGTGATGGTCCTCAGAGGAATTGCCTCTGGGTACCGTGTGGCATGATCCACTAAAACCAGGATGAACCGGTGACCAGCTGAAGTTGGTGGATCCAATGGCCCTACAATGTCGATGCCCACCCTCTCAAAGGGGGTGCTAACGACAGGTAGTGGTTCCAGGGGAGCCTTTAGCTTCACCCCTGTTTTCCCACTGGCTTGGCAAGACACACAAGTCCGACAATACGTGTCCGACGCCACTTTCATTCGAGGCCAGTAAAAGTGGGGGACAAGCCGGGCAAAGGTCTTGTCCTGTCCTAGGTGTCCTGCCAATGGTATCTCATGAGCCAGTTCCAAAAGAAAGGCTCTAAAGCATTGAGGGACCACCAAGGCCCTGGATGTCCCATGTCCAGGTGCCTTGGGCTCACTGTAGAGGAGTCCATCCTCCCAGTAAATCTGGTAGCTCCCTACAATGTTTCCCGCTGCCTGGGCTTTGGCCTGTTGCCGCAGCCCCTCAAGAGTAGGACACTCTTTCTGAGCTTTGCAGAACTCTTCCCGGGAAGGACCTCCCTCCACATGCCATTCAGTAGGGATGGGTAGGTTCTTCAGGGAAGCAACATTCTCCCCTGTGGACTCCAGATCCACCTCCGCAGGTGGCCTGTCTGTCTCACGAGGTGGAGATGCCGAGGCAGGGTCCTCCGGCCTCCTGTCCTTTTCTTCTCTGGCAGCCGGCTGGGCCATTGTTCCAGGCTCCAGCGTAAGTGAACTCCCCCTTCGGGCAGTCACGGACCTTGTGCTGACACAGGTCCAGTCAGGGGGTCCCAGCATCTCAGAGTGAGTCTGGTACTCCACCCTCCTCCAAGCATTGTGCTCCATATCATTTCCTAACAGGCAGTCAAGAGGCACGGCAGGGCTTACGGCAACTCGAAGTGGACCTGCAACCCCTCCCCACTCAAAGGGAACCTCGGCCACAGGGTAGTGGCCCAATCTGCCGTCAGCCATCACGGCGGGATGGAGTACATCTGGGATGACCTGCTCTGGAGACACCAGTTGACTCCTTACCATAGTCATACTGGCTCCTGTGTCTCTCAGAGCCTCCCCTCTACGGCCGTTGATGGTGACCCACTGCTCATACTTGGTAGTATTAGAGGGCAGTTGGGTCTTTGGCACCATCTCCTTATCACCCAGGGACACTAAAGTGACACCCGCCCACTCCCCTCCGTTACCCAAAGGCATCTCCTCCCCGAGCACTACACTAGTTATTCCCGGGGTTTTTCCTCCAGTGGGAGGGGGTGGTCTTTTTGGGCATCTCACATCTCCTTTATAGTGTCCCACACCACCACACTCAAAACAATGAACAACCCTTGGCTGCTGGCTTGGGCCAGGATTAGGGTTGCGAGGGGGGTTACTCTTAGGGATGAATCCTCTGCCCCTTCCTTGTGAAGTATTTTGTGGACCTTTTGAGAACTCCCTCCTATTATCCCCGCCCTCTTTCTTCTGGGGGGCGCCCTGTCCAGACTACTGGGAATCCCCTCCAGTCCCCCTAGATGACACCCGGGTACTAACCCAGATGTCCGCCTCCTCAGCAAGCTTCCTGGGGCTGGTCAGCTTGCTGTCCACCAGATGCTGTCGTAGCTCGGGAAGACATTTCTCGAGTAGATGTTCCTTGAGTACGAGGTCATATAAACCTTCATAGTCCCCTACCTCGCTGCCTTTCACCCAACCCTCTAAGGCCTTTCGGGCATAGTCCAAAAAGTCCACCCAGTTCTGCGTGCCCAGTTTGTGGCTTCCCCGGAACTTCTGCCTATACTTCTCAGGGGTTAGCCCAAACTTCCTTATCAGCGCCACCTTCATGGCAGGGTAGTAGGTTTGCTCACTCTGCTCCAGGGCCAATAAGGTATCCCTGCCAGCAGGTGGCATGTATTTGTATAACCCACCCCCCCAGTGGGCTTCCAAGATCCCATGGGCCCTCAATGAGACCTCATAGGCGGCTAGCCATTTTGCAATATCATCACTTGGTACGTAGCTAGCCATGACATCTTTGGGTAAATAGGGTCTGGGTTCTCTGGTGTTCACCTTGGTTTCGCTGCCACCATTTGGAGTGATGTTAGGGACCTGGAATTCGAGCTCTCGTAGCTTGAACTCGTGTTCCAACCTCCTCCCCTCCCTCCTTTCTTCCAACTCCATTTTTGCTATTTCCCACCTTAACAGTCTTTCCTCTCTCCTGTCAGCTAACTCGGTTTCTGACAACCCTCTCGATGACACACTGCTGCCCTCCCTTGAGGTTGCCTTGGGGCTGATTGACATCTCACCCACCCCCGGGGGACATTCCGCAGTCCTATCAATGACAGTACCTCTGTCCGATTCCTCCTCCTCTACCGTTCCCTCCGTGTGCGCTTCCACCCAGGCTCGCAGACTAGTACGGAGCTCTTCTCTTTTGGCCCCTCGCCTAACGAACACTCCCCTTTCCTGACAGAAATCCTTGAGCTGTGCCACAGTATAGGTCTCCAGCTCTGACATTTCGAATTCCATCTTGTCAGTGAAGAGTGTGGACAACCACCCCGAAGTAAGTTACAAGGATAGGAAACTCTGAGGGTCACCTCCACCCACCACCAGGAGTAAATTTAGAAAAAACAAAATTCAGATTAGGAGGGCCGCAGGGAGAAAACTCCAGGTGTAGTCCCGTGGTAAGCACTGCGTTACTACTAAGTGAGTGTAAGCACAAATCCGCAATCCCACCGCTGAAACACCAATTATGTTAGACCTAGGGTATCCTAGACTACATAGGGTAGCCTGGCACAGTAGAGGAAACAGCTAAACTCCAAGGCTTGGTTAAGTGCTTACAGGACCCACTCACAGTAACTCAATGACTGACCACTAAAAATACAAGACACTACACCAGTTTAGAAAAATACTAGTACCTTTTATAAAAGTTCTCTTTGTTCTTTTCTTAGATACAAGCAGTACACATTTAGTTCAGCATAGTTGTCATACAAGTTTCACAATCTTCACTACTTTTCTCAGTTCAGCAAGGCTTAATCACAGGTACATTTCATTTGAGGTAACTTTCTCTTAATTACACAGTATACTTCTTCAATTAGCTTTACAGAAGGGAAAATTCACTCTACAGGTTCAATGTGTTACTTTACATAACCCAGGCATGTACATTACCCCTCTGCTTTCAGCTTCCAGATCAGCTCAACAGGCTTCTACCCCCAGCAGCGTTCCTCGCTAAATATGCAACCAGCTAGATGGATAAAAGAAGACACGGTAAAATTAATAAGGCTTCCCTTTTTGTCTATTCTCTGGCTACACCTTACTTGTGGAAGAACTGCCTCCAAGTGAATAACTGTCTGGAAGGGTTTTAAAAGTGAGCCCTGTCCGCTCCTGACACCCTTGGGCTCAACCTACCACACTTCAATGCTAGGCACATGAACTTAATGCTTCGTTTTCCCTTTACACTGCTTTCCCCCCTTTATTTAGCTTGGTGATAGCAGTTCAAATGTACTGGGAGGATTAATAGCCAAGTTCCTCGTGTTTTAGTTACTGGCGGTTCCTCAGATAATCAACTAGTTCTCTTAATACTGCCGCTTTAGTGTTCTTGGCCAACCGGCGCTGCCGCCTCCCGCTTTCCCTCGTTCTCCCCTGCTTACTTCAGTCACGGCGAGACACCCGGCTGGAGTCGCTCGGTCTGTCACCAGTCTCCGGCGCCGTGGGTGAGGACTCTGCAGGAGTTATCGTCAGGCGGGGACAGTAAAGCGTGGAGAGGCTCGGTTCGTCGCTGTCTCACCGGCGAGTCCGACGTCGCTCTCGCTGCTCCGTTGACGAGGCTGACGGCGCTCTCACTCTCGGGCTCCGCCTCTTCCGTCCAGCTGGGTGGGCTTCAGGCGCGCCTCCTGTGATGCCGCCGGCTTCCTTTCGGCTCCGGACTCCGCCCCTCCTCCAGCGCCGCCTTCTTCCGTCAATACGCAGATCAGCTGGGCACTTCCCTCGCGCCTGGGTCAGGCTTGGCGTCGGCGCCTCAAGCAGGTAGGAGCCTCAATCGATTTCACTGCCTGTTACCACAATGTGCGAGGCGGTCGCGTATGTTGTGACAGGGACTGTCCTTACTCCTCAGCCAGTCAGCAGAGCTCTGGTCCGATGTCCACCTGATCTGCCTAAACTTCTCAGGGCAGGTGTGCAGGACACACGAGGGTCGCTATATAGCCGTTGGCAAGGGTCTCACAACACGACCCTGTAATTTACAATCTGGTCACAATGTCTCTGGTCACGGTTAATGGATGACGTGACAGTGGAGTTTGGTCAGCCTGAAAGGGGGCACTTCCCAATAACGCGACAGCCGGCCCACAGGTCGATCTGGTCACCACTGGTGCGCAATCCTCCTCCACAGGTCACTCCTGAGACTGCACAAAATGGCTGCTGGTCACTGGCCTTTTATAGAGTGGCCTGAGACCTCTGGAAGCCACTAGAGGTTTCTGGAACCTTCCTCATATTAGCCTATGGGCCTGTTCCCCTGGAATGTCCGTTATGGCAGTTGGTGGACACCATTTTAGGTTCCTGAGTGTCCCTAGATTTTCCAGGAGCTAAACTAGGCCTCACAGGGTATGAGGGAAAAATGGCGTCATAGTCAAGGAACACCTAGCCCCCTGACAGCACTGAAAAATCCTGGTGGTTATATAAAAATAAAAATAGAAACACTGGGAGGCTAAGGGGGACAAAAATAAATAATGTTGGTTAGAGTATCCCCAGATGCAGACAGGTCTAACACTCTCCATCTGTGGTCATGAGGTATAGGCGTTCTACTTTTCTTGTTATTTCTTCCTCTTCCTCTTCTCCTCCTGACTCTCCAGACGAGCTCCTCTCCGTCGCGTCCATGTGCCTTACATGTCTTGTTGTTGCTGTTCTTGGCCGTCCGGGCTTGCCACGTTCATATTTAAAATGCCCACCTTGGCACATGGTAGCAAAATGGTTGCTTCTGTTGCATTTCTTGCATGTTTGACCGAATGCTGGGCATGGTCCTTTGTGAGGGAATTCCAGACCGCACCTGTAGCATTGGGAACCTTGTTTCTTCGCCGCTTGTTCCTTGTGTCCTCCCTTCCAGTTCCCTTTCTTGCCTACGTCTGACAGTCTATGTATTTGCTCTCCCTTTCGGTCCATTTGTTTCGCTTGTATCATTGCTCTTGCTTCGGCCCGTGCTAGATCTAAAAAAAATTCTAGGGTGATCAGTTCTTTTAGTAGTCTTGTGCGGAATTCCGTGTCTCGGCAGCCTTCTATCATTTTGAGGCGAAGTGCCTGTTCATTGTCGTATTTTTCAAATTCGCAATGTGCTACTAGCTTCCTCAGCCTTGTTGCGAAATCATCCATTGACTCTTCTGGTTGCTGATATGCCATGTGAAAGGAATATCTCTCAAAGTCAACATTTCTTTGGGGGTCAAACTTGGCCGTTAGACATCGTTTTAACTTCTCATAGGTCTCTAATTCACTCTGTGGTAGTGTTATGAGGAGGTCATCCACCTCATCCCCCACGTAGTTTAGGAATAGATCCAGTTGTTTTTCTTTCACCACGTCAGTCGCCTTCATGTATCGTTCAAATTTTATGATCCATTTCTCCCATCTGATGCCCACTTGTGGTTCCGATACAGTGAAAGGCACTGGTCTGCGGAATTGTGCGCTTTGCTTTGGTTCCGACATGTCTCTTGTTCTTTTCTGTTCTCTGCTTTACTGCTGCCTGTTCACCCTTATTTCCTTATTGTGCCTCTTTTGTCTTTGCTTGTGCTTGTTTTTGCTTTTTCTTGCTTTTGTCCTTTTATTTCTCTTTTGTCTTTGATTGTGCTTGTTTTGGTTTTTTTTTCTTGCTTTTGTCCTTTTATTTGCCCCTTTTCTTCCACTTGTTGTTGTTATTTATTCTTCTTGGTGCTTTTATTCTTTCCTAATAGCACTTTCCACTGTTTTCCGCTTTTTGCCTGCCTTTAAGATGGCCGCCGCGCTTATTCTCTCTTCTTATTGGCTTGTACAGCCTGACTCTAAGATGGCCGCCGTCTTCTTGCGAGACTTCGCGGCCAATCACGATGCCGCCTGACCTCAAAATGGCCGCCGCTCTTGTTCTTTGTCCCTATTGGTCCTCGCGCCTGGCCCCAATATGGCCGCCGAGACTCTCGCGAGAGCTCGCGCTGGCTTCCCTTTATTTTCTTTTGAAGCTCGCGCTCTTTGGCTGGCGCTTACCGCTTCGGTTGCGGCGGTCGGGGTGGGCTCCCACGTCGCCGCTTTCTTCTTCTGGATGGCGCTTCACTCTTCCCTCTTCATATTTTGATCACGATGCAATCCAGGGTGGGCTCCTGGTTGGACACGATGTTCCGCCGATCGGCACAGCATGCAGTCCGTCACCACCTCGTCGCCAGATGTCGTGTACCTTGTCGCGCCACGCGTGCAGGAAACCACACTGGACACAGGTTGTGGTTAGAGGTACTCCTTTATTGTATATATATAGTCCGTCTGTCTGGGCACGTCTGCCCTCGTCCTCGTCCTGCTACATAGTGTCCTTTTCCTGTCCGTCCACAGGAAGTGGTCTGGTGACCTGGTCACCGCCCTGTGACCCACAGGGTCCTAGTGTCCGGTCTCTGTCTTCGTCATAGTCATCACATCAGTGATGCTTGCCTATGTGTTTATTAACCGCAATACGCTTGCTACTAAAATAGCCGCTGCTTGGCGGGGTTTTCTTCTGCGCATGCGTTGGTCACAATCACGTGACGTGACGTACTCGCAGTTCTGGTGGGAATCTTTGCGCTTGCGCAATTGACTTAAGATGGCCGCTATGTGTTCTCACATGCCGAAGCTTGCACTGTCGCTTTCTGCATTTCTGTTCGTCTTGCACTAATCTTAATGCTATAGTTAATATAAAGTAAGCGGAGTCATATAGGGATTCCTGGTATACAGTGTATTCATTTATTTCTATGTTCTAAATTGTTTTTTCTTTACTTTTCATGTATCGTAACCCATGGGCCTGGAAGGGATTCAAAACCCCATCTTAGAAGTCCCTACTGCGCATATCATCCTGGCAGAGGGAAGAAAACCTTGTACCAGTGGAACTCAGCCAGCTGGCAGCCACAGTCAAGATGCTCATGAGAAATGACCTGCGACCCAGCAGGACGAAGCTGAACTGTCCTGCAATTAACACAATTGTATATAATCTTTGTAGTCTCCATTGTATTTTGTAGAATATGTCATGGGAACCCCAAATTCAATAGGCGGTCCCAAAAGATGCAAATTGGGACTTTTAGAAGTTTATCCTGGTTGGTGTGTTGACCGGTCCTACCCGAGGACCAATCAAAATTGGGGATTCTTACACTTGCAACATTTGGGGGGGGTACACTGACCCGAAAACAGTATAACTAGCCTAGGTTTAGCTAGAGAAATTGTCCGACTTGTCCGAATAGCTGACCTGTCACTGACCCAACGCACTCAATAGGTGACTGATACAGAGAGCTGCGGAGCACTCTGTCCGTAATTTCCACAGACCCAAGCGGGGTTTTGGGAACCTTAAGTGCTGGCGGAGCACTTTGCTGGGGAATTCGATAACCCAATCGGGGTTCTGACTGATATCTGCAGAGAGGGTGTAGCGCAGGCGTTGCTACCGAACTGCGGGTGCTGGTCTTTTCCTTGAGGGTCCTGTCCTGATCCTAATCTGGTTTTCCTGTCCTGTCCTGGGGTGTCCATTCTGCACCTGCTGGCCTACTGGCGACTGTCCTTTCCTTGGGTTTCTCCTGCCCTTAACTGACCCGTGGCCAGGGTTGGCCTTCACACCGTTCTAGGTAAATATAAAGTACTGGGAAATCTATTCTGCATCCTTCACTCTTTTTCTTTCCTTTAATAAAGACGTACTCTTGCATATTGATTTTTTCCATGTTTTCTTTGCACCGGCAAATGAAAAAGTCATACCTTATAGTTGTTATATTAACATGTTCCAATTTTTACCTATCCTTTAAGTACGTTCCTGCATACAGCTCATGACATATAGATGTTCCTTTTCTTTACCTTCCTTTAGCTAAATGAAGTGATTGCTCTGAAATATTAGCGAGTTCCACTTTTACCCTTCCTATAGTTACATGTTATTTTTCGAGTCTCCATAGACTGACAAAATTCTCATACGATGTCCATTTTAGAAGGGTGTGCATTCTAGCATGTTCCTTATCTTTCCCCGTCCTTTAGTCACTCCATGACTAGTCTAAAACTCCTGAAATTTCGAACTAGCATGTTCCCTGTTTTTACCTTCCTTTAGAGTCCTAAATGGTTGGTCTGATTTATTTCCTGTATGGATATGTGCTCTTTATAATTTTAGTTATTGACACTTTATTGGCTGTAAACCTTATGCTTAATGAAACTGATGAATTTTAGATAAAGGTTTTCAAAACTTCCTGAGTTTGTGGTTATTATATGAGTGCAAATATAGAAAAGGTATTTTTTTGTATTTTGGTGTCTGCCTTTCTTTTACAGCTAGCTCCCTGATCCATTGTGGTCATAGGTACCCGTAGCGGTGGATTGGTAAGTCGGGTACACTGGAAATTCCAATAGGAAGGAAACAGGGTTACTGGTAGTAGAGTGCAAGGTTACCCGATTAATAAATATGGTGTATTGAAATTTATGGGCCCAATGTGCATATGGTAAAATTATAGTCGGGTGACCTGCGCGCTCTATCACTGTTTCACATGTTTTTATGACAGTCAAGACATCCAAGTAATCCAATGAAGTTGGTCTGTACCCTCCCTAACTTTTATGTTGCCCATACCTTTGATGATTCGGTTTTTAATATTTGATTGTGTGTTGTATTGTGTAATGCATAGTGAACCACGTAACTTGTTTATGTATGGTACTTTTTATGGTTTTCACTAACCAAATAAAAGTGGTTTGACTGACACTCACTAAATTAGAGTGACACCAGGGGCAAAACAAAGGTTAGGATATCAGGTTCATATGCAGCCAAGGCTACACACCAATTTAACATGCAGGGGTTACTCTTATCCAACATCTATCTTTCAGAAGATTTTTGGCATGCAAGTTGTTGTTCTTATTTTAACACTGAATCGTTTTATGGTTTTTCAATGGTGATCCAAGTCTAGTGTACAATTGTACCATTGAGTAAACCAAGGAAACAATTGTGGCGGCTTAATATGGGCTCTGGAGTGCTGCCCTGCCTCCTTTATCTTAGGGACATTATGATAAAAATAAAGGAATCATGATAACTCTGACCCTTGCTCGGGACGGGGGTAGGCAATCAGGCCCTTTTGAAAGACACATGACCTACTGCGCATGTGCCGGCAATACAGGTTTAGCTGGGCTTACTTGCTTTCAGCCAGGCCTCTGTTGCCTGCTAGTTTGCATGGCTGCTCCTCCCTGTTACACAGGTCACCCTCGCTCATTATATGCAGCCGTAGCGATTTAGGCATCAGCCCTGTGCTGCCCGAGGCTGTATGACAATCAGTCACGGTGCACCTTTCCAGCTCGTCAGAGGGTGGAATCAGGAAGCATTACTGACCACTCCCCCACCCTGTGACAAGTTTGGAAAGAGTGCCATTCAGACAAGCCATCAATGCTTGAGGAGGCAGACCAGTCACCACGCGACTGGCATCATAAATGATGCCAGGTCACATAATGTGAACATATACAGTGTGAATGTATCAGTTCAGACCAGCCTGCACACTGTATACAAATCATCAGCTCACTGTCACTGCTTGGTGGCATTCCATGAGAAGGCAATGACGAGGTAGGAGTTGAAAACTGCCCCCCCCCCCTTTAATATGTCACCAGCCACCACTGCAAGGAAACACTGAAAGTGCTGTTTGATATCAGACCCTGTTAGATCATGCTGAAGCTGAGAACCACATGGTAGGAGGGTGGGTCATGGCAAACGTGTTCAAGTGTTATGTTATAAATATTATGTTATAAAAGCTCTTCTATAGCGCACGGCTACTCACACGAGTGTCCCGGCGCTTTGGCAAAGAGAAAAAGTCAGTAAATAACACAGTGCTCTACGCAGGTGGCAAAGATATTACTGGGTGAAAAGCCACGTCTTCAGATCTTTTCGAAAGGCGAGCAAATTGGACAACGATCGCAAAGCAATTGGGAGCTCGTTCCAACAGCATGGGGCCAGATAACGAAAAGAGCGGCCTCCAGTACGGGCTCGCTTAATTATGGGGACAATAGCTTTAGCTTGTTGTGCAGACCTCAAGGCTCTCTTTGGGACATAAAAAGCCATCCGTTTCCGGAGATACTTAGGGCCGATGTGATGAAGGGCTTTATAGGCCAGAGTCAAGATTTTAAAAGTGACTCTCTTGGCAATGGGAAGCCAATGCAGTTTCTCAAGCAGCTCTGACGCGCGTGCCCTTCGCGGCAGTCCAAAGATAGCTCTAGCGGCCGAGTTTTGCACAACCTGCAAACGAGCTAAGAGATATTTGGGGAGGCCTAGGTAGAGGGCATTCGCGTAGTCAAGCCGCGAACCTATCAGGGCTTGAACTATGATTTTTTTATGTTGAAGAGATATTAGGGGGAGGAATTTCCGCATCATCTTCAACATGCCAAAGCACTTTCCAGTCAGTCCTATGACTTGGGGTCTAAAAGAAAGATCTATATCGCATAGGATGCCCAGATTTTTGCTTTTAGCGAGGTTTCCCCAGGCGGTGCCATATCCTGTGGCCACCAGGACCTCCACTCAGGATTCGGTGGACTTCCAAAGAAAAGCAACTCCGACTTATCAGAGTTGCATTTCAGGCTATGTCTCTGAAACCACTCAAACACGGCTTCTAGACACTCCCTAATCTGATTGCCGTCAAAATCTTCACCCTTGTTACACGTGAAAAGTAGCTGGGTGTCGTCAGCATAGGATATGATCTGGGCACCGAAAGATTCCGCTACCTCCGCCAGAGGAGCCATGTAGATATTAAATAGGCAGGGGCTAAGAATGGACCCTGGCGGGACCCCTACCTCCAGCGGAGGCATTTCAGCGGAAAACGGGGGTGCCCAGATCACTTGACGGCGGTTGGTAAGAAATGACTTAAACCATTCCAACACCGTCCCCCGCAAACCGATCTCCCATAATCTTGACAGGAGACCGACATGGGGGACGGTGTCGAAAGCCGCCGACAAGTCCAGCATGATCAAAATCACCTTTCCTCCACCATCCAGAGTCTCTCGAATGGCATCAGTTATCTCTAGCAAGGCTGTCTCCGTGCTATAATTCGCACGGAAACCTGATTGAGAATCGTGGAGCAGGTTGTTGTTCTCTATAAAGCTGGTAATAGAGAAGTGCACGTGTTTCTCAATCACCTTAGCCATGGCTGGAAGAAGGGAGATTGGTCTGTAATTCGCGTGAACAAGGGGATCTGATGTTGCTTTTTTTAGCAGCGGTAGGATTAGGGCGTGCTTCCAGGCCGTGGGTACCTCACCAGATGTAAGGGAGGCATTGAGCAGTGGGTTCAGGAGAGTGTTAATTGCCGGGGCAACCCTTCCAAGGCAGGTAGCAGGACAAGGGTCCAGCGGCGAGCCTGATTTGAGACGGGTTAGCAGTTCAAGGGAGGAGGCCATAGACATAGCCGGGAAGTCCAAAAGCAGCAGCCCTGATTCCTTTAAAAGTGAAGGTGAAAAGCTCGGAAGACAAGCTCTAGCACTAGGACCTAAACTAAGAAAGTAATCTTGGATGAGCTTGATTTTGTTAGTAAAGAATTCACCAAGCTGGCAAATCCATGCTCCCGTATAAGAATGATTTGGAGAGCTTGCAGCAGGGGAAATGAATTCCTGAACAATTCTAAAGATTTCCCTAATCCTGTTATCTGCTACGTCAATTCTATGTTCGAGATAACTTTTTTTTGCCTCCGAGATTTGCTTGTGGTAGAGACAAATTAGTCCCCTGTATTTGACTTTATCTTCAGAATCGTATAGACGCCTCCAAACTCTTTCCGCCCTCTTGCAATCCTGGCGCAGCTTGCCAAGGAGAGGAGTGAACCAGGGGGCCGAGATTTGTTTGCTCTCCGGTTTGCCTGTTTTACCAGGAGCTAATTCCTCAAGTCTAGTTTCAAGCCATTTCTGGACAGCTTGTAAATCTAGCTCCAGATCCCCTGATAGGGGGCAGGGATATTGATCAAGGGCGGCCGAAAACATTTCTGCCGTAACTCGATGGAAAGGCCGCGACAGCCTCTTAGTATCCTCCGTTCCTCTGACATTGGGCTTGACCGTAATAGAGATACAAAAATCTATTAAAAAATGGTCAGACCAAAGAACAGGATGCGGTGGGAAGGCTTCTAAAGATCCGGTAGAGAAGATCTGATCGATCGTGTGGCCTTTAGTATGAGTCGGGCTGCTGATGAAAGGAGACAAGCCCAACGGACAGACTATATCAAGAAGCTTAATAGTGTCAGGGTCAGCAGTTTTATCCATGTGGAGATTAAAGTCTCCCAATAGGAGACAATGCTCAGATCTTAAACACATTACGGAGAGTGCCGCCTGTAGGTCCTCAAAGAACGAGTCCAGGGGGCCAGGCGCTCTATAGATAATGATCCCTGTACAAGTATGGCGAGAAGATAATTTGAGAGTGAAGCCCAATGCTTCACTGCCCTTGATGTTGTCCACCGGGAAGGTTGAACAGGACAGACTCTTGTTGGCAATTAATGCCACCCCGCCACCGCGACCCACCTCTCTGTCCTTCCTATGGATGGTATAATTAGGAGGGACTGCAGAGGCGATGTCGGGACCAGAGCATTCATTAAGCCAGGTCTCGGTCAAGAATAGGCAGGAAGTTTTGAATCCGATATCAAGTTCCAAATGTCAGTAGAGTGCTTACCAAGAGATCTGGTATTAAGCAGATGACAGGAAAAATAAGGTGACGGGTGTACAGGCAAAACAACTTGCTGCCTCGGCACAGCCCAGCCACACTCAGCACAGCCCTTCCTGAGCAAGCGACCTCCTGGAAAAACATGATGACATAGAGAAAAAGATCCATGTAGCGCTAGAAGCTCAGTGGGAGAATAGGAGAGCATCGTTGCTACTAAGATATCTTGACCATCAGACGGCAGATTACCAGCCAACAGAATCCCCCGCCTACCTCGCTGACTTCCGAGACGCGGACGAGCGCAGACGGGCGGGACTCTGGCGCGACTCAGGCGCAGAGAAGGCGCTTCCGATGCGCGTCACCGCTGCGCGTTGAGAGCGGAGCTTTAAATAGGCATGTCCCAGTGTCCCTGAGCGCTAGAACGCTCAAAGATGGCGCCCACAGTTGCACTCCCTCACAAAGATGGCGCTCACTGCCCCCTGCCTCCCCGGAAACCGGACCCGCTAAATAGCGGTGGGGAATACAATTAAGGTGCAGGTGAGTGGCCAGAGGACCCTGTGCTAAAATCAGGGGAAATGTAAACAATAAGAAATAAAATAAAAAACGGGACTTTAAAAATAGCGTACAACGCTATCACACTCCAGCAGCACACACAACCAGCAGCAAAGCGCTGCTGCAATACTTATCTTCAGTTCCCAAATGCCAGAATGATCGGGTACATGCTCCGCCTTAAATAGGCATGTCCCAGTGTCCCTGAGCGCTAGAACGCTCAAAGATGGTGCCCACAGTTGCACTCCCTCACAAAGATGGCGCTCACTGCCCTCTGCCTCCCCGGAAACCGGACCCGCTAAATAGCGGTGGGGAATACAATTAAGGTGCAGGTGAGTGGCCAGAGGACCCTGTGCTAAAATCAGGGGAAATGTAAACAATAAGAAATAAAATAAAAAACGGGACTTTAAAAATAGCGTACAACGCTATCACACTCCAGCAGCACACACAACCAGCAGCAAAGCGCTGCTGCAATACTTATCTTCAGTTCCCAAATGCCAGAATGATCGGGTACATGCTCCGCCTTAAATAGGCATGTCCCAGTGTCCCTGAGCGCTAGAACGCTCAAAGATGGCGCCCACAGTTGCACTCCCTCACAAAGATGGCGCTCACTGCCCCCTGCCTCCCCGGAAACCGGACCCGCTAAATAGCGGTGGGGAATACAATTAAGGTGCAGGTGAGTGGCCAGAGGACCCTGTGCTAAAATCAGGGGAAATGTAAACAATAAGAAATAAAATAAAAAACGGGACTTTAAAAATAGCGTACAACGCTATCACACTCCAGCAGCACACACAACCAGCAGCAAAGCGCTGCTGCAATACTTATCTTCAGTTCCCAAATGCCAGAATGATCGGGTACATGCTCCGCCTTAAATAGGCATGTCCCAGTGTCCCTGAGCGCTAGAACGCTCAAAGATGGCGCCCACAGTTGCACTCCCTCACAAAGATGGCGCTCACTGCCCCCTGCCTCCCCGGAAACCGGACCCGCTAAATAGCGGTGGGGAATACAATTAAGGTGCAGGTGAGTGGCCAGAGGACCCTGTGCTAAAATCAGGGGAAATGTAAACAATAAGAAATAAAATAAAAAACAGGACTTTAAAAATAGCGTACAACGCTATCACACTCCAGCAGCACACACAACCAGCAGCAAAGCGCTGCTGCAATACTTATCTTCAGTTCCCAAATGCCAGAATGATCGGGTACATGCTCCGCCTTAAATAGGCAAGTCCCAGTGTCCCTGAGCGCTAGAATGCTCAAAGATGGCGCCCACAGTTGCACTCCCTCACAAAGATGGCGCTCACTGCCCCCTGCCTCCCCGGAAACCGGACCCGCTAAATAGCGGTGGGGAATACAATTAAGGTGCAGGTGAGTGGCCAGAGGACCCTGTGCTAAAATCAGGGGAAATGTAAACAATAAGAAATAAAATAAAAAACAGGACTTTAAAAATAGCGTACAACGCTATCACACTCCAGCAGCACACACAACCAGCAGCAAAGCGCTGCTGCAATACTTATCTTCAGTTCCCAAATGCCAGAATGATCGGGTACATGCTCCGCCTCAAATAGGCATGTCCCAGTGTCCCTGAGCGCTAGAACGCTCAAAGATGGCGCCCACAGTTGCACTCCCTCACAAAGATGGCGCTCACTGCCCCCTGCCTCCCCGGAAACCGGACCCGCTAAATAGCGGTGGGGAATACAATTAAGGTGCAGGTGAGTGGCCAGAGGACCATGTGCTAAAATCAGGGGAAATGTAAACAATAAGAAATAAAATAAAAAACGGGACTTTAAAAATAGCGTACAACGCTATCACACTCCAGCAGCACACACAACCAGCAGCAAAGCACTGCTGCAATACTTATCTTCAGTTCCCAAATGCCAGCTCTTTGCAATGGGGTTGGGCTAGGCATCAGTTAGCCTTGAGAAGGGGTAACTTGGGTGGCAAATGTAGTGGTAAATTTGGTAACTGTGCTCCGTACCAGTGAGGATTTGAAGGCTACTTTACCGTGGCACTGACTGTGGCTGGCTTCTGCCATTTACAAAATGTTCTTAACAGCTCCTCCCAGAGATGAGGCACAATGGTTCTAGACCATGTCTCTGGGAGGTGCTGGTGAGAACTATTAGCCGTAAATAGCACACTCCATTTGTGTGTAGTCAGAAGGAAGTAAAAACAAGACAGAGAAAGAAAGAGCAAGAGTGAGAGTATCTACTTCATCATTGCTAATACATGTTGCAAAGGCAGGTCTGAAAATGTCCTGTTCCCCTTTACACTGGCACCATAATGTATTTATTAACTTTTGTTTTTCTTTGAAAGGCCCAGCCTGTCTCTTTGAAGTCACTTGGCAGCAACATTTGCATGGTGTCAATTCACTGTGGTTTTTGCCATGTATTTTACAGTGGCCTCGGTACATATTTCAGCCCTTATGTCGCTGTGCAGCACCCCGTAACCCCCTACAACTTCATGTTCTCTATATTGAGTCTCATTAACAGTCTCATTCTGTTAGATTGGAAACTCGGATCGACAGCATCTCTCTATATTCACAAGTGAAACATTTGCGCATATGTAAAATATAAGTTGGTAAAACTCCTAGACCTGGCTTTCTCTTTGGATAGCTATGAAGGTCATTGGGAGATGGCTGCCACATGCCTACACAACTGCGTTGCTATGTGGAGGTGTCTGCCATCTTTGCAGGTGATGCAGCCAGGTGAGCTCTTGTGGAATTTTCCAAGCTATAACCAACCTCATCTTATGTTCTGCTCGTGGGTAGATAGTGTTCAATAAATAATGTTGTGGCCATTATAATCCCATATCTTGACCTAAGTAATGTTCTTATTGACTGCTTTTCATTAATGTATTGCATATGTAGGATTAGATTAGATTGCAATTTCTGAGGCCACTGCCCTTCCTTTACCTCTAAACCATTGCCATGCCATTTCATGTGCATATTAAGAATAACACAGCCTTTAGGCAAATTTGGTGCCTAGAAAGCACAGGGTTTTAGGGAAAGGTAAGGGAAACAAGCAACATGACTCAAAGAGGCCTCCTCCTGTGGATTGTAGAGAAGTGCGTTGATTAGAAAAATGCATGATGGACACACACAATTAACATTTGTGCAATTGATCAGCCACGTACATGCTGCTACTTGTCTGGGTTTGGTGGTAAAAGACTGTGCTCACTTCTGAGCTAATTACACATGACTGCACCTGCCTATACTCTGCCCTCCTAATTCTTATCCCCCAAGAAGTTTACCTTCTCCTTGACTCTACAATATTAACATGTACTTTATTGCATTCCAAATGGCTTCTCTTCTGCATTAAATGTAGGTAACACTCCTGCTTACCAGACCAGTTCAGCTCTGCACCCAAGACATGAATTGTACTGCTCAGTGAAAACACCTGTTTATACTATCATGGCACAGGAGCAGAAGATTGCTAGTCCCATAGGCCTTTGGAATTTGTGATGTGATTAGTCACAGGGCCACGTTTTTCCCACAAATATATCCCATAATACAAAAGCACTGACTGCTACAAATTAAGCCAGAATACCAACAATATCAAAAAGTGATTTTAATTTAAAGGATTTCCTATCAAACTGAACAGACACTTTGGGTGTTATGAATTACCTCTCATGATTGAGTAAGGCATATATGCTGTACAATTAATACTTTACGTGACTATAGAACATGCCCAACATTAACAGAGGCATGCTGTTGGGTCAGCTACTCTGCATAATGTGTTTGGGGCAGCTGTAATGGCATTATATTTTCACTTAGACAACCTCACCTCCAAAGATACCTCCTCCTTGGTAGACCCCCTTGAAGCTTGTGGCTTTTTCCAACTGGTAAAAGGCCCAACTCATCGGGCAGGCCACACACTTGATGGAGTCTTCTCTAACGACCCCAAGGTTAAGACAGGCACCCCTGAACCGCTGGTCTGGTCAGACCATTTGGCAGTTCCTTTGGCATTGACCCTTCCTTGTTCAGATCCATCTATGAAGGGTCAAACTCAAGGAGAGGGCAAAAGGAACTATAAAAACATCACCAATGACTCTCTGGCCCCTCTCATTAGGTCGGTCCTCATGCCGTCAGACCCAGAGAAGGCAGCACAAAATCTTGTGAACTCCATTGCTGGGGCTATACACACCCTAGCTCCAGTCACACGCCGATATTCAGCGAGGCGTAGGCCTTCTGCCCCCTGGTTCACCAAGCCTCTTAGGCGGATGAGACAGGGGTGCAGGAGACAGGAGAGAAAATGGAGGAAATCTTGGGACACTGTGGACAGAGAGCTTCACAAACAACTGTTAGGGGAATATAAGTCCACGGTTATTAAGACAAAGCAACAATACTTCTCCGACCTTACTACCTCCCTTACTTCATCAAAGGAGCTGTTCAAAATAGTGGACTCTCTATGTACACTACAAGTTCCAGACCCAGTTACTGGATCACAGGAGCTCTGCGACAAGATCTGAACCTTTTTCCACACTAAAATTTATGAAATTGCCTCCCAGTTGGAAACGCAGAAACAATCTCTAGGGAATCACACTATTCAGGCTCTTACCAACTCAGAAGCTTGGCATAAAGATCCTACCACGACTTTGTCTAATTTTCCGTCGATCACTCTTGACAACCTCAACTCTCTGCTAAATAGGACTAAATCCTCCTCCCCTCTGGACCCATGTCCCCTTAGAATAATGAAGGAATGTAGGGACACACTACTTCCTCCATTGCTGGAGGTAATGAATAGTGCCCTGCTGCACGGGGTTTATCCGTCAGCTTGGAAGAAAGCGATTGTTAAGCCACTACTGAAGAAACCCTCACTAGACCCCACCATCTTAAAAAATTTCCGACCCATATCTTTACTTCCTGCCCCCGCCAAAATGCTTGAGATCCACCTGAATTCACACCTGTCTGCTTTCCTTGACTCCACTGGGTTCTTAGATCAGACCCAGCATGGGTTTAGGAAGCTGCATAGCACGGAGTCTGCACTTACCATGGTGACAAATCACATCAGAATGAAAGTGGATCAGGGACTGACAACGCTGCTGGTTTTACTCGATCTGACCGCAGCATTTGACACCCTATCTCCCTCAATTCTAACATCTCGTTTGAGGGAGATAGGAGTGGAGGGGCCCGCTTTGAGCCTTCTGTCCTCTTTCTTAGATCTTAGAGAACAGAGGGTCAAATTTGGAGAATACCTCTCCCCTGCTACATCATTGCAATGTGGGGTACCACAGGGGTCGGCTCTAAGCCCCACCCTATTTAATATTTATGTGGCCCCTCTAGCAAGACTAGTAAAAGCACATGGGATGGAAGTAGTGTCATACCCAGACGACACTCAGGTCTTGGTGTCACTGGCCCAACCGGTCAGCACCTCTGCGTCCAGCTTCAGGAGTTGTATGCAATAAGTCTCGGACTGGATGATACTCAACTCCTTGAGGCTGAATGGCGAAAAGACCGAGGTGCTGATCTTTGGAAGGAACCAGGATGTATGGTCGAATGAATGGTGGCCGCCTTCCTTGGGAACATGTCCTGTCCCCTCTCATTCAGCCAGAAATTTAGGGGTTATCTTTGACACCTCGCTGGCTATGACCCTTCAGGTCAACAGAACGGTGGCTACTTGCTGGGGAATCATCAAAATTCTCCGACAAATAGTGCACTACCTTTCTCCCCAGGCTAGGAAACAGACAGTAGTTGCGCTGGTCGGGTCAAGATTGGATTACTGCAACTCACTATATGCAGAGATCAATAAGGGACTGATCCAGCGCCTCCAAACAGTACAGAACGCGGCCGCAAGATTTGTATTAGACATTCCCCGCTCCTCCTCTGCAACATTAGCCAGAAAGAGGCTCCATTGGCTTCCCATCGAGCATCGTATCTCCTTTAAAATCATCTGTCTGGTGCATAGGGCCCTGAAAGCTGGAACATCTGATGGGCTGGGATCTCTTCTCCTTGGTTATACCCCTAGCAGATGTCTACGTTCATCACAACAAAATCTGTTGGTGATCCCTCGGACTAAGAAGTCCAGATGGGGAGGAATAGCATTTTCCACAGTTGCCCCGCGTCTTTGGAATGCACTTCCTTTGGAACTTAAGTCCCTAACCTCTCTGCCCCTTTTTCAAAAGGCCCTAAAACATGGTGTTTCAAGAAAGCCTACCAGTAATTCAACTCTTTTGGACATGAAAAAATATATATTTTTTCCTGGTTAGGCGCCTTGATGCCCGATGGGCTGAGTCTGCGCGTTATAAATTTGCTTTAATTTCATTTCAATAACTTATTGCAATGAATTAGAATGGCCCTGCTCTTCTCTGACTACCTCTTAAATTCTACCCTGACTCTAAACTTAGGGGAAGATTGTTTACTCTGTCACACATGTAACATGTAACGTATATCCCGTCCACCTTAAGTAGATATTGCACAGATTATAAATGATGGACTGTAGTACAGCATACAAAATATATTTATTTGTCACATTTGTCAGAGAGTTATCTCATCTGCCAAACTCTAAATCCGGTATCTAGTCCCACATTACCCTGGCCTCAATCATGAATTTTTTCAACTCAATTCTGATTATTTTCCTTAACTTGGCAGTAGGGAAAGTTACTCTACAGGAAGGTAAGTTAGAGGGATTAAGCTAGGTAGAGTTTTAGCAATGGAATGGTCGGGTGTCACTAATCATGCCCTTCGCTTTTGCTTAGTCACATTGGTTGATGAATGACGACAGGAAAAAATAGTAACAGGCGCAAAATCCATCATGGAAGCCATGAAATATAAGTCACTTGAGCAGAAAAATGTGGCACATGCCGACATGGAATTTACATTTTTTGATAGGCTGGAACAGAAGGAAAGAATGATGAGGTGAAATACTAGCAGTAGGGGACTGAGTGGGCACTAGGAAACACACCTTGTTTTCGGTTTGTATGCACTACAAGCTTCGCATTGCAGCGCTGTTAATTGAAACAGATGCACATTTCACCACCTACACTGCAGGGCCAAATGAAACCATGCTGTAATTTTGGGTTGTGAAATGGCGTGGGCAGGGAAGTGATGGGAGGGATATCTGCCTCGCTTTACAAATACTGTGTTGTCAATAAGAAAGCTAGGTGACTTACTCTTTGTCCCTGCCACTACTGGGACTGCAACCCCAACCGTCTGGGCCTCCTCTGTCCCTGACTGGCTACTCATGCTGGCTACAGCACTGGTGATCTATGCACCTAGAAAACAAAACATAATGCGTTCATTTTAGATACCAGATTAGCCACCTTAGCAATTAAGCAATTATTTTTCACAAAGTACAACAGTAATACCTCACTACAATTGGTTAGCAGTATCTTCTATTGAAGCTAAGACTTTGGGAGGATTGTTTGTTGACATGTTAAAAAAAAGCCAGATACTTTTTTCTCCTAATGTAGGGACAAGGCTATGAAAGGATGAGAGTGAAACGCAATGAAGGTGTGAAAAGGAACGGTCAATGAAGAACATATGGTATTGGTTGGAACGAGATCTCATTCCTTTCCTGCCGTGCTGCATTGTCATGGAGACTTCTCGTACATGCTGTATAAATGTACAACACTGGGGGTCCATGACCATGTCCAATCTATCTCTCTGCCCCCATACTTTTTGAGTGTTTGATCAAGAAAGTCTCCTTAACCCGCATGTTTGGTTAATAGTTTAATTGTGCTTGTGCATCCTCTTCATGATACCAAAAATGTGTTCTCTTAACAGTACTACACAAGGCATAACAGAGGGGCGAGGTAAAGCTTACTAAAAAAGAAAGCAGAAAAAAGATACAGGCAGCAGAAAAGTCAGTTTTGAAAACAGTAAATATAGAAAACACAGGGTAATGCAGGAACAAACATTAGAAAGAGGAGTTGAAAAAAATAGAAAGTATAAAATGAACACGGTCATAATAATTTTACTAGTGGAAAGAGGTAAAAATAAGAAAAAATAATAATAAAAATGGCTTATAGGGACAGGTAGAACCATCTGCCGAGGTCATGGCACTATTGGTGGTAGTCTCACCAAGCGTGGCACTGGTAGTGGCATCCTCTTGGCACTCAGATTACCTCTTGCCCTTGGGTGCTTAAGAAAGGAATAAAGAAGATTAACAAAAATAATTAGTTGCACTCTCTACAAAACACATTTGGACAAAGACAGCATTATATGTTTTAAGTCATGTAGCCTATTACTAGTATCCTATTCTAAAATTATATTTTGAACTACTCATACATTGCAACAAATGATCTTTGTTTCTCCACCCCCTTTTGATGGGCCAATTCAATCTCCCTTTGCATACTGCACATCAAAGAGCTTGGGATTCTATGAGCTACTTAAAGGTACAGAGAAGAACTCTCACACCCCTAACATACTACTATGTTAACAGTGACAGCAGTCGGCATCCCTTTTTAAATCAGCCCAAGCGACACCTGGCCAGCTCATGCTGGAACAGAATCCAGGCAGTATCCTTCACACGATGTCCACTCCACTCCTACAGTACAACACCCTCCCTATCAGGCTGGAACCATGCACCACTACTTCCAGGGTCCAGATTTATTAAGTGTATGTGTTGTCCTTGTCTCTAAGGATTGTTTTTGTGCAGGAAGGTGTCCCCTTTCTACACAAAAACAAACAAGCGTGCCATGTAATGCAGTACCCTTGAAACATGGTACAAGGGTACCTGCATTGGCGGTAGGCAGCACTCTGTGTACCAGTGTAGGGAGAGAGTAGGAATGTGACATAGCTTTGATAAATTAATAAATATGTTGAATTTCTGCCCTCTTCCTTTGATAAAGCACAGCAAGTTGTCTTGCTGTTAGGGGTGGGCGGAATTTGCGTAGTCGCGCTATGCAAAGCTCCGCAAAACGGTAAAAAATCTCTGCAAGCACGCAAAAGTTGCGCGAACATGCGGAATTGCTTGTTCTGCCCGTTCGCGATGCTTTTATCCTGTTTGTGAGTGTTTTTGCATGCTCCAGGAGAAATATCTTGCGAACACGCATATTGAAAGCGCGAACAAGCAAAAAAATAAGCGACGCCACGGATCGCAGAATTTTTGGCAATTCCGCGTTCTCCGCGGAACGCGGAATTACCCAAATTCTGCAAACTCCGGAACGGACTTTACCGCCCAGGCCTACTTGCTGTAATGCTCAGCATGAAGTTTTGATAACTCTGGGCCCGTCCCACTCTCCAAACTGTATAGATAAACCTTAGCTTATTACATTACATGCCGTTTCTTTCGGAAGAAAAACAGTGAACACAACTGCAAGCACTCGCTGAAGCTAAAAGTGCATTTATGCATGTGAGTGGCACACACCAACATTAAAAAAAACACTTGCTTGATCACGTCCATAAAAGAAATTTCTTTTTACTCCAGCGGGCACAGGTGCTCATGATAACTGTTGCAAAATTATATATATTATGTTCACTGACTTGAAAGCACTATCTGTCCTGTCTAGTGAAGAGTTCTTAACCATTAGGGATACACAAACATACAGATATCACCAAGTAATGAGCAAGATCAAAAGGAGGGAGGATATAGTAATTAGAAAATCAGATAAAGGAAATATTGTTTTATGGCCATTAAGTCTATATGATTTAGAAGCTAAAATCCCAGCTAAGTGATCATAACTGTTATCGTAAAGTAACTTTTTTTGATGTAACTGAGGTCAAAGAAAAGTATTTAATGCAACTATCAAAATGGAGGGGAATAGGTTTAATCACACAGGAGGGGGGTATCAGTATTTGAGAGTAGAAGCACCAGTGACACCTGTACTTTAACTGATCCCCAAAATCCATAAGAACCACACCAACCCCCACTGGCCGGCCAATCATTTCTGCGATTGGCAGTCTTTTTGAGGCTACTTTGTGTTATATCGATCATTTCTTGTAGGAATATGTCCAAATCACTCCATTGTATCTACAAGATGCAAGTGATTTTTTAAAAAGAATATATGACATTGCATGGGAGGACTCTTTTGTTCTAATGACGCTAGATGTGACATCTCTTTATACGAGTATTGCTCACAAAGATGGCCTTCGAGCCATGTCACATTTTTTTAGGTTTGAGACCGATTAAACTACATCAGCATACAACCATGCAACTAGAAATGACAAGATGGTGTCTAGAGAATATATTTTTTATGTATGGGAAGTGCTCCTACAGAAAAAACAAGGGGTACCGCAATGGACATCTGCTTTGCCCCGAGTTACGCCAATCTACATATGGCATGGTGGGAGGAGCAGGTGCTCAAAAGGGAATACACAAGAGAATGGAATGAAAACGTAGTCATATGGACACGGTTCATCGATGATCTGTTCATTTTATTGAATGGTACCCCTGAATCTGCCCAGAATTTTGCTTTAAAATTAGCCTTAACACTCGATCGCTCCACTGCCATCATTTGGAGGTTTACAGCATGCTTCAGGACAATGACATCGATGTCCTGACTCTTTCGGAGACATGGACGGCGAGAACTCGATGCCTGATATCATCGCCGCCCTCCCAAGCGGATATGATGTAATGTGGCACAACCGCCCAGGGGGCTCACGGGGGGAGGGGTAGCTATTTTCTATAGGAAGACTATGATAGTTGAAAAGTTGTTATCAGAGACAATTGACTTGACTGATTTGCTTGGGGTAAAGGTCACTGTGCACAATGTGTGCTGGGTGATTTTGTCAGTCTATCGCCCACCTAATTCTACTCCACTCTTCCATGATCTATTCTGCCCTATTATATCTGACCTATGCTCCAGATACACGAAAATCCTGGTAACAGGAGATTTCAACTTACACTGGGATAAGTCCAACTGGGACCTGCCCACGCGCCAGCTTGACACCTTAATGTCTGCGGTGGGCTTTAAACAAATTGTGGATGTCCCCACACATGAAAAAGGCCACACTCTTGACCTTGTGTGGACCACAGACGCTAGTCTAACCCTTAAAGATGTAGCGCCTTGCATTTGGTCTGATCACCATTTGGTATCCTGTGAGGCCCGCCTTAAAGGCTGCATTACTAGCTGTCCGCTTGGCATCAGGAAAACCCGGAAATGGGCTGAGGTTGACCTAGCGTCCCTGACTAAGGTGCTCCCGATAACACCCCAGGTTGTAGATCTGGGACGTAGCCTGGACCGTGAATACTCCGACTTAACGAGGAGCATGACCCGGGCCATTGACCAAATAGCGCCGGTGAGAACACAGCGAATAAAGGGATCCGGAAAAGGGGCCCCCTGGTTTACGCCACCCTTAAGGGAAGCAAAAAGAAAGCTTAGAGCTTTGAAAAGAGTGTGGAGGAAAACCAAGCAGGACACTGACAGGAAACTTTATAAAGCCTCCCTTCACCAATATAAAAATCTTATGACCCAAGCTAAAGCGGAATTCCTTGAGTCCCGCCTAAGTAAGGCAGCGAATATTCAGAAAGAGACCTTTAAAATACTGGCAGAGTTGAGTAACAAACCAGATAACTCCAAGGTTCCCATTGACTGTAACACCTTTCAGGCTTACTTTTTGGAGAAGGTGAAGATCATCATCCAGGAGATAAAGAACGGGGTGGCAATGGGGACTGCTGTAATATCAGCATCTGAGAATGTGATTGACTGCTCCCTTGAAGTGTTTCCAGAGATGGATGCATTGACTCTGGAACAGCTGATGGGTAAAATCAAATCTGGTTCCCAAGCTGATCCATGCCCACCTGAGATCTTCCGTGTTGGGCGCCCCTTATTGGAGGAATGTATCATCTCCCTCCTCAATAGATCATTAGAGACGGGGTACCTACCGGTTGAACTTAAGGAGGCGCGTGTAAGACCCCTATTGAAAAAACCTGGGTCGGACCCTGCGGTGTAAAAGAATTAAGACCTATTCCCCAGCTGCCTTTTCTCTCAAAAATTCTTGAGCAGCATGTGTTAAAATCCCTGTCCCTCTATTTGGAATCCCATCATCTACTCCATGAGCGACAGGCAGGTTTCCGAGCTCATCTCAGCACCGAGTTGGTGATGCTCTCGGTGCTGGTTGAACTAAGAGGCATGGCTGACTGCAAGAAACCGAGTGCCCTGATTTTGTTGGACCTATCAGCGGCGTTCGATACTGTCAGCCATGCCTTGCTTTTGGAAAGACTGAAGGATTTTGGGATTAAGGGATTGGCCTTTCAATGGTTGCAATCATTCCTTACAGGAAGGACCCAAAAGATACAACTGGGGGACGATACATCTGAGATGTGGATCTTAGAGTGCGGGGTACCACAGGGGTCTGCCCTGTCCCCGCTTCTATTTAATCTCTACTTGCAACCGTTGATTGCTTCTTTGGCCACCATGGGCTGTAAAGTCTTTAACTACGCGGACGACACGCAATTGCTGTTAAGTGTCGATGACACTACGGCCGCACAACTCCAAGCTCAGAACATCTTGCGGTTCACAGTGCAATGGATGACGGATAACCTGCTAAAAATTAATCCAGACAAGACTGAGGTATTAGTGATTTCATCCACTACCTCACCTTGGTGTGATCTCTATTGGCCCACGGAGTTAGGCCCTGCTCCAAAACCAAGCCCGTTTGTAAAGAGCTTGGGGATCAAGCTGGATGGTGACCTGTCAATGGCCCCTCAGATCTCTTCGGTCGTGGGAAGCTGTACAAACATCATTCGGCAATTGCGGAAGCTAACTCCTGTCCTCTCACAATCCATGATGCGATCAATAGTAGCAGCCACCATCATCTCCAGAATTGATTATGGTAATGCCCTCTACCTTGGCTTACCTAAAACTCTGACCAGTAGGCTTCAGGTCATAATGAATGACGCTGCTCGGTTGATCTTCAGACTCCCGAAGAGATCTAAAGCCACTCCCCTACTACAATGTTTGCATTGGCTCCCCATTAAAGAAAGAGTGGAATTCAAGAACTTATGTACGGCCCATAGGGCAATCTATGGCAAGGCCCCAGCCTACATTAAAGATCGTTTGCAGCTGTATTGCCCTATGAGAACACTCCGATCCTCAGACTCCCAGCTACTGGTCTGCCCTCGCTACAGGTTAGTGACTAAGGGAGGGAGAGCCTTTTCAGTGTTAGTTCCCCAGTTATGGAACAGGCTGCCTGGGGTGCTGCGCGGGGAAGGGAATCTATTACGATTTAGAAAGAGCCTAAAAACACTACTGTTCAGTAAAAGCATGAGCACAGTATAATCTAGCTACGGACTCAGCTTCCACCATGCCAAGTTATTGTCTGTTACCATCTTTCCAAGCGCTTAGAGACCTGCAGGTGATTAGGCGCAATATAAAACCACAATAAAAAATAAATAAAAAAAATTTGAATGACATTAGTCCAAACTTAAAATGTACTTTTAACATCAGTAAAATTGAAGTATGCTTTCTGGACTTAGTGGTATTTATAAAAGATAAAAATCTACACATGTATAAAAAAAACACAGCTGGGAATTCAATCTTGCACTCAAAAAGCTTTCATCCAGTAAAGTTAAAGCAGAGTATTTCTTATGCTGAACATCTACGAATGGCACTTGATAAAGAGAGTTCCGATCGCATGGCAGTCAAAAAACCTACACTAACATTCAGACATGCGAAATCAATGCGCCAAGAGTTAGTAGTGTGTTGTAACAGACAATTGTCCCTATCAGGTAAGTATAGGAAATGTTAAACAGAACAACATAATGATCTGTGAAGTTTTGGTGTCAAATTGGAGAATTATTTATTTAAACAAACAATCAGAGAACCAAAATATTTCAAAAAGTGCAGTGGGTAAAAGCAGGATTGGAAATCAAGATATTTCCAAGCTTCAGGCAAGTGTTTATAAATATAGTGACAAGAACAACAATTTTCCTTATTTACAATAGTCACGATATGAAAACATCTTGTGCTCCACAGAAATCACGGCAAAAGTAATGGGAGTCAAGACGCAGTGTGTCGACGAAGTTTTGATCCCCATAAACATGTGGGGATCATCATAAGGATGAAGAAATGTTGTATGAGAAAAGGCCTAATGAGCCAAGGACACTTCCTACTAGCCGACGGTCCTGTGCGTGCTGGGCAGTGAGCAATTGAGTTCAGCCAGGATGAGGCGAATAAGGTCACTGTGCACTCAGTCTGAGTCAACTGGCAGAATGAAGAATGTAAAATATAGAGCCACAGTACCTCCAATTGGGACATAGTGTGGCCGAGTGCTGGAAGGATCTTTTCGAGTTGCTGCGGCGGCGTGCGGTGGAATGGAGTTGGTGCCCCTGAAGAGTTAGGGGTGAGCAGTCCGGAGGTCCAAAGAGCTGACACTTGGTTAAAAGAGAGTCCTGGGTTTTGGAAATGAAAGAGGCAAAAAAACCTGTAAACACGGCATCAACGTAAAGGAAATCAAGTTGCCACTATTGAGAAATCCAGTGAAAATATGAAATTCTTACACCTGCGGAAGGAAATATGTGGTGTATGTACTGCAATGTCCCTTCCCGAAATGTTATGTGGGGAGCACCACACATATGGTCCATGTGAGAGTATTGCAGCATCCGAGGGCAATTAAAAATGATGACAGGAGTTATCCAGTTGCCCTCCACATTCATGAATATCACATTGACAGATGTGAAAATGTACAGTATTTTCGCATAGATACAGTACCAAAAATTAGAAGGGGGAGTAATAGAGAATTGAAACTAAGAAAACTTGAATCGAGATATATTGCTATCTTGAATACGAAAATCCCCGCAGATTTGAATACTGACGAAGAGCTGTACATTCACATTTAGAAATAAGTTTGGCTAAGGTATGAACTTGGTTCTTCTATAAGAGAAGTACGCGATTTTCAGGATAAGATGTGAGAACATTAGGCACGTAACATAAGGCACTTAGTAGTAACTGATATTAGGCACTTTTTAGAACTTTATTGATTTAGAAAATGGAGACAAAGATGTAGCTATGATTATGCAAGAGAGAGTGTATATAACCATGTACAGTCACAAGTGAATTGTTTGGGGGAGCGTGGCTTGCGCTCGATGAGGATGGCTGCAGCCCTGTGACGTTCCGGTGCGGACGGAGCCGAGGACAGATTTATGGGGCGTTCAACGCAGCGAAATCGCCTCCAGATACAAGGCAGAGGACTGTGAACCTCTCGACAGTTGAATGAAGCTACCTCCCGCTTTTCCGAAAGTCTGTCTGCCCAGTCTTTCATTCTTGCGGTCCTGACACGGCTCTCTAAACACCGCGGCCGCCATTTTGAATCAACCGCTGACAGAGTTGCGGATTTCAGCGCGACTTTCCGAACAATGGATTTGAGGTGCGTGAATGCATATGCCAAGCCTTACTCCGCATTACTGGGCCTCTTTTCCCCATAACTTATGCCTCTCATGACTTTTTGTGCCTTATACCCATTTTGTGAGCTATAGTGTTCCACGTAATAGGGAAGTGCATCATTTCACCTCAGCCGCTGACGGAGCGCTCTCTAACGCGGCATTTTCACTATAAAATTGGCATTTCCCTACTATATACGGCTTTGGAATGTTCTATCCCTTCTGGAACTTGGCCTCTTCACCATTTACCTCTAACTTGGGCGCATTTCTCCTTTCAAGTGTCTAAGACTGACTGAGCCACTAGTTTCATGACATGACTCTGTTTACTACGTACTTTCCTACAGGGATACGCTTTTGACAGTCTGCCTTTTCAGTGAGTTATGAAGGCTTCTAGACCTTTATAAAATCAATCCTCAGTTATTTCCCTTGGCTAAAGAGGCTCCACGCTTTGCCTTATCAAATGTACCATACCTTCTGGCGCCATTTATAACATTTGCTGATGTAAATGTAATTTTTCTGTTTCTCATGTTTATTGGTATTTTCTTAAGTCGCCTGTCTGCCTTATCCTGTGTGCGTGATAACCTGCTTCTTATGCTGTTTACTTGCCACTAGTCTCTGTTAATTTTTACTAATACGGGTTTTCTTTTTATATAGGTAAGCAGCTGAGAGCTTTATCTCAATCTAAGCCCCCATTGCATAGGTCTATGCTCCAGACCGGCTCACGCTACCAGTCCCTAGCAATGGAAGACTCTACTAGCACCTCTTCTAAATCCTCCGTAGCAACCACAAATTCTACATCTACAGCTCCTGCCAACATCACCAAGTCGACATCCAAACGACTGAAAAAGGACCCTCCGTTGCCTACAAAACAAAATTCTTCAGTCACTATGCACTTATTGCTGGAGGAGATTCGAGCTTTAAGACGTTTGTTGAGGAAACTAATTCAGCAATCCAAACCCTCACTGACAAATGGTCAAACATGGAGGAACGTGTTATCACTTTGGAGCGCACAATGGACACTCTCTCTTCTTCTATATCCTGGGTGGAGTCTTTGTCTTCACAGGTGCTACTGCTCCATAAACAGGTAGAAAATTTTGAAAACAGGAACAGGAGGAATAACCTTCGCATTTTTGGCCTGCCTGAGCAAATGGAAGGCTCTGATTCCATCACCTTTTTTAAATCATTTGTTCAGCAAATTCTCAAACTTCCAGAGGGTACCATTCTCAATATCCAAAGGGCTCATCGTTTGGGTTCCAGATCTCCTGCGTCCTCCTCATCATCTAACACTCGACCAAGAGGTGTGATAATTTATTTTTTAGAATATACTGATCTCATGAAGGTTATCTCAGCAGCCAGAGCAATGAATAGAATAACCTGGTCTGGAAACGCTTTGTTTTTTTATGCAGGATTATGCCAAATCAACTGCAGATCGACGCAAAGAATTTCTTTCACTACGACCCCAACTGCGATCCATAGGGGCACGTTATGGACTATTCCACACTTGTCTTTTCAAGATCACCGTAAATAACAAAACTACTACTTATGAGGACCCATTGCAGCTTAAAACCTTTCTGTACTCATTCCACTCTCAGCCAATGGAGACGGCTTCATCTTCACATTCTAAATGACTATTCCTATTTATACTGATGCTTTATTGATTTCCTCTTTCTTTATGCTAGTAATTTAGTTGTAAGTTGTGTATGATACATTAAGCTTCAAATTACTCAGCAACTTTTTCTTCAGGTTACTGTTTAAGGTTTACTGTTCGTTCCCGCCTCATATAAATCTTTACATGTGCATGTGTATCCATTTTATTTATGCTCTTATTTCTTCTTCTCTCCACAGATTACCCCAGCAACCCTCATCCTTTTTCCCAAATGTCCACTGCCCGTTGATTGTGTGTCCTCCTCTCCGTCCTCCCTCGTGAGTCCTGAGCACGCCATAGTTTGTTGTGGCCTTCCACCCTTCCACTCCTCGTATGTTTTGGATCTGTTGTAAGTCTTTTGTTCTTTCACTCTCCTCTTTCTTTCTTTCTTTGCTCTTCTTTCCTTCTCTACTTCTTTTTTCCCTTTGGCCATTATCCTTGCCTGTTTTAAACTTCTTCACTGTCTCTTTTTTGACTTTTCCTTTATCTCACGTAGTTTTAATATACTGTTTCTTCTTTCCCTCCCTTTTCTCCTTTTTTCCTCTTAACTTATTTTTTTCCACATTTTATTGGTTTATGGTTCAAGATGGTTCTTATTGTTCAATTTACAGCATGCTTTTGCTTGCAGCAATGTATTACAGTTTTTTTATATGCCCTTAAGGATTGTTTCATGGAACGTTAGAGGTTTACATTCGCCTATTAAGAGACAAAGAGTTTTAACTCATTTGACTAAACTAGATGCAGACATCGCTTGTGTACAAGAATTCCATTTAACGTCTGAAGAATCTGTGAAGTTAAAGATGTGCTGGGTTCCGGAGGTGTTCTTTTCCTCAGGGGATGGCAAGTGTAATGGTGTTCTTATTCTCTTCCGTAAATCCCTTCCCATTAGGATACTTTCCCACTCCTCTGACCCTAATGGCAAATGGGTTTTTGTCAAATTCATGGTGGACAATGTTCCGTTATCTTTACTGAATGTATATGCCCCCACAGCAGGTGACCCCTCCTTTTGATCTTCTCTGGCCACACTAATCACACAACATTATGATGACAACTTTATCCTGGCGGGTCACTGTAATGAAGTTTTTGACCCATTCCTTGACCGTCAGTCCTCATCTTCCTTCATTCCGCATAGATCCCACAAACTCTTCACACAAACAATCAAACAACATAAGTTAATAGATGCCTGGCGTCTCTCAAATTCTACAGTCAGGGAATACTCTTTCTGCCCCACTTTACATCACACCCAATCTATATTAGATTATTTTTTCATATCTCATAATGTAGCCCAATCACTCATAAAGGCAGATATAGGCTCCATACTTATTTCTGATCACGCACCAGTTTCGATGCATCTTGACGTCCTTAGTACACCCAAATTAAATCGCAAATGGCGCTTCAATAATTCCTTGCTTTTGGATCCAACCTTTACTTCTTCCTTTACCTCTTTTTTCCATTAATTCTTTTTCTTTAATCTCACGGATACTATATCTTTTCCCGTAATCTGGGATACTTTTAAAGCTTCAGCTAGGGATTTTATTATCAGATATGTGTCCAACAAGCGCCGAAAGGCACGACAAATTACCCACGCTCTTTTGGCAGATGTTAAAGCGTTGGAACATTCCTTTTATTCTGCTAGATCCAAGGATTGTTTATCCGATCTTCTTAAAGCTAAATTTCAATTTAATCAACACACTACCAATAATGCCTCTAATATTCTCCTTAAAACTAGTGCCAGGTACTATGGAGGTCAAAATAAGGCAGGTAAATTGTTGGCGAATTACTTAAAGGTAAAACAAAATAAACTCAATATCGAGTCTGTCTTTGGTCGGGATGCTCAACTAAAGTTCAAAGATGAGGAAATTCTGACTGAATTCCTTCATTTTTATAAATCACTATATACATCTGAAACATCTTCTAGTGAACACGATATCTCACATTTTCTTTCTTCGATACACTACAATCCTTCCACCACTTTGGACTTCTCACCATTAGAATTGGATATTTCACAAAAGGAGCTCTTAAAAGCTTTACATACAGTTAAAAAGGACAATGCTCCAGGCCTAGATGGTTTCACTGTAGAATTCGTCACTCATTTTTCAAGTTTACTCCTTCTCAAATTAAGCCTCCTTATCGCTGACTTCGTGAATTCTGGTCACTCTTCTGGTTCATTTGCGGATGCCCTTATTTGTCTTATTCCTAAAGACGGTAAGGATACTCAACAGTGCAAGAATTATCGCCCCATCTCCTTAGTTAACATTGACTACAAGATCTTTTCTAAGGCTTTAGCCTTACGACTGGAATCATATTTGCCTAACCTGCTAGGGGCGGAACAATCTGGTTTCGTCAAAGGACGCCTTATCTCAGATAATACTCACTTGTTTTTTTATATTTTGTCCAAGGCTTCCCACTCTTCTCAGCCCTTAGCGACCATCGCATTAGATGCTGAAAAAGCTTTCGATATAGTTCAATGGCCCCATCTTTTTCACGTTCTTCGTTGGTTTGGTTTTGGTCCAAAAATTACTGCTCTCATCACTTTCTTGTATTCTAACCCAAGAGCGGCAGTAGCAGCTAATGGAGATCTCTCTTCCTACTTTCCCCTACATAGAGGTGTACGACAGAGATGTCCACTTTCTCCTTTTCTTTTTAATCTCGCGCTAGAACCCTTCTTATTACGTATTCGCAAAAACACCGATATACATGGTTTTACCTTTAAAGATAGTACTGTAAAGATGGCAGCATATGCTGATGACGTCCTTATGTTTCTATCTTGCCCTAGATCTCACTTCCTGCATTTTTAAATGAAGTCCAATCCTTTGCTTTTGTCTCCGGGTACAAATTAAATAAAGATAAATGTGAAATTTTACCCCTCACCAAATTCACTCTCCACACTGATTTTATCTCTTCGGGTTTCACTTGGAGCCCTCATTACATCAAATACCTAGGTCTCCATTTTTCTCCAACCATTTCCGAAACCATATCCCGTTGCATGGATAATTGCATTCAGAAATTATCGACTTTGACAGCAAAATGGCATCCACTCTATCTGTCTTGGTGGGGTTGTTCAGACACTATCAAGATGATGCTGTCACCCATAATCCTTTATACGATTTCCAACATTCCATTAGCTATTCCGTCCAAATATTTCAAAAAGCTAAACTCTATCTTATCATCCTTTTTATGGGGTACTAAAAAAGCACGCATGTCCCTATCAAAATTAATTTGTTTGAAGACGGAGGGCGGGGTGAATTTCCCTGATCTAATCACTTATCATAAATCATTTCTTCTACATCAAGCGTCGAAGTGGCTTGCGGATCCTGCTATGTACCTCCCCAAATGGGCTTCACTTGAAAAATCCTTTCTTTCACCCTTTTTGTTTCAAGAATTCTTGTCTTTTACGCACTTGCCACAATCGCTGGTTACTCCTATTATAAAACACACTTCACGAATAATACCACCTAGCACCCTTACTTCCTTTTTTGACTCACCTATTTGGCACAACAAGAAAATTTTTATTAATAATAAACCAATCTTCTGGAAAACTTGGAGACAACGTGTCATCATATGGGTCCATCAATTATATGATCAAGATCACTTCATAACTTTTGACGAGGCTAGCTCTCTATTTAATCTACCTCTTTCTTTTAGATCCAGATTTTCGCTTTTATTGGAAGCAGTCCAAGTTGCTCACTCAAATTTCAATTCCGGTCAGACACTTCAAGCACCCACGCCTACACATATGGACACTGTTAGGAATTTAGTACTCACCGCCTCCAGAGCATCCCTTATATATGCAACTTTACATACTTCTCCCTCTCCAAGAGAGAAAACTAAAGTGGAAATCGCATGGGAATCCGAGTTGGGAATTTCTTGGCCGATTAATTTTTGGGGGAAAATCTGGCTTAAAATCCGTAAATCTTCAAGGGCGGCTAATACTATACAAACCATTTTTTATATTTATAACAGACTCCTTCTCTCTCCATCTACACTTCACACTAGGCATGCGCATATCACGGACGCCTGTTGGTCCTGCTCCATGCCAAAGGCTGACCTCTTTCATATGCTTTTTAATTGTCCTCCTGTCCATGACTTCTGGATTAAAATCTGGGCCCAAATAAACTCTATTTTTAACACTAATCACCCTTTTGCCCCCCTACACATTTTCATGGCTAGTCTTTCTCCTATTTGGGAGAATTGCGACTCCTCTGTGAAAATCGTTGACCTCTTGGTGGCAGTGGCTTTCCAGCAGATCACAAAAAATTGGAAAGATTCTACTAAGCTCTCATTCCAAGCGTGGTGGTATGCGGTTTGCTACAATCATAGGTTAGACACTTCTTTTGTTTACCCGCTACACATGGCGCCTAAACGTCTGCACTTATGGTCACCTGTCACTCTCTTTATTGATATCAGTGCTCGTCGCTCCCCAACCGCACCTCCTTTTTAGCAAGAAGTAGCTAACCCTCCATGATACTGTTCCTATTTCTGATTATATGCGATATCTCATTTTATGTTATAATTCCTTCAATACTCTTGTATATTTTTATTCTTCTTTGTATACTCTTATTGTATTTTACTTTAATATTGTTTTCTCTGCATTTTGAACCATTTTTACTCACATGATCACAAAGCTGTTATACGTATATTAAGTACTGCTCATATGTTATTTCTCTCCTTTTTCTTTTGCCTTATATTAAGTTTTTCTATTTTCTTCAATAAACTTTTGAACTGAAAAAACAAGTGAATTGTTTGGAAGAAATAAAGAGCTGATTGTGTATGGGAAGCCTGTGGAGAAAACAAGTACACGTGTAATTTTCATATGGTCATTATTCATTTTATAAATGTATTTATTTAATTATTTGGAAGTTTTTGTAAAGCACTAGATACATCTGTTGAGTTAATTAAGAGCACTTCTTCCAGCAAAATATATTGGACAAGCCCATGAAGCTCTTTAGTTCACAGCATGTACCTGATACCCTTTCAATCAATCAATCAATCAGAAGTTTGTATAGCACGGCCCGTGAGAGTCTCAAGGCACGGAGGGGGAGGGGGCGGGGGGGGCTGCTGGTCCGTCTGGGCATTGAGGTTCAGGCAAAGTGCGTGGTTGCAAGGTTGTGGGTCTCCATTTGGACCTTGTGGAGTTCCTGTGTGAGATGCAGGATGTGCCGAGGTGTATGCCACAAATGGTGCAGTGAACTGGAAGCAGCACATAGTATAATGTGCTGAGGAGAAGTTTGAACATGCATGCAGCTGAGCATGTTTATACCAAACCTTTAAAAAATGGTTTGTAACTTGCAGTTGTTGGGATGGAAATACACAGGTTTTTAGTGCTATCCACAATTTAAGGTGATTGTCAATTCTCATTGTAAGAGGCATCGCATTCTAATGCTTAGCTAGAATTATTAGAAGTATTGAAAAACATTGCAGACACCTGGGTGGGTTTTTGCACATGCCCAATGTCTGTGTTCTTTTACAGTACCCCTGTTACCCAGCAAACTATCAGCTGCATAGTGCATCGTTGGGTTGAATGGACTGGAGACAAATTCCAAAATATTGGGAATATATTGTAAATCCAAATAAGTCCACTAATAGTGGGTAGTCCCAAAAATATTGGTCAAAGGTTTTCAGCAGTTGGATAGAAAACTGTTAAACACCAAGGTTGCACAAAGTAAAAATCTTGGGAGTAGAGCAAGATTCGAAGTTAGCTCTGCCACAGTTGTATAATATGTTCATTGTTTGGATTACATTATGTTATCAGCATCTGCACGGTGCATTTCTGTCTTCTTATGAACCTACAGTACCTTAGAATATTTGCGGTACTATTTCCAGGCCTGAAACTACTATTGAAGTTGGTATGATGAAGTGCCCTTTTTATTATCAAGAAAGTCATGAAGTGGCACAGCTCATGGAGATTAGAAAAACGAGTTTGGGTGCTTCAAAGTGGGGTACATGTAAAATTCAACAGAGACAGAGGGGCACAATGTGCCCATACTTTTTCTTTTATGAAAAACCATTCCCCTACTTTTTGTGAAAAGACAACCGTCCAGGGAAAGTTAATTCCGATAGTTTAAATGCCTCAGCCGAAGGATTATTCAGGGACTCTCCCGTGCAGTGAAAGCAAAGGCAGCCGACACCTAAATAAGAAACAGGCCTTCTTGCCAAGGTGCCTGCTGCCTGATAGAAATGCAAATGTGTGATTCTAGTTAATCTGCAACTGTAAAGGGTGTTAAGAAACCTGTGGTGGTTTTAATTGATGGAATCACTTGAAGCTTTGTGATAATAAAGATTTATTCTTTTGAGTGGTAGTGCAAGGGAGTTACAGCTGATCTGTGAGGTGAGTGCTTTTACAGAACAGGTATATAACAAAAATTGCATTGCGTACAATCTGGGTATTATTAAAATCTATATTTTGGAAGCACCATTTTATCTTAAGCCTTTTTGGGCATTTTGTACCAGTCTATTATATACTGCGTGTAATGCAAGTTTAAAATAACAACTAACATATTGACAGTGCTTTCTGTCACAGACTGGGACCTCCTAGTGCCAAAAATACACAGGTTACTATTCTCCACTGCAGCAACCAAGATTTAATTATGTGTCTCTCTGATTATAGGCTGACAACTGCAGTTCATTAACTAATAGAGGTTTCGTAATGTACTACCACACCTTTGACCCCGCCCCCACACTCACTGACCCCGCCCAATTGCATGCAGCGTCACAGTTCGCATACTTTTTTTAATGCACTTCGACTGCTGTCTCAACCATTCAAATATCTCACTGGCATCCTGATACAATGGGAATCTGTTAAGTTGTGTAATACGTAATACACCTTTAACTGTGTACATTCTACATTCTATGGAACATAGTGTACTGTGTTCTGCATATGTCATATGTGTTCTGTATTTATTAAGTTGACGCTGACCGACTACCTGTCAGGCTGTGTACCTGCTCGTTTATGGATTAAACTCATTTGAACCTACTTTGAAGTGTCAATCTTCAATTTAACAAGTGGCGACGATCGGGATCTCTACACATACAGATTTCTGTACTTCAACTATTTATTTTTTTACAAACTGGTTTTGTGTGGATTAGCGAGCAGAGACGACGTTAGGAGGTGCTTGAGGGCGCTTTAAGGATAATCAAGAAGGACTATGAGACTATGAGCTGTTTAAGGGTGAGCACGGTCCGAGTGTTTAATTTGGCGTGGATAATGTTGTTTGGAAATTATATTCAATTGGCAGACGCTTTTGTGCTTGGTGTTTAGGAGCTCTCACCGTTGTCTTTTAAAGGATGCAGTTTGGAGCTGGTGCGCAAGACTGCCATTAGCGCTGTACGCTCGAGACTTGCTCTTCACGCTCGCAAGTCCGTACTTTTTACGTAGAGGTCCTTGGCATTCTCCTACGTCAAACGTTATACGTGAACGTGGTGCGTAATACGCGGCAGCCATTTTGGATTGGGCTGCCCTACTCGAGTTTCAGGAAGCAGTTGAAACAACACAAGTGATTTTAATCGGATTCAGTCACTTAAAAAAGCGTTTAAGAAAAGCGTTTTAAGGTACTGTCCTATGAATTTTTAATTTGTTTTAACAATTGCTACTAGAACTGCACTTTGCCATTTTTCTGAATTTTGACTTTTCCTGGATTTAAATTCTACTGGTGGTGAAGACAGGACAGTGAAGAAATGATCATTATTATTTTTGGTATTTTTAGAAAATACTTTCTCTCTGAACAATTCCACCAAAATCATTATTATTGAAACATCATTACTTAGTTTCATTTCAACATGAGTCAACAAACCTTTTCTCTGAGTAATCCGCAAGACTTTTGGTCAAAGGGTTCTGAACCAGATTTGAAATGGTTGGAGTGGAAAGACTATTTTTTAAATTACATCGAGACTGTGGACTCTGATGGTAAAATGTCAGCCGAACAAAAGAAGCGCATTCTTTTACATTCTTTGGGTCCGCAAGGTCTTAAATGTTATAACCAGATGAACAAACCCATTGTTGGGGCTGGGGACAGTAATGTTTTCACTATTGCTTTGTCTAATTTGGATAAGTATTTTGCCCCCAAGGTCTGTATCGGTATTACGCGATACAAATTCTTTCAAAGGAAGCAGTCTAAAAATGAAACTGTCGATGACTATGTTGGTGAATTGAAAAAAATGGGGAATGATTGTGCTTTTGGTGTGCTACTGAATGATTTGATTTGTGATCAGGTTGTCATGCATGCTAATAATCCTGCCATTCAGGAACGTCTATGGATGAATGGCGACGCTTGTTTAGATGACATCTTCGCTTTAGTTCGTAAAGCTGAAACTTCTAGCAGGTGTGCAAGTGCATTGAAATCTGATAGCACTAGTAAAGATGTAATTGCTAGAGTTAGTTCCAGGTTTTAAAAAAACAGCAGTTTTAAACAAAAGAATGAAACATGGGAAAAACCTAAAATGAGTGGTGAGCCTCCCAAATGTTATAGGTGTGGGAGTTCTGAGCATTTGGCTTTCGCTAAGTCGTGTCCGGCCAAGAAGAGTAAATGTGGTGCTTGTGGTTTGTATGGTCACTATACCAAAGCATGTAGAAGGAAGACTAGGACAGTTAAATGTATTCAAGAGGACATAGATTCTGATAACAACGCCTCTAGTGGTGATGAACAAGCCTCTGAATGTGCGGTGGTCCTAAAAAAGAAACTCCTTCTCAACATTCGTGATGGATGTTTATTGGTTGACAATAAGCCTGAATGTTGGATGCACATAGGTGGTCTGCGTGTGAGAGTATACAGACTCCGGTTCGCCCTATAAGATTGTCAATGAGGATGTTTGGCGTAACACTTTTGTTGACAGAGTTGGCTCGAAATTATCTCCTCCTGATATTGACCCGGAGGGTTATATTGGTGGAAAGATTGATATTATTGGTTTTCGTTGGTTGATATTCTAGTTTAAGAATCGCAAATCTTTTGGCAAGTTGTATGTTTCTAAGAAAGGACCATCGGTATTGGGGTGGAGAGATCACGGGGAATTACATATAATTCTCGATCCCAATTCGGTAGAAAAGGTTCTGGTGATGGATGAAGGGACCAAGACTGGTGAGGAACTCTTAAGGAAGTTTCCTTCTGTGTTTCAGAAGAAAATTGGCAAATTAAAGGATTTTGAGCATAGGATAATCTTAAAGGATGATGCGGTGCCCAAAATCCATAAGGTCAGAAGTGTGCCCATTGCTTTAAGAAAGGATGTTGCGTCTGAGCTTGATAGATTGGTCTCCTCTGACATAATTGAGCAAATTGAGGCTTCTGCTTGGGTTTCTCCCTTGGTTGTGGTGAATCGTGCACATGGGAAATTGAGATTGTGTGTGGATTTGCGCCATTTGAATGAAAATATAGTGGTGGGTCAATTCCCTTTGCCAAAAATAAACGAGATGCTGGCTTTGCTTGATGGAGCTGAGTGGTTCACCACAATTGATTTATCTGCCGCATACCACCAGATTCCATTGTTTAAAGACAGCAAGCAGTACACTGCTTTTATAACTCCGCAGGGTTGTTTTCAATTTAAAAGAATGCCTTTCGGCCTGGCATCTGCTGCGGCTGTTTTTCAGCACTTAATGCACAGGTTGTTCTCCACCATTAAAAACACCAAATTTTTCCAGGATGATATTCTCATTTTTGGGAAACACAGGGCGGAGCATGAAAAAACTCTGGAAAAGGTGTTGAGTATTCTAGAGGCAAAGGGTTTGACAATAGAATTTTCAAAGTGCACATTTGCCAGTGATCATGTTACCTATTTAGGTCATGTCATTGACTGTGATGGGATCAGACCTAAGCCTAACTTCATTGATGCAATTAAGTGCGCTCCTTCTCCCAAAGGGAAGGATGATGTTAGATCTTTCATTGGTCTAGCCGAATTTTGTTCAAAATATATTCCCAATTTTGCAACCAGAACGTATAATATTAGACAACTTTTAAAAAACAAAACTAAGTTTATTTGGGCTGTGGAATGTGAACAAGATTTTGAGGACATAAAAAGCTGCATCACTAATATTGCCTCTTTAAAGAGTTTTAATCCTGAGGCGCAAACCATTATCACCACCGATGCTAGCATTAAAGGATTGGGTTCTGTTTAATCCCAAGTTGGTATGAATGGCAAAGAACAAATTGTGGCATATGCTTCAAGGTCATTATCGCCCACTGAGGATAAGTATTCGACTATCGAAAAAGAAACTTTAGCATGTGTGTGGGCGGTGAATCATTTCAGGGCCTTTGTGTGGGGTACAAAATTTATTTTACGCTGTGATCACAAGCCGTTACTCAGAGTTTTGACTACTGAAGGAACCATAAATACTTCTGCAAGAGTAGCCAGACTTGCTATCAAGTTGCAAGATTTTTGTTATAAAATTGAATATTTACCAGGAAAAGAGAATTGTATAGCTGATTTTTTGTCCAGAATGCCCAAACAGCTTGAAGAGTGTGAAGATGAATTGTGGAACTCTTTTCAGGTTGCTTATGTTTAGGATTTGGAAGGTGCAGGTATTATGAAGGAGAAGTGGGATGAAGAATATCTTAAAGATAATGAGTTGGCATTAGTGAAATTGCATCTAGCTGAGTCCTGGCCGAGGAAAGTGGATAGTAAGCATCTGTTGAAGTCTTTTTGGGAGGTCAGATTTGATTTAAGTATTAGGGATGGTAATATCTGGTTTGGTGAAAGGGTCATACTTCCTAAAACATTGCGTTTGTCTATTATGGCTTTATGCCATGAAGCCGTACAAAAGGGGGTGGTGATGGACGGAGCATCTGAATCAATCAAACACTCACACCCAGTCAAAAGATCTGGGTTTAAGCCATCACCGTTCTTTAGCCCACTCTGCCACCCCAGTTCTGACATGGCTATATGCAAATCAGTCTGACCCTGTGCCTCATGGGAACAGTCCAGCCCGAACTGCCAAGCCATGTCTTCCCTGGACCGGAAACAAGCTTCTGCCATGAAGGACATTTTGGCATTGTCCGCTCCAAACGCAAGGTTAAAACTTCATTTTGGTGGCCCGGAATGGATGTTGATATAGATAAATTTGTGACGAATTGTAAATCTTGTCAAGCTGCTGATAAATCTTTAGTGACGCTTAAACCTCCTATGGGTATTATGGTAGGACCTAATTCACCTTGGGAGCACACAGCGATTGACATTATGGGTCCCATTGAAAATGATCAGAAGTATATTTTAGTGTTGATGGATTTGTTTTCAAGGTGGCCTTTTGTTAAAATTGTAAATAGAGCAGATACTGATACTGTTTTATGATTTTTAGATAAATCTTTCACTTTGGAGGGCATTCCCTCTGTTTTATTGAGTGATAATGGTGTCCAGTTTATGTCGAGTAAGGCCGAAGAGTACTTTAATAGATTAGGTATCAAACACAAAACCACGGCTTTGTATAACCCAAACAGCAATGGCATGGTTGAGCGCTTTAACTGGGTTATCAAAAACACCATTCAAATATCTGCTAGCAACAAGGATTGGGAAACTCAGGTATTAAAAATGGTTTGGTCTTACAGAACCTCTATATGTGAAGCTACGGGTTATCCTCCATTTGTTCTCATGCGTGGTAGAAATCCACGAACAAAATTTACACCTGGATGGTTGTTTAAATCTAATGTGGTTAACTGGTCTGAAAATTTTGTTAAGGAAAAAAGTCAGGCTTCTCATCTCAAGAGTAAGGTTTTGTATGATTCTAAACATAGAGTGAAGGATGTTGATATTGATGTTGGACAGTGGGTAAGAGTTAAAAAACCTGGTAAATCTTCTAAGGAGGAAAGTCGTTTTTATGAGCCTAAGCAAGTTGTGGAAACTATGAATAATTCTGTACGCCTCACTGATGTACGTGTGTGGAATCTTAAAAGGATAGCTAAGTGTTCTGCTCCTCTAAATTCCTTTAACAAATCTTCTGATTTGTTTGATTCTGCTCCTTTAGATTCTTTTAGCAAATCTTCTAATTTGTTTGATTTGGAAGACTTGTGCTCAAATTCATCTGAGCCATCTAATGTGAGTGTCACTAATGAAGATTTAGTTGTGGATAGCCTAACAGAATCCGATTTAAAACACCTATCTTAGTACACAGATGCCAGTCACCAACTCCACTCTCTATACACATTGTTCCTCAAAGTCGTGCTCGTGAACCAATGTCACCGCTCAAGGGAGTACTCCTGGTTTTCAATTTTAAGAGAGCTACCAGAAAAAGTAGAGCTTTTCCAGGAAACGGAGAAAAATTTGGGAATGACCTCCCTCTGAGTTTGAAAACTGATGAGAACCTTCTGTCTTTCGGGGAAAAAATAAAAACGATGTATTCCCTTAAAGTCTCACCGGCAATTTCTACACCGAAGATAATGGGTTATTTAAGCCTATTTACTATACAAATAAACATACAATGCCTGCTAATGTTTTACGCTGAGTTTGGGAGCTGTACGGAATGAAACCCAGGGCGCAAATGGAACATTGCCTGAACCCGTATATGTTCATCATTTTCTCAGTGGTTGCCTGGAGCAGGCTGACGTTCATGTTTGGGCCTCCGGGGTCCTGCCCGTAAAAGTGCGCGAGAATGATGCTCTCGTGCGGTCACACCATCGAGCGGCCTTGGTCTGTGCCAACTCCCAGCTCGTGCCAGCTCCCAGCCCGTGCCTTTCACTTTTACAGGCGGCCTTCCCTCCCTCTGCAGGCAGGTGAGTCACGGCGGATGTGACGCCTCGTCATTAATGGCAGCAGGAAGTCTCGTGTTTTACTAGAAGAGGAACGGTAGCGCCTGCCTTGCAGTTGCCAAGGAGATGGCACTATAGCTCGAAGGGAGAGCCAGCAGCGAGACCTGTCAGCGAGACTTCGGAGCACTAAAAAGTAAAGTAAAGTAAAGTCCACATTTGTAAAGCGCACAATCACCCTTAAGGGTCTCTAGGTGCTGGGGGCCGTCGGGAAGATTAAGCGAGCTATTGCCCAGAGTTACATGGTGCTGGGCTGACCTGCCGCCGGAGCCGGGGATCGAACCGTGGTCCCCAGATTCCAGCGTCAGTCGCCCTGGCCGCGGCGCCATAATGTTCCCAGCTAGATGAAGGGCCTAGAAGCCCCCAATGAAAGTGAACAGCGCATGTGAGGTCGTCTCACACAAGGCCCACATCTGGGGATGGTGCCCTAAAGTTGGGGCACATTTGAGCTGATGCCTACTTCCCTGCTGTGACCTTGGTGAAGGAGTACATTTCCTTCCAGGCCTTGAGCCTGTATCAGAAAGTAACGCCGGCGAGCCCCCTTCCTTACAAAAACATCAAAGCAGCTTCCAGCTCATGACCTGGACCCCTGAGGCCTAGGGATAAACATGTACCAAGGATGCCTAAACCCAAGCTGATGCTGAGATAGAAGGCACGGGGTGCAGAATCGAGCGGCAAACTGACATGTATTCAAGAAATAACTCAGACAGAAACAGCAGAGGACTCCACAAAGCAGGGCATTCCACCAGGCAAGCCACCGCCAGCCGCCACTCATTCTATCCGCCTTCCATCACTAGCTTTCCTTCCATCACCCATTCCACATTTCTTCCAAACCAAGATGTGCACTCTCATTCACAGCCAGTCAATTTAGCACTTCATCAAGTTGCCAAAAGGTGGACTGAGCTCCCAGAACAAGTAGGGTTCATTGAACGCATATTGGAGTTTAGCGATCCTCTGTTTACATTTCTAGGAACAGGTATGCAGAAGGGACTCTTAGTTGCTGAACTCGGAGCTGCCTCACAAGAATGGAGCAGACCTCCTCTCCCGTTGCTGCCGGAGGGAGCAGGGAGGTTCGACGTTGGCCCCTTGTAGGTGGGGGGGGGACCTGCCTCCCGTATAATGTGGAGGAGCTGCAGTCGCGGGTTCGCAGGTGCTAAATGGAAACTCTCGGCAAGTAGAAGGTGTATGAACGTCTTGCTCTTGAAAGATGGACCTAGCGAGTTAGATTAATGGGCACAATTCCCAAAAGCACTCCAGAAACCCTTGTGCATCGAACTTTCTGAAAGCATGTCGTTCTTACGGGCTCTTGTGGCCTATATATGTAATCTTCACAAAGGAAGCCAGCCCTGGGGGTTTACGAAACTGGCGTGTCAAGTTCAAGAAGTCTTTATTCGATTGGTCAATCATAAAAGACAATAAAATACAATATATGTACATATTAAACAATTAATACAAGTATTAAATCATTATTAGACTAATCAGCTTCTTATAAAATTATACAGTAAAAAAGGAATGAGCACAGGGACAACCAATAACAGCATGTAACAAAAGACTATACAGTCACAGTACGATTGTTTTTAAGGGACCTACATCTAAGCACCCACGCCCACCCAAGGAATTTAGCCTCCCCAACAACAATAAGGGGATCCAGGGTGACTTTTAACAATCTTGTTGCTTCGACAGCCAATCTAGTTCCTAGATGCCTACACACAGGCTTTAGCCATTTGGCTCTAGGGGCAGAATATACGGGACACACATATAACAGGTGCTCTATGCTTTCCCTAATACCCTGACAATTAAAACAAAAGCCAGAGCAATCTGTTCCCCATTTACTTGTAAACTCCCCGATGGGAAGTGAACCGCATCTGAATTGAAAAAATAGTTTGCGGTCCAGGGGTTTAGTAATGATATCCCAGAACCCCTCAAGCTTAGGTTTATCCTTGTGTACAATAAACAAGCCTGTGAGGCTACACGGATTAGTTTCCATATACATTTTGTGGATCACCCAGTTCCAGTAACTTGATTTAAGATCCCTTTTAGAGGGGAAAACGGCTGAATCGGGTGAAGACCACAGATCACCATAGCCCAGGGCAAATAGGGAAGACTTGAGGTCTCTAAACCATCCAATATTGGTCGCGCCAGGACTATTCTTAACCTCCAAGCAGGCTTCTGCATAGTAATGGAGTTCAGGCGTAGTCCATAGACGACGCCAGAAGGTAAGAGGACGGAGTCTTGCTTGGTCTACCACCGGATGACAACCTAGATCATAGAGGAGGGGGATTATAGGAGTCGACAAAGGGAGCCCTACTGCCAGTCTCAAAAACTTGTTATGCGCATGCTTTAGGGAGACCAAATTACTACCACCCCATAATTCGGCACCATAAAGGATCGCTGGTAGGACCTTGCCGCCGTAGATCTTAATAAGCGGAGACATTGGCCTTGTAAATGACCCTTTGTGCTCTTTTATCAGTGCTCCGCCTAACTGTTTCTGTTTCATGGTCATTAATTCAATCTGATGAGTCCAGCTCAGAGTGTCACTAAATGTGACACCCAAGTAGGTGAAGTGTTTTGTTTGCTCCAGGGGGGTACCCCCCATCATGACCCTGGCATTTATTAGCTTACGCCCCCTTAAGACCGTAAATTTGGTCTTGGATACATTCACCTCCAGCTCATGTTCGCTGCAGAAACTCTCAAACCTTGACAGGGCATTCTGCAGGCCCTGCCTGGTGCGTGAGATCAGGAGAGTGTCGTCAGCGAACATGAGCAGGGGGATTCTCATGCCGGCCAAAGTTGGAGCATCCGTGGAGAAGTTGTCGAAATACTTGGTAACTCTATTGATATACAAGGAAAACAAGGTCGGTGCCAAAACGCAACCTTGCCTGACACCCTTGTCCACTGGAAATTTCTCTGTCACTTCACCCGGTTTACCCCATCGCACAAATGCGACTGTTTGAGCATGGAGATTCACTATAAGTCGGACCAAGATGGGAGGCATCCCCATATCTAATAAGCAATTCCAAAGACCGGCCCTCGGGACTAGATCGAACGCGGAACGAAGATCCACGAAAGCGGCATATAAATTGCCTTTGCCCAAGGTAACCGTCTTCCAATGCAGGAGCATAAATCGAAACGCCTGGTCCAGGGTACTCACAGAGGATCTAAACCCTGCTTGGAGAGGGGTAAGAATGTTGAATTCCTCAATCCACGCCTGGACCCTTGACAAAACAAGGCGAGCAGTGATCTTCTGAACTGCATCAATTAGGCTGATCGGCCGGTAGTTCGAAGGAACCGACCGATCGCCCTTCTTGAATATGGGCAGTATTTCGGCGTCAGCCCAGGAATCAGGAACCCTGGCACCCACAGCCAGCGCATTTACCAGACGCACTAGGTATGGAACCCAAAGGTCCTGATCTTGTTGGAAAAGATCCGCTGGGATACAATCCGGACCGGGCGCTTTACCCCTGGGAATGGCTTTCAGGACAGACTCTACCTCTTTCGTCGTAAACACAAGTGTGTCAAAAGAGATCGGCCAATTAATGGAGACCTGCGAAAGGCGTTGACAGCTAAATTGATCCTTAAAATATGACACCCATTTTTGTTGTTCAATGGAAACTGGCGTGTCAGTGGTACCATTACTTTTATGACCCTGGGTTAGTTACTTCCAGCACAGTTGTCTAGCCGATTACATGTAGTCCTGGCTTTAGGAATAGTTGACCCTCAAATCATTTGTGGATTTTGCATTCACCTATGAACCTAGTGCCCTTCATAAAACAATAATCTAATGGCCACTGGTCAACAACCACCCCATAGAATTATTTAAAAGTACTGCAAGCCAAAGAACTGGACTATAAAATCCATGTGGAAAGTGGAGTACCGCTAGATGTCCCACCCCCCCCCCCCCCCCCCCCCCCACCCTTTAACCTTCAGGTACCTTTCCACAGTAGAGTCATGCAGTGGTAGTCCCTGCCTGCTCTGAAAAAACAAAAGACACACAGATGATGGATGGAAGGCAGAGCAAATCAAATATTCACCCCCAGTCAAGAGATTTGGGTTCATCAATTCATCGTTTGTTTGCTCACCATGTCACCTCAGTTTAGACCAAGCCGTATGCAAATTTGTCTTGACCCTGTTCCTCATGGGTACAGTCCAGCCTGAAGTGCCAAGTCAGGTCCTCCCTAGAACGGAAACAAACATCCTGAGACCGGTTTCTGGGCATCACTCCTCATCAGCCAGGCTAGCTTGAATCCAGGGACCCAGATCTGTGACTGGGGATGAATGTTTGATTAATTCAGCATCTGTTGTTTTTGCTCTGAAAAAACAGGCTGATGCTCCTGTAGTGAAAGACTGATGCTTTGCTCCCTGCTGCGCTGTCACCTAGCACTCGTGCAAGTTTGCACCATTGGTGGCGACCGGGAGATTTTTAATAAGCCACATGTCCTGGTCTGCACTAGGAGCACCCAAGAATGGTGCACCCATTTTCTCACTTACATAATACAGTACCAGAATATTTCCAGAACATTGGTCCTCCATTCATCACAGTGACCATTCACATAGCGCACGCCACAAACGCAATTGCCTCTTGGTGCATAGTTAGGGGCACGATTACCTAACTCAGGGTTTCATTTTATCAGTGCCAGAAGGATGAACGTCAGAGTTGGCCCTGTTGGAATTACACCCTCAGGTGCACCTAGATCTCTGCAGCAGTAGCTCTGCCTGCAGGCGCCTCTCAGCCCAGCCCACTGAGGCAACCCTTCCTTGGCATCCACCTGGAGTGTGTGCCTGCCAGGGCACTCCCAGCCCCGCTGCTGTTACTCACCCAGGGCACAGCACACTCAGTGGTGAATCATTTACCTGGATTTCATTGCACAACAAGGGATGTTGGCAGGCTCCCTCCCATCACAGGAGTCTTCAGACACATCACAGCGCAGTATACCGTGCGCAGGACACAGGACACCGCTGCCCTGAAAAGTTCGTTTTTCATTAAACAAGGCTTCTTTGTTTTAGAGAAGTTTACGTTTTGCTACATTGTGAGTGGGATTAGGTCATGCTGCTTCTTTTCTGCAGGTCAGGTTACCCTTGTCAAAGAGCCTAAAAGCAGTTCCATGATGCACCAGTCACATGCTTTGCTGAACCGCCTGACCCTACCCTTTCTTTTTGTCAGTGTTGTTCTCCAGGGAAACCGACATCAAGAAACACCCTTTTAACAAGTTAACGAATTACAGCCAGCTCGAGTTATCAATAACAACTTCTTTTTTACAGAGCAGCTGGAACATTTTCGTTTTTGGTGCTGTACATAACAGGCATTTATCATATCCATCAATGGGGACTGAAAGGCCGTATCTAGCCACCAGCATGTTAACCTGTGATTTGCTGGTTGTGATAGAGCGCGCGAGGCCACCCGACCAATAGTTTTCGCCGTTTCCGGCTTCAGGGCCCATATACTTTTCAAATCACCATATACATCGATCAGGTGACTTCACGAGCTCTACCAGGTTGATGTGTGTGTGTTCCCTGCTACCAAATTTCGGTGCACCCGACTTACCATCCACCGATGTGGGTGCCTAATGACCACAATGAATCAGGGAGCTAGCTGTAAAAGAAAGGCAGCAAAATACAAACCCAAACAATAACATTCAAATACTGTTTAAATGACCACGGACAACTGGAAGTTTTAAAATGTTTATCTAAATTCAATATTTTCTTGCATGAGGTACAATAAAACAAAGCAATCAATAACCAAGATAACGTAAATCACATAGGCAGAAAGAAATAATGACAGAGTAATCATCAAGGTACTAATAAAATGTAACGAGAAAAGATACTATGCAAGTCAGTATTATCTAAACAGGGATACCTAAGTGTGAGTGACTATAGGAGAGTTTATAATGAATAACACGCTTCACTTAAGGTGAAGGGGCCTTTGAACAATCTAGGCAACGAAGTTCTAGACCATATCAGGAAATGACACACTGCTATACAAAATATAATTTCTAACAAATGAGAAGACATAGGAATAAACTTTATGGAAAAATATAAATGACTTTCAATAGTTGCGGAAAGGCATGGAAAATATAACATATGCAATGTTGAACTTTATTAAAGCAAAGGTTAGAAATTCAGAAGGTGCAAGAATTTCAAGAGGTTCAGAGCAATATTTACCTAGAAAGGTGTGGAAACCAAACCCTGGCCACGGGTCAGTTAAGGACAGGAAACCCTCAAGGAAGGATACCCCTCAAAGGACAGCAGGTGCAGAATGGACACCCAGGACAGGACAGGATACCCTTGGAATAGGAATCAGGACAGGACCCTCAGGACAGGACAGCAAACCCTCAGGACAGGACCCTCTTCAGACAGGACCGGAACCCACAGTTCGGAAGCAACGCCTGCGCTCCACCCGCTCTGCAGCTATCGATCAAGACCCCGATTGGGTCAGCGAACTCCCAGCTAAGTGCTTTGCCAGCACTTTAAGGTTCAGTAGAACCTTAGTCTATAGTCAAATTCGGACAGAGTGCTCCGCAGCGCTCTGTATCTTCAGTCACCTATTGAGTGCGTTGGGTCAGTGACAGGTCAGCTAAACCAGACAAGTCGGACGGTTCACTAGGTGAACCCAGGGTAGATATACAGTTTGGGGACAGTGTACCACCCCCCAATGTTGCAAAGTGTCAGAATCCCTCAATTTCGATTGGTCCTAAGGTAGGGTTTGGGTAACACACCAATCACAATACACGATTTGAAGCCTTCATTAACATATTTGGGTACCGCCTAGCAGGTTTGGGGTTCCCAGGAGAAACTGTGCAGAAACACAATGACAATTTAACAATGTATCATATGAGGAGCCACATTCGCTGTTCTCGCAGGGCAGAGGTGACTTTCTCAGGAGCATCTCGCCCATCACTGCCAACTGGCTATGTTCCATCAGCCAAGGTCCCTCGTGCTGCCGAATGTCGCACAGGCGCAGAAGGGACCTCCAATATGGCTCTCCTCTCACTCAGACCCCCATTTCCCGCGGTACATGAAAAGTAAGCGAAAACAAATTAATACATAATAATGTCATTATGAAAACACATCACAGGGTTTGTACTTTTAACTCTTCATCAAGAAATAAACTTATTGCATCTAAATGTTAGCTACATTGATACGGACACAAGAGCAGTGGCACGAGCAGTACCACATGATAAGCACAGCTATGAATTACGCATGCGCATAACTTTCCCTCCACTTCTGCAGACGCGTCAGGACACGTGAGTGTGGCTGACGCATGCGCAGTAACTAAAATACAAGCGGCGGCCATTTTTAGGGACACGGATTAATTCATTAGAAATACACATAGGCAAGCTTCGGGAACTTTGCCTAAACAAAATAAATGTTAGTAAAACATACACTTTTGTTACCTTATTACACATAAACGAGGTTCTTGATTTCGGCAAGCCGCAAAATATGCGAAGCTTTGCTTCATCAATCCCCTCTTTGATGATATCTACTATCATCACAAATTATAATGGAACCAGATGCCAACTTTCTTTCACACTTTATAAAGTTCTATTTCTTCCAGCAACCGTTCTAACTTTTCTCTTTCAGTTTTAGCCGGGTGAGAAGTCTTCACCTTTTTGTATATCTGATCATTCACTTCCTCTAATTCAATCTCATCCACACTTCGTTTCACTCCTCTTGCATTTACCTCGTGCTTTTTGGTGCGCTTGCGGTATTTACAGCATAAGAAAATGGAAAGTATAATAAGACCTATAATACCAATTGGCATCAGAATTTTGAATAATAAGCTTTTACCTATGCTAGCAAGCCAATGACCTACATTTGAGAGACCATCTACCAGTCTCTTCCAGGCACTATCAACCTCGAGTGGTTTGAGTTCCTTTGCCAAATTAGTAATGTTTTTCACATATCTTTTGATCTGTACACTTTTATCCGGAATATAAGTGCAACAATGTTGCGCCTTCAACATCCGGCAGACTCCGCCCTCTTTCGCTAATAAGGTGTCAAGAGCAAGTCGATTTTGTAAAACCATTGATCTGATCGCAACCATTTCGGTATTGACCAGCAGAAATCCATGAGCTGTTTCAGTAGACAGCACATCTACTATAGTAGACAATTTGCAAATTCTGTGAGTGTTCAGAACCACTCCCACTCCAGGTATCAGTGCACTGAAAATACTACCCATAATTTCACCTATACTCTCTCTTTTACTACGCACTAAGCCATTAGTATCTTCATTGCTTCCAGCTTTTCCATTCACATGGTATATTTTCGGGAAAACAATGCCAAAGTAGCAGCTCCCATACCAGTGATCCGGCAATTTGAAATAAGCCTTGTCCCCACAAATATAATAAATTCCAGGAAACACAGGCTCTGACCCATTTTTGAAACCCCAACCTCCAATTACCTTGTAATTATGTTCGCATTCACTGGAACCAATGAAAACATTATTATAATAGCTAGTCTTCTCGCGGTGAAGACATAGCTTGCCTTTCTTTTCAAAATCCAGCAACAGAGCAGGACCCGCTCCACCAGATGAGGTGCCTTCCATGTTCTCTGCCCACTTTGGCTTTTTCTGACTTTCGTCATTAGCCTTCTTCTGAATTTTAATTCTCCTTTTCTCTGCCATGTTCAGGAACATCTTTTCCTGCTCACGCAAAGAACAAGTCAAGTTATCTCTGTGTGCGTCTGCTATGTCAATGTTACCTATAGTCAGAAAGTAGTCTCCCATATATCTTATGGTGTCAGTTTTGGTATGTACAGGATTCAAGTTCCCACGTATAGGAAGTTCAGAAAAGATCACGTCATTGTTAGAGTAATAATACTGTAACGGTCCCCTTTTGTAAAATAAACTAGCTAAAATGCTACAGGAAATTCCATATGTCAATGGCAGATGATGGTATGTCACGCCTTCAGCCACCGAAGTAGGTAGCTTCATGCAGACATAGCAATCTTCAATTTCCATAGTCTCTACATAGTGTATTAACAAGTTTGCGAAAACATTTAAATGTGTCCTGTTCTTCATTCCATGATAATGTAGTCCTCCCTCATCTGATGCTTCTAAGTCTCGTTTAGTTTGTCTCAATGCTCTCTCATGTCTTTCTACACTCTGTGTTGTTAGCTCCTCATTGTCAGTATTTACAACTTCAGTAGGGACAATGTTAGTATCTTTACTTACAGCAAAGGGAATGAAAATTGTTAATCCTATCCAAATAACTATCAGTACTATTACACTACATATACACACCTTGCAACACGTCTTAAAACGGCTGCAACTAGGTCTACCATTCACTGTTGAATCAGACATTTTGGCTCAGAAGGAGTGTTCTCACCCCTCTTTTTAGCTTTTTACACAACTAGCTTACTTTGTGCAAATTCACGGTGGTTCGTCTTCCTCTTCAGCTGAGTACTCTGGGACAGGCTCTCCGTCGCTCACGTCAGTTATATCAAGATCTTCAAGTTCTTCCAAAACCAGTGTCCATTCAGGAGACTTGTACTTTTTGTTTTGTCTTTTTATTCGCTCACTCCTTCTTTTGGAAGAGTCTTCTTCTTGCTCTGCTATTCGAGCACTTCTTCTTGCTTCTGCACGTTTTTCTTCCACTGTCTTTATCCTTAGTCTCAATCTTTTTACAAACCTAGGCTGAAGGTTGTTTCTTTTCTTTAGTCTCTTAGTCGGTACTTGGACTTCACTTTCTTTTCTTATTCCCTTGTTCTCTCTATCTTGTGGTAATTCTTCTCCACGTTCTTCTCCTACTTCCCTTATCTGGCTAGTTCCAGGGCTAGCATCAAATTCTTCTGCCTGGTTGCTAATCTGGCCTTGTTCAGGAATATTTTGTTTTTGGCTTTCGATTGTCTTTATTTCTGTTTCTGTTTCCTGAACCCGTTCTTCTAACCCTTTCTGATCCTGTTCAAGCACTTCGATCTCTTGATCTTCTTCTGCTCGAACTATCACTCTGTTTCTAGTCTCTCCCTTATCTGCATCAGGTGTTCGCGGTGGTGTATCGAATACCTGCTCTGTCCCTGTCTGTCCTTCTCCTTCCTCAGTTTTGATTTGAATCTCAAGCGGCTGAGGTTCTTCGCCTGTGCCTTGCTTTTCCTGACTAGTCCACTCTCTACCTTCACTAAGTCGTTCTCTTGTTCTGATAGGATCTTCAGTCAGATCAATCATCGGTATCCATTCTTCTGGCCATATACTTGGCAGCTCGTCTTCAGCTACTCCTGGCTCAGTTTCCTGGACCTCTTCAGCAGGCTGGATTCTTGGCAGTTCGTAGTCAACTACTCCTGGGCCAACGTCTGCTGTTCCTGCAACCTGACTGGTGCTGGGCTGCTCGTTGTCAGTTGCTTCTGGTCTGGCTCCTTCAGGGTCCTCTGCTGGTTGCCCTTCTTCTTCAAATCCTTTGTCTGGCAATACCTTCTGGGTGTGTCCAGCGTGGATCCACTGAGGAACACCTGCGACCTTCACTGCAGTGGTTGTCACCAGGATTACTTGGCGTTTCTTTCCCCACCTTGGTGCCAGACAGCTTGATCGAGTGTGCTTCTTTATTTTGACCCAATCTCCTGGAACCAAGCTGTGGAGAGGAGTCGTTGGATTGAGGATGCCGTCGTCTCCAATCTGGCGAGAGATAGAACGCACTTGGTCACCCAATCTTCTGCAGTATTCAAGCACCAAATCATCAGTAATACTCAACAGTTTGCTTCCTGGCACCCATGCTTGTCTCATCACTCTTCCCATAATGATTTCATGGGGACTTAGGCCTGTCTTGCGGTCTGGAACACTTCTCAGTCCCATCAGGACCAGGGGCAGGGCCTTCACCCAGGTCATGCCAGTAGCATCTGTCAGCTTTGCTAGTCTGTTTTTGATAGTTCCATTTACTTGTTCCACTATTCCAGAAGCCTCTGGGTGGTATGCACAATGGAGTTTCTGCCTTATTCCGAAGGCCTTACAGAGTTCAGCCAGTATGTCATTCTGGAAATGTCCACCCTTATCTGATTCAATAATGCATGGTATTCCGAACCTAGGTATCAGTTCTTTTAGTAAACACTTCGCTACTGTCAGTGCGTCACTTTGAGGAGTAGGGTAAGCTTCTACCCATTTTGAAAATACGCAAACAATGACAAGGACATATCGTTTCCCTTCACAACGGGGCATGGTGATGAAATCAACCTGTATCCTTATAAAGGGACCCCCTGATCTCCCAATCTTGCTCAGTTCAACCATTGTCCTCTTGCCTGGGTTCATCTGTTGACATGACAGGCACCTCTGGCAGAGGGACTCTGCTACCTTCCTGAACTTTTTACTGTACCAAGTCTGTTGAAATACCAGAATCATGGCATCCCTACCAATGTGTGATCCTTCATGTATTAATCTTGCCATTGTGCCAAGCAAGTGTCGGGGTAACACAGGCATACCAGTTGGGCCCAAAATCACACCATCCACACGTCTCGGTCTACACCCATCCTCCTTCCATTTCTCTCTTTCTTGCCAAGGAGCCGACTCCTGCCACTCTCTCACCTCATCCCATGTAGGCACTTCCTCAAACACCTGAAGCTGGCAGCTGGTTCCTGGCCCCCCTCGTTTTGGATTTACAATATACCGATCTTTGGCACACCATTGAGCCACTCGATCAGCATAATCGTTTCCCAGTGATACTCTGTCCATGCTCCTTTGATGAGCAGTACATTTTACCACTGCCAGTTCTTTGGGCAACTGGATGGCCTCTAAAAGGTCATGAACAACCTTTGCATTCCGAATGGGAGTACCTGAGGAAGTCATGAATTCCCTCTGTAGCCATAATTGGCCAAAGTCATGCACAACGCCATAACAGTACTGACTGTCAGTATACACTGTTATGCGTAAGTCCTTCCCAATTTTGCAAGCCTTTATCATGGCTATCAATTCGGCTACTTGTGCAGACTTGATGTTATATAGGTAACCTGCTTGTTCAATTTTTGTGAAAGACACTACTGCATAAGCAGCACTCAAGCCTCCTAATTCATGTCTTAGACAGGAACCATCCACAAATAGTTCTTTATCATGCTCAGGCAAAGGTACTTCTTTTATGTCTGGGCGTGGCTTGGTACTGAACTCTGTTAGGTCAATACAATCATGTTCATCATCATCCCCACCTTCCATTTCCAAGGGGTCGGGGAGTAAGGTGGCAGGGTTCAGAATACCGCACCTAACAATGCTTACATTTGCTGCACCCACAAGAATCCTCTCGTATTTAGTCAGCCGACTAGGGGTGAGATACTGTGTTTTAGTTCTGGTCAATAGAATTACCACTCCATGTGAAACATACACGGTCACAGGATGTCCCATGACAATGGACTCACTCTGTTCCAAACTTGCACAGGTAGCAGCTACTGCTTTCAGACAGCCTGGTAACCCAGCAGCTACTGGGTCCAGTGTGGCAGAGAAATAAGCCACAGGCCTTCTGGTCGTGCCATGTTCTTGAGTCAGGACAGACAATGCGCAATTATCGCGAGTGTCACAGAAAAGGGCAAACTCTTTGGAATAATCTGGCATTCCCAACGCAGGGGCGGTACACAGACAGTTCTTCAATCTTGTGAAAGCCATTAGACTTTCATCGTCCCACTGTACAACATCTGGCATTCCTCTCGTGGTCATTTTTATCAAGGGCCTGGCTAAGGCTGCAAATCCCAGAATCCACTGCCTGCAGTACCCTAATACACCCAGGAACATTCTGACATCTTTTTGAGTACGGGGCAACTGCATTTTTTTGAATTATTCTCACTCTTTCTGATGTGACTTTTCGGACACCCTTTTCTATTTGGTGTCCCAGATATTTTACAGATTTCGCACAGAACTGTAGTTTGTCAGGGGCTACTTTATGCCCTTTCTCACACAGATGATTTAGGAGGGCAATGGTGTCAACCACACAGTCCCGGTGACTTTTAGACGCCAGTAGAAGGTCGTCTATGTACTGCACTAACACAGAGTTCCCAGGTAAGATCAAAGTCTCTAGACATTTTTTCAAGATCTGATTAAAGATAGAGGGGCTCTCTGTATACCCCTGAGGGACCCTGTTCCAACAATATACGTGACCCTCAAAAGCAAATGAGAAAAGAAATTTGCTGTCGGGGTGCAGGGGTATCGAAAAGAATGCATGACACAAATCAATCACAGTGAACCATTCAGCATCCCAAGGAATCTGGTACAATATCACTGCAGGGTTTGGGACAATAGGGCAGCAAGGAACTACAATTTTTGTTAACCTTTCTCAGGTCCTGCACTACCCTATACTTGCCACTAGGCTTTTTGATGCCCATAATCGGTGAGTTGCATGGGCTGCTCATCACTTCCTGTATGATGTTTCCTTCCAATAATTTTTGTATTTCCAGAGTGACACCTGCTTTCACCTCAGCATTCATTCGGTAGGGCCTAGTGTTAGGATATACTGCATTGTCCTTGATGGCTATTTGTATGGGGTCCACATCTTTCATCAACCCCACATCCTTTCCAGTGAAATCCCACACCTCTGGCTTTACGGCTTCCTGTAGTTCTTGGGGCAAGTCCTGCAGGGTCAATCCTTTAATTTCTGAGTCAGGTCTAAGCAACAATAATTTATAAATGCCGTCTTCATCTGGGGTCTGTATTTCAACACCTTTTGGTGTGCAAAAGATGGTACAGTTCATTTTGCACAGCAAATCACGTCCCAGTAGATTTACTGGACTGGTGTCACAGACGACAAATCTATGCATCTGTTTAAAATTTCCAATTGAAATCTCCATTGGTTCGGTAACAGGAGTACTAATCAATTGATTAGATACACCTACTACTTGGATATTTTCTCCCGAGAGGGGTAGGTTTGGAACGTCCACTGTTCTTACAGTAGAACGGGTAGCGCCAGTGTCCAACAGAAAGGTGACATCATTTCCGTCAACCTTTCCTTCAATATATGGTCCAGACTGGTCTACCGGCAAGGAAGCGCCAAGTACGCACTCCTCGTCCTCCCCTCTCAGGCCCCGTCAGTCCTGATCATTACAAAGGAAGGTATCATTCAGCAGATACTGCGAAGTTGCTGTATTTCTGTTCTCCCCGCTTTCCCAAACCTCTATCTCTTCATTTTCTGCCTGTCTTCCCCTGTATACCTGCTTGGGTGCTCGAGGCACCTGAACTGTTTTTACCTGGGGTTGAGTCTTTCTTGGTCTTTCTTTCTGCGTCTGTGGAGTTAAATCAGGAGTTTTCTCATTAACATCGACTAATTGGGGACACTCGTTTCGCCAGTGTCCAATTTCGCCGCACTGATGGCAGGGAAATTTTTTCATAGCCTCTTCCCTGCTAAATTTGGGCCGGGGCTTTCCTCCACCCCCTCCCCCAGGACCTTTGTTCTCAGCATTTTTAACCATGTTACTCAATTGTTTTTCCTGTTGTTCTGCGAGCTTCACCTGAGCCCACATAACCTTCTCCTTAAGGGCCTTTTTCTTTTCTGCCATCTCGTCCTCGCAGTACTTAGCGTACCGCAGGACCTCATCCATTTTCTTAGTATGCCAACAGATTTTATTGTCTTTTATCCACTGACAAATTTCAGGTCTTAAACCATTTACAAACCTGTAAATAAAGTGCGTCATATCTTTCAGGTCGATGTTGTCAATACCACTGTATGTTTTAAATACCTGCAATAACCTCTCATAGAAGGAGTGCACTGTCTCGTCCCTTTCCTGTGTTGTTCTATCTATTTTTGTCCAATCAGTTTCCTTTGCGGGCACCTTTTCTTTCAAGTGCTGAATTACCTGCTCATATTTTCGCATGACATCCTTTGATGGCTCCCCTGTTTCCTTGTTTCTGGGATACTCTTCACTGGGCCAATCTATGGCTATTTTACACTGGGTCCATAAATCTACTGGAACCACAATGTCGAAAAACCCATCCAGGTCTTTCCACAGACATTTCTGTACCTTCACGAACCTTTCTACCTGCCTGTACCAGTCAACTGGTTTCTCTCGTAATTTTGGAAAATCGTTCGTGAAGGACACAATATCCTGCCTAGACCAGGGAACATGCACATATTTCCCTCCTGGAACTTCGCGCATGGGGCATAGCTGCTCAGGTTTTTCTACCTCTCTTAAAGCAAACTCGGGAGTCACTTGTCGGGAGCGAACCTCTTCCCTCTTTTTCGCCCACCTGCTTCTCCATCTTTCCACATCTCCCCATTTCTGCAGTACCCCCATTAATTCTTTAATCTGCAACTTCTTCCCTGCCACATTCAGGTGTTCTATATCTTTGTCTGAGAAGTCTGCTCTGTACGGTTTCTGTAAGGGCTTGGATTTTGAGATATCTACCCCCATACTAACTGCTGTTTCGGTCAGTTTTTCGTGGAGCACTCTGGTGTTCCTTGTAAAGCTTTTACATATGAACGACAATTCTTCTTCAGAGTAGGTATTCAATCGATCCAACCCCACATTTCCTGCCATTAATTCTTCTATTTCGACCCTCAGCTTGTAGAGGTCTAAAGGTTTTGTTTGCGGAGTCTGCTTCTCTAATTCACGACTCCAACTCTCAATTTCATCCGGAGTTACCAGAGAGACATTCCTAGTACCTGTTGCTGTCTCTAATTTAATTTCTTTTGTATTAAAAGGGTTATGCCTCTGCTGTATTCCCTTTCCAGTCTGTTTGTTTGGCAATTCCAAAAACGCAACTTCAGACTCGCACTCACTGGACTGATCATCTATGATGATCGGTTCCTGTCTCGGGGTTGCCATGCCTGGGGTCATAACTGGAGTAATCGGATTTCCCTGACCATTTCCGTATAACGGGACCACCGGTCCAATAGTTACTGGAATAGTCAATGCCTCAGGACTGGTATTTATCTGAGAAATTTTCTGAATTATTTCTGTTCTTTGTCTAGCTAGAGCCTCTTGCTCCTTTTCCACTAGTACCCTTCTTAGAGTTGTGTCATGTAATATCTGGGGGGTCAATGGAGGAGTAAAACTCGGGGCTGTAGGATGCGTTTCACTTGGTCCTCCCCCATAATTTGGTTTCGGGAATAAAGTTCCAGTATTAAAGGACCTGCGCTCTTCCCCATATGGAGGTTGAACAAAAGGCAGTCCTGAATTCGAGGGTTTCTCTTCGCTTTCATACAAGGTTCTGGGAAAAAAGGTTTTCGTACGTGAATATTTTTCTTCCTGACTTGCGGGCACTTTGGGATATATATCCCTTGTTTCCGTCAGTTCGGGTTTTTCAGGATAGGGCAATACTTGACCACCCCCTCCCAGTCCCAGGGACCTGTCTTCTTCCTTTAGGAAGTGGCGTCGGGGAACATCTCCTACACTGGAAGGTCGGGTTCCCTCATTGTAAGGTGGCGGACTTCTGGTACAGATGTCATCTATTAGGTCATCATCTGAATCCCCCAGTGCCCCCCAATGCTTACTTTTTTCAGTACTTTTTTCACCCGCTCCAATGTTATGACATGCCGGCATCATGGGAAACAGACCCTCAACAATCATGCTCTGTCTCCACTGTTTCATCCTTTTATCCCTGGATTCCTGTTTCTGCCTGGGGTACCACTTGGTCAAACCCTTGTCCATTCGGGGTCTTTCTCTTTCAAAAGCCTCAATCTCCGATTCCTCTAATGCCTCATACTGCGTTAGTCTTGGTCTGGGATGCAGTTCATTCATTCGGGTTCTTAAATTAAATAAGATCCTACCATTGAAAGTACCATCTAACGGAAAAGCCAATACTCCGTCATCTTTTGTGTACTTCACCCAATTCTCCAGCCACACACAGGTATTGTACCCTCGGTCAAACATCATGAATGAGGCGGGAGTATTGGGTGCTGGGACAAGAACACCTTCTCTAGATTTAATCGGTTTGTCCGTTTTAAAATAATTTTTCACCTTACTTACAAGGGACATTTTTCTCTTGGTTCCGTACATAATATCGTATCTGTTAGCCTTCCACTGATCCCTTTCAAACCCTAGATGCCTTGGATCAGGTCGAGTCTCTGTAGTCCGCGAGTGCCACATACGACTTCTGCGCTAACTTTGTTTACAAACTACCTCCAATCAGAACGCGCTTCAGAAAATTCGTGCAACCAATGGGTGCGCGACACAAAATAAGCTCCGCCAATGGGTGCGCGGCCCCTTCGTGAGACAGTTCCCACGCTCCGGCGCTCACCCCTCCTTTACAATTTCAGCTCCGCTACCCGCCCGCTGCTTCTACCAATCCCAGCGCGGCACAGAGTGACGTCAGAGGCGCTTCGCGACTGACTCCCTCCCTTCACAAGGTAACGGAAACTTTCTTTCTTTTAAAGTGCTCAGTGCTTGGTTATTTTACAACAAATACACATTCGCCACAGTGCTCAAGTGTCTAGACAGAGAAAGAATTCTTTTACTGCAAGTAAACTACTTCCATTTACTTTTCACTCGCTGCGGGCAGATCTCTTCCGCCTACCCTTCACTCTAGCATCGGTGAACCTGTTATTCCCCTAAACTCATCCACTTCTTTCCGGGATATATTCCGAGTTTAAGGTTTCTCAGCGGACCCCTCTGCTTTCACGCTAGTTCCGAGGAACCTGCTACTCTTCCGATGTGACCCTTACTAGGTTACGCCACTATGGGAATTTTGCCAATGAACCCCGTTACTGTCATTTATTCACACATGTATTCAGAAAACCCTAGTTAGTGCTTCCCGGTTATCCTAACCTGCACCTAACTTTCCTCGAACCTGTGACCTCAGGACAATGGATTCTATTCACCACTTGCCCTTTCAATTCCCCGGGGAGTTCGGACAACACTTAACAATTCGATTTACAAATGCATGGATTAGTACATATAACAATATAAGAACAAGAATAATAACAATACAAAAATTCATGAGTTTCAGCAGCGTATTCACAAGAGAGTGATCAGTTCCCTCAGAACAGCCGCTCTTATAGCAGCATTAATATAATAGCAGCTTCCGACTTAACTAGTCCAACTAATCCCTGCCTTACTCTCAACTAGTCCCTAACCATCCTCTAGCTACCAGAAAACTGATAGAGCGCGCGAGGCCACCCGACCAATAGTTTTCGCCGTTTCCGGCTTCAGGGCCCATATACTTTTCAAATCACCATATACATCGATCAGGTGACTTCACGAGCTCTACCAGGTTGATGTGTGTGTGTTCCCTGCTACCAAATTTCGGTGCACCCGACTTACCATCCACCGATGTGGGTGCCTAATGACCACAATGAATCAGGGAGCTAGCTGTAAAAGAAAGGCAGCAAAATACAAACCCAAACAATAACATTCAAATACTGTTTAAATGACCACGGACAACTGGAAGTTTTAAAATGTTTATCTAAATTCAATATTTTCTTGCATGAGGTACAATAAAACAAAGCAATCAATAACCAAGATAACGTAAATCACATAGGCAGAAAGAAATAATGACAGAGTAATCATCAAGGTACTAATAAAATGTAACGAGAAAAGATACTATGCAAGTCAGTATTATCTAAACAGGGATACCTAAGTGTGAGTGACTATAGGAGAGTTTATAATGAATAACACGCTTCACTTAAGGTGAAGGGGCCTTTGAACAATCTAGGCAACGAAGTTCTAGACCATATCAGGAAATGACACACTGCTATACAAAATATAATTTCTAACAAATGAGAAGACATAGGAATAAACTTTATGGAAAAATATAAATGACTTTCAATAGTTGCGGAAAGGCATGGAAAATATAACATATGCAATGTTGAACTTTATTAAAGCAAAGGTTAGAAATTCAGAAGGTGCAAGAATTTCAAGAGGTTCAGAGCAATATTTACCTAGAAAGGTGTGGAAACCAAACCCTGGCCACGGGTCAGTTAAGGACAGGAAACCCTCAAGGAAGGATACCCCTCAAAGGACAGCAGGTGCAGAATGGACACCCAGGACAGGACAGGATACCCTTGGAATAGGAATCAGGACAGGACCCTCAGGACAGGACAGCAAACCCTCAGGACAGGACCCTCTTCAGGACAGGACCGGAACCCACAGTTCGGAAGCAACGCCTGCGCTCCACCCGCTCTGCAGCTATCGATCAAGACCCCGATAGGGTCAGCGAACTCCCAGCTAAGTGCTTTGCCAGCACTTTAAGGTTCAGTAGAACCTTAGTCTATAGTCAAATTCGGACAGAGTGCTCCGCAGCGCTCTGTATCTTCAGTCACCTATTGAGTGCGTTGGGTCAGTGACAGGTCAGCTAAACCAGACAAGTCGGACGGTTCACTAGGTGAACCCAGGGTAGATATACAGTTTGGGGACAGTGTACCACCCCCCAATGTTGCAAAGTGTCAGAATCCCTCAATTTCGATTGGTCCTAAGGTAGGGTTTGGGTAACACACCAATCACAATACACGATTTGAAGCCTTCATTAACATATTTGGGTACCGCCTAGCAGGTTTGGGGTTCCCAGGAGAAACTGTGCAGAAACACAATGACAATTTAACAATGTATCATATGAGGAGCCACATTCGCTGTTCTCGCAGGGCAGAGGTGACTTTCTCAGGAGCATCTCGCCCATCACTGCCAACTGGCTATGTTCCATCAGCCAAGGTCCCTCGTGCTGCCGAATGTCGCACAGGCGCAGAAGGGACCTCCAATATGGCTCTCCTCTCACTCAGACCCCCATTTCCCGCGGTACATGAAAAGTAAGCGAAAACAAATTAATACATAATAATGTCATTATGAAAACACATCACAGGGTTTGTACTTTTAACTCATCATCAAGAAATAAACTTATTGCATCTAAATGTTAGCTACATTGATACGGACACAAGAGCAGTGGCACGAGCAGTACCACATGATAAGCACAGCTATGAATTACGCATGCGCATAACTTTCCCTCCACTTCTGCAGACGCGTCAGGACACGTGAGTGTGGCTGACGCATGCGCAGTAACTAAAATACAAGCGGCGGCCATTTTTAGGGACACGGATTAATTCATTAGAAATACACATAGGCAAGCTTCGGGAACTTTGCCTAAACAAAATAAATGTTAGTAAAACATACACTTTTGTTACCTTATTACACATAAACGAGGTTCTTGATTTCGGCAAGCCGCAAAATATGCGAAGCTTTGCTTCATCAGTTGCACCCGGAGCTCTGCAACAGATGCTTTAACCCACTGATTTATCTCACTGGCATTGAGGCTAGATGGCGCTAGTCGCCAATGTTTAACCTGCGATTTGCTGGTTGCACCCGAAGCTCGCCAACAGATGCGTTAACCCACTGGTTTATCTCACCGGCACGGAGGCCAGAGCACCCTCGTCGCCGTTAAACAGGAAGGCGTTTAGTCTCTGTGCGGGATCATCTTCATTGCGTGAATTATCTGCCAGCACGGTCCAATGCTGCTGCCAACACTTTAAAGCAAGTAATTCAGCCTAAATACCTAAAGAAGCGCACCTACTCCCATAAATCTAAACTTCACATGTCAGGAGCGGCCCGTGCAGGTAAGAGCGGTGAGGCAGGGTTGGGGTGGGAATCGACAGATGACCACGAGGGAAAATGAAATAAATAATTGATTTTCCCTCATTTTCTGTCAATCCAAACCCCACCCCCCACACCCCCTTCACCTGGCCCCACAGCCCCGTAGCTCTTACCTGCACGGGCCACTGCTGTCTGTATTATAAACATCTGTGCAGTAAATTATGTGGTAATAATCCGGGCACAACCAGTGACCTGCTGATCCGTAGCAAGAGTCAACATGCAAGTTATACAGAAGAGTCCTATTGTTTATGACACAACTTTACATGGGCAGTGTTTAAAGCTAGTGTAAAACATATTTGTTTACGTGCGCCAGCGCTATTGGTAATACAGAAGGGGCAGCACAAGCGCCTGTGCCCCCTTATGTAATACCAAAGTGCCCCACGGGCACACAAAGCGGGCGCAAGCACCTGTTGCGCCCCCGGGGCGCTTTAGATAATACGGTCCCTGATCTTTCTGTCCAACCCATCACCCAGTCTGGTGTGGCTACTGCTCAGGTGTCATGTATTTTATTGTACTGTCCTGTTTTGTATTGTTTTGAGCTGTATGGTGTTTATATTTCATGGTACTGCAATGGGTTGAGTTGCATTATTTTGTTCCTTGGGGACATCTTATATCAGACCCCTTGTCTCTGTGGGCCATATTATCAAGAATGGGCGATACATTATCGCTGCTTTTATCGACAGGAAACTGTTCTTGTGTTAACCTGGGCTTCAATGGGGATTCACAAGGGCATATTATCAAGCCCATTATCGCCGCTTTAGCAGCAGTTTCCTGCCGATAAAAGTGGCGATAATGTATCGCCCTTTCTTGATAATATGGCCCTGAGTTCTGTAGCCCACTGGTAGATCAGTGAGTCGGGTCTAAGTGTACAACCCATTGGCCACAATGTCCCTGCTCTTATTAACCTGAGTAAGTAGCAAGCGGTTGGGTATGGTAACCACACTTTGGGGAAGCGCCAAATGAAAAGATCAGTTAGTGCTGTTATCTACATGAGGGTCAATATGATATTATTCTGCTCCTGTGGAGTGACGTAACTGGCGTAATTTCCATTTACAACGCATGAGGGTACAATGCCTGCATTATTGGGTATGATGTCTCTGCATTATGCAGAAGGTTGTAGTGCAGACTTTTATGCAAATGATGCAATGCCAGCATTGTCCAGCGGTTGCAGTACCCCATTATACAAAGGAGTCTGCTACCAGCATTATACAGAGAGTTCAGTGACATACAGGTGGTGCAGTTAGGGAATTATGCTCATGGTGTAGTGCCATCATCATGAAGAAGGTGAGTGACAGCATCAGGGAGTGTGTAGTGACTTCATTATGCCTGGAATGTAGTACGTGTATTGCACGGTAAAAGTCAAGCCTTTATTATACAAGGGGTACCAGTATATGGCAGCGAAGGGCGTTTTGTTGCGCTGGAGTCGAAGGCACATCTTGGGTCCGGAGATGTTCAGTGCCAGTTGTTTGGGTCTTTTCACTTTCATTGTCACGCTTGTGAACAATACCTCACTTCCACAACCCGACATTATTTGTAAGAAGCTCGATAAACAGTGTTGAAGATTTCCCCTACTCTGTGGCATCTCCTCCGCTAAGGTGGGTGAGCATCGCCCCAACTGCCTCGGAGCAGGAAAAGAAAAGGAAAAATCAAATGATAATGACTAACGTTATTAGCATTTTATATTGTCCTCCTGCTGCGGCAGCATGCATGAGGGGTCGGGACTGGACTGAAGAGCAGGTTAGGAGTGGTGCAAAACTCCCAAGTGTGCAATAACTGTTTGGCCAGTCCTCTTGGGCCGCTCATTCAGTCATGCGTACTTTCCCCCATTTCCATGCAGGCTGCATTACAGCCTGCATGGAGAACATGCCCACCCTTACAGTTTCTGGCTGAGCGCCGTGTCATGGTGCTCAGACCAATCGCAACACTGCATTGCAGGGTTGTAATTGGCTGCGGGAGCGTGGGAACCCTGGTGCTTCCTGCTTCCTGTTTCTCACAGGAAGCCAGGAAGAGGACGCAAGAGAGTCGGTGGCAGCCGGCCAGGAGGTAAGTGATTTTTAGGTCTCACCTGAGCTAGCGCATGTGCTGCTCTGCGAGACATTTAGTAGGGGCTTTAAAAAGGGCTACCACAAGCAGCTTTGGCTGGCCTAGCGCTTGTGTTTATGCCCGCGTGCACAAGCGCAACCGCCAGCTTTCAGCGCCCGATCAGGTGCCATCTGCCTTTCCTCTCACCGCCCCTCCCCTCCTGCACTCGGTTTATTGATATATTTCTTAACTTTAGCACTGAGCGCAGCGCCTGCTTCAAGGACACTGCGCTCAGTGTTGAAGTTAAGAAATATATAAAGAAACTGAGCGCGGTGTCCGTGAAGCGGCGCTGTGCTCAGTTTTAAACTTAAGCACTTGCAATGCAATCGGACCAATTACATTGCAAATGCTTGTTTTGTTCTGTCAGCATGAACTGCAATTTCCTCAAGGGCTCATTTTATCGTGGTTCTTCGAAATGCGCCTGCCCGATGACTGTAAAAGTACATTAACATTTTGTAAATCAACACGCTGTGTAAAATTTAACATTATGCAGATTTACTTCACTTTACAAAAAGTGTTATTCATTTTCCACTGAAGTGACAGCTCTGCCATACGAGACACTTAGTATTTCTCGGAAACTGCTGTTCGGGTTTCGTAGTGTTATTTTGAATCATGAAGGAGAACTGAATCGCGATTTGCGTTATGCAGAAATATGTGGCTAATTCACTTTAAGTGTCTGAACAGGCCGCATTAACCGGTACAAAGAGACATTTCTCAGCAGAAGACAAGCCACCTGAAAGCAATAGCTGCTGACATTTTTTATCCCTTTTCAATCATTAACAGGCCCTTGGTGGGTAATTATGTTGTTCTCTGTTGGTATTTCAAGCCATAGCACATTTAATATTTCTGCGCGCACCGCAGTAAGTCCAACGTAATTAGAAATGCATAAATGGAGGCTGTTTGAAAAAAGCGCTTTCTCCTTGTTAATTGTGCTGTAACTGCTACTTAGTAAAGAAGAACAGCTCAGGTGGCAGAAGATGTTATTCGCACGGCTGCGGGTGCAATTAGCATAATTTCTGGGGTGCCCTTTAAAGATGCTGTTTTATAGCAAGATATAAACCGAAGTATTAGGGGAAACAGTATGGAAAATAGATCCGAATGGCGGTTCGTGTTGATGTAATAAAACTGAGCTAACATTCCGGGGACTTTTGCGCCAAATGTGTTTTACTCTCCCTAACGTTTTCACATTTCCTGTTTTACCACCCTGGGGCCATAATTATAGATAGCGTTATGTTCTGGTACAGTAAATATGCCCACGTAAATACGATTCTGCCCAATGCTGTTTATTCCCCGATGAGGTTTTTCCCTATACATTCCAGGTTCTCCTGCCCGGATTGGGAATAACGAGCGGCACTGAAATTTACACACCAGGTCATCAGCAAGGTTTTCCTCTTTTTGACTCGTTTTCCCAAGGCGAATTTCCCCAGGTTTTTTCAAACGAAATAAGTACAGAGAAATTTATGAAATGTGCTGTACGCTAACAAGCATGCAGTGTCAAACATGTGACTCAGAACTACAGAGTTCTCTGAAGAAAGGTGGTCCAATGTGGCTGAGGTCAGAATACGAGATTATGTGGGTTAGTTCTTGGAATTAAAAACATTAATATTGTTGGGACATAAACGTTTCAGTATATGCCATCATACTCTTATTCATTGGTGAGCGTCTCCCTCTTGAGCTGTCAGTAGTGGTAACGTGTTTTGTGGGAAATAAATGTTCTACACTTGTAAGGGTGTTTTATTAACTAGGGCCTTATGTAGGTAAATCCCAAATACCGATTCCTAAATACCGATTTTTAACTAATTTTACCGAATCGGTAATCAGAAATCAGTATTTGGGATGTAGGTAAAAATTCGGTAAACAATACAGATTCGGTAAAGAAATACCGAATATCCAAAACCGATCGGTAATTTCCGATTCAGAAATTACCGAATCGGTAAATACCGAATCGGAAATTCAAAAACAGAAACAATTAAGGAATCAGCTAATCGGGTGCAACCACCCCTCCTCCCAACCAGGAAGTGGCCACACTCATGCAGGTGTACTCAATCTGAAGCTGCTGGAGAAGATTGCAGAGCAGAGTCCTTGAGCCCTTGAGCCCTTTGGAAACTTTTTCTGCTTGAAAACTGCAAAATGGCAAGAAAAGATACTGACAGGGAAGGTGGAGAGAGGAAGAGAAAGGTCAAATTCAGCACCATGCAGCTGCAGGTCCTTGTGGAGGAGGTTGTAAAGGAGCAGCACAAGTTGTTTGGGAAGCAGTCCCTGCAGGTTGCAGAATCTGCCAAGAGGAAAATCTGTCTGGCAATACAGGCTAAGGTCAATGCAATAGGAGTGACCCCAAGGGACATTGACGACCTGAAAAAGAGGAGGTATGACCTCCGGAGCGTGACTAAGAGGAAGATGGCTGAGCTCCACAAAGAGGCAAACCTGACAGGAGGAGGGAGGAACAGGGCACCTACCCTTGCAGAGCTTGAGGAGCTGCTGGAGTCCACTATTGAACCAGACAGCATCTGTGGGATTGGGGATGCAGACAGCTCAGCCCGAGCTGCAACCAGAAAAGGTAAGAAGCATGCCCAGCAATCACTCCCACCCCTTCCCCTTCCCTTTACCCTTCCCCAATGTGGTAGTGTCAACCCCACTCCAGTACAGGTTTTGGAATATACCAGCAATGCATTATGGGAGATGTAGTCATTGAAACACATATCATTTCAGACAGCACACCAAACAACAAGGCATGCAACACACATCAGTGAAGAGCAAGCTGAGGCAATAGCGACAGTGTATCAGTGATGAGAATTTATTTGTATTAGCAGGGCTGCAGGAACCCAGAGCTAATGTTAGATTTTCTGTCCACAGGCGAGACATCTCACAAGCGTCCAAAGGACAAGGAAGGGAGTGCACCACGGAGGGAAGACACAAAGGAAGCGAGCACAAGCACAGGGCAAACCACCCAGGAAACTGCCGCATCAACAGTACAGTCAGCCTCCCAAGACCTTCCTGCGTCACCACACCTGCAAGCCTCCCAAGACCCTCCAGCATCACCACAGCTGCAGGCCTCCCAAGACCCTCCAGCATCACCACAGCTGCAGGCCTCCCGGAGCGTTTTGGCTCACCTCTACTCCTATCCTCACCTGAACTAGTTGCGTCACCAGCTGCAAGAACACCTGCAGTCCAGAAAACCAAAAGGCATGTCGTGGCCACACTAATGAAAGTGGAGTCTTCTGCAGGGGACACGTTGAGGGGTGACAGTACAACCGTGTCAGTGCAGGACAGCAATGCCAATCAGCAGTCCACCGCCGAGGGGGCCCTCACAGGTGGCAGACGCCGCAGGGCCAGAGACAGCAGTCAATTACGACATGGCGAGGGTCCTGGTGCCTTCTGTGAACTGGAGGCCAGTATGGTGAAAGTGCAGCGGATGCAGGGGAAGGCCATCCAGTTTGTCCAAAGGCAGAGGCGGCACCTAAATGTCAATGTTGAAAACATTAATAAGGGCATCAGCTCTATGGCAGAGGGAATGAGGGAGATGGCTGAGGGCATGCGGGACATGTCCCAGTCTGTGCTGCTCTTATGCAGCAAGTTGGACGAGGACAGGGCAACAAGGCGGAAGGAGAGGCAGAGGGCAGAACAACACACAAGGGCAGTCAACCGCCTAGCCACTGCCACTTCCCTGCTTTGCAGGCGCTGCGTGAACATGCAGGAGGGACTGGCACACAGCAGCAGTGAAGTCTCCAGGGGCCTTGTGAGGGTGACAAGTGCAGTGGAGGTGCTGCTGACTGCTCAGTCAGCTAATACTGTTGCTCTGGATGTGGTGGAGAGCGAGGAGAGCACCAGTAGGAGCAGCATAACCCCCCAATTCCTGACACCCGGAGGAGCAGCAGACTCCATGGGGCTGTCACTGCCCACACTGCCAGTGAGGACAGCCAGCCATTGGCATGGAGCACCGGTAGGCGTGCCCGCGAACACTAAGGATGCCCAGACTACCTGACCCCTGGAATGGGTGAAGTAACCCAGGATTTCTATAATGGATGGCTACAATTGGACTGCCACATTTGGGACTTTTTTGTGTACTGGCGTAGTGCCACATAATTAAATTACGTCGTGTACATACTACTGATGTGCGCCTCCGCTTTTGTGGAGGCAGCGGAACCTGCTTTTTAACAGTCCAAAGGTGCGCTCCACAACATTGCGAGTAGATGTGTGTGCCACGTTGTATCGTCTTTCACTTGGGGTTGATGGGTTCAGGTAGGGTGTTAGGATAAACGAGTGTACGGCATACGCACTATCGCCTATGTGGGAAAGAGAGAGACATTAGTCACGTGCACAACAACACCTACATCTGCAGTTTCTATTAGGGTGTGTTACAGTTTTTTACCTAAAGGGTATCCTTCTCCAAATTCCCCCGCTGTCAGGCGTGTGTAGATCCCACTGTTCTGGAAGATGTAGGAGTCGTGGGTGCTTCCTGTGAATTTGGCCACGATGTCTGTGATTATGTTGGCAGCATCACAGATTACCTGCACATTTATTGAGTGTGTGGACTTTCTGTTCCTGTAAATGAACTCTGTGGCAGCAGGTGGGCAGATTGGGATGTGTGTGCCATCTATGCAGCCGATCACTTGTGGAAACTGGGCCATTTGGTAGAAGTCAGTGTTTGTCTTCAGCAGTTCCGCATGTGTGTCAGGGAAGCGGATGTAATGATGCATTCTCTGCATCATGGCCTCCAGGAACTTCCTGAAGAAACGGGACAGGCAGCTCTGGGAAACCCCACCTACCGCAGATATCACCCCCTGGTAACTGCCAGATGCAAGCAGGTGTAGGCTACAGAGCACCTGCACATGTGGTGGTATGGCGTGCGCCCTTGGTGTTGGGTGCTCCAGGAGTGGGTGCAGGTCCCTTATCAAGTCCAGGATGGTATGGGGGTGTAGCCTGTACCTTTCATGGATCTCTGCCTCTGTAAGTTGGAAGAGTGTGATCCTCTGTCTGTAGACTTGCTCCTCCCATCTCCAGTGTCTCTCTCCTGCTGCCTGTAGGCGTAGCCGCCTTGCTATCACGTAGAATGCCGCCATTGTGATCCCACTGTTGCATTTTGGGGCCTGTTTTATGGTGTGCACCTGGTTACCACCTGCTTTCAATCCATGGTAATTACCGACTCCTTAATACTGAATTTCATGAAATTCGGTATTTTAGAAGTTACCTACATCTCCATTCTCATTTTTACAATTTCTTATTTACCGATTCGGTAAAAATGAATTCGGTAAATACCGATTCGGTAATTTTGGATTCGGTAATGATGAATCGGTATTTACAGATTCATATTTACCGAATCCTTAATTTTGGCCTCCTACATCTCAAATGCCTAAGTACCGGTCGGTAACGGCAAATTTACCGAATTTTGGCCGTTACCGACCGATATTTAGCTACCTACATATGGCCCTAGATCCCTGTTTTCTCTGCCTCCTCTCCCAATGGAAGCCCAGCCTGTAAAGTTTTTTGTTTTTTTTTAGGTCTCGCCTAGGCAGCGGATGAGCAAAAAAACAAGCATTGGCATAGCCAATAGGTCTTGTCTTTATGACCTTATAAGTGTTTAGCCATGCAACAGTTGATGTTGTTGCACCAAGGATATTGTGCTGCATAACTAAATACTGATAAGGCCCCAAAAGCGAGACCTAGTGGCTATGCCAATGCTGGTTTAAACGTGTTTATATAGTGATCCCCTCTGCCCCTCCCCCCCCACCTGCCCCACTGCTGCTTCCAGGCAGCAGCCGCGACTGCCCCTGCTACTATTATAGTAGTACATGTTCATTGTTCAGCAGAGGTTTCAGGAAATCTTAAAAACAAACAATAAGGTAAATGCTGCAGCTTATTCAAGATAAGCATTTATGGTACAGGTCTGCCCCCACCGCCGTTTAAAAGGATGGGATACTCTTTTTCGCTCTGCTGCTGTCAGTTTGTGGCTGCACTTTGGCTGTCTCTCTCCCACTCATTTCCTGCAGCCAACCAAACCACTTCTGCCACCGTCCCAACCAGAGTGACACAGAGTCTTACTGTCTCTGGTCTCAAGCACCGAGAGCGCTGTGGGACATACTGGCAATGACTACACCCTGGTACTGTTGAGACTGGAAGCATTTATTGGAAAGGCCTGCCCTCCACCACCTTTACAAAGCTGGGACAGTCTGTCTTTCGCTCTGCTGCGTCAGTTTGTGACTGCAGGATAGCTGTGTTTTCCCCAAGCCAACCAAAAAACCTCTGTCTCAGCTCCATGTACTTAGAGGTTTCTCTGACTGTGAGTATCAGTGGGAGGAGCTTGGAAGGAAGGTTAATGCACAGTGTTTACATAGCTGTGAAGTTTCCATTTTGCTTATGTGTGTCATTTTCATAGTCTGGGTATTTTTGAGTGACATTCGACAATCAACGTTTAGAGTGACACTCTTTTCCGAAAGATTTACATTCCAGAAATTACGCCTTTTCGAGTAATGGTAAGCTCTAAAAAAGATTTTAAAATGGCTCTAGAACACACAAAGTTTTCGCGACGTAGGCCCCACATAGTGTTCCTCAAGCGTGTGCCCTCCTGCTCGGCTTCGTTTAAGAGGCCAGGGTTTTAGCCCCTCAAATCTGGGTGGCCAGTTATTGTATAGAAGCTCCTCAGAAGTCACCAATGGTTTGGCCACGTATAGCTTGGGTCTGATATTCCATTCTAGCGGTTGAGGCACCGCCATACGAGGGCTCACACTCATTTGAACTGGGGACCTCATCACGGGGACAGAGCCGGACTAGCCGTGCCGGTGGTGCAAAGTTCTGGCAGGTAGGGATTTGACTGCTACAAGCGCTAGGTAATTTTAAACCTTTCTTTGGGTGTTTACCTCTAATTCCTTTTCGCTCAGTCTTATTCTCCGGTTGATGCAGGTGTGAGGAGTTGAAGCAACAGCTGGATACCTTGTCGCCTTTCTGTGGAAGCAGAAGGGGTTACAGAGGTCCTTGTGTACTTTCAGAATGCGGACAGTCCTCAAAGTATTGTACTGAATATTTGTCCTTTTAGTTTTGGTGCAATAATTTCAAGCATGAGTATGCAGAATTTTGGTAAATATTTTTTAATAGAAACACAAATAAAATGAACTACTACCTACCATTCTGAAAACACAAACCCCAAAATGATGCAGGCAAAGACACACCATCAAAGGAATGCCCTGAGCAGGTTTATTGTTACTACATCATTCTGAAGTTTGTGTGGTCAGTGTCTAGTCTCACAAACACTGCAGAGATTGCTCTTTTTGCTTGAAGCTTTAAGATGGGGCCCGCCATTCTTTAGTTGAGGACTGTGTATCCATCAGTACACCCACAGACATGTCACCCATCAGTACACCCACAGACATGTCATATGTGGGAGATTGGAGGCAGGCAGTCTCAAGCTCACCTTTTATTTCTCCATCTAAGGTTATTATATTTGGAATACCTCAGGGCTCATCTTTGAGCCCTCTTCTGTTTAACATTTACGTGGCCCCATTCATCAAACTCGTGTAATCGTTCAACCTGGAATTGATGTCATATGCGGATGATGCACACATTATCCTCAGTGTAGACGGTATCAAGAGCACAAACCAAAATTAATGTAAACATATATATCCTTGGTGGGCCAGTGGATGCATGCTGACATTTTAAAACTAAACACTGTCAAGACAAAGTGCTGCTTTTAGGTGGCTCTCAATCTCATCAGATCCTGTGGTTGAATGATTGGAGCCCATAGGAGTTAGGTAACCCGCCAACAATAGTAGACAAAGAACGTAATCTGGGCGCTAATGTGGACAACAAATTAGAACGTTCGGCTCAAGTTGCTGATGACACAGATCAGATTTTTCAATTTAAAATTATTAAGGGAGATTCTGTCACTGCTACCAGCAGATTTAAGTTACCCAGAAAAATGTGTAATGATTGGATTACAGTTAGACTACTGTAATGCACGGTGTCTGCTACATCACCTGCAAATACAAATACAAGCTGCAGCACCTGCAACAAATTCAAAGCCTAGAAGCACACATTTTATTAGGATTTCCGAGATGCTCCCCTGGGTCTAACCATCTTAGACAGCTCCACTAGCTAACAGTTCACAAGAGGATCACATTCAAAGCCCTGTATTGTAAAAGTACAGAATCTCTACAGAAGATCATCACCCCATACTACCTACTGCTCAACCTTCGACCCTGGGGCTTCCGGAGGTTCCAAAAATGAATAAAGGTATGGAAATTTGATAATTAGGCTTACTAAGGACTCTGTTTATGTTTTTGTCTAGCGCCCTGCAGGGGTAACTGAGCACTTTAAAAAACTGAAGATAGAACGGAGCTAAGGTCTATGTGAGGAGAGACGGCCTTAGCAAACCTTCGTTTTGCGTGGGCATATCTTCTGCATAAGCCTTACGGTGCGCCCACACCAAGCCTCTCTAGGAGCCTCTCTAGGAGTCATTGTGGCTCCACTTTAGTATGGACCTAGCCTTGGTATGAGCTTAACGTTAGTATGACTTGGATTCTGCATAGGTTTGGAATTAGCATAGCCCTGGCCTCAGTATGTGCTCCACATTAGTATGATCCTTGCGTCGGTACGAACTGAACTTTAATAAAAGACCTTGTTTCATAATGTTCTCGTCATTACTACGAGCTCTGCTTCAACACGGGCTTTAGGTTGAGCTTGGCAAGCATGGTCATGGCTTTGGAATGAGTTTGCTACGCTGTGGTGTTAGCTTTGGCATGGGGTCTTGCTCCATCACAGGGTTAGCATTAGCATGGCCATGCTTCGGTATGGTCTAGGCATTAATATGATCCTTACCTTGGTGTGGGCTTAGCTGAAGCAAACTAAGCATGGTCCCCTCTAGATGTTCCCATCTAGCAGAGACTTGGCCTGGCAGCTTAGGCTGGACTGCTTCTATTGGATCAGGCCCAACAATCATTTGCATACTGAGCGCCTTTGTCTGGAGGGGCTTGGTGGGCACAATTATCTCGAAAAATTACTAGTGGCTGTAATTAATTTAAAGCATTTTAATACTTTCCTAAAAAAAGAGACCACATCTTAACAGCCAGAGCCCGAGGAACCGATGACATCAGCTGACTGGAGGAAGCATGGACTCCTGGTTCAGCGATCGGTTTTAGCACAAGGACACCGGAAGTGTGAGCGTCAGCATGTGCAAAGGCACATAAAGGATCTTTGTACATGTTTCTTAACATGGTCTACAGTGCAAACACTATTGCAAAATCTCTCTGAAAAAGGAGAGGTCCTGCGTCAGCAGCACGTCTCAGAAGAACAGGGTTGCAAGCACTGCTCGCTGGCACAGAGCTGTGCTGTCAGTAGTTCATGTACTGACTCGTACAGTTCCCAGACTGCCACAAGTGTAGCCCCATTTCATTCAAAACAGGCTCCCAACTCCATTCTGCACTTGTGCTTCGTTGAAGATATGGTCTGTTGGGACGGATTAATAATTATTGATGAAAAGAGAAGCGGTCCTATAATACCATGGTGATGTGGATTCATGCAACTATGGAAGTCAGTCTGTTGTCATGCATTTGCCGTATTACTCACATAGGTGCAAGGGCAGTTAAGTGCTTTGGGGGTACACTAACTGTGCACCACATAAGAATGTGGGTACAGTCAGTGCACCCTCAAGGGACCCTACACTCATTCCAAAGCAGGCAGATGTACTCCCACTCTGCACTCGCCTGCACGAGATTCCTGCCACCTTCTTCCAGATCCGGCCACTCTGCTGCAGTTTGCGGCTGCGAGAAGTTTAGATTGGGAGGGAAAAGGGGGGGCAAGCCACACTGATAACCATTTTGTGTGTGTAAAAGGCCGCTTTATTGGAACAGGTGCATATCACAATTTTATAAACACTGGCACTTTGCCTTACAAAACTAAAACTCTCTATACATAAAATACCTGACCCCTTGTTCCCCCCACCCCTACGATCCCCAAATCATAAACCCCCACTCTGCAACATACAATAAATAACTTTCTATAACAATCATATTACACAATCTTACCATATAGCATTTATAAATCCTATCCTCCAATGACCTAAAATCCTAACTGCCTTTATGCAACTGTAACTAACGAACCTCTAATGTAAACTTCCTGCCTGTTTAACCTTTCCCTGCTCCTGTTCACAAGCTCCCCAAACTTAACCAGAAACTACAAAACTCCAGCCAAACCTGGCCAACTTTCAAACAACCCCGCCACCGAGGAAAAGGCGAGAGAGTAGGTGGAAATGCCGCCTCCCTGTTTTCCTGCCCCACGCCTCCTAGCCCTGTCTCTCTGCCCCCCTATCCCCTGCCTAGACTCCTACCCCCCTATGGACCCTCCAGAAAAATTCCCCGTTCAGCTTCTACGCACGCCCATCATCCTGGCCAGTACTTCCCTCAACTCCAACAAATACAAGTCCATGCCGAGCCTGGACAAATGGACCCCATCCCCCCTGAAAAACTCTGGCATGTCGTACCTGATGTCTTTATGCCGAATCCTGGCAAAGCCTAACTGGCGGCAAAAACGGACCATCTCTACATTTACCTTCCTCCTGGCCTTGTCCACAGCCCCTGGGTTCACAGCACCCCTCCAAACCCTAAGCGGCTCAAACTCCATCCACACTACTGCACACCCCGACCACTGCCGCTTGATCGTGTCCAAATCGCGCCTCATACACCTCATCAGTGTCAAGCCCGTCTCCTTAACCATATAATTTTTGCCTAGGTGAATAACCAGCACGTCGGGGCACCTACCAGCCACCAACATCCTAGTCTATTCAACATTTGAAAAAGTTTTTTCCATAGCATTCCCCCTTTCCCTTTCAAACAAACACTGAACAGTTCTTTATTAAAGCAAAGGTTCTCCCCGAAATAACAGGTGCAGGCCTGGACCAGGGCCCACTTCTCAAAAGAATGACCCACAATCTAGATGGACATTTCCCTGGCGAGGGGACCCATCACCGAACCTGAAACAAGAAACATGAATGAACACAGGGAAAACACATAACCGCACTACAACAGGCCGGGAGCGCTGTGCACATAATGCTGGTAACAATCTGACGACCACCTGCCCAATTCCATAATGTCCCCACGCCCCCAACCCCGATTGTTCGCTTCTGACGCTGCTCCAATCCTGAAGGAATGAGTCCCAAAACATTTTCCTTCCAACCCTAGCTGGGCCCAATACTTCCTCAATACAGCCATGAGCTGCGGCCCCTTCGCCACCCGTCCATCAGAATGCCTGAAAACAAATCCCAACGTGTCTGCGGCCAAAGACCTCCATCTCATCCCCCACCTCTACGGGCAGGTCAAGCCTGAGTCGGCTGCCTGTAAAGAGACCCATCGTCCCCCGCCCCTCTGATCCGTTTTTGATTTCCTCAGCCACAAGTAGACCCTGTTCCCCCGGAGGGAAAACTCGAACCATAACAAGCCCTCCCCCCATTTGGAACCCAACAACTCTGAAACCCGAAAAGCCCCAAAAAACATCCACGACATCAATTTGGAAAACAGGCAAAGCTCTGACTCATCCCTGCATACCCTTGACAACGTCTGCAACACCCTCTCCAAAAGGTCCCATGACATGGGAATCCTGACCCGGGCCACCCGACCACACTCTCGGCCAACCCTTCCAACATGCACGACCCTCTTTCCTCCGCAGACGGCGCACAACCACACCAAAGCTTTCCCATGAATGCTATCCCTGCCAATTTACCCGCTATTGTCACCCTCGTGAGCCCCTTTTCAATCAAATGCAGGATAAACTGTATTACGTCTTCCTGCTGACCCGCCAGTGAAACCTGCCGCCTTGCACCCGAGCCTAAGAACTCTGCCCATGCCGTCGTGTATGCCACCTTCGCCGATTGCGCCAGCGAACCTAGAACTAGCTGCAACATCCTGTGTTGCCTACGTACCACAAATGCTGCGGCATGCTGGTCGGGGTCCTGTCCGCGTCCTTGGCTAGCCCACGGGATCTACCCCTCTGTGAACGAGACAAAGCATCGGCTATGTCATTGTCCACCCTAGGCACATACACTGCCCAAAAGGCAATATCATGCCGCAAACTGCCCAGCACAAACACTCTCAGCAGATTCAGAACTTGTGCATCCCTTGCAGACTGCCGATTCACAATTTCTACCACTGCCATGTTGTCTATTCTGAGCGTCTCCTGTCTGTGGGCCAGCAAGTCCCCCCACAGCGAGATCGCAACCACCAGCAGGAAAAAATCCAGAAAAGCTATGCTTCATCCCCTCCCGCCAACTCAGGGGGCCACTGTTCTGCGCACCATTTTCCCTGCCAGTATAGTCAAAATCCCTCGCTACCTGCCGCATCTGAAAAGATCTGAACGTCCCAGACCATGTCCTCATCCCGCATCATTGGGACGCCGTTGAAGTTCTGTAAAAAGAACTGCCACATCCTTAGGTCCTCCCTCACCCCCGCTGACAGTCGAACGTGATGATGTGGAGGTTTCCGTCCTGCCAGCACTCTGCCTAGTCGCCTACAAAAATTCCGCCCTACTCTCACCACCATACATGCAAAGTTCAGGTGACCCAACAGCACCTGTATGTTCATCACTGTGACTTTGTGTAATGCCAACATAGCTGCCAGCAGCCCCAACATTTGCTGCTTTTTGTCTGCAGGTAGGCGTGCCTCCATCGCCTCCGAGTCCATTTCAATTCCTAGAAAAGACAGTGCCGTACAAGGCCACACCGTCTTTCCCGGTGCCAGCGGCACGCCCAACTCCCCCATGATCTCTTGGAACCTGTCCAGCACATCCTGGCAGTCTGCGGAGCATGTGGTGCCCACAAAGAAAAAGTTTTCCAGGTAGTGCGTTACTCCTTGGTGACCCGTCTGTTCCGTGAACAACCATTGCAGGAACGTACTGAAACATTCGAACAGTGCGCAAGACATGAGCAGCCCATTGGCAGTGCTTTGTCCACGTACCACCGTCCGTTAAACTCGATCCCCAGTAGGTCCCAATCGTCTGGGTGAACTGGAAGCAGCCGGAAAGTCGACTTAATGTCGCACTTTGCCATCATCGCCGTTGCACCCGCGGTCACTACGAGTGACATGGCTGCGTCAACTGATGAATATGACACAGTGGTCTCCTGCTCGTCAATGACATCATTTACAGAGCCACCTACGGGCCACGACAGATGCTGTATGAGGCGAAACTGTCACAGCTCCTATTTTGGCACCACTCCAATGGGTGACACTATTAAATTTTCTAGAGGCCAATCCTCAAAGGGTCCGACCATGCAGCCCTCACTCACTTCCTTGTTCAGTTTTATCTGCACCACCTCGGGGTGCTCCTTTGCCTACCTCAAATTGTCAGCCCAACGTCTTGTCCTCGGTCCATCATACCCAAGTCAAAACCCCTCTAGAAACCCCACCTGCAAACGTTCTGCATCCCCCGCATCTTGATATACCCGCAGGGCTGAGACCAACTTGTACACTCTAACCGGTGTATGAGCCCTTCGGCCCTGTACCCTTAGCCCCTCGCCCACTTGCGAGCTGTTGTTGATTCCATGACCTAAACGCCCCGGCCCGTCCCTGCTGGTTCCCTCGTTGCTGACGTTGACCCTCCCAGCATTTAACCAAGGCATTCCAGCTCTTTCCACAACCCGAGCATTCGTGCCAGAACCTGCAATATTCCCATGTGCACAATCCTTTATTATAATCCCAACAGGTCCCTTTGGATCCCGACTGTCCCCTCAGGGCCGGACTGGCCATAGCAGGCACAGGGCAATCCCCCGGTGCGCCACGCAGGTGGGGGCTGGTTTTGGTGCCCCTGGGGGCTGTTTTTGTTACAGGGCTGTACCAAAATCGGCCCGGCAAACAGCTCAGCGGTACCTACAACCCCCGAGTGGGGAGGGGCTCCGGCGTAGCACTTTGCCAGGGCCGGTTGTGGTTCCCAGGCCAGCCATGTATCCCCTCCCCGCTCCCTCCACCCCTCCTCGGGTGGGGCGGCCATGAAAGGGCTGATATACTATGGGTAGCCCGCTAGCCGTAAAAATTGTATTTCCTGACCCTGCTAGCCCCATCGTATGCTGCCACAGGTCTGTGTCCAGCTCGTCCCATTTCGCCTCAGAGTCCCACGCCATGCGAGCCCGAAACTCTTCGTCATATTGGGCCCGTGCATATCCCCCCCCAGTAATCGGGGCCTTTCTTATCACGTCCATGTATTTAAACATGGCCACCGACCTCTCTGGGAATTTTTCACAATACACGCTGGCATAAATGAGAAAAGCAGCCGTCCAGTTCTCTATTGTAAGAGGCACCTTCGGCCTTTTCTGTAACTCAATTTCCTCCTCCTTCGACCCTTCTTTCGCTCCAACTTCCCTGTGAAGGAGCTTCAGTATCTCCACATACTCTCCCTTCCAGATACGCTCCTTGGTGGCCAACATTAAATGGGCCCCCAACGTTTTCGTGACACCCATATACGGTAACCGTTTTATCTTCAACTCTTTACTTTCCAATTTGAACTCCCCAGTCTCCCCGTCTCCCGCCCCCTGTCTTGTCCACCCCGGACTCCTTAGTCTCAGTATCGGGTGGCCCCTTACCTGGACCATCCTTCTCCTTGGACGCCTTACCTGCGCCCTCCAGTATCCCTTTGTCTGTGTCCTCTGTCCCCACCCCCACATCCATCACATATGTACCCTTTTGTAACCTATCCCCCACCTCTCCCACCCCCCCACTCCCACCGATACCATAACATTGGCCGCTCCGGGAAACACGCGATGCGCCCCCCCGCCGGGCCTTCCAGCTGCCACTTGCGGCCTTCACAGGGGCCTGCCTGCTCTCACCCAAACCGCTCCCCGCTCCCAGCCCATAGGCCCGACCGCTATCTCCATAACCGGGGCGGCGCTTGTCAACTCCACGCCGTCCCCCAGCCATGCCTCCCGCACCCCCAACGGGGCCACTCCACTTACGAGCGGCTCCCAGACATAGACAATCTCAGCGGGGAGACACGGGGCGTGCTCCCCCGTGGTGAAACACCGCCGCTGCTGCCCGCCCCCGCAAAGGCCAGACACCCCTTATGGGGCTACGCCAACATCCCCTGTGCGGTCCCCTTTGCTGACCTTGACCTTCCCTGCCTTCCGGGGGGGTGAGCAGGCCACGGCAGCAGCCGCCACCCCGGCTGATGCGCGCCTCACCGGGCATGTGGAAACAGAGGCCCCCGGCATTAGCATATCGAGCCAGCCCGCCTCACTCAGCAACCTAACAGCTTCCAAAAGTCGATAATCTCCTTCCGCCATCTTCTACCAGAAAAGCAATCACCAACCAAATAAAGCTCCCTGACAACTACTCTGACCTTACTCCTGACAAAACCTAACTGACAAAAAATCTAACTATACAGCGCTCCCAGCCACCAGATCACAAAACCTAAAATGGTGGCTGGGAAAGCGTGCATGCCCCCTAAGTAACTTGGGCTACTTTCTAGAACTGGGGCTATAATTGGGCTAGTCCCAATGCAGCCCAAAGGCCACAAACTGGCCGCGCCCGGCTGGCCCCACCCCCTCCCAATATGCCCGGGGGCAGACCTCGTGGTGCTCAGCTGCCCCCCAAAACCCCCATGGAGTCCCCATCTGTGGCTGGCACGCCTGATGACGGTGCGCCCATGGAAGACGTGGTGCGCGCGCTGAATTAACGTAAAACAGCGTCGGACAGTTGACACATATGACCCTCTTGCGCGGGCCCTCATCTATGACAGTTTGGGTTATGTTCACGTGGTTCAGTTCACTTGGGTGTGAAAGTGGAACTTCCATAGTCCGGGCAATTCGGTGGTAGAAACATATGTACATTTGATAAAGTGTTTAAAAACACGAGCAAAACCGATAGCCCATTGGGGTTAACGCCACAGAAATCCGGAAGTGACACTAAAGGAAACCGTTCCCACTGAGGCCAAAATACTGTGAGACTTGGGCACCTTCAGAAGAATTTCCCATTCGACGTGAATGTGGTCAGATTTAGAATAGACATCAGTGATGTTTCAACTGGTAAGACGCAGGCCCAACCCTTTGGAAAAATTACGACTTTATTTTGTCTAGATATATCACTGTAGTGATGAAAAGTGTGCTGAGCACCTCGGGCGACTTGGTGCTGATGACAAAAACCTGAACTTATTTCGGATTTCCCCTTTCAACATATTCTAAGATACTACTTCCCTTAGTGAATACTTCAGTTCCTCTTCTTTGAAATGTTTGAGTCAAAAAAGGTGTTCCTGTGGACCTATTTCAATGAATCTGAGCAGCGCTGGACTGAAAGCGTGTCCTGGCCTTTGCAACTTGACAGGGAAGGGGTAGTAACTGTATGTGACTCGAGTAATGGTTGGAGTATCAGGGCAATATTCCTGCTATTTACTTGCCCAGAATCACAATATGCATCAGTCGCGTACTCTAAATGAATGTGTAGTTTTCACATTTCTCGCTTACGTTTGACTGCATTTCTTTTTTTTTTTATTTCAAAAAGTTTTTATTGAATTGAATAGAAAAGTTTCGCATATACATTGTATACATTTGTATTTCTTGGGCTTCACATGTGTGTTGCTCGGTGGTAGCAAGCAAGAGAGAGAGAAAGAAAGAAGAAAGAGAGGGGGGGGGGGGGTTATCGTTTCAGATATTCGTCTAGGGCTGCCCACATGTCCTCTTTGGCTGTGTGGTTCGCCGCCTTGTGTTTGGCGGTGATGTTGTCTGCTGCTCGGAGGAATGTTACCCAGTTGAACCAGCGCTTGAAAGTGGCTTTGCTGGAGTTCTTCCAGTACCCCAGAATATTTTTAACAGCTGCCGCTAGGAGCATGTCTACCAAATCTCGTATTTCTTTGGATTGGAGTTGTGGCTCTAGGAAGCCGGTGATTATCCCTGCAAGCCCTCTTTGTATCTGGCAGCCCGTGATCGAGTCTATTAGGTTGTATACCTTGCTCCAGAACGCTTTGACTTTGTGGCATTCGTATAACATGTGGGCCAGGTCTCCCCTTGCTTTGTGGCAGTTCCAGCACTCACTGTTGTCGGTAGCCCCTACTCTCTCTAGTTTCGCCGGTGTCCAGTGTAATCTGTGTAGTATCCAGAATTTTGTTTGTGCTAGCTGTGGTGTGATCTTGTTTTTGGACGCTGATGTCCATAGTCTGGCCTTCTCTTCTTCACTCAGTGGTCTGCGGATGGTTTCTTCCCAGAACGCTATCGTTTTGTCATTAAGGGTGGTGGTGCGTGGTGTCATTATTTTGTAGATCTGCGCTGTTTGGTGACCTGTTGCGTTAAGGTTCTGTGCGTATTGTATGATGGTTGGTTTGTGTTTGGAAAGGTTCGCCTTGGTGATGGCTGCTTTGATTCTTAGGAACTCGTAGAATTCCTTGTCTGGTAGGCCCGTTGTGTGTTGGATCATCTTGTAGGTGAGTGGGTTGCTCCCTGCCTCTAGTTGTGCCGGTGTGTTTATGCCTCTGCTTAGCCATTCTTTGCTGCCTAGCGTTTTCCCTTTGTATGTGATTTTGGAGTTGTACCATAATGACTCCCATTTGGTGCCTCTGATGCTTACTTCTAGCTCTTTATCTAATCTCAGTAGGGCTATTTTTGTGTTCCGTATTATTGAGTTTTTGGCTTCTGGGTGTTTGTTTGCCGTGAGGGCCATTATTGGGTCAGCCCCACCTAAAATGCTTCTCTCTAGCTCGAGCCATACTGGCACATAATCTGGTGTTGGCGCTAACCAGTGTAGCCCTTGTTTGGCAAGGCATGCCGACTGGAAGACCTTATAGTTTGTGAGGTAAAGTCCCCCTTGTTCTTTTTTCAGCCTGAGTTTTGCTAGACTTATTCTAGGTTTTTTACCCCCCCATAGGAACAAGTTAATGGCTTTGTCGATTTGTTTGTGGAAGTCTGTCGTTAGTGATAGCGGTAGCATGGACAGCAAGTAGTTGAGCATTGGGGTGATCATCATCTTAACTGTCTCTACTCTCCCCCACCAGCTGACGAATTTGGGTCCCCATGTGTCTAGCTTCGTTTTGATTTTTTTCAGCATTGCTTCCTCGTTGTGCTCTAGTGTTAATCTGAGGTCTTTCCCGAAGAGGAGTACCAGATATTTTAGGGGCTTTGTTTGCCACGCCAGGCCTGATTTGCCTAGTACTGCTCTGGTAGTGTGGCAGTTCATTGGCTTGCATTCTGACTTGTCCCTGTTGAGTTTATACCCTGAGACGTTTGCATATTCCTCTATTGTTTGTACCAGTGCCTCGATTGACTCCCGCGGGTTGCTTGTGGTGATCAGTATGTCGTCCGCATAGGCAGCGAGTTTGAAGGCATGACCTTCCACTTCCACACCTGCGATCTGCGTGTTAGTTCTGATCATATGGAGAAGGGGTTCTATTGCCAGCAGGAATAGTCCTGGCGACAGGGGGCAGCCTTGTCTTGTCCCTCTACTTAGGGTGAATGTTTCTGATGTAGCTGCGTTCACCACAACACGAGCTCGGGGGTTTTTGTATAAGGACATTATCATTCCTCTATATTTGTCTCCAAACCCGAATTTGCGCATGCATTCATTTAGGAATGGCCATGAGACTCTGTCGAAGGCTTTTTCTGCGTCTAGCGCAATCATTACTGCCTTCTCTGTGCTGTTCGCCGTGCGGTTTATTAGGTGGCAGAGCAGTCTTGTGTTGTCCTGTGAGAGCCTATTTCTCAGGTATCCCACTTGTGTTTTGTGTATGAGGGTTGGTAGGTATGCGTTTATTCTGGCTGCCATTACTTTCGCGTAGATTTTACAGTCTACGTTTATTAGGGATATTGGCCTGTAGTTTTGTGGGAATTGTGGGTCCTTCCCTTCTTTGGGGATGACAATTATGTTTGCCTCTGCCATTGAGTCTGTCATGCTTCCTTTCTCTGCGCACCTCCGGAATACTCTCACTAATATTTCCTTAAGCTGCATTTGGAACTTTTTGTAAAAGGTCACTGTAAATCCGTCCGGTCCTGGGGCTTTGTTGGGTTTAAGTGTGTCTATGGCCCTCCCTACCTCTTCTTTTGTTATGTTCTGGTCTAGCGCCTCACTTTGTTCGCGGCTTAGTTTTGGTAGGTCAAGTTTCTCGAGAAGGGTCGCCCCCCCATCCGCCTTTAGTGCTGTGTCTGCGGTGTAGAGGTCTTTGTAAAACCTCCTGAAGGTTTCGAGGATTTGTTTGTTCCCTGTGTGCGTTATTTTGTCTGTGTCTGTGATCGCCGCGACTGAGTGTTGTCTCTGTTTGGCTTTTAGGTACCCTGCAAGTGCCCTTCCGGCTTTGTTGGCTGAGCATAAGTTTATGGATTTGTATTTGTTTATCCATGTCGTTGCTCTTTCGCTTAATAAACTGTTGAGTTCATACTTCTTCTTCGTTAGAGCCGTGAGTGTGTTCCTGTCTAGTGTGTTTGCGATGTGGTTGTTCTCTAGCTCCTTTATCTGCTCTTCCAGTTCTTTAATGTGTTTGTTCCTTTTTTTGTTCATTCTTGCCTTAATACTTATAAGTTTCCCCCTTATTGTGGCTTTGAGCGCGTCCCACAGCGTCCCCTCCTCTGTGTCTTTTGTATCATTGAATAGGAGATACTCTCTGATCGCCTCCTCAATCTCTCCGATGTTGGTGGGTTCCTCAAGTATATCGCTACCCCCTGCTTGGTAGCTCATTGTGTTTCCCGCTGATGGAGAGGGAGATGTGGGCATGGTCTGAGACTGTTATCGATCCTATTTCCGTTCTGTCTGTCAAGTGTGTGTGTGAGCTTGACATGAGGATATAGTCTATTCTGCTGTATGAGTTGTGTGGTGTTGAATAGAATGTGTACTCCCTGGCGCTAGGGTGTTGTAGTCTCCATGGGTCCGCTAGCGCGAGCTTGGTGCAGAGGTTTTTGAGTATGTTCTGTTCTTGTGTGGCGTGGCTCGGTCTGTGTGGGTGCCTGTCTGTGGCATTGTCCATTGCCTCGTTCATGTCACCTGCCATTATCACCAGTTCTCCCAGTGGTAGCCTGCTGAGCTCGCTTTCTACCTCCTCCCAGAACTTTTTTTTTGAGGCCTTTGGCCCATAGATGTTCGCTATGTGCATTACTTCCTCTCCTCTTTTGATGCTTGTGACTAGTCTCCTGCCCTCCGTGTCTGCTGTACTGCCCAGAGTCTTGAATTTCCCCTTCTTGCTTATAATGGTTATCACCCCTCCTTTCTTGTTGATTGCTGGTGAGCAAGCTATTTCGCTTATCCAGTTTGCCTTAAGTTTGTTAGCGTCCTCTGTGGTTACTCTAGTCTCTTGGAGCACGTACACGTCTGCTTTGAGCCTGTTCAGGTAGTCTAGTGTTTTCCGTCGCTTGACGGGGTGGTTGAGGCCTTTGACGTTCAGTGACACAATCTTGATGTCAGATGTGATCTGTGCTAGGCCTTGGGTGTTGTGAGTAGTCATGGTGACCCTATGGAATCGCTGCTCTCAGGGTTGTGACCTTTGTGTGATCTCTGCCTACGGTGTTGCCTCGCCTCCCACCTCCCGTCTACGGGCCCCCCCCGGGGTCTGGGCTGGGATAGGGAAGTGTGTGTCAATAGGTGACGGGGAAGTAAGAAAAAAGAAAAGAGTACATAGCCCCACCAATCAAGGATTGTCCGCGCTGCCCGCTCCACCTCCCGCCTTTCCCCCCCCCCACCCCCCCTCCCCCCTCCCCCCTGTCAAAGTACTGTAAACGTGCGACAGCAGCGGTTCACCGCCCTCCGCCCCCCCGGATGATTAGATCTTCCCCCCCGCATCCTTCATTGTCAAGCGCTGATAAAGGATATCTTGTCAGTCTCTGTTCCCAGTCTGGCTCAAAGTTCAAAGTTCTGGGTGTGGTTGTTGGTCTTGGTTAGGTCTCGTGCCCATTCCTGGGCTGACTCTCCTTTGTCTTAGCTTAGTTCTGTCTTCCTTTATCTTGAGGTAGGTGTGTTTATCTTGATTGAGGTAGCAATGTTCGATTTGGTAAATGTCTTATCAGCCCGGTTTCTTGACAGTGACCTTAGCCACGTCCTGCTGTGCCATTTTCGCCTGTCTCCGAGCCGTCTGAGGATGCTCTCCTTTTTGCCGTTCCCGGACTTCTTTGTTCCATCTCCTCTTGGTCTGGTTCTCGTAGGTATTTGCGTAGCTCTGCCGGGTCGTCAAAAGTTTGTGTGCCCTTCCTATCTGTTATCCTCATTCTTGCTGGGCCTACGAAGCTACAGGTTATCCTGGCTCTCTTCATTGCCTCCCTTAGTGCTAGGAACGCCTTCCTTGTCACTACTGTGCTCTTAGAGAAGTCCTGTGTGATGACAATCTTTTTGCCCTTCCAGTTGAGGGGTTGGCCTTTACGTGCGAGGGCAAAAATGGCTTCAGTGTGGTTGGCTCTCAGCGGTTTGCATATAATTGTTCTCGGGCCCTTCATGTGTGGCTGTCTTATGGCAGGCACTCTGTAAGCTTTATCAATTTCGAATGTTCTTTCGAAGTTTAGCCCGGTCAGCTTGGGTATTAAAACTTCGAGTAGTGCCGTGCACGAGCCTGCTTCTTCCTCTTCTCCTTCCGGTATGCCCAGGAGTCTGATGTTCCCTTTCCTGTTTTTGTCTTCTTGTTCTGCTAGCGTTCTTTGTAGGTCGCTGGATATCTTTGAAATGTACCGAACGTCCTTTTCCATGGTTCCCGATTTGTCCTCCATATCGCTGATTCTTCTCTCCGTTTCGCCTACTCTGCCTGCTATTTTACTCTGGTCGGCACGTATTGCTGTGAGCTCTAGTTGCACATTGTCCATGGAGATCTTTGTGGCCTTTGCCAAGTCGTTGGCTTCTGTTATTTTCTTTAGGAGCAGGTCCATCGCTGTCTCCGTGCTCTGTAGTGTCTTCAACTTGATTGGTGACTCTTGATTTGTTTTGATCTTTTTGATTTCGTTGGTAGTCATCCCGCCCAACCCTTTTACCCTTTGATGTGCGTGCGGCCACCCCTTCTTGTGCTGATCTGCTTGTTGTGTCTTCTGTTTGGGGCTGGGTTTGGCGTGGGTCCTGGCTTCCTCTGTCTTTGCTGTGTTTCCAAACGAGAACCTACTGGGCCACTTTATTGTCCTCGTTCTAGTTCGCCCTTCCGCCAGGGCTGCTTCCGCGTAGTTGCTTCGCCCCCTTCGCTTCAATATATCTTGGTGGCCGCCCTGAATTCGCTTCGCTCGCCCAGGGTACCTGTGGGTGCCGGTTTTAAGCGGTTGTTTGCCTCTGCTACCCCTCCTTCGTTTCTGTCCCCGCTCTTGTCTGTGTGGTACCTCCACTTCCAAGATGGCCGTAGACGGTCTGTGCCTTGGTAACTGTGGGCTAAGGATCCGCGACTGCTGTGTGCGCTTCCCTTGGCTGCTCTTGTAGGGGTACGCCACTGCTCTCTGCCTGGTACTCCTTGGGGTTGCTCCAAGCACTCTGCACCCGTGCGCACTGCACCCGTGCGTGCTATACTTGCGCTCGAGGTCGTTTCTTCCTTGGTTCCCCGCCCCTCACAAGATGGCCGCCGTTTGTATTGCCTTCTCTTTTAGGTGTTTGTGGGTTTCTGTGCTGGATAGCTACTTGGTACTGTGCCTACGACTGTTTCCTTTGGCCTCTCTTTGGCCCTGCTTCGCACTCTGCTTGCGTGCGCTCTGCCTCGGCGCCTGTCCGTTCCTGCCCCTCCCAAGATGGCCGCCGTTTACACTGCCTTCTCTTTTAGGTGTTGTGGGTTTCTGTGCTGGATAGTTACTTCGTACTGTGCCTGCGTCTGTTTCCTTTGGCATCTATTTGGCTTCTATTTGGCCCTTGCTTCGCGCTCTGCTTACGCACGCTGTACCTCGGAGCCAGCTTCCGTTTCTGCCCCTCCCAAGATGGCCGCCGGCGCTCTCAGACGACTGCTCGCACTGTCTCTGCCGCTTCGCTCAGCGCTGCCGCTTACCCCCTTCAGGGAGAGAAAGGACGCCGCGGCTTACTTGCTGGATTCCCGGTTACCCTCTTGAGCGGCGCTCGCAGACCGTCGCTGTTGTTGTTGTCGTTTGGGCACCCAAGATGGCCGCCCCTCTTGTGACTTCCCCTGCTCCTTAGTCTCCTTTTCTGATCCTTTCTCGGTCAGACTCCGTCGGTCGACTTTCGGGCGCCACACCTTGCGTTTCAGCTTCCCCGTGTCAGCGCTGCCTCGACCAGGCTTGATGTCGGTGTAGCTGTTGCTATGGCGCTGTTGCCAGGTTTTATGGCTCCGCCATCTTGGACAGCCACCCTCGACCTCCAGCCTTGTGGGATTCAGGCTATTTCTGCTTCAGGCGCTATACTACAGATACGCTCGCCTGCCTCTTCTGCTGTGCTGTGTGTTCCTACACACCTCCTGCCGCTTTGTGCGGGAGTTCGATCCGTTTCGCCGCTTTTTTCGCTGGTTTTTTGCCCGGGGTCACGGAGCTCGCGAACTTAGGCAACCGCCTGCGCTGCCATCCAAGCCACGCCCTGTTTGACTGCATTTCTGATTCAAACTCCCATATGAATGTGCGCTCATGAACACAACAGAAATTCCTGGACAGAATTACAGACTAGTTGGTAGTAAAGATTGGCGTGGTCCATATTGCAATATGTTTGTGACTTAGTGTGAAGCTTTTTTTTACTGTACATTCTAACGTCAAAAAGTTATAATGCTATTTATTCTCTTACTTTGGTCTGTGAACTGTTGAAGGAAGTCAAGTGAAGCGCGTATGAAAACACGCGAACTGATTTTGATACATCTAGGCTACGGTGAGTGAGGGCAATTACTGGCTAATACTACAAAAAGAGCACCCTGTACGGGGTAAGAGGGCTTGGATCAGATGTCATAAACTCCCTTTGGCCATAGGATGTTGTCCTCCCTGTCCCTGGCCTGCCCATGTCTATAAGATTCAATAATGATGTTGAAGTCCGTCCCACCCATTATCCTCACAAGTTCCCTCACTTCGGACAACCCCTGTGTAGCTCCTGACTTTTTCCTGGGACTGTAGCCAATGAACTTGGCCGCACTGTGGGTGTGGAATGGCTATCATCACCCACTGAAAAGATCTCCAACAAACATGCCCCAACTAAAGAACCATTAGCCATCTGCTATTTGTGCAGCTGGAAGAAGACTGAGCATGCAGGCAGCGGATCTGTCCTCCTGAGTCATTGGGTTCCAAATCGTGCCAGTTCAGCAAAGGCCATGCCCTGTGCCCATTACACACAGGCCATAGCTGCATTCCATGCCCTGACTTTATAATGTGGAAAAGAACTATCAAGGACTTTTTGCCTTAGCCTGAGCTCGGTACAGGCATGGTAGTGACACAGACCACATTGAGTCGTTACTGTGTGCGACCAAAGGGCATGCCCTGTAAGCATAGGTACTGGCACCGGGCATGGCTGGAGGCAGTACACACAGCCAATGCCAGGAAGCTATATCCCTATGGCTAGCCTCCACTGCATCAAAATAACGTTATCAATATGGAAGGGGGCTCTACTAAATTGAAACAATATTAGTACAAGTCCAAACCCCCAAACATTGAGCATTGAAGTTCTCCAATTATGGTTAGCTATACAATCATAACTCCCCACCAGGCCATTGGAATTGTGTGGCAACAAAGGAACAAATTATGTAGCAGAGGGGCTAAATTATCATTATGCATCAACACATTACAAATTAGGAGTTTCCATTTTGCAGAAATAAACATTTATTAAGAAAGAAAGATGTATGCATTCACCTGGCCCACTTGAACATGTTTTCTGTAACAAATATTGCATTTGGCTTGCAGGAAAATACCCTGTTTATGTTTACTGTCCTTTCTAACATCTAGCATAAAGTAGTTTGCCTAAGGCATACAACGTTGCACTCAACAGAAAGCAAGCGCTTGTGTGCACACTTCTTGTAATAAAAGGCTTGCCTCTTATTCTGCATCTCCTGGTTAGATTTGAAAACTGTTTTTCAGTTTTGGCTTATCCTATGGGCATATAGAAAGAAAGTATTTCCATTGAGAAACAGCCCCATATAATAGTAGTGTACACTAAATATCTATAATGTAAGTATCTAACAATTAAATACTGTAAGAGTCGACTTCAGACCTTAGAAAGCGAGGTACAATGTTTCGCATTGTTCTGGACTCTGAGTGCCCACTTGAAATAACTGCTGTTTTCCCACCATCATATGCGGGCTGATATAAGTTTGCACCAATGAGTGTGTCCCTAAAATCATCAATTAAATCGTGACCAATTCAAGTCATTCTCTATGTGCCCAAAAACCTTCTGTTAATCTGAGCAGTTTGGAATATTTCACACATATATTTGGAAAATACCCTGCCCAATATCGTTTTCACTTTCGTCACTGATTTTGCACTGATTAGTCACTGTTGTAGTGAAAACAGTCACTTTCAACAAAAATATATATATGTGTAGAACTCACGTGGGTCATCTTGCTAAAAACACCTTGCAAAACAATGGATGCACTGTAGTGGCAGACCCTTAGCAAACGTTTTCTGGCTACTTCTCAGCTGTAGGTTTCTAAATTCATGTATTAAACAGTTGCTAAAGACACAACAATTTTGCCCAGGTGGTGTTGGTGTTCCGGATTAACGGACTGAAGGAAACACTTGTCTACAGTGTAGAAAGCATCCTTACAGCCTTCTAAGAACAATTCATTTTTTGCGAAAATGACTTCATTGTTCATCCAACTTCATTTTGCATTAGAATCACCAATCTCCAAGCAGCAGTTACATTATGAGGGCAATCAGAGTTTAGAAGAAGCCCTCATATATTCATTCGACTTTTAAAGTCTAATATCTTGAATCTTACAGTGCCTCTTAGTGAGACATAGAATACATATGTAATGAGCAATACTGTTGTGGAAGGCTATCTTTTTTATGCAAAGAAGTACTTCACGGGGCCCTCCAGCACGAAATAAGGATGCATCTAAAATTGAAGACAACTTAAAAACATTAATTTGCTGTTCAGAATAAAAGAGAACATATTTTATTATAAGACGTGTGTACATTAAGACATTTTCTGCAGAATGTTCCAAAGCATGCTTTACATTAAAAAAAATACTATAGGAGTTAGAAAGGACAATCTTAGTAAAATGAAGTTTCTGTGCAAAATAGAATATTTGTTGGGCAATGAGATGATAAAATTGCATATTTTTCTTTCTCAAGCAACCTTTATAGTTTCTATCCTATTGAGGTTCATTTTATATCAATGTATGTTAAAATGGTGGTGTAAAAACATTACAGAATGTGATGCATAATGAGCCTTTTCCTGCTACATAATTCAGAAAACAGTACCTCCTAACCTAGTCCTTTGTTGTTGCCTGATTCCAATGGCCCTGTTTGTGGATAGGTACAGACCCTGCCTCAGGCCACATTAAGATACAAACACACACCCACATCGGTCCAAATATGCCATTAATAGATATAAACAGACGCAGCAGCACTCCCTGCCACCAGTTGCCTTAGACACACTTGCTCCCACCGAGCAGTGCGCATGCCTGCCTCCCATCTAAGAAGATGCACCACGGAGTTGGTGCAGCCAACGGTCTCGCTCACCAAACACCAAGTGGACACCGTTTCCCCACCCAGTGGCGCGCACATTCACACTGACAGCACTCAGCACACCTTCACAAGCAGAACCAGACTCCAGTCTGCGATGGAAGCCTTGGAATCCACGGGGTTTGCTATCACTAGAGCAAGAGATGCCATGGCACCAGGGCCTGGGGGTGCCAGAGGTCCGCTGCACCCCAAATATTGCTGCATTTCATTGTCCAGCGGGGGCAGGGGCTTGCACTAGAGCCTCTGGCACCCTTGCTAAGTCACAGTGCTTCAAAGCCACACCCCGAATACCGAAAACTAGCACTATCATACCACTGCCAGACATTGCGCTACACAACCTGTATTCCATGCTTTAAAACAAATCCACACCAGCTCTTTAGAAAGACTCCTGCTGCAGAATACTCGCTTTCCTCCTCCATGTAAAGAGTTATTGCCATTGCATCTCCTGCTCAAGGAACTAAACCTTAACATCACAGTGCTTTTTTCTGGGAAAGTACAAAGCCTTAGAGCACACGACACATGCTTTTTATACCAGTGGATCTAGTTGTAAGAACATGCTTGTCCCTTGATATGAAGAGTCAAAAGATGATGAGAATTCTTTAGAAATTATCTAAATGTTTAATAACAAAAACATTTTGATTTGTACAGTTTAAATCTTCTCCCCTTACTACTGGCTGCTCGGTTTATATGCATGGGCAGAGATCCTGTGCAGGAAACATTGAAAGGCTCGTTGCATTATGTCTTCCGATCATTCCCCATTTCCAATTCCATGTTGCAAATGGAGTGAAAAGCAGATGTGCTGGTATGAATTTAAATGACTACCTATTAAAAAAAGAAAGAAAGAAATAATAATGTGTTTCCGCTATGTCAATAGAAAGAATGACCCTTTGTTGGAGCCAACCTCACTTTAAACTGCTCCTGGGACATCTTTATGCTCTACTTCCAAAAACAAAAAAAGCACAAAGCCCATAAACATCCAGTAGTTTCCAGATTACAAAAGCCTGTTTAATGTGCCATACGGAAAGCACCCATCAGATTGCCGGGTTTGTGGCTTCCATGTTTGCCCATTCCATCATGGCGATCATCAATTGACAGCTGATAAGCGGCCACGCCAGGCAAGAGAAAACTCAACTCCAGAGGTTGCCTTTTGTAGTGCAATTCTGTGCGCTCAGTTGATTTAAAAATTAACTCTACACCACCCGGTTCCTGTGCAAACGCCCTAAAGGAGCCGAACAGGCCCCCGGCGCATGGTACAACATGCACAACGTCTAAAGCAAAGGAATGTACTAATTATGTGTTGTTGCAGAGCCAACACCCCGTTTAAAGGGACACCCCTAGTTCTGTAAGCTGAGTGCTCCAAGTTGTAAATAAGACAGTAGAATTCCTTATGACAAATCAAACGCGCCAAGCACACTTTGATGTGGTGATGTAGTGAGTCACTTACAAACATGAGGCCGTTTGGACACACGCTTCTCCAGGCAAGTCGCGTGCAAGTGTACAGATGTACGCGCGCACAAGCAGACATTTTTGTGGCTGTTCAACCATCCAGACACATTTTAAAGTCCTGATTTATGAGTAAATGTATGCACCTGGGCTGAAAAGATCACTGAGACACGTACAGGATCCCTGCAGGAAAGAACCCACAAAACACGTCTAATGCTTGTTTGATGACCTGCAAAGCCACAGGTTTCCTCAGTGTCCACCTCAGAGAGCTCCACTTTGCAAACTTCAAAACAATCTACATTGTACTATTTTGTTTCAGTCCTTACCCCATGGTGCACTGTCCTGCGTGTGAAGCTTTTCTATACTGAAATGCCTAATTTCTGTGCTTATCACTTTCACCTTCTATTATTGTAACACACCATTCTCTTGCACTGGGGTCTTCAATAGTTGAACGGTTGCACCAGTGCTATTTTAACACCTTTTAGACAATGGTAAGTGGTTGATGACGTAAGATATTCCTTATGTTGCTTTTGGCTGAAGATTTTGCAGAATTTGTTGACAAATCTAAAGTAAGCAAAAGAATATAACACAGTATATCCAACATTAAACACCACAATTTAAACGGGACACACCAAAACAGAACACAAAACAACTACTGCATTACAATACAACAAACTCACACTGCAATTATTGCAGTACAAGAACACTTCCGTACAAAAGCAACTGAATACATCACCAGCACAAAAAAATGCGTCACAGCAAATGTATACAAACATTCTTGTCACATATTACCACCTCCAGATTCCTGTTTTCATTATGTGGTGGTCAATGATTACTATATTACACATGTCTTTTGGGTGGTCTACTATCATTCACTGCCAGATTGACTGCCTTGATAGGCCCCGCATACCAGTGTGTGGGTCACTTTCTTTTTAGGTCTCGTGACCTTAAATGCGCGCAAGCGCATTGAGGGAGAGAGAATTCAAGTAGCCAAAATCCTCGTTAAACCAAGGGCTTTCTGCTGCAGTTTTCTTGAAGTTCACGTGAACCACGTGACCAAACAAGCAGGCGCATCAGCCTCCCTCCCTCCTATCGGCCGTACTTTCAGTTTCCCGGCCGCTCATCTTCGCAGCACATCAAAGGGCTTCGCCCAGCGTGCGCTCTGCGGCTTCTCGGCTTCTCCTCCCCTAATTATTCTTGGATGGCCGGCCGGCCGTACTTTCAGCTCCAGCACCTCCCCTCTCTCCCCGCACACAGCCTTCCTTGGATTTCTCCTCCCCCTCCCCAGCCAGCTTCCCCCAGGCCGTGTTCCCTCCCCTGCTACCCCATCCTCACTCATCCCTCGCACCCCCTCCTCCTTCAGGCCCCCACCATTTGCTTTTGCTTGTTTTTATTAGTCTTCCGGACAGCCTTGTGGAGTATTAAACAATGAGCAATGAAAAACAGAGCCTAGTGTGACAGTAAGGATTTCTGTTGGTCAATTTGGTGTCCTAATTGTGGAAAAAAGCCAAGCAAAGCAATTTAATACCATCTGTCCCATTACTTTGAATTATTTTAACATCATTTTAAATGTTAAATTAGCCTACAAATACAATCATATTTGGCAGCAAACCCAGATATTTACATCTTTCAAATGCTAATTGTGCGTCGCTGAAATCTTGCACATTTTCCATTTTTTCTTTATTTGATGGAAGTGACTTAAAAGGGAATCCCTTGTATCCCATCAATCACCCTCCCACGCCAGCAGCTCTTCCCGCTCCGCCCCCTGCTGCATCAAAGGTTTTTTTTTTGGATCCATTTCACGTGAAGCGCTGACGTCTTGTTGGTATTGTCGTTGATCTGCCTCGCTTCTGCTGAAATCACCTAGTTTGAGGTTATGGCAGTCGCAGATGAACGGATGCCTTTAAGCATGCCGCATCCGTTTGAGGCAAAGCTGCTGAAGGAGTGCTTCAGACTACAGTGAAACAAAAACATTACGGAGACTTCTGTCTGCTTAGCTTGCAGAAGCAGCAGCCAAAAGCTAAAGGTTTCATGTGACACCTCAGCCCTGAAGACAGTCAGGATGGAGTCCGGCACAAAAGAGGTCCAATCCAACAACCACCAGCACTGACACTAGTTGTCACCGGGAATTATTATTGAGGGATGTGTCATGGCACACAGGGAACAGAGCTGTAGTGTTCCCCTGTGTGTTTGGTTTTACGGACATGGCAGCGCTGCTCGGCGCACCGCTGCGTGGCTGCAGTACATTTACAATTTTCTATCATGATGACCGTCACCCCACTGGGCATTGTGAGAGCTAAAAGTTGTTTAATTTATAGTGCCGGATGTGTACGCCACATTCGCCCCTCCCCTCAAAGCGCTCTTTTTGTTGTCTTGTGTACTTGAGCATGTGTCGGGTATGCCGGCATGTCCCTAGCGCTTCAGTACATCACCACCAGCAAGGCTCCTTTTAATGGCGCTGTGCGTCTTAATCTCCATGTCTGTCCATCTGCAGGGTTCACTGTGGCGTTACAACCAGAACTGCAAAATTTGGAATTTGAGGACAGTGATTATATCTCGGCGTGCTGAAAATCCTGTGATTCTGGGCACATCACTTCTCCCCGTGCCTCAAGACATGAATGTGATCTTGTGTAATTTAGCTGGTGCTCACGCACAGTGATCCAATATCTTTGTGTGGAGTTTGCGCTATTTAAAACTGCAATAAACGCTACTCCATCATGGTTTTACATTTGTTTTCATCTTGTTGGTTGGCCTGCTGGGGTTGCCTTCCGTCCTGGCTAATCTTGCTTGTTACTTGTGGAAATCGGCACAAGAGGATTTCCTGGAGTAAACTGTTTCTTATTCCTGATTGAAGTATTTACATTATTATATTTTTTTTAATAGATTCCTTGCGTTTTTGTAGCTGATCAATTAATTACATCTTGTTTATTTCTTTTTTTGTTACCCTTTTGACATTTGACCGTAAGAAATTGGCTCTTTTGATGGGTCACCACTAGATCTTTCTTTATGGGATGTTTTCATGGTATTTCTTACAGGGCGCTCTTGATTAATCTAGTATAAAATTGAACACAAGTACTCACACTTAATTTTTTTTAGGCTTCTGTTTATATATGTAAACTACAGTGGATATTTTGTTGTCGCCCTCACTCTATCTATCTATCTATCGCCCTCACTCTATCGCCCTCACTCAATCTATCGCCCTCACTCTATCTATACCCTCACTCAATCCATCTGTCTATCTATCTCCCTCACTCTATCTATCGCCCTCACTCTATCTATCGCCCTCACTCTATCTATCGCCCTCACTCTATCTATCGCCCTCACTCTATCTATCTAAAGCCCTCACTCTATCTATCTAAAGCCCTCACTCAATCTATCTAAAGCCCTCACTCAATCTATCTATCGCCCTCACTCAATCTATCTATCGCCCTCACTCAATCTATCTATCGCCCTCACTCAATCTATCTATCGCCCTCACTCTATCTATTGCCCTCACTCTATATATCTATTGCCCTCACTATATCTATCCATCGCCCTCACTCTATCCATCACCCTCACTCTATCTATCGCCCTCACTCTATCTATCGCCCTCACTCTATCTATCGCCCTCACTCTATCTATCGCCCTCACTCTATCTATCTATCCATCTATCTATCGCCCTCATTCTATCTGTCTATCTATCGCACTCACTCTATCTATCGCAATCACTCCATCTATCTATCTATCTATCTATCTATCTATCTATCTATCTATCTATCTATCTATCTATCTATCTATCTATCTATCTATCTATCTATCTTTCGCCTTCACTCAATCTATCTATCTATCTATCGACCTCACTCTATCTATCGCCCTCCCTCTATCTATCGCCCGCCCTCTATCTATCTATCGCCCTCACTCTATCTATCTATCTATCTATCGCACTCACTCTATCTATCGCATCACCACAGCATCACTCAGCACAACCCCAGCATCACTCAGCACCACCCCAGCATCACTCAGCACCACCCCAGCATCACTCAGCCCCACCTCAGCATCACTCAGCACCACTCAGCATCACCATAGCACCACTCTGCACCACCACAGCATCACTCAGTGCCACCCCAGCATCAATCTGCGCAACCATTCAACAACAACTGGTTAAAATATGTTCTCTCAATGTTTCAAGCTTTATTACAAATGTCACAAAAAGATGTTAATATTTCACTTCTGTTCTTGAATTTTCATCACAATAAAATACACTGAACATAATCTTCACAAAAGTTATTTACAAAAGTTTAAGCTATTGCCATTATAAATTACAATCACTTTTATTTAAGTATTCATTATTTAAAAAAATTAAAAGCCATTGTAATTTGTAATATCAATACATCTAAGTCACGTAAATACAAAACATGTTGCATTACAAATGCTATAGGTGTCACATTTGCGAAAGTTATAACTTTTGGCATTGTAAATGACAAAGCTATTAATTTAGCTATTTTCAAAACCAACACATAAATAATAAAATTGTCATTTACAAGACCAATAGTTCAAACTTTCCTAATACGAGACCTATTGCATTGCAAATGCTTGTTGGTCCTATGGTCGTGATGGTACAAAAAGAAAAAATAAGCAGCCCTCTCCCGGCCCTTTCCAGCTGGCCCATCTATCAGAGCCAGACTGCCCAGAAATCCAGTCCAACACTGAAGGATGTTTGGAGGATACATCACCTTCATTTACTGCTAAGGACATGAAATTGCACCAGCCAGAAGTGTTTTGCGGTCTGCCCTGGGTTTTAGCTTATGCTCCCTGTACTCACTTGTTGTGATACAGCCGAAACAAGAAACGCGCCTGAGTTCTGTCAGCACTCTTGTCGTGTTGGCGTCGGCTTGGCTGACGACGTAGAGTTTGACAATGTGAAATCAGCCAGCTCTATAATTATTGGCTGACAGACACTATTGTTCCTCAGGTGTTCCTTTCAGTTCCTTGGCAGGGAAAGCCCAGGTGACAATGGCATTCCTCAGGACATTCGGACACCACGTAACAAAGCTGACATCACGGCCGTGGTTCCTGTAACACCTTCTTTCAGGGTGGTAAGAGGACCTATTGTTGATGAACTGTTGCGCAGTCAGAGAAAAAACACAAAACAAAAAGACGAAAGGTGAGGTCCCTTTTCACCGGTAAATACCACAGGATACTCTACACCGTGCACTAAAAGAGCATTTAGTTTAAGAAGGCCAATATATTTATTACTTGAAGGCATTATTGAACTATTTCAGTGTTATGGGGAGATTAAAGCATACAAAAACAATTGCTCTAAGCAAAGAAGGAACAATAACTCCATAAATACCTAAATCATACACCTTTCATCAAAAATGTTTGTCCCAAAATCATTCATATTTAAAATTATATATTGCTTGCTTCAGGATACATGACAACCATGCAGAAACCTCAGCCCACAAATGTACAATATTATTTTATATTATCCCTGTCACCTGGCAGCCCCCCAAGAAGACCAAGAGCCTCATAGAGCTCGCAAGTTCCCCGTTTCATACAGGAGTACCTCCTCCAGCCGAGGTTTGTGATTTGCATCCTGGATTCTATTTTTTCCACCAATCAGGAACAAAAGTCCCAGACCACAGTCCAAAAACCTGGACTGGATGAGCTACTTACACATGGAACTGGGAAACTTGAGAGCTCTGCATATATATGGAACTCTGTCTCCTGAACAAGGGACTGAATTCTGATGTACTTCCATTTGGTAATCTAATTCCTTGCGCTCTCTCCTTCTCCTGTATCCTCTCTTTCAGTATCTTACGCTCTAACATGGTAATTATAAGGTGATCCACTGTCCTGGTGGAAAGGACTGAGCTATTGCAATAGGGAAAAAAATAAAAGAAATAAATTCATTGCAGAATGTACTTTGTTTCACCTGCCACCCACCAATCTCTCTCATATCCCTCCCCCAACACAGAAGAACCCGAGGTTGTTTTATGAATATGGCGCACTGGGCACCTCTCTGGTAGTGCACATCTCATAACAAATGTGCTGTTACCAGACCAGGCATGGGATAGCACCACAGTAGTGATAGATGGAACAGCTGTTTGAAGGTGCTGTGTGGCCTTTAACAGTGCAGGTCACAGCGGAAACACAGACTGTGTATAACATAGACTGACTGTCCCCGTTTGTAGTGGGATGTCTGGGAAACCCATGAGATACCCTTTCCCCTTAAAAGGGAGCCCCAAGGGGGCACACTGACTATGTGCCGCCTGGCAGCTACTTTGCTTCAGCGCCCTCATCTGTAAATACTCACAGGCAGATACCAAGTGTTTCCTAACCTGCCTGAGGCCAAGCCCAAATAAAACCCCCATTGAGACTGCACCAGAGCACATGTAGCCCTGATGCAATCTACTTTATAGAAGGGGGCACTCAAACACCTGCGGCCCTTCTTTCATCTCACAGTGCCACGGGACACAGAAAGCGCGCACATACGCCCATTGCTCCTCCACTGGACTTGGTGCATCAAGGACCCTGATGTCCTGCAATGACTCCCCCATGCCGTCCTCATGTATCCCACCCCACACTAAAGAAAAAAAACTGGTGTCTTGCCGTAGTCTCTGACTTCCCTCATGGCCCTATAGCCTTAATAAAACATCTATTATCCTAGCATGCACCGTGTCACTTCCTGCATGGCTAACTCTTCCCACTCCATAAACAAGGCGCATAGCTCCCTACATGTTGACTGGAAGGGACCATGCCACAAACAGAAGTCGAGCAATGATGTCGATTGAATGAGTTATCCAGCACTCCTCTGCCTCGATTTGTCCATTTACTGCTTCAATTAGATCCTAGAGATCCTGGGAGAAGGCAGAAATGGAGGGGAGATAGAGAATAGAAATGAATTGAGTCTAGACACCTCCAAATTCACAGAAGGTAAGGGAACAGAGACATAGGGACGTACCGTCCTGTGGTTCGGGACAGTTGGATCATGTGGGTGAGACAGGATGCGTTCCACTGGTTTGATCAGTCCTCCATGGTCAGTGAGAACAGTCAGAAAGGGACTGTCTGAAGTGGATGTTTTGTGGTGGTTCTGTGGAAGGGTTTTGTATTGTGGGACACAGTCTTTGGGAGGGTGACATTTTGAGCTAGATGTTTGTGGTGTTTTGAATTGTGCATATATTGGTGAATGATATTATGCAGCCAGGGTCTTAAGCTGGATTACTGATTATGAGGAAGATGTTTGTCAGTGTCCCAGCAGCATTTCACATCGATATCTCTTCAAGGACAAATAGGAGCTAACAACTGTGCAGCAGGTTTACATTTGCATCTATCATTTGTGAGTCAATCTATTATGTCAGAGTGGTGCTGCAGCAGTCTTTGCAAGGGTCTCCAGCTGTTAACATTGGCAGTGAACCACCATGCACCTTCTTTAAGAACATCTGTTTATTCCTTTAGTTGGACTATTTCCTGCGAGGACATTTAGTTGCTGACTGTTGTATTGGCTACATGTGATGTCATGAGTGATGTAACTGAAGTTAGCAGAAAACATGAAGAAGAATAGATATATTTGTTTGTCAGCCACAGATCAGGCATGCAGTTTATGTGACTGATTTTACCCCAGAACTACAGCATGTCACTAAAGGGTGTTGTTATACCAAAATCATACTGATATCAGAAATTAAACCCATACCTTTGACCATCTTCAAAGGAAATTAACTCCCAAGACCCCCGATCCCCTGCAAGAAACGTGAAACTACTCTTTTAATCAATCTTTAGTTCGAGCTTAGAGGCAGCGTGCATGCGCTGCTCGCTCTGCAAGGCATGCTGTATTAGGGTATGCACTAGAAGCCTTGCCCACTCTCCACCCATTTTTGTCATTGATTTTGTGTCACTGTCCTCAAATGCTGGCTTCTGATTGGTAAATAGGCTTGTTAGTCCCTCCTTGGTACCGCCTTGTCTCCATTTGTTACCGCCCATAAGGACGGAACCTTTTACTCATCATGTTACATGGTCTGCTTTATCTTGGCTGGGAGCACTATTTTGTTTAATGTTTTTTTTAATTTGCGGCGCGGTCCACTTTCACCTCAGCGGTGGCGCTTGTTTACTTCATTAATTTGCATGCAGCGCAGTCTGCTTTCACTTTAGCAGCCACGCTTGTTTATTTTTTAATAAATTTGCAGCTCGGTCTGCTTCCACTTTAGCGGGCGTACTTGTTTATTTAATTAATTTGCTGCACAGTCCGCTTTCACTTTAGCGGCCGTGCTTGTTTATTTAATTCATTTGCTGCATGGTCCGGTTTCACTTTAGCGGCTGCGCTTCTTTATGTAATTAATTTGCAGCCCCCCATGTGTGTGCTTGTGCCTCCCTCTGGCCCTGAATTAAGTTCACTCTGTGTCCAGAACAGCAACACTGCACAAGCTCCCCCTCAGCAGCTTTCACTACACAACCTCCCCCCCCCGCCCCCCAGCCACAGAAAGATCAGATGATGGGCACAGGTGGGGCTGGAGCCAGGCACCTCACACAAGCCTTGGTTCTGTTGTGGTGAAAAGCAGGCACTTTTACCTAAACAAGCATTTGCAATGCAATAGGTCTCTCATTTACACAAGTTTGAGCTATTGACGTTGTAAATAGCAATGCCTTTTATTTTTGTTTTTAAAACATAAATAAAAGGCATTTTCATTTACCATGCTAATAGCAGAAACACACGTAAATGCAAGACCTATTGCATTGCAAATGCTTGTTTTCAAAGTTTGATGCCGGAGCAATTGCATAATCACAATGAAAACATGAACAATCATCCACCAAGGCACATACTCAGGTCAGCTGTGAGATACTTCAGTCAGAGGGGTAGAAAAAAAATGTTGGCAGGGTTTGCTAGTAGCAAAGGGAAAGAAATGATTCGCTCATGTATCACTAAATGGCTCACTCACTAAACATTTCTTGATTTGTGAACAATCTTCTCAGCAGACCTCGTTAAAACCTCAATGAACCAATCAGGGGTGAGTACCCACACTTATTGTTTTTACCCTCGCGCTGCACACAAAGGTCAGGCGATGCCAGGGCTCTCTATAACACGTTGGAATCTGGCACAGAGGAGAAACGCACACAGTACTCAGGTGCCTGGCCTGTCGTCGTCTCTACTGAGGGGCAAAACCAGCTTCTAGCTTTCCTTTTAAAAAACAAACATGAACCGAACGAGCAACGGGCCAGTCTGCTTGTGCAACTGCTAGCCACCCCTCCCCTCCAACGGTGCCTTTGTAGCATTTTTCTCGAGGGACTTTATCAACACACGAGAGACCAACTGTGCTTTTTTTGTTTTTCTTTAGTAGGAAGCAAGAAAAACTGGGTAAACTGAGGCCAGGAACCCCCACTGAGCAGCGCCTGGATCATGGGACTGTTTGGCACCTTCTGTGCGCCTGCAAGAAAAGACAAAACCAACATCCTGGATAAAGGCCCCCAAAGCAAATATTTTAGTACATATCAGTGGCCAAAGAAGACAGAGTAACGGAAGCCTTCTGGGCTCTGGCATTACTCTACAGACTCTGGCAAGACCATTTTCTGAACACTGAAGTCACCGGCGGCGACTAGGATATCAATACCGGAAATGGAGGAAAAGTCAATAACTGCAGCAGTGAACTTGTGTCTTTTTTCTCTTCAAATTGGTGAGGAAATACCTCTGAGACTATCCCACTACAGGCTCGATGCCAGTATTCCCATTTCTATAACCAAAACTAGGTCTAGGCTCTAGGGCAATAAGGACAAGCCTTACTAATGATAAACCAAAAAACAAGCACCAGTATTGCCAACTACTTAGAAAAATTAGTGGGCCTAGGCGTGCCCACGTTACTTACTCTGTTAATTAGTAAGTACCCGGACTACTTTTTTTATCCAGAATGAATCAATTGTTTTAATTCTCAATTTATAAACAAAACATCATTATACAATATTCACATGTTTTAACACCAAAATATTTACACTCCACATTACATTAACACAACAATTCATACATTTGGTACCACTTTCAACCATGCATACATATCCTCACACACATGAAAAAACGATTTCCATCAATTAACATATAATATATTTAAAAAAATCAATTCTAAGAAAATACAACACAGGAAAATCAGATCAAATGCTAAGCAATTAATTGTGTTTTCAAGAAAGAATCCTAGTGTTGCGCAAAAAGGTCTACGCGTTTCGAAAACCCTTTGCTTCTAGGGAATTCTCGTCAGGACCACGTAGCTGTAAATTAAAAAACAAGAAAGGGTCAGTCTCAAGAGACGACCACCCTTGTCACACCACTCAAAAATGAAGGGATAAACTAATCCTACCTCAAGGTGCTTGTTTTTTTTCCCGTGCCCTCGAGGATTCTGAAAAAGATAGGGATACCAGGCTAGCTCAGAAACCAATCTAGGTGCTCCTCAGAGCCAAAACAAAAAACGTGAAGAACACATAAATCATGCAAAACTGATTCAGGTACTCACATCAGCCCCTTGTACTGTTAATGTTGATGGGAGTGTGGAATCTGTGTGACGATAGAAGCATGCGTCAGGAACTTATTTAATTTGAACACACTTTTTTAACAACTAGGTGCAGGCAAAGCGTGGCGGCTAACTTACTTGTGCTGCTTTATGTTGGCGTGTATCTGGATTCCGCCATGGACGTGTCGCCGAATGTAAATGATTCCGCATGTATGGCGCCTCTCTAAAAAATAAATAGAGGGTTTTTTTTTAGTGCGTGGAGTCAGGCGCCCTTTGAAGGGGGAGAAGTGCGGACGGCTAAATGCCAGTCATTGGAGAGGTCTTACCGGTTGATTTTCGACCTCGGCCGCAGTCGTTCAGTCCTGTCAGCTCGAAGTCACAGCCTCCATTGTGTGGGAGCGGTCTGTGTAACAGAGATGGTCGCGTGTGAGGTTAAAGCGTGACCTAGCTTCTCCGCGCTCGGAATTCTGGGATTTGAAGTTTAAATGGAATGACCGCCTGTACGTGAACTGTGTTTCGGGTGTACCTGCTGTTGGATTGGTTATGCAGTTTTGACTTAGTGTCCTATTCCACAAAATTGGTGAATGGTAGGGGTTCTAGTGATGTATTGAGGTGAATGCACCCCAGGTCCTCAGATTCAGTCTATTGATATGCCCAAGTGCGTATCGCTTTTACTGTTCAAAGTCGATAAAGTTCTGAAAATTCATTGAGGCCTTCAACTGATGTATTACATTTGATAATTAGCATTGCCTCGCTACGGGATAGTTTATTTTCGAGGTCCCCACCTCTTGGATCCTTTTCGATTTTGGCAATCACCGTCCATCTTAGGTCATCCAGTGTATGTTTTTCTGTATGCTAGTGGTCAACCAGTGGGGCATTAATTACCTTCTTTTTAATTCGCGATTTGTGCTGTGTGATGCGGCATCGCACTTCTTGGCTTGTTTTGCCAATATACAGTTTATTGCACGGGCATCTAATCCCATAGATGACGTATCGGGATTTACAATTGGAAAATCTTTCATGTTTCCAAAAGACTTCTCCGTGTTGGAAGAGAAAGCCTTCTTCTGTGCTTTCGCAACAGAAACAGGAACCGCATTTGTGGTGGCCTCTCAAAGGTGGTAAACCCACGTAAGAACCCACTGTCAACTGTTCTTTCTTTTTTAATGCTGCTCTCACTAGATGGTTGCCCACACTTTGATCTTTTTTATATGCGAACAACGGTTTTTGTTTCAAGGAGTCATCAACCTTTTCGACGAGATGCCAATTTTGCAGTATAGTTTTTTTCACTTGATTGGAGTAAGGACAATAGGTTGAAACACACACTATCCGGTTTAGTGGGGGTTTATCTCTTTTTTCTAGAAGAGTTTCTCTGGGAACCCACCAGGCTCTCTTCATTGACCGTTTGAGCAACTTCTTGGGATAACCTCTCGCTACCAAATTTTCGGTGAGGTTATTTGCATGTATAAAATATTCCTCCTTCTGGTGACAGTTCCTCCTTATTCGCAGGTATTGACCGAAGGGAAGATTTTCTTTTAAATTGCGCGGGTGATTACTTTCGAAGTGCAGAGCTTTGTTCCGGTCAGTTTGTTTCTTAAAAAGAGTGGTAATTAAACCGTCATCTGTTGGATACACTTCAACATCCAAAAAAGCCATTTTTATTTTGGAGTGGTTCATGCTGAATTTGATTTCTTGTGTTCTAGAATTTAGCCATTCGTGAAAATGTTCCAAGTCCTCCTCACTCCCTCTCCAGGTCATAAAAACATCGTCGATGTATCGACTCCAACTTGAGATGTTTCCAGCAAAAGGATTGTTGTGGTAAATAAATTTTTCTTCGTAGAGTGCCATGAAGAGCACCGCTAATTCTGGGGCAAAAGGGCAGCCCATTGCTACTCCACTGGTTTGAAAAAAGAATTGTCCATTGAAGTTGAAATATTTATTCTTCAGCGCGAATGTAGCTAGTTCCATTATAAATTCAGTAGGGACTCGCGTGGGTTTTTCTCTTTCTTCCAGAAACAATTGGATGGCGTCTAATCCATCATCCTGGGGGATTTGAGTATAAAGTGCGGTTACATCTAAGGTAACTAAAAAGTCCTGATTTTCCTCAAATGAAATAGTTGGTAATTTAGAGATAAAGTCTGTCGTATCTCTCAGGTATGATTTAACTGTGGAAAGGAATGGTTTGAGAAAGAAATCTACGAACTTTGAAATCGGTTCCAATAATGACTCACACCCGGAGACAATTGGTCTCCCGGGAGGTGCATTGGCGTCCTTGTGAATCTTGGGAAGGACATAAAAAAGTGGTATTCTGGGGTTAGTACATTTCAGATATTCGTGCTCTTTTTTTCCGATAATTCCTTTTTCGAATCCCCCGTCCAGTATTGAATGTAACTGTAGTTGTAAGTCTCTAGTGGGGTCATTGGGAATTTTTCGATAGCATCTTGTGTTGTTTAATTGGCTCATCACTTCTATGGTGTATTTCTCAGTGTCCCAGATAACAATAGACCCGCCTTTGTCAGCTTGTTTTATTGTCACTGATGTGTCTCGTAGCGAGGCAATGCTAATTATCAAATTTAATACATCAGTTGAAGGCCTCAATGAATTCTCAGAACTTTATCGACTTTGAACAGTAAAAGCGATACGCACTTGGGCATATCAATAGACTGAATCTGAGGACCTGGGGTGCATTCACCTCAATACATCACTAGAACCCCTACCATTCACCAATTTTGTGGAATAGGACACTAAGTCAAAACTGCATAACCAATCCAACAGCAGGTACACCCGAAACACAGTTCACGTACAGGCGGTCATTCCATTTAAACTTCAAATCCCAGAATTCCGAGCGCGGAGAAGCTAGGTCACGCTTTAACCTCACACGCGACCATCTCTGTTACACAGACCGCTCCCACACAATGGAGGCTGTGACTTCGAGCTGACAGGACTGAACGACTGCGGCCGAGGACGAAAATCAACCGGTAAGACCTCTCCAATGACTGGCATTTAGCCATCCGCACTTCTCCCCCTTCAAAGGGCGCCTGACTCCACGCACTAAAAAAAAACCTCTATTTATTTTTTAGAGAGGCGCCATACATGCGGAATCATTTACATTCGGCGACACGTCCATGGCGGAATCCAGATACACGCCAACATAAAGCAGCACAAGTAAGTTAGCCGCCACGCTTTGCCTGCACCTAGTTGTTAAAAAAGTGTGTTCAAATTAAATAAGTTCCTGACGCATGCTTCTATCGTCACACAGATTCCACACTCCCATCAACATTAGTGGAGAAGTGTGGCTCACTGGTTAGAGGAGGCAGACCTGGAAGCAGAGGTCAGCCCGGGACCAGGTTTCAATTCCCGGCTCGGCGGGGTCTTGAGTCCTAAAATGTCCATGGACTTGACAATTCTCGCTCCGGTGCCTACCCGATTCACGGGTTCACACTCTGCGACTCTGGGCAATAGCTTGCTTAATCTCCACAACGGCCCCTCGCGGCGGGATGCCTGGCTTTCACCTTGCGGATACCCTGCCGGGGTTATCTCACAGGTGAATACCAGGACGGGTTCCCTAAGCAAGCGCTTAGAAACCGCTTGGTGATTTGCGCTATATAAATTCCTGTACATTTACATTAACAGTACAAGGGGCTGATGTGAGTACCTGAATCAGTTTTGCATGATTTATGTGTTCTTCACGTTTTTTGTTTTGGCTCTGAGGAGCACCTAGATTGGTTTCTGAGCTAGCCTGGTATCCCTATCTTTTTCAGAATCCTCGAGGGCACGGGGAAAAAAAACAAGCACCTTGAGGTAGGATTAGTTTATCCCTTCATTTTTGAGTGGTGTGACAAGGGTGGTCGTCTCTTGAGACTGACCCTTTCTTGTTTTTTAATTTACAGCTACGTGGTCCTGACGAGAATTCCCTTGAAGCAAAGGGTTTTCGAAACGCGTAGACCTTTTTGCGCAACACTAGGATTCTTTCTTGAATACCACTTTTTTATGTCCTTCCCAAGATTCACAAGGACGCCAATGCACCTCCCGGGAGACCAATTGTCTCCGGGTGTGAGTCATTATTGGAACCGATTTCAAAGTTCGTAGACTTCTTTCTCAAACCATTCCTTTCCACAGTTAAATCATACCTGAGAGATACGACAGACTTTATCTCTAAATTACCAACTATTTCATTTGAGGAAAATCAGGACTTTTTAGTTACCTTAGATGTAACCGCACTTTATACTCAAATCCCCCAGGATGATGGATTAGACGCCATCCAATTGTTTCTGGAAGAAAGAGAAAAACCCACGCGAGTCCCTACTGAATTTATAATGGAACTAGCTACATTCGCGCTGAAGAATAATTATTTCAACTTCAATGGACAATTCTTTTTTCAAACCAGTGGAGTAGCAATGGGCTGCCCTTTTGCCCCAGAATTAGCGGTGCTCTTCATGGCACTCTACGAAGAAAAATTTATTTACCACAACAATCCTTTTGCTGGAAACATCTCAAGTTGGAGTCGATACATCGACGATGTTTTTATGACCTGGAGAGGGAGTGAGGAGGACTTGGAACATTTTCACGAATGGCTAAATTCTAGAACACAAGAAATCAAATTCAGCATGAACCACTCCAAAATAAAAATGGCTTTTTTGGATGTTGAAGTGTATCCAACAGATGACGGTTTAATTACCACTCTTTTTAAGAAACAAACTGACCGGAACAAAGCTCTGCACTTCGAAAGTAATCACCTGCGCAATTTAAAAGAAAATCTTCCCTTCGGTCAACACCTGCGAATAAGGAGGAACTGTCACCAGAAGGAGGAATATTTTATACATGCAAATAACCTCACCGAATATTTGGTAGCGAGAGGTTATCCCAAGAAGTTGCTCAAACGGTCAATGAAGAGAGCCTGGTGGGTTCCCAGAGAAACTCTTCTAGAAAAAAGAGATAAACCCCCACTAAACCGGATAGTGTGTGTTTCAACCTATTGTCCTTACTCCAATCAAGTGAAAAAAACTATACTGCAAAATTGGCATCTCGTCGAAAAGGTTGATGACTCCTTGAAACAAAAACCGTTGTTCGCATATAAAAAAGATCAAAGTGTGGGCAACCATCTAGTGAGAGCAGCATTAAAAAAGATAGAACAGTTGACAGTGGGTTCTTACGTGGGTTTACCACCTTTGAGAGGCCACCACAAATGCGGTTCCTGTTTCTGTTGCGAAAGCACAGAAGAAGGCTTTCTCTTCCAACACGGAGAAGTCTTTTGGAAACATGAAAGATTTTCCAATTGTAAATCCCGATACGTCATCTATGGGATTAGATGCCCGTACAATAAACTGTATATTGGCAAAACAAGCCAAGAAGTGCGATGCCGCATCACACAGCACAAATCGCGAATTAAAAAGAAGGTAATTAATGCCCCACTGGTTGACCACTGGCATACAGAAAAACATACACTGGATGACCTAAGATGGACGGTGATTGCCAAAATCGAAAAGGATCCAAGAGGTGGGGACCTCGAAAATAAACTATCCCGTAGCGAGGCAATGCTAATTATCAAATTTAATACATCAGTTGAAGGCCTCAATGAATTTTCAGAACTTTATCGACTTTGAACAGTAAAAGCGATACGCACTTGGGCATATCAATAGACTGAATCTGAGGACCTGGGGTGCATTCACCTCAATACATCACTAGAACCCCTACCATTCACCAATTTTGTGGAATAGGACACTAAGTCAAAACTGCATAACCAATCCAACAGCAGGTACACCCGAAACACAGTTCACGTACAGGCGGTCCTTCCATTTAAACTTCAAATCCCAGAATTCCGAGCGCGGAGAAGCTAGGTCACGCTTTAACCTCACACGCGACCATCTCTGTTACACAGACCGCTCCCACACAATGGAGGCTGTGACTTCGAGCTGACAGGACTGAACGACTGCGGCCGAGGACGAAAATCAACCGGTAAGACCTCTCCAATGACTGGCATTTAGCCATCCGCACTTCTCCCCCTTCAAAGGGCGCCTGACTCCACGCACTAAAAAAACCCCTCTATTTATTTTTTAGAGAGGCGCCATACATGCGGAATCATTTACATTCGGCGACACGTCCATGGCGGAATCCAGATACACGCCAACATAAAGCAGCACAAGTAAGTTAGCCGCCACGCTTTGCCTGCACCTAGTTGTTAAAAAAGTGTGTTCAAATTAAATAAGTTCCTGACGCATGCTTCTATCGTCACACAGATTCCACACTCCCATCAACATTAGTGGAGAAGTGTGGCTCACTGGTTAGAGGAGGCAGACCTGGAAGCAGAGGTCAGCCCGGGACCAGGTTTCAATTCCCGGCTCGGCGGGGTCTTGAGTCCTAAAATGTCCATGGACTTGACAATTCTCGCTCCGGTGCCTACCCGATTCACGGGTTCACACTCTGCGACTCTGGGCAATAGCTTGCTTAATCTCCACAACGGCCCCTCGCGGCGGGATGCCTGGCTTTCACCTTGCGGATACCCTGCCGGGGTTATCTCACAGGGGAATACCAGGACGGGTTCCCTAAGCAAGCGCTTAGAAACCGCTTGGTGATTTGCGCTATATAAATTCCTGTACATTTACATTAACAGTACAAGGGGCTGATGTGAGTACCTGAATCAGTTTTGCATGATTTATGTGTTCTTCACGTTTTTTGTTTTGGCTCTGAGGAGCACCTAGATTGGTTTCTGAGCTAGCCTGGTATCCCTATCTTTTTCAGAATCCTCGAGGGCACGGGGGAAAAAAACAAGCACCTTGAGGTAGGATTAGTTTATCCCTTCATTTTTGAGTGGTGTGACAAGGGTGGTCGTCTCTTGAGACTGACCCTTTCTTGTTTTTTAATTTACAGCTACGTGGTCCTGACGAGAATTCCCTTGAAGCAAAGGGTTTTCGAAACGCGTAGACCTTTTTGCGCAACACTAGGATTCTTTCTTGAATACCACTTTTTTATGTCCTTCCCAAGATTCACAAGGACGCCAATGCACCTCCCGGGAGACCAATTGTCTCCGGGTGTGAGTCATTATTGGAACCGATTTCAAAGTTCGTAGACTTCTTTCTCAAACCATTCCTTTCCACAGTTAAATCATACCTGAGAGATACGACAGACTTTATCTCTAAATTACCAACTATTTCATTTGAGGAAAATCAGGACTTTTTAGTTACCTTAGATGTAACCGCACTTTATACTCAAATCCCCCAGGATGATGGATTAGACGCCATCCAATTGTTTCTGGAAGAAAGAGAAAAACCCACGCGAGTCCCTACTGAATTTATAATGGAACTAGCTACATTCGCGCTGAAGAATAATTATTTCAACTTCAATGGACAATTCTTTTTTCAAACCAGTGGAGTAGCAATGGGCTGCCCTTTTGCCCCAGAATTAGCGGTGCTCTTCATGGCACTCTACGAAGAAAAATTTATTTACCACAACAATCCTTTTGCTGGAAACATCTCAAGTTGGAGTCGATACATCGACGATGTTTTTATGACCTGGAGAGGGAGTGAGGAGGACTTGGAACATTTTCACGAATGGCTAAATTCTAGAACACAAGAAATCAAATTCAGCATGAACCACTCCAAAATAAAAATGGCTTTTTTGGATGTTGAAGTGTATCCAACAGATGACGGTTTAATTACCACTCTTTTTAAGAAACAAACTGACCGGAACAAAGCTCTGCACTTCGAAAGTAATCACCTGCGCAATTTAAAAGAAAATCTTCCCTTCGGTCAACACCTGCGAATAAGGAGGAACTGTCACCAGAAGGAGGAATATTTTATACATGCAAATAACCTCACCGAATATTTGGTAGCGAGAGGTTATCCCAAGAAGTTGCTCAAACGGTCAATGAAGAGAGCCTGGTGGGTTCCCAGAGAAACTCTTCTAGAAAAAAGAGATAAACCCCCACTAAACCGGATAGTGTGTGTTTCAACCTATTGTCCTTACTCCAATCAAGTGAAAAAAACTATACTGCAAAATTGGCATCTCGTCGAAAAGGTTGATGACTCCTTGAAACAAAAACCGTTGTTCGCATATAAAAAAGATCAAAGTGTGGGCAACCATCTAGTGAGAGCAGCATTAAAAAAGATAGAACAGTTGACAGTGGGTTCTTACGTGGGTTTACCACCTTTGAGAGGCCACCACAAATGCGGTTCCTGTTTCTGTTGCGAAAGCACAGAAGAAGGCTTTCTCTTCCAACACGGAGAAGTCTTTTGGAAACATGAAAGATTTTCCAATTGTAAATCCCGATACGTCATCTATGGGATTAGATGCCCGTACAATAAACTGTATATTGGCAAAACAAGCCAAGAAGTGCGATGCCGCATCACACAGCACAAATCGCGAATTAAAAAGAAGGTAATTAATGCCCCACTGGTTGACCACTGGCATACAGAAAAACATACACTGGATGACCTAAGATGGACGGTGATTGCCAAAATCGAAAAGGATCCAAGAGGTGGGGACCTCGAAAATAAACTATCCCGTAGCGAGGCAATGCTAATTATCAAATTTAATACATCAGTTGAAGGCCTCAATGAATTTTCAGAACTTTATCGACTTTGAACAGTAAAAGCGATACGCACTTGGGCATATCAATAGACTGAATCTGAGGACCTGGGGTGCATTCACCTCAATACATCACTAGAACCCCTACCATTCACCAATTTTGTGGAATAGGACACTAAGTCAAAACTGCATAACCAATCCAACAGCAGGTACACCCGAAACACAGTTCACGTACAGGCGGTCCTTCCATTTAAACTTCAAATCCCAGAATTCCGAGCGCGGAGAAGCTAGGTCACGCTTTAACCTCACACGCGACCATCTCTGTTACACAGACCGCTCCCACACAATGGAGGCTGTGACTTCGAGCTGACAGGACTGAACGACTGCGGCCGAGGACGAAAATCAACCGGTAAGACCTCTCCAATGACTGGCATTTAGCCGTCCGCACTTCTCCCCCTTCAAAGGGCGCCTGACTCCACGCACTAAAAAAACCCCTCTATTTATTTTTTAGAGAGGCGCCATACATGCGGAATCATTTACATTCGGCGACACGTCCATGGCGGAATCCAGATACACGCCAACATAAAGCAGCACAAGTAAGTTAGCCGCCACGCTTTGCCTGCACCTAGTTGTTAAAAAAGTGTGTTCAAATTAAATAAGTTCCTGACGCATGCTTCTATCGTCACACAGATTCCACACTCCCATCAACATTAACAGTACAAGGGGCTGATGTGAGTACCTGAATCAGTTTTGCATGATTTATGTGTTCTTCACGTTTTTTGTTTTGGCTCTGAGGAGCACCTAGATTGGTTTCTGAGCTAGCCTGGTATCCCTATCTTTTTCAGAATCCTCGAGGGCACGGGAAAAAAAACAAGCACCTTGAGGTAGGATTAGTTTATCCCTTCATTTTTGAGTGGTGTGACAAGGGTGGTCGTCTCTTGAGACTGACCCTTTCTTGTTTTTTAATTTACAGCTACGTGGTCCTGACGAGAATTCCCTAGAAGCAAAGGGTTTTCGAAACGCGTAGACCTTTTTGCGCAACACTAGGATTCTTTCTTGAAAACACAATTCATTGCTTAGCATTTGATCTGATTTTCCTGTCTTGTATTTTCTTAGAATTGATTTTTGTAAATATATTATATGTTAATTGATGGAAATCGTTTTTTCATGTGTGTGAGGATATGTATGCATGGTTGAAAGTGGTACCAAATGTATGAATTGTTGTGTTAATGTAATGTGGAGTGTAAATATTTTGGTGTTAAAACATGTGAATATTGTATAATGATGTTTTGTTTATAAATTGAGAATTAAAACAATTGATTCATTCTGGATAAAAAAAGTAGTCCGAGTACTTACTAATTAAAAGAGTAAGTAACGTGGGCACGCCTAGGCCCACTAATTTTTCTAAGTAGTTGGCAATACTGGTGCTTGTTTTTTGGTTTATCAGTATTCCCATTTCGGCTCTCCCAGTGGCACCTAGCCCCATGCACCTCCTGCAGACACTATGTCTGCTCTGCCTGTAGCACTTAGCCCCATGCACCTCCTACAGACACTATGTCTGCTCTGCCTGTAGCACCTAGCCCCATGCACCTCCTGCAGACACCATATCTGCTCTGCCTGTAGCACCTAGCCTCAGGCACATCCTGCAGATGCTATCGGGGGCGGCTCTTCTGCTAAGGCGGCGGAGCGTCGTCCCACTGCATTTTGAGCAGTGGATAAAATAAAATGATAACACTATGTTATTATCATTTTATTTTTATATTTTACGGGGTGGTGCTTGGCTGTGTCACAGCCAGCAAGCGAACCTGACTGCTTAGTCGGCCGTCTTGGCCTGGCCAAACAGTCATGTACACTTAGCATGTTCCCCACCAGGCTGTAATGCACAGCCTGGTCAGGAACAAGCACAGGCTCCCACTGCCTGCCTGAGTGCCGAATAATGGAGCTCAGACCAATTACAACACTGGATTGCAGCATTGTGGTGATTGGCTGCTGGAGCCTGTTTGGGCTTCGTGCTTCAAGTCGCAACAGAAGAGGACAACGCGAGGCGAGTTGGCGGTCCGGGAGCAGGGTAAATCATTTTTTTTCTATCCTCCCGCCTCACCCATGCTATTTGGTGACAGCCGCCACTGGATGCTGTGTCGGCTCTTTATGAAGCACCTAGCCCATGCACATCCTTCAGACACCATGTCTGCTCTCCATGTACACCTAACCTTGCACCTAGCCCTATGTGCATCCTGCAGGCACCATGCCTGCCCTCCCTGTGGCACCTACCTCCATGCACCTCCTGCAGACACCATGTCTGCTCTGCCTGTAGCACCTAGCCTAATGCACATCCTGCAGACACCATGTCTGCTCTGTATATAGCACCTAGTCCCATTCACATCCTACAGACATCATGTCTGCTCTGCATGTAACACCAAGCCCCATCACAAACTGCAGACACCATGGCTGCTCTGCCTGTGGCACTTAACTCCATGCACCTCCTGCAGACATAATGTCGGCACTGCATGCTACACATATCTCCATGCGCATCCTGCAGACACCATGACTGCTCTACCTGTGGCACTTAGCTCCATGCACCTCCTGCAGACACCTTGTTGGCTCTGCATATAACACCTAGCCCACAGCACCTCCTGCAAACGCCACGTCAGCTCTGCATGTAACACCTAGCCCCATGCGCATCTTGCAGATACCATGCCTGCTCTGCCTGTAGGACTTAGCCCCATGCACCCCCTGCAGACTTCATGCCTCAGTGCCTTACATTGCTTGATACCAGTCAAGTACAATCTTCCTTTCTGCACCAGAAAAAAAGTGGCAGAGGAAAAGAAGAATAGGGAGGTCTACGAAAGAGAGAGTGACAAAGAAAATGAGGAAGAGGAATAAAATAAGTAGAGAAAGGGGCTTTGTTTGGAAAAAGAGGATGGTCTGTGCATGTAATACACAGAAAACCCTGCATAACTCTGGCCTAGAGATATAGGAAGATATCTGGGATGAGCTTTATGACAGAAAAACGAATGCCTAAACAACTCGGTCTTAACCACGACCGCGTCTTTACCACACATGCCACACATGCCGAATTATGTTGTACAGGCATGACTGGTAAAGATCAGACCCCAGCAACCTTGCCCTGAGCCCTAAAAGCCAGCCCCAATCCTGCAAACCACCTCACCCCCAACCCTAAAAACTAGTCCGACCCAAGCACCCCCACCCTAAGCTCTAAAACCGACCCCGAGCCCAGAAAACTGCCCCTTCCCCCTGCTCTAAAACCCAGTCCCAGCCCAAATTACTACCCCCACCTCAGCCCCCCCACCCTGAAAACTAAACAAAACTAAAGAACTACCCATCAAGCCGCCGTTGCTTCGAATGTCATCCCAAGGAAGTCTCCAGCACCCCCTCCCACTAGCTCCAATGCTAGACCGCTGACAGCCTTTACAACTCTTAGGCGTGATTAATGCATGTGCGTGGTAAAGGCATATGCGTGATAAAGGCATATAGGTGTTTAAGGCATATGGGTGGTTAAGGCATATGGGTGGTTAAGGCATATAGGTGATTAAGGTCAACGTGTTCCGCTTACGTTGTAACGGCACGCATGATTTAGCTCGTGTTGTTAATGTCATTTCCCCTGGGGAGTAATGCATCTGTCCATCGGGCTAGATGTGTCTCTTTTGAGAGATAACATAGTTTATTGGAGGGGGTTATCTAAGTATGTCAAGGTTTGCGTGTCTGTTGCTGGAATATGGGATGCCTGCTGGTACCAATGTGACAGTGTCTTGTGGTGAATATGAGGAGTTATGTTATGTTAACTGGGATTTATAGAGCGTATAATCACCGTCAGGTCTCTTAGCGCTGCGAGAGAGTGGCTAAACCCCACCAACAGTCATATGTACAACACTCGGAGGGGCTTATGCTGTTCCCAGAGCCTCCCTGAACAGAAGAGTCTTGAGTCTTTTCCTGAAAGGGAGGAGTGCAGGTTCCTTGCATAGGTTCTCAGGTAGCCGATTCCATATTTGAGGGATCAATACAAAATAGGCTCTGCCGCCTTTTATATGTTGTTTTGAACCGGGGGCAGGCCAGTAGGCCTGCTTCGGACGACCAGAGGGTACGTCCAGGCACATAGCTCGCTAGGCGCTCCATGATGTATACAAGGGCCTGGCCATGAATGGCTTTGTAGGCGATGCAGAGGACTTTGAACTTCGCTCTCTGTTTAATGGGAAGCCAGTGCAACTGCTGTAGTAAAGGGGTTGCGTGCACCCATCTTTGGAGCCTGAAGATCAACCTAGCTGCATCGTTCATGGCCACTTGTAGTTTACTGATCAGTTTCTCTGGGAGACAAATGTATACGGCATTGCCGTAATCAGCCGTGACACGATCATTGCTGACACGACCATCTGTAATGTGGCAATTGAGAGGAGGGGGGCTAGTTTCCGCAGTTGTCTCAGTAAGCCCACACAGGTCCCAACGACGGTGGAAACTTGGTTTGACTTGGAATGTTTGGCATCAATTTTGATACTTAAGCTTTTTACAACTGGGACTGGCGTTGGGGTAGTACCAAGCTCTTGTGGCCAGAAGAGGTCATTTCAGGCGTTGTTTTTGGTAGTAATGGCGAGGACCTCAGTTTTATCGGGATTGATTTTAAGCGAATTGGCTGTCATCCAGTTAACTCTGTACGTTTTGCGCATGTGCGTGGGCCTGGGAAGAATTGTCAATCTGAAGAATTATTTCTGAGGTGTTGCTAGCGGTGTGAGACTCTCTTGAAGGGAAGTATGACAGAACCACACAAAGGCTGTTTCCCCTCTTGAAAATATGCAATGGTCTTGGAATTCTAAAATGGTTTGTTGAGGCTGTGTCCAGGATTGATAGGACTATGCAAATGTTAATTGGGATGACGAGAGGAGCTGCTAGGGGAGAGGAGTTGACCTAACGGCTAGGGAGGTCGACTTCGGAGTTGGGGAACCAGGTTCGAGTCTTGGCAGGGACACATAACATCCTGTGATTCTGGGCAAATCATTTAATCTCCCCATGCCTAAAAAAAATTAATGTGTCACAACTGTTGCTCGTGTAAAGTGCTCTCAAACCCGATACAAGTTCGCTCTATATAAAACTCCATTACGAAAAAAAAAATGTGACGCATTGTTGGGACAATGGAATGGTCTGCTGGAACAATGCAACAGTCCGTTAGGGCAATGGAAAGTGTGCAGAGTGTTACGGTGTGATAAATCAAAGCGAGGTACTGCTGGTACAGTGTAATGGACAGTTGGAATTATGCAAAAGTAGCATGTGAGGGTCTATGAAGACAATCAGAGGGCCTGCTAGGTCTGTTCGAGGGTCTGCATAAACTGAGATGGTCTGCTGGTATAATTCAAGAACCTGCTAGGACATTACACAACAGTCTCTTGGCCACGTGAGAGTTTACTGGGAGCTCTGTGACATTCTATCAAGAACTATGCTAGAACCAAAGTGGGATGCAGAAGAACAACTTAGAAGACATTTGTTGTCTCATTTTGTAAATGATAGTTAAGGCATAAATATTAAAATAGAACCCATCAGACACCCAGAGGTAGGCAAACATACATTAAATTATATAAATTCAATGTTGATGGATTTTGCCCACAAATCTGTTTTTCTACAAAAACAATGCTGTGTTGTAACTATGGCCACGCCATAGCAAAGACGTTTCTGATAAGAGTCTGATTGATTCAGGATGAGTGAAGACAGGGCATTTTCTGCGGCTGGGAGGCTGATATAGGATACAAAGCAGCAGAAAAGAAGTCTGCACCTGATTATCAGCAGGCAGGATACAAACATAGCAAACATCGTGTCTGCAGGATGTGTATGGGGGTAGGTGCTACAGAAATATGTGCATGAGGCTAGGTGCTACAGGCAGAGCAGGCATGGTGTCTGTAGATTGTGCATGAGGCTAGGTGCTACAGGCAGAGTAGGCATGGTGTCAGCGGGATGGGCATGAGGCTAGGTGCTACAGGCAGAGCAGGCATGGTGTCTGCAGGATGTGCATGAGGCTTGGTGTACAGTTAGCGTAGACATGGTGTCTGCAGGACGTGCACGGCTCAATTGCCTGTGACCTGGGTGATGGTTACCTGTCTGGGACGCATCCATGTACGTAAGACACATTGACCACATTTTACATGACTGGATGCTGGTAAATTGCTGCCAAGTGGCCCAGTGTCATGTGTGATACCTTCAGTCAATGCTATCTTTTTAGGCAACAGCACTCTGCAGACTGGGGACTTTAACCCGTGCTTGTAATGCTCAAAGTGGACAATGCAACATGATCTCAGCTAAAAAGCCAGGACTGGTGGAAAGTATGGTGCCCACCTCACTCCATCTCATCACAGACACCATTGTTTTCTGTCCTGGATGTTTGTGTAACAACCAAATACATTCTGGGTGTTGTAGTTTTTGTTTACATCTATTGAGCTGATTAGACTTAACCCTTTCAGGGCTCATGACGGAATGGTTCCGTCAAAAGCACAAGTTCTAGTGTGCTCATGACGAACCATTCCGTCATGAGCACATGCTTAGGAAATCTCTCTGCTGCAGACAGCAGAGGGATTTCCTTTTTTTTGCCTGGGGAGGTGGGGAAGAGCTTCCCCAACGTCCCCAGGCCGATTTTTGTATTTCATTGAAATGACGATTGCCCACATGGTGCGCTATCGTCATTACAATGAAATCGAAGCTGAAACTTAGTTTCAGTTTCTCAGTTTTGGTTCTTGTGGAGCTATCTCAGCCCCCCTAGCACTGAAAAAGAAGGAAGAGGTATCGTTCGAAAGGGGAGAATCTCCCCTTTTCAATGGTACCTTTCCCTAGTGGATCCCTGCTTGGGGCTAACCCCAGGAGGGTGATCCCCTAGCAGGGATCTACCCACTAGCACCAGGGATGGGGGGCGGCCCCTTGGGCAAGGGCCTTTGCTCCCCCATTTTCTTTTAGGCACAACAGTCTTTCTGCACCCCCCTCCCCCCCGGGTGCAGAAAGCCCACTAGACACCAGGGATTTTTGTTTTTATTGACGTTGGGTTGGGGGCTGCCCAAAAAGGGCATGCCAATGCCCTCCCCAGAGAAATGTCAGTCTTTCTGCCCCCTCAGGGGTCAGACGGGGCAGTAGCCCCCAATCTGCCCCCACGGGGGGGCAGAAAGCCCACTAGACACCAAGGATTTTTGTTTTATTGATGTTGGGGCAGGGGATGCCCAAAAAGGGCATGGCAATGCCCCCTCAGAATGTTAGTCTTTCTGCCCCCCTGGAGGGCAGGTGGGGGCAGTAGCCCCCAATCTGCTCCCCGTGGGGGGGGGCAGAAAGCCCACTAAAAACCAGGGATTTTTTCTTTATTGATGTTGGGTTGGGGGCTGCCCAAAAAGGGCATGACAATGCCCCCCGCACCTGAGAAACGTCAGTCTTTCTGCCCCCAGTCGGCAGATGGGGGTATTAGCCCCCAGTCTGCCCCCGGGGGGGGGGCGCAGAAAGCCTACTAGAAACCAGGGATTTTTTTTTTATAATGTAGGGGTGGGGGCTGCCCAGAATGGGCATAATAATTCCTCCACCCCAAAAACAATTACCACAGTCTTTCTACCCCTCCCAGGAGGCATCTTGGGGCACTAGCCCCTTATCTGCTCCCAGTGGGGGGGCAGAAAGCCCACCAGGCCTCAGGATTTTTTTTATTCAGGGGTGAATTCAGCCCAGAGTGGACATGCCAATGCCCACATCTCCCCCAAAAAATGCCAGTGCCTTTCTGCCCCCCTGGGGGCTGATGGGGGCAGTGGCCCCTGATATGCCACTGGGGGGGGGGGGCAGAAAGCCCAATAAGCTTTAGCGATTGCAGCGGCTTTTTTATGTGTGGGGGTGGGGGCAGCCCAGAATGGGTATACCAATGTCCCCACCACCAAAACAATAGCCACAGTCATTCTGCCCACTAGGTACAAACTTGTTTTTAGTAATATGCCTACCTGTGGATTTTGGGCCCTAGCGCATCCTGCACATAGGGAAACCTAGCAAACCTGTATATTTTTGAAAACTAGACACCAAGGGGAATCCAGGATGGGGTGACTAGTGTGCCTCTCACCAGGTTCTATTTCCCAGAATCCCTTGCAAACCTCAAACTTAGTTAAAAAAAAAAACACTTTTTTCCTCACAATTCTGTGATAGAAAGTTCTGGGAACTGCGTGGAGCCACAAAATTCCACCCACCCGCATTACCCAAAGTCTTCAGAGAAAAATTGTACCTCACTTGTGAGGGTAGGCCTTGTACCCGCGACAGGAAACGGCCCAAAACGCAACGTGGACACACCACATTTTACAGTGAAAACTGACAGTATTTGGCAAAGTGCCTAGCTATAGATTTTTAACCCTAGCTCTGTCGGTACCTAGGGAAACCTAGCAAACATATACATGTTTAAAAACTAGACACCCAGGGGAATCCAGGATGGGGTGCCTTGTCTGGCTCTCACCAGGTTCTATTACCTAGAATCCCTTGCAAACCTCAAAATGTATTTAAAAAAACAATTTCCTCACATTTCTGTGGTGGAAAATTCTGGACTCTGTGTGGATCCACAAAATTCCACCAAGCCTGCATTCCCCAAAGTCTTACGTGAAAAATGGTAGCTCACTTGTATGGGTGGGTCAAGTAACCGCGACAGGCAGGGGCCCAAAACCTATTGAGGCGACATTAAAATTACCTATCACAAAACAACCTGGTTTTGCAAGGAGGGGTCCCATGAGTTTTTTGCCCCGGGCTCGCCGATCATCTAAGGAAACCTACCAAACCCACATATTTCTGAAAACTAGACACCCTGGGGTGTCCAGCAAGGTATGGCTTGTGTGGATTCCCCAACATTTCCCTACCGAGAATCCCATGCAAACATCAAATTTAGATGAAAAAATCACTTTTTGCTCAAATTCCGGTGTGGGAAAGTTTTGGAATCTGCCTGGATCCACAAATTTCCTTCTACACAGCATTTCCCCAGGTCTCCCGATACAAATGATGCCTTACTTGCAGAGATGGGTCAAGTACCTGCAAAAGGCAAGGGCCCAAAACCTATTGAGGCGACATCAAAATTACCTATCACAAAACAACCTGGTTTTGCAAGGGGGGATCCCATGAGTTTTTATCACCAGGCTCGGCAGACGCCAATGGAAACCTACCAAACCCACACATTTCTGAAAACTACACACCCGGGGGAGACTAGCAAGGTAAGGCTTACGTCAGTCCCCCAACATTTCCCTACCCAAAATCCCCTGCAAATCTTAAATTTTGTTGAAAAAATAAATGTTTCTCACATTTCTGTATGGGAAAGTTGTAGGTTCACCGGGCTGACCCAAATTTACTACCACCCAGTGTTCCCCCAGGTCTTCAGATAAAAATGGTACCTCACTTCTGTGGGTAGGCATAGTGGCTGCAACAGAAAATGGCCAAAATTGTACTGTGGAGACGTCAAAATTACCTATAACAAAACAACCTGGTTTTCGGGGGGGAGCGCCAGGGATTTTGGCCCCGGACTTGCCGCCATCTAGGGTAACCTACCAAACCCACACATTTCTGAAAACTAGATATCCTGGGGAGTCCAATGAGGTATGGCTTGCGTGGATTCCCCAACGTTTCCTTACCCAGAAACCCCTGCAAACCTCACATTTAGCTGAAAAAAACAAAATTTCCACATATTTGTGTGTGGAATCACCGTGGTGGCATAAATGTCCTACTCACAGTGTTCTCCCTAGTGTCCCAAGTAAAATGATAATTCACTTGTGTGTGTGTCAAATGCAGAATTGGCCAAAAACATATTTTTTTAAAAATGTAGCGCTTAAGAATTTTCGATGCTATACCCTTAATCCCTATGTTTAGGGCTCTTCCTAGTCACAGGACGTTGCCCCACCCACACAAGTGAGGTATCATTTTACTCTGGAGATTGGGGGGAACGCTGTGGGGTAGGGCTTTTGTGCCGGCATGGTGATTCCACCCATAAATATGTGGAAAATGTGTTTTTTTCAGCTAAATTTTAGGTTTGCAGGGCATTCTGGGTAGGAAAACATTGGGGGATCCACACAAGCCATACCTCCCTGGACTCCCCCGGGTGTTTAGTTTTCAGTAATGTGTGACTTTGGTAGTTTTCCAAGATGGCCACCGAGCCCAGGGCCAAAAACCCAGATGACCCCTCTTGCAAAACCAGGTTGTTTTGTGATAGGCCATTTTGATGTCTCCTCAATACGTTCCCCCAGGTCACCCGATAAAAATGAAATCTCACTCACGTGGGTGGGTCAAGTACCCGCGACAGGCAAGGGCCCAAAACGTATTGAGGAGACATCAAAATGACCTATCACAAAACAACCTGGTTTTGCAAGAAGGGTCACCTGGATTTTTGGCCCCTGCTCAGCGCCCATCTTGGATAACACATTTCTGAAAACTAGACACCCAGGGAAGTCCAGCGAGGCATGGCTTGCATGGGTCCCCAAACGTTTTCCTACCCCGAATGCCCTGCAAACCTCAAATTTAGCTTAAAGAACACATTTTTCCCATATTTTTGGGTGGAATCACCATGCCAGCACAAATGTCCTACCCCACAGCGTTTCGGTTTCCCTTAGTCTCCTGAGTAAAATGATTCCTCACTTGTGTGGGTGGGGCAAGGGCCTGTGACTGGGAAGAGCCCAAACCATAGGTAATAAAGGTATAGCACCGAGAATTTTAAGTGCTACATTTTAAATACGTTTCTAGCCAATTCTGCATTGGACACCTACATAAGTGAGGTATCATTTTACTCAGGACACTAAGGAGAATGCTGTGGGGTAGGACATTTGTGCCGCCATGGTGATTCCACGTAAAAATATGTGGAAAATGTGTTTTTTTAGCTAAATTTGAGGTTTGCATAGGAGTCTGGGTAGGGAAACGTTGGGAGAACCATGCAAGCCATACCTCATTGGACTCCCCAGGGTGTCTAGTTTTCAGAAATGTGTGGGTTTGGTAGGTTTCCCTAGATGGCGGCGAGCCCGGGGCCAAAACACTAGGTGCCTCCCCCCCAAAACCAGGTTGTTTTGTTATAGGTAATTTTGAAGTCTCAATAGTACGATTTAGGACATTTCCTGTTGCAGCCACTATGCCTACCCACACACGTGAGGTACCATTTTTATTGAGAGACCTGGAGGAACGCTGGGCGGTAGGAAATTTGTGGATCCATGATGCAGATTCCAGAATTTTCCCACACAGAAATTTGAGAAAAAAGTGATTTTTTTCAGCGAAATTTGAGGTTTGCAGGGGATTCTGGGTAGGAGAATGATAGGGGACCCATGCAAGCCATACTTGTGTCAAGTGTACAGAAATGTGTGGGTTTGGTAGGGTTCCCTAGGTGGCCGCCGAGGCTTGGGCCAAAAACTCATGGGACCACCCTTGCAAAACCAGGTTGGTTTGTGATAGGTAATTTTGATGTTGCCTCAATAGGTTTTGGGCCATTGCCTGTCGCGGGTCCTTGACCCATCCACGCAAGTAAGGTACCATTTTTCTTTAAACACTTTGGGGAACGGGGGTGGGTGGAATGTTGTGGATCCACACAGATTCCAGAACTTTCCACCACAGAAATGTGAGGAAAATGTTTTTTACACTTTTTTAGGTTTGCATGGGATTCTGGGTAACAGAGCCAGGTGAAAGCCAGTCAAGTCACTCCATCCTGGATTCCTCTGGGTGTCTAGTTTTAAAAAAAGTATAGGTTTGCTAGGTTTCTCTAGGTGCCGGCAGAGCTAGGGTTAAAAAACTACAGCTAGGCACTTTGCAAAAAAATTGTCATTGTTTACTGTGAAAATTTGGTGTGTCCACGTTGCGTTTCGGGCCGTTTCTTGCCGCGGGCACTAGACCTACCCACACAAGTGAGGTACCATTTTTCTCTGAAGACTTTGGGGAACGTGGGGTGTCCCTGCTGCGACCCGCTGACGGTTGGACACACAGCCGTTCCCCTCACGGCAGGACAAGGTGTGTCAGCAGCCACCAATCTGGGGTGTGTAGAATTTTGTGGATCCACACAGATTCCAGAACTTTCCACCACAGAAATGTGAGGGAAATGTGTTGTTTTTTTTACAATTTTCTAGGTTTGCAAGGGATTCTGGATAACAGAACCTGGTGAGAGCAAGTCAAGTCACCAGATCCTGGATTCTCCTGGGTGTCTAATTTTAAAAAATGTATAGGTTTGCTAGGTTCCCCTAGGTGCTGGCAGAGCTAGGGTTCAAAAACTACAGCTAGGCACTTTGCAAAAAAAGGGTAATTTTTAATTGTGAAAATGTGGGGTGTTCCACGTTGCGTTTTGAGCCGTTTCCTGTTGTGGGCACTAGGCCTACCCACACAATTGAGGTACCATTTTTATCGGGAGGCTTAGGGTAAGCCAGAATTGTAGAGCAACTGTTATTTCCTATTGACTTTCGATGCATTTCTGCCTTCCAAATGAAAGACAATGTGTAAAAAATAAGTCATTTTGAAAAATGCCTATATAATTCTCATGCTAGTATAGGTATTTAGCCCTGCCAAGTATGACGCATCAGGTGTTAGAGTAACGTATTTCAGTGTGGTGCTCCGCATCACCGTGCTGAAATGCATTGTCACGCATATCTGCATATGCCAGCTGCCACTGTGAAGTGGAAGGAACTGCGTGTTTGATAGGTGACAGAGCACAGCCTGTGGCGTGTGCGCGCTGTTCCCCCAGGCTTCGGGGCTTTCAGCTGAGCTAAGGATCCGCTGGCAGGCTCATCGTCATTTAATGCTACAATGTATCTATCTTATTCAGGAGGTGGTGATTCCATGGCGACGCGTGGCCGTGAGTCAGACAGCATGACTCCAGGGCTAGGCCCAACTGATACAATTGGACAGTGGCGCCACGGGGACCGTCATGTCCTGCTGCCATCTGGTGCAGCGGGAAGTTTAAGAGAAAAGCCAGCACTGCGTGGGCTCATTGGTTTGCAGGTGGTGCCGCGCTCAGCTTTCTCAGCACTGCTGTCTGCCCACAGGGGCCCCCATGCTGTGGGGCTTATGATGGCCGCCACATGTTGTGAATGCGATTTTGCCATGCCCGGCTGAGGAAGAGTGCAGTGGAGTGATCGGACATCGTGGAAGTCTTCTGTGACACTCACTGGACGGTAAGATTGGTGCAGCAGACGGTGCCAGGCCCGATAGAACTCAAATCAGTGACAGTCAGCCTGAACTAAGGCCAGCCGGCTTTTAAAATTAAATGATTGCCACGAGGGAGGGGCGGAGTGGATCATGGCATGAGCCTGGCACCAGTGCTGCAGAGTCCCCGACGCCAGTCAGGCTGCATCCCTGCCTTTACATTTCTCTCTCGCTCGTGTACTCGCAGAGGCTTGCCCCTCCAACCTCTTGTGCCTTGAGAAGACTCAGGGCCTGACCTTTGTGCCGGCAACCATGGTTCACTGTGAGCACAAAATATGCTGGTCCCTCAGGCACCATTGTAAGGCCCCTACTCAGGCTCTTCTCCTGCCACACACGGGGGTCTGTTTTGAACTTCTTAGCACTGCAGTCCTTGCTGCTGTGTCCCCAAGTAACCCCACGCTCAAACCATCACAGCAGCACAGAAATTCAGCTGAGCCTTTCCAGTAGTCTCAACTGGTGCCCATCGCTTTGTACATTCTAATTCTAATCTGTCTGGCTGCAGTGTTAGTTATGAAACTCAAGGAGAGGGGGCTCTTAAATCCAAAGGGATGGAGCACCCAATAATATTCAATCGTAAAAAGCATATTAGACCAGGAGGTAACTCTTGATTATATATATACTTTTTATAGCCACAAGCAAAGTACCTGACCGATTGAAAATTACAAAGGCAAGTGTTTTGATAAAAGAAATAAGAAACGGACGGTGCCATAATATTGAAATACCGCCGGATTGAAATAATTCGTTTTGGAGTGTTCCCCAAGTTAGATGATCTTATGTGACTGCTTCTAAACTACATTAAGTGACGATTTAAATAACGGCACGAAGGGAACACAGAGTAAGCAGATATATTTACATGTCTTTCAGAGGAAGGAAACCTGGGAGATACCTGAATACGACTAATCAGTACAATAGTCAACAAATAAAGAGATAAAAGGTATCCTTATTGACTTACACTATCGTTATGATCAAACATGGGCAAGATCAATATAAACAATAATGTTCTCTACTATCTTCTAGTATTCATGAGGAACATCTTTAAAACCTCATGTAAGGTGATAATACAATCAAAAAGCAAAACTCCGAGTGTAGTGTGACACCGGTGAGTGTATTCCATAAGATGTATTGGAATATTAAAGTTGAGAGTGTGGATGTATGAGTACCTCAAGTGGGATGTGGTCCGTCATCTGGAGGTGAGGGTTGACGCACTTATAAATGGTTCAGTCATCATGTATTTTTCAAAAAGGATTAGATTGAATACAAATGTGGTTGAGTATATATTATAGTTGTATTAGTATAAAATAGACAATGGAAGTAACATGATTTTGGTGTATTATTGAAATGATGTGAAATTTTAAAATGTGAACCTGCTGATTTATTTTTGTTTATTGTTTTATTCTTAGGTTTGATATTTAACAGATCTCTGATTTTAAATGTATCATATAAGGAGAACAAAGTAAATGTCCTGAAGAAGGTGGCTTTAATACAAATATGCCATCGAAACACGTCTACGCCTAATGATAAAGTGGTGTTAAATTGGGCCAGAGTCAGCACCAAGCTAGAGACAGGAAAAATAGATCGGTGCTCTAGGCTGTCTATTGGTTAAGCCTAATTAACACAAGTGAAGACAGAGTGTAATGTCTTTTTAGCTTCTCCTTTTGAAATTTGCTGCTGTTTTTAAATTTGCTTCTGTTTTTAAATTGTTGTTAAATATGAAGTACATTAATGTATAATATGTATTTGTGAAACTTTTCGATAAAATAAACCTGATGAATATATCTTTAAAATTTAGGAGTTGATTTATAAGTGCTTCACCTGGGATTCCTCATAAGTTGTGTGGGTGAGTTGTGATAGTAGTGGACTGGTTGAATTTGCAGCCTATCCAAAGGGAACTTTCTTTTTTAACTTGCAGTGTTAGTTACACTGTACGTTTCAAGAGTCCTGGAATGGAGCGAGTCTGCTGCGTCATGTACTAACCTGTTTTAATTGGGCACCGCCGGTGACTCTGGTCAGTGGTGTGCAGGTCTCTGTGTAATCTGCGGTGTGCTGTGATCTGTGCAAGGGGGGGGGAGTATAATTATTTTTGGTGTCACTAAATCGATGGGTAGTTTATGAAATAATGCTGCTGGCTGTGTACCTCAGCTGCTTAGTGCTAATTGTTGACCAGTCAATGCCCGTGCCTGTCTGCAGCAGTGTCCACGAGTCAGCTGTTGACTCTTAATTTTAAATTTAGGCAGCTCATCTGTCATGTGCTTAATGTACCTGCAACCTGGATGTCCCCTTATGAGTGTGAGAGGCACAGTGGGGCGGAGAGAGCGCCTCAGAACTCAAGGAGGGCTGGAGGTTCTGGGTGGCAGTGGTGTGTTTAAGAAGCAGACCATCTAGCACATTCACACATGTATCATGACCCTACATGTGTGTCAGCAGCCTGGGTGACCCCTTACAGCTGCGAGAGACATGGTAGGGCAGAGGGAGCACCTCAGAACTCAGGGAGGGCTGGAGTGGACCATTGGTGTTAGGTGCTTAAAAGCAGAGCGACTCACAAATGTACACCTGTAGTACGAGGCTGCACGTGCTCCCTGTGCCTGCAGCCTGGTTGTCCCCGTAGGCATAGTAGGGCGAATGGAGTGCCCCAGAACTCAGGGAGGGCGAGGCTGGGGGCCCTGGGGGTCATGGGCATGAGGTGCTTAGAAGCAGCGCGCCTCGCACATTCACACCTAAGTGACCTTCCATTTCTGGTGCTTTAAAGCAGTTTTAAGATTTTCTTAGTGTTTCTCATTCCTCAGATTGGTGTAATTTCTGATATTTATATCCTTTCCTCGTCTGTATTACTTAATTTTGCTCGCGAGAATGTGTCACTCATAGTTGTTGAAATGTCACTCATAATTGCACTGAAATTATGAAAATGTCACACATAGCAATCTGAAATCTTGGCAGCCATGGGTATTCCTAATTTCGGAAATGTGCAATTATCTACTGTTTCTAAACTCTATATGTTGTTTCCATTTCAGAAATACATAGGTGTCTTCCATGTATACATTTTCCCAGAATAATTGCTGTATACCCGGTACATAATAAAAAACCATTGCACGTTGCTGCTCAGTTATTTGCTCTGGGTTTGTCAGGTTCTTGGTGAACCTACAAGTCCTATATAGCCCCACAACCAGAAAGAACCAGCGGATGTAACGGTATATTGCTTTCAAACAGCTATTATAATTAGAAGAAGCTACAGGTGAAAACATTGACACAAATGGCTGTTTCTTTCAACTAATTTTCAATTTTTCCTATATTCAACAGTTAGTTTCTATAAACAAACCTTGAAGGATCTACACAAATGACCCCTTGCTGAATTATGAAATGTGTCTACTTTTCTAAAATGTATAGCTGTCTAGGCTCCATTATTGCTTTCACACCTATTTCTACCATTAACTGGAAAGAGGTTGAAAGCACAATCATAGCAAAAATAGGCTACGTCCCGAAAAATACCCAAACTGTTTAAAATATTTTGGTTTTCTGACAAACGTCTGCTTGTCCCTGAAAGCTGGGAAGATGGTGATTTCAGCACCACAACCCCTTTTTTGATACCATTTGCAGAGAAAAAAACAGACGCTTTCATCTATATCCCTTTTTTCCCATTTTTAAAAAAAAGCTGTATTTTGGCTAATTTCTGGGTCCCCTCCAGGGGAATCCATAAAGCCTGGGTACCTTTAGAATCCCCATGATGTTGGAAAAAAAGGACGCACATTTGGCATGGGTACTTTATGTGCTCAAAAAGTTACAGGGGCCTAAGCACGAACTAACCCACATAGCCCAAAAAAAGACTTAGCAGGGGGGGTGAGGCCTAGCAGCAAAGGGGTTAACACATCTGTAAACGAACTCCCGGAGCCCGAACCATTTTGCCCTTAGTTGCCCTTCGTCAGAGGGGCGGCCAACGCCTGGAATGCCTTACCTTTGGTACTGAGACAGAGCATGGACCTGATGGCCTTTCGGAAAAGTCTTAAAACGTGGCTTTTTACTCACTAGGCAGGAGGCTTGAAACCGACGGGAGCTATCACTACAGCGCCAGGACACCGGTTGGTAACAGCGCGCTCTATAAATGATATAAATAAATAAATAAATACACAAAATGACACGGCCACCCTCATTCAAAATGTCACACAAGACGTGAGGCCCCGTGGCAGTCACACTCCTTTGGGAGCTGCAGTATTTTGCTTGGAGGTGAATGTTTCCAGGACCCACTCAACAGTCATACCTGCGATTACACTTTCCATGAGTATACACCACGATATTTTTACAGTGGCATTGCAAAAGGGGGGGGGGCACGAGTTTTGATGGCGGCAGCCTCATCACATCCCCAAAGGCCTAGCTACTCCACTGTATTCATAAGCACACTCCGGTGCTATGCCCACACGCCAGTAAAGAATCTTTTCTCGCATGAGCGTGAGATCCGCTTGGGTGCCCAGGGAAAAGAAGGTGGGAACGCTTGACATCTTTACTCACTCCAGTTGTGTCCCACGCAGGATCTTAAAGGGCAGAGTGTTATCTTTAAGAGTCTTCATGCCATTAGGGCCGCCTTTTATGGGCGCGCGCCAGGTGCGGGCCTTTGAACTGTGTCAGACGCGGGAGCACCTGGTGACAGGCGGCCCGGGCGGCTGGGTGGGTCCCACCAGACGAGGGCCTGGCAGGTGAAGCTGTTAAACACGCCAGAGGGGCACGGGGTCAGCCCTGCGGTGGAAAATGAAAGACTTTCTGTTCCTGAGTATAGACCCTTCGCCAGGCTCACCTGTGAGCTAATTGCACCAGAGGTTAATGGAGTGCAATGCACACACAGGGTCGGGGGGAGTGCTGCACTTAAAGGGGCCATCCAGGGTAGGGAACAAAAGCAGGTTTGTTCGCCCGGGCCTGCCTCTCTGACAATCAGAAACGACAGACTTTCTAGAACGTTCATTTGTTTTATGATGTCAGCTGCGGCTTTGAGATGAGTCGTGAAATCATCCACCTGGACGGGCCCTTTAAGGTACAGTTCTGTATAGTTGCAAAGTGGTCCCAGACCACGTGACAAAGTGTATCCAGTTCTGGCTTTTCAGCCAACATCACTTTGCATGCTGGGTTTTAAACCTGTACGTGCACTGTTAAAGTGAAGCTTCGAGCCCTGAACAACGCTATTACTAACTAATGCAGGGTGAATACATAGCACAAATACCAATCATCCTAAGCAAGATTATTGGGTCCCATGCACACTATTTGGGCTTTCTGGTAGACAATAAACAGAGAAACACTGGAATCAGGGATATGGAATAGGACTCGCCCACAGGAAGGTAACATCAGACACCCAGGACCTTGATGAATAGCCTGGAATTATGTCAGACTTAGTAATAGACCTCAGGACTCGACTCGAGTCAACAGAGGTAGAGGCTAACCCACTACCAGGACCCTTTCCCACTGGACTCAAACAGCTAGTTGTGCGGCGTATTCCAGTTCCTAATGCCAGATGCAGGTTGTCATTAGACACAACAACCAGGAGCGGAACTTGTGTCTGACGATGGCGTGGGTTAAGCAGAGATCTGGGAAACCCAACCACTTCTGGGAACCTCCATGCTGAACCAACACGCCTCGCATTCACCAGGGTACACTTTGTAAGGAGAAACTACGCCTTCAAACCGGCTACCCCACCAAATGTGATTCGGAAATGAATTTCTACCAGTAAGTGACCTCGGATGGACAATGAACAGACCTAAAACACAGTCAGTTTAAAGCACTAGGAGGCGAAGTATTTAGGGAACGCTGCACAATACAAACAATCCAGTAACAAACTTTTGGCAGGCCTGGCTTTTTTTGCCAACGGCAACTGCTGAATCTTAGAGAGTGATGGTTATAAAAAGGAAAACAAGGGAAATGTTAGAGTCCAGAATGAAATGTGCTTGTTTCTTAAAAGGCAGGATTCTCTTAAGGACTCACACAAGACATCTTACAATCGAGAATATTTTGTCTTAGTCACTAAGAGCCCAATGCACATTGGCAAGGAGCAGTTTCGTCTTTGCAAAGGAGTGGGTGGATTCTTCGTGCACGTAGGTCCTTTTCAAGAGAATCGATCCGCCTGGAAGGGGAAGACCTGAGTGGGAGTGTGAATGTTCCACTCATGGTTCTAAGCCAGCCCTCAAAGAATTGAAGAAAGCGCTCCCCCTTTTAGGGCGTGGACGGTGCTAGGCCCCAGGCTCCAGTGGATGTCTCCACCCAGAGCAGCGGACAGGAAGCAGTCACTGGGGAAGAACACAGGAGTTTCCAGCCTCCCCTGAGATTTGCAGGGTGGGTGGCCTGAAATAGGTGTCGCAATATACCTGTCACCACTGATCCTGTTGTCATGGGAGCAGGTTGGATTTTTAGGGCAGCACCACCTCTCAAATTAATTTCAGATTTCACTATACTAATTCACTCCTAATCTTTTATGGGCTCCGGAGTAGCGTGCTACTCACTAAAAAAGAGCTTCAACACCTCACCAGGGGTAGCAAGCCCTACATAAAGGTAAACGTTTTTCTCTCTTCTATCCCTCCGCTATCTTTCTCAATCCAAATAACTGACTAATATATCCACCACTCAAATTATCATACTTCACTATACTAAGTCAAAACTAATCCTTTATGGGTTCCGGAGGAGCGTGCTACGTGCTGAAAAAGCACTTCAACACCCATTAGGGGTAGGAAGAGTTATATAAATGCAAAACAATTTCCCTCTTCTATCCCTCCACTATCCTTCTGAATCCAAATAACTGACTAACATATCCACCACTCAAATTACTTTGATATTTCACTATACTAATTCAGCACTAATCCTTTCTGCGTTCCGGAGTGGCATGTTACTCTCCGAAAAGGCACTTTGACGCCTTGTCAGGGGTAGTAAGCACTATATAAATGCAATTACAATACTATACAATCTTTTGCGCACCCTCTTAGCTTTTTTACAATGTGTGAAAAGTGTCAAAGTCATGATACTGTATATTGATGCTACGGAAGCCTCTGGGTTACAGAGCTCCGCTCTATATACATTTGACAAAATAAATCTGTTTAAAAAAAAAGATATAAACAACAACAGCATCACATTTATTCGACAAGTTGTTGAGGAGTTCGCACAGCTCGGCCAGAGTGCGTAGTATGAGGTATTTCAATTGTATCCGGAGTGGACACCGAGGGTGAAGGATCTAATGTCTGATCTGGGTCTACAGCTGGGGCAGCCTCATTTGGGATTACAGGGACTAATAATTGTCGAGTCAGATGCCTGAAATGCGCTGAGTCTGCTGTGATAAATTTACCAGGATGTTGCGCCGTTATCATGTGTCACTTGCGTGTAACATCTTTCAGATGTTCAACCCCAAATGGAGGATCTGTTTTTCACTTCCATTTTTGCTTGACAAGAACCCAGTCACCTTCGTCGCAGACGATCTCCTGAGTTCGCCTAAGGTGATCAGCATTTGTCTTCATCTGATGTTTTCGAGGAATATCAGTGGCACAAACCCCTTCATCATTCTGGACTCGTTCGGCAGTCCATTGTGGTAGTTTGGTTCTTATAGCTCTCCCAAACATCAGGGTGGCAGGACACTCACTGGTGGTGGATTGAGGAGTCGAACGATAGGCACGTTGGGCTTGTCATAAGGCCTGACTCAGCTCAAATCCCTCCATCGATGCACTTTGGATCACTCGTTTTATGGTTCCCATAAAACGTTCCATGACATGTTAGCCTGAGGCTACAAGGATGTACTTTTTTAATGCTTGACAATGAGTCTGTTCAGAAACTCCTTAAACTCCTTGCTTTTGAACGGTGGATCATTGTCAGATTGGAGAATGCATGGTTTGCCCCACACTGCAAATATGTCGTCCAGTCGCTCAATGACTTTAGCATGGGTTGTTGATGACATTTCCTTCACCATAGGAAAACAGGAATACTCATCAATGATCACCATCAGGCGATAGCTATTTGATTGGGGCCCAAAGAAGTCTATGGACACTCTTCCCATGCATATGTAGGAAGATCAAATATGGTTAGTGGGTGCTCTGTCATTTAGGATAAAGGCAATTGCATAGTGACACTCCTTTAGTTCCCTTTCAACTCTCTCATACAAGCAAGAGAACCACACTCGATCTCTCAGGGTCTTTTGGTGGCTACAAAGCTATGATGTCCTTCATGAGTGAGTTCAATTACTTGCTGTCTCAGACTCTCTCGTTTGACAATCCTGGAGCCTCTTAGAACAATGCCTTCTTTAGTGACAGACAGTTCATCTTGCACATTTCAGTACTTTTGAAATTCAACTTCATCACTCAGAGGTTGAACACTTTGTTTCCATAACTGCACTGAAATAATATCTTTAAGGGCAAGAATGTCTTTATCTGCCTTTGTACCGGGAACAATCTGTTCAACGGATAAAGTCGCTGGCGTGCTGGACCTCACAATTAAGTTGATGTATTCCTCAGCAGTGTTCGATGTTGAGCTGTGCTGCTGTAGCGGAACTCGCGAATAATAATCTGCAGGGTTTTGGTTCTTGCCTGGCCCATGCACAATTGCATAGTCTTACTCTTGTAAACGCAGCCCCCACCTCTCAATGCGAGGGGCATCTTGGCCTTTAGATTTCTAAATATTATTAGCAGAGTTTGATGGTCTGTGGCAATCGTGAAATGCTTTCTGTAAAGAAACACATGAAAATGTTCACAGACCCACATCGCAGCCAGACTCTTTTTTTCGGGCTGAGAATAGGCACTTTCAGTGTCAGACAGACTTCAGCTGGCGTACACCACAATGTGTCTCTGAGCATTTGAATGTACATTATGCTTAGCAAGGATTGCTCCAAACCCCATTGGGCTCCCAACAACAGTTATCTCAGTGTGTAGTTTAGGATCAAAGTAGGCCATCTCAGTTGCATTCTTAATTGCATGCTTCTTTTCTTTGAAGCTTTGGTCACATTCAGAGGCCCATTGTAAATGGAAATTTCATTTAGTCGGGTCTCGCAATGGAGCACTTACTGTAGCAAAGTCACAAATGTACCTTGAATAATAGCTGGCGGCCATGCCCAAAAAGGACCCTAACATGGTGACATGTTGTGGGGGACTGGTGGCTGACAGAACTTGTTCTTTACCTGGATCAGGAGTCATCCCCCCCCACCAGAAAATATGTGCCCAAAGAACTTAAGTTTAGCTTTGTGAAATCTACGCTTTCCTGCATTTAACATGAGACCTGCATCTGCAATTAATTGACACATTTGTTTGAGAGCCTTATCAAGCTCCTTCCTTGTTGTCCCAAATACCAGAATGTTATCACTGTAATTGAAAGCATGCGTAACAGGTTGAATTATTCTACGAAGAACATCATGAAATAATTCTGCAGCAGATGACAATCTAAAACGTAACCTTTTGTATAGGAACAAACCAATATGAGTCAAAAAAGTGGTAATATACCTACAGTTTTCTTTCAATTCGAGTTGATGGTATATCTTGGTAAAGTCAAGATGGTAGAAGACATTGGCTCCGTTCAGCTGCATGATCATGTCTGCAATGTGCGGACCAGGATGCCTTTCTCTCTCAATTGCTTTGTTGGCCTGGAGCATATTCACGCAAATGAAAATTGCACCTACACTGTCCTTCTTTGACACTACCACTACAGGTCACACCCATGGCGGAGATCAGTAGAGCACTCAATGATGTCATGTTTCAACAGCGGTTCTAGAATTTTTTTGACTGCTTTGTGTAGGCGAAGTACTATTCTGCGGTGCCTCTGGGCAACAGGCCAAATGTCTTTGTTAATTTAAAGTTGCACCCTCATTGTTTTGAGCTTTATTAGGCCACAAAAAAGCAACGGGAACTGACTCACAATTTCAGATTTTGTACTTAGGTTTGATTTCTTAGATATTAGTCCCATGTTAGAAGCAGTTGCAAAACTAAGAAGATATGCACTGGACAACACACCTTGAAGGTTGGGGATTGGGGCTTGCACAGCCATATTTTTATTTCACAAGGTTGCTGTAAATGATCCTTGGCTCTTGGTTTGGAAGCAACCCATCTGTACACCTTTGTATTTGACACTTTGAGTCACGGCGTGGATGACAAACCATTAAACTGTTCAACTGGCATGATGTTGATCGATGCACCGCTGTCGATTATAAAGGTTATAGTACAACCGTTGACTTTTAATGTGAGCTTGGGGCAATGTCCATAAGAATTCTTTTGTTTTGTTGACTCACTCATTTTTGTCATTCGTTTGTCATCTTTGCAAGAGGCAATGCCTATGTGTGCATGTCACTTTTTGTTTTGGATATGACCATTGCACATTCACCTTCTTCACTGTTGCTCGAAAAATATATATCTGACCTGATGTTAACATGTGTTTGGAATATAAATTAGAGCAAACACCATTTGATTTTTTCCCAATTAAAAAAGCAGTAAGTTCTTCCAAAGAGAAGTTGCTTCATTTTTCACCAATGCAAAGTTGATCTAAAGTTGCTCCTTGTCTATGCTATCTGGCGGTAACATAAATATTATTTAATAAAGCTTTGCACTATTCCATAGACTACTCAGCCTCCTACCTCAGGCTACTGGATCATTCGACTAAAGTCACAGCCTAAGGATACAGATTTATGCAGCCAAAAAGTAAATCTGTTCTGCATTCGCATAAGACCTCCTTCCCGCTCAAAACACAACAGACTGCCTGTTCTGGATCAAACTAGACACAAGCCCAATGTCAAGTAAGAAATTGGAGCAAATCTGAGCTCCTTCTGATAGGCCCTTCACCACCATTCTTTCCCATTTGCCTCGCCTTCCACCCAGACCACTAGATCCCCCTATTGAAGACTATGCTCAGTAACCTAGACCACCACAGTAAATAGAAGAATATGCTACGTGTCGTAGCGCATTGGGAAAACTCTCTCCTCAAGGATTATCCAATTCTGGACAGCCTACTGCAACTTACCATACTTACCAAAATAAAAGAAAGATCCGGTAACCGGCAGAAGATCCAACACCACGCTGGCGAGTGAATTACATAGCCAGGAGAAAGTGTCCATCCCAAGGGTGCCCCGAAAACTCTCAACTGGATTTTGATGAAACAGAGAACAGCAATTAAAGCTACATGTTACAATCGCAAAGCATACCTGCACTAAAAGAGTCCACACTAATAAATGCTGACTAGACTCAACAACTTCAGGAGAATGGTTGTTAGAAGTTGGCCTGGCATATGATGTTCACTATTCTAGTGAGCACCTTGCACCAGTCCAAACAACCCTTATGGTGATGGTTGTAAAGTCAACCTTATAGACCAGCTATCCTTGTGGTAGCATGGAGAAAAGCAGTCTTAGGCTAAACTCAAGAGGGCATGTGAAGCCAGCTGTTTTACCATATGCAATCCCTTTAATACCAAATGAAAGGACACCACACAGGTTATATATTCAAAATATATATGTATTTATTTCTAAAACAACCCTCTGTACTCTTTATGAGAACAGAGGCACAAGCGCATAACAAGTTACTTAATATAACATACAAAAGTTGCACAAATATGGATAGGCCCTGGTGGCCCGCTAAACCATATACTAAAATAGTGGTATAAGAACCACGTCACGAACAATGGTAAGGCCTAGGGCCTTGGGAATCGCTGGGGCTACACTGGACTAACAGTTGTTAGGGAGCAGGAGGCCCACGGGATGTGGGTGCAGTGTCTAAATACACACGAGTGCACACATAGAAGGCAATGGGTGCGTAAAGTTAGAAAGTTAAAGAATTAGGAGTCTTCCGACTGGACTAGAAGCTAACCACTTGAAACTAGGACACAAGGAGAGTTACTCTTTACAGGAACACCGCAGTACTCGCGTTACCTCACCCACAGGAAGCGGGTGCATAGGTGTCAAAGTGTGTCGGGTTTCGTCATGGAGTTCCATGGAGCCTTGGAGAAGAGATGCTGCAGGCGACCAGGAGAGAAGAGTCCGGTTGGATCTAAGGGTGGATCGAGGATGAAGAGTACCTGAAAGCAGAGGGGACAGAGTCTGGGTCACTAGCCAGTGACCAGGAAGGAATCAGGAAGGAACCAGGCGATGTCGGGATGCGATCAGGTGATGTCGTGAAGCTTGTCTCTGCAGCCACGTGGACCAGGAGGTGTCGACGACAACCAAGAGATGGATACAAACTGTAATACAAAGGCTTTCGCTGTTGGAAGTGTTGGATCTTGATTCGGAGTCAACAGGCCTTGGCAAATGCAACCCATGCAGGAATCAAAGATGGCTTCTGGATCAGACCAGCAAGGTCTGATGGGCTGCTCCTTTTCAGAGGAGCAAGGGCCAGTCTGGAGCAATCAGACCAGTGTTGGAAATTTAAGGTTTCATCGTCACAGAGGCCACTAGCCAATGGGCAAGTGACTGGACAGATGCATCAAGCAGGAAAATGCAAAAGGGCCCCACGCAGCACTCGGTGAGTGTGGAGAAGTGATCTTCGGTGCAGTTGGTGCTCGGGGATAGGGCTTCTCAATCCCCAATGCACAACTTCGACGGTGCCTCAGAAGTTGCACGGAAAGCTTTTTACTGGCTTTCCAAGATGGCCGGTCCCACGTCTCTCGTCACCTCCATGGGTCTCAGCTTTGCTGTGGCTGTGGATCGGGCTGTTGGATGTCTGGAAGTCTGGGTCTTGTCAGACTCTGTGTTCAAGCTCCGGCGGGAGCAATGACAAAGCAAACCATTGAGCATTTGATGGTGCCTGCTTGCACAGGGTGGTCACTCCTTGACCACAAGGGAGAATCTTCAGTCTTCTACGTCGAGTAGGATGTCGAAGGTCCAGAGTTTCGTATCAGAGTTTCAGTCAGGATATATCTAAAGTCTTGGTACTCAGCTCCTACCTATATACCAAATCTAGGGGCTGGATTACCTGCTAGGTCCTTCCTATGGGTGGGACCCATGAAGGGGGTGGTTACACCCCTTTTCCTTTGTCCAGTTTCACGACAGAGCTGGGGCTGGAGTGCCCCAGCACCGGTTTGAACTGGACTATGCATGGGACACCTTGTGTGCCCCAGTCAGTGTCTCATTTCATTCAGCCTTCCCTGCCCCAATACACTATATCCTGTCTGGGGTGGTGCTAGCACCTCCCTGTGACAGGAAACCTATTGTCCAAGCCTCCCTCGCTGGAAGGACTCCCGGCAGCAGGAGGTCAGACTTGTGTCTGTGGCAGCAGCATCCATTTTGTGATGCTGAGGCTCTGGTTAACTTTAACCGGGATTAATGGAAGTAACATGTCTTCTCCCTCTAGAAGGGTGGAATGCTACCCCCGTCACCAGGACTGGAGAGGGGGTAGTATTCCAAAGCGTGGGACACCTTACACGACATGTTTTGATAAAGCCAAACCAAAGTTAGCATCTGACCGCGAGGTACATAATGCACTTAAGAGTATATGGTATGGCAATATCCTAGAACAGCTATAAGGACATAGTTCCAAAAGCTGCAGACAGGCTCAGCTCATGGTAGAGCACCATCTCACATAAAACCAAGCACTCTGCCTTCAGGATTGTTAAGGCCTGCCATAGGAGTGACTTATAGGTGCATATGTGTCCAGATATAAGGTTAGACATAGAAATACTATATCTAAGCAAGGGGTGATTACACAACCTTGCCCCAGCTGAGTGATCAGCCAGTTGTGTCAGTTTGGATGGCAGCCAGGGGTGGCAAAATATATGCTGGTAGGCCTTGGATGCACCTATGCCCTGGGTACCTATAGTACACTGTACAGGGGCTCATAAGGTGACCCAATATCCAATTAGGTATGTACCTAAGGTACATGGAGTCCATTTTATAGAGAGAGCAGATAGCCTGGGGCCCTGATTAGCAGGATCCCAGGCCAACTAAGTCGAAAACGAGCTAAACAAGGAAAAAAATCTGGGGTAACCATAGTCAGGTATCCACCTTCCTACACAGGTCATGCTCTCACTGTGTAGAGGTGGAAAGTCTGGATCAACCTTCAGCCCCTTTGGAGGAGCAGGACCACACCAACTGGAGAACACTCTCATACCAGTTCAGAGGTTCTACCTATTCACAATTCTTGGCTCAAAAGATGACATTGAAGTGTTCTTCAAAATGTCCAAAATAAAATAATACAGACCCACTGTAAGGAATTACACCCTCCTCCTACAACTAATTACAGGCACCAGAAAAACAACAGAAATGGGAACAAACTGGACAATTCCCCATTTACAAATGCTTAGTAAACTAATAGAACCTTCCACAAAATACAGGGAGAGAATGCTATCTGAATGAATGAATTAAGGAATGAGACATTTGAATGACAGTGCTGCATGACTACTGCCTCAAAATCCTTTGTAGTGGGTGCTGAAGGCTTTCAGAAATTAATATTTTTTCCTGTTGGTGAAGTGGTCGCCTTTGTTCCTAATCACGATAGGAAGTATTCTTCATGACCAGGGATCTCGTAACCTGACACGTGAGGCTCCTTTTGAGCCATGGGAAGTTTGGGTGTAGAATTGCGGTACTCCTCCCCGTATCATCCCAAGGGAAATTCAATTGTGGAGAGGAAGAAACGGGACTTAAAGCAATCCTTAAGAGCTAGGGTATTAGGTTAGGGTGGCAGTTGGGTCAATCACCTATATGGGGTCCAGAGGGCACTTAACAACATGCCAAGAAAATCCCTGTGGGCCGAACTTATTCCTATGAAGTCCTGTTTGGAATAAGAATGTGGGTACCAGACCTCGATTGTGGCAGCACCGTAGCGGATGAAAAACCATTTGACATCAATGATTGTTTGGCTGTTTTACAGGAACTCTGTGAATTCCGGGCATTACAAAGCAATGTCCAAGTGAAACGCACCGCCACTGGAGAAGTGAAAGCTGTTCCAGCAAGACCTGCCTGGGTCTCCAACATAGGGGACCTGGTCAGCGAAAAGATAGTAGACAAAAAAGAATTTGGGCCATCTTACAGAGCTCCTGTTCCTGTCCTGGCTGTCAAAGGAACAAAAACAGTTCTTCTTCCGCCTATTGCCGGCTGCAAAGAGAATAGATTGGTCTCAATTGATCTGAACAAACCATACTATGTGGCCGATACTCAACAGTAGGTAGCGTGGGCTCCTGGATAGCCACCGATCTCCTCTCGCTACCATACAGGAAGTTCCGACGGAAAGATTAATAACTTTTCAAGACTCTACTCCATGAAGTGAAGAAGTTACCAACAATGAAATGCAACTTGTACCTGGTGACACTGAACATCAAACTACAAATGAAACACAGATCTCAATTTGGCCAAATACAGACATCTATGTGAATATGCCTCGAACTGAGGCATCTGCCAGTTCCACAAAACATGCTGAATTTTTTTTATTCAAGAAAATATTTTTGCAAAGAGTGAGGCACTGCCATGGGCACTTGGCATGTACTCTCTTAACCAAACTTCTTAGGTGTTAATAATGGGTTGACATTAGAGAGTGCATGCCTGGTTTAATATATACAACACATTATTTGATGTAGCAGATAGATCAATTAAATTAGATTATGCTTATTTTGAAAGGAACCAAAGAACTTTTATTGCACTCTTACAGTGTACACCCATGACATTGCACTACTACCACTGTGACTGCCACCATTTTGATTCCTGAATAAGGATCTATTTTAAGCATCTATGAATTCCTTTCATTCAATACGATAACTAAACACCAGCAAGTGCAGACTCAGACCATTCACTTTATTCTCTGCCTGAAATACACAGACCATACGATTGACTCCTAATCCCCCAAAAACTTTAGTACAAATTCCTTTCTCGTTCAAAAGGCTTTGCATAGTCATGTACCAACTACTGACACTTTACCAGCTGACCAGGTGGGCCCATCTAGAACAAGCTCCTTGTCCTCCAGGAGAAATACAAATATTTTCAGAATGGAACTCTGTTTGTTCAATGTTGACTACCATGGAACTAAATAGTAGGACTTCATCAACTCAAATGAAGGAAACCCAGTGCGATTGTGATACAAAAACAACCCATATAGAAAAATAAAGTGCTATCATTTGTTCAGTTTTGATTAGGTACTGTTGGTGTGGTTTATTTTAGCATTACATCAAGGCGAAGAACAGAACTTGTCAGGAAGGCGAGTAAACAAAATATTTAAATATTGTATTCACAATGTTTGACAAATATCTTGGCTCAAAAAACACCGGACTGACCTCTTCGTGTGAACAGAAGTGGAGGTACTAATGAGATCCTGCTTAACGTTTGTCACTAATAATACCTTTTCAAAACATACTTGAATTGTTTTTGCAGCCACTGAATAACCATTGTTGAAATGAAGAGAAAATAAGAATCCAGTGTGTTTTTTTATTGTGTATTAAGGAAAATTTTGTGGAAATAATGACATCTGTGAAGACCATTGTCTAAGAACATATAATTGTGTATCAATATCACAATTCGTTGTCTCATTTAAAAAGCCCAGTTACAAATGTGGAGAATAAGCGATCCATGAGAACATTCAATATATTTCTGGTGCGAACAGACTTTATTTGGAAATATTTGATTTGGCCAAACTATATGAAGGATGTGAAACAACGTTTGTTTGCTAGTGCTGCACAATTGTCTAACTAGTTAGTAAAAGACAATGCATTCTATGATGGGTTTCTGATGAAAGCAAAGGGAATCCAAAAGGTTGCGCATTGGAATGGGGACTGCCAGAAAGTATACTGAGAACTTAGACGGCTGTAAGGAAAGATTGCACCTTGCTGTCAATGAGCCAGCAGCCAGCCTTCCGAAAAGTATGGTTTGCCCTGCTTGGAGGGCAAGGATGACTGTATACATGATCAAATAATTGATTGCAAGGTTAATCAGAGATGAAACAATCCTGAGATCAATTACTTGAGGAATCACATCAAAGGTTTGATGTATACACTTATGACTTTGAGAAGAGTCCCGTCAGCTGAGCAAAAATAGAAAATATTAGAAATGTTTTATGAAAGAAATTAGTAAATCAATCTCTGAGTTGTGACCTCAGGTTGACACACAGGACAGAATGAATGAGAGAGGACTGAAATCCTGAGAAACGTTTATGGCACGTGCAGGTGTAAGTTCATGACTTCTTGGATTCTGTATAAAATTAACTAGGAATTGTTAAAGTGGTGTTGGAAACTTCCAGTTTTCAGGGTAGACATTATTTTTGTCCAGTTTAAAAATGCAGAGGAAAGCTTGCAGTGTGAATATGAGATATACAGGTGATAGATAGGAGCAACAGATGTCATCCTAAAGGAGTAGGAGAGTTTTTATTACATAGTTATGAAAGATATGAAAGATGAATTGCCTAAGGAATGGCAGTGTAGTTAATTGCTGATACAAGGTTTCAAAAGTGGTTGTAGGGACATTTGGTCTTTTAGTATGAGATTAAAGGTTGAATGCCATATCTATTAGTGGTCACAGTATCATAATATTAATTTCATGCATTAGGCACTAATGATTCAGATTAAATAATTCCATCATGCGATGAATCGGGGACATAAGTCTTCCCTCCCAAATAAATCTGTAGAAACTATACTGCTCCAGAATGTGAATCTCTACTACTCCAATGCTCTCCATCTCCAGCCATTACATCTGCATTTTCCTGATAAGTAGCCCAACACTACATAACACAGTGTTTTGAGCTCCTCTTGGACTTTTTTTTTTTAAATCACTTGAATCATCCCAGGTTCCACATTCTGTCAGGTATCAATATTTGGATTACCAAAGACAGCCAATCTCAATCAGAATTCCTCCTGTTTAACAAAGAAATTAGTTCATGTTCATCAACTAGTTGCTGGGCCTACTCATACAATCGCACACGCATTTAATGCAATATTTGCACCTGATAACATAATGCTAGTGATGAGAACTATCTTGTCACTTGGACTTGGATTCATTTCAACTTCTCAATCCATTGCCACCGGAGAACAGTTCCTCGCCAAACCACATAATAAGTGCCAGATCTTGGAGGAAACGTGGCATACTCTCCTCCAGCTCTCAAATATTTACTCTCTTATTTAATAAATTGACAATAGCAGTCCAACAGTTGCTCTCCGAGCTGACAACTATCCTTGAAAATCTTTGCCAACTAATTTTCTTCCCCTCTACCTAGATCTGCAGGAATAATGATAAACTGTATGCGAACACCATTCCAGAATTTAAAACACTGCTATCAAAAAGGAAAAAAGATTTCACTGCCACCACTGCATCTCAGAATCCATCTACTTATCAAAGAATCTATACAAAATTATTATTGAAATCCAGAATTCAGAATGCATCAGTGCAAAATTGCTCCTCTGGAACTATGTGACTCTCTGGGTGAACAGTTCGTCATAAATGCCCTTGATGGGGAAAAACATCAGTAAAGGAAAAGAAATGGAAATAAGATAAACTATATAATCTCAACTGTTGTGACTAAAAATTATACCAACATAGTTCTTCTTCTTAACCTAAACCCTGAAGATTTCACCAATTCCATAAAAGCCTGTGCTTTAGTAGGACCACCTGCAGAATCCTCTTTGTTTATCCCCCAAAAATTAAAAAATACCCATCTTAGTGGCCCTGCAGCCACTAAGGCAATAGGCTTTATCAACCACCCTCTGGCAACATGATGTGCCCATGAAAACTCAAAGCCTACTACAAAATAACAAATTTCAAAAAACACCACACTATCATCAAATTTCCAACAGCCTATTCTTAGGCAAGATCTTAGGAAAGATCTGCCTTCAGGCAAATATCAGTCGTTATTGAAAAAAACAAACTTATCTTTGACTATCCAACTGGAATCAGGGATTATATAAAAACTGCAGTTGACTTAAATCCAGTAGCAGCAATGCTGATACTTGAACTTTCTTCTGCCTTTGTTAAATTCAGAATAATTTCGAAAATAAGGAACTTAATATCAGTAAGATACTGGATGGATCTGACAGATAATTGGTGAAAACAATGTAGAAATGTGTCAAGATCATACACAATGCCCTGGGCATGGAAGAAGTGAGACAAATATTTATAGGTATTTGTAAATGTTAATAAGATCATTTAATGTATACACCATTTATTGTGTGCTGGCCAATCTGTATACAGGAGAGGTATGATTTAAAGTAAAATAAAGCTTGCATATGTACAGTAATGTCAACAAGCATTAAAATAGTAAGGTTCTAAAGGTATTAGAAAAATAGTCATTTTGACATTCCCATCAGTTGTATCAGATCACTATTGATTATGCTCCAACTCCTGCAAATCAACAGTTTTGGCATCCCATTGCAGGCCTTGAATATATCAGCATAAGTAAATGAGGACGCCTAGAAATACAAACATTTTACCACTTTAAACATGACTTTGGACTGTTTAAATTTTCCAAGGGCATATTTTAAATGCTACATTTGCTCGTCACTCATTTTGAGCATGTAGGGAACTGAGTTTTTGTTACAGTAGTCCCCCCTACGTTTTGCCTGGTATTTTCTGCAACTTTGACTGAAGTGCACTGGGTTCCTGCTAACCAGGTCCGCAGTGCCAGTGTTCTTTCCCCAAAAACAGGACAACTGGTCACTTGATCCCCACGTGACCAGGCCTTTAGTATCTCTGTAAGTCTATATTAAGTGGTAACTCTGGTAGCTAAGGCATAGGTACTAAAGAGGGTCCCTAGGAGCTGCTGCAAAATGCATGCCACTCTAAGAGACCCAAACGCTAAAAAACGGTGATGGATCAAGCTCTGATCTGTTGACTGGGTAGGAGTGTTCTGATTAACTCAGATACTCTGTCCATCACCACCCCCTTTTTGTAATTACTCTAAGAGACCCAGCACCAAACTCATACAGACTTCCACTGTGGGTTGCGTGACAAGGTGCTCTAAAATGTTAAAACATGGCATGGCACACATTTGACCATGTCCCCTAACACTGCAAGTAATATTTGCAAGTCAGCCCTACATTATATTATATTTGAGGATATATCTGCATGAGCAGATATGCCCCTGCACTGGCCTGTTCAATTACTGCCAGTGCAAGTGATCAGGGAAGCCATCTTATGGTGGTATGTTACGTTTACAACACAACTTTTACAACGCACTACCATTACAACGAAACTTTTACAACGCAAAAACTATTACAACGCATACATTTACAACGCATGTTTTTACAACGCAGATACTTTTACAACACATACCATTACAACGTAAGTATTGGTAAGTATATAATTATATTTAAAATGTTATATGTTTGGTTTTTGGGTAAAGGGGTATTTTTAGGGTTCAGGGTCAGTTTTGGGTTTTTGGGTAAAGGGGTATTTTTAGGGTTCAGGGTCAGTTTTGGGTTTTTGGGTAAAGGGGTATTTTTAGGGTTCAGGGTCAGTTTTGGGTTTTTGGGTAAAGGGGTATTTTTAGAGTTCAGGGTCAGTTTTGGGTTTTTGGGTAAAGGGGTATTTTTAGGTTTCAGGGTCAGTTTTGGGTTTTTGGGTAAAGGGGTATTTTTAGGGTTCAGGGTCAGTTTTGGGTTTTTGGGTAAAGGGGTATTTTAGGGTTCAGGGTCAGTTTTGGTTTTTTGGGTAAAGGGGTATTTTTAGGGTTCAGGGTCCGTTTTGGGTTTTTGGGTAAAGGGGTATTTTTAGGGTTCAGGGTCAGTTTTGGGTTTTTGGGTAAAGGGATATTTTTAGGGTTCAGGGTCAGTTTGGGGTTTTTGAGTAAAAGGGTATTTTTAGGGTTCAGGGTCAGTTTTGGGTTTTTGGGTAAAGGGGTATTTTTAGGGTTCAGGGTCAGTTTTGGGTTTTTGGGTAAAGGGGTATTTTTAGGGTTCAGGGTCAGTTTTGGGTGTTTGGGTAAAGGGGTATTTTTAGGGTTCAGGGTCAGTTTTGGGTTTTTGGGTAAAAGGAGATTTTTAGGGTTCAGGGTCAGTTTTGGGTTTTTGGGTAAAGGGGTCTTTTTAGGGTTCAGGGTCAGTTTTTGGTTTTTGGGTAAAGGGGTATTTTTAGGGTTCAGGGTCAGTTTTGCGTTTTTGGCTAAAAGGATATTTTTAGGGTTCAGGGTCAGTTTTGGGTTTTTGGGTAAAGGGGTATTTTTAGGGTTCAGGGTCAGTTTTGGGTTTTTGGGTAAAAGGGTATTTTTAGGGTTCAGGGTCAGTTTTGGGTTTTTGGGTAAAGGGGTATTTTTAGGGTTCAGGGTCAGTTTTGGGGTTTTGGGTAAAGGGGTATTTTTAGGGTTCAGGGTCAGTTTTGGGTTTTTGGGGTACAGGGGTACAGGGTAAAAAAATGTTTTTAAAATAAATTAATTAAATGAAATGAAATTAAATTAAATTATATTAATTTTACTTATATTACATTAAAAGAAATAATAATATACTTACCAATACTTACGTTGTAATGGTATGCGTTGGAAAAGTATATGCGTTGTAAAAAATTGCGTTGTACATTTATGCGTTGTAATAGTTTTTGCGTTGTAAAAATTTCGTTGTAAAGGTAGGCGTTGTAAAAGTATGCGTTATAACGTCATACATCCTCTTATGGTATATACTGGGCACTGGTAAAAACAAGTTACCCTGCTACATAATGGATTTACTGAAACTTATGGTGTTTGGCATCAAGCACCTTGTATTAATAAACCCACACTGGTTCCAATGATGGATTTATTAATACATGCACCCCAATGGCACCTTTAAGGTGCCCCCTGAAACCCTGTAAAAATGTCTGTGGGCCTAAGAAACAACAAAGTAAAATCCTTTTATTGTAATGGAGCTGAGGTGTCTAGGGTGCCCTCTTTTACTTATTTGTGGGTTTTATTCTACGAGAGAAGTTCCTGGGTCCCCCAACAGAAAATCAAAAGAAGTGCAATGGTAAGATCAACGGCTGCTGTTCAAAGGTTTGCACAGCGTCTGGGGGCTAGGCCCATCAAAGCCATGCGGAATATTTATAGATCTAAATGCTTGGCTATTGCTCTTTATGGCTCTGCCATCTGGGGCTACAAGCATCTGTAAGGGGTCCAGAAAGCTAAAAATACATTTCTGCATACCCTTTTGTCGGTCCCTCAATCAACTCCAACTTTTGTTATTCATCAAGAAATGGGGCTCGGATATGTGTCAGACTTGATGAGGTTGGCCCCGGTGGTTTATTGGCTTAAGACCTGGCTTAACCCAGATTTAACACTGAATCATCATATTATTCGGGATTATGTTACCCTGGAGAAAGCTAGTAGTATCCTGTTGTTGCATTACGTTAAGCATATGTTGTTAAAATTGGGGTGTCTATCTTTTTAATTATCCGGATAGGATAAAAAAAGAGGATGTTAAATGGGTTAAATCCCAATTTTTGAATTTATTGTTGGCAGATCGTGGGGAGCGGGAGCTATTGAAGCCCTCAGTTAGGGCTAATTTTTGTTAAAAGCCTCCCCTCTGATTGAGCCTACCTGAGAATTGTTAGAAAGCCCTTTCTTGGCTGGCTTTTAACTCGGTTTCATTTTAATTTAATCAGACCCTCCAGGATTTCGCGATTTCGCGGTTTGCCTCAAAATTGTAAAAAAAAATCCATCCTATTCTGCACAGGTCTAGTGTGCTGGCAATGTGTAACCTATGCAAGGGCAACAACAAAACATGCAGTGTTGTGTCGAGCCTTGGTAATGGGAGGCTCTTTCTTGCCCACCAGAGCGCCTTAGTCCAAGGGCCTCATTTCAAGACTTTCATTATTATTTATGTTGTGTTTTAGCCGGTAATCCAAGAAGTCCAGCTAAATATGGCCAAAGTAAAGTCTGTGCAGTTGCCATGACTTTAGGTAAGCCCTATGACGGTAATACAATTGTATGAGCTTAATTGTTTATTTCTGGCGACCTCCTTCACTTGGGCCCTAACCCTTTTACATTCTCCATCTGGGAGTAAATCCTCGAGGTCAGTGGTCCAACTATCACGAGTGGGGGTCATCTCTGTGCACCTATTGTCCTTCAAGGCATCATACAGCCAGGATAAGAGACCCCTACACCAACCCACGTCCAATATGACACTCAGGGCGCGAGATTAATCTGGTTCCCCTGGACGTGTCGTTCGTATCTCCTGGGCTGTGCGGAAAATACTTGCATATTGTAGGAACTGTTCCGATGTCACTCCAAATATTGTCCCTACCTTCTCTATTGTTACAAATGTGCCATTGAGGTACAGATCCACTGCCCTCTGACAGCCGGCAAGCGTCCACTGAGACATGTCCATCAGGGACCAGATGTGTAGAATAGCTCGCAGCCACCAGAGTGGGAAAGTCTGGCATATAGCGCCCGTCTCAACGCCAGAGTTACTGCTTGTTCCCAAACCTGTGCTACCTGTCGTACTATGAAAGGTTGGTCCTCTGGCACTTTGCGTCTGCACATGAATTACCTGGGGAGGTCTCTTTCTGCCACCAGACCCGTCAGGAGCTTCTTCTCCGAGTGAAGCTCATCAGTGCACCACAGCGCTGCATACTGCTGGAGCCCTGCCTTATAGTATAAATACAGATCCTGGTGTCCCAGCCTGCCATCCGCCTGGTCTAACTTCAGGACATCTAACCTGACTCTTCCTTCTCTTATCCGCCCATACCAATGATGCGAGCAGTCCATTACATTTCTTGAACACGGAGCCTGGCAGAGCACAGAATGAGTCCTGCATAGCATATAGGCACCGGGGTAGTAACATAATTTTACCCAAGGCAACCCTGCCCATGATGGACAGAGGAGAGTTCTCCAAAACTGTATGGAAGCGGACAGGCCAGTCACCACTCGTCCTATATTCAGGTCATACTGCTGTCTTTGAGTCGTGTTCCACCCGTATTTCTTAAATATTGGAACTTCACAGTCTCCCAGTGAGGACCAATGTAAGGGAGGTCAGTCCTTTGTTCGGATGTCGGCAGCCATATTTTCCCTTCCGGGCTTTTGGAGAGAGTGGCTACAGCAACAATTTGTGGAGCAGCAGAAAAGCCATTTTAAATGGCTGCAAAAGCCCTGGGCATTTAAACAATGAAAAAACAAAAAAAAGCCTTCAAAACTTTCCCTTCCCTGGGGGCGCAGGTGTTTTTCTTGTCTCAGGGGGCAAATATAAATGTACATGGGGATGTTGACCATGCTTGGGTGGCCGACTCCGCCCCTCACTGAGCAAGACATCCCTGGCACAACACCACGACCTTCATCTTCAAGTTTGTGACACTGACTGGGTGCAAGGTCATTAGACCGAGGCATGGCTTGTGTTCCTCTGTTTGTACAGATAGTCCAAGATGTATTTCACGCAAGTGCATTGTTGCATTTGAACAATTTACACTTTCTCCAGCAGCTCGGCTGGAAAGAGTAGTGAGAATGTAGCCCCATTGTAAGTATTATGATACACTAGCATACTTGCAATTGTCAATGCTTTCATTAATAAATGTAAAGGGCAGATGTGCAGGATCAGGGTTATGTAAGTCACAATGAACAAACTACAACATTGTAAATGTTAAATCAAAATTAAGAATAATTCCGATAGGCAAAAAGGGAGTTAGATTTCAATTCCAAATCAAAGATGCATAAAATTGTATTAAGTCGAGAGAGGTCGAAATATAATAGAATATGCGATAAACAAATATTATTCAGTAATGAACTAACATAAATGTACTCAGTTCCTAAGTCAAAGGAGAGTAATTTATTTTTTAATATGAGATAATAGTCATTATCTTACTTCCCTATACAGACCCTCAAGGTTTTCGCGATTTCAGGCTGAAAATGAATGATTATGAGTAAAATAAAGTGCCGCAAAAATACCGCTAAATTTCCATATTTCTGCCCCTAAATTTCCATATTTGTGCCGCTAAATTTGCTAATCCATGCCGCTATATCCTGGGGGGTCTGTTTAATCCACTTTTCTTTAGGTAATCTGCAAGGTTGGTGCTGACAAGAGGAATTAGGCCCATGTCCTTGTGACAATTTTTTCGTCACAGGACACGATGCATTTTATATTGTTTTGTGACTATTACAGTGAGATTTGTAGGAGGTTTTTAGTCACTCTGCTAAGGGGAAAGGGGTTTTTACAAGTTAGACTGGCCTTATTTTATCTTCAACTGCTCAGCGATCCATGGGAGATTTTTAACATAGCCAGCTTTTTAGCTGCAGCGACTCGTCTCAGAAAAAGAAGGTACCCAATGTTAAAATCTGTATGAGGTCTGATTGTAATAAAAATCTCTGTTTTACTCCTTTTTGACATTACCCTTAATTGTGTTTTTAAGTTTTTAGGCATTTGAAAATTGATCTTGTTATATTAATTCCTTTTTAAGTCGCTCATATGTTTTATTGGGCTTCATGATTTTATTATATTGTGTATTGTGTACTGTACTTTTATGGTTTTAAATAACCGAATAAAGTGGTTTGACTGACGAACTGGGAGTTAGGTTTCCTGACCGTGTAGACTTATATATTACATGCTGGATGTAGCGTTAATTCACAGCAATTCATGCATGCCATGACTGGGTGTTCCATGGAGGGTAGCGGTCTAACCTCTCTATCTTCGATTTCCTCCCCCCTCCCCTATTAAACCCAAATTACAAACTGGGCATATGTTTATGGCGGTATGCCCCATTGTCAATTATGTGGCAGGGGTACATTCAAGGATAGAATCCCTGCTGCCTTGATGCTAATTATGCCCCTAGATTATATCGGATACATTGCTCTATGTGGGTTATTGGATTGGATCTGTGTGATCATGCACCGGTCCATATGTCATTGGAAGGAAATACCGGAAGCTTTGTCACATGCGGGATTCTTAAAGCATGTTACTAACATTACACACTGTATAACATAGGTGTGTGAGCCCCCAGCTGTGAGACTATGTGGGGATGATGTCGGGGCAATAGGGGATATAATTACTATGATTATCCAAGACTTTTCTAATACACGATTTTTACTTACTTTACAGGGTGATCGGGTAATTGCCCTTTACTCCAGGCCCACCAGACTGTGGCGTGGCCACCGATATGGTCTAATAAGGTGTTATCATACCTTGGGCTTTCTACCTTGTTTATAGAGAAGCAACCTTCCTTGTGATATTCAGTAAGTCATTTTATACCGTTATGGGGCACAGTCGAAAGGTTACCTCCAGTGAGATCACATGGTCATAGCTGTTTTTCTCTCTTTCTTGTCACAGTTCTTACTGAAACAAGCTTGTGTTCATTTTATCTGCAAATCTACCCACTGCGGATACTCCGACGCTGATTCTAGTTGGGAGTGCCCGGCTTCTTGTTCTTATGGTGGGTACCTTTTATGATAGACTAGCAGCCCGTCCCGACGTTGTCCGGGTATGAAATAGAATTTGTGTAATGTGTGTATTTGGCAAGGGCAATTTATTTTAAAATCTCGCGGTAGACAACATTTTTTGTTCCATTAGAATAGAGACGGAGAAGGCCCAGCTGCAGCCCTGGTTGATGTTAGCAGGCACGTGTACTTGGTATAGTGATTCGCCAACTGAGCCCAGCTACAGCCCTGGTTGATGTTAGCAGGCGCGTGTAATGTCGTTGAATGAGAGAGTTATCAGCCGCGGGTAAATCTGTTTAATGAGAGAGTTGAGTGACAGCGAGTAGGAGAGGCTGCAGTAACAGTCCTCGCAGACACGCTCATTTGCGTGTTCCCCCGCTTGAGGCCCAGATGGAGGCCTGTTTGATGTTAGCAGGCGTGTGTTCCCCCGCTTGAGGCCCAGCTGCAGCCCTGGTTGATGTTATCAGGCGCCTGTAATTAGTGTACTGAACCGCCGCCTGAGCCCGGCTAGAGCCCTGGTTGATGGTAGCAGGCGCGTGTAATTTCGTTGAACGTTACTTACCAGGCCTCCAGGTGAACGTGTTTGTCACGCCCCCAGCACACGGCCACAGCAGACGATCTTCTGATTAATGTACGACCCACATGCTATGAAGGGGGGAACGTAGCACACGCCCCAGCATTTCTCACACCCCCAGCGTGCCCCTTGATGCGGCGCAGTTGCGTTCACATGGCATGAAGGCCGGACAGACGCCCCCAGTGTTTCTCATGCCCCCAGTGTGCCCCTTGATGCTGCGCAGCAACGTAATTGGCGCTTGTATGTACGACTCACATGGCATGAAGGGCGGACACACGCCCCCAGCGTATGTCACGCCACCAGCGTTTGTCACGCCCCCAGTACACGCCCACAGCCCACGATGTGATGGCCGTACCACACGCACCCAGCGTTAGTCACACCCCCAGCCCAAGCCCACAGCACAACGCAGACACGCCCACAAGGGACTACTTTGCTGGCACGGTTCTTTTACCTTTTAAATGTATAGAGGAGTTGGCCTAACGGCTAAGGCGTTCGACCTCAGACCTGAGGATCTGGGTTCAAGTCTTGGTAACGACGCCAAACATCCTGTGATTCTGGGCAAATCACTTAATCTCCCCGTGCCTAACAAAAATGAATGTGTGTCCTCATGTAACGTAACTGGTGCTATGTAAAGCGCTCTGATACCTGATTCAGTTCGGGTCAAGTTCGCGCTATATAAAACTCTGCAAAAAAAAAAAATATATATATATATATGGTGGCCGTCTGCATAGCCTATGTCCTTCTGCTGCAACTGCCCTTTCCAACGCTGTATTGGGTGTTGTGATTGGTGCTGTGGTTACTGAGATTACCCGCCTCCAAGGTTTGGGCTCTCTCTTTATAATATTAGTATGGATAGTATATAGTATGGATATATATATATATATATATATATATATATATATATATATATATATATACACACATATATATATATATATATATATATATATATATATATATATATATATATATATATATATATATATATATATATATATATATTGAACCCTTGGTTCCTTTTCACCAGAATTTGCAACGCTCTGTCGCCAGTTCGTAAATCACCGTGGCAGAACCACGCCGCATTTAAATCCTCAACCAATTTCCCCAGCTGGGAGAAAAACGGGACAAACTCGCGTTTGTCTTCACTTATGTGCTTTTTAATTTAATCCTCACAGCATGGAGTTTCTCAAGCAGGCAGGCACAAATCTACGCGTTTCGGGATAGCATATCCCTTGTTCACGATCAATTTGGCTTCAGGCTCTCAGTCTCAATATAGTGAGTCACATTATTACATCATTTCCTGTTTGATGTTATTTTGGCCCTCGGCCTTCTGGATGATGTAGTTTTTTGCAATTTTTTTCATACATTTTTTCATCCGTCTGCATAGCCTATGTCCTTCTGCTGCAACTGCCCTTTCCAACGCTGTATTGGGTGTTGTGATTGGTGCTGTGGTTACTGAGATTACCCGCCTCAAAGGTTTGGGCTCTCTCTTTATAATATTAGTATGGATGGTTGGTTAACCTAGTCTCTCCTCTATGTGCTATTATGGTACAACTCTTGCTTGAATCGCCTTTGTGAATGAATGCCAGGTGGCTTATCATGCCAGATGTACTGGTATCTGACGGTTTTTCCATATCTATCAATCTGATTTTTTGGAGATATAATTGTGGGATTTAATTTCATGCAGCCACGGCCGGTGGTAGGTGTAACTGCAGGGCGGTGACGTAGGGAGGGGGAGGGGCAGGGCGGGGGGTTGTAATGTATGGATTACGGACTTTAACAGGTAAGTAATCATAGAAATAAATAAAACGAATTTCGTTGTGTGCACTGCATCACCAAATGCGATGCAGTGCGCGCAACAAAATTCGTTTTATTTATTTATATGTTTACTTACCTGTTAAACTCCGTAATCCATACATTACAAACCCCCACCCTGCCCCTCCCCCTCCCTACGTCACCGCCCTGCAGTTACACCTACCACCGGCCGTGCCTGATTTCATGCTTTCTCTCAAACTTCTCTGAGTCACGTGCTTTCTTAGCTTCCATTCCTTAGCTCCCATTCTTTTTTCTTCTTTCTCTTTCCCTTTCCCTTTCCTTCTGGGCGTATACACGCATTACATACATGGAATGATATATTCCCTGAAGTTTTTGTAAATAGATGTGGAGTAAAATTGATATCTAGAATAAGATGTCAGTCTAAGTGTCATGTATCGTTGATGTAGTGAGTATGTAGTCAGTCACTGTGATATGTCATGTACATAGCAGTCCTGTCTTAATGGCTATATATGTTTGTAATTTGTAAATTATAAATTGTAATGACTATGTAATGTATTGTCTATTTTGATTATTTTACATATATTCATGTTTGTATATATGTTTGTTACAGCCCTGAAGAAGTCCTTTACTGGACGAAACGCGTCGGCTGTGTTTTTTAAACAAAATCAATGTGAATAAAAGAAGAGTCTAAAAGAATTGCTTTATGGATATGGACCGTTATTGCTTTTTTTACCGTTAAGTGGTGCACCTTTGCGTTTGGTTTGAAAATTGTTATAATACTGTATTAGATTGCACCGTGGCAGTGGGTGTGTTAACAGTGTGCACACATGAGTGATGGTGGATTCCCGTCTTAGAAATAACAACTAGGGATAACGGGTCAGGTGCTAAGCCTCTACGGGGTACACTGACAACAGTTCGTTCTACGTGAGACCTCATGCATGCAGTTAGGCATACCCTTGTTAACGCGGGATTACTGGTTACTAGTTACCTTACCAGATCCCAAACCAAGTCGACTGGATCGTTGGTACCTGTCATTGAGTAAAAGGCAATCTAACAATAGGTCAATCAATTAAGAACTTACACCACTCTAAATGACCACTGACCATGATTAAGTTTTGAAAATTTAATATAAAACCAAAGATAACTGAAGATACAAACTTCTTAAGATGAGATTCAAAAGGTAAACTGGTATCACTATGAACATAAATTCTTTGAATAATCTGAGTCTACAAAACAGAATAATGAGTACAAGTTCGAAGATCATTAGGTTTGCAAGAATCGATATAAGTTGCAACCTAAGAGTCATTACAGAAAAGAAAATTCAGGTTAGTCTGTCCCTACACTAGACTAAGTGACATCCCTACTTAACAAGATCTTTACCCCAAAAAGGTGTCAGCCGTGGTGACTTCCTAAGAAGATCACGCACTTCTCTTTGTCTCTTCTCTGATAATGGGTCTCTCCTGATCAGCCTATCTGCCTACCCATCCGCTTCCTTAGGCTCCCAAAATCATCTGCTCTGCTCTCCTCCCGGGTCGCTTTCCCTAATACAAAATCACATTTCCGATAGGAACGCCCCTTGGGACGCCCCTCACGTGGTACATCTTTGCGCGGTAAACTCCATGATGGTACTCTTCAAGACCCTCGTTAAAGTTGACCTTGGTTCCCAGGCTTCTTCTTCAGTGCGCCGGTACCCCCTGAAATTCCTGAAGACTCTTACAGGCCTGCGCCAAGCGCCACTGAACAAAGCTCCATTCATTTCGACTGATTAGGACCCCTCGCACCTGCATACAGGCCGTCCTACAGTGGGCCTCAAATTCCAGGCTCCACCATATCTATAGGTCGTAAAACATATGGAAAGCACAGTACTTGGCCCCTCTCTACTTCTTCTCTAACGAGCACATTGCAGATCAAAAGAACGACATTATCTATTCGGGCCTACTTGATTTACATGAAGCGGGTCCCTGCACTCTGAAAACATTTAACTTGATTTAAACAGCATTCTTAACTAACATACGTTTCTAAAAGCAACACATCTATAAAGCATATATTTCAATACTAAATTCGATAATACATTTTGGAAGAACCACGTTAACCCCACCTCACATTATTTTAGCAGCACGTTTAGATTTTCTGTGAATTGCCATGAGGCCGACACAATTTAACTGGTTTGCAAGGTTACACTTAACTCTTACATGATTCCTTTAACATGAGAACGTGAGGTTTTCATATTCATTCCAACATTTCTACATTAGTCTCACACTGCTATGATTATTGTTACCCTACTTAAACACTCTATACTTTTTACTACTGGGTATAAAACACTCTTGTGCAAAGTATATTTAAACTAACTACGTGCTTGTAAATATGGTGCACTTATACATTTTTCAGATTTGTGCTCTCTCAGTCCCCCCCGTTGATGACTTTCAGGAGTCATCACCATCAAAACACCATCTCTAAAATGTAGGACCCTTCAAAGTGAAGTCATGGCAGTACCACTTCTTTTCATTGTCTCCAATGCCTTCAGACTCTTATATTGTGTATCTTGCATCGCTGTCAACCTTTTCTCCTGTTCTCTCATAGATCTCTGCAATCTGTTTGCTTTATACCACTGATACAAACGCACCAATCCCCACAAAGTGATTACACAAATCACAATTATGATGATGGGTTTCAGTATGTACCAAACGATGCCCTTTCCTAGGTTGGCAAACCAACCTCCAACTTTACCCATTCCATGACCTACTTTTTCCCACACGTTTATCTTTGTCAGATCCTCAATTTCGTGGTGTATTGCAGTGATGTTTCGTATGTATTTTTCTAGAGGTTTTGAATTGTCCGGAATGTAAGTGCAGCATTCCTGGACCTTCAAAGCCTTACAGACTCCGCCCTCTTTGGCTAACAGAACGTCTAGAGCAAGTCGGTTCTGAAGAACCATTGCCCTTATCGATTGCATCTCACCCTCCACCAGCATTAATGATCTAGCAGTACTGGCAGATAACCTATCTACGACTGTAGCCAATCTCCTAATTTTGATGTCATTCAGTATCACTCCCAAGATAGGGAATGCAGCACCAAATACATCCCCAATTACTTCTGCTGCACCTAGCCCTCTCTTCCCTCTAGTTGGTATTCCTCTCTTTGTCGTTTCTAAATTCTCAACATGATATATTTTGGGGAAGACAATTGCTAGATAGCATGATCCGTACCAATTATCTGGTAGCTTCACATAGGCATTTCTTCCACATACAAAATATACATTTGGAATTGCTTGCATCTCTTTCAGAAAATCTTTGGAGTAGTACTCCAATTGAAAAGCATGTTCACAGCTGACTTGACCTACATACAGATTCTCATAATAGGAGTAACTCCTGTGAATGCACAGTTTCCCCCATTTCTCCTTGTCTAAAGCAATTGGACCAAAGCTACCCTTTCTTTGGTGTATCCTTTCTTCCTTGGTCCAATCTGTTTCCCATTGTCCTGAAGCCTTTAGAATCTTCTGCCTCCTGTATCTAGTATCCACCTGCCCTATAAACTTTTTCTCAATTTCTGACACTTGACAAGTCAGATTATTTCTTCGGGCATGTGAAGTATCTAAAGTTTTCCATGGAATGAACCATTTGTGTAATCTGTCTTCGCTCTTGTAATAGTCCCACTTGTTCAGATGCTTGTAATTTGGGACCTCTGGCAATGTCGAGTCAAAGTTCGAGAAATAATACTCAAACCCCTCTCGTCCATAGAATATGCTTAACAATAAACTACATGTAATTCCATATGTCAATGGAAGATGATGGTATCTGATACCCTCCTCCACCGAAGCTGGTAATTGCATACAAACGTAGCAATTCTTCGCCTCCATGACATCAATGTATTCGTAAAGCAATTTGGCATAAGCATTTGACCTGAAGTTCCCCTGTGATTCATCTGTATGCAACCTCTTAATTTCCGCGTCTAACAAAGCCTTGTCTTTATCATTGATGTTTCCCTTATGATTAACAGTGATTGTTCTCTGTGTTGACACTCCCTTAACTTCCTTAACTTCCTTGACTGCAGTTGCATCCCTCTCATGTCCCACTATGTATGAGACAGTAACCACTAAAACTATAAGTGAAATCACCACCCCTAAAAGTGTGCCAACTATACATTTTGCCCTGCGGTTCGGGTTGCCAGCCTCCATGATCTCAAACAGTGTAGCTTTGGTGTTCTTCTATCTCCAACGTCTCCTTTTTTCCCCAAAAATGTCTCTCTTTTGAACACCTGGAAGCTGACAGTTTACTCCGCAAACAACATTAGAGTCCTGAAAATAGACAACCCTAGCCCTTCTCCATCCTCTAGAGGGAGGTCCCTACCATTTTTCTTCTTCCACTCGGCGCTAGGTTATCTTGCAGCAATATTTTACAAAGTCTTTTTCAAAAGTCTTTTATTGATCAGAAGCTATGAGTGTTGCAAGGAGTGACACTACGTCTTCATAAATGTCCATCCGAAGAAGTATTCCCTCAAATTCTGGGCAATTCTTACAACAACATGGAAATTCGACTGTCTCTAGGATTCTTCTTCTTATTTAGCTCTGAACAAGAGGACGAACAAAATGAAGAGTTAATGTCTTTTCAACCTCCACTCCTGGTACTATCAGTTCTACATCCACTGTTACAAAGGGGTCCGTCCTGACCAAGATCACTTTCTTCACTTTCCCAGTTCTGCGCCCCTTTGAAGACATTTACAACAAAGTATTAGTCCAAGACAATGAGCGTTCCAAGAACTTCCACTACTCGCTCAAGCATTTCCAGTCGAAGAAGAGTTCCCTCCAATACTGGATATCGTGAACAGCAAACCGGAAAATCAACTGTCTCTAAAATCAATTTTCTTATTCCGCTCAGGAGAGGAGGATAGACGATGTTGAGTGTCAGCAACCTTTCGGTCTCCGCTCCTGGCAGCAGGAACCTTATTTGCACTGTGATGATCGGATCAGTTGTGATCAGGTTCACTTCCCTGACCCTCCCGGTTCTGTGTCCCACTGACATCTGCAACGAGGTAGGTCCAATCAGGAGTAGAGTACCTTCTGCTAGGCACTCGCACCCTCCTTGATCTTCTAGGACCTTCCTCGGCTTGATCCTGGGTATCTTCTTCTGGATCCGAGTCTTCGGATATAGGAGCAAGCGTTTCTTCCTGAGCCGACCTTAAACTTAGCCTCCTTCTTCTTTCCGGCCAAGTGGCAGCTCCAAGCCTTGTTCTCCTATTTCTCGTCCTCACACTCGGTTCTTGATCGCTCTGGTACTGATCTGTGTCTGAGTCGTATTCACTGCAGCTCTCTCCTTCAGTTGCGTCTTCAGTCTCACTGCCGTCCTGTCTTCTCTCTTCTTCTGGATCCGATGCGTTCCCAACTTCTTCCGACACCCCCTCAGCTGATCCGATCCCCTCTTGTGACTCTTCTTCCACCACTGAACTTTCGTCTGGAATAGGAGCTGTTTCTTCTAGAGGTGCTGGAACTCTTCGAGTATGGGATGCATGGATCCAATTTGGCAGCCCTCCGCACTTCACCGCGGTGTTCGTGATCAGGATTACCTGAAAGGGCCCACGCCAGCGTACATCTAGGCAGTTCTTCCGGACGTGCTTCTTGACCAGCACCCAATCCCCTGGGTTCAGATCATGACACAGATTCCTTGATGCTGGAACTTCAGCCGCATGCACCTGAAGGGACACAGAATGGATGGCGTCAGACAGTCCCTTACAATAATCCAAGATCAGATCATCTGTAATATTCAATAGGGCAGCAGTTGGAACCGTGGGAAGTCTCATGGCCCTCCCCATCAGAATCTCGTGTGGAGAGAGACCTGTCCTCCTGTCAGGTGTGCTGCGCATGCTCATGAGCACTAAAGGAAGAGCATCTGGCCAACTCAAAGATGTGGATGCACAAACTTTAGCCAATCTATTCTTCAGAGTGCCGTTTACTTGTTCCACAATCCCTGAGGCTTCCGGTCGATAACTACAATGCAGTTTCTGATCGATCTTTAATGTGGAGCACAACATCTTCACTATTTCGCTGTTAAAATGTTTTCCTCTGTCCGATTCCAGAGAGGCAGGCACCCCGAAGCGCGGTATCAGCTCCCTGAGCAACAATTTAGCTACTGTGAGTGTATCGCACCTACGTGTAGGGTACGCTTCAACCCATCTGGAAAATATACATACAACCACCAACACATACCTAAGGCGGTTAACTCTTGGCATTTCAATAAAGTCTAATTGCATTCTATTGAAAGGCCCCCCCGACCTCCCAATGTGACTCAGTGTGACTGGTGTCCTTTTGCCTACGTTCAGTTGTTGGTAGGTAGCACATCGCTTGCATACTGATTCTGCTGCTATTCTAAATTTAGGGCAATACCAAGTCTGCCTAAACACTCTCATCATAGCGTCTCTTCCTAGGTGTACTGGACCATGTATTTCTCTTGCCATGGGATTAGCTAATTCTTCAGGTAACACAGCTCCCATCTGCTGAAACCCAAAAATCCATTTCACTTCGCACACAACCTGCTATTTCCCATGCCTTTTTCTCAGTTTCCGGTGCGTTCTCCTGCATTACCCTTAAATCTTCCCAGGTATCCACGGTTTCTAACATCATGCTTAATTCTGTCTTTTCTTCAGCACCATCAATTTCCACTTTTGAGAAAGAATAATTGTGTTCCGCACAATAGCGTGCGACCTCATCAGCGTACCTGTTGCCTTGTGATACAAAATCTGTATTCTTAGTATGAGCTACACATTTTACTATTGCTATGGCAACTGGACCTTGTAATGCTTCTAACAACAATCGCACAAATTCTCCATTTCGAATGGGCGAACCAGAGGAAGTCATGTAACCTCTCTGAGACCACAACTGCCCAAAATCGTGAACCACACCGAAACCATATTGGCTGTCAGTGTATATGGTGACTCTCTTTCCGTTTCCTGCTATGCAGGCACGAGTTAGGGCAATAATTTCTGCTACCTGTGCGGAATGTACTCCTTCCAGGCAAGTGGCTTCCACAACTCCAGTAATGGTACAGACAGCATAAGCTGCTCTCAACCGACCAGTATCGTCTCTTAGACATGAGCCATCGACAAAGTAAATCTCATCAGGGTCAGACAACGGCTCATCCACAATATCTGGTCTGGGTTTCGTGCATAGTTCAGTCACATCAAGGCAATCGTGGTCTTCACATCCTTCGCCTTCTATTACAGTAGGTAATGGCATCAAAGTAGCAGGATTCAAGACAGAGCATCTCCTGAGGGTCACGTTCTCCGCGGCAAGGATAACTTGCTCGTAGCGCGTGAGCCTGCTATTGGTCAGATGCTGCGTCTTCGTCCTGGTCATTAACAATTCTACAGAATGCGGTACATACACCACTAACGGGTGTCCCATCACTATACTCTCACTCCTTTCAATGCTGACACCCGTTGCAGCAACGGATTTGAGACATCCGGGCAACGCTGCGGCTACCGGATCTAATGTAGCCGAAAAGTATGCAACTGGTCTACGGGCATTTCCGTGGGTCTGTGCCAAGACTGACAAAGCACATCCCTCCCTCTCACAGCAATAGAGTGAAAATGATTTCTCGTAGTCAGGCATCCCCAGAGCCGGAGCACGACACAAGTCGTCTCTCAGCTGCAAGAACGCCACTAGGCATTCGTCGTCCCATGGTACCGGATCACTCACCTCCTTGTGCGTCAGTTTCTGTAAGGGTTTTGCTTTCAGTGAAAAGTTAACTATCCACTGTCGACAATAACCAACCATTCCTAGAAACATCCGAACTTCTCTCTGTGTCGTAGGAGCATTCATCTTCATTATCGCCTCAATCCTCTCTGGGGACACCTTGCGTTTTCCCTTTTCTAACCGGTGCCCCAAATACTGTACTTCTGTCAGACAATACTGCAACTTGCTCGGAGATACCTTATGTCCATTTTCAGCTAAATGGTTCAATAAGGCAATGGAATCTACTCTACAAGCTTCCTCAGTCTCTGACGCAACAAGTAGGTCATCTATGTACTGGACCAGAACCGAATTCTGCGGCAGTACTAGATTTTCGAGATTCTTCTTCAACAACTGGTTGAAGATAGATGGGCTGTCTGTGAATCCTTGTGGGATTCGACACCATGTTAAAACGCGATCTTCCATTTTAAAAGCGAAAAGATACCTGCTCTCTTCATCCAATGGGATTGAAAAGAAAGCCTGGCAAAGATCTATCACTGTGAACCATTCTGCTTGACATGGTATCTGAAACAGTATCACTGATGGATTCGGTACCACGGGACAACATGAAACGACTATATTGTTAATTTTTCGTAAATCCTGAACTATCCTGAACTTCCCGCTAGGTTTCTGCAAACCCATAATCGGGGAGTTACAAGGACTACCCACGATTTCTTTCAGTATTCCCTGTTGAATCATTGACTCGATCACAGGTTTTATTCCTGCAATAGTTTCCTGGGACAATTTGTATTGAGGCGTTCTTGGCATTTGGCTTTACCATTATTTTTACTGGTTCTACCCCTTTAATCAATCCTATTTCTTCTCCTGTGAAATCCCATACCTCTGACGCTACTGCATCTCGTAAGTCTTGGGGAAGATCTTCTACTGTCAGAGTAGGATATAGTTCTACACAGGATTTTGAATTGGCTACCTTGAAAGTAGCATCATCGTCTGTAGTCTGTACCTCCACTCCTTGCGGGGTGCAGTATATTGTGCAGTTCAATTTGCACAGCAAATCCCTTCCTAACAGACATACAGGACTCGAATCACAAACCACAAACTGATGTTCATTCATATAGTTTCCTATCTTCACAGACACTGGTTCTGTCAATGGACTAGTCAGCCTTTTGTTTGCGACTCCTACCACCTGAATTGTTTCCCCTGACATCGGCAAGTCTGGAACCACCGCTGATCTCAGAGTTGATCGAGTAGCTCCAGTATCCACTAAGAACGTTGTAGGACACCCTGCCACTTCTGCCTCAACAAACGGCCCTCTCTGATCCACCTCTAGGACTGCCCCAAGGGTACAGTCCTCTTCTCTACTCACACGTTGTCCTGTCAATGGATCAATATAATAACACTTTTCTTCCTCGATAAAGAGAGGCATTTGTTTAAAGACCTTTCCCCCTGTCGCTATTTTCGGTGGCTGTGTGAACTGGGCCCGTGGAGCCGAAGTCCCCCCTTTGGCCACCTTGCTTCCTGGAACTGTCACCTTTGGAGCTGGAACTTCTTGAACCTGCTCTTCTACTTCTAGCTCTCCATTTTCAGGGTTAAAGGGACACTCGCGTCGCCAATGTCCCACCTGGTGACACTGGTGGCACTTTGTCGTCTTTTTAAGAGTGGCAAAGTCTACCCTAGGTCTCTGACCTTCTTCATTATCCTTGTTCTGACCACTTGACTTCCGTCCCATTGTCCCCGTTCCCTGTTTCTGCTGTCCGCCCTTCCCGGCTGACTGCATTTGCACCACCATCAATTTCTCCTTTAGATTCTTGGCTTTAGAATCTATTTCGTCACTACAGTATCTCGCATATCGCAGGATCTCATCTAGTGGTTTGTTTTGCCAACATATTAAATGTTGCTGAATCATCAAACAAATATCAGGTCTCAACCCTAAAACAAACTTTGACACAAACTGCCCTATATCTTTGGGATCCATTACATCGAGTCCACTGTATTGCTTGAATGTTTTCAACAACCTCTCATAAAACTCATGAACGGTCTCCTTTGGTTCTTGTCTCGTTCGGTCTATTTTTACCCAATCTATGTCCTGTGGTGGTACCTTATCTTTCAGCCAAGCTATTACCCTTTCATACTTTTGCATGACAATCTCGGACGGTCCATTAGTCCGAGCATCCCTCACTGGTTCAGTATTCGGCCATTCAACACTAGTCTTGCATGATGTCCATAAATCAGATGGAACCACGATGTCAAACAACGTGTTCAAATCAATCCACAATACCTTCGAGATCTTTACAAACCTTTCTACCTGCTTATACCACTCTACTGGATTGTCCCTTAACTTCGGAAATGAGTTGGTAAATGCAGCTAAGTCTCCTCTACTCCAGGGCACATGTACATAATTTCCGTTTGATATTTCTCGCAAAGGGAATGCCTCCATCTGCATTACCCTTCCCTCTGGGGTCATCACACTTGTACTCCGCCTAGCAGTGCCCTTTTTCGACCACCTCTCTTCCCATTTGTCCAGTTCTCTCCACACCCTTATTCCTGATACCAATTCTCTTATGTGTGTTTTTAATCCGGTAGTTCTCTTCTCATCTAGGTCTTGGTCCGAGTACTGCAATCTGTGGTTACTCTGCAATGCCCTTGTCCTAGATAAATCTACGGCGTACCTGTCTGCCAAATTGGTCAGTTTCTCATGAAACGCTCTAGCTTTCCTAGTAATATCCTTTGCCATGAACAACAGCTCATCCTGTTCATACAATTCTATCCTTTCTAAAGGCAATGTACCATCAATTATCTCATCGACATCTGATTTTAAACTGGTGACATCAAGTCTCTTTGCCTTAATTGTAGCTTTCAACACACTAGATTGAGGTACTCCATCCACATCTCTCCCATCCCAGCTCCGAGTTCTGCGTTTAGGCTCCGGTGAGTTATGCGGAGTCTTCCCCTGCTCCCACCTCTCCAGATCCCATGCTTTTCCATCCTCTCGGGGTGGATGGTGAAATACTCCATTGCTTCTCATATTCCCACCTTCCCCGTTCTGCCTGTTCTCTCTGGATGTATAGTAAGGCATTCCATTGCTCCCCCTTTCCTCACTATTTCTCTGTGATTCTTGATTACTCAAGGCATGGCGGGACCTATCACTGTTCTCTTTTCTCCAATGTTGGACGTCTTCTCCGAGTGCATGATGAAGGCACCTAAACCTATTCTGAAAAGCATGTACCATTTGGTCTCCCCCTTTTTCCCAGAGACGGGACATCTCCTCACACTCCACACTCCTACTATTTTGCTCCAGCTGTTCCCTCTCATCTATAGGATGTGTAACTCCTCTATTCTCCTGACTTTGGCCTTCCCGCCCCTGACTGCTTTCACTGGCCCCACAATGAGATACAGTCCCGTTACCTCTGCTTTCCCACTCGGGTTCTGTTCTTAACCTGTTACTCGGGGTTACTGCGGACCCATCCCATTCCCTCAAATCAGCTCTTAATTCAGTATAGAAATAATAATAATAATATCCACATTTGTAAAGCGCACAATCACCCGTTAGGGTCTCGGACTTCGGCCGCGGTCCCCTCAGGTCCATCGGTCCTCTCTGACCTCCTTGTCCTGTGTTGGGACCCACAGTCGTCTCGAATGGGGTGTTCCACGTTACCGATCCTGGCAATTGCTTCCATGCATTTGTCGTGTTATTCCTTCTTTCCATCTCAATCCTTTCTCTATCTAACCGTGCCTGCTCTTCCCCTCTCCCATGTTCGGGATTGTAAATCGACACTATAGGTCCTATGGTAACAGGTACTTGAAGAGCATCCGGTAATCCAAAAGACTCAACCTTTTCGGTGTTTGGCGTCTTTTGTACCACAAACCTTCCCACTACACTCTGTACTGTGTTGTTTTGAGGTGTCTCCTCGCCTTTGATAGGTGTCCATTCCGATATAGGGAGTGGTGTAAACCCCTCTATGGCAGTCCCACCTTCCCTTGCAAGCCCCCTATCTTCAATCTCCTCGACTCTCGGAGGTGGTCTATCTAACAACAATCTGTTTATCAGGTTGTCTTCCGACTCACTTTCCTCGTCCTCTTCCATGAGGTTTCCTCCTCCTCCCACCTCCCTCATTGGATACAATTTCTCTACTTCAATAGCCTGTACCCTCCATCTCTTTTCCTCTTCGTCCCATTTGGAATCTCGCACTGCTCTTACCGATCGCGTCAATCTTTGTTGACGCCTGTTCAAATTCCTGTCATGCGCTGCCCTAATCCATGCATTAAGGGCTTCAAACTGGGTTGGTCTAGGCGGGGGTTTCAATGAGGACATGGTTGCTTTCAGCCGATGTAACACCTCTAACTTAAACGTCCCATACTTCGGGAACTGCATTTCCTCATTCCCTTCTGTAAGCTTATTCCAAGTCCCAATCCATAATATCGTATGCAGCCCCACATTCGCTGCCATATAATGAGCTGGTGTACCCTCCGGCGGTGCCTCTTCCCCGTAATAATGTTCACTTCTTTTTCTTTTAAAAATCCCTTTCAAACACTTAAAGCACTTCATGATTTCTCTTTTCTCCGCGTTTGTTTACTTCCTGATGACAATCTACCAATCACAGCTCTGTTCCCGCTAACTGGCCTATCCGAGCGCGACTTCTCACTGACGTCGCACCAGCCGCCCAATCGCGTCGCAGCTCTTCACTCGCCACCCTATCTCAGCGCGGCTCTTTCTGACGTCACTCGTCCCCCTTTGCAGCAGTTCCCCTCCTTTTTCAGCTCGTCTCCTCGGTCATGCGTGCATCCCATTCATACTCTGAAAAATGATTACTTCCGTCCAAGCGATCACCTTTCTTGACTGTACGCCCACAGTCTTTCTGTAGTTGTCCCCTTAACTTGGCGAAATGTCTTTCCGTTTACTTCCAGACAATCGCCTTCTCTGATAGGTTACTCACACACAGTAACTTCCGACCAGCGTCCGTTACTCATACGCTCACTCTTACACTCCCCCTATCTCGGTCCCACGGCGGTCAATGGTACCTCGTGACCTCCGTACTATGGTCGACAACTACTCTGGATGTTCGATACACCCAAAACCACTTAAGCTCTGGCCTGAACTTAAGATTCACCAGTTCACCCGTTTACCAGGTTTACCAGTTCACCAGGTTGCGCGCGCTCACAACCTTCACTCACTCACTCTACAGGCATTCAACTCCGCAAGACATTACAATACAAATACAACACAAAACACCGCAATCTGTTCACGCATGACCCTTGTTATACTCACTCTCCTCCGATACTGCTGCTTTTCTCGCACCGTCTGCACCTTCGGCTCATGATTCTTCCGCTGCTCGTCTCTCGATGTCTAGGGGCCTTGGGGTAAACTAACCTCTCTAGATTACCTTCCTCAAGAAGATAACCATCCTCTGCTACCAACTGTTAACGCGGGATTACTGGTTACTAGTTACCTTACCAGATCCCAAACCAAGTCAACTGGATCGTTGGTACCTGTCATTGAGTAAAAGGCAATCTAACAATAGGTCAATCAATTAAGAACTTACACCACTCTAAATGACCACTGACCATGATTAAGTTTTGAAAATTTAATATAAAACCAAAGATAACTGAAGATACAAACTTCTTAAGATGAGATTCAAAAGGTAAACTGGTATCACTATGAACATAAATTCTTTGAATAATCTGAGTCTACAAAACAGAATAATGAGTACAAGTTCGAAGATCATTAGGTTTGCAAGAATCGATATAAGTTGCAACCTAAGAGTCATTACAGAAAAGAAAATTCAGGTTAGTCTGTCCCTACACTAGACTAAGTGACATCCCTACTTAACAAGATCTTTACCCCAAAAAGGTGTCAGCCGTGGTGACTTCCTAAGAAGATCACGCACTTCTCTTTGTCTCTTCTCTGATAATGGGTCTCTCCTGATCAGCCTATCTGCCTACCCATCCGCTTCCTTAGGCTCCCAAAATCATCTGCTCTGCTCTCCTCCCGGGTCGCTTTCCCTAATACAAAATCACATTTCCGATAGGAACGCCCCTTGGGACGCCCCTCACGTGGTACATCTTTGCGCGGTAAACTCCATGATGGTACTCTTCAAGACCCTCGTTAAAGTTGACCTTGGTTCCCAGGCTTCTTCTTCAGTGCGCCGGTACCCCCTGAAATTCCTGAAGACTCCTACAGGCCTGCGCCAAGCGCCACTGAACAAAGCTCCATTCATTTCGACTGATTAGGACCCCTCGCACCTGCATACAGGCCGTCCTACAGTGGGCCTCAAATTCCAGGCTCCACCATATCTATAGGTCGTAAAACATATGGAAAGCACAGTACTTGGCGCCTCTCGACTTCTTCTCTAACGAGCACATTGCAGATCAAAAGAACGACATTATCTATTCGGGCCTACTTGATTTACATGAAGCGGGCCCCTGCACTCTGAAAACATTTAACTTGATTTAAACAGCATTCTTAACTAACATACGTTTCTAAAAGCAACACATCTATAAAGCATATATTTCAATACTAAATTCGATAATACATTTTGGAAGAACCACGTTAACCCCACCTCACATTATTTTAGCAGCACGTTTAGATTTTCTGTGAATTGCCATGAGGCCTACACAATTTAACTGGTTTGCAAGGTTCCACTTAACTCTTACATGATTCCTTTAACATGAGAACGTGAGGTTTTCATATTCATTCCAACATTTCTACATTAGTCTCACACTGCTATGATTATTGTTACCCTACTTAAACACTCTATACTTTTTACTACTGGGTATAAAACACTCTTGTGCAAAGTATATTTAAACTAACTACTTGCTTGTAAATATGGTGCACTTATACATTTTTCAGATTTGTGCTCTCTCACCCTCAACCTTATCTTTGAATATAACCTCGAATCTAACAGTGTAATCGCAGACATGGTCAGGGCACTCCTTCAGCGATGCCAAGCTGAAAACCTTACTCACAAATCTAACACCACCACTCAGTGATGAAAGCTACATATTTCTAGGAAAAAGCCTCTCGGCAGAATACACAGCTCACACAGTACACCAAGAAGCTCTCATTCAGCTAGTTCCTACGTCCCTAGCCTCCTCTGTGAAAGTTTCATCCGCACTCTCAAAAACAGACAGCAAATATGCAAGTGACTCATACTAGGGATTAGGAGGCACTCTGAGCAATCGCACAGGCACTCACAGAATCATCAACGATCCATGGAGCAGGGAGGGCCAACCATATCTTTTGTCAATCCACATGCTGCCACAAGACAAATCAAAGATCATCATATTTTTGATTGCTGCCTCACACACCTGCAATGCCTAGACAAGTACCATACATTACGGTCTTGGAAAAATAACTGAGTTCTACAGGCAAATGCCCTTTGGCATGTTCTTGTCAGGTTTTACATGAACGCAGGAATGCATGAGAAGAAACAACTGTAATACAAGACTCTCAGTCTTAATTCAGTAAAGTATTTCCATGCATCTTTTAAAGTCAGGAGCGGTCAGGATTTGAGATTGTGTAAAAAGTGTTGTTGGAACTTAGCCCAATAAGCTATTTCTTTTTACAGGGAATAACTTCCAAGTTCTAAGGCAGGACCTCTGGGGCAGTGTAATGGCAGTATGAAATCTCCACATTCTGTATATCAGGTGCCTGGAAACATTCCTTACTGTTTCAGCTACTTTGCTACCACTTAGGGCCCTATTTATCATGTTTTGTGTCATATTTGCTTCACGCAACGTGGTGCATGAGCGACGCAAACCCTATAATGCGATTCATCAAGCCACGCAAGGCCACTTTGCGTGCCGCTGAGTGGCTTGAAAAATCAGGAGTAACTCAACACAGCACACATCACTGCAGTGTGTTACTCAGCCCTGCGAAGGCCTTCCATGGGCATTGTGTGGGGGTTCCCACGCAACTCTCATGGATTTTGAAGCATTCCCAGATTTACCATCACTGGTAGACCAAGAGATATGCCTTACCAGAGTAGGCGCAACAAGGCAAATATCTTAATTTCTCCTTTTTACTTCCTCTTTCTATGTGTGCTGCATTATGCAGCACATTTAGATAGAGGAATATGCCTCAGAGGGTTGTTTTTTGCAGGAAGGTGCCCCTTCCTCCATGACAACAATCCTTCATGCAACACGCGCACTCTTGAACCATAGTGCAAGGGTGACTGCGTTGGTGCTAGTCAGTCCATTGTGTGCCACTGCTGGGGAAAGGAGAGCAATGGGCCGTATTGTAACAAATACAATGCATTCCTGCCTTTTCCCTGTAACACAGCTCAGAAAGGTGTCTTGCTGCATTACTTTTTTAATAAATAGGCCCCTTAGTTCATCACCATCTTTGTGTGCACTTTTGTTATGTTTTCTGTTTAGACTCCCATCTCTTCCTCTTCTGAACATACCTTGACTTGCCATCGTCTTGAACTTGTCTACTGATCTTGAACTTACCTTGTGGAATCCTTTGAGCTTAGCCGCCCTCCTTCAGTATCCTTGGGCTTCAGTTCTCTTTCCGGGTCAGGCAGAGAGTTCATCTCTGTTTATCGGCACTGCGAAAGGGCTAACGTTTGTTATGCAATCCTTTCAAAGAGTGATGGCTCAGTGGATGTCCTTGGTCTACACCCAATGCCTTGTCCCTTCTTTCGCTCAGTTTTCGTTGTTTATTTCAGCTCAGGGTGGAATAGTGGGGTTCTCTGCAGTCCCATTTTTGGTTCAATTACACTTCTCCCATAAACCTGGCATTTGTCCAAATTCCTTTAAAGCTAAACAAAAATCAGTCCCCTACATGTACATGGTCCAATACTAAAACTTCACACTGGTAATCACTAGATTAAAAAAAATCTTTTATGCTCCTTTGCTTTCTCCTGTAAGCTATCAACATGAATCTGTTAGGTAAATACACCCGCTCAATCTTTGCTGTTTTAATCATGAACTTAACCACATGTAATATTTTGCTTAAATACTGAGCAGAAGTAGACACTCCTCTCTCTGTCTATTGTATCCTGAGATCTGCATTGTTCTTAAATTACTGTATTTCTTGGACCTTTCAAACTTCTCACAAGCGATGCGGGCTGTAGAACAATGTTAATATTGTTGCGCTCTCAGCCAACCCTATTTGTCATGCCTATAAATAACCATGTTCTTTTGAAAGTAGAACTGGTGTTACCAGTACCGCTGACAGTACACCGTGCTCGTGGAGAGCTTCCTGGCAAGGTTAGAAAGAAACCCAAATGTAACCTTCTGTTCCTGTTTGATCATGCTTCTGAAGACGACTTCAGTTTCACTGCTGATGTAGAAAAAAAGTGAATATTTATGTTGGAGTGTCTGCTTCATATATACATGAAGTGGTGGTTAAACCTTCAGCGGCACCAGTTGAGACATAGTCACGACTCCTAGCCACTGATGTCAAACTATTGCCACACCAATAAGCTTCTCACTTCACCTAGCCAAGATGTATTTGATGATTTGCAGAGATGTGCTTCCAACAATCACAAACAAGTAACTACATGCAACAATAGACACAATGTTGATTTATCATGAGTTAATTGTTCCTATATATTTTTAGGCTGAGAACAAAATAATTATTTTACAAAACAAACAGAAATGAAGACATCAGTGCCATATGCAAAGATTATCTAAAGACAAAATAGAAATTGCAAAATGTATAACATACATCCCAGATAATGGATCATCACAAAAGAATACAACCATAAAAAAATAAAATATAGATGAAAAATACATTTGGTTCCTAAATTCTGGCATTCAAATCAGTGTTCTAGGGCTGGTAAAGTAGTTGTGAATGGGTTTAAGAGTTTCGGCAAATTGCTTTTCTGTTTCCTTGAACAAAAAGTGATGTTTGAGTTCTGAGCGCATATGTTGTGGTCTGAATATTAAACACTTTTTTTAAGTTTAGAAAGCTTTATTGAATAAGAAATACAAAGTAAAACATCATTACAAACAAGAACGAATGGCATCAAAAAGAATTAGAAAAATATTAGAATTAGATAATTCAAACAACAACCCCAAAGGGGGTAAATAGACTGTACTAAGGAAACAAGCTTTTTAAAGGTATTGTTTTTTTTTGTTTTTGTTTTTTTAAACTCTGTTTATTGCACAAGAAAGCAATCCACTTTCACATACAGACGTAACAGGGTAAATATCAACATGCATTAGCGGAGTTCACATCCAATGTTGAAAGGTATCATAGAGGGATTGCCAACCACTAGAATGACACAGTGCAATAATACAATTTTGCTTTTTGACGAAACTTGAAATAAAAAGAAAAAACAAATTAAAACTGGAGAAGAAGTTACAAGCAGTATACTAAAAAGTAAGACATATCAGTAAGGTCGCGAGCACAGTGGAGCAGTACAATCAGCACAATAATAAACAATTCCATTCACAATATGGCGCAGTAGGAAATGAAACGTTAAGGCTTCCAGGTACAGGTCGGGCCTCGCCCAACACCATAGGGGTGACAGCAGAGTCTCTCAATCAAGAAGGTAAGTCCCAAGGCAGCCCATGTGAACTTTCCGCAATCCGTTGGAGTGCCCAATAACAACGTGCTGCAATGCAGAATATACGTGCCCAGCAGGAAAATAACAATGGAGGCGGCTTCCGTGTGATGCGGAGCCCGCCCTAGCCCACCCCCGTAGGAACAAAGGATGTAACCGATTGGGATTCTGTCTCCTGAGCGAACCTCGCCACATACCTCCGGTATGGCTCCCATATGTCAATCGGCCTTGAAGCAAGCGGAGTCTGTTCTGAATACTCAACACTGTTAACATTACAGTAGGCCAAACTACGGAGCCAAGCGCGGACTGTTGGAGCGCGCCTAGCACACCAGAGCAGCGCCACCTCTCGTTTGGCCCAAAGAAAGCCAATGGATGCCAGCTTACGAAGGGGGCGAGGGAAGTTTGCAACATAACCAAGCAGCGCAATCTCGGGGATGGGTTGCAGGTCCATGCCCAGTATGTCCCCCAGAACCCAGTGCACTTGTAGCCAGTAGTTAGTCAGTTGCGGGCAAGTCCAGGAAAGATGGGCGAAGTCCGCCTGTGGGGATTTACATTTAGGGCAATGGTGTGTCCTGCCAGAGTCAATCTTATGTGCAAGTGCGGGAGTGTGGTACATCCTCTTCAGGAACTTAAAGTGTATGAGTTTATGTCTGGTGTTAATGGACACTTCTCTCGTGGTGGCACAACACGCCGCCCATTGATCGTCCGTGATCTGGATGCCCAGGTCGTTCTCCCTAGCGGAGTGCATCGCTGTGTCAGAGGATGGGACCGAGGTAAGGCATATCTTGTATAGCTTAGAGACAACATGTGCCCCCGTCTGATTCTGTATGATTAACGTTAGTGCAGGGGTGTTGTCAGGAGGGATTGGATATGTGAGGAATTCAGGCCTGAGCATGGAGCAAAGCCTAGTCAGCGTGAATGAGTCTATAAACGTCCTATCTGTGAAGCGGTGGTCTTCCGTAAGTGAGAAAGCATGGCCGTCTGGGAAAAAATCGCCGACCGTGTGTATTTGGAATTTGGACAGTGTGCGCTGAACCACCAATTTGCCTGTAATGGGGAGCCAGTGAGGATTAGGCAACGGTAGAGCAGGGGAGTATAATTTCTCAACATGCAGCAGGCGTCGCAATTTATCCCAAGCCCAACATGTAGTGGATAAAGGCTGTATGTCTTGCGGGTCTCGAGGGATTCCCCTAGGAAGGATGGAAGTGAGGGCCACAGGGAGGGCAAATCAGCCTCAGGCTTCAGATATGGAATTCTGGCATCCGGGTGGAACCAAGGGTATGCGTATGAGCTCTGTGCTACTAAGTAATAAAGATAAAAATCTGGCACTCCGAATCCACCACGTTCGTAAGGAAGTGTCAGTGTGCGCCAGGCCACCCGTGGGTTCCTACCACCCCACACCAATCTCAGCAGTGAGGGGCGAAATTGAGAAAAAAAAATCTTGGTGAGAGGGATCAGAATGTTATTGAATAAATACAAAAACCGGGGGAGGACAATCATTTTTATGATGGCAATCCGACCGGCCATAGAAAGTGGGAGGCGGAGCCATCGTTCCGTGTGTTCTTCCAAAAAATCAAGGGCGTGTCCGTAATTCAAACGGACTATGGACACTGTATCGAGGTGGATGTGTATTCCCAGATATTTCACAGAGTCGGCGCTCCATTCTAGGGGAAACGAACAGTTCCACTGCAAGGTGGAAGGGATGAGTGGAAAAATGACCGACTTGTGCCAATTTATTCGAAGGCCCGAGAAGTCGCCAAAGTGAGCAATCTCTGACAACAGCGGCTCCAAGTTGGACTGAGGGGTCCGAACATACAAGACCGTGTCATCGGCATTCAACGAGAGGAGAAGTGGCCCAGTGCGGACTGAAGCCCCCTGTGGAGATGCTTCTCTTGAACATGTCGAACCAGGGGGTCCATCGCGATGATGAACAGGAGCGGGGATAGAGGGCAGCCCTGACGGGTACCACGTGAGAGTGTGAAGCTTTCAGTAATGGTGCCATTCACTCGTATTCTGGCGGTGGGGGCCGAGTACAGCAACTCCACAGTCGCCACAAACATATCGGGCATTCCCATTCGTCTCATAATCGACAAAAAAAAGGCCACTCAAGGGTGTCAAACGCTTTTCCGCGTCTAAGAACACCGCTGCAGCCGGGGTGAAGGGTTCAATTCTATGTAAAACAGAAAACAGTGTCCGAAGATTGAGGGAGGTGGATCGGTTTGGAACAAATACGGACTGAGCCGGCGAAATAATGGTTTCCATGAGTAGCGCCAAGCGAATCGCTAGGACTTTGGCTAAAATCTTGTAATCCAAGTTCAAGAGGGATAAGGGCCTGTAGGAGCTACACAAAGAGGGGTCCCATCCCTGTTTGGGTAATAAAACAATGACCGCCTCCCGGAGCGTGGGTGGCAGTATGCCCACCTCAAGCTCCTCAGCGTAGACCTCGACAAGTCTAGGGACAAGTTCCTCCTTGTATTCTTTGTAATAGTCAGCCGAGTACCCGTCAAGGCCGGGAGCCGAGGAGCTTTTCAATGAGTCGATGGCCTCAATTATAAAATCAGGCGTTATGGGCATGGCCAAAAACTCCTGCATATTTTTCTCCAGGTACACCATGGCAATTTCATTCAAATACGGTCCCGGGTTGCGCTGTTCCCCCGAGAGTGTGGAAGTGTACAGGGTCTTGTAATACGACAAAAATGCATTGGAGACTTCGGGAGGGGAGTGTTGCAGCGTACCCTGTGCGTCAACCACTTCAGTAATGTAAGCTGCCTGGCGTGGCGGCCGAAGCATTTGCGCCAATAGTTTGCCTGGCCTATCACCCTCGCCGTACTGCCGCGCCGTGTAGTGTTTACCCATGAACCTCAATTCCCGGTCCGCAGCGTCCCTAAACTCCAAGAGGAGCTCAAGGCGCCTGGCCTCACGGTCCGCAGAGGGATCCTCATGGATCTCCTTCTCTAGTGCAGTGATGTCCGCCTTAATGCGAGTCAGTGTGGAACGAATCTCACGCAGGGACCCTACGTGTTTGGCAATACAAACCCCACGCAAGATGGCCTTGAAGCCCTCCCATAACGTGGCCCAGGAGGTGACAGAGCCGGTATTGATATCAAAATAGTCGTCGATGGCAGTACGGATGTCCTCCTTAAAACTCGGATCCAGCAGAGCCCTGCCAGGGAATCGCCACTGCCTTTCGTAGCCCCCCAACCTGGGGATCGCCAAAGTCAAGACTATGGGAGAGTGGTCAGACAGGGTGCGAGGTAGCGTGGAAAGGCCATCCACCCAGCCCCCAATGCCCGGGGAGAGGAGCCAATAATCAATTCTAGTGCTGGTATTGTGGAAACCAGAATGATGTGTATAATCAGGCGTGTGTGGGTGAAGCCTAGCCTCTATGTCCAATAATGAAAAGTGGGTGCAAATTTCCGCCAACACTGAGCGGGCACTGGGTTTGCTGTCCGGAGAGGGAGAGGTACTGTCTCTGTCAGGATTCATCAATAAGTTGAAGTCACCACTCAGGACCAGTAATTCTATGTCAGAGTGAAGCAGCGTCATTTGCAGGTCTTGGAAAAAAGCAGGTGAATCCACATTAGGACCATAAATTCCCACCATTGCGATCTTATAACCAAACAATACTCCCATTATAAGCACGTATCTTCCCTCCCCATTAGATTTGCTGCCAGTCAACACAAAGGGGACATGTTTGTGCACCAGAATAGCAACACCTCTTGCGTATCTGCTGTAACAGGAAAACACTCTGTGTGGCCCCCAACCCCTAGCCACGGAGACCGTGTCCGACTGCACCAAATGAGTCTCTTGCATAAAGAGGACATCTACCCTATGTCGCGCTGCATAGTTCAGTACCTGCTTGCGCTTCCTCGTGGAGTTTAACCCACGAACGTTCTAAGACATCAAAGTTAGTCTGGACGGGCCAGACTGCAATCCTATCCTGGCCATTTTGTCACAGTATAGAAAATCTTTGACAGGTGTGCGTACGACAGTCTACTCCCATGTTCCTCGCAACTGCTCACAAACATAGATATCCAATGAAACAAAACGCATCCCAACCCCCACCCACCACCCTGCCTCCCAGAGACCCCAGAGAGGCAATCCCCAAACAATCGCTGAGCAACAGTGCAGAGTAAAGACATTAGTGACCATACAAGGAAACGGTGTCGTTGCAAAAAAAAAGATTGTGTTAAAGCCCCAGAAAACATAAACAACAAGGCCTGCGCCTTAGGGGGTAGCAACGCCACGCCATGCGGGCGTCCCAACAGGCGGATCTCGAACTGGAGATCAGTCAATAAACGCGGAAATTCTACATCCAATAGAAAACATATCAAAAGGGGTGCCAAAAGTAGGGAACGGGAAACATTCAGCCCTGCCCAGTTTCAGCAAAAAGGTCAGCACTGGACTGAGTGTCGCTGCGAGGTGACGTGTGCGGCGCCGAGCCGGGAGCCGCCGATGAGCCCTGTTTCTTGTAGCCTTGACAGAAGTCCTGCGCCTCCGCGGGAGAATCAAAAATGCGGAATCTACCGTTCACATCCACCTTCAACCTGGCCGGGTACAGCATGCCGTATTTCAGACCCAGATTCCGGAGGGTGGACTTAACTCCATTATACTTGCGTCGTGCCTCCTGGACCATCAGTGTGAAATATGGGAAAAAGGACAGTTTGCTGCCTTGCCACTGGACCTCCCCAGCCTCCCGTGCCTCACGCAACACCGCGTCGCGGTCGCGGAAGTTCATGATCCTGGCGATAATAGGTCTTGGCAGTTGGCCAGGGCAAGGTACAGGTCCCAGAGACCTGTGTGCACGTTCGACTACAAAGCCAGCTGTGAAGGTGTCCCTGCCGAATAAATCAATGAGGAGGTGTTCAACAAAGGTATCAAACCGGCCCGTGGCAGTCGTCTCCGCCACGCCAAGAATGCGAATGTTATTGCGACGACTACGCACCTCCAAGTCCTCGTTTTTGATGGCCACGTCTTTAAGGATTTTGTCAACCCGCTCCAGCCTTTTAAGGGATTTTGAGGCGCCATCCTCAATGTCCAATATCCTGGATTCAGCCATGTCGAGCCTCCTGTCATGGACCTGCACCGTGGCGCCCATGTCCGCAAGCTTTTGGGCTAGGCTGTCGAAGCGGGTGTCAAGCGCCTTGAAGCCGGCGCGCATCTCACCCATCATGGTGGCGACTAGAGCCGTGGCGTCCCCCATGTCCGTCGAGCCTGAAGCACCAGTCGCCGAACCAGGTGGAGGGTCCGCAGCGAGAAGGGAGGTCTTATCAAAACTAAGCTTTCTCTGATTAGGGTCTCTTTTCCCCATCGCTGCGGTAGCACGGAGAGCGCGGTCGGGGGGAAACACCAGAGGCAACTCGTTGAGGGGGGAAGGAGGCAATACAACACCAAAGCCCCAGTCAGTGCCACAAACAGGTAAGTCTCAGCGTTCAACTGTGAGTAGTGGTTAATCGTGGTGAATAGGCGCTAGGTCAGCCTCTCAGACGGAGGGATATGGCTCCAGGCAGCATCCAAGGCCCAGTCCAGGATTCAGCATGGGCCCGGTTCCATGCAGTGATTGCACCCACTGTCGGACAACGGTGCGGGGAGCGACCCTCTCCCGTCGTGTGGAGCAGGAGGAACGGAGGGGACCTGAAGATCTCCTTGAGTGTGCCTGAGGCGGGGCCGCCGAATATCCCCTAGGAGCGCCCCACGGCTCCCGAGCCACCGCACTCCCCCGCCCCCGCCGTCCCCTAGCAAGAGTCTCCGCCCGCCGCCCAGCACACAGCCCAGGCCTGCAAATCGAGGCCCCGGTCCCGGCCCACCTCCAGACCAGCAGGCCGCGGCAGCAACAGGGACCGGGAGCCCCCGCCCAGGAGCCAACGGCGGATGAGCAGCGCGCGGGAGATCCCGCAGACGACGTCCGGAGGGCGAAGGCCCGGCAACCAGGCACCGCGCGGCACTCACCAGTGATCCGGCGCAGTCAGAGAAGATGGCGCCGAGGTCCGAGGGCCTCACTTCTCCTCCGCCAAGCACACTCCCCAGGCCGCTCCCACGCACTCACGAGTCACCCAGGTGGTCGGGGCGACATCAGTGCTCGGATCCGGAAGGACGTGTAGAATAGAAATAGCGGACTACATCCCAGTCGCCGCCGTCAGGAGCCCGCATGGAGGAGCTTCACGGAAAGGCGGCCATCCCGATCGCCGCCGTGGCCACGCCCCCAAAGGTATTTTGGTTTAGGGGGAAGGGAGAAAAGAAAGAAAAAGAAAAAAAAGGTGGGGAAGAAAGAGAAGAAAGAGAGGGGTAACCTAGAAAAGAAACTCAAATACTTAACATTTCTATAAATACAAAATGGCAGGAAACATCATTGGAAGAAAGAAAGGGAAAGAAAAAACAATCAAGAGACATTCCTGGAAAGAAAATCAGTTAACGGCAACCACAACAAGTCTCTCTTAATTAATAAAGGAACAGTGGTGGCAAAAAAACGGTCAAGCCTATGATGATGACATAACAAATTCCAGCAGGCATTATATGATATCTTGGATGTATCCTTCCAGTTAGTAGTGATTATCTGAAATGAAATTGCTATAAAAAGATCAACAAAATTACAAACATTGCAATGCTCATTCCGGATAGATGAAGAACCACTCAAGAAAATGTGTACAATCTCAAAGGGGAAGGCAGTAGCAAAAATATCATTTAATTTTAACCAAATACGAGCCCAAAGAGACTTAACTAACGGACAGTGAAAAAACATGTGTAAAAAATCACTATTCTCATGAGAGCAGGACCAACATTTTTTAGAATCAAGTAACTTAAATTTATGTAAATCAGAAGGAGTAAAGAAGAGCCTATTGTAAAAGAAATAAAAAGTCTGTGTGGTACTAGCCGATCGGGAAACTGTATGTATTTTGGACCAAATATTATCCCAGACCTGCAAGGAGAATTCTTGAGCTAGTTCCTGCTCCCATAATAGCTCATGTTTAGATTTAATCCTGTCAGAAGTGGGCTGAGAAAGTTTTTTTAGATAGCAGCAGCTCTGAGAGGGGTAGAAAAGGCTGGTAATATTAAACACTTTAAAGAAGAAAAAGAAAGTTTACAATTGACCCTCAGTTTCAGTCAATGGATTATCTCTCGCACTGGAGGAGTGGATGCCCTGGTCGTACTCTTGCTAAATACAAGCAACACTTAGTCTAAACCTGTTATAACAGCATGATTCTGAATGAAATGTAACCCCAGCTTTCTGCCTATGCCAAGTCATCCTGGACACAGAACTCATCCTCGAGAAACACATAACCAAGAAAACCAAGATGGGAAGATATTGGCTCTCTCTCTACTAAAGAAAGGAAACCTCCTTCTCCCAGAAAGTAACTTCAGACATGCTGCACATTATTATTATTAATCTTTATCTTTATTCTGCCAATTTTGGGCCATAAAAGGCAATCTAACATTAGACAACATTTGTATAGAGTGCAAGGTGACAAATAAAATAGGCACAACGTGTCAAAAACCATGATAAAAAGCATAAAATACAGAATTTAAATAGGGAAAAATAGATAAATATTGTTTCAACAGTGCTGGCCCTCTATAGTTTTCCTAGTTCGAACTGCAGCTTTTAGAAAAGAGCATAATTACAAATGGAACAAAGCTTCTCTACATTTGTGAAGGCCAAATGATTTTAAAAGAGGTTTGAGCAAAAGTCTGCGTTGGTATCTAAAAAGTCTGCAGAAAAACATGTAGTGTAATAGCGATTGTTCAGAGACCCCATCACAGGGACAAGTTAAAATATGTCCCCCTAACATATCAGTTGGGTTACCTGTGCTCATGAGCTGCCAAACTGTACCAGCGCTAAAACAGAAAAGGAAAGACCTCTCCCATAGAGTGAAGCATAGTGCCAAATAAAAATTGGGCTCTGCTCTAGCGAGGTGTCTGTAAAAAAACAACTCTGTGTGTTTTGTTGACTCCGTTTGCAGCCTTCTAGTTTCACAACAATCACAAAAATGGGTCTTGGGTCTTGGTCAATGATTTATCTTCTTTTGTAATAGTCTTTAGGGACATAAAAAGTGAAGCCAACCCTTGCTCCTGAAATGTGCGCTAGATGTAATTTAACCAGGGAACGGTGCTCCATTTATCCAAACTGAGACAATCGAAGATGATGTCTCTACAGAGTTGTGGCGTGCAGATTAGCCCACACGCTAACCAACAATAATAGTGGGGGGGGGGGGGGGCAACAGCATGGCAGGGTAGGACGTGCTTCTGCTCGGCTCCCGGTGTCCTGCACTACATTTATAACGCTGACAAAACTTCCAAAAATCTGACAATCGGCGACCGGACCAGTTCCGACACCTGTACAGCCAAGATCTTCGAAAAATCCGGACGATTGCGGGCAGTGATCAGCTGCGGAAAACTTCGCTGGCGCGAAATCCCTTCCCCAAGATGGCGGTCGGGTGCGCTCCATCGGCCCGAGTGTGACTCCACCCCGACCTCGGAGCCTGCTGCCTTCGGTGTTCCTTCGCATCAGGGGGCCTGGGGGAGAGCCCAGCTGGCAGCGGAGTGACCTCCGCGCCCCCTGTTAGCTGCTGTCCGAGGGGCCGGGGCGGCAGGTGACCGCGGCGGCTGGGAGAGACGTCCGGAGGAGGCCTGCCGCCCGGTCGGGGCCTGGCGGCGGACCGTGCGAAGGCTGCGGGGGAGCCGCCACTGAAGAGGGCTGCGGGACTTGCGGTCCGGGAGAGACCGAGACGCCCGGAGGATCTGGTGGTGGGCCTCCCGTGACCAGCGCCCTGACGCCACCCGCACCTTTGAGACCAGCCCCGGAGGGGCATACTGCTGATCGGAAGGGGCCCCGCCTGTGATGAAGACCACCCCTCGCGAGGGGCTTTGACAACAGACGGCCGCCGGACTAAGCGACTCCTGCACCGGCCGGTGAGTGAACGGCTGCCCCCTCCCCCCCTCCAACACGGACGAGGAGCTGGTTCGACCCCCCGTCTGATACGACGGGGACCCTCAACCTGGGACACTGCTGGCTGTACACGAATGCCTGGGGGGGAGACGCGCTGAGGAGGAGGAGGCCCCCGCCACACAGAGAGACCCTGGCCTTCACCATCTCGGGGTCTGGCCTGCGGCGGGGCTTACTGCCCCGGAGTTCTGACCCTGACTGCCCTGCGCCCCCTCCCGTAGAGGCCCGCGCTGCGAGACGCGCCTGAGAGCGCCTGAGAGACCCCACCGGGCCTACGAACTCCCGTAGCTGCCTGGGGATTGATCCTCCCAGGCTCCCACGAGCTGGATTTCTTTAGGGCCTTCCAACGCTGCTGACGATGGGGGGGGGAGCCCACCACTGACGGCGGGATCGGGCTGGTGGAGTGGCTCCATTGACGGTGCACAAGAAACGCACGGATACCATCTTGCCCCCCTGCCCTCTCCGCCCGGCCTGCATTCCGCCTGCGGAGGCCCACTGGCCTGGAAGTGAATAGGGTGAGCTCCCCCTCCATCCGGCCGCGCCAAGCAGCTCTTGACCACGACAGAGAGAAGGAATGGGGAAAAGAGATCCGGCGGCGAGACCGGCGAGACAGGAAACCATCGAGAGCTATGCCACGACGCGGGCACAGAAGGAGGGGACCCCGGTGGCGTCGGGCCCACGCACTGACACGGCCATGCTTCTGGAGGCGATCCAAGCCTCTAGGACGGATATACAGGACTCTAGAGCGGCGTTGGAGACTAAAATAGGTGAGGTGGGCTCTGAAGTCCTCTTGCTGCGCCAAGACTTCCGAAATTTGACTACAACGGAGACCAGAATCGTCGAAGCAGAAGATTCCCTTACCACCCTCCGAAAAGATATGGCGGAGCTACAATCATCACACAGACAGCTCCTGTGGAGGGTGGACGATGCCGAAAACAGGGCGAGGCGCAACAACTTACGCTTTGTTGGTTTTAGAGAGGGTATCGAGAAGACTGATGTAGCGGCCTTCCTTCGTACCTGGCTAACGTCGACGTTTCCGCAGGCCCAATTTTCGAACTGTTTTGTCATTGAAAGAGCGCATAGGGCCCTGCTGATGAAACCACCGGAGGGGGCGCGACCGCGACCGATCATTGCACGCTTCCTTAATTTTGCGGACAGGGACCTCATCCTGAGAGAAGCAAGAAAAAAAGGGGAACTTAGATTGGAAAACACCGGACTATAGCCAGGATGTCCAGAAACAGCGACGCTCCTATGACTCAGTAAAAGCAAAACTGCGAGATCTGCACATATCATACATGCTGCTCTTCCCGGCGAAATTGAAAGTACTCTTCAAAGGCAGATCCCACTTTTTCAATCGACCTGAGGAGGCCTGGCAGTGGTTGGCGGAGCGCCCCCTGCTCCGCGAAGCTGAGGAGGAAGGTCGTAGAATCCAATCAGAAATGGCGGCAGCCAACTTCCGGAGGAGCCCACCCAAGGCGCAAAGGTCCCAAAATCCGAGAACGAGAAGATACTCGCACTTGTCGCCATATCCGGATCACCCCGCGACGGGCCGGGGGGGAACGGGGCCGGGCTATGTCTACTGAAGAAAACCCTGTGCCGGGGTCCAGGTTCAGCTGTCTGGCACACCACACGGGTGCAGAGGTGGAAAACGAGGCCAGTGACCATATGTCAGACGTGGAAGACTCGACAGACCACTCGCTGCATCCTCTAGTCACAGCAATCCGAGAGCTGGAACAAGGAGCGACTGGCGCATCGGACGATCATGACATTGAAACGCAAGATTCCCACTCCTGAGGAAGTACGGAACTGATATCCGAAACAGCAGTACACCACTGCTGGCGCGCAAGTTACAAGCACTTTTCTTCCTGTGTTGACTTATAACATTGTTTGTTGGTTTATTGGCGCTCCCATCGCCCCACACGGCCCGGGTGGACCCGGCCTACTGTTTGTGGGGCGGTTGACGCACGGAAGGCCCTGCGGGAGCTCTAGATAGAGCCCTAGAGATAGCTTAGTTGGGGTTACCACTGGGATGGCGACAGACCTTCACCACCTGAAAGTCTTATTGGTCAATTGTTGTACGGATGGGATGGACGGGAGGAAAAGGTGGGGAGGGGGAGGGCGGGGATAGGGGTTCTCAAACAGTTTTGTTGGGGGAAATTGGTTGGGGGGAGGGGGAAACAATTGGTTGAATACAGTCATGTGCCTTGGTGCTTCAGGTTCCACTCCTACGCCGGAGACCGCCTACACAACCCTAGTTCTACCCTAGAATGGCGAATGCAGTAGCAGCACAATCCACAGAATACAGAAAAGTTAGTGTCCTGACCTGGAATGTAAACGGGCTTGGTAACAAGATTAAAAGGGGATTGGTCAACTCCTATCTAAAAAGGCTAGACCCAGATATCACTTTCCTACAAGAAACTCATCTTAAGGGACATAATTGCCCCTTTACAGCCAGGGGGCGCCATAAAGTTCTGGCAAACGCGGGCTACACAACTGATACGAGAGGGGTAGCAGTCCTTATAAAGAACACCACCCCGTCCTGTACTACACGCACCTGGGTCGATCCACTGGGGACTTGTGTTGGGGTTCAGGGGACATTGCGCAGACGCACCTACACGCTTATATCAGTCTACGCACCGCCCAAGTTACAGGCGAACTTACTTAGGATACTGGCCAACATACTCCTCGACACGGCTGACACCATTCAAATAGTAGGTGGTGACTCCAACGATGTAATGGAAATAGGGATGGATAGGTCAGGGATGCCAGCTGCGGGGGGAACCGGACCCCCCTAGCCCGGCAGATGGCGACTATAGGCCTCACGGATGTTTGGAGATGGTTGCACCCAGGCCACACCGCCTATTCATTTTATTCGCCCACCCACAAGGTATTCTCAAGATTAGATTACATATTTATGTCCAGACAGCACTTGACTGTAGATGCAACTGCGGAATATCAGGCGAGGGGAATCTCTGACCACTCACCACTGTTAGTGAGTATGGGACAGAATAGGGGGGCCGGAGTGGCCTTCTGGCGCATTGCCGCCTGGGATCTCCAAAAGGCACCTGTACGGAGAGGTGTGAGAGCGGATGTAAGGGTCTACATTGCCGAAAATTAAGGGTCAGTTGATTCAGGGGTGACCCTCTGGGAAGCCTTGAAGCCTGTGATGCGGGACAGGATACAAAATAGACTGGGAGAGGAAAGGAGAAAACTTTGGGGAGAAGTGGCTGCAGTAGAGCGGGCTATTTTGGACCTGGAGAGATAACACCTGCGTTCGAGAAATGTCAGGACTCTTCGGAGACTGGTGGACAAACAGAAGCAATATAGGGAATTAGTGACGGAGGAGGCCAAGACTCAACACCTGGCCATCCTTCACCGCCTCTATGATTTAGGAGATAAATCTGGCAAACTCCTGGCGTGGCTTAGTAGAAGGGAACGGGCAGATAGATGGGTAGACCAGGTTAGGGATTCAGAAGGGGCTCTTGTTTGCACCGATGCTCACATTGCCAAGACTTTTGCTATGCATTATGAATGCTTCTACACCTCCAGGGAACTAGGGACTTGCGAGGAGGCCCTACGATATATGGAACAGATTGACCTTCCCTCGCTGGATCCTGATGCCCTTAAGACACTAGAGGCTGATATCACAGTAGAGGACATTTCTGTGGCCATTGCTCGACTGAGACCGGGTAAAACACCGGGACCAAATTGTTTCCCGACGGAATTTTTCAAGTGTACGGTTGACCTTTTGGCTCCCCACTTGAGGAACCTCTTCTTGGGGGCATATCAGGAGGGGAGGCTCCCTCCAGACCTCTCCATGGCGACGATCATTCCAATACATAAGGAGGGCAAACCTCGAGAGGAGTGTGCGTCCTACCACCCCATTTTCCTCCTGAACACAGAGGTGAAACTCCTTGCGACTATCTTGGCGCTACGATTGAGGTCGGTGATCCCAGACCTCGTACATTTGAATCAAACCTGTTTCCTGCCAGACAGGGCCACCAAGTTGAACCTTAGACGCACCCACAATTGGTTGCAGGAGGTGCGAGACAGAGAGTTACCGCACTGGTTTCTCTCCCTGGACGCTGAGAAAGCCTACCACGCGGTCCACTGGCCGTTTCTGGAGGGTGTCTTGTATAAATTTGGCTTTGGTCCTAAATTTCGGACCTGGGTCCGGCTCCTCTAAACCGCGCCGCGAGCTAGGGTGAGGGTGAATGGGAGACTATCACGTGAATTTCAGATTCAGAGGGGGACCCGACAAGGATGCCCTCTGTCCCCCCTCCTCTTCAGACTTACCATCGAGATACTAGCAGCTAGGGTCCGACAAAACCCAAGGATTACTCAATTCAGAAGAGCCGATAGTGACCCTGCACAAGAGAAGCTATCCCTCTATGCGGATGATGTACTCCTGTACATTACCGACCCGGAGACCACTGTCCCGGAGCTCTTCCGGGAATTGGAATGCTATGGTAGACACTCCGGGTACAAAATAAACTGGCATAAATCTGTCCTGTACGACCCACGGGGCAGTGAAACCTGGACGACATTGCCAGGGCAACTAATTACGATGACGGAGGGCTTTCAGTATCTCGGGATTTACATCACCCTTGATAGGAAACTCTCGCTTCAGAAAAACTTAGAGAGGATCATGCTGAACTCCACAGCGGATATGGACCGCTGGAGGCAGCTGCTGCTTACGCTCTTAGGCCGAGCGGCTATGTATAAGATGATCATCCTCCCCAAATATCTATACGCTCTACAGAATGAGTATTACCCGCTACCGAAAACGATGTTGCCTAAAATCCATTCAGATCTCAGGGCTTTTCTCTGGCTAGGTAAACAACCTAGAATAGCACTGACTACCCTCCAGAGACACCAATACAGTGGAGGAATCTCAGTACCTAATTTGGAAGCCTACTATTGGGCGGAACACATGACCCCGATTAATGAGTGGCCACATACCCAGGCAGACCATCCCACATATGCCCTAGAACGACACAAACTGTCCCGGCACAACATACTGCACTATCTGTATGGGGGTTCTGGACGGGAGCAGCTCCTCCCAGCTACTGTTATTACATTACTTGCGTGGCACAAGGCCACGAAACGCACTGGCTGGGAGAAGAAACCCACCCGGCAAACGCCACTATGGCACTGTAAATGGCTAACTGAACTTCATAAACTTAAGGGATTTAAACGTTGGGATGACATCGGAATCTCCACCATTGGAGATGTGGTTGCCAAGGGGGAATTAAAATCCTTTCTGACCCTAAAATCGGAGTTTGGGCTTCAACATTCACAGCTCTTCAAATACATACAGCTGCGGCATGCTTGGCGGATACAAAACACACACTTACCTGGGCTCCCAGAATATGCACCACTAGAGGGTCGGCTCCTGCAGGAACAGATTCAGGGGAAGGCGGTCTCACCCACCTATAAAACCTTAACCAACAATATGTTTGGAGATCTGGCGAAACTTAGACATACATGGGAGGAGGAGGTGGGAGAATTTGATGACCTAGATTGGGACATAGTGTTGATGCATCCCAGGGAGGTGGCGATCAAATCCAGGCTGCGTCTCATTCAATATAATGTACTACACAGGACTTATTATGACAGGGTGAGACTCCATAAAATGGGGAAAATCGACGACACTACATGCCTCCGATGCCACAGGGGCGAAGGAGATTTTTATCACATATTGTGGGCATGTGACGTGATTCAAAACTATTGGAACCACATATTTATGGAACTGAGAGAGGTATTGGAGGTCCCACTTATCCAGGAGCCCAAGCTGGCCCTCTTGGGAATGACTAACGACATGGACCTACCGCGCCCTCTCCTAACCTTCTTGGTTTTGGCCTTGGTGGTAGCCAAAAGGGACATAGCGAAATACTGGGGGTCACGGACTCCCCCAGAATTAAAGGAATGGAGAAGAGGGTTAGATCTCTACATGGCTGCCGAGAGAGTGACCTATAAAGCTAGAGGGTGTCCAAGGAAGTTCCGCAAGGTTTGGGCCAGATGGCGCCATTATCAATGGTTGTATGGGGGGCTGGGAGGGAGGTGAACTCAGCATTAGGGTGCAAAACTGCTTAGACACCTCATGGGAGGTCTGGGAGGGGACGCTGAGAGATCTCTGCACATCGAATCTACGGACATTGAACAAGTGTGATATGAAACGTAACAGCAAAGTTGGATTGTGGAAGGGCGGGCGAGGGAGTAAGGGGTTGAGCACGGATAATTGCATGACTACTGTTGAGTTAATACCAAAATGCAAATAAAAATGTTTTTAAAAAACCAAAACAATAATAGTGGGGCTAACTGAACCCTGTCAGCTATGTATTCTTAGTCCATTACTTTTTAACATCTCTATTAGACCCCTGGCCACTATTGTGGAAGAAGCTGGCTTAACGTTATTCTCGTACGCCGATGACACACAAATTATTTTCACCCTATCTGGAGGGGATGGCAGCAATGTCTCAGCTCTTAAACTAGGACTGTCTCAGGTGGCTGACTGGATGAAGGCAAACTTCCTGAGGCTGAACGGTGATAAGACCGAAATTGTAATCCTGGGTAAAGACAAAGATCTCTGGGGCCCACAACATTGGCTAGAGAGTATGGGTCTTACTCCCAAGCCTGTGGCTCAGGTTCGCAATCTCGGTTTTTTAATCGATGAGAAACTTACGATGCGACAACAGGCTGTCAAAGTGTCTGCCATTTGTTTTGCCACCCTCAAATGGCTCCAAAAAATTCTGTGGATGCTTCCGACCACCACCCAAAGGACTGTGGTCCAGGCCTTGATAACATCCCGCCTGGACTATGGGAATGTCCTGTACCTTGGCGCTGATCTAAGTACGTTGAGAAAACTCCAGGTGGCCCAAAACGCGGTCGCACGGCTGCTACGCATTGTTCCCCGGAAAGCATCCGCACTCCCAGCCCTTCGCGACTTGCATTGGCTAGAAATTAAAAATAGAATTAAGTTTAAGGCTTTATGCTATATTTTTAAGATTAAACAGGGCTCTGTCCCCAAATACCTTCAAAGTCTTATTCCTGCCTATACTCCTAGCCGTACCCTTAGATCTGCAGGTAAGGGAGACTTTGTCGTTCCTAGATTTAGGCTGGTGAAGATGGGCGGCCGCTCCTTTTCGCATCTGGCCACCAAAATGTGGAACGCCTTGCCTGTGAGGCTGAAGTTGAAAACTGACTTTGTTCAGTTCCGTAAGGGATTAAAAACTTGGCTTTTTCAGCAATAGTTTTTTTTTTTCCAGCAACATTGATTTTCCGAGCAGCCGTCCTTTTTTCAAGTCTTGTAGTTTTTCTTCTCCAGTCTTTCCCTTGGCGCCGGGAAACCCACTGCGGGTAGCTGTGCGCCTTACAAGTTTAAATAAATAAATAAATGTATCATTGGTTTAGCTCCAGGTGCATAATATAGACGCTGTGGGTGGCAAGTGTAAAAGCCTCTGTCATGTACAAGTTTCCTCTACCTGGAGAAGGGCACTTTTGTGACATCCCCAAACCCCTGCCTCAAATGTGTTGCCTGGGACACACTGTGCGTTATATACTTTCATCAGTGGCCAGATGGTTCTTCTTCCCCTCTTGCATGGCAGGTTGAAAATTATCCCAGCTGACCTGTTCAGCTGGGGCTGCCAGGACCACGAAGTTTTAAAAATAACTCCCAAGTAACTAAAGTTATTTACAGTGTGCAGTGACTGACCCTTGATAACAAGCCTGCGGGGGGCAATCCTACATGGACCACAGGCCATGCTCTGGGACTTAATGAGGTAAAGTTGCTTGTGCACAGCCTCTGTTAATATCTGGTGTAACCGTTTCTGCTTGTTTGACGTGCTCCTGGGGTATGGCTCTTAGGTCATGAGCGTAGAGACAATACTGGATAATGGTTCAACCCAAGTTAATAGATTGAATCCCCTTAGGCACAGTCTCGTACCCTGCTCTGGGACTTGCCATAATTGGTAACCAAGTCAAGACTATCCAAAAAATGGACAAAACGGTCGAAACAATGCCCAGGGCTGGACTGGCCGTTGCGGGCACCGGGCAATCCCCCGGTGCGCCGCACGGGTGGGGGCTGGTTTTGGGCCCCTGGGGGGCGTTTTTGTTACAGGACCGTTTTTGCAGCATAGCTGCAAAATCGGCTCTGTAACAAAATCGGCTGAAAACCGGCCCCGGCAAAGAGCTCGGTCGCACCCCCAACGCCGCCGAGCACTTTGCCAGGGCCGGTTTTCTTTCCCGGTCCGGCCCTGACAATGCCCACAAGGTGTTTGGTGTCAATGTCAGCAGAACAGCGTCATCTGCGTAGAGCAATGCTGGCACTGGAGTACCAGCAACTTTAGGTGTGTCTACAGGGGTTAGTATCAAGTGTGGGAAGAGGCCATTAATATATAGTATAAAAAGCAGCGGGCCAAAATGCAGCCTTAGCGCTCTCAGCACTTCAAATACACTTCAGGGGACATTTCTCCATTCAGGCCTGCTGCTCAAATTCAGGTACTCTCACATCTAGATGGCAGCAATGCCTGCTCCATGGCCTCCCAGAGTCCTCACTGCCCTCCCCCATTTAAGGGCATTTTACAAGCTGCAGCCTTCCCCATCAAGGGCCTGAAGAAATATTACTACATCACACTAAACATGATATAACTACTGTCACTCCCTTTGCTTGACTGCACCATCTTCAAAATGCACTGTATTATCTGCAAAGAAATCACAACCAACACCCTGCATATGTAGCTAACATGCTGCCCACCTCCAGTGTCTATTAGCATGCCCACCACCAGAACACACTCATACTGAAAAAGAAAATGTGTAAAACAGAAAAAGCAAGGCAGCAGAACTTCTACATCTATACATCTAAAATAAGGAATTACATTCCTGTAGCCATTAGAACTACTCCAATCCTGCTCCAATTTGAGAAAGAGCAGAAGATACACCTCTTTAAAGAACACTACGTCACATTGCAGTAACAATTGACTTCCTCTCTAAAAACCTAGTCCAGTCACTCATTGACTGTCTTTGACCGCATACAACTCTCCTCTGCCTTATGGCTGAGTTATATATATATATATATATACATATATATATATATATATATATATATATATATATATATATATATATATATATATATATAATATATGTAGCTCCTGCTTGTCCCAAACTAGCGAGATGCTCTCGAGCACGATCATAGGGGGCGCGCGATCGTTTATTTCAGAAGCTGTTAGCACCGGACTGTGCGTCATTTCCTTCTCACCACCAGCTTCTGATGAAGAAATTCGAAACGCGTCAGGCAGGGGTGCAACGGCTGCGAAAAGGACTCGGCATGCCAGCGTTTCCACCTTTGAGCAGGGCTGCAGCTTGAGGCCTGTGATCGTGCTCGAGAGCATCTCGCTAGTTTGGGACAAGCAGGAGCTACATATACAGGCGGCGCCCTGGCCGCCGAGATGCCCCACCCGCTAAGTTGGGGCCACGAAGTGGAGCACGATCCTTGGTTATAGGCAACGCTCGCATGCTGAAGCTCATTTGCGGGCTTTTATTCACCAGCAGAACATTTATGCACACAGTACAAGGGGATATCCACATCCCTCCATGACTACAGCCTCCAGAAAGCAACGCGCAGGCTCATCCCGAGCAGCCCATAGGGGGCGCGCGATCGTTTATTTCAGAAGCTGTTAGCACCGGACTGTGCGTCATTTCCTTCTCACCACCAGCCTCTGATGAAGAAATTTGAAACGCGTCAGGCAGGGGTGCAACGGCTGCGAAAAGGACTCGGCATGCCAGCGTTTCCACCTTTGATCAGGGCTGCAGCTTGAGGCCCGTGATCGTGCTCGAGAGCATCTCGCTAGTTTGGGACAAGCAGGAGCTACATATACAGGCGGCGCCCTGGCCGCCGAGATGCCCCACCCGCTAAGTTGGGGCCACGAAGTGGAGCACGATCCTTGGTTATAGGCAACGCTCGCATGCTGAAGCTCATTTGCGGGCTTTTATTCACCAGCAGAACATTTATGCACACAGTACAAGGGGATATCCACATCCCTCCATGACTACAGCCTCCAGAAAGCAACGCGCAGGCTCATCCCGAGCAGCCCATAGGGGGCGCGCGATCGTTTATTTCAGAAGCTGTTAGCACCGGACTGTGCGTCATTTCCTTCTCACCACCAGCCTCTGATGAAGAAATTCGAAACGCGTCAGGCAGGGGTGCAACGGCTGCGAAAAGGACTCGGCATGCCAGCGTTTCCACCTTTGAGCAGGGCTGCAGCTTGAGGCCCGTGATCGTGATCGTGCTCGAGAGCATCTCGCTAGTTTGGGACAAGCAGGAGCTACATATATAAATATATATATACAATTAATAGTTAATGTAGTGTGGCTACCGAGTTGAATACACTGTGTATGAACGTGCGCGAGTTATAATAATTGGAATGTGTTGCATAAATTAAAGGTAATAATATAAGTGTAGAAATGTACATTTGTGTGTACTTTAAATTCGGTTTGTAGCTAAAGAAAAAATACAGTAGTATAAATTTAAGGGTGGTTCATATAACTGAAGAATTTCTAATGTTTGAGTATTTTAAGTTTGGTTTGTATAGAAAGAATATATTACATTTACCTAGCTATAGCAAAGGTTTAACCTTTGGTGTTTTATTATTGAATTTCATTGTTTATTTTTTAATTTTAATAAAAAAATGTTTTTGAAATATTAAAGTTTACTATCATCAAGTGGAGTGTTATTAAGGGGAGTGTGGTACAGAAGAGTAGAGAATAGGGTCATACAGTGTACTGTTGTAGAGTATAGTATTGTATAATGGAGTGGATTACAGTGAAGTGGCATATAGTGGAGTAGTGTACAGTGGAACATTGTACAGTGGAGTGGTGTAGAGTGGAGTTGCACAGAGTGAAGTGTTGTACAGTGCAATGTGGTGCAGTGGAGAGGAGTGGTGTATAGTAGAATAGCATACAGCAGAGTGGGGAAGAGTGGAGTGGCGTAGAATATAGTGTGGTAGAATGTAATAGCATACATTGGAGTATAGTAGAGTGCAATGATATAGAGTTGAGTGCTGTACAGTTGAGTGAGGTACAGAGTAGTGGCATACAGTACAATACCATAGAGTAAAGTGTCATAGAGTGGAGTGTTGTAGAGTTGAATAGGGTACAGTTTAGTAGTGTAGAATGGATTGGTGTACAGTGTAGTGGTGCAGTGTAGTAGCATAGAGTTGAATGTGTTAGAGTAGATTGCATACAGTGGAATAGAGTGGAGTATCATACAGTGGAGTGGCATAGAGAGGAGTCACGTACAGTGGAGTGTTCTAGAGTTGACTGGCATAGAGTGGAGTGAGGTACAGTTTGGTGATGTAGAGTGGAGTAGCGTAGAGTAGAGTTGTGTAGAATGGAGTGGCTTACACTGCAGTGAAATACAGTGGAATAGTGTACACTGGAGTAGGGTAGAGTGGAGAGGCATAGAGTGGAATAGCGTACAGTAGAGTGGCATACAGTAGAGTAGCATAAGTAGAGTGATGTAGAGTCGAGTGAGGTACAATGTAGTGGCATAAAGTGGAATATTGTAGACTGGAGTGGGTTATAGTGGTGTGGCGTTTAGTGTAGCGGCATAGAATGGAGTCTTGTAGAGTGGAATACCGTACAGTGGAGTGTTGTAGAGTAGAGATCAGTGGGGTAGACTGTAGTGGCTTACAGTCTAATAGCATACTGTGGAGTGGCATACAATGGAATGTTCTAGAGTGCAGTGGCATACAGTGGAATAGCCTAGAGTGGAGTGGAGTGGCGTACAGTGGAGTGGCGTACAGTGGAGTGGCATGCAGTGCAGCATACAGTGTATTGACTTAGAGTAGAGTGGCATATAGTGGACTAGCATACAGTAAAGTGGCGTAGAATGGAGTGTCATACAATGGAAAAGGGTAGAGCATAGGTAGAGTGGTGTAGAGTGGAGTGGCTTTTAGTGAAGTGGTGTTGAGTGGTGTATAGTGGAGTGGCATTGAGTGAAGTGACGGAGAATGGAGTGATAGCATACAGTGTATTGTTCAACAGTAGAGTGGCGTATAGTGGAGTAGTGCACAATGCAGTGGTGTAGACTGGAATGGCATAGAGTGGAGTGGTGTATCGATGTGGTGGCAGGAGTCGAGTGGCATAGAGTGGGGTGTGGTAGAGTAGACTGGCGTAGAGTGGAGTGACATTCAGTGGAGTGGCATACAGTGGAATAGTGTACATTAGGGTGGCATAGAGTGGAGAGGCATAGAGTGACATATCGTAGAGTGGAATGTCGTACAGTGAAGCTGAGTACAGTGGAACAGTGTAGAGTGTATTAGCATTTAATGTAGTAAAATATAGTGGAGTGGCGTAGACTGGAGTGTCATACAGTTGAGAAGTATACAGTGGAATACCATACCGTAGTGTGGTGTACAATGCAGTGGTGTCCACTGGAGTGTGTTAGAGTGGAGTGGCGTACCGTTGAATAGCGTAGAGTAGAGTGGCGTATAGTGAAGTGGCCATACAGTGGAGTGGTATACAGTGGAATGTTGTAGAGTGGAGTGGCGTACAGTGGAGCGAGGAACAGTTTAGTGCTGTACATTGGAATAGCTTAGAGTGCAGTGATGTAGAGTTGAGTGGTGTACAATGGAGTGGCATACCGTGAAATAGCGTATTCTGGACAGGGGTTGAGTAGAATGGCATAGAGGGCAGTGGCTTATAGTGGAATAGTATAGACAGGACCACTGGAATTATGATATTCTGCGGCCATGGTGATTTTCACATAATTATGGATTTGCTGCATTTGCCATATAATCCATCATTTGCTGGACGATATGCGCATTGTAACAAAATCAAGCTCAAATGGATCAAAAGTTACAAAAGATATGGCAACTCGGGTTCTTGCGCACCGGAAGGCTTTTTACAAAAATTGACTGGTCATCTTTCAGTGGTTAATTACAGTGGCCCTGAGCATAGAGTGGAGTGATGTACAGTGGAGTAGCATAGAGGAGAGTGGCCTAGAGTGGAGTGAGATACAGCGTACTGGTGAATAGTGGGATAGCATAGACTGTAGTGGCGTGGAGTGTACAACTTTAATAAAGGTGGTAATAGGTAGGGGAAAGTATCAAAGCCAATACTTACCTAAATCTAAGGGTGAAACGCATAACACAGGCAAACTGTACCTAAAAACAACATTGCTACCTTTAATTTTTGTAAAGGCAGTCATTAGCCAATCACATAATGACTTGTCATCACCATGTACCATGTTAGTATCACTGTATGTTAAAAGAAGATGAAAAATCACTGCTCCTTAACTTCTTTTATAGTGTTGAGTAACACACTACCAACAGTGCAGCCTGCCATTCTGTTCCTACGTTCCAACTAACCACAGTGGAACATTCTTGACATGGAGACTGGGAACATTCCTGGCATGAGCTGTACACATGCTTTTAAAGGGGTTGTGTACAAAATAACTACAACACTGTCCTACTATCACGACAACAGATATCACTAAGGCTTTTGGTCATTATAACTTCATAATATATTCATAACATCACTTGCCGTAGGGTAAAACAACATCTAGAGGCTATAATGTAAATTCATGGCAAATGCTACCTAAATTAATTCAGTCGTTTCTGCATCACGTCGAATACAAAAGCCTATGGAAAATACATTGGGGGGAAAAATCTTTTTTGAGACCCCTTTTTATCTTTACACCTCTTTAAAGATTCACTACAAAAATGTCCATCATCATAAAATGTGGACAATGATCTAGGTTTGGAAAGTTTTGTGGAGGTTCGTCAAACAGATGGAAAGTTATTTGGGTGCAAAAATCAGATGAATTCTTATCTCTGGGAATCCTAACTATAACTACAGTGGCTCCTGCCGCTCTGTAATACATACTTGTAGAATTGCAGCATGTAACACTGTTAAACAAGGTCTAGGGAAGAACTGAGCACACTAAACTGCCTAGGTTCAGTCAAGTCAGGACAACAATGAACATCATTATTGGCATCTCTTACTCTGAATAAATCATTGTAATCTTTTTAAATTACTATCCCTTAATGTAGTCATATTGGTCTCCAGTCCAGCGCCAGACTCAATGGCACTGGGATAATCTTGTGTGGACTTGTGGCTCATGCAACTTATGAGTATAGAATTGGGGTGAAGTAGAAACTGGTATGGCACTGCATGCAATATTTTCTGGGGGAAGGTGAAAGTGTCACAGCAATGGGTGCTTTAGATGTGTGGCAACCTCAAGACTGGAACGGAAAGGTGTACTCTACATATTGGAGTAGTAAGGAAACTTATGGCATGTGTGCTTTAAGTACTGGAGCATCATCTGGCAACTGACATGACAATGTAGGATTTGCATAATAGGGAAATGGGGACTCTGGCACGGCAAAGTATATACTGGACTGCTGTATAAACACATAAAGATCTATTTCTGCAATGCGGTACTGTGGAAACTAGAGCAGCAATGTATGCATTACATAGACATGTAGTATGTAAAGTGGCCTAACAATGCTTGCTTTGCATAATGAGAAAAGTGGAAACAGGCCTCGTGGCAGATTCTGTAATTAAATGACCAACCCTGTTGCTTGAGACATAAGCTCATAGCATCGGTATATTGAGTAGTAAAGAATCTTCACAAAATGTGTCACTCGCTTCATTCATCCAAAAACGTTTTGGGATGCTGTGCATCTTGCAAACCAATCTTGTGGGGGGGACCCAGTTTTAGCTCCTATTAAAATATTTGCTCTATGCTGCAGCAAAAAACACGCGCGGAGTAGAATTACACCATATTCTCAGACCCACCTTTCAGCTTTGCCACCCACATTGATACAATTAGATACATGTTCAATACAGAAATAAAAGGTATTTCCCAATCTGTATCCTTTCATAATAAAGTATTGGGGAAAAAGAAAAAAAATGAAAGCATGTATTTTTTGTTAGAAAGTTCTTGCTGCTGGCTGTGTCTTTAGTACCGTACTGTATGGGTGCAGAAGCACATTCACTGCTTTTATATACAGATGTTACACCCAATGTACTAAGGTTGGGCGGCGACGGAGTTGATGTTTTTTGCACACTGAATACTTTGCGACTCAACCTCAATTTTGAGGTACGACGGATTTATCAATCTATAATGCTTGTTAATCCGGCGATGAAGGCCTTCAAGGGTCAGCAGACCCCCAGACCTGAATTCATGATCCCAAATTCATTTTTTCCCTTAAAATATGATAATCATAATATTTGCAAAATGCCTCCTACTATTTTTGTTCTTCTATCTCTCATCACACAAACATCATAGAAAACGAAGGGTAGCGGATAGCCAATGTCTGTGGGCCTGATTGTTTAACGAGATCTGAAGGCAGCACCCGCAGGTTCCCGACTTTAAGTGGGGACAGATTTCTCATTTTTTTAAATGCCCAAAGGTTTTCCAGGTGACACCAGAAAACCTTTGATATTGTTGTATTTCAAGGGGAACTCCTGCAAAACGTTTGTGAACTCCATTTTTGTCTGCAAATGCTCATTTCTTTTCCCCACTGGGAAAATGTTTTCCCAGTGTACCCATCTTACAGACCCCCAACATTTAGGAGATGCTGTACTGTCCTCTTCTTGCTCTTAAAAGGGGTTCATCCCTGCCTTTAACAGGAGAAGATCTCTCATCTTTTGCAGGTTAGGAGAGGGCTTGAAAACGGGTTGCGAATACCAATAAATTGTTGTTGTCACTTGGAATATATGTTTTGCATGAACAGCTGGTTGGAGAATTCTTCTCAGCCTCAGGGGAATGTGTTTGTGTCTGTTCCTAAACGTTCAGGGCATTTACACCTTGAAACACTCATTTCCCACTCACAAACGGGGATTAACAAGGAAAACTGTGAGAGTAAATAATTTTACAAGAGCAAAATTCACTTTGGAGATTTACAAAAGTGGTTTGAGCTCTGAAAAGGCACAGTCAATTTAGTTTTACATGCACATTTAGCTTTGGGAATCAAGCCCTATATGTTTCAGGTGAGTCTAGACAAATGTATGTGGGTGGGTGCTTGTATACCCATTAGCAAGTTGCTCATTTGGCAGCAGGATCGCAACAAGATGAACTTAAATTTAAAGAAAACTGCCTGGACAGACCTTTAATATGCAGTTTTTGGACTGAGGTGCAGCAGAGTTCTATGATTTCATGATTCCAGCTCACAAAGAGTAGTCAAAACTGACAGTCACTATAAAACTACGCAAAATGTAGAGCCTATACATGCTATAAAATGCGGGGGATTAGCATGACAAAATTCAACCAATGTAATAAAAATGGCAAAACTATAGGTATCTGGATTTTTGCAATAAAAACATAAATACAAATTATGCTATAAGGAAATATGGCTATAAAGAAAGAGGTTATGGAAAGAGAACAGACGAAGGACATAAAAAATATGCGCAAGGAAAGGAAACAGCCATTACAACGCAATTTTCACAACGCGCTACCATTATAATGAAACTTTTACAACGCAGGATCCATTACAACGCATGCCATTACAACGCATGCCATTACAACACAGATGCTATTACAACGCATGCCATTACAACGTAAGTATGGGTAAGTATTTAATTAAATTTTAACCCCTACACTATCAAACACTTACCCTAATATTACACCCCCTGGAGTTAGAATAGTAATTTTAACCCCTACCCTATCCAACACTTACCCTACTATTACACCCCCCTGGAGTTAGAATAGTAATTTTAACCCCTACACTATCCAACATTTACACTACTCTTACATTCCCATTAATTAAAATTTTTAAAAAATACTTACCCATACTTACGTTGTAATGGCATGCGTTGTAATGGATCCTGCGTTGTAAAAGTTTCATTGTAATGGTATGCGTTGTGAATGTATGCGTTGTAGCGTCATACATCCGCAAGGAAAGAGGCGTGTGGGGGTTTAATGTATATGGTGACTTCCCTCATAGCAATAACTTGACACCATCAATAGGTGGTGCACCAAGGATGCTGTTGTACATGAACTTATGGAAGCGCCTACCCTGTCCATATATGACCCTCTCACCTACTCGTACCAGTCAGGGGTCAGCTTGTAAAGTACACTAAAGAGGTAGGTTGAGATGAAAATTCACCATTTCTACTCTCTGTGAGGTTAGTTATAAGGTCAAGGTATATGAGGCCCAAAACCATAGACCTTCCAAGGGGAAAATGGGAGTAGGGATAAGCAAACAAAAACTGTATCCAAGTCTGCCGCGTCCTTCCTCTTGGACTGCCTTCATGGCAGAGTTCTCACATGTGAGTATTCTGTGGTTGATGTCTTCCAAAATGGGAGATGCGGCTCTCAGGAGAAGCATGCAGAAGGTTAAACATACACCAAAGAAGAAGGACACTGCATAATCTAGATATTCAGATCATCTTAATGGCACACTGCGACCAGGACCTCCAACCCAGGTTTGGGATCACTGGACACATCAGAGTGAGTAAGCATGCATGGCCTCACCTGTGCCACCCGCAGGCTTTGGAATAGGAAGGCTTCTAAAGGGCGCTGTGAAAGAGCACACTGAGGGGGAAAGAAAACCATAGCCCGTTTTACATCTTGTACGTGACGGACGTCGGGACCCCTTTTGGAGCCCGGGACGCTTGTTTTCTTCGGCCGCCATTCTTGGAGAAGATCCTGAATCCCCCTGGATACTTGGACACGCTGTGCACTCTTTATCCGGCCGGGTGCTACTATGGGAGCGCGACACTGAGTTTGTGAGATTCCGCGAACCAGTACTCATTGACATGAGGCTCCACATCCTGATTTGAGCCTGATGCTTCCGTACCCTCTTCAACCTGGGTTCCCCAGTTTTTCTGCTTTGATTTATCTTCATCCAGCCCCTGAACAGGTTTCTTTGCGGCTCCTCCTTGGTGAAGCTTTTGATTTCTAACTTGGGTCATCGCCCCATTTTTATGTGTGTTTCATCAGTTCTATTTGTATCTTGTCCAACCCGGAGCCCCATTTAAGCTTCAGCCTACTTTGACCTGCATGTGGACGGAGCTGACATACACAAATTGTATTTGACTTTGGATCCGTGCCATCGACAGGCTACCTTTGTATATAAATTGATGCTCCATTGTATATAAATTGCTGCTGCCTTGTCTTCCCCCACTTTCGCAGTTTAGTTGCAGAGATTTTTTGCTTTTAGTGCCCCGAGGAAGGTGATGGCCACTTGCTAGCCCAGCACCGAAACGCGCGTTAGTACCATGCAAAACAGAGACCATTGGGCAAGAATTCTCTGAGAACACTGATGTACCATTGCCCAATCTACAACTTATTTTCTGGGTCTCTGCCTTTCTTCTTTTGCATTTGGCTGTTTATATTTATTATGTCATTGCCGTATGTGAGTTTGTTGAGTGTGTGTGTAGCAAGACAGATGAGAGTATTTGTGCATGTGTCTGAGGTCCGTTTTTATCGTTGAGATCTCTGTGTGTAGGGATGGAATAATTTTCACTTATAACATTTGAGAATATATGTTTTGACTCGAAAATGGCCTAAAAAAAATGTAAACATTCTTTTGTATTTTTTAATTTTTGCAGCACATAATACATTTATTTTTTGTATGTTTGCCTTATTTGCTTTGTGATGCATCCCTTGATAAATTAAATAATTTGTATGTACAGTATTCCTAATAAATCTTGTTTTTTGTATTATAATTTTGGTTTCTACGTATGTCACATTCTCCCTGGATTTGAACTTAGTTTGGTTCTTGTTATCATTTTGGAGACGTGGTCACGCTCCATTATTATCATTTGGCAGGTGACACCCGTTTCCTACGCTCGCGAGGGTGGCTTCTTCTTTATGGAAAGAAAAACACAAAACATGTGTGAGAACACCAACAATGCACGGACCAGCACCAGCGTGAAGCCCACAACACAGAAATGCATCTACCTGCAACCTGCTGCCGCTCCTGAAAGTTTCCCAGAAGCACCTCCTCCCCACTAACGCTGAAGGTTAAAGGGTGCTCAGGATTGGTGGGCTACCAGACGATTCCCAAGAAACCCTTTCTCCTCTGCGCCATGTGATGCATTCCTCATCAACCCCTGAGCCTGAGTCTATGTTTGTCTTGACTCTGGATTTTGTGAGGAACAAGGGTGAGTGAAAAAAAATTCTATGTGTCTGATATTAATCTGTGCACCGTGGGTGTTCTTGGACAATTCCTGACACACTGTCTGCCCCCACCTTTGAATGTATCTAGAAACAGAATATTTGAAGACAGATCAGGGTGCTAATTGGCATCATTCTAATATCTGTACCCTGTAGGCTGAAGGCTTTAAGCCTGTTGAGAGGGCTCAGGGTAACGCGACAGCTCCAGGGATATAGCACAATCAACACATAACATGTTGGAAGCCAGTTTCAGACAACTCACCCTTCGTCCCCTTAAGATCAATAAATTGTGTACCATTGAACTGGGCAGTAGTATCAACTGCTCCTTACAGCTCTTAGAAGCCCTAAGCCCCAAACAAATTGGACGGGTGGCCGTTATCTGGCAACAACATCGATTTAGCAGGGACAAAGATGGAGAACAGAACCATGTGTGGTGGTTCAGCATGATGGGGAAGGGATGGTAGATGGACTTGATGTGGTTGTCTTCATCAGCATGATAGTAATTTGTAAAATATTAGATACCCAAAAGGACTTCGAAGCACTAGTTGCTCTGAGCAGAAAATCAATGAGGATAATAATGAAGGCTTTAAGCAGTTTCTAAAAAAGAGTAGAGGCCATATGACACGAACAAACTTGGGTGGGGTGTTTTACAATCCGATATCATGGCCCACAAATCAAACCTTCACTACACCGCTGCAAGGATTTGTGTATCAGGGTTAAACCTTGGAATATATGCTTTGCAGTATGCATTAAGAGAACCCTTCTCAGCAACAGGGGCGTGTGATCTCGCCCAGGTGTATAAGGATCAGATCAGGCGGCTCCACTCTGCAGAATCTGGAGGGTCGGGATGTTTACCTACAGTCCATCTTAGCAGAGCCTCACAGTAGTCGATTTAGGAATTAGATATATGCATTCTTTATACCCCACTTATTAACACAGGACTGGATAAATAGGAAAATATGTTGTTGTGAAAGAGCAAGATCTATGCAGCATCTACATTTAATAGCTAAAATGACTCCTAATATAGTCCCTTTCTGTTAAGGAGCAATGGTCTTGCTTGGCACTGGAATGTCCTGGTAAAGCGCCTTAATCATCACTAGTTTAAGAGGTCAGAAGAAAAAACTCTGCTTTAAACTCATTCAGACATAATTAGTTACTAGGTTAGATCTCAGCAAATATAAACAGAATCAAGTCATGTACCCCCACTAAAGGCAGTTAGAGAGTTGAAAAAACACCTTGTGTGTCCTCTGCAGAGGTATGGAGCTTGGCCCCAAGATTTAGAAGAAACTGATCTCAAGGTTGAATGTGAATATTAAAAAGAAACAAATGTTAGAAATAAGGTGACGCTTTAACGGCACACTAGCCTCCCCCTCATCAGACCATATGAACACTATCAAAAGACCTTTCTGTGCATTGGTTAGACAGATAGCTGACCGCGGGCATCTAGACACTACCACACCTAATGCACTGGTTTTGTCGATATGGTGATGTTTAAATGTTGCTAACATGGGCTTTGCTTAAATGTATAAAACTTGAATTGAAGGTTTACCTAATGTTGAAGGAGCTGGTAAAGCAAGTGTGCCTTTCTGCTTAATGGCGGTAAATGGAAGAGAACACTGGATGCCATGCACATGCCTCAATACATGAAAAGGTTTAAAGAAGAAACAAAAGTTAATAAGCAGATACCCTGCGGGAGCCCACCAATCACCAAGATTGTGGGCTTGTAAGTGACGTAGTGTCATGGAGTCTCACCCTGGACCACCCAAGATATGGAAACGAGGTGCACGCCAGGCTTTGGTTTTACTGACAGCTCCAACACTTCAACAGCTTTAGATGGCAGCAGTGAATGGTTGATGCCGCCTTACGCCAGTAGTGTGGTGCGGCTGTAGCCCTCTCGTGCCAAATGGCATTGGATAGTTATCTGGATATTAAGCAATGCTGCTGCTCTGCCCCACTGGGCCAACAGCCTTAACGCCAGGAACCCAAGCTTCGAGGGGGCTCTAGAAATACTTGAAGCAGAACAATAGTCACGGTCGCTAATATTTTCAAAACCAAAGGGAGACAGGACTTTGGACAGTAAATATTGGAAACTGTGGGGTGCAGCGAAACAGTTCCATAACAAAGGTATCACGCAGCGGGTATAGATACAGACTGGACTGAACTGCTTATAAAGTTTTCTAGAGCAGGGAAGTGCTTAAGTAAGTACTCTTCGTCCAGCTTCAGGAACTAGAAGCCAGCTTTGTGAGTTGCTAGCCCTACCCGAGCATGAGAAGCAAAACAGAGTGTCAAAGAAGAAGGAAGCAGGTCGGTCCCAGAGGTGACTGTGTGAAGGTGCAATGTTGAGTATCTAAGAGTAAACGTTCAAAATATTTGTCTATATCCTTGGTTACCGGTTCCAGTTCCAGTAACACAGGTTGGGGATACTGTGCCTTCTACTGAAATGTGTGCTTTCTCTGTAGGTCAAAGATGTCACTTCGCTAAGAACACGCAGCGGGTTACATGTGCTCGCTGTACAGTGCCTAGTTGTAATTCCAGTTATATAGGTCCGAGCTGCCACAAACCCAGGCCCGGTTCTAGCGGGTGGGCCGGGTGGGCCAGGCCCACCCAAACATGAGCCTGGCCCACCCAAAGAAGATCCTTGGCCCTCGCAGTGAGGGCTTGAGCAGACGCGCAACGCCTTTGGAATGAAAGTGCTTCAACCCTCTTCCGTCTTGTGTGTGTGTGTGTGTCAGCCCGGACCGAGACAGCTCCCTGGCGCACACAAAGAGACAGTTTTAGAGATGATCGCAGCCGCGCCCGAGTACTTAACAGGTCTTTAGAAGACCATGTACATGTTAACGAGGCTTTGTTCATTTTTTCACCCCATCATCTCTGCATGGCGAAAGGTGACAAATCCTTTATTTGACAATGGTAACCTCTGGTAACCTTTGCCTACTGCCCTGCTGCATTGATATTTCTTTTTCTATGCAGCGCAGGGGAAAAGAAGTTTGTGCATTTCTATTCACCTTTCCTGACCCCTGCAGTGGCTTATCACATCAGGCTGTGACAACAGTTTGACTAATGTAGTAGGTAAAAGAATGTGTTACTAAACTTTTTTAACTTTTTAACATCTGCACAGGCCCAGCAGGACACATACTTCGTGTGTGTTTCATTTAAACTGTTTTTATGGCCGATGCAGGACAACAATAATAATACAAAATGCAAAGATAACGCTGGTGATTAATGACCCTGCTGGAGAGCAATCATTTGTCTGTTAGTAGTTTTTAAATGCTGATGAACTGTATTTTATGTGGATAGTTCCAGGACTTTAAGTGGGATGAAAAAACAGTGGGGTCTCTCAAAGGGGCGTGGCCAATGTAATTGAGGATGTGGCTTAAAAACAGTACGTTAAAAATCTGTGTTTAGCATAGTGTGCCGCCCGACTTGTATTTTGCTGTTTCTGTCATTGCATCCAGATATATGATACAACAAGTAACATCATACCTACAAGTCAGGACTATTGGCTTTGTCAATGGTTGTGTGTTGCATAAGATAAATAGCAGCAACTATGGCTTGTATATAATATTGCAAAAGCTTCCACTTAAAGCACTGGTGACATCACAACAATGTTGCTGCTCCTGAGTTTCAAAAAGAGAAGAGAAATCCAGAGAGAAAATGACTCTCTTTAAAGGATTTCCCTTCCCCCTACAACGCTCACCTGGCATGACGTCATGCCGTAACTTTCCACTTGTGAGTAGTGTGAGCAGGGTACACCGATGTGCCTGCTGTCTCAGTTTCAGTTTCAACAACTTTTATTCGATTATAAAAATTTACATAATCATAAAAAGTACATTTAAGAAAATTTTTTACACACAGATAACAATTTAAAAAAAAAATGAAATTCTGTAAGTATGAGATCATTGCAAAAGAAATATTTTGGGGTTATAAAATCATCTTTACAGTTCTTTGGCAAGACATGTTCATTTAGCTAACAATATTTCGACGAACTCTTACAGTTGCTTTAAGAAAAGACGCTATGAATTTGGCTTCATGTGGAGATTTTGGTGATTGTAAGTAGAAGAGAGCTGGATACAGCTAAACAGGTCTCTATTGGGCTCTGTTTTGTGCCCTGGCACATTTTTCCGGATTGCAATGACCGCAAACTGCGGTCACTGCAGTTAAAAAAAAAAACGGACTACCTGTCACCAGTGCACAAAACAGAGCCCGATAGAGAGCCATTTCGAGACCCCCTTAAAAAAACTGCTGGTGCTCAGACCCAGTGAGACCCGGCCCACTTAAAGCCCTGAATAGTTCAGTGGGTTGCTGCCTTTGTCACAGAGATCCTTGTGTTACTTGCAGTTTAGAAGCTACAATCCTAACATAGGACAGTAACCAATGAACTATCATCAAAGAGCTGGATACAAACATGAATGGTATAGTTAAAACTTCATTTTTTTTGTTTTGTGATATAGTTGGAACTTCTACAGTCTTTCATTATTCTAATGTTGCTAAAATGAGTATGTTTCGGCAGATATACATTTTTATCAGTAAAGCTGACCCCCATGGAATACTCTTTAAATGCTAAGGTTGTGTTTCACCAGACCAAACCATCTTAAAATATCCTGCCCACCAGTATGGATGACATGTGATTCATACACCTTGTAATCCTCATTGGCTTATATGACATTCCCTATAGACGGATTTACATACTTGTATGATTTATTGTCTCTGTATAATGTATGCGTTGTGTAAAGTACTGACACACACTACACTGATATGAGTAGCACTATACAACAAATGAAATGCATATGAGAGAGGGGCTACGTAAAGATAAGGGGCACTGTTGGAGGGGGGCTGTGAGGGAATCTGAGGAGGAGGTAGAGGGAGGGGCTATGGAGCGATAAGGGGAACTGGTGGAGAGTGGTAGTGAGGGAGTCTGAGGAGTTCATGAGGGGGAGGGGCTACAGAGAGATGAAGGGCACTGGTGGAGGGTGCTATTGAGGGAATCCGATGAGGAGTTCAACAGAGGATGGTGTTACGGCAGTAGAGATGAGGGGCACTGTTGGAGGGAAGTGGTGAGGGAGTCTGAAGAGGAGGTCATGAGGAGGAGGGGCTACAGAGAGATGAGGGGCACTGATGGAGGGTGGCAGTGAGGGAATCCGAGGAGGAGGTCCATAGGGGAAGGGGCTAAGGGAGATGAGGGGCACTCATGGCTTGTGGCTGTGAGGGAATCCGAGGAGGAGGTCAATAGTGGGGGCCATTGGGAGATGAGGGGCACTGTTGGAAGGTGGGAGTAAAGGTATTTACGGAGAAAGAGGTTATTGGTGCAGTGCCAAAAAAGACTTTGGCATCCGCGCTGAAGCCGGCCTTTCTGTTTTTGTTTATTTAATTAGCAGTCGGGTTATAAGGGCTACTGTGGAACATACTTTAAAGTGCGTGCTAATTATATTTACTACTATATTCAATGCTTTAAGTTTGAAGGTGATTTTACTAATGTTTTTGACCAGGAAAATTGAAAGTGGAGCGCGATGGCGCCTGATATGGGGCTGGGGCCCATGGTTATCTGTGAGATAAGGTGCACTGGAGAGGAACAGTGGATAATCAAGCCTGTAAGGGAGTGCGTTGCAGAGTCCGTGGTCAGGTGGAGGTAGTAATGAAGAGGGATTCTCCCTGAAGACTCGTACAGAGGGAGCCCGTGAATTGTCACTTGCCTGATACTCCCACCTCAGAAACCTCCTCTTCCCATCAAAGTGACATTACATGAAAAAAACACTTTTTGAGAGTGATAACATTTAGAAAGAGATTTGGGAAAGAGTGCGTTTTACTGGGCCTTGTAAGACTAAGAGATAAAGCAGGGCCCTGAAGCAGGCCTGCCTAGACATATATGCGACAAATTGAGCCCGCAGTGGCCCACCCAAATGCACCCTTGGCCCACCCAAATGAAAATTCCTGAAACCGGGCCTGCACAAACCTGCTGCACGAATTTGTGTCGAGCCAGAAAAACCCAGGTTTCTTCCTAGTAAGATAGCTGAGGGCATGAATGTACCTGCTGCAGGGATATGAATGTAGCATGCTGGTCACTGGCTCCAGTTCCAGTAAGACAGCTGGCAGACATCTCCATGGAAGCTATAAGTCACAGGCCCCAGTCACATAAACATAGCTCGGTCAGTTATAGCATCTGCATTGAACCAGCAAGTTACAGGTTTCAAACCCATCTCATCAAGTTGTGCTGCCCTCCCACTTACGCTCACCACCCATGTGGAAAGAATCATGTTCGGATGGACGTCTGCGAGAAACCACTTCTCACGAGAACAGAGAGAAAATAAACCAAGGCCACGGTTGTTTTGTACCGTTGTGAAGGTTGTAGGCTTAGCATGAACGATTCAAGGAGCTTCAGGCTAAAAGAGCACTTACAGCAGGAGTGCAGCCCATCCACGAGGAAAAGGGTTGCTTTTCTTTATTTGGTGCCCCTGGGCTGTGCTCCTGCAAGGCTGGTGGAGTGCCTGGGTTGAGCTGCAGGAACCTTTGGCGTGGATGGATGTTCCATGGAACTGATTATGCAGCCATCGGCCCACAAACAATGTGATAAAAGGCAGCGCCTTCCAATCACTCACCACACAAGGGATAGCTTGCTGCCCATGCATGCTCGGGTAAAAAGCGCCTTCAAGGGATTTATTTAGAATACTCTGTTCTATTGCTTTTGATATATATTTTTAACTGCAAGAATTATTGATAAACTCACCAGAGAGATATTATTCAAATGTCTTTTATCTAAGAAATATTTTTGTTCCTTGTGAGGACATAAGAACCAATGAACCAATCACAAAACAATAAATATTCAAAACACAGGTATATATAGATAAATGTTTTATCTTTTGAAATGTATCAAGGGTACTATACAGTTATACAAACAATGTAACAAAAGGAAAATAAATACAATTGTATAATCCTTCAATATCACTATTGTAAACACTTCTTCTCGTTGTACATTATTTCCCAGAAGAGAGTGTAAAGTAATGTACAATGAAAAGAAAACTTTTTTCTATATATACCAGTGTTTTGAATATTTATTGTTTTGTGATTGGTTCATTGGTTCTTATGTCCTCACAAGGAACACAAATATTTCTTAGATAAAAGACATTTGAATAATATCTCTCTGGCGAGTTTATCAATAATTCTTGCAGTTAAAAATATATATCAAAAGCAATAGAACAGAGTATTCTAAATAAATCCCTTGAAGGCGCTTTTTACTCGTTTATTTGATTTGCCCAAGCCCTCAAGGGTAGATTGGGTTTCCCATTACATTCAATCGCCCATGTATGCAAGCGCCTCAGTGCCCCACGTAGGGGAAGTAAGTGCTGTATAAATGTTGTGATGCATTGCAATATAATACAATACAATAATCAAATGCAGAGTTGTCTGCCCTTTCAGAGCCTGTAGGCTTTTGTTATTGGGCCAACTCCCAAGGAAAACAGCTGTACAGCCTGCAGATGTGTGCAACCCGCAGTTCCACTCAGGCCTACAGCTCAGCCAGAGGAGAATAGGAGGAATAGGAGGAGGCCAAAAACCTAAACAATTCCAAAACAAATGAGTAAAAGATGGTGTGACCAAACAAAAGACATCAAATCTGCCCCACTGCTCTTGTTTGACTTTGGACCCAGATGATGTGATTTATGTTTCTGCTTTGAAGTATTTATTGCATAGCTTACCTACCTTAACAACTTAACTTACTTTGACACAAAGCATATCTGTACTCTCGTCTCATATTTTTATCTCATGTTTAGTTAAACATACAGCGCCTTTAGTTCTCTATTACCATATTTTGGAATGAACAACATTAAACATGATTTCCTTAGAAGCACCCCGGAAAAACTGTAGGTCCTCTTTTATGCCAGATACTCAATTTGTGCATTGTGAGTGACAGTATTTTCCGGATACCTTTTCTATTACTTATTTTATGTATTTTCAGTATCAGATCTCGGGATGCTCTGGAGTGACTATATGGTGTTCTGTTGGTAAAGCATATCACACCACAAAAACAATTGAGATTTTTTCTTATCTATCCCTGCAACATATGCATATCTATTTTATTAAAACGTTGTCCTGATTGTTTTACAGCAGTATACCCTGGGCTGCTTCCCTCTGGTTTGTGTTTCACTGATATACACTTGTCTATCTCGGACTTACTACAATGCCACCATGTACTCACGACCTTGCTCTTGGGTTACAGATTGATGTTTTAGGTGGATATCTTCAGAAGCATCGAAATAAAATCTAATTTTACTTGAAGGAGGCTTGCTTCCTAGCATCTCTTACATAACGTGCATTTGTAAAACACGCCTTTCCTTAGGGCCTCTTGATGCTGAATGACAGGTGCTCATCTCTTGCTCCAATGTGCATTTTTTCATCCTGTTCAGTGTTTACTACCCTCTCTATCGTTTCTAGCTCTTAAGGCTGGGGGCTTTGCTAAAATGTCCAGTGAATTTAGGCTGTATTTAGATCTTGTAATCAGGCTGTTTGGATCAGGAATTATGTGGCAGGGGAGGTCCAAATTATGTGGTAGGGTTAACTAAATTATGTGGCAAGAAAAGTCAACCTTTTCAAAGGGACTGCCATTGCGCGGAAGCACGTGTTGCTGTGTTTTTAGTAACTTTTTAACAGTTTGAGATAAATTGTGTGGCAAATATGGCAAAGGCCGCGGCCGCACAATCTCATAATTCCAGTGGCCCTGTGTTAGATTGTGCAGCGAAGTAAGACCAAATTACCCTGTAGAGTTGGCTGAATTAAGCGGCATTTTATGCAGCAGGCTCGCCAGCAGTCCTATTATCCTAATGAACAAACTTGCTGTAACTGTCTACTAATAACAAATCCCAATGCTGTGGAAGTTATTGATACCTAAACAAGAAACTGGACGTATTCCTTGACATCACACCTATGTTATTTGACAGCATAGAAACTTACTGTTTTAGTACTTCCCTGAAAGCTCCTCCCATTACTCATACGAAATTAATTTGCATAAAATATATACAATGTTGCACGTACCAGGCCACAAACGTACGTGGATTCATTTATTGCATTTAAAGGTACTCATTGAACCTGCGCATGCCCTTCATGGAATTTCTGCGGCTGGTTTTCATTTTACTGTGCGAGTGGAAGCGGATAAATGTTGGAAATTAGGGTTCACATAAGTGTAACATATGCCACAAGAGCCCTGAAACCTGGATGTTGCCCGACGCTGTTATCTGTTGCTGGTATTAGTTTTTAGCAATAACTGTATCAATTACAGGCATGTATTAACATCTAATCCAAAGGGTGTGGTATACTGCAGAGAGGTCTGCCTATGCCAGAGTAGTGAGGAGGCCTCTGAGATGTTAGCAATGCTTTTTCTATCTCTGTCATGGCTATAAAGTATGGCTGCTCGGTCCAAAAAGTCTTAAGGTTGATTTGCCACTTTAATTTTCCGAATTGTATGATGGACAAGAGGTTAGCTTTTGTTGGCTGTACAGTCAGTGTGCTGCCAGTAAAGTAGCTGAGGCCTTTTCGTGCTTGTTCCATTACCCACGGGTTTATCTTATTATATTATTCACAATTTCTGTTTCCCTTTACATTTTGCTAATTTGATGTAACTTTTTCAGTTTGTTAATCCCAAGAGACATTACGCACATCCAAACTTCTTTGAAACTTTGTTAATTTTTTTAAAAAAAATACGTGTTTACCTTTCTTCTGTCAGAGGCACAGATGCGAGTGTCTCGTTTTCATTGTCTATGGCTGGTATTCAAAATCCCCTCTGTATTTATGTATCATAAGTTTCCTCCTTGACAAGCTTAGGTGTAGTTATTTGGGAATCATCACTTTTACTGAGGTAACCGATTCTCACAAGCACTCCAACCAATCACTAGTGAGAGCACACAAATGGCTGGAAACAAAGACAGGCCTCGAAGGGGGCGGTGGAGGGTCACTCCCCTGCTTGCCTCCCATTTCTGCGGAGCCACCGGAAGTATTACATGGTAGGAGTGATTGAAGGAGGACAGGCAGAGATACAACACAAGAGAACCCAAACAGGTGCTGCCACCGAGGCATCTGTACCAGAAGACACCTGCTGCTGCCTCTCACTGGGCTGCTCTGTAAAGTTATACATCTGCTATCAGGTTTCTGGTGAGCATGTATGTGTTATAACTCTCTGTACACAGTTAGGATTCTCTACACCGAGTGCATTTTGTTAGGAGGACTAGAGCAGTGCCCTTTATTTTGCATCTGATAGCAGAGTTCTTTTGTCATGAAAATGTCAACAATAATACAAGAAAAATGCGGAGCGCAAATGGTGTCTTCAAAACCCTGCAAACTGAAGTATACAGGCCAGCTCAGATTGTACAACAGATAAGGTAGAGGGGTGGGAGGGCAGTCAAGGAGCAGAAGGTCTAAAAAAACAAAGAGGCTCATTTATGAACCCTTGCAACACTTTTGCGCAGATAAGTCATTTTGTAAACCCCTGCGCTTCATTATACCTGTATCAGGTATAATGTATGAAGGGTGGGCGTTCCGCCACATCCAAGCCACGCAGAAGTGGTGCATTGAAATCTATAAGATTTCAGTGCCCCACCTCTAGGACTCCATTGAATCAAATTTTTACGTCTGCCTCATAGCTGGTGTAAGAGTGACGCCGTGCTATATTCATAGCCCTCCCCCTTGCATTGCTGGAGTTGCATGCTTCCGACACAACTCCAGCAATGCATCAGTTTTGCGCTGACAGATACGTCAGTAGTACTGACGTATCTGTCATTCCTTGCAACATGATGCGTCATATAGTAAATATGTCGGAAGGAGGCGCACTGAGAAGTGACACATCGCTGTTTACACGCAGCTTTGCATCACTTCTCATAAATAAGGCCCAAAATTTCCCTTCCACAAGCTAAGAAGAGCACAGCCAGTGTAAATCTTGAGACTAAGTTGTGCTCACAGGTGATTCCAAGGGAGATCAAATATCCTGGTGACACATTGCATCAGAGCCAATGAAAGGATTACCAGCTTCCACTACCTGCCTGGGATCAACAAAGAAAAGACTCGCCATTCCACTCCCTGCACTCATTTTTGTACATTAACTTACTTCAACCCCCATACACCTTGTTGTACAGTTCTTCGTTACTTCCCAGCTTGATACACATTATATAAAATTCAATAATTGCAGAAAAACATACACCTGGACGTCATATTGCCCACCCTGGTAGAAAAGTCAGTAACGGAACCCATTCAGATGAGTACTGGGTGACATAAGGTATTAAAACAGTTTGCACAACCACTGGTTCAATAGAAGTTTTGGCCCAAATGCAGAGCAAGAGCGGTGCATGCCATTTGAGGTACAAAGCATCACAATATCGAGTCCAATACTCGGTTTCACTGTTACACTCCCAGTCTCCATTGGGAAAGCGTAACATAACAGACAAGCTTATATGCTTCTGGGCCAGCAACAGAACCAGCTGGAAGTGGAAAGCCTCAGATCAACTCCCTTGGCTTTACTAGAACTCCATTCCAAGCTGACAAGCAAACATGAACACCGTTGCAGGATGTACAGGTCTGAGACCACCTTCCTACTGTCACGTGTTTTTTATGCTCTGGATCCAGTCACTTCCTGTCAGCACCCAAAGAAGGCTCCTACCTACCGCGTGACACAACCTTATTTTTTGTTTGTCAAAACAAAAACTGACCAGCATTGTTCTTTTTTGTGGAAAAAAACGTCGGTCATGTAACCAAAACTGACCAGCATTGTCCCTTTTTGTGGAAAAAACGTCGGTCATGTTGGCACTAAAACTGTTGGCCAAGAGTGCAACGCCAGCAAATGATTTGGCGGCGTTAAAAGGTCCTGAGTCTTTAATCGGTAGTGCTTTGTTAAATATCATTCCAAACGTAACCTTTGAAAGGCAGAACTCTGCTCCATTTTATGGTTCCTGAGCTTGTCAAAGGCAACTGAGGGTGCTAGGTCGGGGCCTCCATTTTATTAGTCTGACTTGGCGCGGGTGCAAGCGCGTGACATCAGGGCTTCAACAAAGGCACAGTCATCGCTGCCACAATGTCTGCGTTTTGTGAACGTAACAGGGCAGGGTGACTGATATATTTATATAGTGTTTCCAACAAGGAAAGCCCTACTTCTGGGAAGCAGAAAAACTCCACTGAGACTACAAAACCAGACGGTGCGGCGGAAACCACAGTGAAACATTCGATCTGGAGCAGTCCACTTCACCTTCAGAGGGGCGAGATTAGCGCAACTATTTCCGTATGGTTACTCCTGAAGTACAGTGGAGCAGTGTCCTGGGGAGAACAAGCCCTACAATATTATCCAGACACATATAACTATGCCCCCACATCTGCACTCCCGTCAACACTAGGCAGCTATAGCCCCTAACTCACCTCTCAGCTTCACCACACCAGAAACTCTCCTGACGTGTCTGAAAGATTCAAAGTCCTCTAACCCCCTCATACATTTAGTGAGTTATTTATGAGAGCTCTGCGTCACGTAAATTGGCACATGCGTGACACAGGGCTCTGAATCAGATTTATGAAGCTACGCAAAGCCACCCTGCCCGGCTTTGAGTGGCCTCATAGTTTTGAGTAGCAGCACAAATCGATGCGTCATCTTACTCTGCGCTCGGTAGGTGTTCTTTGGTCGTTGCGATGGGTGTTTCCACGCAACACCCATGGATTTTGACCCTGCCCCAGTTTTACAAACTCATGAAAACCTGGAGAAGCGCCAAAATCCTTAAGCCTCCTGAGGTGAGGGGGGTAAGGAATATAAATATCTTTATTTCTCTTTGTTTTCCTCTCTCTATGTGTGCTGCATTCTGAAACACACATAGGAAAAGGAAAACGCCCCTTTGGATTGTTTCTGTGCTGGAGGGTTCCCCTTCCTGAGAGGTGTGGCGCCGCGGCCAGGGCGACCGACGCCGGAATCTGGGGACCACGGTTCGATCCCCGGCTCCGGCGGCAGGTTAGCCCAGCACCATGTGACTCTGGGCAATAGCTCGCTTAATCTTCCCGACGGCCCCCAGCGCCTAGAGACCCTTACGGGTGATTGTGCGCTTTACAAATGTGGACTTTACTTTACTTTACTTCCTGCACAAAAATAATCCTGCAAGCAACAGAGACGGTGCATACGTTGGCGCTATGCTGCCAAAACAGCACCAGCGCAGGGAGAAAGGACAGGAATGCACTGTATAGCATATATAAGGTGCATTCCTGCCTTTTACTTCTTTGATTGGCGTAGGGCAGCACATCAAGGTGACTTGTTATGCTGCCCTACACCAAAATCCCGTAAATGAAAGCCTTATTATCCTACAAGCCTTGCTCTCCTTTCCTTATCCATCCATGGTGTCTGCCAGGGCGGACTTATATACAGCCGCTGCCCGTAGAGGGAGTTCCGTGGGGCAGACAGGCGGGGCGGGGGAGGGGCAGGGTGGGGGGGTGGTAAACATCAGAATATGGATGATTGCAGGTAAGAAAACAATTACATTTAAAAAACGCATTTCGTTGAGCGCCCGGCATCGCAAAATGCGATGCAAGGCACGCTACGAAATTCGTTTTATTAATTTAATTGTTTACTTACCTGCAATCATCCATATTCCGGTGTTTACCACCCCCCACCCTGCCCCTCCCCTGCCCCGCCTGTCTGCCCCACGGAACTCCCTCCCTTGGGCCCCTACCCAAACGACAACCCATGATCTTTGACCTACCAAGGAACTGCAACACGCAGCAAAAAAGCCCCCTCAACAAAGAACTGCAAGGGAGCAACAAAGAACGACGAACAAAAGGGTACAGCTACCTCACAAGGAGCCCTTAACCAAAAGAGAGCAAGGGGGACAGACTGCAGCGACCTACCTCGCAGACTGAGAAACCGTTGGAAAACTAACTGTATTCCAGAACAAGCATGAGAGTCCATGGACCAATTTAGGAGAAACCATGAATAACTGAAGAACCGTCAACATAACTTCAGGGAGCATGCGGAGCAAAAGGAACTTTGTCGTCGCACACCCACTCAGCAAGTAAGGGGGGGAGGGTGGAGGGATGGGAGGGGGGCATGGGAGGGGGGGGTGCGGGGAGCACATACATGAGGTAAATCTACTTCTATTCTTCTATCCTTCTATCTATCTATCACCCACACGTTATATCAGGAGAGGTCAGCGCAAAAGAGAGAACAGACAACCACACACAAACGAGGGAAAGAGGAGGGCCCAGGACAAGGATGCACACAGAACAGGGCCATACACAACGCCGGATGCACAACATAGCAAATGACACACAACAACCAATCCCAACTCACCACAGATATCAAGGTAGTGTCCCTGAACCTAAAAGGCCTAAATCACCCGGTGAAAAGAAGGAAAGTCCTAGACTACCTGGCGAAACTAAAAAGCGACATATATGTACTACAAGAAACAAGGCTAGAGGCAGAGGATATAGGGCGACTCAAAGCTAGCTGGATAAGCGAAGTTATAGGATCACCTGCACAGAACAAAAAGAACGGGGTTGTAACAATAGTAAGCAAGAAATCAAAGTTAGTACTGAGTAGCTCACAGGCGGACACTGAGGGTAGAATGCTGGTGACCAGTCTGACGAGAGAAGAAGAAGCAGAACACGTGGCCAACATCTACGGCCCTAACACTGATGACAGGCCCTTCTGGGACAAAGTGGGAGAGCAACTAAACACAATACCACAGGGGGAGCTTCTAGTGGTAGCCGGGGACATGAACCAAGTCCTCGACCCAGCCATCGACAGACACCCACACAGATTGAGCCAAACATCACAAAAGGGCAATATCCTAGGGAACCTTTGCATCAAACTAGATCTCAAGGACCCATGGCGGCTCCAAAACCCGGACGGCAGGGAGTACACGTTTTACTCAAACCCCCATAACTCCTACAGCAGAATAAACTACATCCTGATATCAGACACACACACCCACCTCATTGACCACACAGAGATAGGGATACGAACGATTTCAGACCACTCACACATTAGCCTAGTGCTATCGGGGAAACACAACGAGAAGCCAACACGCAGATGGAGGTTTGATGACTCCCTGCTCAGAAACACGACAGCAAAGGCAGAAATAGAGACAGCAATAAAAGAATACCTCGCAATTAATGATACTCCCGAAACAGACAGGAACTCACTATGGGACGCACTAAAAGCCACAATCAGGGGGACAATACTCGCCATCAAGGGCAGGCTGAACAGAGAGAGGAACAAAAAGATCGTAGACCTTGAAAAAGAAATCAAACACTTAGAGTCAGGGCACATAGCGAATAGGGAGGATAAGAACACCCTCACAACCTTAACCAAACAGAAGTACGAGCTGAACAGAATCCTTAGTGAGAGAGCAGGGACCTGGATAAACAAGTATAAAGCCATCAACCTATGTACAGCAAACAGGGCAGGCAAAAATCTTGCATCCTACCTTAAGTGCAAACAGAGACAACACTCAATTGCAGCCGTCAAAGACGGGAATAACAAATCCCAAACCGCAAACAAGGAGATACTCAGAGTGTTCAAAGATTTCTATGAACAACTCTATAAAAAAGACGCCACCCTAAGAGATGACGGAGGCAAAGAACTCCTAGAACGAATATCTACACCATCTCTAACAGACACCGAACGAGAGGTGCTTGACTTACAAATCACAGGGGACGAAATAGGGTGAGCCACAGCCAGTCTTAAAGACAACAAAGCACCAGGGCCAGATGGCTTTACAGCTGGTTTCTACAAACAGTATCTCCACATACTCAAGCCCACAATGACAGAGGTCTTCGCGAACTGCGTGCAAAATGGGCGCATGACACCATCAATGGCAGAGGCCAACATAATAGTTATACCAAAAGAAGGCAAAGATACACAGCAGGCAAAAAACTATAGACCAATCTCACTTATAAATGTAGACTGTAAAATCTACGCTAAGATCCTTGCAACTAGGCTCAACGCACACCTACCCAAGCTCATACACTGCTTGCAAGTAGGCTATCTTAAAAACCGCATGCCCCATGACAACACAAGGTTGCTATGCCACATAATAAACCACTCCTCCAAAAGCGGCAACGCGGCAGTGATGATAGCCCTAGATGCAGAGAAGGCATTCGATAGAGTGTCCTGGCCGTTCCTAGATCAGTGAATGCAAAAATTTGGGCTAGGCCCCAACTACAGAAAGATGGTCCTGGCCCTCTACAACGAACCCAAAGCGCGAGTAGTAGTCAACGGAGGGACATCTGACCCACTTCGCCTAGAACGGGGAACGCGACAAGGGTGCCCACTATCTCCAGCCCTGTTCCTCCTAGCAATAGAACCACTCCTAAGTATGATAAGAACCAACACCGACATAGCGGGGATACCAGTGGAAGGGGAAACCTTCAAACTGGCGGCCTATGCGGACGATGTGCTAATCATCACTGAAAATCCCGAGAAATCAATCAAAGCACTGATGGACACCATAGAGCAATATACACAAGTCTCGGGATACAAGCTAAATAGGGAAAAATCAGAATGCAAACCCCTAAACGTCCACACCACGAGGACAGTACTAGGTACTTTGGGGCTGACATGGCAAAGAAAACCCATCAAATACCTAGGCCTCCTTTTTGAGAGGGAACTCAGGTCCACACTAGACCAGAACGAACAAGCCATACTCCGTAAGATCAAAGAAAGAGTAGAAGGATGGTCACCCAAATTCACCACATGGTGGGGAAGGGTGGAGACGATCAAGATGATGCTTACACCAATAGTGAACTACATGCTCAACATGCTGCCGCTGGTTAACACCGAGGACTTCCACAAAAAATTGGATAAATTGCTCAACACCTTCCTATGGAAGGGGAAGAAGCCCAGAATTAGCTTACAGAAACTGAGACTAACAAAAGACTTAGGGGGCCTAAACATAACAAATTTCAAAACATTCCATACAGCACGCATTGCAAAACAGGGACTATACTGGCTCACCCCCAGACAAGACTACACCCCGGCCTGGCTCACACTAGAAAGAGGACTACTGGGTGGTATGGAACCCGTCGCACTTCTGACAGCAACCCGGCACCCTGGAATCAAACACAACCCCATCCTAAGACACACCAGGAAAGCCCTCCTAAGTATAGACAGACTACTAGGCACAAGTATAAAGAATACCGAGATGGAGTCCATAAGGCACAATCCCAGAATCAAGTACAGAGACAAAACACTAGACATGCACTCATGGTACAGACATGGCATATCCAGAGTAAGCCAACTTCAAAAGCAGGGCACACACACCACTTTTGACACGTTCAAAAGGAAACACGAAATGGACAGCATTGAACTGTACAACTTCCTAAAGATCAAGGTAGCAATAGGGAAGGCAGACCTGAATAGACAAACACCGTCAATCCTACAATACGCCGCGAACCTCAACAGACTAGGGCACCAAATAGCACACCTCTACAAGGCCCTGAGCCCCAAATCCACCAAACTCAACAATAAAGTCATGTCCTACTGGGGAACACAAGCGGGTGGGGAGCTGAGTGAAGAAGAGAAGGCTGACATCTGGAGATCCACGTCAAGAAATAAAGTAACGACAACCCAAGACCAGACCAAATTCTGGCTGATACACAAGGCATACTGGACCCCCGCCCGCCTAGCCTCCATAGGAATCCGCGAGAGCGATTCCTGCTGGAACTGCAACAAACAAACGGGGGATCTGGCACACCTTATCTTTCACTGCACCAAAGTCAGGAGGTTCTGGGGGAAGATTGGCACACTGATAAACGACGTCACAGGGGCCGCACTACAACTAGACTTTCATAGCCTAGCAATAGGGTTCATGGCTCCCACAATCACAGCAAAAGAAAACAGAGACCTGATTGACCTGCTGCTGACAGCAGCGGTCAAAACGGTACTGTACAACTGGAAGGATACAGGGAAGGCCACGTTCAGAGCCTGGTTCAACTGGGTCACCTTCCTGAGGGGGGCGGACACCATAACGGCAAAGCACACACCGAAGACGCACAGACAATCAAACATGTGGGAGTCTCTAGACAACTACCTGTCCTCGCACAAACCCCCATAGACAGCACAGCCAGGTACACAGCCTGACAATCACTGCATGCACATCACTCATCCGGCAGTAGAAATACCACAAGACCTGTAACGACCCTGCGCTTCTCACTCTCCCACTCTCTCTCTCTCCTTTACTCTTTTTCTGCTACGGTCGGGGGAAGGATGTAACAGCGACAACCATCGGAATGAGGGGGGACGGAGGAACAAACGGACCAACAATGAGGGGAAATGCGATCGAATGGACTAACGGCAAGAAGACTGTGACCAACAAGACCCCCCCCTTCCCGGGGCGTTTCTTTTTTTTCTTCTTCCCATGTATATGTATGCTCCATGTAAATATAATCTTTAAAAAAAAATTACGGAAATTTAAAAAAAAAGAAAGACTCTGCACTCCTGGAAAGTCTCTCCATGGGCCAGATGTAGGTAATTCCAGATTACCGATTCTTAAATACCGAATCATACCGATTCGGTATTTAAGAACTGGCGATCGGGATTTAGGTAATTTTACCGATTTCATTACAGAATCGGTATGATTCGGTAATTACCGAATCGGTATTTACCGATTCGGTAATTGGGGGAAACATTGAAGGGTGGCAGGGTGTCACTTTGACACCCTGTTGCACCCCTCAATTGTGCATGGGTGCATATTGCAGACATACATGCCCTTAGGGCATGTATGTCTGCAACATGGCACAGTTTAAAATGCAAAATAAATGCTTTTTAAAGGGTTTTCATCATTTACCACCAACTTCTAGTTGGTGGTAAATAACGAATTCTTAGACCCCTGTAGCACTGTTTGCAGTGCTACCTACATGTCAAAATACAGAATCGGTAATTTTACCGATTCGGTATTTTACAGAATCGGTAAAATTACCGAATCTGTATTTTAACATGTCCCTACATCTCCATCTTCAAATACCGGTCGGTAACGGCCGAAATCGAACGTTACCGACCGGTATTTGCCTTCCTACATCTGGCCCCATGTCCCTACATGCTAGTCTTTCTCTGATGTTCCCTCCTTCTCACCGCCAAGGATAATCTTTAGACATAGACCTCAAAAACCTCTGCAGGGTTTCAAACTTTAAAATGTCAAGGAGTGACTCGGAGATAAACACTAAAGTATGCAAAAAGTGATGGATGGAATCCTCAAATTAATCTCATCCACCGGTAATTTCTCTGGACCGCATCCCAGTCCATCTTTATTTTGCGCAAATCAGTTGACCCTGCTCCAATGGGAACAGTCCAGCAATGGACTGTGATGCGGCCAGAGGGATGAGATAAATTTGAGTTCCACCCACCCCTAATAATAAGGGCAGAACCGATCCTGAGTTGATTTTTTTCCGGTTCAGGAAGGACCTAGCCTGGCAGTTCATGCTAGCCTATTCCTATTGGAGCAGGATCAAGCCTGATTTGCCTATGGCTGGGTCCAAACTGAGGTGGTATGGTGTGAAAAATAATGGATTGGGCTTCGGCCCGAGCGATCACCAGTGGCTGAGATTAATTCAAGCATTCCATCCATTACTTTGTTTTTTGATGCCTAGAGGTAAACACTATCCCCTCTTGAATTCAAATGCAGTGTCAGCTCTCCAACCTTAGGACAACTCTTTATAACAGAGGGTTCTTCACAATGAAAGCATACCAAAACCTCCTATGGATCCTCTCTATAAGATACATGTACAGTGTGTGCGACAGTAACACTTTAAGATATATGTAATAAAAATAGAAATCTAAACCTACATATAATGGAAGGAAGAACAGGCAGTCCCAGCAAAAGTAGCTAAGGCTTTGACGGGCACGTTTTGGTTTTTGCTAACGATTATGTGAAAACTAAAGAGAATTGTGCCTTAGTGTAACTGTAACTGCTGCAGCCACCCTTTGCTCATGCTGACCATGCATTCAATTTGGGCCCCTCTACGATGTCTAAAGCCTCGTTTCCATGCCTGACCCACGAAGCAAGAGTTTCAGATTAGCTTCCTCAGCAGTGAAAGCTTATATTTCTAAATCTATTGGAAGGTCATTCTTGTATTTTCTCATGAATTTATATTATAATACCTGTGTAATGGATTTGTCTTTTTGAGATATTTTCATTGGAAAAAGATATTAAATATAAAAGTATAACTTTTAGCATGTCTGGTAAGAGGAATAATAATCATTAAAGTAAAATAAGGGAGGAATAATGTATAACGGCATCACATTAAACTTCAGATAGTAAAACGAAGTAAATTCATTCATTGTCCATAGCTCAAATTCATATCAGTTTATTAAAGTATCTATAACCAGTCTAGACAAATCTTCTTTGATGTCTGCCTACTCGCATCCCTTTGAAGGGTAGAAAAATGTAAGCCACACAAAAATAAAAATTCTCTCCACCATGCTCTAACAACAGGGGCTCAGCCTCTAACCGTTAGCAAGCTATACCAAGTCCTGCAGTAATAATTGCAAAGAAAACACTCACAATTAACTTAAAACAGTGCAAAGGGCAGGTTACATCAGTATCAGCTTTGGTGTCCATTGAATATTAATACCCACTAGCTGATTTAATTCCCCAAGCATTATATTACTCCATGATGTTAGGGTGTGTTGCAAATATGAGAATCCTAACCGCATCTGAACTGGTGCAGCAAAAATACCTTAATGTCTGTATAAGGCCCCATTTATGTAATTGGGGTGGTGTATATTTCATATCCTGTAGTATCTTGATATGATGAACTCATAGATCAGAGACATTCAATAATGTGTGACTCATTTGATTACTTGAAAGAATGTCACTAGTCGTAGTATTATAGTCCTTTGTTATTGTCCACTTACTAGCTAAGTGGTCAAAACGATGGTCCCTCTGGGTGACGTGTGGAGAAATGGAACATTACTTACCTTTGATGACCTTAGTCAGGAATATGATATATTGACTGCCCAGAGGCTCCGTTATTTTCAACTCGGCATGCCCTCAGGATTCATATTCAAGGGGGTACAGACCTCCCTGACTCCTCTCCCCTAGAAGACCGGTTGCTGAGAGACCCCATTCCAGAAAAGGGGATATCAATGATCGATTGAAAACTGATGAACAACTCCCCCGACCTCTTGGGCCCCCTCAGACACACCTGGACTGACAATGTAGGCAACATTGACTATGAGGAATGGTTAGATGCCCTGTAAAGTCCCCAAAACATAGCGATCTGAGCCAGATTCCGGCTAATACAGCTGAAAGTCTTGCATCGTTCTTACTACACACATACTCTGCTACACAAACTGGGAGTGGTAGAGACATCCCAATGTGCAAGGGGTTGGGCACAGGAGGGATCCTTTTATCATATCCTGTGGGAGTGCCCTGGGATTCACAGGTATTTGCTGGGAGTGACAGCTGTGATGGTCAGGGTCCTAGAGGTGAGGGTACCCATGAATGCAAAGTTGTTGCTTGTGATGGTTCAGGGTGAGGGGACTGTCCCGACACAACAAGCTCTGGTTAGCGATGGTGGCAGTAGTGACAAAACGAAACATGGCAAGGTGGTGGAGTGCCTCACTTCCCCCGTTGGTGGCGGAATGGGAAGCTGATATGGATTTGTGCCAGAGGGTGGAAGAAATGATTTATAACAGAAGAGGGTGCCCTAGAAAGTGGGAGAAGATATAGTCCCCCTGGCGGAACTACAGCTTAGCATCATTGGGGTCATGGCGTTCTTATGTGCAGCAGAGACTGATATGTATTGGGAAGTTGACGAATGTGGACAACCCCAGATCCACACATACCGGGCATTGTTGTAATATCTCTGAACCGTCCAGTCACTGTGCTTTGACTACTCATTGGAATATGCATGTTGAATTGCACCACAGTACTTCGCAGTGAATTCTAAGTTTTTATACTGTATGATGAGCTTGTTTAATAAAAAGTGTTTAAAAAACAAAATGATGCTTCTGGTAATACAAAAAGAATCGGTATTAAATTCATATGCTCTCGCCCAGGTGTTACACAAAAATTATTCAAACTTGTTGAGAGACCAATTAAAATCGTTAATCGAAAGATGAAGGAAGAAATCCCTCAACTAATAATACCTAAATACTCTGAATTTATGTATGTTATATTGCCTCTATATCTGTTCAAATGTTAAAAGGGCCCCATCCTCAAATAACTGACCAACCATTTTCGAAGTTGAATTATACCAATTACACACACGTGAATCATGTGAAAATGTCAGTATATTTGGGTTAAACCATAACATTGTGCATGTGTTGACCTGTGGAATGTTAAATCATGTTCTAATCCCCTACCATAACTTATAGTATGCTGCCAAGGTCTTAAATCTTGTACCTCTAAAGTATGCTGGGTCGATTAAACCTATCAGTGAAGTATTTTCATAATGGTTAGACTGGAAGGCCACATGAGGGTCCCCAGATGAAATTCGTTACCACCTATAACTATAAATGAGCTGGATGTAAAAGTAGCAATAAAGTACAGCCAGAGGGCTAGACCTGCCAACTGATTTCAAACTTTTTGAAATACGTCTTAGGAATAAAATATATTTCGTGAATATGTCTTTTGAAGAATGCCTTAGGAATAAAGAATTTAAGAAAGACGATTATTTTAATGAGATTGCATCGACCTATAACCCGCAAGGTAAGTCTGTCCCAATTTTTTATAACCTTGAGCAACTTCTTTAATAGTGTATCGTAATTTATTTTGACACCTCTTCTATATGGATGGGAATCTGTACTCCTAAGTGAGTGACTGATGTCACAAAGTGTGTATGTGAACTGTATGAGGCAGCATTTCTCAACTCTGAGTTCTGTCTGTGTTTAGTTTGTAGCCCAATACCCGGCCATACTGTATTGATGCCTATTCAATGACTTCTAGAGGTTTAATAGGGTCTGAAAATAGAATTCATATATTATCGGCATATGTCAGTCATCTAACTTGTATTCCATGTACATTTATAGAGGGAATAGTAGATGGAGGTAAAGTGCCTAGATATAAGGGTCATGATACAGGGCAAAAAGATGTGGAGATAGAGGGCATTGTTGCCTTGTCGCTCATTTAATAAGCAATATTTCTGAAAAACTTCCTGTATTGTTTATGCATGCCAAATTACAATAAAGTATTTGAATCCTAGAAGGAAAGATAGGGTCAAAGCCAAAAGGGGCCATAGCAGCTGACGGGAACCATTAGGAGACCCTGTTAAATGCCTTTTCAGTATCTAGAAGGAACATCCTAGTGGGCTGGGCTAGAATCTCAGCTGCATCAAAAGCAGATATCAGTAGATTGATATGGGAAGTTGTATGTCTTGCTGGAAAAAACCCATGTTGCATAGGGTCCACTCTGTTGGTTATCATGATGGCAAGGCGATTAGATAAGAGTCTTTGCATACTTTAAAATATAAACTTATCGAAGAAATGGTTCAGTGTGAGCCACAAATTTGGGGATCCTTCTCTATTTTTTGCAAATACTGAAATATGTGTTTCTTTCCATGATGGAAGCACCCCACTGAGTGAATCGATTGAACCAAAAGGTTTATATATAAAGGATGCCAAATTTTGGAGAAAAGTTTTATAAAACTCTGTGATATCTAGGCCTGCTTCCTTTTCTGGTGCAAATTGGGAAGTTGCTGTTTGCATCTTGACCAGACTAATGGGGAGTCAAGGGCCATTTTTATTATTCTCTCCATTATTTCAAAAAGACTTTATTAAAATACACATACATTTGATCTTGAGTGCCCTTGCAGTCGTCCTCATGTAGCTCTAGAAGACTAGAAGACTTGCAGTATACCTTTTTGTCCCACCACAGCCTGGCCTTCTGATTTTTAATGCAAAGACTTGAATTTCTACTAGTCTTTTCCCTGGCCTATAAGGCGAGTAAGCGTCTCATATCCTTGAAGTCGTCTCAAAGCAGCTACTCTGTTTCAGTTGCACTATTTAACTTGCCTTATCCCAGATCTTCTTTTCAGAGTCATCCGTAAGAATATAAATTGCTCAAAAAAAGCCTTTCCTTGACCAGCATTCTTTCTTTCTTTCTTTCTTTCTTTCTTTCTTTCTTTCTTTCTTTCTTTCTTTCTTTCTGACTTTCTCAAGATATTTCTAAAGTGAAGCAGGCGTGGAAGTCCTGGCTAGCCAGCTGCTCAGCCTTGTCTTGCTGTATCGTATGACTAAACATGGGCCCACAGACTGCAGCATTCAGGGAACTCCAAACACTCATAATTGATGCTGACCCTCCAGTTATGTCAACAAATTCTCTGAAACCCTGACTCATAGGGGCCTATTAGGATGACGGGCGGACTTTGTCCGCCCGTCATCCTACCGGGGTTTGGGACCGCCCGCCATAAGGGCGGGGGTCCCGTGGGCGGTATTAGGATGTGCCCGCCACAGTGGCGGGCACATCCAGCATTTATAGCATTGTGGCGGGCAGTGCTCTCTGCACCGCCCGCCACAATGCTAAAAATGCATTAATGCATTTGCATAGACAAAGCGGCAGGCACCGCGCGGTGCCTGCCGCTTTGTTTATGCACCCCGTGTGCACCCCCACCTCTCCTTCACTCTGGGGGCCAGCAGATGAAGACCGCATGCCTTTCAGTGGCGGCATCGCCGCCGCGGAAAGGCATCTTCACAAGCCCATCGTAATATGGCTGGCGGTGTCTATTAGACACCGCCACCATATTAAACCTTTTCCGCCCCCGTCGCACGGTGACCAGGGCGGAAAAGCGGCGGACGGTCTTTCCGTCCGCCGCGGTCCCCCCGCCATCCTAATATGGCGGGGGAATTCAGGTGCAGATGGCGGATGGATTGCCCCCGCCAGGCTGGCGGTGGCAATCCGCCCGCCATCCTAATGGGCCCCCTAATGTTTGTGGTAATTCGCGATGGTATGTCCAGCGGAGTGGGAAAGCCTCTGTTCTAAAATAGCTTTCCTTAATAAAGAGTGAAAGAGCATTTGGTCAGATATGAGCCCAGGATTTTATTTTATAGTTATATAGAAAAAAAGCATAAACAGCAAAAAGTATAAATTCTGGAAAGACTACAGTATGGTGAAGAAAATAAATGGGCAGTCAAGTAACCCAGAGTGACAAAATCATCATACATCCACCAGTTCATATGTTTCTAAAAGATGTCTTAATGCTGCACTGGATTTCTGCATACACACTCAACAAACAGCTAATGTTAGAGCCTTGTCTAACTCTTGGCAATTTTATCTCAACTTTTTTACGACTCCATAATACATATTTTATCTTCCTAGAATCAGCTTGGGCACAGTGCACTTTCTGGTAGCCTTTCTGCAACAATGTGGTTGGTCTGATAACCTTCCACCTTGTCCATCAGATAACACAACTAAACAAACCACCTTGCACTTTAGTTTGTTTTGCACACTTTATAAAACCGGTATACACCTGTTACAACGCATTTTTTACTCCGCACTACCATTACAACGCGACCATTACTCCGCATACCATTACAACGCATTGCGCTGGGGGGCGCTCTAGGATAGGTAATAAGTATAATTTACTATCCAACACCTTCCCTAGGGTCCACGGGGACTGGAGTTAGAATAGTAAATTATACTTACCACTATCCAGCGCCCCAAGGCGCTATGCGTTGTAACGGTATGCGGAGTAAAAGTCGCGTTGTAATGGTCTGCGGAGTAAAAGTATGCGTTGTAACGTCATACATCCTATAAAACCTTGAGAGTTACATTTCTGTTACCGCTGCTGATGGCGCACCGCCCTTGTTCTTATAAAGAAGGTTTTAGTTACTTGTATTCGCTGGTCTCTATTGACATTTGTGCCGCTGTTATAAAGAGCACTATTAATCAGAAAGTGATACGGATAATACAGTTTTATCAGGTCCATCATGAATTGTTAGTTTTTAGGAACTCACATCTGTACATCTATTTTTTTAAATACTATTGAGGGATATAAGTTGTTTTAAAAATTTGTGTGAGCACTGACACTACGTTGTACCAATCATATTGATGGTGCTTGACATATTTGTATCTGATTTATACATATGCAGGTGCTAGTGCTCAGGATTACACTGTTAGTTGTTGTCTTTATAGAGCACATATTCAGTATCTATGATGTCTTTTTATTCTATATTTTTAATATAATGAAAATTGTGCCTTTGTTGCATATTTTTAACATAATGAAATGTGTATTTTGTGCTTTTATGATTTGTTTCTAATTCGACTAAAGCTTGTGAACTGAACTGAGTCCAGTGCTGGTCCAGTGGTAAATTAAAAAGAGCAAAACTGGTTCCTTCTATTGATCAATCTCGCTGAACAGCAAATAGAATATTGTCAGGTCATCTGTATTCAGAGCATATCTTCAGCAGATTTCAAAGTGCCTATAGTCTTTCTCAGCCCTAGAATTAATCCACCGTCCTCAACTGTCAGTTTTAACACTGGTGGCCACCCAACCGCACTCATGTGCTAGCAATGCCCCCACCCCTGCAGAGTGGTGAATCCAATCCTGAAGCAGCTTGTATGTTACTATTTTTTTTAAAAATATATTTTTATTGCAGTTTCCAAATTTGTACAAACATTCCGATAGTCAATTCAGTTACTCATCCCCTTATACCACACTCTCCAAAAAGAAATTGTACACGGCCATTTAGCTCACACCCCGGAGGTCGAGCGGCATCATACAGGGGAGCACTAATATCTGACAGGTGTAGAAATGTTCCAATACGGCAGAACCGTAATCAGTACCCAAGACTGCTTTTCTTTCTTCTCGGTGCTCTTGCTCCTCTTCCGTTGAGCTGCTAACAAAGCTATATACACATTCCCCCCCCCAAAAACCCCCATCTCCAGCTCCTATACCTCCTACCCCCCACTCTTCCCCCTATCCCCGCCCCCCCCCAGGCGTGTCAGAGTTCCACAGGGGTAAGCCAGAATCCCGCACGAGTAGTGCAGGTCCGAGACCGGTTATCAGGATTGATCAACAGAGGATTGCAGTCATTACGTGGGGTGTGGGGCAATCCAAGGGAAAGGACCCAGCCGATCCCAAACCCAGGCTGTAATGAAGGTGCAGAGCTATGCCCAGGGGAGCCCTCGCTGTCCAAGTTCGAGAGCGTGAGGCCCAGAGCCAATCGCTCCCATGCTCGGGCCCGCTCCAGAGCAGTATCAGTACCCGCTCTAAGTGCCATCTGTAGTCGAACCTCCCCTTCACAGCGGGCCCATTTACTGAGCTCCGTTCTCCATCTCTCCACCGTAGGACCCCTATTCGCCTTCCATTGGGATGTTATGGCTTGTTTCGCTAAGAGCAGACCGAGGTCTAGGAACTTACTAGTGATTTTGTTCTTTGATGTATGTGGGAACCAGTGGAGTACGCAGTGCGCCATTGTGAGTTGTAAATCCCTCTCAGTGACCTCTCGCAGGCTCTCCACCACCCCCTGCCAGAAGGATCCCAGTGCCGGGCAGGACCAGAACATGTGTTGGAAATCGGCCACCTCTGCCGGGCAGCGCGGACAGGCCGCCGAGTGTGATGGGAAGTACCTATGTCATTTGTCAGGGGTAAGGTATGCTCTGTGCAGGATGTAAAAATGCACCAGCTGAAACCTCGCGTTGCGCGTCCCTTTCCAGGCCCGCTCCACGATACCAGGCCACGTCGTCTCAGGGATCTCCGTCAGTAAATCTGCCTCCCATTTCGCCTTCAGAGCCATTTGCGGGGTTAAAACTTCCATAGTCATGCGCCTATAAAGGCACGTAATGGCCTTGACCGTCCCCGCGGCCATCATCACGTACTGACAGCCCATGGACAGAGGCGGTTCCGTCACGCCTGACCTCCAATGCCTACGGATCACCGCTGACAGCGCCGCATGAAGGAGGAAATCTCCCCCCGGAATCGCAAAGCGATCCCTCAATAGTTCGAAAGGCATCAGCACACCGTTCTCAAACAGATCTCCAACGGTCGCTAGACCCTGCTGTTCCCAGTCTTCCAACCGGTGCCACGTGCCTTCATGCGGGAGCACTCTGCACAGCCTGAGCGGGATCTCAGGAGTGTATGGAACCGCAATACGTCCCCGCCGCAGATATCTGTTCCAACACTTCCGAACCGTCGCAAACTCTTGGGTGAGATGGAGGTCCCCCATCGGGAGGCCCAGGACGATCCGGGACACCACCTGAACCGGGCCTGCCGGTTCACCAGATCCATCCTCCTCTCTCGTGGCTCTCGCCACCCACTGTGTTAACCATTGCAACTGGGCCGCCAGGTAATATAGTTCGTAATCCGGCACCGCAAGACCCCCCTCACCCCGAGGCCATAGGAGCGTGGTGTGTGCCACTCTGCGTCTGCCCGAACCCCAGTGAAAGTCAATCACCATGGTCCGTAGACGCCGGAAGTAACTCGCCGGGATCCAGATTGGTAAGGTTCGGAAAAAATAGAGCAATCTTGGTAGCGTCACCATCTTGAGGAGCGCCACCCTCCCCATCAGAGACAGCGGGAGCGTACACCAGAAGGCGAGATTCGTTTTAGTGAGCCTGATCGCCGAGCCAATGTTGCCCTCTAGAATGTCGATGCTGTTGTGGTAAATCGAAGTACCCAGGTAGCGAAGACTCCTCCCCTCCCAGGTCACTCCTTCCGTAGTGAGCAGGCATGTTCTACGCGCACGAGTCGGGAACAGGTAAGATTTCGCCCAGTTCACTCTGAGGCCCGACACCATGCTCAGTGATTTGAGGAGGGATTTAGCTCCCCGCAGGGAGGCAGCGGAGTCCGCCAGAAACAGCAGGAGGTCATCAGCGTATAAAGCGATATGGTGCACCTGCCGTATACGTCCAACCCCTGATATGCCTGCCCTAACCGGGCTCGCGCCGCCAAAGGCTCGATCGCTATGGAAAATAATAGGGGGGAGAGGGGGCACCCCTGACGGGTGCCCCATCCGACGGTGCAAGCCTCAGATATTACCTCTCCTGTTCTGACCCTAGCCGTAGCGTTCCGGTACAGAAGTGCCGTCCAATCCACGAAACCCTCGCCTAGTCCCATTGCGCGCATAACATGGAAAAGGTAGGGCCATTCCAGACTATCGAAGGCCTTCTCCATGTCGATTGCTAACACCGCTGCCTCGTCCGCATCGTAGGTGTCAGCCTCCAGAATGTGGAGGAGCCGTCGTATATTAAGCGCGGTGTTGCGGGTCGGGATGAAGCCAGATTGGTCCACGTGGATCAGTGTGGACATATGGGGGAGTAGACGCGTCGCCAAGATTTTGCTCAATATTTTGTAGTCCAGGTTAAGCATGGACAGCGGACGATACGCCGATCTGTCCCAAGGTTGTTTACCTGGCTTCAGCAGTGGGACAGTTAGTGCCTCACCTGTGGTCTTCGGCAAGCCACCTAGCCGTTTAGCCTCATTGTAGAGCCACGCCAGTCGGGGCGCCAGGAGATCTACATAGGTGTAATAGAACTCCGTCGGAAGACCGTCGGAGCCCGGCGTTTTATTCCGTGCCATACTCTTAATGGCGACTCTCACTTCAATTTTATCTCCCAGAGGTTTTGCTTCCTCTTCGGTCAGTTCCGGCAAACCCAAGCCTTCCATGAATCTCTGGAACTCGTCCTCCAATGGGAGGACCCGACTACGGTATATCTCCGTGTAATAGTCATAGAATAGCTCATTAATTCCCTGTTGGTCGAAACGCGCCTGCCCCGCGTGATCTCTGAGTTCGAGGATGACCGATCCGCGGCGAGCCGGATTGGCCAGCCAGGCAAACAGAGCCCCCGTCTTATCCCGTTCCGAAAGGGCGCGCGTGAGGTAGGATTTGTAGTCAAAGCACCTGAGGCGTTCTACCGTCGCTGCTGCCGATTCCCTCGCCTCGAGTAGGGCCTCATAAGTATCTGGTTGCTCAGGTCGTTCTCGTTCCAGCGAGCGCAGGTTCTCGTCCTCTCAGTGAATTTCATTAAGTAAGGTCTTCCGCACCCCCGATACCGTCGCAATGCAACGCTCCCGCACCACTGCTTTGAAGGCGTCCCATTCAACGGTGGCCGATCCCGCAGTCCCCGCATTGATCTGAAAATATGACTCTATACTCGAGGCTATCACGGTCCGGAAGACTTGATCGTCGAGCGTCTCTGGACGCAGTTTCCAGGTGGGAATGCGTGGGCGGCGCTGCGACCAGCGCATCTGCACCAGCAGCGGGTTATGGTCGGAGATCGTGCGCGTAAGGTATTCACTGTGGCACACCTCGCCATGCACTTCTGGGGAACATACGAAGGCGTCTATGCGGACATGGAGTTCGTGTAGGGAGGAAAAAAAGGAATAATCCCTGTCCAATGGGTGGCCAGCTCTCCATGAGTCAATTAGCCCCCATTGACGTTGCCAGTCAGAGCGCGCAAGCGCTAGTTTTCTCGCCGGTGCATTTGGTAAGGAGGGATGTGAGCGGTCCAGTGTGGTGTCAGTTACACAATTAAAGTCCCCCCCAAGGAGCACTGGTCCCACTAAAAACGGGGCCAGTGTGCGGGACAAGGATGAGAAGAAGGCAGGCTGTTCTACGTTCGGGGCATACAGACATCCCAACGTTAGGTCCCTCCTGTCTAGTTTCCCCCTCACCATTGCGTACCTCCCCTCCGGGTCAATAAGCTGTTGTAGGCATTGAAAGGGAACCCCCACCCTTATCCATATGACCACCCCCTAGCATAGGCCGAGTAATCAGTGTGGTAGACCTGTCCCCTCCACCTCCGCTGTAAAGCCTTCCCCTCCTGTGCTAAAAGATGTGTTTCCTGTAGAAAGGCTATATGAATGCCCCGCCGAATTAAATATGAGTGAATTTTGTGACGCCTATGCATGGTATGCATCCCCCTCACATTCCACGTGATACATTTGTAACCTAAGTCGGGTCCCATGACAGTTCACATCGCAGCTCACAAGTCTCCTCACAGAACCCTCTGACACGCCCAAATCCCACCCCCACCCCCACCCCCCACAGCCACAACCAAATAACCCTACCCAACTCCCATTCCCCAGGACAGACAACCAACGTGGTAACCCCATCCAAACCTTGCAATGCAGCGTAAATCAACCAGAGCAGGCTACGCTGTTTGAGACGTCAATCGTGGTCAGATCCGAAGCTACCCCCCCTCCCCTTCTCCCAAGTAAGTAGCAACAGTCCACAACACACCCCCCCATTACAGTTATTATCAACAGGAGCGAGCTGCCCCCCACCTCCCAGCGCCCTCCGGCAGGGCCCACCCCGCGACCCAGTACCGTGCATCAGCGTGTCCAATGTCCTCACAGCCACATCAGCCAAAGACGCCATCTGCAGTTTGTGGAGTCACCACCGGTAGGTCCGCCTCTGAGAGACCATGGGCGCTGCTGGAGCCAGGACTTGAATCAGTATTCTTCAAGCGCTCCGAGACGTTACTGGAGGGGCTGACCTCCCCCTGGCTGATGGCCGCCACCGCCAGTACCGCCTTATTCCTTTCTTGTTACCACCCAGCCGGGGAGCCAGGGCGTCGCGTCGGTGTCACATCAGTGGAGCTCCGTCTAGGAGTGGTCGCAGGGGGGGTGTCCCCGCCAGCCTCCCTCCTGGTTTCTATCCAGTCCCAAGCCGCTTGGGGTGTAGGGAAGAAGTGTGTGTCCCCTCCAGCCATTATCTTCAGTCGGGCGAGGAATAGCATGGCATACGGTAGGTGCATAGTTCTCAATTTTCGCTTGACCGCCAGGAAGGAAGCCCGTTGCCGCTGAACATCTCTGGTGAAGTCCGGGAAAATCATGACCTTGCTGATACCAATGCGCAGGTTCGATAACCCCCTGGCCGTTTGCAGAATGTGGTCACGGTCCCGGTAATGCAATAGGCGTACCACCATCGGGCGCGGTGGGCCGCCAGCTCTAGGCGGGCGTGCCGGGACTCTGTGGGCTCGCTCCAGGGCGAAAAACGGGGAGAGCCCCTCTGGCGCCACCTCCGCCCGCAACCAGGTTTCCAAGAAGGACACCGCATCCTGGCCCTCCTCTCTCTCCGGGACACCCACGATACGGAGGTTGTTACGTCTGGAGCGCCCCTCTCAGTCCTCGGCCCTAAGCTCCAGCACCCGGACCTTCTGCGCCACTTCCGCCAATGAGGCCTTCATGGCAGCCAAGTCGCCAGGAACGTCCTTCATGTTCGCTTCCGAAGTCGCCACACGTTCCTTCAGCTTCCTCTGTTCATCCTTCTAGAGGGACAGGTTGGACCCAATGGTGTCCATCCGCTTCTCCAGGGCCTCACGTGATGCCACAATGGCCTGCATAATGTTGCTCAGGGAGGGGTCCTGTGGCGGGGCCGGGCCCCCAGAACCAGACGCCGTCCCGTCTCCCCTCATGGAATGGCCCGGATCATCGAGCCTCAGCACATCGAAGCCCTTCTTTCTGGCCCCCCTGACCATCTCGTGGCAGCTTTCAATGCCCACTTCGAGCGATGATGCTGAAACCACAGGCGTCGCCCACCCTGGCCCAGTACACCCGGTTCGCTAGTCCGACGACGACGCGACAGTTTATCGCCGATGCTGGCCCCACACTCCTCCATCTCTTGTGGTAGGTATATCCACTCTACCTTCAGTGGGCGCAAGGGCAGTGCAGGGGAAACGCTCCAGGGTCAGTTCCAGGCGGTCCGCCGCAGTGGTCAGCAGGCTAGCTTGTATGTTACTATGAAGGCTATTTCATTTATCTCTTTCGTTGTTAAGAGGATGTGTCTTCAAGGCAAAGAATTTGGGGAGTTACATTTTGTAGTTCCTCTCATATATACCAAACTGTAATAGGAGATATCATCTCATGCCATTTACATTCCATTAAAGTATATTCATACCCAGAGTACTAGATTGACAATGTATAGTTGTATACGTTAAATATGATAATTTCTTGAATCATTTCTTAGTATTTTGTTTTCCAATTTTCCAGTACTTATTTTTCCTTGCCACCCATTGACAAGCCCAATTACGCCATTGACGGCTGCCTGCCTGCCACCATGACTTGCCTCCCACCACCCCGCCCACCTGTTGATATACTACATTCCGGAAAACAGTGAGAGAGAAAGGGCTTTCTTATATAAAGGGAATACTCCTTGTCCCCTTGACTAATAATAAACAACCAATGGAGGAGTACCCCCTGGAGGCGCCTCAATTCCTCCGTCATTGATATAGAGGTGCACACAATGCTTAGAAGGACAGATTCATCCTTTTTTAGAAGACCCCTCACTCACCAACCTAGTTGGTGACATGCTTCATCATCGGGGTCCCACCGGGATAGCCGAGTGCCATCCGGCTGTGCTGCGACACCTGACTACAGTGGAGCGGGTTCGTTTTTTGGATTTTTTGTGAGAGTGAAAAAATGTTTGTGATTTAAAAATTGTCCAGTTGACTACTTACTGTCAAAACTTTATTCCGGAGTGACTGGGCAACAATAAAAAATATTAGTTGGACACCATGCCAAATTAGGTAGGCCTGTGGTGTCACAGATCATGTTGTGAGATAAAATTGGTCTACATGTTTCAACCACTTATACAATTGTAGGGTTTTCGTCAGGACCAGTGATGGTAGCCCGGGTGGTATACACTCACTAAGGTGTACCCTGCCCTTGACTACGTTACAAAAAACACTAGAAACTCACTGTGGTTGTGAAAAAGATCTTCTCCGGGATTCCTAGAAAAGAAAACTTGAAGCGCTAAGATAGCATGTCTGGGGGCACCGAGGAGGATTACAGGATAGGCGAAGCAGCCGTTTTTTAACCACCACAAATCGAGGCAGGATCTAGTTTTTTGCAACCCCGACGCCCATGAGGCATGCTATCTTAGCGCTTCAAGTTTTCTTTTCTAGGAATCCATACTGGCATTTTAGTGCCAGTATGGAGCTCAAGCTGTGTGCTGTAACCTAGCTGCTTCATCAGTTAGTAACAGTTTGGTAAGACATTTAGTAGTTGCTCCAGTATAAGATTGTGTAAACTCCTTACTGCTAAATGCTGTATGCCTTCTGCTTGGCTGTGTCTATAGGTACAGCTTCCGCTGAACCTGCCGGGCTTGAATGCATACTACAGAACACAAAAGAGGGATCCTTAAATGGCAGGTGGCTCTGGAAAATCAGACAATATATCACACCCTACACAAGAAGGTAATAAATGTCACCTGCCTTCAATGCAAAATGAACGTGTTGCGTCATAGCATGAGTATGCCCCTGGCAGACCTGTTTTTCTGACATCCTTCTTGGACCTCTACAGGCATTTTTCTTCAGACGGCCAGATTCTTCTTGCTTTCCGTCTTCTTGACACCTTCCGGGGCGTCATCTTGCATCACCCCTCTTAATGGGGGGGGGTTCCCACCCCAGGGCTGTCGCTCAGCAGGTTGTTGCATGGCCCATCTGGTGCACCTTTCCCTGGTCTTGCGACCCGGCTGTCCATAATTTACCTAATTGGGAATCCATTGTGCCCTGAGCTGCTTGTTTTATTTTCTGAGCAGACATGGCACTCCTCTTATAAGATATATACCAGCAACCCATCTTTCCTTCCTGGATCCTTATTATCTGCTGATACTGACCTTCTTGTAGCGCCATGGCTGACTCCTTTTTCTCAATGGGGTCTTGATATTCGTCTCTTGAACACCTCCACACCCCCCCAAAATCCACGTGGTTCCTTTATCCCAGCCGTTATGTGCCCTGAAAAAGGTGGTGGCTACATTGAAGCATGACATCGAAACGCGTGTCGGAACACCTAGTGACAGGAGCTACTTAGTGGTGTACTGACTGAATAAGAAGAGCTTGTGTTAAAAGCTATTTCTTTACAACTGTTTAACAGTTTACTTTTCAATATTTTTCTGTCTTTTGACACCACTAGCAGCTTGTTCAGTGGTTCCTGTCCTGAACCACCATTTTTACTGGTTTGTTTTGACAGTATGGTGGATGTAAGGGTATGACTAAAGTATGATTGATCTAATGAGTGAGTTGGGTTGTGGAATTTGATTTCTCTTTGATGTTTTTTAATGTCTTTGTCCTGATTCACTTGGGATGGGGGATTTCTGTGTTGCATTTATGTCTATTTGGTCTCATTATGAAAAATATTATGCATGTCAACCTAAACTGATTTGTTCTACGATACATTTCAAATAATTTAATATAACTGAAAATATATATTTTTTCGACTTTAATAAAATATACTTTTTATACGTTATTTTGATACTCTGTCAATTTTGTGTTATTGTGGCTTCTGCAGCAAATCTCTTGATCCCCCTTTGGGATAGATCTTTGTTACTTTTATTCAGAGACGCAACACGCTCATTTTGCATCGTAGGCAGGTGACATTTATTCCCTTCTTGTGTAGGGTGTGATATATTGTTGGGCTTGAATGCATATTCAGTTAGAGGATCTCTGTTGCCATCGCCTCCCCGCATATGGAGATTCTCTGAATGTATTACTTCACCTTTAAGTGGGAATAACACTGGCAGTTTGAGAGCTCCTTTTTATGTCTCACCTAGGCAGCGCGCATGTGCTGATCTAGGAGATGACCTTTTGAAATCGGTCTGCTCCTTTTCAAGCACACTCGTGCTTGTGCTGGCATCCACCTTGCGGGAGCGAGCAGCGACGCGCGTGGTAATTGAAGACATATGTCTCTCATGCTGCCGCTGCTCGCTCCCGCAAGGCGGATGCCAGCACATAAAACAGCTGCTGCTTGTGCCTAACTTGCCTGTGTACACTCACTCACAAACTCACACACACACAACACACATGCTCACGGGCTTCAAAACAGCTGCTGCTTGTGCCTAACTTGCCCGTGTACACTCACTTAAGAACTCACAACACCTACGCGCACACACAAGGCCTCAGCTGCATGTTCCAAGTTGCATTGGTGCAGCAAATCTAAGAGCTTCTTTTCGATTAACCCCTTCGATGCTGGCCCGTTTCCGCCGCTGTGCGGTAAACAAACGAACAGGGCGGGGCCGTGACGAATCCCAGCCGTCATTAGCACACGAGCACCGCGGAGCATGACCGCTGGGGTTCGTCACCAGCATGCAAGGGTTAAGACGTGAGCAGAAACTGTATTTGTTTTTAATATTTTCGTTTTTTTCCTTCGTATTTTTGTGAATAACCTCTGACAAGGGAATAACGTGATGTTTGTTTTTACTGCCTCTAATCCGATCTAGTGCTCCTGCCCATTGCTGTCTTTCAGGCTTGTTTTGTCTTCAGCCTGAGCTCACTCGCCGTCCTTATACCATCTCCCGCCCTTTCCTTTCTTTAGATGCTTTTTTTAACCCCTTGGCAGCGGCGGTAATTCCGTCGCAGCGCTGGGGGGGAGGGGAGGTCGCGCGGCACCGCCATGCTTGTGACGGAGCCACTCTGTCACGAGCCACGGGCGCGCTGTGCTTATGACGGAGTGGTTCCATCACGGCTCCGCCCACTCACTAATTCGCCCGCACAGGCAGGGAATTAGTGCAGCGTGGGCGGTGCGGCCACGGCATGATGGAACCACTCTGTCATGAGCACAGCGCGCCCATGGCTCGTGATGGAGTGGTTCCGTCACTAGCACGGAACGAGTTAAAACTTTCAGCACGAGGCGCGCATGCGCTTGTTTCCCTTCTAAACCGTGCATGGCTAGCTGCTGAAGGTGCCTCCTTGTTCTGCTAAGTCTTGAACTCGGATGTATGACGTTATAACGCATACTTTTACTCCGCAGACCATTACAACGCGACTTTTACTCCGCATACCGTTACAACGCATAGCGCCTTGGGGCGCTGGATAGTGGTAAGTATAATTTACTATTCTAACTCCAGTCCCCGTGGACCCTAGGGAAGGTGTTGGATAGTAAATTATACTTATCCCCTATCCTAGAGCGCCCCCCAGCGCAATGCGTTGTAATGGTATGCGGAGTAATGGTCGCGTTGTAATGGGTCTGCGGAGTAAAAGATCCGTTGTAACGGGTGTATACCCTTGAACTCACAGGCTACACAGTCCACGTCTCTACTCTCTACGTCTCTATATATTTATTTAATAAAGCCCCTGTAATGGTTGCATGAAAAGAATACCCCTCCCACTCCCAAACAGCATAGAGCAGGGATCGCCGTGGCTCCCCTCCCACCTCCTCTGGGCTAGCTGGGCCAAGGAGTGCCCATATGGCACTTTCTTTTCTTGCTGTGTTACTGTCTTTCCTCTCCAGCCATCAGATGGGGCAGTCCAAGTCTATGGCTTGCTCCATGCGGAACACCACATGCTGATCTCAACAGAACGAGGAAGCAGATCGTCTCCAGCAGAGTAAAAAATCACCCTAACTTCCAAGTCATGCCAGTGAGGTAAGCAGGGCACGCACGCACAGTATTTCTCTTAGAAAAGATCCTGAGATTTTCAGCACCCTATCACACTCATGCCATTTTCAAACTGCAGCTTTTGGACCTTCTGGAGCTCCCACTCGAATTGTCGGTTGCTGCTCAGCCCTGCACCGCCATCTTGCTTCAATATGGCTGTCTTTATCAGTGCTTAATTTGTAAAAGATAAGTGCTTTGGCCCAAAGTTATGCTCAGAAATCTGCAGCAAGTGCTATCAAATGTGGGAGAAGCTGAATACCATTGATGTGTAATCTTGTTTCCATCTCCTGCCTCTCATCCACCAACAGACACTCGCTGCCCTTTTTCCTCACCCTTTCATGAAATATTTTCTTTTGTTAATAAATACGTTGCAGGCTTCGAATTGACATATGGCAGGATTTCTTTAACCATGTACAAGAACTATCAAGAGTGTTAAACTATAGATGTTCATGGACTGGAAAATCATGCTGCTTAAACCAGCCATGATGTAAAGTTGTTGAGGGTCCTGCTGATGAGGTTGATAGACTACTGTACCCTCATCTACAAAGGGTACAATGGGTTCCTGAAAAAACTCTCAGATTGACTGCATATGCCACAATATTGTCTGCCAAACTACACCTACATTTTTAGAAGCACAACCATATGAAACCAGTCTTTGATAGACTCGGCTGGCACCGAATGGAATCACTGCTCAATTTGCCCTGTTCACAAGGCCCATTGGAACAAAAGAACTCGCTAGTTGCATAATCTGGATCTCTGGTCCACTCAGTCAGGAACCTCCAATCGGTCAACTTGTTCATAATCCACCAGCTGGCCTCCAGGCACAAGGAACATTGTGGATCAGTGGCCAACCTGTGTCCCAAGCCAAGGAATGGCTTCAATGGAACCTGAGAGCAGAACCTAACACCTCTGCAGGCTGCTGCCCCAATGAAGACCTGTCACTGCCACAGTGCTGCAGAAGCTCCAGACAAGGCCTCCGCCCCTTGTATCCACTTGTTCTCTAGCTACTCTTGATCTTTTCTGCAGTTCATGAACTCCAAGCAGATAGCACTAAGTAGCGACAGGAAATCGACGTGCAGGTTTTTATAAAACTCAAAAATAAATGAGAGACCTGAAGTGTGAAATTTCGGGACAGGCTTATGAGTAACAATCTAAATATGCTTATGGGTAACCATACAAATATTACTTCACAGAAACCAGAAACAGTATGACATGCATGAAAGCATCCATCTGAAAAGAAACTTTGGGTTAAAGTTGCACAACCGGGGTAAAAAATGATCAGAGATACAAAATAAATGGATTCAACTGAGAACCAAATCATATTTGCCATGACTAGAAACATTTGGTGAGAGGGTGTTTTAATACTGCACACACTGAGAACCAAATGTTAGCAAGCACTCCAAATGTCACCATCTGCATCATCTTGGTACCAGGGAGAAAGTGGGGTTTCTGTAGGATCATAAAATTATTGTCAAGTGGGAAATTCTGGCCTAGAGTTGTGTCTATGATTCTTGTGTCTGGAGCCTAGTCTCCAAGCCTACTTGCTCTTCTTCCCAGTTCCATGAATATCCTGGGCTCTGGAATGTCTACTCGATTTCGAAACAGTGCCCACAGTGGAAATTGAACCCTGTAAGATTATTAAGTGATGATGTCTGCTTTAGTGCTCTGTGTCAGTGCTCCACTCAACCCCATTCTGTATTGGCTGGTCTACCTTGCTGGCCATCATCTGGTCCATGTGCAAGTTCAAAGACAGGCTACTGGATACACCGACAAGAATGTGAGCTCTGATTTAGGTCTTAAATAGATAGGCAATGTTTTCAGAATCTAAATCCATCACAAGGAGATGAGTTCATTTATCCTGGTGTTCTTTCAAGTTACAGTTTCTGGAAGAAATTCAGCCACATACTTCATGAAATTTAAATAAAATGATTTCTACAGGCACTTGTAAATACACATTTCCATATGCACATCTGCAAATCGACACAAGCACTGTGTGTATATATGCGGAAGGGGAAACAGTCATTAAAACACGATTTTTACATTGCAGTGCCTTTATCATACATTTATTACCATGCACATTTTTATCACATATAGGCCTTTACGCATGCCTTTCCCAATCTTTTAAGGAAAGTATGGGAATTTAGGGGGGCCTACCCCCAAAAAGACAAACATTATATATATATATATATATATATATATATATATATATATATATATATATATATTGCAACAATTTTCCCCGCAGAGGAAGGTGAAGCCGCACACGATAACCTGATGTTTGCCAATGGTCTTTTATTTTTCAATTGCATTTTCAGAACGACATTGCACAAGACGCGTTTCGTTCTCCTTTGAACTTCTTCAGTTGTGGAACACCGTTCTTCTGGTAAAGCCGATTTGTTTCCACAGGTACACAGTAATTTAAATTGTTTATCAAGCCTCCAGTGGTCAATTTTTGGCAGGTCACTTCCTGTTACTAAGCATGATGGTACCTGTAGTGCAAACGGTTCCCAGATTCCTTTAACAAAAGTTTTTTTTACCCTCCAGTGGGTGCGGTGTTGTTCCAATGTCGTGATTATTTATTCTTTACTTTTTTGGAATATTATCCGGCAACAGGTTTCCCCAATTCAGCCCCTCTTTTTGTTGGCAAGTTGGGTCCAAAACCGGGTCCAGTACCCGGGAGCACCATATCCTCCTGAGCCGTGTTCACGGAGCAACAGTAGGGTTCAATTCGGAGGGTATTTGGCACTCAGGATGGCAGCGCAGTCTCCTTCGGCGGAACCAAGCCGATTTTGTATTGCAACAATTTTCCCCGCAGAGGAAGGTGGAGCCGCACACGATAACCTGATGTTTGCCAATGGTCTTTTATTTTTCAATTGCATTTTCAGAACGACATTGCACAAGACGCGTTTCGTTCTCCTTTGAACTTCTTCAGTTGTGGAACACCGTTCTTCTGGTAAAGCCGATTTGTTTCCACAGGTACACAGTAATTTAAATTGTTTATCAAGCCTCCAGTGGTCAATTTTTGGCAGGTCACTTCCTGTTACTAAGCATGATGGTACCTGTAGTGCAAACGGTTCCCAGATTCCTTTAACAAAAGTTTTTTTTACCCTCCAGTGGGTGCGGTGTTGTTCCAATGTCGTGATTATTTATTCTTTACTTTTTTGGAATATTATCCGGCAACAGGTTTCCCCAATTCAGCCCCTCTTTTTGTTGGCAAGTTGGGTCCAAAACCGGGTCCAGTACCCGGGAGCACCATATCCTCCTGAGCCGTGTTCACGGAGCAACAGTAGGGTTCAATTCGGAGGGTATTTGGCACTCAGGATGGCAGCGCAGTCTCCTTCGGCGGAACCAAGCCGATTTTGTATTGCAACAATTTTCCCCGCAGAGGAAGGTGGAGCCGCACACGATAACCTGATGTTTGCCAATGGTCTTTTATTTTTCAATTGCATTTTCAGAACGACATTGCACAAGACGCGTTTCGTTCTCCTTTGAACTTCTTCAGTTGTGGAACACCGTTCTTCTGGTAAAGCCGATTTGTTTCCACAGGTACACAGTAATTTAAATTGTTTATCAAGCCTCCAGTGGTCAATTTTTGGCAGGTCACTTCCTGTTACTAAGCATGATGGTACCTGTAGTGCAAACGGTTCCCAGATTCCTTTAACAAAAGTTTTTTTTACCCTCCAGTGGGTGCGGTGTTGTTCCAATGTCGTGATTATTTATTCTTTACTTTTTTGGAATATTATCCGGCAACAGGTTTCCCCAATTCAGCCCCTCTTTTTGTTGGCAAGTTGGGTCCAAAACCGGGTCCAGTACCCGGGAGCACCATATCCTCCTGAGCCGTGTTCACGGAGCAACAGTAGGGTTCAATTCGGAGGGTATTTGGCACTCAGGATGGCAGCGCAGTCTCCTTCGGCGGAACCAAGCCGATTTTGTATTGCAACAATTTTCCCCGCAGAGGAAGGTGGAGCCGCACACGATAACCTGATGTTTGCCAATGGTCTTTTATTTTTCAATTGCATTTTCAGAACGACATTGCACAAGACGCGTTTCGTTCTCCTTTGAACTTCTTCAGTTGTGGAACACCGTTCTTCTGGTAAAGCCGATTTGTTTCCACAGGTACACAGTAATTTAAATTGTTTATCAAGCCTCCAGTGGTCAATTTTTGGCAGGTCACTTCCTGTTACTAAGCATGATGGTACCTGTAGTGCAAACGGTTCCCAGATTCCTTTAACAAAAGTTTTTTTTACCCTCCAGTGGGTGCGGTGTTGTTCCAATGTCGTGATTATTTATTCTTTACTTTTTTGGAATATTATCCGGCAACAGGTTTCCCCAATTCAGCCCCTCTTTTTGTTGGCAAGTTGGGTCCAAAACCGGGTCCAGTACCCGGGAGCACCATATCCTCCTGAGCCGTGTTCACGGAGCAACAGTAGGGTTCAATTCGGAGGGTATTTGGCACTCAGGATGGCAGCGCAGTCTCCTTCGGCGGAACCAAGCCGATTTTGTATTGCAACAATTTTCCCCGCAGAGGAAGGTGGAGCCGCACACGATAACCTGATGTTTGCCAATGGTCTTTTATTTTTCAATTGCATTTTCAGAACGACATTGCACAAGACGCGTTTCGTTCTCCTTTGAACTTCTTCAGTTGTGGAACACCGTTCTTCTGGTAAAGCCGATTTGTTTCCACAGGTACACAGTAATTTAAATTGTTTATCAAGCCTCCAGTGGTCAATTTTTGGCAGGTCACTTCCTGTTACTAAGCATGATGGTACCTGTAGTGCAAACGGTTCCCAGATTCCTTTAACAAAAGTTTTTTTTACCCTCCAGTGGGTGCGGTGTTGTTCCAATGTCGTGATTATTTATTCTTTACTTTTTTGGAATATTATCCGGCAACAGGTTTCCCCAATTCAGCCCCTCTTTTTGTTGGCAAGTTGGGTCCAAAACCGGGTCCAGTACCCGGGAGCACCATATCCTCCTGAGCCGTGTTCACGGAGCAACAGTAGGGTTCAATTCGGAGGGTATTTGGCGCTCAGGATGGCAGCGCAGTCTCCTTCGGCGGAACCAAGCCGATTTTGTATTGCAACAATTTTCCCCGCAGAGGAAGGTGGAGCCGCACACGATAACCTGATGTTTGCCAATGGTCTTTTATTTTTCAATTGCATTTTCAGAACGACATTGCACAAGACGCGTTTCGTTCTCCTTTGAACTTCTTCAGTTGTGGAACACCGTTCTTCTGGTAAAGCCGATTTGTTTCCACAGGTACACAGTAATTTAAATTGTTTATCAAGCCTCCAGTGGTCAATTTTTGGCAGGTCACTTCCTGTTACTAAGCATGATGGTACCTGTAGTGCAAACGGTTCCCAGATTCCTTTAACAAAAGTTTTTTTTACCCTCCAGTGGGTGCGGTGTTGTTCCAATGTCGTGATTATTTATTCTTTACTTTTTTGGAATATTATCCGGCAACAGGTTTCCCCAATTCAGCCCCTCTTTTTGTTGGCAAGTTGGGTCCAAAACCGGGTCCAGTACCCGGGAGCACCATATCCTCCTGAGCCGTGTTCACGGAGCAACAGTAGGGTTCAATTCGGAGGGTATTTGGCGCTCAGGATGGCAGCGCAGTCTCCTTCGGCGGAACCAAGCCGATTTTGTATTGCAACAATTTTCCCCGCAGAGGAAGGTGGAGCCGCACACGATAACCTGATGTTTGCCAATGGTCTTTTATTTTTCAATTGCATTTTCAGAACGACATTGCACAAGACGCGTTTCGTTCTCCTTTGAACTTCTTCAGTTGTGGAACACCGTTCTTCTGGTAAAGCCGATTTGTTTCCACAGGTACACAGTAATTTAAATTGTTTATCAAGCCTCCAGTGGTCAATTTTTGGCAGGTCACTTCCTGTTACTAAGCATGATGGTACCTGTAGTGCAAACGGTTCCCAGATTCCTTTAACAAAAGTTTTTTTTACCCTCCAGTGGGTGCGGTGTTGTTCCAATGTCGTGATTATTTATTCTTTACTTTTTTTGGAATATTATCCGGCAACAGGTTTCCCCAATTCAGCCCCTCTTCTTGTTGGCAAGTTGGGTCCAAAACCGGGTCCAGTACCCGGGAGCACCATATCCTCCTGAGCCGTGTTCACGGAGCAACAGTAGGGTTCAATTCGGAGGGTATTTGGCGCTCAGGATGGCAGCGCAGTCTCCTTTACATTGCAGTGCCTTTATCATACATTTATTACCATGCACATTTTTATCACATATAGGCCTTTACGCATGCCTTTCCCAATCTTTTAAGGTAAGTATGGGAATTTAGGGGGGCCTACCCCCAAAAAGACAAACATTATATATATATATATATATATATATATATATATATATATATATATATATATATATATATATACTCAAAAAATTGGAAAAACTGCTCCGGACGGAGCTTACTAAATGGTGGGAACAAAAGAGCCTGGAAAAATACAAGGAAGCTAAAAGGGTTCCTCGAGGCTTAAGAGTCTTAATAGCCCCATCCTTCGAAAATCCCAATCCCCTGATGCTGAAAGAATGGGCTCAGCACAACCTCGATGCATCCATGGGCATGGTATGCATGTTAATCAAATACGCCGAGATCGATAGAGTCGAACTAATGACTCAGATTGAGAAACTTAATCTCGAGTTAAATGCCATGGAACAACAAGAGGCAATTATCAAAGGGCGAGAAGATATTAAAAAACGCCTTGACAAGTACGAAGAGACCATAAAAACCCGTAAAGCCTTTAAATTTGCCAGAGACAAAGCTGACTACGAGAATGGCAGAATTTTTACCTTCTCAAGGAAATTTGAAACTGCTAAAAGGCAAGCTTTAACTACATCTGTACCAGTGTCAGCTACAACATCGCAAACTCCTCAAAACCAACAAGTGGGAGTCCCTGAGGGATCAGACACCGACATGAGCTCCATCTACAGTAGTGGGGGGTCTGATGATGAAATAAATGTGCAGCATCTTGGGATCAGTAGTTTTACTCCATCTGAGGAATTGGTTTTTATGGTGGAAGATCGGCGGAACACTTTAAGGTCGAGAGGGAAACAGCCAACAGGAGGAAGAGGCGAAATAAATCCCGTAAAGAGAGGAGGAAACGCCAACAGTTACGGGAAAAATAAAAGAGGAAGGGGGAATGCCCAAAAGAAATGATAAATAATTTGTTGAAATTACCCACCATATCATTGTGTGTTGATTCAATGCTATCTATGGAATCCGATAACAATTATGATAAAAATGCAATAATCGCAGCACATGACAACATTATAAATGATAAAGAAAAAGAAAAAGAAGAAAAAGGAAAAAACACTAGAGAAAAAAACTCACAAGAAAAAGATAAAAATCCTACGAGCACTATTTGCTATTCCGGCAACTCCGATGTAGAAAATACGGTGATCAATCTGACGGAACTTGATCTTAATGCAGCAGAAACTCAGCTTCTTTCATTAGGTCTTTCTTACTGCCCTAATAATGGATTCAAGTATGTACAAGCCAGAATAGACACCTTTAAATTTATAAGGAAACTAAAGCTTCTGAAATTCCACACCACCAATAAGAAAAGTGAAAAAGCAAGCGCAATTGTCAATGAATCACAAATCCACAAGAACTTTACTATTGCTGACACATTGGCTCTTAAGACTGCTCATTCTCTTGCCAATGATGACGATGTTTCGAATAACACCCAGGATGTATTAGGTGCTATGGGAATCAGTAGTGGCAGTGCTGGTAATAGTCCTTTTTGTCCTAAATCTACATTTGTCCCGGTGATGCCTCGGGATGCCATCGACATCTTTAATGACAGGGTTGTGGAAGATTTAAAAGAACTAAATAAAACTGTGGCTAAGAACAAGAAAAGAAGAAGTTTTAGAGATAAACAATATTCTCTGCTTATGTGTAAAATCAAATCAAAAGGCGACATTATTGTCAATAAAGCGGACAAAGGTGGAAATATTGTTTTGTGGCCACGTACTTTGTATCTAGAGGAAGCGGAAAGACAATTAAATGACCCACTTTGTTACAGGAAGGCCTCTTATAATGAACTCAACAAAGTAAAAACTCTTGTACATTCTAATCTGGCATCTTGGAAGAGGGAAGGATTGATTAGCAAGAAGGAATTTGATTTTTTGAAAAAGGATTTTCCCATCACTCCGACGTTATATCTTTTACCAAAGATCCATAAAGGCATAACACCGATACCAGGGCGACCAATTATTTCCGCCCAAAATAGCCTGTTGGAACCCCTCTCCAAATATGTTGATTTCTACTTACATGAATATATGGAGGCCTTGCCTAGTTACCTAAAAGACACTGGTGACTTTTTGATGAAATTGAAAGAAGTTGTGTGGAAACCTAACTATCTTTTTCTAGTCATGGATATTACATCACTGTACACCTCTATTAATCATGTTGATGGTTTGAATGCGATTGAATACTTCTTGTCTACTAGAGACATCAAGTTTTATGAACATAGTAAAATGCTCATCAGCATGATTGATTTATGCCTTAAAAATAATTTTTTTCTTTTCAATAATGAAGCCTTCCAGCAACTGCGTGGTGTCGCCATGGGTGCGTGCTTCTCCCCCAGCTATGCGTGTTTACACGTGGGCTGGTGGGAGAGGCACGTCCTGGGTGGGATCCGCAGTTGTTTGGAGGAGGATGAAACTGGCATTGTAAAGATGTGGCGCTTCATCGATGATGTTTTTATAATTTGGCAAGGGTGTAGATCATCAGCAAAAGAATTTGTTAGTAATATCAACAACAATTCTCTAAACCTAGAATTTTGTGCCAACATTAGCGATGTTAGTGTCAACTTCTTAGATGTGGAGGTCTACATTAAGAATAACGAGATCATGACTAGGATGTACAGAAAGTCCACAGCTGGAAATTCAATTTTACATGCCCAGAGTAACCATCCACATCATCTTATTAAAAGCATCCCTTATGGGGAGTTTTTAAGAATTAGACGCATATGCAACAACGAGATTGACCTCATGAATTGTTTGAATGGATCTTACCAGAGATTTTTACGAAGAGGCTATGAAGTTACTAACCTCCCTAACTCTCTCAAAAGGGCTTTATCAACTCAAACAGTTGCAATGTTAGAACAAACTGCTTCAGTTACTCCAGAAGAGAGTGATGCTACAACTGAAAAATCTTCCATTCGCTTAATCACCACTTTTAACAATCAACACAAAAAGATGAGGCAAATCATTAAATCTAACTGGCCCATCTTAAAAACAGACATTGTGGTGGGCCCTTTGTTGGGAGACATTCCCAATATTACTTTCCGACGAGCACCCTCCATGAGGGATGCTCTGGTCAAAACCAGCCCTGAAACCATTATTAAATCTAATTGGTTCTCCAACAAAACAGGTTTCCGGAAGTGTAGTTCATGTCGGGCATGCTAATTTGGTGTGAACACCAGCGAGTTTGTTGAGGGTCTAACGGAGGCTGTGATTCCTATCAAGAATGTGTATACTTGCAAAACAGACCATGCGGTCTATGTTCTTAAATGTACGTGCGAGTTACAATATGTTGGCAGCACTAAGTTGCAGGTATATAATCGAATCTTACAGCATCTCCGTGCCATTGTTAATTCTGACCCTAATTATCCAGTGGCACGTCATTTTAAGCTGGTGCATAATAACAATCTTAATGACCTGCAATATTTTGTTATTGATTCAGTCCCCCTGAACAAAAGGGGTGGAGATAGAGAGAAGAGACTTAGACAATTGGAAAGTCAATACATTTTGAGGTTAAACAGTAAGATCCCTAATGGCCTGAACATGGGAGAAGATCTTAACAATTTTTTGTAAATATTTTATTCCATCATATGCATGACTTTTTTATAATGGATTTTATACCTATTTATAAGGTTTTAATCTATTTATTTATGTTATGGATGGTCTATGAAGATTTACATTGTTTACTCTGATAATCAAAAAAAATTCTGATAATATTGATGTCTATACTTTACAAACCAGCTGTACTTCTATGAAATTTATGGTATGTCCGATTTCTTGCTGCTATATATGAATCCTATAAGGTGTGATTGCCTTTTCTCTCCCCCTTATTTAGATATATGCACTGCCGACTTGTGCACTTAATTGGCACTTTGCACTTTATCACTAATTTTTATTCTGCTCCAGGTTTTTACCTGGATATACAATGTTTGCTCCCAATTTTTGGGATTATGCACCCTGCACTTTTCTTCGTTGTACTTTAAATCTATTTGTGGTTTTGACATCAAATTTACTGGTTTTATAACATGCCCCACTGACATTGGTTCTTATTGTTCAGTTACAATATACAAATTAATACTATGGTCATCCATTGGGCACTTGCCCTTTATGCTTTTAACAGATTTAATTCTTTTTTAAGACTGTTATAATTGTATAGTGAATTTAATATTGTTGCATTTATGCACTTAATTGCACTGTACATTGCATTTGGATTATTTGCTCTATATACTGAATGATATTACCTTTATGTCTATTATTTTGTGGGAGGAGATTTGTTTGTCCACCAGTACTTAACCACTCAAGTCTCTGGGTCTTGTCATGTGATCAAGTCCGGGTTTCCCGGACGAAACGCGTCATGCTGCCATCTCCATTGATGGAATAAAGCACATTACTTTCTTCTAAATCCTTGGTTTGTGGTCTGTACCTGGCTGTGTCCGTTTGCTGTTCGGCGCTTCAGGATTGTGGTTTCTCATATATATATATATATATATATATAAATGTACCTTACCAATGCTTACATTGGTTAGACTAATGATGCTTTGGATTAGCATGCGAGGTAAAAGCATATACGTGCTAAAGAAAAGCAGGGTAAAGAATGTGTTGTAAAGGCATGCAATGTTTTTACTGCGTTACTCCATCATACAACCGTGTGGAAGCGACTAGGCTAATTGCCTGAAGTCATCAGCTTTGTCACTTCATAGTGGTGGTTGTCAAAAGTGGAGGAGATCTGCCCACCAAAGCCTGAAGGACTCTTCTTTAGTGTGCTCTTTGAATAAGTACATTACTCTAGTAGGTATGTGGGATTCAGACAAGTTGTGGCTTCATATTTTTTCTTGAAAGTGAGATGATTGGTCTCAGCTAAGGGCCCTACATGGCATGTTCCACAGTCAAGGTTACTGAAATGAGAAGTCTCTGTGACCTTTTATGGGTGGTGCATTCAGGGGATACAACATGTTTTGAGTGCGGAGAGCATTCTTTGTAGTAGCACTGTATTTTGCTACTCAGTTAGTTTGAGAATTTTCCATGGATACATTTGTGCATGAAGCACAGGCCCCAGGTGTTGATGTGGAGCCAGTGTAGTGAATTCTGGATTGTGGAGATGGCTTCCCAGGGATTATCTTCCACTTCCAGTTTAACTGCTGTGCTCTGGACCAAATGCAGTGGGGAGATTTCATGATTTGGCAGGAGGTTGTGCAGTGAATAGTCAAAAGTGGAGTGAGTGGATGTTCTCGTGTGCACTAGGTAGTCATCTTAAAGGGTGTTGTTGTTGGCATATGTTGGATGAGGCAATGATAATGCCAAGAAATCTTACATGTGAGATAGCAATACATGTCCCCTACATCTATTAGCCAAAGTCAGTCATTGCCAGCACCCGGATTCCTACCATGTGGAGACAAGTGTGCTTGAGCCTGAGGGAGGGGGGGGGGGCACTATGATGCTGCCTGCTTGTGTTATCCATGCAAGCACCGAGTGGCAGGCATCCACCGGTCTCAGGACCGACTATCCTGTAAGCGTTTCCCTGTGAGAGACCTGCAGCTCTACGGAAGCTGTTCAAGAGGAGGGTCAGCAGAAGGCCAGAAACTCTATCTCTGGTGATGACAGTTACATGAATACACATACATGGGCGACTTAGCCCTGCGCTCTTCACTAACTTTAACCCACTCTCCCACTGCAACAGGTGCTGTCAGCCTGGCAGGGGTCATGGTTTTGAGGCTTCCGGAAATGTCAAGATGCAAGGGTGGCGGCGGTCAGAGCAGAGACAGGAACAGAAGGCGGCTCGTGAGAGACGCTTACGCCACCACTTCACAAGAGTCCGTTCGAGAAACAAGAGACAGAATTAGCGCGGACATTACATGATGAGGGATCAGGCCGCGAAAAAATACTCCCAGCGCGCCCTGCCCATGGCGGACACCTCCGCTCGCTGACGGGACCACACTCTTACCAGGAGCAGAGGGGGAGGTCAAGTGAGCTGACTGGACTGTCCACATTCCCAGCTGCCCTTCCTCACTCATCATGGTAGAGTCAGCACTTTTGTTTTGCTTTAATTACAGTCGCACAGTGGGAGTTTCCTTTTTTGCTTTTTCACGGCTGGGCACCCTCCCAGGCTGGAGTTCTGATTTCCCACCACCCAGCGCTTCACTGAAGAGATGCGCCCTTCACACTGTGCTCGGCCATTTCCTTCACATTGCAATTAGTTTCTGAATTCAGAACTCTATGCTCGGGAAAACCACACTGTTCTTCAGCTGCCTGGGGGTTCACGATTCTGCTGTGCAGCCTAGCTTGGCTCACAGCATGCACACACCTCTACATGCAGTGATGAATATGCTGCACTTAGAGACCAGTGGTCTGACCCTAGCTTTGTGATTTACACAAGTTATCTGTTCCTAGACACACCACTGTATTGTGCTATGTTATGGGTTAAACTGGGAAAAATCGGGAGGTTTACGAAAGGGATAATGACCAGAAATAAGAGTTACATAATATACCCAATGAAACACATGGCGGTCCAGAAGCGGGCTCTGAATACCCCCAGGCTCTCTTCCCCTCCCCCCCCACTGGAGCAGGCCCATTTTTAGAGGTTTTTGTTGCACATAAATCCACTGGAAAGAAGCCTACTTGTCCACTCTTGCCTAGTAAAGCAAATTGTGTCTGTGCTACTTTTCTGTGCCAGTTTCTGTTTTGCTTTTCCCACTCTGTACTACTTTGATATATATTAACAAGTGCTCTATGAATGCAAATCTTTCTTCCCCTTTTATCCCTCCGCTATCCTTCTCACTCCAAGTAACAGACTAATATCCACCACTGAAATTACCTCATATTTCACCATATTAATTCACCACTAATCCTTTATAGGCTCCCTGAACACTTTATAGGCTCCCGTCAACAAGTGAGCGATAAATAAATACAAACCTTTGTCCTCCTCTATCTTTCTGCTATCATTCCAAATCCAAATAACTGACTAACCTATCCACCACTTAAAATGTACTTGCATGTTTCACTATACTAATTCAACACTAATCCTCTGTGGGTCCCGGAGTAGCGTGCTACCTGCCGAAAAAGCGCTTCGATGCCTCGTCAGGGGTAGTAAGCGCTATATAAATGCAAATACAATACAATACAATATGTAATGTATTTGTATTTCCTCTAGCTGTGTTTTATGTGCATTTTTATAATTTTTACAATTGGACACTACCTGAGCTCTTGATGTCACATTTGAGTTACATAGTTTATGGGATAATAATTATCCTATCCCCTCTTTGTGTAAACCCTTTCTTTTGTATTCCAAAATATGTATTAGAATTGCTGCTTTGTACATTGTACTTTGGATAGTGTTCAGGTAGCATGGGATAATGTTAATTAAACATGGTAAATCACATCCAAAACAAAGTAATTCCAGAGGATACAATCACAGATTTATTGTGCCATTTCCTGCATCAGTTTTCATGAGATATTAATCAATATGTACAAATATTTACAGTATGGTGCTCAGGGTAAAGGAATGAGAAGGAAGGGAGTGGGTGGTCTTTGAGGGTTAGTGAGGGTTGTGGACACGGAGAGGGTGGTGTGACATTTGTTTATCACATAAACATCGTGGTTTCAATCCGCCCTAAACATTAGGGTACATGTTCCAAGTGTACATAGCTCAACACGGACACTGAACATTTTTTCACAATTGTCCTTGCTTGTACTTGTGCATATATGTCGACGTTTCGACCCCAAATGATTAAGCTAGGTGAGTCCAGCCTTAGGAGGGGGTCTACATCAGGACTGAAGCGGAGCACCTAAAGGGGTAGATGGTAATTTGTTAGGAATGGGCATGATCGTTGTGATTAACAAGCATTGGAAATGCAATAGGTCTCGCATTAGGAAAGTTTGAGCGATTGGTATTGTAAATGACACTTTTTTTATTTATGTGTTGTTTTTGAAAATAGCAAAATTAATAGCTTTGTCAGTTACAATGTCAATAGTTTTAACTTTCACAAATGTGACACCTATAGCATTTGTAATGCAATGTGTGTTGTATTTACGTGACTTAGATGTATTGATATTACAAATAACAATGGCTTTTAATTTTGTAAATAATTAATACTTAAATAAAAGTTATTGTAATTTATAATGGCAATATCTTAAACGTTTGTAAATAACATTTGTGAAGATTATGTTCAGTGTATTTTATTGTGACGAAAATCAAAGAACATTGCATTTGCACCTACACACACACAGAGCCACACACACACACACATATAGATGTGGTGGTGGTGGATCTGGGGGATATGGTGGTGGTGGATGTGGTGGTGGATGTGGTGGTAGTGGTGATGGTGGATGTGGTGGTGATGGTGGTGGATGTGGGGGTGGATGTGGTGGTGGTGGATGTGGTGGTGGTGGATGTGGTGGTGGTGGAGGTGGTGGTGGTGGTGGATGTGGTGGTGGTGGAGGTGGTGGATGTAGTGGTGGATATGGTGGAGGTGGTGGATGTGATGGTGGTGGATGTGGTGGTGGTGGATGTGGTGGTGGTGGATGTGGTGAAAGTGGTGGTGGATGTGGTGGTGGATGTGGTGGTGGATGTGGTGGTGGAAGTGATGGTGGTGGGTGTGGTGGATGTGGTGGTGGTGGATGCGGTGGTGGATGAGGTGGTGGATGTGGTGATGGATGTGGTGGTGGTGGATGCGGTGGTGGTGGTGGATGTGGTGGTGGTGGATGCGGTGGTGGTGGATGCGGTGGTGGTGGAAGTGGTGGTGGATGTGTTGGATGTGGTGGTGGATGTGGTGGTGGATGTGGTGGATATGGTGGTGGATGTGGTGGATGAGGTGGATGTGGTGGTGGTGGATGCGGTGGATGTGGTGGTGGATGTGGTGGTGGTGGGTGTGGTGGATGTGGTGGTGGATGTGGTGGTGGTGGTGGATGTGGTGGTGGTGGATGCGGTGGTGGTGGATGTGGTGGATGTGGTGGTGGTGGATGTGGTGGTGGATGTCATGGTGGATGTGGAGGTGATGGTGGATGTGGTGGTGGATGTGGTGGTGGATGTGGTGATGGATGTGGTGATGATGGTGGATGTGGTGGTGGATGCAGTGGATGTGGTGGTGGATGCGGTGGATGTGGTGATGGTGGATGCGGTGGTGGTGGCGGATGCGGTGGTGGTGGTGGATGGGGTGTTGGTGGTGGTGGATGGGGTGGTGGATGTAGTGGTGTTGGGTGTGGTGGATGTGGTGGTGGTGGGTGTGGTGGATGTGGTGGTGGATGTGGCAGTGGATGTGGCGGTGGATGTGGCGGTGGATGTGGATGTGGCGGTAGATGTGATGGTGGATGTGGTGGTGGTGGATGTGGTGGTGGTGGATGTGGTGGTGGTGGATGTGGTGGTGTTGGTGGTTGTGGTGGTGGTGGATGCGGTGGATGTGGTGGTGGTGGATGTGGTGGTGGAAGTGGTGGTGGAAGTGGTGGTGGATGTGGTGGTGATGTGGATGTGGATGTGGATATAGCGCATACTTATGGCATGACTAAAAAAAAAAGCAAGCAGGTTCTGAGACGCTGCGGGCTCTTAACGACTGAGATGAAATCAGCAGCATTCCTGGATTTCTTAAAGTTTGTCGGAGGGGAAGGGGGCCGTGGGCTTTGCAGCACGGAGCGCACAGCGAAGTGAGTTGTGCTGTTTCTACTCCTTGGTTCAGGGTGAACCCTTAAGGAACTTTAAACGAGTGAATATTGCTGACTTCGTCTTTCTATTGTTCATGAAGGTTTTATTAAATTTGTGAAGGCAAAGAATATGAATGACGAGGCTGTATCTCATTCTAAACTGAATCTATGCTCTTTTGAGAGCTTTAAGGCAAATGTGTTATATAAAACAAGCATTGAAAAGCCAATAGGACCAGCTTATTTTAGTCAAAGTTAATAGTATGCACACACACACACATTCATACATATGGTGACAAACGACAGTTGTATGAGGACATGCACATAGTATTAATGCGGTGGATGCATGGATAAGTTTATGGTTGGATGGGTGTGCCTGCATGCAGTGGTGGGTTGGTGGGTAGGGGTAGCTGCACACATGGATGGATGCAAGTGTGAATGGGTGGGTGAATGGATGCATGGATACGTTTATAGTTGATAGGTGTATACTTGGATGAATATATGGTTGGATGGGCGTGCCTGGATGGATGGATGGATGGGTTTTTATATAGCGCAATATCACCGTCAGGTCTCAAAGCGCTTTGCATTGGGAACCCGTCCTGGTTTTTCCCTGTGAGATAGCCCCTACTGGGTATCCCCAAGGTGAAAGCCAGGCATCCCGCTGCGGGGGGCCGTTGTGGAGATTAAGCAAGCTAATGCCCAGAGTTGCAGAGTGTGAACCTGTGATTCGAGTAGGCACCGAAGCGAGAATTACCAAGTCCGTGGACATTTTGGGCTCAAGACCCGCCGAGGTGGGAATTGAACCCTGGTCCCGGGTCTGATCTCAGCGTCCGGGTCTGCCTCCTCTAACCAGTGAGCCACACTTCTCCACATCCAATCCTACCCATCCAATCTCTGCCTGCATGCGAGATTGGATGGGTAGGAGTGGTAGCACACGGAGATGGATGAAAGTGTGAATGGGTGGATTTATAGAAACTGGATAATTTCAGATACAATTTATAATAAGAGGCGCTTTGCAGAGCTGGCGACGCTGCACCTCTCTAGATGTCACGTTAAGTTTGCTGAACTATGGGAATGTCACACCGAAGTGAAACCCTTCCGTTAACGAGCTGTGCAGATTCCCGGGCCGACTCTCTGCACTTTATCCACAGTGGGAGAGTGACATGAGTCGAGAAAAACATTCAGTTAATAAAACCGCATCCGAACCAAGTCCTGCAGCTATGAAAAAAGCAAATACATGTAATAAAGGTATTGTTTTGAACGTTGACGCTGAAGCAGATACCAAGCACAGGGGCTATGGGGGGGGGGGGAATAGTTCCTCCATGGTCTATGTTGCGGCAACACACGTAGATGGATGAAAGTGTGAATGGGTGGGTGAATGCTTGGGTGAAACGATGCATGGGTGGATGTTGAATGATGGATGTCGGAAGCAGCTCATTGAGGGAGTTCTGTGAAATAAAATATTCACCAAATGGCCCCATGCGTGTCACCTGAGCCAACCTTGGGTTTGTATTTAGATCACACAGCGAACATTAAGAACGCAAGGTACCGGGAAGAATCCACATAGGTGGGGGCTGGGAGGGGAAAAGAGGGGGAGAGAGCAGAGGCCGTATAATAGATACATTCACTCCGATGTCATTCTTTCATCAAAACTCCTGGGTTTTACCAAGTCTGCAGAAATTAAAAGTACGGCCGGCCGGCCGCGAACAATTAGGGGATGAGCGCACGCTGAGAAGCTTGTGGGAGGGAGGCTGGGCTGCCTGTGATGTGGTAATGCGAGGCAGGCAGGCAGGCGGCTGGTGGCATTGTGCAGGCGCTTTTTAGGACTTGCGCTTGCGCAATGACCTAAAAAGCGCACATGCACTGCAAGGAATCGCCAGTGGTTAAAGTCTGGATAAGCCACTATAGAGCTTCGCCAGCTATGCGCATGCGCATCAGCAGGCGAGCCCTAAAAAGGATGCGATTGTGATTGAGATCAAATACCTAAGTTAGCCAGCTACATGCTTGACGCTGAACAAAGGGAAGATGGGGGCTCAGCCGAGCTCCTATCTGTTGAGAAAGAATGAAAGTCAGTGAACCAGCTCGGTATGGAAAACATTTGTATATTTAACCCGGTGGTATAAAGAGAGACTTACTGATGGTTATGGCGGACTAATGTGCTCGTCAAGGTCAGAGGGATGGCAGGTCCGGTCAATCACTGTCATCTGTGAATAAATCTAAAAAGGAAAAGGACGTCGTGTCAGTGTCTACTGGTCTGTGGGCCGTTTGCAATCATAGTGGCTGATTAAGTCAAATCGCCGTTCGTGATTGTCAAAATATATGAACACTAAACTTTGTAGAACTGGTGGCTGCATACCGCGTTCAGGTTAAGTTAAAACACCACTCATGATTGTCATGAAGTGCAAAGCATTTTGGGGCTGCAGACATGGTGGCTAAATGCGGCGTTCCGGCTGGTTAAACTCGCCGCTCATGATTGTCCGAATATATTAGTGATCAGGGCTATAAACAACGTCGCTGCATGTGGCGTTCAGATTAAATCTCCGCTCTCTCTTTATACCACCGGGTTAAATATACAAATGTTTTCCATACCGAGCTGGTCCACTGACTTTCACTCTTTCTCAATCACAATTGCATCCTTTTTAATCACAACGATCATGCCCCATTCCTAACCAATTACAATCTACCCCTTTAGGTGCTCCGCTTCAGCCCTGATGAAGACCCCCTCCTAAGGCTGGGCTCACCTAGCTTAATCATTTGGGGTCGAAACGTCTACATATACTCATAAGTACAAGCAAGGACAATTGTGAAAAAATGTTCAGTGTCCGTGTTGAGCTATGTACACTTGGAACATGTACCCTAATGTTTAGGGCGGATTGAAACCACAATCTTTATATGATGAACACCTGTCACACCACCCTCTCCGTGTCCACAACCCTCACTAACCCTCAACGGCCACCCACTCCCTTCCTTCCCATTCCTTTACCCTGAGCACCATACTGTAAATATTTGTACATATTGATTAATATCTCATGGAAATTAATGCAAGAAATGGCACAATAAATCTGAGATTGTATTCTCAGGAATTATTTTGTTTTGGATGTGATTTACCATGTTTAATTAACATTATCCCAAGCTACCTGACCACTATCCATTGTACTGTACTAGCAACCCGGGTCCGGTAAGCTGCTGGGTCCCCCCATTGATACGCAACACACATTGTACATTGTACTTAGCATTTTATTGTATAGATGTACATTTTATTAATGTGTTTGTTTAAACTTTTATGGTCGGAACTGGCTGAATAAAGAGTTTTCTATAAAAAATGTGTTACATAAACACAAACCGTTTTTCTGCCTCATTGTGAACATGGCCGCAACCTCTAGGATTTCAACTACCGTGAGATATGAGGCCCAATTATTTTTCCATCATGCCAGGACGTCTCTTGCTAATATTGAATCGCAGTGTTGTATGTGAATATTTTGCAACCAGTGGCATAACATAGACCCCCACAGCCCTGGGAGGCCCCCAAGCTCCAGGGGCCTCACTTAGCACAGTGCCCTTGCCAGAGAGCTCCCGTTTGAGTGCGGAGTAGGCCACTCAAAGGAACTTGCAGAGAAGCCCTCTCAAGTCTCGTTACGCCGCTGTTTGCGACCAAAATGCAGTCACAAAACATTCTCATTTACCACCTATTTGAACCCATTTTCAAATAGGATGTGGTCCGCAAGTGAATGTTTGTAAAACATTTTTTTTTTTTTGTAAAATTTTTATTTTTGATTTGCAGAAAGAATAAACAGATAAACAAAGGGCTGCGGAGGAACCGCACATTACTCCATATCAGGGCAAATCATAGTGCACGCATCAGCAGTGTCCCAAATTATATTACAGGCAAATCCAGGCCAGGAGCGAGACAACTTAGCAACTAGGACCACAGTACCAATCGGCCTTCAAGCCCATCATTAGGCCAGGCCATCCAGGATAACCAGTGCTGCAATAAGCTGGGCCCCAATCCTCCAAGTCCCACACAAGCTGTGTAGATAAGCAGTCCGTGGACCCTCCACAGCCCATAAACCATGACAACCAACTGCCCCATCCCACCCCCACCCTCCCCCCTGATGGTGACGCCATTCACTCAACACTCAGTCCACAACCATATTACACTTGAAAGAGGTGCATCGACCTCAATGAAGCCGGACATACCGCTGAGGGTAACCCCTTAGAGAGAAAGTCAACCAGGGGACCCCACTGATATCGGAAATTCTTATACTGGCCAAGGAAGATGTCCGCCACTCTTTCCAAACTGAGCAACCTCCAAAGTCGTGCATGCCACAGTGACACTGCCGGGGCATCCTTCTTTTTCCAGGCCGCAGCCAGCGTGAGCTTCGCAGCGCCGAGGCATAGCCACAAAATCTTTTTATCTGCCCTGGTCTGATAAACAAGGCCAGGGTCACGCAGCCCTAGCAGGACACAAGCCATAGACTCATCAATGGGATAAGTCAGCACCTCCTTTATATGTGAGAGGATTTCCTCCCAGTACGGACGGATCACCGGACAGTCCCACCAGATGTGGCGGAAGTCTCCTAGAAGTCCGCAGCCCCTCCAGCACTTATCCGAGGTCGCCGGGAAAATGCGGTGAAGCCTAGTCGGGCACATATACCATTGCATGACCGTTTTGAGGTGGGCTTCCCTCAGGTGCAAGGAATGGTTAAAGGTCGTCAGGTCCCGCCAAAGCGCCGACCATTCCACATCCGAGATATCTCGCCCCAGCATTTCTTCCCATTGCCCCATATAACGAGGTCGAGGAGCTACCGACGATTGAAGCAACAACTTGTATATGAAGGAAATGGCCCCCTTCATGGTGGACGTTCGTAAAATAAAGGCTTCAAACGGCGTCGGCGGTCTCGTAGCAGCCTCCACCACCCCAGGTGACGTAGCCCAGTGAAGCAGCTGGACATGCCGGAATTGTTCAGTCTGGGGGACCCCATAATCTCTCATACAGTTAGCGAAAGTTAGGGTGTCCAAGCCGTGGAACAAATGGGTCAACGCCCGACACCCCCCCTCCCTCCACACCGCAAACGGCCCTTCACGAAGCGCCGGAGGGAAAGCCGGGTTGCAATGCAAGGGCGTAAATGGCGAAGGGAACGTGGTCCAACGGTCGTCCGCCGCTAGCGAGTCCCACACCTTCAACACTGTGCTCGTGGGAGTGCTTATATATGCGTTGAGAGGGCGGTCCTTCTTCGGTTTCCAGGCTAAGTCCCAGATCGACCTGCCGGCAACGCATCGGTCCATATGGAGCCAATGTTTCTCGGAGGTTTGTTGCGACCACTCCACCAACACTCGCAGTTGCGCGGCTTTGTAATATAACTGCAGGTCAGGGAGCCCCACTCCACCCTCAGATCTCAGCCGCCGAAGAACCGCATAGGAGACCCGTGCCTGACCCCCTTGCCAAACGAAACGCAATACATGGGTCTTGAGCCGCCGAAAGAAATCGCTGTCTATGGGGATAGGCAATGCCTGGAACAAATATAAGAATTTAGGGAGGAGAACCATCTTCACGGCATGAATTCTGCCCAGCCATGACAGAAATTTTGGTTTCCACCCATCCAATTCCGTCCGGGACTTCGCCAACAAAGATGGGAAATTGGCCTGGAACAGCCCGCCCACCGTCGGAGTCAGATGGACCCCCAGGTAGACAATCGAACCTGTGGCCCAGGCCAGCGGAGTCAGCGGCCGTACCCGATCCCTCTCGACCTGCGAAAGGGTAAGATTCAGGATGTAGGACTTGCTATAGTTGACCTTAAAACCGGCCACGGCCTCAAACTCCAATAAGACCTCCCTAATGTACTGCAGCGAGTTTTCCGGATCAGTAATAGAGAACAAGACGTCGTCCGCGAAAAGCGAAATCTTGTGCTGTTCCCCCGCAAATGGCAGACCTCGGATCCCGACGTGCTCCCGCACCGCTACCGCTAGCGGCTCGATGCTCAGCGCGAACAGCAGGGGAGACAGAGGACAACCCTGTCTAGTTCCCCGAGTGTGAGTAAAGAACGCTGACATATGACCATTCACCGCCACCCGGGACCGGGGGCAGCAGAAATTAGCCTTCACCATAGTGATGAAAGCCTCCGAAAAACCAAAGGCAGTCATGGTATTGAACAGAAACCCCCAGTCCACCCTATCGAAGGCCTTCTCGGCATCCAGGCCCACTAGGACCGCCGGAATACGAAATCTTTCTGCCTTTTCTATTAGATGCACCACCCGACGAGTGTTATCATGCGTCTGGCGCCCCTTGATGAAGCCAGACTGGTCTGGATGGATTAGCGCCGGCATAAGATCCTGTAGCCTACGTGCCAGGATCGCCGAGTATAGTTTGGCATCCAAATTAAGAAGCGCTATCGGGCGAAAGGAGGCGCATTGCGCTGGATCTTTCCCCGGCTTCGGCAAGACCGTAATCATCGCCTCCGCCAAGGAGCCAGTAGAGGAACCGGAGGTGGCCATGTCATTAAAAAGGGTGACCAAGAAATCGCAGATCTCGGAAGCGTAAGATTTATAAAACACAGCGGTGTAACCGTCCGGGCCAGGCGCCTTGTGAAGCTTCAAGTTCGCAATAGCTTCTAGCACCTCCTCCCTGGTAATCGGGGCCCCTAAGAGCTCGTTCCATTCCCTGGACACCTGCGGAAGATGCAGACGCCCCAGGTACTCCCTCTGGGCAGCTGCTCCCAGCCTTTCCCCCTCGTATAGATCCGAGTAAAAGCGTCCGAAGATGGCCGCCTTTGTTTCGTCCCGGTGCTGCAACTGACCCATAGAATCGCGGATCCCCCCAATGTACTCACGTTCCCGCCTGTCACGAAGTTGTCGGGCCAAGTGCCTCCCCACCTTGTTACCACAAGAGTAGGACTGTCGGCCCAATCTCAGAAGTGTGAACTCAGCCCTGTTATTGTAATGTGCCCTCAATTTCCCCCGTACCGCCGTAAGAGGCCGGAGGGTCACCCTCGAGGGGTTGAGTTTATGCGCCCGCTCGAGAGAAGCCAGTTCAGCCTCCAGGGCCTCCCGGTCCCTGCATCGCAACCTATTGAGTTGTGCATTAAGGCCCAAACATGTGCCCCTGACAGACGCCTTAAAGGCATCCCACGTGTTGGATACAGAGGTATCGGACGGCGGATTGAGGGTAAAGAACTCCCTAATGGCCACCCGCAGCGCCTTGTTAGAGGCCTCGTCCCGAAGTACCGAAGCCGGGAAATACCATTTCCGTTGCCCGGTGTCTGCCGACGACCAGCGTAGAGTAAGCACCAGCATGCTGTGGTCCGAGACCGAGATGGGCAGTATGGTGGAGTCAAGGACATCTCCTCTAAGAGCCTGGCTGAGGAATACATGATCCAATCGCGAATATGAGTGGTGTACATGAGAATGAAACGTGTAATCTCTGGACGTTGGATGCATAAACCGCCACCCATCAACCAACCCCATGTCCGCAACCTTTTGCCGTGACAGCTCCGAGAACACACCAGTATCCGCCCTGCGAGCGCCTGAACAGTCCAGCGCCCTGTCCCACACCAAATTACAGTCCCCCATGAGGAACAACCGCCCTTCAACAAAATCACCCACTTTATGCAGCAAGCCTTGCAAGAACTTATTCTGGCCAGTATTAGGAACATACATCACAACAAAAGTACACAGCCTCCCCCGCACCAGCCCTTTCACCATCAACCAACGGCCCTCCCTATCCGTGCGCACCGCCACAGGTTGAAAAAGCAGCGAAGCATGGAAGAGGAGGGCCACCCCCTTATGCTTCGTGGACGCAGAGGATCTGTATATTAGGGGATATGCCTTATGCTTAAGACGCAGCTCATCTTTGCGTGCAAGGTGAGTCTCCTGAAGCCCCACTATATCCAATTGGTGGTCCGTTATATATTTCCACACCTTTTGCCTTTTCTGCGGAGAGTTCAGTCCCTTAACATTCCATGTCCCTAAGCTAACAGGCATCGTGAGACAAAAAACTAGACTCCTCTATGACTCTGGAACATGCCCACCACCCCCGCCAGAAGGAACCCTGGTCACAACACATATGAAAAGCAGACTCCCGCCAATCCTTCTCCCCACAATCCCAACCTCGAGCCCCGTGCCAAATCACCCCGCAACTCACATACCAACAGCGCCTCCCACCTTCCCTCTCACCACCACATGACACAATCCACAACACATCCGCGTCACCACCAGAACCCCCCCACACCCCCAACCCCAACACCCCAAACAGCCCCCCCAAGACCCTCCCCCCCCCGGAAACCCCCAAACAACCCATCCAAAGTACCCAAAAGTCCTCCCAGGGCCGGCGAGGAGACAACAGCCGAAGTCCCCTGTAGGCCGAAGGAAAAGGGGACAGTGAAAGTGGAAACAAAACAAAAACAGTGCAGAAAATACTCATCAGTCCCAGTGGTCCACAGGTCACGAAACATCGACCACTCCGGGGACCGGTCAGGAAGACCATCTCGGTTCTTCCCAAGGTCACGGTCTGGGGAGTCTTCTCCGAAAGTACATCCATTCACCCAGACCGGGGGGGTCCATGCCCCTCCAGCGCCGATCCGTAGTATCAAGTCACCGTCACGCCGCTCCAGAGCTGGCCTGTGACGCCGGCACCGTCGCTGAAACTACTGATGCCACTGCATTTCCCCTCTCCTGCTGGCTGGCATCGCGGTCCGGGCGCCCCCGCGCAGGAGAGGACCCCACTCTATGCCACGAGGAGGACCGACGTCGCCTCCGAGATGGGGACGCATTCGACCCCTGGGACGGTGCAACCTCCTCCAAACCCAAGAGCTCCCTCGCCTCCCGCAGGGAGCGCATCTGCATCAGTCGATTCTGCCACCTGAAGATGATCCTGAACGGGTGCCCCCAAGAGTAGGCGATGTTGCGTTCCCGCAGAAAGGAAGTCACCGGCCGGAAATCCCTCCTCTTTTGAAGTGTAGACGCTGCTAGGTCCTGGAAAAGCTGAGGATGATGGCCACGAAATTGCAGCGAATCGATGGCCCGAGCCTTCCGGAGGATGCGCTCCTTCAATTGAAAGTCATGAACACAGACAAGGATGTCAGGGGGCGGCCCCCCCCCTCTCCTAGGCAAACCAACGCGATGAACCCTATCCATCTGGATATCCTTCACATCGTCCTCATCCAGGATCTGCAGCAACAGCTCCTGCACATAGCCTCGCAGGTCTCCCGACTCCCCATCCCACGGTACCGCTTTAATGCGAATGTTATTCCGCCGGGAGCGGTTCTCAAGATCTTCCATGTGTGCCTGCAGGTCCAAGTTCTGCTCCGTGAGGCGAATGACGTCTTGCTGGAGTAAGTGGACATCATTGGCCGTGCTCAAATCATGGTCCTCAAGAGTCGCCACCCTTTCTCCAATCCCATCAACATCTCGCCGTACTTCCCGGAGATCAGAGGCCAGCTGCGCCCGCAGCTCGGAGATGTCCTCCTTGATGGAAGCAAAAAGTTCGGTCATAAAAGCCTTAGTGGCCGGGGCCTCGTCATCGGACATCCTGGGCGACCCACTTGCACCGGGGGACGCCGGCTGCTGTGACGATCTAGCTGCGCCGTCCTTCAGAACGCGTCCCTTGCGGGCCTGGTTAGCCATAATGTCGGGCGCCTTGCACCAGGGCGAACGCTCCACCAATCACCACCAGAACCAAGCAGTACCCAGAGCTGGGCCTGCAGGTGCAGTAGTTGGCCCCGGCGGGCAGCCCCACTCTGTGTCCGCCACACAGCTCCCGGCCAGAGGCTCCCAGCGAATCTCCGGCGCCCAGACACCAGGAGATAGGAGTGCGCAAAGCCCAGAAGTCAAGAGGCCCCCAGGCAGCTACGACAAGCCCTGGATAGGCGGTGCACGAAAGCAATCCAGACAGCAAAAGTCCAGGAGCGAGCGCTACGCACACAAACAGTCGGTTGAGCCAGGCAAAATGGCGGCGCCACGCTCCTCAACCAGAGCACCTCCGGGCCTCCAGGTACGCACCCCCAACAGCACCCCTAGCCCGCTCCAGCTCGCAGCGTATGACCGGAGCCCCCCTGGAAGTCCGGGTACAGGCAATGAGCAGCCGCAGCCCCCACGGCTCACACACCATCCATTCTGGCACCAAACGCAGCCGTTAAGGCCCTCCAACAGCGTAGGAGGCCGCGCTAGCCTCGATCGCTCCCGTCCTGCCGGAATCGTCGTCCACTGTTAGCACCCCCACAGGGCCGGCGCCTGTCTCCACGCATCAAGTCCAGCAGCCTCAGACCGGGTAAAAGCGGCCTCTGGGAAGCGCCCGGGGCCTCCACTACACCTCCTGGCCGGTGCCCCCGGGCCCCCACACTCCTCGCAGGTCAGGATCCTCCGCCGTGTGGGTACTCCCCCACAGCACCAGTGGCGCCGTGCCAGTCCACAGAAGGGCCCGGGGCTTGTACCACCCCAGGAGCAGTCACGAGGCCGTCGCTGCACCAGGCGCCGGCAGCACCTCCAATTCGTCCCTCGACGGGCCCCGTCAGCTGGTCGGGCTCCCTCCGTACCTCCCCCGACCACAGCGGGGGGTCACGCACCAGGACTAGGCTTCCTGGGGCCCTCGCGGAGCCCGGTCCTCGCTGCACTACAGGTGCTACTCCGGACCCCGGCGGGGCACAGTGGCGCCGCCCCTCACCGAGGTCTCCGGAACCTCTCTGCTCTCCGTTCGCCACTCGCCGGCACCCCCAGGCCTCACCGGTGATTGCAGCCGCCCCTCGCCGCCTCCGCCGACAGCCCGCAGCCCAGGCGGGCCGAGGCAGAAGGACCCAGGACGGGGCGGGGCGCAGGAAAGGATCTCCTCCGTCGCGGTGGGCCCCGCGACTCGCCGGGCCGGCCTCCGCTAATCTAGCCCGGGGATCCACAGGCCGCAGAGCTCCGCCGGTCCCGCAGCCTCTCCGGGCGCTCCCTCACCTCGCCGACGGCACCGCTCACCACCGCAGGGCACCGGCGACCTCCGCCACCGAGTAGGGGCCGAGCTGGACACCAGGTGCCGCGCTATCAGCCGCTTTGCTGGATCGGCGCCGGAGAGGCAGGGAAAAGCGTCCTACTCCGACGCCATCTTGGTCACGCCCCCCGTAAAACATTTTTTAAGTGCAGGCTGTGGTCCCACAGACTACTGCCTACTCTTAAAAAATGAAAAGAAAACATAAAATGTCCTTTTAGAAACGCATCCCGTTTTCCTTTTAGAAAAACAGGCTGCATTTAAAAAACTAAATGCTTTATTGAAAAGCAATCACAAACATGGTGGTCTGCTGACCCCAGCATATCACCATCCCTGTAATTTTTGCAATTCAGAGTGGGTTGCAAACCAAAATCTACCTAATGAATATTAATTAGATAGGTCTATTTGCGACCCACATTTGTATATTGCTGTTTGCGATTACCAAATAGCGAATTACAATCATTTGCTATTTGGTCATCGTAATCACATACCTTCGTATATCTGGCCCCGTAGGTAGTCCAGAAAATGTTTCATGCACTCTACATTGCACCGAGTAAGCCTACGTAGCAAGAGAGTCCAAACTTCTGTAATCGCATATATATGTATGTAAGAAACTTGTGATTTTGCACATTGAGCTGCTGTCAAGGCTTTGGGAGCTGAGGAACTTTCCACCTGGATGAAACAACATGTCCCCCAGCCTATCCAGAGTTTATCCGGATCTTGTATGGGCAATCATGTTGTTTGTGATATTAATCACAGGCGAACCTCTGCAGTGACAAGGCCAGTGATTTTGGCCTTTTATAGTTAACACAGACATTATACAGCTGATGGTGGATTTTATGGCAAGTGTTTTATTCCCATAATTATGGGGAAGATTCTACAGCTGCAGAATCCCATAATTCCAGTCACCCAGGTGATAGCATTGCTATGGCATTGACACACAATACAAATTGGTTTGGTGAGCGAAAACACTTGTTGCATGTGTTAGTGTGTTAGTGTGTTAGTGTGTATATGCTGTACTACTTCATTTGAGGTACGTGTACTGTAGAAAACTGGTTTTTTTGAGAGTGGGAAGTTTTCAATTTGAGGATTTGATGTACAGTATGCAGTAAAGGAAACATCCTTTTCCACTTAGCTTTTGTCGCACAATACTATCACCCTGCAGTCTTTACCACGCATAACTTCACCACACATGATGGTAAGTACTGGTAAGTATTATAAAGTGTTTTTTTTAAGAAATATATTTTTATATATTTTTTGTTAATTTAATAATTTTTTAAATAAAGTTTTACGAGCGGGGTGTACGGGATATAGTTGTAATGGGTGGGGAAGTGTATTAATTCTTAGGTATCAACTAAGATACGTGAGTATTAAATATGTAATGTAATCTAAAAGCAATTAATATTATTTAAAATAATTAATGCAAATCAGGTTTTGAAAATCAGTAAATAATGTTTCAGAAACAGGATCTAAGGGATATAGGGGTAATGGTTGGAAAGTATATTAATACTCAGGTATCAACTATGATACTCAAGTATTGAACATGTAATCAAATCTTAAAATAATTAATATTATTTAAAATAACTAATGCAAATTATTAAAAAAATAAGTACATGTTTTAGGTGCAAGATGTAAGAGGCATAGAGTTAACGGGTGGGGAAGTGTATTATTATTAAGTATCAACCAAGATATTTAAAAGTATTAAATATGTAACCTAACTAAAAAAAAATATTATTCCCGATAATGCATATAAATTATTTTAAAAAAATAAGATAATAAAGTTTCAGGAGCGGAATGTAAGGGATATAAAGGTAATGGATGAGGACGTGTATTAATACTCAGGTATCAACTAAGAAACCAGAGTATTAATTATTAAAAATAATAATCATAAATTATACACTAATTAAATCTAATACATCTATAATAAATGTTTTCGAAAAGTAAAATAAAGTTTTAAGTATTTATTAAACACAAATCTTGTTTAAATATAGTAAATACATCAATAATAAATGTAACATCTTTAAAATAAATATTATAAAAACACCACATTTAAAAAGAATGTAATTTAAACATTTAAAAATAAATATTTGTAAGGTGCAAAAATAAAACATATTTTCCAACAAGTTATTACATAATTGTAATATATTTATTAGATTTTCCCATGGTTGTACCTTAACTTCAATGAGGGAAATTGTCCTTTTTTAGCTTTCACTTTTACAGCTTTATGGAAATGGTTTGGCATCTGTTTCTATAGTTGCTGGAGGATCGCAGCCAAGATCGAAAGTTAGGAGGAGCTGAGGTCAGGTAAGACTCATGTATTTTACTTTTTAAAACATATTGATTAGGTAATTTAACATAACGAGAGATGGAGGGAAGTAAATAGATGTAATTAAAAAACAAAGATGTGTATTTTGTTTTTTAACCAGAATTACATCCCCATACATGTCATTTTCATATACACAATATAGGTTTAAAAAAAATGTTTATAGTTTTTTTTTAACTATTTGAATAAAAATCACTGCTGTTTTATTTTTTGCCATTGAGTTTTTAAGCGGTTGAAGAGAATGCTTTGACAAAAAACTGGAAGTCTGGATTGTAATTTAACATTTTTTTTAAAATCTTTAGAATTGCTTCAGGTTTCTGTTGGGTTTTCTTTAAAAAAAGGTTTACCGACCCCATGGTTATTCGATGGAGTCCTTTCAGGGATTTCAAAGAAGGCAATTTGAAAATTGTTAAAAGTATTCGTTTGTGGGTTTGGTAATGTAGCATATTTTTGGGAATTGTTGAAGTAGCACTGACTCTTGGTGAGAGGTTCTTAAAAAATACCACCAAGAGTTGAAGAAAGAAGACAACTACAGGTAAGAAGTGAAAAAGTTTTAAAATAATTTCAAAATAGGTGAAATTATACTGTCTTAACTTCATCAAACACATGTGTACACCCTAGTTTATGCAGCTATAATATTCAGATACCACTCAGTAAGACAGTTTTTTAATGAACTGTAGGTATGTACTAAAGATGAAAAGTTATTACTGTTTGTTGCTAATCATAGTCCCTGCATCTATCATTCTACATGGGTAAGCTGATACTTAATCGCTCTTTTGGCTATCTTTTGTGTTGACAAATAACAGCCTTCTGTTTTCATCATTTCGAACATGATGGATTATTATTAATGGTCTATGATGACAGTGTTCCTTGGGGCATGTCTTGAAATTCTGCCAGAATCCTCTCTGGATCATTATGTTACTTATTAACTTAAGTCTGAGATCAAATAGATGATGTTTCATCTTGAGAGGCTCTAATCAAAATCTTCAGTATATGCTAAAACACTGAAGAGGGTAAACAAGATTAATTTTACTGATACAAACAGGATGTGTTTTTTTATTTTTATTTGCGTGAGAATTTACAGAGTGGGTGATGGAATTGATAAGGAAGGGAGGGGTGAGGCAGTGTCTGTTACATCTGCATGGGCACTGTTATTGCATATGTGAATTTAAAGATGTGTGGAAGAGGTGTGGCGCGGCGGTCAGAGCAGCTGACTCTGGAGCATGGAGGTCATGATTCAAGCGGTGGCGCAGCTCAGCTCAGCATCATATGACTCAGGTCAATAGCTCACTTAATCCTTCCGACAGCCCCCAGCATCTTGCAACCCTTAAGGGGGTGAATGTTTACGCTTCACAAATTGGAAATATTATTATTATGTGTATGTAAAGGGTTGCTGAAATATAGAGACTGTAGCAATAAAGGGGGCATGAAGAGAAAATAGATGGGAAGGTAGAGCGGGAGTGCTGGCGTGAGAGAGGCTTTATTAAACACTGGGATGCATGCCTGATTGTTAGTTCCCAATTTTATGCAGATGATGAGTAGAGTGAGTATGAATGTGTAATTTGAATGTTTGAGTGTGGTAGTTTATTGATCTCTAGTGGCTCGGGGTTAATGTATCAGAGTTAATTGTGTGAGATGGCAAATGTAGTGTAGGTGTAAATGAAAGTAAGGTTATAGGTATATTTTAAAGTTGTGGTTTTGAGTCTTATATGCCTTCTGACATCAAAAAGGATTCCTCCCTGTGCTAACAGAATCTGCAGTAATTGTGAAATAGGATGACATCGGGACCATGGTGGATTCAAATGGAGTAGGTGCATTTCTTTCTGTGGACCGCTCCTTTGCTTTTGAATCAGTCCACATTCTTATTTGGATCTTGAGACTTCAAACTGTAGCAGTACAAGACACTGCCCTTCAATGGACTGCTTCCTTCCTCTTCAACAATTCCCTCATTCTATAACTTGCCTATTTCTGCTGTGTACCTTTTCTCTTGACACCAAGATTTACTCAAATGGAACCACCATCACTGCCCATCTTCTTTTACATCTGGCTTAAAGCACTTCCTGAGCTTATGGACATCTTCAATCTCAACTACTACAGTTAGGCCGATAACATGCAAATCATACTAAAACTTGAAGACCCTTCAGATCTTGGTTCCTGTGCCATTGGTCACTGCCTCCTATCTATTGACTATTTAATGTTAATGGACCATCTCAAGCTGAAGACATCAAAAACTGACTTAGCAACCTGTAGTAAATGAACCATTTACTATCCATCCACTACCTACAAACCCATGACACAAAGTAAGCAACCGAGGCCGATTTGTAGACTTCAACCTGTCTTAATGCCTCAGTTGCAAGAGGTGGCTTTTACAGGATGAGATGCTTACGTCAATTTTTCCCTTATCTAGGCTCCCTTAGAGGGTTCAGACCACCAACAAACTGGTACTCTCTCATCCAGACCAATGGAAAATACCTTATAGTCTCCCTACATGTGATTAGAAAATTACCGACAATCCAGTTGTGAGACAACTAAGAGCCTCATTACAATGTCGGTCAGAAAGCCTTCCGACCGACTCCTTGTCGGAATCGTTTCCAACCGACTCGTGTTTGGAGTGTCTGACCGACCAATTACGATGGTTCCTGACACCACTCAGAAACTCTCCCATTGACTTCAATGGGAGCCTGTGTTCCGACTAACAACACAGGCTCCCATTGAGAAAAGGGGTGGTTGCAGAAAACCTTACACCCTGTTGCAGGCACCCGATGGTGCCTGCCACACTGTGCATGGTTTTAAGGGGGGGTTCCAACCAGAGCCCTCAGGGTGAAGGGCCTGCTATGGGCCCCCAAAGTCAGTTTCTGAGAGCCTTTTCATGTCGTACAGTCCGACTCAGAAAGGCTGTCACAATCCGACATCAAAATTGGTCGGTCGGAAACACTGTCCATTGAGCTGTATGAATCGGCTCCGACCGACTCGGATTCTCTGAATGCCAGCCGGAACCGATTCTGAATGACCGAACAGTTACCTTCCATTGTAATCAGTCAGTCGGAAATGTTTCAGAGTCGGTCGGAAACATGGGTTCCGACACAGGTTAGGAAAAACTGAATGCCTTTCGGAGCCTTTCCAGCCAACATCGTAATGAGGCCCTAAACCTTAATATTCAGAGTCACGTTTTACCAGACCTTCAGTCTCTACATTGATTGACAATAGTGAGATGTATTACTTTCAAGGTAATGTACATAGCTCATTGTGCAATGGACAACACTGAACTTCTCTTTGTTCAGTATAAACTCCATATCTACAACCAGATTAGAGTTTATCAGATTATGTTGGCTCCACTCATGACCATCATTCCTCATACATGCCAACATTTCAGAACTAGAAAGTGGGAGATTTTGAAAAAATAATTCGGGAGAATGTATTTCCCCCCATAGACTTCTACTCAGATAGGGGTCAGCTAAAATAAGCCTGTTTGGCTTTAAAAAAGGAGTTCCAGCCCTGAATTGTGTCTATTGGCATGTGTGCTTCCTTCATACAATCTTGTACTGCCAGGCCTTCTCAGTTAAGGCTGCTAAGATATGGAGCTAAATCCCTGACAGAATAAGAATAATTTAAAACCATCTCACCTTCAGAAAGCATTAAAATCTGACACTACCCATACATTTACCTGCAATGATAACAATAACTGATAAATAATGATCTATGTATACACTGGTGCTTTTATTCTTACATCAGTTGTTATAATCACATGCTGATGCACAGTGATACCACTGGACCATGGTTCGAGCACATTTCCAAAACAGTCACACCTGTCACACCTCACCCACCACCTTGAATACCAATCCAGTCATGCACTAAGCTCCCTGTGCAAACTGCAGAACTTTGTAATTGAATCAAGGGTTGGAAGCTGTATATAAATGATCCAATACAAAGCAACACATTTGTACAGGGAGCTAGTTAGAAATTGGGTTGTTGGTTGACTGGGGTGTGAGTCCTGATCAAGCAACAGCCACAATCCCTTGCAGGGGGAACCACAAAGGTCACTAAAATAGCCTGTGCTTAACCCTGGGTATCTTGGCAAGAAAACAGTCAATATAGAGAGCATTTATGCAGCACACAAACAGTAATAAAGTGAAAACACAACACAAGAAAAATGCCAAACTGGTTTAGAAAAAGAGAGTACATTTTAATAAATTATTTGACATCAAAATGAAAAAGATCCATGTGAGACCCTAGACTTATACTAAACAGAGCCTAGATAGACCTTTTTATCTATCACCAGCTCGTAATTCAAAATTTTAATCATGACAAAAGGATCCGACAATTAAAATTTGTTTTCGGATCCTCTTTAGTCATTTTTAGCATACACACCCTCCCCTGATTCTATTCACACCTGCACACCACATTCGAACCTCACTCTCCACGTTGGCTAAAAAGAAAAGTACTCCGGCAAACAGCCCCTCTGAGGGGCCCTTTGGACATTGCAGCGCCGGCCCAACAAGGAGATGCCTGATGATGAAGCATGACACCCCTTGGAGTATGTGTGAGGGCCCTTGCTCCTAAAAGGAGCACTTACTTGGACTTCTCTGGACTCGCCACACCAGGAGACCTAGACCTCCACATAGCAACTGCACACTCCTCATTTCCTGGTTTTATTTAAAAGCAAATACAGATATTGTGGCCTGCTGGGCCCAACAGACAATCATCCCTGGTTTTTTTTAGCGATTCCCAATGGGTTGCAAATTACGACCTACCTCATGAAAATTAATGAGATAGGCCAATTGCGACCCTCTCGGAATTGCAAACAGTGCTAAACACAAAAACTTGCTATTAGGAAATCGCAAATGGGAATCCTTGTTCATGTGGCCCTTAATGTTTTCCAGTCAACCTTTGCAAAAAGGATTTCCACTGTGCAGCAATACGTGTCACTGCATTGTGAGTAACGTTTGAACAGTTTGAGCTAGAAACTAAATGTATTTTTGTTAACATCTGCAAATTATGCAGCGATGATGAATTATGTGACAAATGCAGCGAGCCCATTATGATGTGGAAAATGCTGTGGCAACTAAATCGCATAATTCCAGTGGACCTGACTATAGGTCTGTAATCCCAGGACCCCACCTGTACACCTCCAACAAGTCACAGGTGGGTTAAGGCCCCCTGAATAAAGGGTGAGGGCTGACGAAAGCCATTTATGGAGGATCCTACAAAGGTTGAATTTCAGGGTGGATTCTCAGAGACCTATGACGTGTTTGAGTAGTAGTGCTGACTAGTCCTCCTTGTCCTAAGATTTAGATAGGAATGACTGCCAATGGGATTTAAAAGCTTTTTGGTATTGTGAATATTTCTTATAATAAGGTCCCATATATCTCTGAAACTGTGCCTTTATATTGCCAACTATTTGCTATCCATGATTGAACAAATCAACTGCATACTTCAAAAAAGACTGTAAAATGGCAAACCACCACAGCTTGCTTTCTTTAAATGGTAACTTCCATGCCGACAAGTCAAAGTCTTCACACATCTAAGTAGTGGACATGTTCTGATTGCTGGACTGCTGAATTCAACCCCACACAAAGAAATCTTGTGTTGCATAGCAGGGGCCGCATTACGCATTGTCATTGTTTGCGCCCGGCCAACCGATTACAAGGTGCGCCAGGCGCAAACAATGGCAATGTGCCCTATTAGGATGTATGCGCTGACCCTAGGGGACCCGCAAACTCGTGCTGCCCTGGGGGCAGCGCATTCATGTGAAGACACAAAGCAGCTGCTCCGTGTTTTCACAGTGCAGGAAGCACCCATCTGCAATTTTACTGGGGAATAGAGATCTCCTTACAGGTGGGTGCAGTCCGGGACTGCACCCGCCTGTAAGGGGATGTCTGGAGGTCATTAGGACCCCCTTTACCCCCTGCAGAGGGCTGCTCTCAGGAGGCGCACTGACAGTGTGCCACATTTTAAATGGCGCACTGTCAGTGCGCCTCCTGAGGGCTTTTTTGCCTCTGCACCCGCGTTTGTAATAAGGGGCGGGTGCAGAGTCATAGGAATTCCCTCATTTGCAAAGGGCACGCCCCTATGCAAATGATGGAACACCCTATGAATAAACCTTCCCTAGCTGTAACTGTAAGGATCACTGGTCTTGGGGGCCTATTCACAAAAGAATTTCAGAATATGTAAAGTACTACTCCTGTAGTACTGTTTTCCACGTTCTTACATGCCTTTGTGAATTGGCCCTAAAACCTTTAAAATGGGAATAAAATGGGAATATTCAGAGATCATTCATACACAATTAGTAACAATAGATGGACTCTTTTTTTCTTTTCACTTCTGTCAATAGTGAGTTGTACGTTTCGAGTACAGAAAATAGTACTGCTGTAATACCTGTACTGATACAGGGTTTTGTTTATTAACCCCTTGTGTACAGGGCCGGACTGGGAATCAAAACTGGCCCTGGCAAACTGCACAGCAATCCCCCCCCCCACCCCCACCCTCCCTGGGGGCCAAGGGGGGTGCGACAGAGCTGTTGGCTAGAGCCGGTTTCGGACAATTTTGTAACAGTGGGAAGATATTGCCGGCCCCTGGTAACAAAAACAACACCCCAGGGACCCAAACCCGACCCCCACCCGGGCGGCCCACCAGGGAAACGCCTGGTGCCCGCTAGGGCCAGTACGGCCCTGCTTGTGTACATTTGGAAAACCGTGCTGAACTTCTGGCAGCAACCACTGTCCCCGCTGCAGATCAAAGTTGTGCCCCCACAGTGGGGTGTGGATTTGTGTGAATTAATATCCAAAAACCTTTAATGCACCTTTTAAATAAACAAGCCCTTTAATCATGCAGGTATGTGCACTCGTTAAAATGTCACGCCAACTCCTTTGAAGTACATTACAAAAACAGATACGAAAGTGCAGCTGAAAATAAAATCCTTTAATTGAATTCTTTTATCTGCTGTCACATATAATGGGGTAAATCCAAGCAACAAGTTTACCACCTATGATGTGAGTGAGGTCCTTATGGCTCATGCTAAGCAGTGAAGATGAAAAAAGGCATCTCTGCATTGTGGTTATTAAAATTAACCGTGTCAATTTATGTAGCAAAATTATGTGGTGCGAAGATGTCTAACTCTGTGGAAGGTTGAAACACCCTGCCACGGGCTGAGTCAGTGAGTGATCTGTGCCTTACCTGCATGTTCCTACCTATCTCAGCAACAGCAACTCAGAACATTCATAGCCCTTATTTAAGGTTTGGCTGATGGTGGGCAGCAGCCAAAAAGTGGTGGCTATACTGATCGCCATATTTAGAGTGCATATAGTCCCTATGCACTCTAAATAGTGAGGATAGGACACTTTTTGGTGGATATCCCACAGCTGCTAAACTATTGAGCTAAAATATTTGCCTTTATTCAAGTGACTGATTTAGTCCAGTTGAAGATGCTAGTCTTCTTGACACTCAAAAATAAGGAGAAAAATTAAGTACCAAGTGTGAGAACATCTCTCATTCTCAACAAGCTGAATGTTGAACAACATACAATTCAAAAGATTGCGGTAATATTACGTTTTGCTACACTTATATCAAATGTATAAGTGTATGACTTTGGGAATTCACAAAGGGCATTTACGAGTATTATCTTTCTGTCTGCACTTGTGCTGAGATGTCCCCTGAGTTCGGACATAAAGATAAATGCCCTTTGTTGAATTCCCAAAGACGTAAACTTAGACGTTTGGTTTAACTTTAGACCAAACGTCTAAGTTTATCTTTGTGAATCGGTCCCTATGTGTGTGCCACCTCAAGGGCACATCCAGATCAAACTGTACTCACACATCTCCTGTCAAAAGAAGTACACATTCAACACATCTCCTCCCATTGTCGTACAGACAACTTCCCTCTACGTCACCTAACTGGCTAAGAATTTGCTTCCTCGGTAGTGAAGATATTCAAGTTTTAATGACACATCCATACCTTCTCACAAATCTGGACCTTGACTATCCAAAAGAATGTAACTGAAACCTAGCACACCACAAATATGCTGAAAGGCATCAAATTCCCTTAATGTCAAAACATAACCACCTGAAGCAAAGTAATATACAGATGTACATCCCAGAAGAATGAAACAGACGGCAATGCCCTTGGATGTATGCATCCATGCACATAATGCTTGCACAGATACATATCAAGATCTAGCTAGCCTCTACCACGTGTAATCTATCTCCAAACAATGCTCAAGGGTACTCCAATCTTGCCTGACACTATGTGGTGTAATTCACAACTTCACAATACAAAACACAAACAAATGCAACATCAACATTCGACTTTGGCTGTTGGCAACAAGAATTCCTGAACAGTCCTGACGCCCAGATTCCATACATGGTTTAGGACTATGCTAATTGTGGGAATGCACTACTATACAGTCGCATAGAACATAACAGCATGGTGTGGCCTTGGTTTTATTCTACCGAGCCATGCATGGACTGTAGGGTGCGGATCAAATGCAAAGCTGGGGTATATACGCAAGAACTTTGTGGGATCTCAGACTCCAACCACACCAGGACTAGAGGTGGCAATAAAACCAATGTTACTTGCTGCATAGTGACAACGTGTTAAGTGTGTCCCTTCAGATAGTTTATCCAACCGCGCTTTGCATGCTGGGTTTTTTTAAGCCTGCACTCACCATCTTAAAATCAAAAAAATACAAATCACAGACTGTAACATACTAGTTTTGACTACAATTTCCAGGTCCGGCAAAGCTATCATACCTGACATGGCTCACGTTTTTCCAGAGGTGTGTTTATTTAATGTGCTTTTTTCTTTCGGTTCTGTTGATCTCATTGCATTATAATGGAAACTGTGTCCAAGCATCTACAGGCTGTGTGTACTGTACTATTAGGCAACTCAAGCTGTCGCATGCCAGATGCCTTACTCCAAATATCAGGGCAGCACGAGTTTGCGGCTACCCATAGGTCTGGCTTGCAATTTGAGTCCACAATAAATTGTTTAAAAAAAGAGACTTCTACAGTGATATACCGAAAAAAAGAAAACCAGAAGTGTTTTCTGTATACACAGCATCTATGAGCTGAAGAATTTAATATGAATTGATTCAGTGCACTTCTAAGATGTAAAACAGCTCCTCATGTGCTGTATGCAGGCACTCCAGAGGAGGCGGAATGATATATTAAACAATCAACCACATGAGTGGTATTTACCGCTTTCGGTGATTACCGGGCGCGTTAAATAGCTCACCTCTTGTTAAATTTCGGCAGGTAGAACTTGTCAGAATTTGACAGGGGGAAAATATATGGTATTTTCCATACCATGTGGATTTTAGTGCGGTAAGCACAAAAATGTGCATGTTATTCGAATTGCACTCAATAAATAAAGTATCCCAGGGTATCATTATCTATCAGGTGCAATAATTAGCACCTTCGTTTAAACAAACTCGGAATCAGGGCCTTACTGTATGTTTTAAGCATTGCTAACAAGAGGTCAAGCTAAAACACAGACTGGATTAACTCCTCACTCATGGGATTATCAGTTTGAGGAGTCTGAACTCACGTGACCCTGGGTCTTGGTACTCTGACACTGAAACTGGGCATTCAGAACTTTCTATTAACAGTGTCCTTTCTTTTAGTGCCTTTCTTCTGTCATTCTGTGCTTTATAATTTGGAAGGGTCTGTTTTATTTGTATTATTTTATTTGATGAGTTTTATATAGCGCTGGCTAGACTCAAAGGTTTCAGAGCACTTTACATTCGGTTGCACAATGTTACAGAAAATGATAAAAAAAATTACACAATACTTCAAAAATAAACAACACATTAAAAGAGGAAAGAAAGGTGAGAGAAGTTGGGAGGAGGGCAGGAAGGGGGAAGTGTGAAGGGGGAGGATGAGGGAAAAGACGCAGGAGAGTTCTAAAATACCGCAAACTCAGCCTTCCTAGGCTTATAAGCTTTCCGGTGAATCCTGGATTTATCTGCTTATAGTTACCAAATGACTCCTAGTTCGAGGGCACAACTTTTCAAGTACTGGATTTATTTTATTTTTTTACAAATCATTGCTTGTAGGTGACATAGGCCAACTGGACTAAACTAAGCTTAGAGGTCCCAGAATGCGCCACGGCGGCAAATTTAAATACAACTGAAAACGAAGTATCTAGGTGACATTACGTTAGAAGAAAACCTATAGATTTGCTATAGATTTTGTTTATATTGGCGAAAACGTCATGGCAATGAGATTGAATACCGATCCAATGGGAAGAGTCTGAGCGGTCAGCTGTTTGCCATTTGCCAAGACAGCCAGGGGACAGCAGCGTGTCTCCGGACCCGTGTGCCAGGGACAGCGGTGGCCTTGTCTTCCCTCTCAGCAGCCTGTGTAGTGTCAGACCGCTGCTCGGAAAGTGAAAGGAACCGGAAACGGCATGGAGGATGTTCATCTGTGGCCGCCATTCAAATCGAGGCACCCTGCTGCGTCACCTCCTCTACAAACTCACACTGAGAGTTTATGGGAGAAAGGCTTCGTCTTTTTTTGGGTGAAGTTGACCTCACACGTGATAAACGTCAGCAGGGTCACCGCACTACTCTCTGTGTGCACTGGCAGGTGGTTTGCATTCCTGAACCCCGTCCTGACTGCAATGACTCACTCTGCTTCACAACACCCCCCATGCGGGGCCGTGACCTCCCACCGCGCATCCGGGTTTAAGACTTGTAAACTAACCCTTGGCCATTGCTTTTACGAACCTGCCAGTCTATCACGGCACAGCGCGAATCTACGTCAATGACGGAATAATTTGTAAAAGAATGAGTGTGGGTGCCCAAAGCTCTGCTCAGAAACCGTTTACAACACTATTAAACGTCCCTGCGCGGAGTACCAAGGATGAATTTTTGATTCTTCCTCATGCCCTTTGAAACCACTCCTAGACACTCCGTGCTTTTGTATCTCAGTCTTGCAGGTCACTGCTCTCTCTCGTTGAGACAGTTGTCCATGTTCTCTTCATCCCTTTTGCCCATTTTGTATTTTTCCCTCTCTTGCTCTCAAAAAATATCCGATAATTAAAATAATTGTCTGTGTCCCCACCGACAACCACAGGCTTGAATTAAGCACTGCCTGTAGAGCAGTTGCCTGACCCCCATGTAACCCCCCACCAGTGGGGCTGGATACACAATTCCACATGGACTAACCCACTTTCAACCACTGTTGCCAAGGTCAAGTGCTTAAATATCATGATGGCAGTGAAGTCCTCCATTTCTCACTTGTGACCCCCTGCCTCCTGTTCATGCTCTCACATACTGTGCATTATGCTCTATTTGGGTCTGGTGCCATCAAATACAAAAATCAAAATGTCTACCAAACTTGAGTGCTACTGCCTCAATGTTGTATAAAGTGCTGTTAATTGTTGTCCCTGTAACCTCCCTGCATCACCTCTGAATATATAGTCTCACTACAAAAGCCACTGCACCAGTTTGGACACTTTATTATAAGCGAGAACCCTTGTCTTTTGCCGACCCAAGAAGATAGTCATGATGTCAACACCTATCCCCACACCCCAGAGCAAATACTCAGCATGTATCTCCTCCAGAGCCTGGGTCCATGGGTCACTGTAGTGTGCTGCAGGTCCTTGTCCATAATACAGAGGGTGTGCCTGATGACTCCAATCATATGACATATGCTTAATTTCCCCTGCCCTCTCCCTATGAATCTACTCCATCTGCTATTCCGCATCTGTCTGTCGGGCCGTCTGTTACTGCTGCATTAGCACTCCCATGTACTAGAACTTTCTAACGCAAATCACGATTCACCACAATATTTTGTGCTGAGTTTGCGTCACAAAAGTAATGCAAACTCAACGCAAAGTCTCAGTAAATCTAGTCTTGCATCTGTGGCCCCCAACATGTCAACACAAAAGAGGACACTGTTCCTACGGCGGGGTGTAAAAAGTCACCAGGGCGCCTTCTGAGAAAAAGAAACAGAGAAAAGGGTCCACTCTTCCTAGGATTCTTTCCCATTCATTTTCTCTGCTTCTTTTTCTCAAAAGGCGCACGGGTGCCTTTTTGCACCCTGCCGTAGGAACAGTGTCCTCTTTTGTGTTTGGATGTATTACATGTGGAGCATGGACACTGGATGTAACTGGCTCCATGGTCCCCCCTCTTCTTTGTTTATCGATTAGTAGCACTGTGGCTCAGCCGAGGGACCTTATGTCTTTCCTAACCCTTCTTTTCTCCATTTTTCTTTCTTTTACTCACAAGATATGTTGTTTCCTACTTTTGGGAGACTATCAGGGACTCTTTTTTGATGTACACGCGGAGGCAGCCCCCCTTCAGTACCTAACTCTTTTCTTACTAATAACGATAGGACTGAGTTATTAAATACATTCTGCACATTTGTTATACTACCAAATAGTAGTAAGTTCCTGAGTTGTCACCTCTTTCTGGATATGTCCCTTTTTTACTATTGGCTTTACTAATTCGTGGCATGATAGCGACAATTATAGGGGTCTGTACTTCATAGTTGATAGACTCATCTTGTCACTCTAGCACATCGAGTTCCGGCATAGACCGGCACAAGCAGATCAACGGATGATGAGTTGCTTTTACAGGATGTCATAACAACAAAAAACCCTTTCGGCACCCTTATGTGCAGGGGATTACTTTTCCCGGTGGACGCGTACGCACTGCGGTCCATTATTCACTCATGCGCACATTTAGCCGAGATCATTCAGTGTTCCGGAAGGAGGAACCGCCCAGCACCTGTGATTTTAACTATATCAAGCCCCTGTCCCGCTGACACAAATTTAGTATGGGCAGGCGGTTGGACAGGGTAGGTGCACAGGAGCTGGTACCCCATAGTAACTGTGAGTAAGGAGTGTATACTGGGGATGAGAAAAAAACGAGCAGATACCTCTCAGGACAATGATTGTTTGTTATTTGTGCGCTCATGCCTGCTTACATGTTGTTCCTTTTACTAGCCCGGTTAGATGAGGGCGTCCAACGCTTTGAACCATTGGAGCAACTCTCCTCACAGTGGGAGGTAAGGACTCCATGAGAGGTGCTCCACCTCATCTGGTAGTTTATGGGCTTTAGAAATATGAGTATTGGTTTGTGTAAGGGGCATCCATTGGTTGGCTTTGTATTGCGGTTTAAGGTATATTATACCCCCTTCACAGTTGGGTCCCCTGATACGACCAGATGGGGTCCAGCAGACTTGCCACATACGATATTTGCTGCTAGTGGTTTTAAAATAAAACCCATTGTTTTGTTGTCCCACCTTGGTGGCGTGGGGCATTTGATGGGTCTCCAAGTGGTTTTTTGGCAGTGCCAGGCGAACAATGGTTATGTTTCCCATTGCTCCTTGTGACTGACCCGCCTCCAGACATACCGGGGGGGGGGGGGGCACACGTCCTGTGCTTAGTGGGGAGAGTATCACTCTCCTTTTGGCCTTGTGTCTTTCGTTTTCTCTTTGAGGTATGCCGTGCACACGGCTGTGGCACACTATGATGCATTATGTTAGACTAATGCACATTCTCTGTTTCTCTTTTTATTTTCTGTCCTAGGTGTTTAGCAGGAGCAGGGTAATGGCCCGCCCTGACATGTATTAAGGGTATTTATTACACAATACTTTTTAATGTTTGATTCACGTGCACTTCACCACAATTTAAATATTTTGTTTCTGAAGAAGCGTCAATGACCTTTGCAGCAACAAAGGCGCAAAACATATTGACCTATCAGATACGGGCACCGTGTGCCTTTTGGAATTACACTTTGATTATGGGCTTTCATAGTCTTTTTTGGTTACCCCTTGCCAGTTTTAATCACTATGCACGCACCTTTTTCACCCTTATATAGGATCCACACACCCACATGCATCATCCAGCAATATAAAAAAGATCTCCGACAAAGTGACCCTTCGGGGGACCCGTAGGGCATTGCAGCGTCGGCCCGACGAGGAGCAAAACGCCCTGATGATGAAGCATGACACCCCTCGGGTTGTGTGAGAGAAAAAGGAGGCAGAACTTGTTCTTTCCCCTCACTGGTGGGTCCACTCTACCTAGGATTCTTTCCCATTCCTTTTCTCTGTTTCTTTTTCTCGAAAGGCACACTGGTGACTTTTTGCACCCCCCAAAGGAACAGTGTCCTCTTTTGTGTTTGGATGTTTTACATGTGGAGCATGGACACTGGACCGTAACTAGCTCCATGGTCTCCCCTCTTCTTTGTTTATAGCCGCCAACATGTCCCCATGACACTGAGAAGGCATTGGCCAAGCATGAATGATGACCAAAGGCAGAATTGTGTCATCAGATGAAGGCGTTTACCAGAAGCAGAGAGCAGTGAGGAATGGACGGTTTTTACATTACACAAGGCTTTCAAGACCATTGCTAAACATTTCTGGAACAAAATGACCTACACAGGTCAATAGTGGAGTCACAAAAAATGAGAGATGTGTGCTATGACAGTTGAAAACAGCTGGTGACCCAGGAATCTACTGCAGCTATTGGGAAACTTTGAAGCCTGCAGCAAGATAGGGCACTCCAGTACCTAAAGGATATGTACCAACTCGACCTGTTCACCCCATTCCACTCCTGGGGTCAACAGGTGAAGAAGGCGCCTCTGCCCCAGGCACAGCTCAAGGCCAGTGTGAACGAGTCAGAGGCAGGAGAGCCTGGCAACGAGGACAACAGTCCCAACACAATGAACACACTTCATATCACAGATGCACTATCTTTGTATAAGCATACTCCATGGACACACCGTACAGGTCTTGCACATTTCGTCTCCATTCATGCCGAACAATTCAGCACTGCATCTTTAACAGTTCTAATAAACTCTTTTGCACTTAAAGAGAGTGAATGATTTGAAAATAATCGAGAGGCTAGAGTGAAAAATCAATTGTCTTGTGGAGATATATAATGTCACCTTTAGGGGGTCAGTTGACATAAGAGCATATGACACATTCGTGGCATTAATATGAGCCTGAAATCTTTACAAAGTGCATTTGATGTCACTCAGCATTCACATAAAGCATTAAATAGAGTGATGGAACTTATCATTTAACAGGGGACGAACGGGGGGATGGGACGAGGCGCCCCGTCCTTCAGGGGGCGAGCCGCATGGATTGGTCATTGCACTCCCTGCCCCAGAAGTACTATTAGTGCTTCTGGGGGAAATGTGACTTGAACCCGCCCCTATTTAAACAGCTGCGACAGGGCAGGCCGGTCTCTGCTTCCTGCCTGCCGCAGTATGCGGACGTGAAGGACTCTTGGTGCGGCACCATCCACACCTCCTGGAGCTGTTGGGGCCCCCACCATCCCTGATCTTGTTAAGATCCTCCCTGGGAGCCGCGCAGGTAACTGAGTATTTTAATAGGCTAGAATCAGGGAAGGAATCGGGCACAATTTCAGGCTTGTCAGAACTCCTTTCAGAGGCCAACAGGGCAAACAGGTGTTACTGGGCCCGACCGCGGGGGTTGAGGCCGTTTAGGCCTGGTGGACCTTCAATGGATTCTGAGCAACTGGGTCAAGTACTACCTACTTCTGCACTTGACTCAGTAGTAACGTGGTCGAGCAGTCTAAGGCTCCCTCGGAAGGAAGGTGCTGATACAAGTGATTAAACACAAGCTCACCACTCACAATGTGTGCAGCAGCAGGAATAAATCATTGTCCAGCCAAATACTCATATTTATGAAAAACAGAAGTATTTTATTTCTCCTGCTAACAAAACAAAGGTAAAATACAACCTTTGCAAACAACTACACAATCCTCCTGAAGTCAGGGCTCTAGTGTTTACTTGGTAGTTCCCTGTCCCACTTCCCCCTCACTCTAGCTATAGCGGTTATTCCCCATTCACTATTGGCAACATCCAGGGTATGCCCCACTAGTAGTATGAGTCTCAAGAGTTCACTCTGACTCTCTTCCAAAGTCAATAGTTTTCCATCGTAGACGTGCTATTCCAGCCAGCAAGTTCCCACAGGGCTGACTAGTCCGAAGTCAGTCTTACCCACTTCTTCAGGCTCAGATGGGCTGGAGTTCTTGAGTGCACCTCTTCTGCGGGCGTCAGAAAGGGCGACTGGACTGAGTGAGTTTACTGCATGCGGCCTAGGCAGGAGGCATTCGCTGATCCCTAATCTCCTTCACAGACAGTTGTGCTCCTGCAGTGACTGGAGGTTCCTCATGACTCCTCCTTGCAGGTAAGGTTTGTGATCGCTCCCATGATGGGTAGGGGGCATCACAAGAAGGTCCTGGATGGAGCTCATCGCTCATCTGGAGGTAGCCTTATGGGGGTGTCCCACAGCAGCCTCACTCCGACAATGCGCTGGGACAGTACACACTTCTTGCTAGGTCCAGTGACTATCTCTGGCATACAGGGTCACCACATGCCGACTGTAGACGGGCACTGACCCACTCAGCACAGCATGCTACCCCTCCTGGCATACAAGGTTTCTGATCCTCAGCTGCACATGGTCTCCGGCCTGATCTACCCAGTGCTCAACAAAGTTCAAGTGTGGCAGCCTCTCCTTGCATACGGGGTTGCCGGTTATTCGCTGCACACAGGCTCCGGCCCAGTGTTCACCATGGCTCACTTCATTACAGCCCACCTCTGACATACCAGTGGTCGCCAACTTTGTCATGCACACAGGTAATGACCAGATTGGTGCAGCAGCCGTTTCATCACACCTCACAACACCCCTCGACAGAATTCCCCACAGGACCTTGCTCGCTCCAACACTCACCTCTTCCTCACAGGCCACACTGGTCTAGGCAAGTAGGCAGGTAATGGTCCTCAAGGATCCAGGGTTGGTGGTCTTGGATTCCTGAAGTGATGTCCCCTCATCCAACAGGTAGCCTAGCTGGCCTTGACCATTAGTCTTCGACACAGGCAGAAGTCTTGAAAGCTTCCCCCTCTTACACAGCCCGTCTGGCTGATTGGCAGATGATAATTTTTAGGGTCTAAAATTCACCTTGTTATAGACCATTTCCAGCCACCATATGTGGTTTAGGCCTGAGTCTTTTTAAGTTCATGTGGGGGCCTGCTTCTTTTGAAGTGCACACTACTCTGCTCACTTCTTCCTCTTAAAAGCAGTCTCTCACGGCATGAGTGACTTCAAAGCTGATAGCTTTACAACCATGTCCATGGGAGTGACCCGAGTTTAAACCTGGAAGTTAGCCACAGTATTATGTTTATCAAAAGGATAGCCCACGGCCCCAGTTCTACTCTTTGTTATTCTCCGATCAGCTCTATCTCCTTCATGAGATGTGCCAGGCCTCACACTTGTCGCCTCCCACTGAATCAAAGAGCACTCTTTGAAGTGTGCAGAGGAAGCATGGCTCTCCTGTCTCCAGTGTGTGTCCAACCAAGTTTACAGCAATGCAACAGTACACAAATCTGCCTGGGTTGATTCCTCTAACCCCACTCCATGTTTCACCATGCAGCTTGATCTCCCAAAATGGCACCCATAGTCTGTCATGCATTGTACCATTCACAGGCATTCATACACCTGGTACATGTATGCAACATACACACAATGCACAGAACGGTATCCTTCCTAGATGGTACCACTCATAGGCACACATAGATCCAGCACATGCACTTAATATGTACACACTATACAGTACTACATCCTCCATCTATTGTACCACTTGCAGGCAGTACTGCTCTATCCATATATTGTACTATTATATAGATACACATACACCTGGCGCAAGTACACCACTCAAGTACTGTGCAGCACTACACCTCAACCCAATGTAGGCCAAAGGTGAGTTAAACATACAGCAGTGGAACTCTAAAATGAGTGAGCCCGTAGGCCTCACTCCAGTGACCTCTTCTCTCCTACTGATCAATGCACGGTATGGTGCCACCATTCTGTTTATGCAGCTCAACTCCTAGTGAAGGTGGTAGAGCACTATGAGGGTAGCGCTTTGGGTCTTTCTCCCGATCCAACAAGACCACAATATGTGAGGCAAGCCTATGTAATGGTGCACATGCATGATCTGTATTAGCCCATGACAAGAAAAATCAGCATTAGGGATCCGTACATAAGTACAGTTGAGCACTCAGGGCAAGGGTGCACGTCCAAAGGGCTCTTCCGTCCCAACAAAGCTTAAAAATGAAAAAACTAATTTGTAGTAGAAAATAACAATCCATTAAAAAAATGCAGGACAAAATCCTAACTACGATAAAATGGTGTAAAGTTTGATTGCATGAAACTAAAGGCAAAATGGCAACATAACTATGTTAGACCAAATAAGGAGAAGAGGTCGAGCAGTACATCAGTAGCCATCTAGGGGTTTGACTGTCCTCAAGGGCCTCCTGCTCTTGTTTGCCATCATCACCTTGCCATCACCACCTTTGGTGTCCAGGACCACCGTCAAGTTATCAGTCACAGGTATGACAGTAGATGAACTTGTGCATCTCATGTTTAGGACGGTGTGTTAGGTGCATTAGGTGCGTGATGGATGGTAGGGCTGAGGACACAGACTGAAGAAGTGGGGAAAGGGGGCTTAGGTGAGAAAAGGGTTGCAAATTAGGAGAATGACAGGTATGTAACTTCCCACTTCTGAGCAGCCAGCTGCTCCCAAAGCCCACTAAAGCCCTCAGGAATTCTTGAGGCAAACTCTGGGTGGGGACCTCAGGACAGCTTCTGTTGTGCATGTACTTGGCTGTAGATCCCTGGCATGATTCAAAGAGGGAATTTGCTACAGAGGTGCTGGGGCGAGGGAGACAGATGGTCACTTGGTAAATCAGTGGGATTGGCAGGTGAGTAGCCCAGAGGAGGGACTGGATGCATATGACGCAATGATGCTCACTGTGCCACTGGATTCAAGCTAGCCTGGCTGAAGAAGGGTGACATACCCTGAAACTGGTCCCAGGATGCTTCTTTCCGGTCCAGGGAGGACCTGGCCTGGCAGTTCGGTCTGGACTGTTCCCATGAAGCACAGTGTCAATACTGTTTTGCATATGGCTGCGTCCAAACTGGGGTGGTGTAGTGGGCAAAAGAACAATGGATTTAAGCCAGATCTTTTGACTGGGGCATTGTCAGCATTCCATCCATCATTTGTTTGCTGTAACACTTTTCGCCCTAAGTGGGATGGGTATGCCCAGACGGGGGTCCCTTGCTCACAGTGCCACTGGATTCAAGCTAGCCTGGCTGAAGAAGGGTGACATACCCTGAAACCGGTCCCAGGACGCCTGTGTCCGGTCCAGGGAGGACCTGGCCTGGCAGTTCGGTCTGGACTGTTCTCATGAGGCACAGGGTCAAGTCTGATTTGCATATGGCTGGGTCCAAACTGGGGTGGTGTAGTGGGCAAAAGAACTATGGATTTAACCCAGATCTTTTGACTGGGGGAGAATGTTTGCATTGTCAGCATTCCGTCCATCATTTGTGTGCTGTAGCAATGATGCTTCAGGCGTTTGCTGCCACGCACAGGGGTAAGTTTTGAGATTTTGGAGCTATTCTCCCCAATTTTAACACATAGGTACCTGTTTTCAAGATAGGATGTGGGAATGGTAATCTCGACCATCTCTTGCTTTGTACTAGAGTCCAGGAGGATTACAAGCCAAATACACTGCCAAGGCAATGGGATCGCCCCCTGGGATAAAGGTCTTTTTTTCTTGGTAGTGGTGTTGCCTGGTCCTTTATTTAAATAAATAAAGAGGTATCAGTCAGCCTAACTGCAATGACATAATCTGTAGAACCAAAACTGTTATTTCTTTGAAATTTACACATAACATGTTGCAACCCCTTGCTTTCTGAAGCTTTATGAGGCTCCTTCGCCAGGGAAATGGCATCTGTTTTAGTCTTATTTTTCCATACTTCAACATTGACAGGACAGAAGAACAGTACTGTAGAAGAAAGAAATTAATGAAATATTAATAAGTATTGTAAATTAGAGGTCATCCATTTTCAAAGAAGAGTAAAAGTCATGAAAAATGTCTGATTATTTTACAGATATTCAACTGACTATTATGACAGGTAAAACCTGGAAAACATAAACATATGTTTTCATATGTGATGTACATATATGAATTTCTCGAGGCCCTCCTCCTCGCTGATATCCCAAAGGAATCCCTGTAGAATGGGTATCGTTCTACTGGTTGAAACGTTCCATCCCAAACATGTTATTCCCCTTCAGTCTCATTTTGAACTCATGATGCTCTTATCCAATATGTGGGGCATTGGCGGCCTCAATTCTACATGTAGCTTTGTTTCACATTTCCTAGGCTAGCATTGTATACAAAAGGGCTCTGTCAGTCATGAAAGCCTTCGATAAGGATGCTATGACTCACGGGGGCGGCGGGGGGAGGGGCCTAGAGGTTCCCTACATTGCAATATATTATATGGCAGCATTCCTACAACATGCGAGCCACTGGCTGGACGATGAAGATAACGGGGAGAAGCAGCTACTAAAGGGTACTCACGGCGAGGTCTCTCTATCTGTCCTATTAATGAGTCCAGATATGCCCCTTATTATCCGATTGGTGGTGACTATCTGGGTACAGGGAGTCTGAAAAGTGGTCAGACGCTTGCCCTACACCCCAGATATGCTATTATGGACTATACAGCCCTCCAAAGTATATTGCTGACTCCATGTCAGTTTGGAGGGGATGCAACAGGATGGGAGACCTGTATCCGGAAGAACAGTTTATTACACGAGGGGAAGCTATGGATTCCTTTTCATTAGGTACAGGGCAATACCAGCAATATGTTAAGATCTCAGCTGCCACCCGCCTGCACCCCTCCCTGTAAAACTTTCCATCCACCACTGGAATCTTCATTTGTCTCCTCTTAAGCATCTCTTTACTTCCTTGTTGGTTTTCGTGTATTCCCCTTGAGCTTTTTCTTTTTCTGTTCTTGTTCAGATGGTGCTGACTGCAGCTTTCTTTTCCTTTTCCTTTCCTTGCTTTCTTTTCTGTTTCCAAAATCCTAAACTATCGGCGCAGGTCTTGCGTCACCTCCTCCAGCTGCTTCTCAGACTTGATAGCGCGGGGACACACATATAGCGACTCTCAGCTGCCAACTGTGAGTTGTGGCCCACCTTCCCCGATGCGCCACCGAGTTCTAATACATTAATGACACTACTTAATATGACCCAAAGGCCCGGATTGATCGCTCATATTTATAGGGCAATATTTGATGACCTCCTGGCATCCCACCTATGGATTCAGACTAAGTGGGAAGACGTGCTGGGGTAACCCTTAACAGCCGTGACTCGTGAGTGGGTAAATATCCACAAAGGAACTCGCGCGGTCAGCTCCAATGTCCAGTTTAAGCTGCTCCAATACAACGACATTCATCAAACATATCTTACTCCAAAACTCCTACACATTATATAAAACACCTGCCCTGACACTTGCCCATGCTGCGGGAACCTAGCTTCAGATTTCCTACACATGGTGTTGCCATGCCTGTTGCTATCTATTTGCTATATTACTGTATTACGGGCTCTTAACAGGGCCTCGGGATGGACAGTACAGATGGAGATGGGACAGGTGCTGCTGGGCCTCTTGCCTTCTCCCCTAACAAATAACGTAGCAGAAAGTACATCCTCCTGGCCTTGCTTTAAGCGAAGTGACATATTATTGTAAAATGCATAAGCCCGATGCCACCTGCTTGTGCGGCATGGCGGCGAGATGTCCCCGAGTGGGCGACTGTGGAGGAAGTGTGCATGAAGCACGTATGGAGAGATGAGAAGTGGGATGATGGCTTGCATGCAGGGTCCGCTATACTGTCTGACCTGAAAGAGCTGTAGGCTGTGCCTCCGCATGAGAGGGGGAGGAGTCAGGCAGGGGGGAGAGGGACAGGGAGGCTGTGACCCACACAGTAACCCTTGAAGGTTGATCCATATTGCGTACATTGTAGGACCACTCTCAGAAGCGAGGGGAGGGGGTGTAGGAGAATTGTTGTGTTCAATAGTTATAGCTACAGTTCATTACGTTTACTTTTACTGACTATTCATTCCTTGCGAATCAACAAAAAGAGAGGTAGGGAGAATGCGGAAACACTCAGTCCCCGGTTATGCTTATTTCAACAAGAAAAGAGTGTCCAGGAATAGATCTGTTATAACAGAAAGGAGCAAAAATATAGAACGGATACACAACCCCACTCAGGTATGTATGGAAAGCCCTCGCTCACCAACCTGGTTGGTGACATGCTTCATCATTGGGCCCCACTGGAGAGGCCGAATGCCTCCCCAGTGTGCTTCAACGCCAGGATTAATGCGGAGCAGGTTTTTTTGTGAATAGACGTGAAGTGAGTGATTCAAAGTGATAGTGATGTTTAAAAATGTCTTCAGTGTATCAAAAATGGTTTAATGTTTGATCTCTGCTGCCATTTAGGCTGTCTTGCCTCTCTTGTACTTGGCCCTCATGCTTTATGTTCTGATGGTGATAGTCTTGGCCAAAAGCAGGTGGGTCGTCTTTGTGGCTTCCAAAGATATCTGGCTTTCACCACAATGCTTCATAGCTCTCAGTCAAAGAGATTCCTCTCTCACCAAGGCCGGTAATTTGTTAGGTCTTTTGGTTGACGTTTCTGTATCAAGGCTGTTCTTAAATGGTGGGGTAGGTATCCCCACGCATAACCCTCCTCCTATTGCAGCTGGGCTTGGGACCAGCCATGGCTGTCTCCTTGGAACAGGTAAATTCCACTCCCTTTATTTCCTTAGAACAAAAGTGCACACAGCTGCAGGACCTTGTATCATAAGTCCAGACTGCATAGTACAGGAGGATCTTTCTCATCCCCACACATGGTGTATATAAAAAAAAACTTCAAATTAATTCATCTGCTCTAATATTTCTAAACGCAAAAAAATGAGCTTCTAGTTAGCATTGCTTCTTCAACGAAAAGGAAAATGTGTAAGCACATTTCGAAATCAAAGTTATGTTACCAGTGAAAGGCTTCGGAACATCTGAGGCCTCCTTGCAGTTGGGCCAACATTAGGAGACCATATTTGGTTAAACTTTAATATACTATAGGTTAGATGATTGTACTTCAATCATGCAAAGCGTGTCACCTTTATACCTGTTTATCCACACATTAACACACAGATTAACATATGATTAGTAAAGATTATAAGGCATTAAAATTCTGCTTCTCCAGTCGTTTTTGCAGTACTCCTGCAGTATTTAGTAACCATTTATTGACAACAACTACAATGCTCAAAGCCTTTATTCCTACCTTGGTCAGGCATTCACATCTGTGATTTGACCAAATCACCTTGTGGTCTGCTTAGATCCCCTGCATGATTTGTAATGCTTCCTTGCCCTAGGCTACATGGGTTTCTTTAATGTCTCTAGATATTAATATTAGGAGATAATGAGAAGAAGAAGGGCCTTTTACAATAAATGCAAGTCGAGCCTCGAGGACCATGAAAAGCATGCATGGAGGACTAAAAACAACACGACTTTATTGACCCAGGAATATTGTCCCTTTCCGAATTTAGAAAATAGCACTAAGGTTAAGGAGACGAGACCTTGAAGGCCAAGCCCTTGTAGACTCAAAGAAGGAAGCTTAAAGTATCCATTTATGACCTGCTATCCCTAAATAGGCACCAGTGTCAGTTACTCTTCCAATTCCAGATTAAAGGGTAAATGAATATTCATAATCTGGGTGCATTTTACTGCAGCTAATGCACATTTGTAAGCGATGAGACCACTCAAGCACTGATATATATTAATCTGAATATAATTGAAATCTCTGACATATTTCTAAAGGAAATATGAAAAATATATAGGTATAGTGGCCCAAGGTCAACAGTACCAACAGATCGCATCAGCACTGCAAAACTGCAGAAGTACTTCACAATGGTGCTGAAATACTTTATAAGTGCATCTCAGATTGGTTGCAATACTGTACCTGCGTCTCAACACGCTGCTCAGTGCTATGTATGTAGAGTAATTATGGGGTGTGAACCGGGCTATGGGGCAATGGAGCACTGATACCATAATGCTAATTTATAAAGTGCATTTCCACCTCGCGGGGATCTTTGCACTCGATAACGGATGTGTATTCTTACCCAACTAAATGGGACTCATTTAGTTGACCTCGGAAAAATGAAAGGTAAAGTCAATTCACAAAGAATTAAACCTGTGACTGCGGTGGACGCATTAGTACACCTGGCCACTAGACCTAACACTCTTGTCCGCTGGATCATTTGCAGTAAGGAAGGTTCCTGTTGATTAGGTTAGTAATGTTCTTTGAGGGAGTCATCTGCTATTTCTGTCTGCATTGCAAGAGGGTAGGAACGGTTTTGATGTTGATGGTGGTGATGTTCCAGAACACGGGAGGGGAGTTGGAAAATACCGCCTCCTGGACTTTTCTTCTTGCTTTTCTGTTTTCATTCTGGTGATATCCTGGGTCCTCATGTGGCTTTGTCGGCCAGTTCGTTTCTTTAGTCAGATATCTAGGTGTGTTGTTTCTGATGGCTTCAAAGGAGATGCAGCTGGTATTGAAGAAGATGCAGCCTTGGGCGTGGGCTCCTTTAATGTTTAATGTTGATGTGATGTGTTGGAATGTTTCCAAATATTTGACTATCCAAGCTGCGGCTTGTAGGATGCCTTACATCTGTGGCACCGTGTTGATATAACCGTTGACCAGGACATGGCCTGCTTCCAAGTAGGAGAGGACCAGGGCTTGTACTGCTGTTCTGCAGTAGGTTTCGGGTGGGAAAGGATTCACTTTCTTCAGGAGAAATAGCTGGTACCATGTAGCTTTGATTACGCAATCTCTGAAGGGGACTTCTTAGCCGGGGGAATGAGAGTAATTTTGTATTGGCTGCTAACCAGCGGTTGAAATAGTCTAGGTTCTTATCGTGGAACCATGTTTGAATCGGTGGTTGATCAGTGATGCCATCCAGTAGGAGGAAGTTAGTCCTAGGCAGGGTGAGCTTTAAATATGTACTTGACATCCAGTTCAGGATTACCTTGTGGTAGATTCCGAGCCACTTGAATGTCATGCGCTGAGGAGATTTTGAGATGGAGTTGTGTATCATCATGATGGATTTTGATGATGTAAGTTAATGTGGGCAGAGGGGTTCATGGTACAGATTGAAGATAAGGGAGTTGTGGATTGGACCTGCAGACCTCCACCGGCAGCGGGGATTTTCTGTGATCATGAGGTTCCCATCCGTTCAAGCTGGTGGTAATTGGAAAAGTAAGGGTGGACCAGGGCATGGCTGTGTCTGAGAAATCCATGTACTTCTGTAGGCTCTTGATTGGATCAATGCTCACTGATCAACTGTGATAAAAGCTGCAGAGAGGTTCAGTTACTTCAGATTGCAGGGATCAGCTTCATGAGTGATGAGGACTGAATCTTCAACACTTTGACAAGCGGCAGTCTCTATCCTGCATTGTATTCTGAAGCCAGACTGGCAGTGCAGTAGAATGTTACATTTGTTGATCTGTACTTGTAGTTGGGTTGTCACTGCTTTCTCCATGATTGTTCAGATGACAGGCAAGTGGGTCGTGGGGATTTATTTTTGGACGAGGTCCTAAGGAGCTAGGGTGTATTTCTTCGGCAGTTTCAGCATCTGTCTATTTTGAGAAAATCTGGAAAGGTTCTTATACTGTCTAAGGCACTGACAGTGAAGAGGGGGTGTTTGAAGTTTCTTCCTGTACAGATTTCACAATACATGAAGTCAAAATGGTGCCGACACAGAAGGTGGCCTCGAGTGAGCTGAGAATGTTACTGAGTTCAGTGTGCAATAGGAGGTTGAACGTTGCCTATTTAGGGTTGTTAGCATAGTGTCTGTTTTGTAATGTTGGTGTGGGAACATATTTTGTTCATCTTATCATTGAAGAAATAATTTAAGGCATTGCACGAGTTGACCGATTACAGTGTTGCAATGCTTGCGACTGGAGTGATGCAGTATTTAACAGCACTGAAGGGTGCTATGCGTCTGTTCTTCACCTCATTGATGGTGGTCTTCTGAAAGGTTACTTTAGTTGTGTGGAGTAGGAATCTATGCCGAGTGCTTTGAGTTGAGTGAGGTTGTCACGGGTGCTGGACACCCTCCACTTTTTTTTGCTTGCATATGGCAAGCTTGTACTCTTGGAATTCTTGGCTGTACCAAGGTGCTGTCGGTTTTGGCTTGCAGGAATTCAAATTCAAAAGTGTGCTGTTTTCCCCATTATTTTGCAAGGCAAAGCTGTTTCCTTCCAGAAGTCTGTTCACTTCTTATGTGGGCTGGTGGGATTCTGAGAGGTTGATGACTTTATCTTAGAGGGCGTGCAAGGGGAAGTCTTCAGAGGAGTGGTCATTTTTTTCTCTTTTCTGTTGCTTTCGACATATAGAAGGAAGGCAAAGTGGATGGTGAAGTGGTCTGTCCGGGCAAGCTTTATTAAGTCTTTTCAGTGAATTAGCAGTGAGGCTGTCATAAAGAGGCTCTGAGTGTTGCCTTTGGAGTGAGTTGTTGCCATGATGAGCTGCTTGATTTCCAGAGTATTGAGGAGTTTTAGGAGGGATATTTTCATTGCCTAGGTGTTTGATCACAGGGGGGGTTGAAGTTATTGAAAAAAGCACGCAGGCTAGGGAGGCGAAGCCGTACCAGTGAGGGGACCGCGACAAATCCCTATCGGGGGAGGGGGGCGGGACATTGAGTGGGCAGCCGGTAAGCCTGGCAAATCGCCTGGCGCTAATTGGGCAGCGTGGTTTAAATGGCCCAATAGGCAGGCGGCCCCCTGGGGGCACACCAGGATTTAACGGAGTAGGGGGCCCCCCAACCAGGGGCGTGAACGACTGGTTTGAAAATAGATTTAGCTGTTTTTCTATGATAATATGTGTATAAAAGCTGAGGCCTTTTTGCACCATCATCGATTTGCGTTATCTTTGAGCACATGGGAAAGAGGGGGTGCATGGGTGCATACATGGGCCAGGGAGCTCAAGGGACTTGGCCACCTGGGAGGTGTTTGGCAGTGGAGGTGCAGAACTGAGGAATAGGTGATGTCTGATATTTCTTCAGTGAAGTGGTTGTTGGGTCTGTTGAACTTGTAGATCTGCTTGAAGGAAGCTGTCTGAAGTAGTGCTAGTGTGAAGTGGCAGGCGAGGAGCTGGAATGATGTGGGTATTGCTGGCTCACTTAAGTGCAAGGCAAGGTGGATTTGTGGATGCTAACACGTCCTCCTCCTGACATCTGTCTGCAGTTTGTGCATCAGATGATGTAGTCCGCAGGGATGAGGATGTAAATGATGTGTGTGGAGGTGGGTATGAGCCATGTTTCTCTGGCGTCTTTCAAAATATTGGGAAAAAACGCCTTACCTGGAATGCTTTCAATTAATGCTATGTAAAAACTGCATAATGGTATTCGTGAAGAGTTTCAGCACCCCTGTACAGAGCAAATGCCCACTCATCTAGTTCTGTGCAAATACAAAAACTGGACTGGTCGGTGCTCATATTTGTGCACGTCTCTGCTTTGCCAACTAACAAATATACATTTTGAACTCTACGGCAATGTAGCATGCGGGACTTCTCAGCGAGTACCGTATTCCCAGCACTCCTGCCTGCGTTTTGTTTACATGTTCATGCTGGGGCTTCAGGACAAACCTGTTCGGGTTGGCTGGCTTCCTATACAAATTCAATTGGTGAAAAGCATCGCCGTGTTTCAAGTTACAGCAGCAGCAAAGAAAGAGCAAAAGTGTAAATATTGTTGATTTTGGGGTTTTATGTAACTGAGAGGAGACACAGGCATGCCTCATTAAGTCTTGGGATACAATCTCCGTCTTTGAGCAAAGTGTGTTTTTTTGTGCACAATGCTGGCAAGTAAAACAGAGAAACTCGACAGCTCGAGGTTAAGTCCGCAGGAAATGCGGTGTAACCAGCCCTGCTCAGGGCAAGGCCTTTTAAAAGAAAAGCGTGGTGGTTCTTGTTGCTGGTGAAAGGGATATGTGGGATAGGATTAGGCCTCAAGACAAGGGAAATGAGGCCTGCAAAAGTGCATGCTGGGGCCTGCGAGGCGTCCCTTCTTTTACTCCGCTGTCTGCCCTTGAAATCCAATATTGCAGTATGCCTATAGACAGTGTAAATCTATCTACTGAAATAATTCAGTTTATGGGGGCACATGTCCTTTCAATTTCTAAACAAGAATTCTTTTTTATGGAATCACGTGATAGGGCAGAGCTGTACTGTTTTAAAGTTATGTTATGTTGCTCTATCTCATGTTTATTTCTTAAGCAGTGCTTTGCCGACTCACACCCGTGGCTTGCTTAGCATGCATGACCGATGACTGCATGTCAGCACTGTGGGCACCAGGTTTCCAGTCCTTGGCTTTTCTTTTCACAAACTTTTGCTTTCAGAACTTGTTGCCCTCGGTTCAGCTGAAGCAAACCAGGGGAGCAGCTGTCACATGAAAGCTCGTGCCCGGATACAGAGAGGTATGGAAACCTTAAGTTTCAACCAGAGTCTTGATTTCAGAACAAGATGTGGTTCCTGTTCAAGGCCTGTTTCTTTCTCAAGAGCTCATTTCTGACTGCTGTTTATTTCCTCTTCGAGGTCTGGATCTTGTTCAACGTCTATGTGCTGCTCAACATCTGGCTTCATCCCCAGGACTTTGTTCTTGCTCAAAGATCGTGTGTGTGGTGTGCCAGTAATTTAAAACTACCAAAAGGGTGCAAATGATGGGTTTTTTAGGGGGTCCTTTTGATAGGATCAAAAGAATTCAAATGAGAAGGTCAGCACGGAATTATGAAGCACAACTGTCTGGTGAGTAAAGTATAATGACCTTGTGGTTTAACCTTTGTCAGGTCGACATGTTTCACGCCCTTGTGGTCTAGGGGGGATCTGTGGCGTTTCTTCAGGACCAGAAATAGGTGTAGATCCTGCTCTAAATCAGAGAGGGTGTCAAGCTGGAATCATATGTGACAGGCCCTATTGGTTAAGCACATGGTAAAGAAAGTACATGTGATATGCTCACACTATCGTGCTTCCTAATCCAACCTACAGATAAAAAGGAAGGAGGAAAAAGAGAGAGAGAGAACACCCTCAGAATAAATTATTACGTGCCATGGCTAAGACACTCGCAGTAGAAACTGTCAGCAACAATTTGTTGTATAGTGCAGTGTCATGCTCTAGTCTATAAGCATTACATGTATTTTTTTCTACAAGGAGTGCCGCCTGTATCCACGTATCTCGGTGTCACCTCTGTGCATTACAAAAAGAGTTTTGCTTAAGGTGTATCTAGACAGACGGACATTTAAAAACATGTAAAACGAAACACATCACACAATACATTATTTCACATGATCTCAGGTATTGGCACTGACATTTGTAATTTCTAATAAGGCTTTTCGACATCTCTTACCCACAATAGTAGGCCTACATGTGCCTTAGGTCAAGGCAGAGGACTGCGTAACTACTGCGGTTGTCAGTCTGGAACAACAAACAAACAGGCACAGTTAATGAGAATGGGCTCCTCAGTGCCTGTCTAAGTACTCATGATCGCCAAGCGTCCTTCATGGTGGCCATACTCACGGTCTTATATGCGGAGTCACGCTTCCTATACCGAGGAAGGCTTGGTTATAGCTCACAGAAAAAAAAAAAAATCATTCAGCAGCCCCTCGAGTGAGGACAGCTGGGGAAACAATAACAGCCAACAAGGTACCAACCCACTACCTCTATTAAATTACTCCGCCCCCCTATCAGGGACCACAACAGATGGGGATGTTTCTGGGCCAACCACCTATCTGGCACCAAATGTACCCAATGGCTATGCAGCCACAGATTCCTATGTATCAACAACCCTTCCCTTAGCCCCCATTTTTCAATAAAGGTTGGGCCAGAGTCAGAGACAGAAAAAGAAGCAGCAACAAAACGGTACAATGGGAGCAACTGGAACCACAGATGTGACTAAGGAGCCACACAATAACAACTTCAAAACAATTGTGGTAAACGTATCTGAACAGATTGTAAGTGAAGAAGAGATGAAGACACTTGAGAAAGGATTGGGATTTGTCCCAACTCCACACATGGACAAGTTCATGCTACATAGTGAACGACATCAGTTTATTTGAAAGATCCACCTTATGGCCTTTTTTGAGGATAAACCAGCCACCGTTTTGGAGGATTCAGGGATATGGAAACTGTCGAAAGTTACACCTATGACAGCCATGGTACACAGTGAAACCATCACCGTTGAGAAGGCTGTGCTTAAAGAAATTGGAGGATCTACAGCATCCTACAGGATACAACAACCTAATCAACAAAGAAAGGAACATCTTTAAAAAACCTGAATAAAGACCCTACCATTATTATGAAACTTGCAGACAAAGGCAGCATTATCGTCTTTATGCCACTGACCATTTACAACAAGGAATGCCTCTGCCAACTCAGGAATTACCAATACTACCACCTTCTCACCAACCCTAACCACAAGACTTACAAAAAAAATCACACAGTTGGTGAGCTCTACAGAAACAGAAGGTTGGATCACCAGGAATGAGGCAGAGTTCCTGATCGATTTGACACCAAGAATACCATACTTCTACACCTTGCCCAAAATACACAAGGGAACCATGCGCCCTCCAGGGCATCCCATCGCCTCTGGGATTGAATCCGTACTGGAACCACTAAGCAAATTCTGCGATAATATCTTGAGACCACTGGCCACCAAAACTATCACATGCCTAAAGCATACCACAGATGTATTACACCTTCTTAAGAACCTGGAACACTCAGAAGAGATCGACCTACTAGTGACCCTCGATGTGGAGGTGTTATATACCAACATACCTCAGGACACCACCATTGAAGTCTTGGAAACCTGTCTACTGGCTGAAACACACTGGGAATCCATCCTCTAACTGTATTCAAAAGATTGTTAAGAAACACTGGTCCATCCTGAAAACAAGAACCGTGAACATTCCCAAACCAAGGTTTGCGTTTAAACGCACACAGAATATGAGGGATCTGCAAACTCATACATGACCACAGGAAACCCATAGGGAAAACCAACCTACCTTATTAGGATTACCAAAATTGAAAGGCCATTACCCATGTGGCAGTTGCACAGTGTGCAACCTTACAAAAGCAAGTAAGGAAATCAATCTTGGTGAAACCAACCCATGGATACAAAAAAAAACATACTAACTGTAACACCAAAAAATGCATATACCTGATAACCTACCCATGCAACCTACGCTATATTGGGATGACCACAAGACCGATAAAGACCAGGATTACAGAACATCGCAGTAATGTTTAGTGCAAACGCATTACCACTAGGATGTCAACTCATTTTGTTAACAGCAATCACACACCAGAAGACTTGTAATGAGCCATCTTGGAAACCAACGATAGCTGGGACCAACGAACATTATTTACGAGAGAACAACGATGGGTTTTAAGTCTCAGGAGCCATATACAGGGTTTGAATGATGACATTCCGTCGCACGAATGCAACAGATGACTCCACACAGTGATTCCGGTACTACATCACATGAATTAACTCTAACACTCTCAGCCAGCTATCGGACCTCCAGGAATTCACCAATATATAGCATTTTTTGCACGTTGGTTGGACCTTTAGGAATTGACTTAGAACTTCTAGAATGATTCAATCAATCTGCTGTTTGGTACAGAACGACATCTACTCCCTATTACAATATTAGAAGTGGGTTAACTCAGGTGCATTTTACAGCGATTAGCACCACTCCTCATCACCTCATAAATAGGGGGATATCTCATGTACACTCAACAGCTACTAGCATCATGGGAAGGTACATACAAATGTTACCCCACACATCCAGATTTGACTTTAGTCCCAGGAGGTGCAACTAACACTTTTGTAAATAAGGATGGGGGGTAATCACTCCTGTTCTATTTCAAAATGTGTTACTGGTGTTTTCATTCTCTAAGATGCTGGTTATTATCATGAACCCTTCTATTCTCTGCAATATGGCAACCTTCATAATAATACCGGCATTTTGAGTGCTTTCCCCTTCTCTAATATGCCCAGCAACTACAGCGCGCGGAAGTACGGCGAGTCGTGCTACTGCTGTCCACCCGCTGATTCTCAACCCACTAGAGGGCACATCGTCCAGTGTTTTGGGGATTTCCCTGGGAATAGTCCATGTACTTAAATTGCCCTTTCCATTTAGAGCAGTCTCTCAAATGGGTAGGCATAGGTTTTTCCCCCTTCAAGATGGCCGCCAGCAAGAGCCAGCACTTGCAAAGCCACATTCTATGATCAGACCGCCCATCCCCGTGAGTCACTTCCGGTTCACCGGCCCTCCCTATGCACAGCACCTGCGGCTGGCATTCATTTAAATATACCGCAGAATGGCAAGATCCCCGATTTGCCGGAAGGCAGCGAGAGGGGTAGGTCCAAAGCGAGACTCTGTGTATAAGACAGTGAGTATGGCCACCATAAAGGATGCTTGGCAATCGTGAGTGCTGAGACAGGCACTGTGGAGCCCATTCTCATTAACTGCACCTGTTTGTTAGTTTTTCCAGACTGACAACCGCAGTAGTTATGCGGTCCTCTGCCTTGACCTAAGGCACACATAGGCCTACTGTTGGGGAAAGAGATGCCGAAAAGCCTTTTAAGGAATCACAAATGTCAGTGCCAATACTTGATATCACGTGAAATAATGTATTGTGTGATGTGTTTCGATTTATATGTTTTTAAATGTCTGTCTTTCTGTAATACATGGAGGTGACACCAAGATGCGTGGATACCGGTGGCACCCATTGTCGAAAAATTACATGCAATGCTTATAGACTAGAGCATGACACTGCACTTAACAACGAAATGTTGTGTCAAGTTTCTACTGTGATTGTCTTAACCATTACACAGAATAATTTATTTTGAGGTTGTTCTCTCTCTTTTTTTCTCCTTTCTTTTTATCTCCAGGTTTGCTTAGTAAACATGATAGGGTGAGCTCATCACAGTTACTTTCTTTACCATATGCTTAACCACTGGGGCATGTCACATATGATTGCACCTTGACACCCTCTCTGATTTAGAGCATGGTCTACACCTATTTATAGTCCTGAAGAAACACCACAGATCCCCCTTGGACCGCAAGGGCGTGAACTATTTTGACCTGACCAAGTATAAACCACAAGGTCATTACACTTCACCCACTAGACAGTCGAGCTTCATAATTCCATGCTGACAGTCCTCATTTGACTTCTTTTAATCCTAACAAAGGGACCTTGAATAAACCCATCGCTGGGCACCCGTTAGGTAGTTTTAGATCACTGACACACCCACTGATCAGGTCAGCACACCCGCACACATTATCACTGCTGTTTTATTGAAAAAATCTCCAACAAAGAGCCCTCTCGCGGGGCCCGTGGGGCATTGCAGCGCCAGCTCAATGACTAGCAAAAAGCCCAATGATGAAGCATGACACCAACATGGGTATGTGAGGGCATCACTTTCTATTAAGAAAGATCCCCCTCACCATTTTCTATACCAACCGCTCTCCTAAGTCTTAGCTAGACAGGAACAAGTACTCCCTTTGTTGTTATGCTTGTTAACTTTCTAAGGAGCATGGGTACTGGACCTTGATCACGCTCCTTGTCCCTCTCTCTGTATGTTATATGGTAATTGCTTTAGGCAGGATGCCTATTCAATTAATAATTGAGGTATCATTCATTCTTGCCATCTTGTGCTCAATTTATTGCTTAATGCTTGACTCGATTTTGACGTTTGATTCATACCCACTTCAGGAATGGTTCATACTCACGGTGAGGTTCTCATAAGGTCTGGTACCAGTATGCATTATAATTTCTTTCTAAATTAAGCTATCTGACTTCACTACTAGTTGATGTTCCTACTCAAATTTTGATAACCGTCTGAGGTGTTGGTGTCTGGAGCCTACTCAAGGTCAGATTCCGATGTGGTTTGAGTCTTACTCGAGGCCTGGCTCAATCTTGCTTCTTGGCTCAAATTTATATTTATTTACTGATGAACTCCTGACTCCATTTTGAGGTCTAGTACATCATTGAGATGTGGTGCCAGAGTAATGCTAAGTCTATTTCTCGCAATGTATACATCCAGCCCTGGGAAAGCTACAACAAAGATCAATGAGGTCACAAGGACATTTAGACAGTACTCTGGGCGTTAAACTAGAGAATTTATATACCAACATACCTGTCATGAACATATGTGGTTGCTATAAATTGTTAAATGGCTTCTGAATTTGACAGAAACTACTTCAGAAGCAGTAGCGGCCCGTGGTGGGAGTGATGCCGGGCGCTGATGTGGGGCGGGGGAGGGGCACGGTGGGGGGTAGTAAACTCCAGAATACGGCCGCACAGAGGTAAGTACACCAATAAATAAATAAAACGAATTTTGTTGCGCACGCTGTATCGCCAAATGCGATGCATCGCGCGCAACGAAATTATGGAAACATGATTGTTTTTAGAGACTCTGGACTATACTATGGAAAATATGGAAACATGAATTATTACCATGAATTGTTTTTAGAGTCTCTGGAATATACTAAATCAACAACTTGAAAAGAATGTTTCTGTCCCAAATATCACAAGGTCTTGTATGCTATATAAATATCCCCAAAAGTATTTACAGTATCAAAAGGGTTTATTTTTATGATAAATCACGTCCTTATTATAAAATATGAATTTAAATATACAAACGGTCTTTAAATGATGTCTTTATATTTGATTTGTAAGCAAAACACCACTATCATGTTTAGTTTATCCTAACTGTCAAACAGAGGCGTGGTTATATTAGGATCACAAATATGGTTATCAACATGGCACACCCGCACGCATTATCACTGCTGTTTTATTGAAGAAATCTCCAACAAAGAGCCCTCTCGCGGGGCCCGTGGGGCATTGCAGCGCCAGCTCCATGACTAGCAAAAAGCCCAATGATGAAGCATGACACCAACATGGGTGTGTGAGGGCATCACTTCCTATTAAGAAAGATCCCCTTCACTATTTTCTATACCAACCGCTCTCCTAAGCCTTATCTAGACAGGAACAAGTACTCCCTTGTTGTTATGCATGTTAACTTTCTAAGGAGCATGGGTACTGGACCGTGATCACGCTCCTTGTCCCTCTCTCTGTATGTTATATGGCAATTGCCTTAGGCAGGATACCTATTCAATTAATAATTGAGGTCTCATTCATTCTTGCCATCTTGGGCTCAATTTATTGCTTAATGCTTGACTCGATTTTGACTTTTGATTCATACCCACTTCAGGAATGGTTCACACTCACGGTGAGGTTCTCATAAGGTCTGGTACCAGTATGCATTATAATTTCTTTCTAAATTAAGCTATCTGACTGCACTACTAGTTGTTGTTCCTACTCAAATTTTGGTAACAGTCTGAGGTGTTGGTGTCTGGAGCCTACTCAAGGTCAGGTTCCGATGTGGTTTGAGTCTTACTCGAGGCCTGGCTCAATCTTGCTTCTTGGCTCAAATTTATATTTATTTACTGATGAACTCCTGACTCCATTTTGAGGTCTGGTACATCATTGAGATGTGGTGCCAGTGTAATGCTAAGTCTATTTCTCGCAATGTATACATCCAGCCCTGGGAAAGCTACAACAAAGATCAATGACGTCACAAGGACATTTAGACAGTACTCCGGGCGTTGAACTAGAGAATTTATATACCAATATACCTGTCATGAACATATGTGGTTGCTATAAATTGTTAAATGGCTTCTGAATTTGACAGAAACTACTTCAGAAGCAGTAGCGGCCCGTGGTGGGAGTGATGCCGGGCGCTGATGTGGGGCGGGGGAGGGGCAAGGTGGGGGGTAGTAAACTCCAGAATACGACCGCACAGAGGTAAGTACACCAATAAATAAATAAAACAAATTTTGTTGCGCACGCTGTATCGCCAAATGCGATGCATCGCGCGCAACGAAATTATGGAAACATGATTGTTTTTAGAGACTCTGGACTATACTATGGAAAATATGGAAACATGAATTATTTCCATGAATTGTTTTTAGAGTCTCTGGAATATACTAAATCAACAACTTGAAAAGAATGTTTCTGTCCCAAATATCACAAGGTCTCGTATGCTATATAAATATCCCCAAAAGTATTTACAGTATCAAAAGGGTTTATTTTTATGATAAATCACGTCCTTATTATAAAATATGAATTTAAATATACAAACAGTCTTTAAATGATGTCTTTATATTTGATTTGTAAGCAAAACACCACTAGCATGTTTAGTTTATCCTAACTGTCAAACAGAGGCGTGGTTATATTAGGATCACAAATATGGTTATCAACATGGCACACCCGCACGCATTATCACTGCTGTTTTATTGAGGAAATCTCCAACAAAGAGCCCTCTCGCGGGGCCCGTGGGGCATTGCAGCGCCAGCTCCATGACTAGCAAAAAGCCCAATGATGAAGCATGACACCAACATGGGTGTGTGAGGGCATCACTTCCTATTAAGAAAGATCCCCTTCACTATTTTCTATACCAACCGCTCTCCTAAGCCTTATCTAGACAGGAACAAGTACTCACTTGTTGTTATGCATGTTAACTTTCTAAGGAGCATGGGTACTGGACCTTGATCACGCTCCTTGTCCCTCTCTCTGTATGTTATATGGCAATTGCCTTAGGCAGGATACCTATTCAATTAATAATTGAGGTCTCATTCATTCTTGCCATCTTGTGCTCAATTTATTGCTTAAGGCTTGACTCGATTTTGACGTTTGATTCATACCCATTTCAGGAATGGTTCACACTCACGGTGAGGTTCTCATAGGGTCTGGTACCAGTATGCATTATAATTTCTTTCTAAATTAAGCTATCTGACTGCACTACTAGTTGTTGTTCCTACTCAAATTTTGGTAACAGTCTGAGGTGTTGGTGTCTGGAGCCTACTCAAGTTCAGGTTCCGATGTGGTTTGAGTCTTACTCGAGGCCTGGCTCAATCTTGCTTCTTGGCTCAAATTTATATTTATTTACTGATGAGCTCCTGACTCCATTTTGAGGTCTGGTACATCATTGAGATGTGGTGCCAGAGTAATGCTAAGTCTATTTCTCGCAATGTATACATCCAGCCCTGGGAAAGCTACAACAAAGATCAAAGAGTTCGCAAGGACATTTAGACAGTACTCCGGGTGTTGAACTAGAGAATTTATATACCAACATACCTGTCATGAACATATGTGGTTGCTATAAACTGTTTAATGGCTTCTGAATTTGACAGAAACTACTTCAGAAGCAGTAGCGGCCCGTGGTGGGAGTGATTCTGGGTGCTGATGTGGGGCGGGGAAGGGGCAGGGTGGGGGTAGTAAACTCAAGAATAAGGCCGCACAGAGGTAAGTACACAAATAAATAAATAAAACTAATTTTGTTGCGCACGCTGTATCGCCAAATGCGATGCATCGCGTGCAACGAAATTATGGAAACATGATTGTTTTTAGAGACTCTGGACTATACTATGGAAATTATGGAAACATGAATTATTTCCATGAATTGTTTTTAGAGACTCCGGAATATACTAAATCAACAACTTGAAAATGTTTCTGGCCTATCCTACTATATAGTATGATGGAGTTTCCATTTATGTCATTACTTCTTTTTATTTTTTTTTGTTCTCACTGTAGTACACATGTACCATTTTATAGTCACAATCAATTGTTTATTGTTTGGACATTTCTTTGCTTAAATGCTTTTTAAATGTAGCTACGAGTTGCTGTACCCTCACAAAATTAAATCTGTTTCTCTTATATAACCCCTGTGACCTTTGCTCTGCAATGAGGAAGACATCAAGACCTATGCCAGGCCAAAAATGGATGTGAAGAACACCATCAAGGCAAAAACCATCAGGGGAATGGTTATCAATGGATGCTCAGAAATCTTAAAATCTTTGTGTGGACCCAGTAGGTTCCTCGCTGCTCCCGTACTTTAGAGCCTTTTTCCATAAAAGATCAACCAATGCCCAACCTGGATGTAGTAGTTACTTGCTCCCATGTAGCGACAACCAATAATTGCAGCTATAAGTGAGCAATACTTGTAGCTGAAACCATGATATTGGCTTTAACGCTGTTGGAAATAATACATTAAAACCATATTCCTTTCCGGAGTGCCTCCTGCATGTTATTGGATTATCGTGACGGGGATGGTTTCCCCAAGACAAGGCACCAGCATGATTTGCTGTGCAATGCCGATAGCCAGTAGGTCATTATAGTTAGGACCAACTTTTCCCATAGATGAATTTTTTTTTGTTTTGCTAATAACTTAGGCACTGTTTGATGAATCTTCACAAAACTGTCCAAAACAAGTTCCTTACTTTGTCTAGGTCTGTATGGAAGGTTTTGGGGGGATTTGTCAAGCAGGGGCTGAGAACAACGGGTGCACTTAAAACGATTTTTACCCATGCAATGTCCATGGGGATTTTGCCATTTTTAGACACGGCTATTATCCGAACCACTCAATGAATTTACACTATACCAAGTTTAGCAGAAAGCTAGATCCTAGTCCAGAAAGAGCCCTTTTTGTAAATTGGTGTAAATCTGCTTAGTAGTTTTGGAGTTATTAAAGAAATAAAACTTTGTATATCTAGGGGCACAGATTCTCCACAGATTTGCGGGTACCCAAGGAGCCAATTATATATTACTTTACGTAAAAATAAAACCTACCAGTTCACTGAAAAAAACAAAGGTTACAGTGACGTTATAGTTATGTTAGCTTTTTACCCATACTCAACAATAGAAATTCAGCAATTATAATTATACTTCTCTGAAGAAACACAAGAGAGAAAGGGTATTAAGTGTACGGGCTCTCAGGGCGCTCAAGCAGTATTAACGTCAAAGTTTATATTGCAAGTTTAGAATTTTAGGTGCTAGCAGGGAGGGGGGGACCCACCAAAACCCCTCAATTTAAGTGTGCAAAAAACACATCTAGAGCATAAACACAACATCCTGCGCACTCAAATCAAATAAAGTCAACAGTGTGATAATATATTTAAATAGAATTATGTCCAACGTCGGTTCTTGAAGTTTCATTCATATCTCCTTATATTCAGTCACCAAATCATTTGACCATTTACAGCCAGCCGACACGTGTTTCGTTGTAGGTCCGTACATACACAGCAACTACAACTCTTCAGGGCTAAATGGCTGAATCCTTAGTATTTTTTGGGCCCACGTCCGGTGATAATTCCAACCCGGCAGGGTAACCTTGTATTTGGAAGACAACAGTATATGGCAATCCGAAATTATTAAAATGTAGCCGAGGACGCCAGAAGAACGCACACCTGTGCAATAAATGATGCCTCTTTCCAATTCTCGTTGTGTATTCCGAGTCTTTCAAACCACATGGGTACCTGTGGAATCACTCGCTCTAAGGCCGAATCGCTCTCGCATCCCTGGCGTCCGCAACCCGGAAGTGACCCATACAAAACAATAGAAATTCAGCAATTATAGGTATACTTCTCTGAAGAAACAATAACTTGTGCTGTTAAGTTACTTTAGGCCACAGGTTTTAGTTTTTAATATAAGTATAACTATAAGTAAAACTTTAACTGCTGAATATCTATGGGTTTTATGTGGATGAAACGTGCACCTAACAATAACGTCCCTGTAACCTTTTGTTTTTTTTTGTGAATAGATAGATAGACAGACAGACAGACAGACAGACAGACAGATAGATAGATAGATAGATAGATAGATAGATAGATAGATAGATAGATAGATAGATTGATAGATAGATCGATAGTCATTCCATTGCTTCAGCTACCTAAATAAAAAATCATCTTGGTCCTAACAGTTATGATGACCGGGCGGTGCTACTGCAAAGCCACCCAACACAACGGGAGTAAAACCACATTGCTCAGCTTTTTATAATCTGCTATGGCACGATCAATTCACACCAACTTTGAACACTCTATGCTGGCTTCCAGTCACGTAATTCTCCCACAACGTACTATATTCAGCATGCCAAGATTTACCTCAGTAATTTCACAGACTTTCTACCTTTCAGACACGAGATCAGCTACCCAAAGCCAACTAGCCACTTACTAGCAGACATAAAAAAATAAATGTACAGGGTTCATTGCTTGTATAGGCCCTACACATGCATAAAATATTTGACCATGGCTTCCTAAAGTATTGATGGGGCCTGAAGGTCATCCAGGAAGTCCATGACCAGAAGCATTCCAACCTACTGCCATACAGTTCTTTCTGGTCCATTTTATGTAAGACTACACATGGCTGTCTGGTCAGACGTCTAAGGCCAGCCATTGTCGTCCCTTAGTGTTTTTCTCTTCTGGTGATACATTTCATATTATTATATAAATAATTGTGAACTATCCCTGTGCCTCAAAGCCTATGTTTTCTAGAAATATATGTTATAGTTATACCCACTTTGTCTATCACTTCTTTATCCAAGAAAACCTTTGTCCCAAATTTCACAAGGTCTCGTATGCTATATAAATATCCCCAAAAGTATTTACAGTATCAAAAGGGTTTATTTTTATGATAAATCGCGTCCGTATTATAAAATATGAATTTAAATATACAAAAGGTCTTCAAATGATGTCTTTGTATTTGATTTGTAAGCAAAACACCACTAGCATGTTTAGTTTATCCTAACTGAACTTTTTCCTTGTTTCAAATTGTGTTGCTCCTAAAACTGTTGACACGTTTCAGACTCCTCTTATTCTATAGGTTTTCTCAGGACAAATGCAAGGACCTTTTGTTAAAATATCCCAAAATCCAAGGTAATATATTCAACCTTGAAACACTAGAGTATCGATTCACTGTTCATGAAATCCTAGATCATCATCCTGTTCTACACAGAGGCTTTTTGCCATTGATATTCTTGCATAACTCAGGAGGGTAGTTGATCCCACATATTAATCAATTTAAGTGAATTTAACTCACTGATCTCGTATGTAAAAAAAAAAGTGGCAAAGGCTCATGGGTAGCAGGCTGCTCCTTGCAGCACAGCACAAGACCTAAAATAACAAAATAGATAAATAGTCGTAAATCCCTGTCCCCATTTTCTTACATTTATCTGCACAGCCACTCTGCACCCCTCCCTTTATGTATGCATCTAGGTCATTCAAAACCTTCCGCTGCATCAATCTGGCTCTATTCTGATAACCTCATAGAGTCACTCACGCCAGAATGACCACACGCCACATAAAGACAGCCTGTAGGCTGTGCAAGAGTGGGTTGGACATTTTAAACTGCGCATCATCTCAATTTTGTTTGTTTGTTTGTGCGTGAATCCCCCGTGTGTTTGTGGAACTTTTATTTTTCCCCATAATTACAGTTATGAAGCAAATATTTACCATAAATAAATTCAAAGTGGTTTTCTCATCCTGTGTGTATCTGATTGATGCAGTGGTATTAAAATGTAGGCGCCATTAGGGGATTAGTTATTGCCTGGTCCACCCCAAGCTCTCCCAGCAGACTTCAGAGTTTACAACGGTTCACTCGATCAAAAACCACTATGAGGTCCTTAAAACCCAGGAACAGCGCCCCTGGTTTGGCAATTATGACCAATAAATTTAGGCATTGATCTTTGGTTAGTCTCTGCCCAGTCAGACAACCTATTCAGTAAGACCCATCCCAGAACCTTTACTGTAACATCAATAAGGGATATGGGCCAATAACAGTGTGAGCTGTCCCCATCTCCCTTCTTAAACATCGGTACAATGGGGGCAGTAGACTATGATGTGGGCATTACTGTTGCTACTGGCGCGTTTAAAACCTTGACGAGGTGAGGAACTCATATCTCTGTATTAGAGCGGGAAAGGTCGGGCAGGATCCCATCTGGTCCTGGCGCCTTATTCCGAGACAGAACCTCAATTCCCAATCTGATTTCGTCCAGGGTGAAGGTAATGGGATCAGAGCTATGATAAGGGTATAATTCCTGTGATGGTTCCTCTCTGTGGCACTGATGGTAAACTCCCTCAAAATGAGCCTGCCATTGCTCCGGTAAAATATTATAAGTTTGTCCTGGGTTATTTCGATCTTTAAAACATGGGTTATTAGTGACACTCCAAAAACGGGTACAGTCCTTTTGCTCACAAGCTTCTGTTAATTCCTCTGAGGTTTTTATTTACAGTAAGTGTTTCTGCCCCTTGACGGCTTGCTTGTAGTTGCTGCGGCAGGCCGCCACCCAGCACCTATCTCTCGGTGTCTGTTTTATGGCCCTCTTAAGGTCTCTGAGGGCCCGAGAGCACTCCCCGTCAAACCATCTTGGGACATCATTGTGGGAAGTGTGCCGGAACTGTTAAAAATGTCCACTACTTGTGTTATAGCAATAAATGATTGGATTGTTACTTTCCCCTGTGCTTGCGGGTCTAAATATTTCAAAATCTCCTGCTTGCCTAAACTAAAGAGTGATTTATTAAAAGCGATAGTATTAACCTATGACCACCTTAAAAGCCTTCCTTGCTCATTAGCAGAGAACATGCCCCCAGTTATTTTTTGCGGAACAGGCTGATTCCAAGGGACTACAAGTGACATAATCACGGGATTATGGTCGCTAAATGTACTGTGATGTATGTGCAACAAGGATATAAACCTCATTAGTGTAACAGACACAAATATAAAATCAATAGATGTTGAGCAGCCTCTACCTTTATAGGTCGGGGGCACAGGTGAGTCTGGGTGGGCAGCAATCAGATCTAGAGTGTGTGTAAGACCATACGTGTTTAGGAAAACATGCAATCCCTCACTTATTGTACAAGTCGACCAGTCTCCGTGAGTCACCGCTAAGTTGGGACACAGGTGGCAATTAAAATCTCCCACTAAGATCAATTGAGACTGTGACAGGCCTTCCCCCTGAAGTTGCTCCAGGCGTCTGCCTAACTCATCAAGGCTAGCCAATCCCTGTGATTGCAATCTAGCATTATAAAAATTAATTAGAACAAATCGATATGATTTGCTCATTGATGTAAGTCCTTGTGCGACATTAGAGTCCCACATCAGGGTCTTCCAACTACCATGAATCCTGAGAGCTATAAACATGATTAGACCCCCTCTTGATCGTCCAGATCTAGACCTTACTTCTGGGCAGAAAAATGTTTTAGAGCGCTCTAGAAAGAAATTATTAGCTACCTCCCACGTTTCCTGGGTACATATTATGTGAAAGTCTCTGATGTATTGAAGCCCCTGCTCATCCCGAAATTTACTAGCTAATCCTGCCACATTCCAGGGGACTATTTTTAAATCACCCACCCTGACACCAACCTGATTCAAGGAGGGGGCAATGCAGACCTTCCCTGAGCTACCTGATCCCATATAACTTTGCTCTCTAAGCTCCTGAAGGAAGCCCGTTTTTTTGCCCGGAATTGGTCTCCACCGTCACACTAGGTTCGATGGGTGGTTTGACCAAATTGTCACTGATTTTTCCTGTGCTCTCCTCCACTCGTAGTCCGTCTCTATCATTAAGATCCCTCAAGGGGGTAAATGAGTTAAGTGATGTCGGAAATGCACCACAAAGGTTAGAGCCCTCTACTTGATCTGCAAGACGTTGGGGTTGTATTGGACTAAAAGGTGGCCTATAAAAAAAAAACAAAGGTAGGGGTTAATCCCAGATTCAGTTAAGAATTATTGCGAGGTATGAAACAAGACCTTATGGGCCAGTTCTGGGTATCTTAGCGTGACAATCACGCTATCCCCTTTAAATGTTTTCTTGGTCCTATCGATCCAAGCGACCCTCCTCGCCATCAGAATATATCTGTGATCAGCCATATTAAACCTTGCATATTTGCATAGCCAGTTCGTTGCTTTATTAATCATTTATTTGGTGGACTCATCCATTTGGCTATTTAGTACTGGTACCCCTGCCAAGACTTTGGTATAGGGGCAGCTAGCAGGTGGGAGGTCTATGACTGGTAGGTCGGGGCTATTAGGGGTGGCAAACTATCACTGTTAACTGGCCATTGCCGTGGCTGGTGACCCCTTTGGATTGGACTACTATTGTGGCTTAACAGGGGTTGGGGTAGACTTGTCCCCAAGTTCGAATCCTGTGCCTCAATCCCTAGTACGCTAGAGATAACAGGAAGGGTATGGGTAGAGGTATGAACTTTCCATCACAGAAATTTGAGGAAAATGTATATTTTGACAAAGTTTGATGTTTGCAAGGGATTCTGGGTAACAGAACTTGATGAGATCCACATAAGTCACCCCATCCTGGATTTCCCTTGGCGTCTAGTTTTCAAAAATGTACAGGTTTGCTAGGTTTCCGTATCTAGGGCCCAAAATCCACTGTTAGGCACATTGCAAAACAAGCATTTGCAATGCAATAGGTCTCGCATTTACACGACTTTGAGCTATTGGCATTGTAAATGACAAGGCCTTTTATTTACGTTTTAAAAACAAAAACATAAATAAAAGTAATTGTCATTTACAATGCCAATAGCTCAAACTCACGCAAATGCGAGACCTATTGCATTTCAAATGTGTGTTTAAGTATGTAAGTCTGGTCGTTAGCACGATATTAATAAACAGGATATGGTGCAGCTCAAGAAACCTAAAGGGGGCAGGCACAGGAGGAGCAGGCACTGCAGGCAGTAACTGGCTCCCAGGTAAGCGGGGGTACACTAATTTTCCTGCAGCGCTAGGAAGTTCAGACAAGTGACATTAGATCAATGACTTAAGACTAAAAGGTTTACATTGCTCAAATGTGAGTGAACCGCTCAGTGTGGAGCACAACGCTGCGGTTTTTGAACAGAGTTTAATAGTATTGTTGATACACTGCCACTTTCTAAACAATCATAATACAGTATTATCCTATGAAGTAAAGAAAATGACAGAAATAAAAGCAAAACGTGAGGCGGAAGTCTAAGATTAATATATAGATCCATGGGTGATTCTATGATGTGCTCAATACCCCTCAAAAAGATACTCGTTGGCGAACATCTTCTATTGGTGATAGGAGGTATATATTTCACCTGTCGTAAAACACAACCGACAACAACTTGTGATGCAACCCACACACCGATATGTGCTTCCAAAGTATTGTGAGTGGGTGAAATTTTGCTTGGTGCTCGTGGCTAACGGCATCACACCTACAACGCATTAACACGTTGTTATAGATGTACGTTGAAAACAAGAAATGCTTGTTACTTTTAAAAATAGCGGAATGTCTTACACAGTGCTTAGTCCACCTTGCCGGGTTTCAGAGCACTGCACAATGCATATTTAAAAACACAGTCAAACACCTCTGGACTGTGGCAGCATGTAAACATACATGTTAGCACTGATGTCATATATACAACATTTGACATCATTATGAACAGCAGGCAAACGAGAGCAGGGTGGACGAGAGGCAGCAAAACAGCCAGGCTAGTGATCAGCAACACAAAGACACACACAGAGCAAAAACAGACACAAATAGCAGACCAGACACACAGCAGAAAACGACACAGCAAACTCAAGCACATACAGCAGAAACTGACACATAAAATATAAACAAGCCCACACAGAATAAACAAGCACATGCAGCAGAACCAAATGCATGAAGAAGAAACAAGCAAACTTATCTGAAAGGACCAGAAATGTAAACAAGAACAAGCATTCTCGTGGAATGCTCACACAAAGAACCAGCCTGCTTATCAGCGCCGCGCGCCTCATGAACAGCGCCGCGCGCCCCTCTGCAGACTCCCCCTGCATTCCAATGTCAGTCACGTGAACTGTTCACGAGGCGCGCGTCGCGATCCGATTCTTTCGCCCATGCATTCTAATGCAAAAGCTCACGCGTGCGACCTAATCCTATTGAAAAATGCTGCGCGTGGCCAGCTTTTGTCGCCTCTCGTTTTTCCGCTGAGCCGACAGCTATAGTGCTCTCTGCGAGAGCGCACTTTCGCGCGCTTTTCGCAGCGAGCCCTACAAAGGGTCAGTTTCACATGAAAAATGTGGTTTCCCCTTTGCGTTTTGGGCTGTTTCCTGTCGCGGGCAGTAGGCCTACCCACACACTTGAGGTACAATTTTTATCGGGAGTCTTAGGGAAATACAAAATAGTAGAACAAATGTTATTGCTATTTGACTTTCTTTCTTTGCATTTCTGCTTTTCAAATGTAAGACAGCGGGTAAAAAAGAAGTCAATTTGAACAATACCCTCCAATTCACATGCTAATATGGGTACCCACAAATTGAGAGATGCTCAAATAACCACTGCTTCTAAACTCCATATCTTGTTCCAATTTCAGAAATACTTAGGTTTACTTAATACCAGTTTTTCACTCTTTATATTTTACCAAATGAATTATTGTATACCCGGTACACAATGAAAAAACATTGCTAGGTGCAACTCAGTTATTGTCTCTGGGTACCTCGGGTTCTTGGTGAACCTACAAGGCTCATATAACCCAGCATTCAGAAGGGTCCCATGGATGTAACGCTATAAAGCTTTCAAAAATCTACCATAGTTGGAAGAAGTTACAGGTGAAAATGTAGTTAAAAAAAATTTTTTCAACTAAATTTCAATATTCTTTTATTTTAACTGTTACTTTCCAAAAGAAAACCTTGAGGGATCTACACAAATAACCCCTTGTTTAATTTCAGAATATGGTCTACTTTTCAAAAATGTATAGATTTCCATGATCCATTATTGGTTTTGCACCCATTTTTTTTTTTTATAGGCTATGTCCCAGTAAAATTAGAAAACTGCGTAGAAAATGTAGATTTTCTGAGAAATGTCTGCCTGCTTCTGAAAGCTGTGCAGATGGTGATTCTAGCACCAGAAACCCTCCGTTTATATTATTTGCTGGGAAGAAACCAGGTGCTTTCTTCTGCAGCACTTTTATTCCATCTTCCACCCAAAAACTAATTTAGCTGTATTTTGCCTAATTTCTCAGTTTCCTCCAAGGAAATCCACAAACCCCGGTACCTTTAGAATCCTCAGGATGTTGGAAGAAAAGGACGCAAATTTGGTGTGGATAACTTATGTGGACAAAATGGTATTGGGGCACGAACTACCACAAATCGCCAAAAAAGTACGGGGAGAAAAGACCTGGCAGCGAAGGGGTTAACTTTCATTTGCACTTATGTTTTTCATTGAACAAATACATATTACCTTCTATAAAACATACACGGCACTTGCTTCAGGGTTTACTGCACTGTAATTAATAAGTGCCCCATAGTCAACTAGGTGATACCTATCTTGTCAGTCTCAGAAAGATGAAGAGCTGAGATACCCTGCTGGGATTCAAACCGAATGCTGGACAGTGCATATAAATCCCAGCAGACAGTGCAGTACTGGCACATATGCCTACCCAGAGATATACACTTATGCACACACTTATACATATGCTTATCAAATGCATTAGGTAGAATGATGGAAACCACATGCAATTAAATGCTTTCTGCTGAAATACAATGTTATCGGAGGGTTCAAAGTGTGATTTCAACAAGGCAGGAACAGCCTTTCATCCTTCTGAGGCAGGTACATTGTGGACCATTAAATTGCATATTAGTAGCACTTGCTATTTCCAGCACATTGAAAAATTAGAAACTTAGTATTAATGTTAAATAAAACGACAAATATTACTTTTACAGATTTCGCCACGTAACATTTCTTTTCTTCACTCTCAATTAAAATAACTTTGCAAGTTCTGAAAGGTCTCGAAGCACTATGAAATAAAATGAACCACATCTAAGACTTATGTTCTATTTTCCTAATACTTTCATTTACTTTTTGTGATGGCAAACTCATTGCCAGATAGTTATTGCCCCATTACTTTCTCTGTCATATAATTACAGGCTAATGGGGCTAGCACTCCTTCTTCTTCCTTTGTCTTAGCTGCGATATCATATAACACCTCTGCTGTTTTTAGGTCGAGCCTGGGGTGCGCATGCGCTGCTCTGAAAAGGCATTCTGTATTCAGGTTTGGACTTGAAGCTCTGCCCACTCTCCGCTCATATTTTTCATTGGTTTGTGTCATTGTCCTTTGGAAACTGTGACTTTTCATTGGTCAATAGGCTTAGTAGTCCCTCCTTAGTAGCCACTTGTCTCATTCTGTAACCTCTCATGATGACACTCCCTGTTACATGTGTTGTTACTCTGTATGCTTTAATTACAGCCTCCGAGCACTATTTGCTTAATTGGTTTTCTCCTTAATGCTGTTGCTCTTCCCCCATCGTTGTAATTTTTTTTCATAGCATGCCACACTACGCACATACAGTGACGGCCATGTCTTTGGTTTATTTGCGATGCCGATGTTTTTTGAACAACTATTTATTAACTTTTATTTTTAAAACTGCCTCATGCCGCACTTTCACTTTAATGGTGTCTGCGCCCGTTTACTTAGATGAGCTGTCTAAGGAGAGGACGCGGCCGACATTAAAGTGAAAGCGCCGCATGGGCTTTTTTTACAAACAAGCATTTGTAATGCAATAGATCTCGCAAATTCAAGAGTTTCGAAAATGCAAGACCTATTGAATTGTAATGCTTGTTTGGTTACTGGGCACAGTATATGAAAACATAAACTTTCACAGCTAATACATTACTCTTGAAATACACCATTGCAGGTACACCATTGAACTCATTTTATTGAGGTTTTATTGGCGATACAGCACAATCTAAAAAGCCCATACATAACCATCAAGATACAGTACAGTTCTGAGCAGTACCTATATTTCGGAACTACAACAAAAAAGGAAGAACAAAAGAAAACTCTGGCACAAACCAAGTACCTCCCCTGCCCCGCAAAGAATGTCAAACTGCAGCATCGGAATGGCAAGAGCTGCGAGCTACAGGTATGTCCATGCCTATATGACTGTATTTCCCGCTCAATGAGAGATTCTATGGGTCTTGCAGAGGGCAGGTTCATTCCCCTGTATTCAGCCCACTCCTTCCATATTCTATTATGGTTCTGTGGGCAGCCTCACACCTGAAATACTGCCAGTTCCATCCCCATGCATATGTCCATGGCATGTTTCCACCCAACCACTGATGGTGGAGAGGTCCCTTTCCAGTGTCGGGCTGTCTCTCTTGGTCAGTGTGAGCCAAAAAACAGGAGGTGTTGTTTATATCTGTTTTCTCCTATCCCATCTGTGTTGTGTAGGAGGATTAGTTTGGGTTCAAAGGGGAGCTGCCAGGACAGCACTTGTACGAGGCAAGAGATTGCTCCTCGCCAGAAGGCCTGGAGTGTGCTGCAACTTCATACCGCATGAAAGAAAGTCCCAGCCTCCCCGCTGCATCTGAGACATGTGGGAGACGATATCACGCATATGCGCCAGAGACAGGATGTTGCATAGTATGCTCTGTGTATTTGAACTGGATGAAGTGATACCGGTTTGCAATGGCAGTGACTCGAGGACTTGCCAGGGCTTCTGTCCAGTCGTCCGTAAGGTCTGTGACGTCGCCTTCCCACACCATCCGTAACGTGCCCAACATGGTATGACTGTTTGACTAAGGTTTGAAAAATGTGTCTGATCTTGTGGGTGCCTAAATCTCCCCTTACAGTCACCCTTCAAGTGGGTTAAATTTGGGTGGACCAGGCAGCGTCTTGATGTATGGTATTACTGCATCTCTGAGTTGTAAATACTTATAGAACTTGCTGCGGTGGAGCTGATATTCCTCCTGCAACTGTTGGAAAGATTTAAGCACTGTCTCTTTCATAATGTTTCCTAGTGTGGATAGCCCAATGAGGTCCCAAGCACAAAACCCAGGCAGCGCAGCCCCTTGTTGAACGTTGATTCAGTGCCACAGTGGGGTCGCCTGGGTTAAACGTCCTCTCCAGCCCATCTGCCGGACCGTACGTCACCATAATTGGATAGCCACTTTGGCTGTTGGTGGAAGATGGTCTATGCCTGTCTGACTATAGAGAAGTTCTAATAGCCCTTAATTACCCATCACGCGTCTCTCTACTGCAAATGCCAGGTCTGCGTGTTGTACCACTATTCATTTATATTAAGCAGGTGGGAAGCCAAGTAGTAGGCGTATATATATCCCCCACAGCAATCCCTGCTTGATAGCTGGACTGGGTGCACACCATTGCAGGTTTCCATATGGGGGAAACAATAAGGAAGGTAGGGGCATATTATCAAGCCTGTGCGATAAAATCATCGCCGCTTTATCGGCCGAAGACGGCCGATAAAGCCGCGATAATGGGCTTGATAATATGCTCTAAGGAATTCCAATCGAAGGCCATGTTAGATGTCTTCACATCTAACATGGGCTTCGATTGGAATTCCTTAGAGCATATTATCAAGCCCATTATCGCCGCTTTATCGGCCGTTTCGACCGATAAAGCGGCGATGATTTTATCGCACAGGCTTGATAATATGCCCCGTAGTGTCTCCGCTGAAATTGGAAAAATAAATGCGTTAAGCAAATACATGCTATACTGATGCTGAATAATCCAGCCTTCAGCCTCAGGCCAGTCAGTCCGGACCAGAGCAGCAGACCCAGGTGGGGGGTAGTGTTGGGAGGGGGGGTGATAAAGCCCTTTTAGATCAATGTGCATTGAGTGTCTGGTTTGGAGTGTGGGTATTGCATGGACTTTAGCAGATACATGGCCTCCGCCAAAATGGCGGATATCCCGTCCATATTATTAAGAGTATATTGAAGTCAATGGCACTCTAACCATGGTAGACTGGGCATCTGTCACATTCTGGTGGATGTGCCGCTCTGCCAAACTCTAAAAAAAACTATGTTTTATGTGAAGTTTGTGTTCCTCTAGCTGCCAGGGCACAAGTCGGGGTACAAGTGAGTGGACGGTGTCCACCATCAATTTTCACTGGGTCAACGCTGTCAACCCTGTGAAGACGTTGAGATCTACTAAACTTTGCCAAATTCATCCCTGTGTCGGTTTCAGACACCGGGACACTTTCAGCAGTACTTGCATGTTGTCTGTTTTCGAGCAGCAATGTGCAGGCAGCAATGGGGCTTATCTTATTTTTAATTCCAGCTAAGCCCATAGCAAAGGCATCCTGGCTGAGAGCTATCTGCAGCCTCACACCCTAAATGCAATGGAGGGGAAACAAAGGCACACAGCTTATTACTTCACAGGTACTGAAGAAAGGCATGCTTTTGACTTTTTTCAGTCCCTGTATATAAGGACTTTCTCAGTACCTGTATTTAAAACATGAATGCACTGTACGAATGTAGGATGTGTTGGTCTATCACAATATTTACAAAAAGAACAATTTAAATACCACTATTTTGTTTTGTTTCTTTTATAGCAGTACTCCTCCCAATGCCGGTTGTCAAAGTACTTTACATCACAGGTAAACATTGTACATTGACTGTAAATCACTTGTGTAAATTAATGTACAGAGTGTGTTACACAAGACAATGAGGGTTACAAGGTGTAGGAGTTACATGACCTTCATAGCTCACTGTGCTTTAGTTGAAGGATTACAATTTGTGAACTGCAAGTAATAAAAAGATCTTCGTGTTAAAAGTAATAACCCACTTACCTAGATACATAACATAAAATCTGTCATCTGCATGTTACATAAGGTACTTTGCAGGAGTTACATTAGCCCTCTATGCTCCTTTGATATAAAACTGGAGCTAGACAAAACACAGACCTCTCCAGCAAATGTGTTATCTTTCAAAATTAATTTACCAATATTATTATTATCTGAGATTTACTGGGCACACGAAGATCTCTGCAGCAGGTACCTTAACCCCATAAGACATTTTAAAGTCAATCACCAAGCGATCCACATTTTTAAAGCGCAACTCTGTCACCGTGGGGATATCTGGGCTCTGTGTTGCTGTCGAAGAGCCAGGTCTCGAGTCTCTTTCTGAAGTCTGCCAGCGAGGGGGCCATACGGAGCTGGAGGGGAGGTCCTTCCAGGTGTTTGCTGTGATGTAGGAGAAAGAGTGACTGCTGCTGCGGGTGCAGCGGTTGCAGGCAGTTGCAGGCGCTGTGTGAGAGGGCGAGTGAAGAGGAGCGTAGGTGTCTAGCGGGTGGTGGAAGTTCAGTCAATGGTTGAGGTAGGCAGGTCCTAAGTCATGGTAGGCTTTGTAGGCATGCGTGAAGGCCTTGAACTGGCATATTTTCTGGATGGGGAGCGAGTGGAGGTCTCTCAGGTTGGGGGGGATGTGGGTTTGTTTAGGCAGGTCCAAGATGAGTCTGGCAGCAGCATTCTGGATAGCCTAGAGTCTTCTGAGGAGCTGGATGGAGATATCGGCATAGAGGGCGTTGCTGTAGTCGTGGCAGCTGGTGACGAGGGCTTAGTGACGGTCTTTCTGGTGTTGGTTTGGATACATCTGAAGATTCTGTGGAGCATGCAAAGTATGTGGAAGCAGGAGGAGGTGGCTGCGTTAGCTTGTCGTTTCATGGTCAGTTGGCAGTCAAGGATGATGCTGAGGTTGCGTGTGTGGTTGGTCAGTGTGGGTGTGGATCCGAGTTCTGCACGTCAACTGTAGTTCCAATGTGGAAGTGTTCTCAAAGTGCAGACTTTGAAACCAATATGACAGAACAGATTTGATCGCACATTTCTCCTTGCTGCCAATTTCTTTGTGGCAGAGTTAAAAAAAAAATGTATAAATTGAGCCCCATATTTTGTGTCGGGGTTTTGCTTCACTTTTTTGGGCAAACCCAGACACAAAATCTCACTTGTTAAATCACACAATGCACCCAAATGTACTAATGATAGAACTGCTACACATATGTCTGCGGTGTTAAGATCTACTGTAATGTCTTGTGATGTTACTTCCTGTGAGGTCATGAGTTGTGATGCCACCTCTTGTGATGTCTCTTCCTCTAACACCTTGTGCGATGTCACGTGCTGTGATGTCAAGCGCCATGATGCCTATTTTATATTGCTGAACTTGGTTAGTTCCACCCACTTCTGTTTTTTAGGATTTGTGCCCAGGTAGCTTCATTATGTTAAGTTATGTTACATCTTGTTATATTAGGTCTGCACAGATTCGCCTTTCGGCGTGGTTACCATTTTATATATGTATTTCTTTGTGCGTGGTTATTTTTGTTTATTTTACTTTATTTTGATAATGATTATGGAGTGATGAACATCATTATCGCAATGTTATATTAACATTCTACGTAGCAGTGCGGGCATCCTGCATACAAATGTCCAGGGACACCATCACACCCATCCATCCACATCACAAAGAGCTCATGTCACTGAAAGCGGTGGGTTCAAACTATTGGATTCTCGTTTTCAAGTTCCACCTTTGATTGACAGCTTCTGTGTTCCTGAGACCATCTCCGTACACAAGAGAAGCTCATTACTCATATAACCTCTGAAGATATGAGTCCTGTGAAGTTTGCGGTGAGAGTGAACCTAAAGCCTGTGCACGCTAGTGTACCCTGCACGGAATGCTCAGGTCATTTGCACAGTGATGCAAAGAGCAGGAAATGGTAATAGCGGACACATGTTAACTCATATCCAATAACTGCACCAGCAACCTTTGACCTCGTAAAGGCTTGCCAGTAGTGTCGTCATATAGGTCATTTCCCCAGGCTCCAAGCTCTGCAGCCAGGGTGGGCGCTTCCAGTCAGGAATAGCTGAATGCTGAGCAAGCACTCTAGAGTCTAAGCTAAACTGTGAGGCGTTGTCTAAAAATAGTTGGCTGTTTAATAGAGTCCAACCATGTGTACATAGGACGCCCGAGAAATACGTCAGCCCTCCACCTACTCTACTCATACCATTCACATGTGCAACCATGGTGCCTAATTACATTACACTTTTTTCACACATCAGAACATTACGTGTCCTAGTCTAGCCTGTTTAATGTACGCCCACAGCGACCCATGCCAAATTTAATCCCACTTTTACACATTTGACAATTTCACTTTGTACTGCTACCCTGTCCTAATGTTTTATTGCTGTTATTGTTTTTTATTTTTATTTTTCAGACAATACACAAAATGACGTGAGGTGTTAGACTGCCTCTTGCATGGCTGTGAGTTCCAAAGACCAGCAGAATTGTTGAGCTGTAGATGCGTATTGTCTAGCCTGGCAGATATTCACAAATGCAACTCACATGGAATGGCACCAAGGGGTCAAAATGGTGTCTACGGAAGACTGGCAGTAACACTAGTTCTAGGTAATAAGACCACTTGCAGGGCTCCAGATTGTAGCTGCCAGTCTATGGTGCATTATCTTTCTTTCAATTGGTCACAGTGTTTAACAAAGCATGCGTCAGGCACTGCCCAGAGGAATTAGAAGTGCAATGAATAGTTAAATAAACAAGCATTGGCAAAGCAAATAGGTCTCGCCTATGTGAGAGCCAATGGCTTTGTCAATGTCCTTTAGTTATGTTGTACAGCTGCTTAGCATGGCTAAAGGTCAGTGGTATGGCACAGAGTAGAGTGGCATAAATTAGCGTGGAGTGCAGTGAAGTGGCATACAGCAGAATGGAGTGGAGTGGTGCAAAGTGGAGTGCCGTAGGGTGGAGTGGTGTAAAGAAGAGTGGCATACAGGACAGTGGCATAGAGTGGAGTGGAGTGGAGTAGAGTAGAGTGGCATGGAGCAGAGAGGTGTGGGGTAGAGTGGAGCAGAGTGTCATAGGGAAGAACAGCATAGAGTGAATTTGAGTGGAGTTCAGTGGCATAGAGTTGAGTGGCATATAGTAGAATGGTATAGCGTAGAGTGGCGCAGAGTGCAGTGGTGTAGACTTTCCGAAGGTGGTGTAGAGTATAGTGGTGTGGGGAAGAGTGGCATACAGTGGAGTGGTGTAGAGTATAGTGGCATACAGTAGGGTGGCAAAGAGTGGGGTGGAGTCGAGTAGAGTGGTTTGGAGTAGAATGATATAGAGTGGAGTGGCATATAGTGGAGTGTTGTAGAGTGGCAGTTTGGAGTGGTGTGGAGTCGCGTGGAGTGGGGTGGTGTGGTGTGGCATACGATGGAGTGGTGTACAGTAGAGTGGTGTAGATTAGAGTAGAGTGGAGTCGAGGGGCATAGAGTGACATAAAGTAGAGTAGAGTGGCATAGAGTAGAGTGGTGTAGAATGGCGTGGAGTGCTGCAGCATGGCATAAAGTGGGGTGGAGTGACATTGTGTGGAGAGGAGTGGAGTGGTATGGAATGGTGTAGAGTAGAGTGAAGTGACATATAGTGGAGTGGTGCAGAGTGGCATAGATGGCTAAAAGTGCAATAGCGTTGAGTAGAGTGGCAAAGAGTGGAGTACAGTGGAATGAAATGGCATAGAGTAGAATAGCGTAGAGTGGCACTGAGTAGAGTGTTGTAGAGTGGCATGGAGTACGTGGCATAGAGTAAAGTGGAGAGTAGAGTGGTATGAACAGACAGCATAACAATGGAGAAGAGTGGTGTGGAATGGAGTAAAGTAGAATGGCAAACAATAGAGTGAAGTGGTGTAGAGTAGAGTGGGGCAGAGTGGAGTTGCTTAGAGTAGAGTAGGATAGACCAGAGTGGGGTGGCATAGAGGGGAGTGGTGTAGAGTAGAGTGTGTAGAGTGGAGTGGTGTAGAGTAGAGTGGGGTGGCATAGAGTGGAGTGGAGTGACATGAAGTGGCCCACAGTAGAGCGGTGTAGAGTAGGGTGGAGTGGTGAACAGTGTAGTGGTGTAGAGTAGAGTGGTGTAGAGTATAATGGAGTGGCAATGAGTGGCGTAGAGTAGAGTCGGGTGAAGTGGAATGGCATGGAGTGGCATAGAGTGGCATTATGTGCATTATGTGGAATGGAGTGGCATAGAGTAGAATGGTGTAGTGGAATGACATAGAGTGGAGTGGAGTGGCGTGAAGGGGTGTAGAATTGAGTACTGTGGAGTAGAGTGACATACAGTGAGATGGCAAAGAGTGGGTTGGAGTGCAGAAGAAAGGCATAGAATAGAGTGGCATAGAGTGGGGTGGGATGAAGTGGAATAGAGAGGTGTGGAGTGGTGTAAAGTGGCATGGGGTGGCATAGAGTAGATTGGCATAGAGCAGAGTGGCGTTGAGTGGCACTGTGTAGAGTGCAGTGGAGTGGTGTAGATTAGAGTGGTGTGGAGCGCCATAAAGTATAGTGGCGTAGAGTACATTGGCATAGAGTACAGTTGTGTGGAGTGGCATAGAGTGGAGTGGCATAGAATGGAGTAGGGTTGAGTGGTGTAGAGTATGGTGGTATAGAGAGGCATAGAGTGGACTGCCATAGAGTGGGGTGGAGTGGATTAGAGCGGCATGGAGTAAAAAGTGACAGGCAGTAGAGTGGAGTGATGTAAAGTGGATTGGAGTGACTTAGGGTGGAGTGGCATAGAGTAGAGTGGCGCAGAGTAGAGTGGCATAGAGTGAAGTATGTTAGAGTGGCGTGGAGTGGGGTGGCTTAGAGTAGAGTTGCATAGAGCGGAGTGGAATAGAGTAGAGTGGAGTGGCATAGAGGGCAATGTGTGGAAAGGAGTGGCATAGAGTGGAGTAGAGTGGCGTTGAGTGGACTAGAGTGGCATAGAGTGGAGTGGTGTAGAGTGGCGTAGAGTGGTGTAAAATAGAGGGGTGTACAGTAGAATGGCTTACAGTGGGGTGGCAAAGACTGGGGGTGGAGTAGAGTGGCGTGGAGAACAGTGGTGTGGAACAGAGTTTGTGAAACATTTTGTTAGTTTGGAGGGGGCTTAGAGCTCGCCCATTGCTTACCACTGGTTAGCTTCATTGTCACTCTCATTTACTTATTTGCTTGCTTCTCTTTGGTCCTCATGTGCCCCCTTCACTACTTATTCGTGTGTTTGTCCCTCCCCTGGAGCATGGTCTAAGAACTGCTTCCTTACCAGGTCCAATGTGTTGTGGCTCAGTGGTTGTTGCCCTGTTGTTTTTGTCCCATTGTTTCTTAGCCCTGTTGTTGCTGTCCCATTGTTTTTGCTTGGCCCATCGTGTTTTGCCCTGTTGTTGCCCTGTGGTTGTGTGCCCCATTGTTGCTTGTGCTGTCGTTGCTTGCCCCGTTGTTTACCCCACAGTAAACAAGTTTCAAAACGTAAGTGTTAAACTTTTATATCTGAGTCAGCTGTAGTTTACAGATTCTAACACTTGCATGGTCGAGTCATTCTTTCATCTCTAGATGTTGATATATTCCGCACCACTGTGTATTACAAAAACGTGTTATGCTATGGATCTGACACTGTGGTGGTGAACTCTGCACATCACCTGAGCAGGTACACAAGGAATGAAATCTTTTGTTTTACGCCAAAAGTATTCCACCCACCCCACCTCTCTCATATGTCTCATGCAAAGTCACAACCCCTCATGCACTGCAGTGCCTCCCTAGATGAGGGACTAACATCGCAATGGCACAACTAGCTGAAAGCAATACAAGGAAGCAGCCAACTCCAGGCTGGGAAACCGACAGCTGTACACTCACTGGACCCCCAAGCACTGGGCGCATAGGTGTTCACTTTTGGAAAACAAAACATTCACACAGGAAGCTGTACTATTTCTTCCACCATCTTCTGTACATAAAGAGAGCCTGCGACGTCTCTTATAAGACATAGAGTCCAAAACACTATGTAGGTTTGGAGGAGACAGACACTAGTGAGACAACATAGGTAAAGCTGGAGTTGTGCCGTTAGGACAGACATGGAGAGGTGGAGAGCAGAGGTGCCTCTCTGTCCGTCTGTCTGCAGCCTCCAAGGATGGATCAGTGGGCTGCCCCTTGTAGGAAATGCGGCAACTTAAAGTAAAACCATTGTCATCCTTATATCATCATCCTTACCTTACCAGAGTAACGTAAGACATGAGCAGAAAAGTGTTTGGAAATCAGAAGTATTTGTCAAGTAACTAAAACTCATTCAAAATGACCATGAGTAACCTAAATTACACTTGTAATTTACACATTTTTTTCCCATCTATGAATTAGTCTGTAAGAAAAGGTGCATGTTCCAGTCTTAGGTCAATAGGTCTTGCTATGCGAGATCTATTGGGTTTGTCAATGTTATTTTAGCCAACAGTCGTAGGATAAAACAACACACTGTCATCTCAAGCCACAGCCAGTACCTGTTCATCAACCGCTCCACTGAGATTCGAAGTCACCTTTATACAGAACCTAATCTGTCTTAGTTGCCATGTGTGTAAGTTTGGACTGAATAGTTTTGTTTTGGGTTATGTGATTGGATCAGAGGGACCAAAGGCACTCCAGTATTCCATTTTGAGTTTAAATCTAGAAAAATCTCTGTTTCAGTCAGATCAAATATGTCTCTTTTCTCAGCCTATCAAATCTGTGGGTCTGCATAAAGCCTACTATAGTATAATTCAGGCATGACTTCAACACAGAGTATCAACACAGGATGTGTTGTATATCATCCTTACTTTGTTTTTATTACCAGATGGAATGTAGATTGTAGGTATGTCGAATTTTCTACGTGCTTTATATTCTGGTTGTAGTCAGCAGTACCATTGTAGCTGCTGGACAAGACTGACCTGTTTCCTGCATCAAATAAAGAAGTCTACTTATTTGTATTCTCATATTGTGGTACCTATGCAACAATCATTGGCGATGGGTTGGCGGACGAATTTCAATGGAAGTCTTGAGTGGAACATGATTTTTCATCGTATTTCTACCTAATTGGAATATCTCCTTGCGCTGCGTCAATTACTAGCAAAGTGCAGAATCGGAAAACCTACGAAATCTATACAAAAGATTGTGGGAACTTTATTCGCAGTACGTGTACTCCATTTTATCATTTTAATGACTTGTGCGCAGTGTGGGACGTTGGTCTACTGCGTCAGATAAAAAAAAAAAGCTATAGTTAGAAAACGTACTGCCGAATTGTTCAAATTGGAAATCAGTGCACAAAGCACCTCACGTCCTGTGTTCTTTCATTCGAATACAGCGACTTAGAGGCGATCGTACGGTGCCCCTGAGTTACGCTGCTATTACGTATCCAACGTGAAGTGCAGTCACGCTCAGGTCATGCAACGTGACCCCAGGGGGCAGCCATTTTATTTTTTTACAATTTCCTTTCAATAAGCTTTGACAGCTCACAAACGATGCTGCTGTCATTGTAAAGCCGTCTTGAATCCGATTACCACCGCTTGAAGAATATAACAGGAAACAGGTGGGGAATATACTTTAATATCAACTTCAAGCAAAAATAAGTGACATTCTTATTAGAGATACACAATTGTACAATACTACACAGCATTGAACAACATTAATTAAATTCGCTTGATCAATTAAGCTATGGCTCAACAGAATTTCACAATAAATCCCCCACATAATTTTTGGGCATCTGGTCGTGAACCAACCATGAAGTGGGTGGAGTGGAAAAAGTATTTTGATAATTACATTTCAGCAATTCATGCAAATAAGATAATGTCTCCTGAACAGAAGAAAATAATTCTTTCATTGTCTTTAGGTCCAATTGGGTTAAAAAACTTACAATAGGATGCCTAAAAGTACTGTTACTGGTGATGCTAATGTATTTTTAATCGCCTTACAAGACCTTGACAAATACTTTACTCCAAAAGTTTGTATTGGAATTACAAGATACAAGTTCTTCCAATGAAAACAGCTTAAAGATGAAGCTGTGGATGATTTTGTGATGAGTTATAACGGGGAAGACCCTGAAAACTCTCTGACCAGGGTCAGTTAGGCAATTACGTATAGAAATGGTCAGAGTCTATTAGTTTACTAGGCATCAAATGTCAAACATAAACACAACATAACTTAAATCATAATAGTTCATAGATCCAGTGTGTATTTTATTCTCATACATAGATAACTGGATATTATATATACTTCATTAGGTACCCAAAAACATTGAGTTAAACAGTCATATACACAAGCATCTGTAAAGGCTGCACTTGATTTTACTGTGATTGTAACAGGATCACAACACCTTTACCCAGTCCTCACCTCTTTCCATCACACCCATTCCTTCTAACTACCTCCTTTCCTGTTCACTTTGAGCGCATTGTTTTTGAAGTATAATGTGAATATTATGGTATGTTACTTTACAATTTCAAGCTATCCTTATAATGAATCGTAAATGATATTTGCCTCTCATTCATGTGCATAAGATTAATTGACTTAAGAAATCAATGGATATGCTTGTGTATATGACTGTTTAACTCAATGTTTTTGGGTACCTAATGAAGTATATATAATATCCAGTTATAAAATACACACTGGATCTATGAACTATTATGATTTAAGTTATGTTGTGTTTATGTTTGACATTTGATGCCTAGTAAACTAATAGACTCTGACCATTTCTATACGTAATTGTGGATGATTTTGTGGCTGAACTAAAGAAATTAGCTATTGATTGCAAATTTGGCGCTAACCACGATGATTTCATTAGAGATCAGTTAGTTATGCACTGCTACAACAACACTATTCAAGAAAGGTTGTGGATAAATGAAGATTCACCTCTTGAGGATGTAGTCAACATTGTACGCAAAGCTGAAATGTCTGGTAGATGTGCAGATGAGCTCCAACAACCAGAAAAAAGTGGTAACAGTGTATGTAAGGGTAATTCACGGAAATTTGAACGGAAAAAAAATTTGATAACAAGTCTAAAACCAATTTTAATTATACAACTATTAACTCAGACTGAAGATGCTACCGTAGTGGCAGTAAAGAGCACTTTGCGTACAGTAAGTCATGTCCAGCTATAAAACAAAAGTGCACATATTGCGGTGTAATAGGTAATTTTGCCAAATTTTGCCGTAAAAAGAATTTTATAGTGAAATGTGTTCACGATAACAAAAGTTCAAGTAGTAGCGAAAGTGAAGAAGATTTTGAAAGAAAAGGAACTGTACTTAATTTACAGGAAAGGAAACTTGTACTGAATATTGATGAAAAGAACACCAAAGGGAAACCAGAATGCAACATGTCCATTGGTGACGTGAGAATAAATATTTATGGCGACCCAGGTTCTCCCTTCACGATAGTAAATGAGGATGTTCGGAGGTGTAAATTCAGAGACAAAATAGGCGAATATCTGTCTCCTTCCGATATAAACGCTGAAAGTTTTACTCGGGAGAAAATTGACATGATTGGCTACAGATGGTTGTCTTTCGCCTTCAAGGGAAGACGTGCACGTGGAAAACTATATGTGGCAAAAAATGGGTCATCTGTTTTAGGTTGGCATGACCAAGGTAATCTGCATATCATTTTGGATCCCAATAGTGCAGAAAAAGTTTTGGTAATAGATGATTGTACTTCTTTTGGCAAAGAAATAGAAAAGAAATTTCCACGAGTATTCAACGGACAATTAGGTACACTTAAAGGGTTTGAACATGAGATCATTCTTAAACAAGATGCAGCACCAAAAATACACAAAATGAGAATGATACCTATGATTTTACGTGAAGAAGTTGCAAAGGAACTAGAGAAACTTAAAGGATTGGATATAATTGAACCCATAAAGTCTTCAGACTGGATGTAGTTGCTCGACGCACTAATGGTAAAATTTGTTTGTGTGAAGACTTACGCCATGTTAACAACAATATACTTATTGACCATTTTCCTTTACCAAAAATTACAGAAATGGTGTCTTCACTTAAAGGGGCTTCGTGGTTCTCAACAATTGATCTCTCAAGTGCATACCACCAAATTTTGCTTTTAGAAAAATCCAGGAGAATTACAGCCTTTGTCACACCTTTTGGCTGTTTTCAGTATAAGCGGATGCCTTTTGGGATGGCATCGGCGGCAGCTGTATTTCAAAGACTGGTGTATAATTTGTTTAGGAAGGAAAAGATGATATTTTGGTTTTTGGCGAAAACAAAGAACAGCATAATGAAAAATTACATAAAGTTGTAAGCATTTTAAATGACAAGGGCTTATCTGTTGAGTTGAACAAATGTAAATTCAGAGAAAGGAATGTATCCTATCTAGGTCATATAATCAGTTAAACCTAAGCCAAGTTTATTCAGCGCTATTGTAAATGTACCATCTCCCAGTAACAAAGATGAGGTAAGGTCTTTTATGGGGATGGCAGAATATTGTGCAAAATTTATACCGAATTGTTCACAGAAAATATTTAATATCGGACAACTACTCGAAAAACACGCTACATTTTGCTGGGATTCGTTATGCGAAGAAGAATTTCAGTATATTAAAGAATATTTAGAGAAGGTTCCTCATTTATCTAGTTTTGACCCTAATCTAGACACTTACATCACAATGGATGCCAGTAATAAGGGTTTAGGAGCTGTCCTTTCTCAAAAATATGTTCAGGGTAAATATGCAATGATACTGTTTGCATCAAGATCAATTTCCCCAACTGAGGAGAAATATCCTATAATCGAAGGAGAAGCACTGGCTTGTGCATGGGCCCTGGATCATTTCAGAGCATTTGTTTGGGGGAAACCTATTGTTATCTGTAGTGATCATAAACCACTTATGAAAATACTTTCTACTAAATGTATCTCTTCTTCTTCTGCAAGGTTAGCAAGGTTATCAATGAGAATGAGAATGAAAGATTATATTTACAAAATTGTTTATGTACCTGGTAAAGAAAATTTAATTACCAATTTTTTTTCTAGACTTCCCCATCCTTTGGAGGTCTGTGAAGATGATCCTTGGAATGATTTTAAGGTGGCCTTAGTACATGATTCTGGCCCATTTGCTTTTAAGCTAAAAACTTGGATGGAAAAACTATTGGAACAAAAAGTTTTGTTGGAAGTTGTCAAGCACATGTCTGAGGGTTGGCCAAAGAAGGAAGTTTTGTCTAAGGAGTGTAAAATCTTTTGGGAGGTCAGGTATGAACTGTCTTTAGAAAATGATATTGTTTTTAGAGGTTGTAAAGTGATTCCTCCAGTGGGGATGAGGAATTGGATTTTGAGTTTGTCATGAAGGACATTTTGGTGTCATTAGAACGAAAAATATTGTTAAAGCATCTTTTTGGTGGCCTTCTATTGACAAAACTATTGAAGCTTTTGTGAATGAGTGTCCTGTTTGTTCTTCCTCAGATAAAACCTTTTGCACCTTATGATCACCCATGTTGGAGGCAAATGTTCCTAACCAGCCTTGGGAAAATGTTGCCATTCATTTTATGGGACCAGTTGGTGAGTCTCATGAATTTATTCTTGTTTTAATGGATTTATTTACCAAGTGGCCTATTATAGAGATCGTGAGTAAGGCGGATACAGATACAATATTGGGATTTTTAGATCAGGTATTTTTATCGGAAGGTATTCCAGTCACGCTTCTGAGTGATAATGGGGTACAAGTTACATCCTCAGCTGCACAAACTTACTTTAAGAGAGTATGACTCAAACATAAAACAACGGCACTGTATAATCCCAGTGGCAATGGAAATGTTGAAAGATTCAACCGTGTGTTGAAAGGAGCAAATCAAGGGGCTATGTCAAATGGAACTTATTGGAAACTGGCTGTAATGAAAGCTCTGTGGGCTTACAGAATAACAAAAAATTAAGTAGCAGGTATATCACCTTTCATAATGTTGAGAGGTAGATCTCCTAGGTGTAAATTTAATCCTGTTTGGTTAAAAGATTCCTCCGTTCAGGAGTGTTCTCCAGAATTAGTTAAGGAAAAACATAAAGAAAATAAGACTAAAAGCAAAATGTATTATGATCATCACAATTGTGTGAAGGATGTTTGTATCAAAGTTGGTGATTGGGTAAAAATAAAAAAACCTACAATAGTTGTTAAAGGTGTTAGTCGTTTTTTTTAACCTGAAAAAGTAATTGAAGTATTGAAGAATGCGGTTTGCCTCAAAAATGGTAAAGTATGGAATTTAAAAAGAGTTGTTTTATGTAAACAAAGTCAAATTGAGAATAAGTCCAAATCTGATATTGCCATTGAGTCTTTGTGGTCTAAAGATATTTGTGTGGCTCCAGTTGATGTTCCACTCTTGGTAAGTGATTGTAATGTTAATGATCACAATATTGAGACTTTGTCTGGAACTAGTAACATTATCAATGACGAATGTACTACTGTAAATAGGAAATGTATAAGGAACAAACACTTACCAGGTTGGCTAAAGGATTCCGTTGTTGGGTAAACATAATATTTTTTTTAATATTTTCTTTTCTTCCTTCTTTTCTCCTTAGGTGATAGTTGTAGTTGGTAGATTTAAGTTACATGTTTAGGATGCTTATGCATGTTTAGGTTGTACTAGATTTACGAATTGTTTTTTTTTTTGTGAAAACGGGGATGTGTTGTATATCATTCATTGTATTTATGTTATTGTAAAGAGGGTGATGTGTTGTATATCATCCTTTCTTTGTTTTTATTACCAGGTGGAATGTAGATTGTAGGTATGTCGAATTTTCTATGTGTTCCTTTATTTTCGTTGTAGTCAGCAGTACCGTTGTAGCTGCTGGACAAGACGGACCTGTTTCCTGCATCAAATAAAGAAGTCTACTTATTTGTATTCTTGTATTTTGGTACCTCCGCAACATATTCAGGGGAGGTATATTGCCAAATGCCCTAAGGCTACAAGGAACTTAAACTGGGAGAACATAATGGACTATCACATATCTTATCTAGAGGACTGTCAGATCTTAGGGCAGTAGATTCTGTTAAAGAAGTCCGAGTGTGGGTGCAGCTTTCCCCTAAGGGTATGAGATTATAAAATGAGAAAAGAACCTGACCTAAGAAGGTAATTATCCTTCGTTGTGGGGCAACTTCTCATAAGAAGCACAGTGGACATTCATTGACATCTTGATAGAGGTCCTGAGGACCATAGCTTGAAAGGAGGCCTGACATAAATGGAAGAAGATGCCAGCATGAGCAAAGGAACCTAATATACATTGGAGGGGATCTAAGCAAGGGTGAGGCCGATTATCATTTAGGGAAAAGAGTACTCTCATATGGGAGGTATCCGAACATAATGGGGATGATGTTTGGTATAGCCTGCTATTTGGGGTAGCAGGCCTTCACAGAATAACTGACCCTGATTTAAAGATCAGTCATGTCATGGTTACACACAGAGCCTGGTCTAGATGGAAAAGGGTGCCACCAGCAAGATGAGCCTAATAAAAGGGTAGAGGCCCCTATCATATGTCTAATATAAGCGGAAAAGAGCCCTTGCATGAAAGAATCTGTATCATGTGAGAAGAGGGCACTGACGTCATAGACAAAGAGGACCCAAGGGACAGAAAGATGGAGCAGGAGGATAGAGATACTTATATATGAGGCAAATACTTCTAATCTGGGGAAAACATGGTCTTAGGGGGAGAAGGCCATAACCCAAAGGCAGACAATGATCTTAAAGGAAGAAGTCCATTACAGCTCTAAGGGACAGCAGATTTTACACAGGGAGAGAACCTCTCTGAAGTATAAATACACCTAACCTATGGACAGATTGTAAACTGTGGGGTAGACAACCCTAACCTGCAATAAATGGCTCTCACAAAGGACTGCATGGCTGGTATTCAAAGACTTTAGTAACAGCTTACTATGTCTGTAGATACGGCGGCCATCAGTGGCAGACACAAACAGCTTAATTAGGATGAATTTGCAGGAAGGAACATAACCTTACAGAGAGAGGAATGGCGGTGGAGAGGACAGCAGAATATTGTGTATGGGTGCCTCAAACATAGTCTTTCTTCTCAAGGATGGGTAATCTAAGGACCCCAATAGCCGAGATCATTACAGTGATAAATAAAACACTACACTTGCTCCAACCCTACGTTATGCCATGTTCTCTGAAATGTACTTTATTTTGTGTGCTCTGCTGAGTGTTTAATTTAAAAGGTAAGCCATGTACTTTAGTTTGCAGGCACTGTAAACAAATCCGTTTTATGAAATACAAGTGACTTGTATTTCTGTTAAGCAACATCTACTGCTGAGAAATGAATTAAAGGCATCCATTTTCAGCAATCCACGTTTCTTGCTGTAATGTCTGAATTTTTTTCTACAATAGCTGCTAACTTATTATACACTGCTGAGCAATTAAAGACCTCAGTTTCATGCTAGCCTCATTTCCTGCCTGAGTGTCTACGTTTTGTTTTTGTGTGTACAAGGCAGTGCTTAATTTGTAAAAAAAAAAAAAAAGTGCCAGGGCTCTTGTCAAGGCCACTGCAGCTTGCAGCACACATTGCCCTTGCCATTGGGCCAGTGATAGTAATACCACAACTACTAACCATTGCACTCCTACAAGTGTGACAGTTTAGACTTTTGCAGGCACCCAAAGCTATAAGAATAGCTTCGGTGACAGGTAATAGTCATTTCTAATGTATATTGAATAAATAATTAACTGTTGTTGTTATCTCTAAATTAGCTAGGCATCTCCATCTTGTGGTGGCAGACTATCTCAAGCACCTGTGTTAACAATTAAGGGCCAGTGCTGAGCACCGGAAACCACTGGTACAATGACTGCTGGCTAACTAAAGAATTATGTTTCCTGACCCTATTTCCTGCCAGAGACTGTCTTCTGATTGGCAGGCAGCACTCTCCATGTATACAGCGGGCTATAAATACCACGTTCAAATTGTGGGCTCCCACTTGACTTTGTTAATCCATCCGTCTGCCTGTGACAAGAGCAATCCATACCCTGTATACTGGAAGCTGGGGGTTTGCAACATCTCTTGGAATCCCGTCCCTTCGAGATGTCTTTCTACAACCTTGAACCCAGGAACCTGGTTGTTCACCAGGCGCCACCGCATCTCCCTCACCTTGACTATGACAATCATTCTCTTTCTGCAACTCTACACTCCAGCTACTTTGGCCCATAACACGGACCACAGTTGAGTGCACTACCCGGGTGCCTCTCACTTTTTTTCAATGACACCCTTACAATTTGAATTTAATTGAGGACGTTTTAGCAGAAGAAACAGACCCCAAAGTGGACTCAGATATCTTCCTATCATTCTTGTTTGATATTTTCTCAAGGACTAACACCCAAAAAACTCTATTATTTGCCGAAGTCTAATTTTCTCTTAAGGAGAGTAGAAGGGTAAATTTAATGGTGGTCTCTGCAGGTGAAGTTAGGGATTGTGGATATAAGCAACAAATAACTAAGCAGGGGGGGACAAGAAAGGCATATTCAAGCTAACTAGAAAGCATTCATGTATGGTTGCCTAAACTAATTATGCTCTTTTGCACAGAGTCCCTCTACTTGCAGAAGGAGTATGTCTTACCACTAGAACTTGCAGGGTCCTGCGCAAAAGGATCAACACATATCACACCGATCACTCTTTCCATAGGAGCTTCAGGTACAGCAGAACCATCACTCTCCCTCTTACTCTTTTTCTCTCTCCAGATTCAGTGATTGCTGTCAGTCATCTCTTCTAATATTAAGGATTAACCTCAAGGGGAAGTGGCTCAAGATCTTCGCTTCCAAAGAAGTCTAGGAAATTCAAATGAGTGGCCCTTGGTGAGGCATCCCATTGTCTGCAGTAAAAAATGTAAATTTTACAAAATGCTTGAAATTCTAACACAGCCAAATGGTGAAAGGACTAAGAAGGCAAAAGACAAACAAATTACCATGGGGTTCGAAGCTCCTTCTCTTGCTATTCTCCATACTGTAAATTCTGCATAGTGTCGAACAAGGTCATTTTTCAGAATATTGTTAGCAAATATATTGTCTGACAGAAATTTGGTTTTTGCTCACTACACCATTCCAGTTTGGACCCAGCCATATGCAAACCCGTCTTGACCCTTCTCCCCATGGGAACAGTCCAGCCCGAACTGCTAGGGCAGGTCCTCCTTGACCAGAAACAAGTATTCTAGGACCAGTTTGGGGGTATCGCCCCATATCAGCCAAGATAGCCTGAATTAAGTTGCATGGCGAGCATAGAACCCATGTCTGGGCATACCTGTCCCACTTGGAGTGACAATTGCAAAAGAACAATTGATGGACAGAATGCTGAACAATGTCAAACACTCACCTCCAGTCAGAGATCTAGGCCTAAATCCATTGGTTTTTTTCTCACCGTGCCATTCCAGCATGGACCCAGCCATATACAAATCAGCCTTGACCCTGCTCCCCATGGGAACAGTCCAGCCCGAAATGTCAGGCCAGGTCCTCAGTGGAACAGAAACAAGCATCCAAGGACCAGTTTCGGAATATCACCCCTCGTTAGCAGGATAGTTTGAATCCAGTGGCAGGACATACCCGTACCACTTGGGGTGACAAATGAAATAAACAGTTGATGGACAAAATGCTGAACAATATCAAACACTCACACCCAGTCAGAGATCTGGGCCTAAATCCATTGTTTCTTGGCCACCACTCCATTCCAGTTTGGATCCAGACGTAGGCAAATCTGTTTTGACCCTGCTCCCCATGGGAACAATCCAGCCCGAACTGCCAGGACAGGTCCTCCCTGGACTGGAAACACGCATCCTAGGACCCATTTCAGGGTATCGGGTCTCCTTAGCATGGATAACCTAAATCCTGTGGCATGGTGGGTGAACAACACTTACAACGCAACTTTTACAACGTAGTTCCTTTACAACGTGGTATTTACAACGCAAACCATTACAACGCATTGCGCTGGGGGGCGCCCTAGGATAGGGAATAGATTTAATTTACTATCCAAAACCTTCCCTACTATCCACGGGGACTGGAGTTGGAATAGTAAATTAAACTATTCACTATCCAGCGCCCCAAAGCACTATGCCTTGTAATGGTATGCGTTGTAAAACTCGCGTTGTAAAAGCATGCGATGTAAAAGCATGCGTTGTAATGTCATACATCCGGCATGGCGAGCACAGGTCCCACGTCTGGGCAAGCCCGTCCCCGGGGTGAGAAATGTAAACAGAACAATTGATGGACGGAATGCCGAACAATGTGAAACACTCACCCCCAGTCCGAGAGCTGAGTCTAAACCCATTGTTTTTTTGCTCACCACGCCATTCCAGTTAGAGAAAAAAATCTATGGATTGAAATGCGGCTCCAAGTAATTACCAGTGGCTGAGACTAATTCAAGCATTCCACCCATCACTTTTTTGTGTGTATTTTATGAAGCTCCTCAGTCTTTCAGGTCACATGGAGCACACCCAGTGACATGGCATCTCACCGTCCTGCCTTGAGAGTGACAAGGATACCATTTTTAACATGTGTCCTTACATTTCATGAAGTAATCGGATGGTTTTGTTAGCTATTCACTTGGGTGGATGTGGCCACTTTTCTTTCAGGGTGATGATCTGGCTCATCATCGTACCTTGATTCAGTTGCATTGATTGTGCAAGTAGTATGACTATTGGTGGACTAACAATATTCTTTGAAGTGCAATGCGCTGCAAGTCACTTGCTTATCTACAGTGGTTATAGTCAGCATTTCTCCTTTTTAAGCCAATAATTATAAAAATGTACTGCCGTATCTTGAGTATGGATTTAGCATGTTTGCAGCACCCAGACACCCGCCTTAATGTCTTAGGTAGAAACTTGACTTTGGGAATTAACATTGTGCTTCATTTTCTCATTGGCCTGCTGGTCTGTCCTGGGCATAGCTAGTTCTTTAGCCGATCTCAGTCGGTGGTACATCTGGGGGCTCTGACTTTATGATAAAGAATGAGTGTGGTCGAACATTGGCCAGCTAGGCTGTGCTGTATATTTCAATATGTGAGTGGAATCATGTTCAGTACTTGTTATACTAGTTTATGTTCCGCTCTGCTAGATTTAGACTCTTTTTGAGTGTGTACCTGTAATCCTCAATCATGCCAGTTAACTGAGGCAATAGCAGCATTATCTTCCAATATTTGGAGTTTAGATGGGAGGCAAATTCAAGAAACTCATGATGTTTAGAACGGGGGATCATTATCAGTTTTTCTGGGATTCCCCACTCTACAAAGATGTTTTCAAATATAGGAATTAATGACTTCACACTGATTGAAGATACCTGCTTGCTATTGGTAATTGTGGGTCTTTCTCCATCACTTCAAACATATTTTCCTGACTTGAGTAGTCCAAATAAGTCAATAGTGATGTTGTGCCTTGTTCCTACAGGAAGGGACACCTGCAGTGGCAAGGATTTGTCTCCTTGTCTGACAATATGGCATTAATGAGAGACTTTCCAGTCTGTGGAAACATACTTAGTCCTCCAGGGTTCTCTTGATCACTACAAAACCTCTGTGTCCTACATGTGCCAGCTCAAAGGTTTGTCCTTTGAATGTTTCAGCTATGACAATTCTTGTATCTTGCAGCAGACTGCCACACACAGTTACTACTAGCTTGCCTTGGAAGGCTTTGGGCTGGGAGAGATTTCTCGTCAATGTGTTACTATCAACCATTGTTCGTCTTTTTCTTCACTTTTCTAATGGTTCAGTCAGTTTGAATTGCTTCATAATTGATTTGGAGGAGCAGGGATTGTGTAGTCCTCAGCAACCACATTTCACACCCTCTTTGACACCAGTAGGTTTCGACACACTTGTGAATTCTTGTAGGCAAATCCCCCATTGTTCAATTTGACTTGTAATATTGGGTCTCAAGTTTCCAAATATTGTCAGAAGAGCTTGATGATCCATGACATTGGTGAGCTGCTTTCCAGAGATAAAGATGTGATAGTGTTCACACACCCACACTTTTGTCACACTCTGCTTTTCAAGTTGTAAGTAGGCCCGCTCAGTGTCAGTGAGGATTCTACAGCTGTTGCATAAAACTTGTCGGCAGTAATCCCCTTTGAGATGTTGCACCAAACTGGCTCACAAAATTACTGGACTGTGATTTCAGTGCCTAGTGGTGGGATAAAATACGCCATGTTGGTGGCACTATTCAGTAGCGTGGCAAGGATGCCATGGGCCCTGCTGCAAGCAAGGAAAATGGTTCCTTTCATTAGTGTTGGGTAGTGAAATACAGCACTAGCAGGCTTCAATGGGCACTGCACCTGCCGCACCAATGATAGCTACACCCCTGGCACTGTTGACTTATCTCTTGACATGCATGTTCACACTCCCTAATCCAACCAGGTGCACACCCTCACTTGATCAGTTCTCTAAGGGCACTGCGGATTGTGGCAAAGACCTTTAGGTATCTTGAGCAGGAACAAGCTATTCCCCGAAGAAGACCAAATATCAGTGATATCAATGCAGTCCAGTGTTTTGTTCAGACCCTTGAATCTGTCTGGAAACATTCCTTTATCTAAAATATGTCTGTAATGTGTTTGGTGGTCTTTATGGAACTCACATTTCCCAGAGTTCAGAATCTAGATCTTAATTGTGTTATTGCCTGGAGGATCCAAATACTAGAACATCAGTTTAGTGCATTGGCATTGGGTCTGAGCCCTCTTCTGTAAGCTGCTTGGAATGTCTCCAATGTTGATGGCATGCTAAAGTTCAGTCTTTTGAATCAGATTAGTCCAAAATGCATTGAGAATACTGTGATATACCTGGAGTCTTTGTGTAGCTAAAGTGATGATAAACTTTGTTAAGGTCTAATTTAGACAATATCTTAGCCCTATTCTGGAGTCTCTATATGCTGCTTATGTGAGGTCCTCTGTTATTCTCATTCTGTGGCAGTTCTGGGTGTCCTCATGTTGACACACAGGCATGCCTTGCCTCCGTTTTTTTCTTGGTTGTTCCTTGTTATTCAGTAGTTTTGCTAGTTGCAAGGAGCTCCAAGCAATTCCTCTTTTACTGCTTTTTGTAAGTTAAACAGAACTTTTGTGTTGTGGTGAGCCACCAGTTAACTGGCATATTTATATTTTATGTACAGGTGTACCTCAAAGACTTTCATTTTCCCTAGTGCTGCATCTATATCATGGGCGGGTCTGTGTGCATGAGTGTGACGGCGTTACGTTCGAGCCACATCTGCGCTCATGATTTCATACAATTCAGGAGCCCTGACATCGAGACATGGGCATGAGGATTTCCCTTGCGCTCATGTCTCGGTGTTGTTGTTCAAGTACCTGGGCACACCATGTAGGGCACAAAGTTTGTTGTAGTTTAAAAACATGTGGTGAATCTATATATATATATATATATATATATATATATATATATATATATATATATATTACCTACTGGCGGTCGCCAGTAGGTATATATAGTTAGGATTTTTTCTCTATGGGATTTTTGAAAATTCTATGTCTAATAACTTTGGCGTTTGTGGACGGAATTGGCTGAAATTTTCAGGTAAATGGAACATTTTGTTTCTGAGCAGCCCCATAAAATTTGGGGGGGTTTCGTCAAGGGGGGGCCGAGAAAAAAGGGGGGTCCCAAAACGTGTTTTTAACATTGAGTTTTCCATAGGGCGGTTGGCCTCACTTTTAGCCCGAACGGCTGAATGGATTTGCACGAAACTTGGCAAAATTGTAGGGACTGGTAGCCCGATGTGCCTTTGCTAGGTCTCAATATATGTGCTCCAGTGGATTTTGAGAAATTAACGTTCAAAAAAAGATATATATCTGTAACAGCGGACCGGGCAGCGCTCCAGTTCGCGTACTTTTCGCGTTACGGAGCTTTGTGAAGCGAAGCTGATTGGTTCTCCGGCGTCTGTAAACATTCCAAACAGTCCGTAGCGGCCGCCATCTTGTCTCTCGGTAGGATCGAGAGACAAGAGGAGGCCAAAGCAAAGGGGCAAATGACCATAAGGGGGCATAGTAGATCCTCCCTGACCCCCTAGGTTTGATGTGGAGGTTTTAAAAGGGCCCCGCGGGGCAAAAAAAAAATAATAATAATAGTCGAACGGCTGAATGGATTTGCACGAAACTTGGCAAAATTGTAGGGACTGGTAGACCGATGTGCCTTTGCTAGGTCTCAATATATGTGCTCCAGTGGATTTTGAGAAATTAACGTTCAAAAAAAGATATATATCTGTGACAGCGCTCCGGGCAGCGCTCCGCTTCGCGTACTTTTCGCGTTACGGAGCTTTGCGAAGCGAAGCTGATTGGTTCTCCGGCGTCTGTAAACATTCCAAACAGTCCGTAGCGGCCGCCATCTTGTCTCTCGGTAGGATCGAGAGACAAGAGGAGGCCAAAGCGAAGGGGCAAATGACCATAAGGGGGCATAGTAGATCCTCCCTGACCCCATAGGTTTGATGTGGAGGCTTTAAAAGGGCTCCGCGGGGGTTTTTTTTGGTGGGGTGCGCCCGGTTAGCGTAACAGGAAGCGGACTGGGGAGCGTACTACAAGGAAACAAGAATGATTGACTTTTAACTTATTGTATGTTTATAGACTTTTTTTTACTTTTTTTTCTGCTGAGTGACGTCTCGGCCTATCTCCATGGGATGCAGTCCCTACCATCTCGGCGTTTAAGCCCAGGGGGACCGGTAGTGTGGGAGAGATAACGTCTGTTAACGTTCGATTCGAAGGAAATCAGGAAGTGTTGAAAAACATTGTCTGCGCCATCTTGCCTTTTTTCAAATGCAACACTTTTGTCGTGCACGGCAGCCATTTTAGATGCCTTGACCAGACCCACTCTCTGCACGCTGTCGATCCTTAGCATGGCTCCCCACCCTCCCAAGCATCTCCCCCAGGCACTGGTCACCCCCGCTCTCTGTCTTATGCATGGGCAATAAACCTCCCCCCATCTGCGCTGCTCTTCCCTGAGAATCACACTCTGTGCCCGCCCGACACTTCCCTTTCGCCCTATTCACTACCGCACCCTCTGACACTCCTCTTCCTCTGTGTCCGATTGTCCAGGCCGGTCCCAGGCTATCAGGAAGCCCTGCAGATGTACTTTATGGCCCCAGCTGTAAAGAATCACCCCTCTTCAAAGGAGTTACAGTAGATCAAGGCCCCCACCCGATGAGATCCGTCACACCACACGCGTTCCTACTATCTGAAAACCATCCTGTATTGTGATTGGGGAGGGGACCGAGCCTGAAGCGGAAGATTCCAGGGATGCCCCTTTGTACATCAAAGTTTTTACAATTATGTGTCACATTAAAAATATATAGCACTCCAACAAAGTAGTAGGATTATAAAACTTTAATAACTTATAAATATAAACAACGCAACAAAAACAGTAAAAACATTTAAAAAAATTTAGGAAAAAAGAAGGAACAATGGTCAGTAGCGGTCGGTTGTGCGAATAGTCCCAAGGCAGCACAACGTCCTGAGTTCTGGACGGCACCCAGGTGATGTTGCCTGGGTGCCGCACTGGTTTTGGGTATCCTACAATGCTGCTCCGAATAACGGCGTGGGGCGTCCCGGGGGGTGGCTCGTCAGTAGCGGTCTGTTGTGCGAATAGTCCCAAGGCAGCAGAACGTGCTCAGATGTGGATGGCACCCAGGTGATGTCAAGTAAGTTGCCGCACTGGTTTTGGTATCCCACAATGCTGCTCCGAATAACGGCGTGGGGCGCCCCGGGGGGGGGGGTGAGGCGGCGTGAACGGGCCTCCCCAGGTGGAGGCTCGTCTGCTGTAGTGGGGCGCCCCTTTACCGTTTCAGTTGCCATTCCGCCCGCTTTTGGTACACTGTGTCAAAATCCGCCATTCAGCTGAGTTGCGCCCACTCTTGCGGTGCAGCGATAGGCGGCTGCCACAGGACTCTCAAAATGGCGGCAGGCTCTTTCCTTTTTGGGCCTGGTCCACTGAAATGGCCCTGGGACACCTTGGAAATCGGACGCTTGTCTGCTAGGTCTTGGACCCCATCTCGAAAGCGTCCCCTCAGCCTTGAGGATTCTACAAAAGTCTTGGGGGCCCCCGACTCCTGCAGGCTTCCGGTGGGGAGCGGCTGCCATGATTGCTCGCGGAATGACCACGACGGAGCCACGAGATGGTGGTGCTCTCATGCTGACGCCAGCTTCAGTCTGAAACATCCAGAAACAAGGTGGGGCTTTCATCGTTTGGGAAAAAAAAAAGTTTTCATCCAATGAAAAGTGTTATTTTTAGGTCATATGATCAAGCCTTCCATCATTAGGAAACCAAAAGTAAAATGAACCAATGAAAAGTTTTATAAACAAGTCACATGACCTGTTATGCGGCATAGGGTATAAAAAGCGTAGAAAATCCGTTGGCACGTGAGGCGGCGTCAGTAGCGGACCGATGTGCGAATAGGCCGAAGGCAGCACAACGCGCCAAGATCCGGATGGCACCGAGGTGGTGTCTAGCAAGTTGCCGCACTGGTGTGGCCATCCTACAATGCTGAAAGTCGGCGTGGGGCGCCCCGTTGGCCTGTGAGTTCGCGTCAGTAGCGGACCGATGTGCGAATAAGCCGAAGGCAGCACAACGCGCCAAGATCCGGATGGCAACGAGGTGGTGTCTAGCAAGTTGCCGCACTGGTGTGGCCATCCTACAATGCTGAAAGTCGGCGTGGGGCGCCCCGTTGGCCTGTGAGATGGCGTCAGTAGCGGACCGATGTGCGAATAGGCCGAAGGCAGCACAACGCGCCAAGATCCGGATGGCACCGAGGTGGTGTCTAGCAAGTTGCCGCACTGGTGTGGCCATCCTACAATGCTGAAAGTCGGCGTGGGGCGCCCCGTTGGCCTGTGAGATGGCGTCAGTAGCGGACCGATGTGCGAATAGGGCCAAAGGCAGCGCAACGCGCCAAGATCCGGATGGCAACGAGGTGGTGTCTAGCAAGTTGCCGCACTGGTGTGGCCATCCTACAATGCTGCGCCGAAAGTCGGCGTGGGGCGCTCCGTTGGCCTGTGAGTTTGCGTCAGTCAGTGGGGGTTGTTTGAGGATCTGACTGCATTGGAAAGCAATGTGATGCTGTGCGTCGCCCCCAAGATGAAGGTTCCTCGGCTGCAGTGGGGCGCCCCTTGGTGTTTCACTCGCTATGCAGCTGAGTTGCGTGCGCACTTGCGGCGAATAGGCCGAAGGCAGCACAAAAATGTTTTCTGAATAGAAGACACCACAAGGCGCTGAGATTCGGTTGGCACCGAGGTGGTGTCTAGCAAATTGCCGCACTGGTGTGGCCATCCTACAATCCTGCTCCGAATAACGGCGTGGGGTGCCCGAAGGGGGGGGGGGAGGCGGCGTGAACGGGCCTTCCCAGGTGGAGGCTCGTCTGCTGTAGTGGGGCGCCCCTTTACCGTTTCAGTTGCCATTCAGCTGAGTTTCAGCTGCTCTTGATGCTACAGCGACAGGCGGCTGCAACAGGACTCTCAAAATGGCGGCCTGTTCTTTGGATTTGGGCCTGGTCCACTAAAATGGCCGTGGGACACCTTAGAACTCGGACGCTCGAATTTTTTTTCCTTTCCTCTACATGCAAAAAAGGTAAATGCCCGGTACGTTACCTGCCTCGTCTGCCACGATGTAGCAGAGGAACCGAAAAAAAATATAGTTATGGTAACTATACCATGCATCGTCATATGGAGAGGTGGCACCGATTAATTATAGTGCTGCACAAAAGAGAGATTTGGAGGAGAACCCCCGACCTGCCAGTACATTCACCAAAGAAGTGGCACTGACAGCATCAGAGGCAAGGGAAACGGTCCCAAATATTTAGAAGAACTTTGGAAAGATTAAAATGACATGTTTAGATTGTGGCAAATTAATTTCATGTGGACAGATGAGTGTTACTCTAATAAATACAGCATATGAACATAATCATAGTCGATGGTTGGTAGAGACATTTTGACTATATCCTGGACCTGCCCGTCCTCGCCCAAAATGGCGCCGGAATAAATGGGACTCGTAACTCCTTGTTGTGTACTGGTTGCTGAACCTTGAAATCACGAGATACGTATGCAGTTTTGAAGCACATGGCGGGCGGGGACGAGAATTGATTGAATATTTCGACATCCCTATTGATATTAAGTTCTGATGTGTTATTGATTACTGTACTATTGAAAGTTCGAATTAACGTCACCCATGGTACTTGCCCGCAAATGTATATCTAGATAATTTTATTGTAACTGGCTCTGTCGTATTTTAATTATAAAATGTACGTCCACCGATTCCGCAACTGTTAGACACCTTAGTTCTTGAAACCTAATGGCCCGCCCGTTACGTTCCTCTACAGTGTAAATGTCTACTCATCATATATGATTACAGTTTGCTCCGTGGCCGGCCCACGTGGTTATAGGCCCGTATTTGTATACTGACATTTTCACAATAAAGGTTTTTAAAAGAAAACATGGCAGTAGTATTTACATTGGTAAAGTTTTTAATAATAGTCACTGTTTTAGAATCAGTAAAAGGCAAGTGAAATAAAGCAGTCCAATTACATGAAGGGTAAAAGGTATAATACGCAGGAACGCAGTAAAGATAAATGGTCAAGGGCTGTTGTGTTTCTACTTCTGCAACATAAAGTGATCGATAAGAATCTGATATTCAGGCGTATCGGCGACTAAGACAGCAGGCCGAGCGTCTCTTTTGCTCAACGGCTCCGTCATGGGACGAAGAAACGCCCTTTTTCTCGAAAAAGGAATATATTTTACTTGCAGGACAGTTGTAAATTTTCCGGGAAAGTACATTAGCCTGGAACATTATAACATATGTTTAAGAAAAAATAATGTCCGAAAGTAATAAAAAGCGTAATTTTTAGGTCATATGACCAAGCCTTTCATCATTAGAATAAGAAAAGTAAAATGAACCAATGAAAAGTTTTATTAACAAGTCACATGACCTGTTATGCTTACGTTACGCGCTGCGCGCCGCGCGCCGCGCCCCAGATCGCTTCCGGGAAGCTGCGCTTCGCGCACCGGAGCACTTCCGGATGCGCTAACGCGGCGCGTCATATGACGCATGACGCGACAACGCAGGTCCAGAATATAGTCAAAATGTCTCCACCAACCAGCGGTCGGAACACAACCCCTTTCAGCAGGCTAAATAGTTCTGTTAAATGACAACAGAAGGGACAGGCAACAAGAACCATCAGTCAAAGAGGGGAGGGCAAGTTCTTCTCTACCGGGTCACGTTGGGGCGCTACCGGAACTGATCGAATTGGTAGTCTAAAGTGTTTCTGGATGTTTCAGACTGAAGCTGGCGTCAGCATGAGAGCACCACCATCTCGTAGCTCCGTCGTGGCCATTCCACGAGCAATCATGGTAGCCGCTCCCCACCAGAAGCCTGCGGGAGTCGGGGGCCCCCAAGACTTTTGTAGAATCTTCAAGGCTGAGGGGACGCTTTCGAGAATGGAGCGCAAGCCCTAGCAGACAAGCGTCCGAGTTCCAAGGTGTCGCAGGGCCATTTTAGTGGACCACGCCCAAATCTGAAGAGCCGGCCGCCATTTTGAGAGTCCTGTGGCAGCCGCCTATCGCTGCACCGCAAGAGCGGGAGCAACTCAAGTACATGGTGAGCGAGACGCTGTAGTCAAAAGAGCAGGCGGTAAACAGCTGAATAGCGGAAGAGGCACAGTGTAGCAAAAGCGGGCGGAATGGCAACTGAAACGGTAAAGGGGCACCCCACTACAGCGTGTCTTTAGGTAAAAAAGCGGATTGTGGGACAAGGTCAAGAATGGAAGAGTCACCAAAAGGCAAAAAGTTCCGCTTGACCCCGGGAGCCGGCCACCTATGTCGGGGGCGATCTCAGGCCACACCAGGGCAACACGACTTGCGGAGGGGGCCGGAGCCAAGGGCCCCCTCCGAGTCCGCGCCATGACACCGTCCCTCGGGGGCCTCCGTCAAGCGGTTCAGGGTGGCACCGCATCACATTGTTTTCAAATGCAGTCACGTCCTCAAACAGCCCCCACTTACATTGAGAATAGTGAAGCTGTAGCAAGTGCAAATAGGCTTCAGACAGTGTTACAAGCACTCCTCAAAACTTTGAATTATCAGAGTGCATGAGTTTCATGCTCGATCGATTGAGCTAACCGGATCGGGCAACAAAAAGTATAAAATAGTTATGTAAATAGTTATTTAATAAAATGTTTTACCCTGTTACTTTGCTGGTGTGTTGTATATATTTGTAATATTTGCATAGAGTTTATCGGTATTTTGGGCGGGGTGGGTGGCGGAGCCGAGCTGTCTTGCAGCCATCATGGTGTGGAGCTCAGTTCATCTCACTAGTTTCGTATTTCTCATGAGGGGTTGTTCCTAATGTTTCTATTTTAGCGAGGTCAAAAAGAGATCCCATTAGTGGCCTACTGATTTTGCTCGATTCCTTTTGTTTTTTTACACGATTTTTCACTATCTGCAAAGACTAAACAGAGTATTGCGACTCTGTGCTTGTTTGTAAATAGAGAATGAACCAAAGAGAACCAATTCTAAAACAGTAAATGCTTGGATAACAATCAATCAAATGGAGAGAGAAGCAGGCACGACGGATTACAACGGGGGCAAAGGCCTGCGTTAACTACCCTTCACTATCTGCAAAGAGAGAGTACTCCTAATAGAAATGAGGGGGAGGGGGGGCAGCATTCAAAGCAGATCAGTGTGCATAAACACGAAAATGTTTTTACTTACCACGTACTTGACATTCGACAGCTTATGATATTTGCTATTAAAAAAACATTGAAATTCACTGAAAAAACCATAGGTTAGAGACCATATATAGTTAGGAATTAGCATTTAAAAAACCTTGAAAATTCACTGAAAAAACCATAGGTTATAGACCATATATAGTTAGGGATTAGCATTAAAAAAAACTTATTTTACTCACACAAAACCATTGAAATTCCATATATAGTTAGTTGCACTAACTATATATCGCGCACCCGCAATCCACTGCTGATGATGTCACATATTACATCATTCATGACATGGTCAGTGACATCACTGATGACATCACTGATGACATCTCAAATGACATCACTGATGACATCACTGATGACATCTCAAATGACATCACTGATGACATCTCAAATGACATCACTGATGACATCTCAAATGACATCACTGATGACATCACGGATGACATCTCATTTGACATCAATGACCACATCACTGATGATATCATTCATGTGACAATACAATGCATCTCCTCACACTTTAATATAACCTCTGTTACACCCAGTGTTAAATACAGAGTATAATTTTTGAAACCATTGACACACCAATACTAGTTACTACATACGCACTCAGTGATTCCTATGTTTACACACACATTCACTCATTCACCCATACAATCATTCATACATACAATCACTCATCTTTACAACACTATCATATGCACTCATACACCTATACAGACTCTCACACTCTGTCCATGGAGTTACTCACACACCTAGTCAGTCCTGTAAAGAATCAATCACACTTCCATTTTCTAATCTATACAGTTAAACATAGAGCACCTTACATTTTGAAACATATACTAACACGTACTTACTCTCTTATACAATCATTGATACAAGTACACATTGATCTGCACAGAGTCACACACCTCCCAGCCAGCCACACACACACTCAGTCTCCCATACAAATTTGGGCAATCAATCAATAACCCATATAGTTACTCATATAGCTACTGATCAACACATGCAGCAGTTTACAGAACAACAGACATAATGATGCACAAATTAAGACAGTTTAGTCACTAACCCATGCACTCAGTGAGACACATTTAATCACTCACTCATACATTCAGTCATGCACCTACTAAATCCTTCGTCCAGACACTTATACATCTACTCATTCTTCAATATGTAAGACATATTTTAACTTTACAGAAACATACAGTCACTGGATGTTGTCATCAGTGATGTCATCAGTGATGTCATTTGAGATGTCATCAGTGATGTCATCAGTGATGTCACTGACCATGTCATGAATGATGTAATATGTGACATCATCAGCAGTGGATTGCGGGTGCGCGATATATAGTTAGTGCAACTAACTATATATGGAATTTCAATGGTTTTGTGTGAGTAAAATAAGGTTTTTTTAATGCTAATCCCTAACTATATATGGTCTATAACCTATGGTTTTTTCAGTGAATTTTCAAGGTTTTTTAAATGCTAATTCCTAACTATATATGGTCTCTAACCTATGGTTTTTCAGTGAATATATATATATATATATATATATATATATATATATATATATATATATATTCACAGAAAAAACCATAGGTTAGAGACCATATATAGTTAGGAATTAGCATTTACAAAACCTTGAACATTCACTGAAAAAACCATAGGTTATAGACCATATATAGTTAGGAATTAGCATTTAGAAAACCTTATTTTACTCACACAAAACCATTGAAATTCCATATATAGTTAGTTGCACTAACTATATATCGCGCACCCGCAATCCACTGCTGATGATGTCACATATTACATCATTCATGACATGGTCAGTGACATCACTGATGACATCACTGATGACATCTCAAATGACATCACTGATGACATCACTGATAACAACATCCAGTGATTTTTTGTTTCTATAAAGTTTAAATATGTCTTACATATTGAAGAATGAGTGGATGTGTAAGTGTCTGGACGAAGGATTTAGTAGGTGCATGACTGACTGTATGAGTGAGTGATTAAATGTGTCTCACTGACTGCATGGGTTAGTGACTAAACTGTCTTAATTTATGCATCATTATGTCTGTTGTTCTGTAAACTGCTGCATGTGTTGATCAGTAGCTATATGAGTAACTATATGGGTTATTGATTGATTGCCCAAGTATTTGTATGGGAGACTGAGTGTGTGTGTGGCTAGCTGGGAGGTGTGTGACTCTGTGCAGATCAATCTGTACTTGTATCAATGATTGTATAAGAAGGTAAGTATGTGTTAGTATATGTTTGAAAATGTAAGGTGCTCTATGTTTAACTGTATAGACAAGAAAATGGAAGTGTCATTGATTCTTTACAGGACTGACTAGGTGTGTGAGTAACTCCATGGATGAGTGGCAGACTGTGAGTGTCTGTATAGGTGTATGAGTGCATATGATAGTGTTGTAAAGATGAGTGATTGTATGTATGAATGATTGTATGGGTGAATGAGTGAAGGTGTGTGTAGACGTAGCAATCAGTGAGTGCGTATGTAGTAACTAGTATTGGTGTGTCAATGGTTTCAAAAATTATACTCTCTTTTTAACACTGGGTGAAACAGAGGTTATATTAAAATGTGAGGAGATGCATTGTATTGTCACATGAATGATATCATCAGTGATGTGGTCATTGATGTCAAATGAGATGTCATCAGTGATGTCATCAGTGATGTCATTTGAGATGTCATCAGTGATGTCATCAGTGATGTCACTGACCATGTCATGAATGATGTAATATGTGACATCATCAGCAGTGGATTGCGGGTGCGCGATATATAGTTAGTGCAACTAACTATATATGGAATTTCAATGGTTTTGTGTGAGTAAAATAAGGTTTTCTAAATGCTAATTCCTAACTATATATGGTCTATAACCTATGGTTTTTTCAGTGAATTTTCAAGGTTTTGTAAATGCTAATTCCTAACTATATATGGTCTATAACCTATGGTTTTTTCTGTGAATTTCATTGGTTTTTTAACAGCTAATATCTGTAGCTGTAAAATGTATTCTTCTTTAAATCCAAAAATATATTTTATATGTTAATGAATAATTTTTTTTTTAAATATTTTTTTTTCTTCGTTCCCGCTTCGCGAATCGGGAAGCTTCCCGTTAGCTGACCTTGATGCCGCGAAATAGACCGCGAGCCGGTAAACGTTTCTTTACCGCAAGTGCCGCGTTAGAAAACAACATCGTGACGCCTCCCGTCCGCATGACGTTTCACGTTGTCGCGTGATACGTCATATGACGTGCTACGTTAGCGAACTGGTACGCGAAGCGAGTCGCAAAGCGCAGGTTTCTGGAAGCAAACCGGGAGGCCCTGCAAAGCGCTTAACGTAAACACAGCAAGTCATGTGACTTGGTAATAACACTTTTCATTGGTTCATTTCACTTTTGGTTTCCTAATGATGTAAGACTAGGTCATATAATCTAAAATGAACACTTTTGATTGGTTGAGAACTCTTGTTTTTCCCAAATGATGAAAATCCCTCCTTCTTTCCTCACTCTGACTTTCATCATTGTGAGAGAAAGACCCTTTGTGATCACTGAGCAATGGCTTCTTTAGTAGCTTCAGCTGGTGCTTCCCCACCACCTCCACCACATCCAAGGAAGAGTGGACCACCTGCTCAAGTTATAATTCAACAAGAAGAAGAAGAAGAGGAACAGGACGACGAGCACGAAGAGAGGCAGTTTTTGCCTGAGCAGCCCAGGACGTCTCACCGGAAAGAAAACTTCATTTGGCAATTTTTTAAAATTCCCAAAGGTCAGAAAAAAGTAAATGCAAGATACGTAACTTGCCTTATATGTCAAGATAGACTGTCCAGAGGAACCGAGAAAAAATACAGTTTCGGAAACTACACAATGCATCGCCATATGACTAGGTGGCATCCTAACAACTACAGTGCTGCACAGTTTCGGAACGACCTAGATAATCTCCCTATTATGGCCAGAAGATCTGTTGTACCGGATGTAACGGGACCAGAGGGCAGGGAGATGGTGCCAAATATACAAATGAAATTTGGTGAAGTAAAACACATCTGCGTATTTTGCGATGGATTCATTTCCTACGGAGAAAAAAGCATCACTCTGATCAACAGAGCTATTGACTATCATATGCAAGTTTGTACGAAACGCCCAAAATAATAAATACTTCTTTTTTTGTTTTGTTGCTCCTGTTGAGCCCTTTACAATGAATCGTTTTCATTGCCCCCTCCAAGAAAAACCCCAAAAAATATAAAACTGTTCAGAAAAATTCAAAAAAAGTAAAAAAATGTTCCGAAAAATAATAAAAAAAATATAAAACAACAAAAACAATTAAAAAAAAGTTCTTTTCAGAACTACCTCCCCGTTATTAAAAAATTGGTACAATATTTGGAACTGTGCCAACCTCTATTTCTCTTAGTTCGCTTCCCAGTTCGCTCGCCGGTACGCGAACCAGAAGCGAACCAAAAACAGTAAGTATAAGGGAAGGAAACAGACACTTATGTTAAAAGAAAGACAGCTATAGGGGAGTAAACTAGAGATACTATTACCCGTAATCCACTGCTGATGATGTCACATATTACATCATTCATGACATGCTCAGTGACATCATCAGCAGAGGATTGCGGGTTTTTTGGCAACGTGCCTTATCCACGGTTTAATAACGCTGCCTTTTGCTTTATATAAGTTTTCAAATTGTATGAAATATATACCAATAGGTCGTTATGAACCTTTAGGTAGTGCTTTTCTTCATGAGGTCTGGTCGCTTTCATACACATACAGATGTTTCAAAGATGATCAAGAAGTTTATCTGAATGGAGAGGAATGCACTGAGACGCCAGATCATTCACTAATGTGTAGGCACATACAGTTACACGGTTCATGCAACAAACACCGACCAAATATGGCTTGCGTGTTGCAAGGCACGCCAGTTCCTGCTATCATCCCCACGTTCAAGTTGTTGGAAAATGGTAGTTATTTGATGCTCAATAATGAAGATTGTTCTGAGTTAATTAAAAGTATTCCTTTTATCGTAACAGTAAGTGAACGGGTTATTTGCTGCAGAAATGTTCTATTTCCTCCCACACATGAACATAGGGAGTTTTCAATCTGGCCACAAATACCAACCTTGGGACGGATTTCAACAGCATGGCAAGAATAAGAGCTCTTTTGTCTCAGAGAGAGGTGGCCTTGAGTTCGGCCCGTGAAACTTTCGTGCTTCACATAGCGAACACCCGTACAGAGGTGCAGACCCTTTTCAATTCAGATTTGCCTTTCAATTTCAGCAAGATGGTTCCGACTATCTTTAACGCATCCTCCACAAAGACCCTGGCGCACTTTTTTAAAGTTGTTACCAGTGGTCTCGTGACTTCATTTGAGAAAATCTTTGGAGTCATCCCTGCTTCCTTTCATTCTATTTTCTCCACTCTGGTTCGTGGATTGGCATTTTTACTTGCATTACCAGCGGACGCTCTTGTGCTTTTTTACATTTTTAAATATGGATGTCCCTCCTATGCAACCTCCCACCCTGCAGCTGCTGACACTGTTCCGCAATCGCATGCTAGAATATTATGGCACAATGCCGTTGGCGATATTAAGCACGGCATATGGATTATCTTTTCGATTCTCCTACTTCACCTGTGTCCAGCCTGTATTTCACTGCCTGACCTGTGATTTCGATTGGGCCATTGATTTGTGTCTCTGCGGACCGGTTTCTCCTGACGTCGACTTTAATCAGCTGATGACTCCTATCATTACTCACGAGTTGGTTTGTCCTGGCGAAAGGATTATGGCTGTGGCATTGATGCATGGACTACTTGGTCCCTGGAATTTACTGGCGGCAGCACAGTCTTTCTTGGAACAGAGCTTTCTTGAAAACCCACCGAGCTGTCCTCTGATGGTGATAGAGGATCCGGTGCTGGGAGAGCACGTATGTTCTTTTCCGCTTTTAAATTGGATGGCTGAACTGTTTTCGGATGAAGACGGTGACTTCCTATTGGAGGCTGTTGCAGCTTATTTTGCATACACAGTTATGTCATAGACCTTTTTCATGTTTGATATGCTGAGTACTAGCATTTCATTGACAATTCATTGACTTATTTGTCAAGTTTTTATTATTTACCTTGCCTATTGGCTTAAGACTCGATAAAGTACTTGGCTGTTTTATTTTTCTTTAGCATTAAATTTTCCTAGTTTTTAATGCTTTACCTTGCGGACCGTCCACATATAAACTTGCAATCTGCTCTCATGAGATGGCACTTCTATTATCTTATTCAGTTCGTTTCCGGATCATGGGGAGGTGTCATCTAGGTCCTGGATATCTTTACACCGTGTTAAGTTAGCATGGGCTCATTACCGGTTTAAACGCCATTTTTCCTTTTTTGCAACTTCTGCACACGACACTTAGTTGTTGCTTTAGCTTTCCACCTAGTAGTTCATCGTGGTTTACATGAGAATAATATGTTATTGCTCTACTATCTGCTTTGCTTGTTAAACTATATCTGTACAGCGAGTGCTAAAGTTTCAAGAACAACACGATACAGAATTGTTATGAGGTCTGATCTCCACGACTTCATACTCATAACATAAGTGCAACTTCTGCCAATTCTGGGCAACCTCGAAACCGGTCCGGTCCTCGGATGCTTGATTCCGGTCTGGGAAAGATATGGCTGTTGTAGTTCGGACTGGACTGTTCCCATGGGGCAACAGGGTCAGAGCTGATTTGCATAAAGCCATTATCTGACCCAGGGTGGTGTGGAGTGCAAAAAAACGATGGATTTGGGCCCAGATCTTTTGACTGGGGGAGTGTGTGACATTGATCCACATTCAGTCCATCACTTGTTGTTTTTTGCAATTGCCGCCCTAAGTGCGCTGGGGATGCCCAGACGTGGGTCCCAGGCACTCCACACCACTTGGAGTCAAGCTAGCCGGGCTGAAGAGAGGTGTTACCTCGAAACCGGTCCGGTCCTCGGATGCTTGATTCCAGTCTGGGAAAGATATGGCTGTTGTAGTTCGGACTGGACTGTTCCCATGGGGCAACAGGGTCAGAGCTGATTTGCATAAAGCCATTATCTGACCCAGGGTGGTGTGGAGTGCAAAAAAACGATGGATTTGGGCCCAGATCTTTTGACTGGGGGAGTGTGTGACATTGATCCACATTCAGTCCATCACTTGTTGTTTTTTGCAATTGCCGCCCTAAGTGCGCTGGGGATGCCCAGACGTGGGTCCCAGGCACTCCACACCACTTGGAGTCAAGCTAGCCGGGCTGAAGAGAGGTGTTACCTCGAAACCGGTCCGGTCCTCGGATGCTTGATTCCGGTCTGGGAAAGATATGGCTGTTGTAGTTCGGACTGGACTGTTCCCATGGGGCAACAGGGTCAGAGCTGATTTGCATAAAGCCATTATCTGACCCAGGGTGGTGTGGAGTGCAAAAAAACGATGGATTTGGGCCCAGATCTTTTGACTGGGGGAGTGTGTGACATTGATCCACATTCAGTCCATCACTTGTTGTTTTTTGCAATTGCCGCCCTAAGTGCGCTGGGGATGCCCAGACGTGGGTCCCAGGCACTCCACACCACTTGGAGTCAAGCTAGCCGGGCTGAAGAGAGGTGTTACCTCGAAACCGGTCCGGTCCTCGGATGCTTGATTCCGGTCTGGGAAAGATATGGCTGTTGTAGTTCGGACTGGACTGTTCCCATGGGGCAACAGGGTCAGAGCTGATTTGCATAAAGCCATTATCTGACCCAGGGTGGTGTGGAGTGCAAAAAAACGATGGATTTGGGCCCAGATCTTTTGACTGGGGGAGTGTGTGACATTGATCCACATTCAGTCCATCACTTGTTGTTTTTTGCAATTCTGGGCATGAGGCGGGTTTTATATTGCTTTGCCGAACACACATACACAACAGTTGATGCGGTTCACATGAAGAGAGAGCTGGTGTATGCTGATGTGATTCCTTCAAATCTAAGACACTAAAGTATGGGCACGCCCTAAACCAACACAAAGAGACCTTCTTAGCAAATAATATAATATGTGTATTAGGGAGGGTGAGATATAAGCAGCCGCGGGCCGTGGAGGGAGTTACGGTGAGGCAGGGAGGCGGGGAGGGGGAGAAGCAGGGTGGAGCCCTCTCTACCTTGCCCCTCCCCCTCCCCGCCTCCCTGCCCCACCGTAACTCCCTCCACGGCCCGCGGCTGCTTATAAGTGTTGCTAACTCTTATTCATTTACAGCATGTTAACATACTATCACCATTCGCTTTTTATGTACTAGTAACTATGCTGGTAATTTTGCTACTGATAATATGTGTACTTGTATTATCTAAGATACTACGCCTGAGAAGACGGCATTAGTAAATAAACATTTCAAATACACATGTGTTCTTCTTAACTCCATGTTCTGGTTTCTAAGAAATATATAACGACCGACTGTTCATGAGTTCCACGTATCCTGAGGTACTATAAGTTCATATTCTGGATTGTCTAAACATTGAGAGTTTGTTATATCCAATGTGACACTGTACCTAGCTTGCTAAGGAGTTTTTGATTACTAACGTGAGTTTTGGGACACCCTAATTCGCCGAGGTTCCAATCCTCTGTCCACAGTTCTGTGTGAGAACAGAAACCCTGCGACAGGGGCACCCCCGACCCTTGCTGGAGCTTCATCACACTTGCGATACAACTCCAGCAATGCGCCACCTTTACGGCACAGATACATCACGCATCTGTGCTGTTTTTGCCCCATGATGCGCCGCATTGTAAATGCAGCACACCATAGGTGACGGAACAGCGGCACAGAATGACTAACACATCCCTGGTGATGCGCCAGTCATCATAAATGTATCCCTATGCTTCTTATCTTGTTAGAGATGAACCGCCATATGTATCATCAAAGTTTTTTGCATTTCCTAAATAGCGAACTTTAAGGAATAAATAGCGATTCTTTACCATTCCTAGTTTGCGATTAGCTATTTGCTAATTACAAATTACCCATTCATTTCCTTCATTTCCATAGGGCGGTTGGACTCACTTTTAGCTCGAACGGCTGAATGGATTTCCACGAAACTTGGCAAAATTGTAGGGACTGGTAGCCCGATGTGCCTTTGCTATGTCTCAAGATATATGCTCCAGTGGTTTTTACGAAAATTAACTTTGAAAAATATATATTGGGCTACATTGGCCTATATATATGTTGGAGCCCAAATGTAGCCCAATGTACCCCAATGAAGCCCAATGTAGCCCAATGTAGCCCAAAGATGGCCGCCAGACACACAAAAAAACAAATGTAGCCCAAATATCAGCCAGATGTAGCCCAACTATAGCCCAGTGACAGAATGACCAATCAGCTTCGCAAACCTCCGTTACGCGAAGCGGAGCGCTGTTACAGATATATATCTTTTTTTGAACGTTAATTTCTCAAAATCCACTGGAGCACATATATTGAGACCTAGCAAAGGCACATCGGGCTACCAGTCCCTAATATTTTGCCAAGTTTCGTGCAAATCCATTCAGCCGTTCGATTATTATTATTATTATTTTTTTTTGCCCCGCGGGGCCCTTTTAAAACCTCCACATCAAACCTAGGGGGTCAGCGAGGATCTACTATGCCCCCTTATAGTTATTTCCCCCTTTGTTTTGACCTCCTCTTGTCTCTCGATCCTACCGAGAGACAAGATGGCGGCCGCTACGGACTTTTTGGAATGTTGACAGACGCCGGAGAACCAATCAGCTTCGCTTCACAAAGCTCCGTTGCGCGTAAAGTACGCGTCCTGGGACGCTGCCAGGTCCGCTGTTACAGATATATATCTTTTTTTAAACGTTAATTTCTCAAAATCCACTGGAGCACATATATTGAGACCTACAAAAGGCACATCGGGCTACCAGTCCCTACAATTTTGCCAAGTTTCGTGCAAATCCATTCAGCCGTTCGGGCTAAAAGTGAGGCCAACCGCCCTATGGAAAACTCAATGTTAAAAACACGTTTTGGGACCCCCCTTTTTTCTCGGCCCCCCCTTGACGAACCCCCCCCCCAAATTTTCAAGGGCTGCTCAGAAACGAAATGTGCCATTTTCCTGAAAATTTCAGCCAATTCCGTCCACAAACGCCAAAGTTATTAGACATAGAATTTTCAAAAATCCCATAGAGAAAAAATCCTAACTATATATACCTACTGGCGACCGCCAGTAGGTAATTACCTACTGGCGGTCGCCAGTAGGTATATATAGTTAGGATTTTTTCTCTATGGGTTTTTTGAAAATTCTATGTCTAATAACTTTGGCGTTTGTGGACGGAATTGGCTGAAATTTTCAGGAAAATGGCACATTTTGTTTCTGAGCAGCCCCTGAAAATTTTGGGGGGGTTCGTCAAGGGGGGGCCGAGAAAAAAGGGGGGTCCCAAAACGTGTTTTTAACATTGAGTTTTCCATAGGGCGGTTGGCCTCACTTTTAGCCCGAACGGCTGAATGGATTTGCACGAAACTTGGCAAAATTGTAGGGACTGGTAGCCCGATGTGCCTTTTGTAGGTCTCAATATATGTGCTCCAGTGGATTTTGAGAAATTAACGTTTAAAAAAAGATATATATCTGTAACAGCGGACCGGGCAGCGCTCTGGTTCGCGGACTTTTCGCGCAACGGAGCTTTGTGAAGCGAAGCTGATTGGTTCTCCGGCGTCTGTCAACATTCCAAACAGTCCGTAGCGGCCGCCATCTTGTCTCTCGGTAGGATCGAGAGACAAGAGGAGGCGAAAGCGAAGGGGCAAATGACCATAAGGGGGAATAGTAGATCCTCGCTGACCCCCTAGGTTTGATGTGGAGGTTTTAAAAGGGCCCCGCGGGGCAAAAAAAAAAAATAATAATAATAATCGAACGGCTGAATGGATTTGCACGAAACTTGGTAAAATATTAGGGACTGGTAGCCCGATGTGCCTTTGCTAGGTCTCAATATATGTGCTCCAGTGGATTTTGAGAAATTAACGTTCAAAAAAAGATATATATCTGTAACAGCGCTCCGCTTCGCGTACTTTTCGCGTTACGGAGCTTTGCGAAGCTGATTGGTTCTCCGGCGTCTGTCAACATTCCAAACAGTCCGTAGCGGCCGCCATCTTGTCTCTCGGTAGGATTGAGAGACAAGAGGAGGCCAAAGCGAAGGGGGAAATGACCATAAGGGGGCATAGTAGATCCTTCCTGACCTCTTAGGTTTGATGTACCATTTTGCCAAGTTTGGTGTAATTCCGTTCAGCCATTCAGGCTGTAGACGTATGTAAATGTCCTATGGAAAATTGCATGGGGAAAACACATTTGAAAGTGTTGACATTTAGAACCAATTAAAATGTTACTTTGGTTTTGTATTTGTGTGTGATGAAAGTTAATTGGTTATGTATATATGTCAAATGAGAGGAAACCACAGCCATTTTGTGATACTACTGTCTGAGGTACATTTGTGAGGAATTTTTGGTGGTGAATTTCTGGTGTTTGATTTACACAGTACTAACACTTTTCCTACTTTTGAAAAGGTGAGTTGTTAATTTGTAAGGGGAACTATGTTGTACACTTGAAGATAATTTGAAAAATGTTTTCTGTTATTTATTTGCAGTCCTTCTGTTATACTAAATACTTGATAAAGTTAGTTTTATATTATGTATTACTAAAAACGATAAATGAAAGTGATTATTTTTTTCTGCAATTTACAGCAAGCAATTTCAAAATAAAATGGCTCACAATGAAGAGACCGTGGCAATTTCTTTTGAATCGTCCACTACATTGATTGAAATTGAGAGCACCAATAATGAAACATTGTCACAAGGAGGACATGACTTGTATGATTCCATTAGATTGATTGAAATGGACAGCACCAAGAATGAAATATTGTCACAAGGAGATGACTTGAATGATTCCACTACGTTGATTGAAATTGAGAGCAGCAATAATGAAATATTGTCACAAGGAGGAGATGACTTGTATGATTCCATTAGATTGATTGAAATGGACAGCACCAATAATGAAATATTGTCACAAGGAGGAGATGACTTGAATGATTCCACTACATTGATTGAAATTGAGAGCACCAATAATGAAATATTGTCACGAGGAGATGACTTGAATGATTCCACTACATTGATTGAAATTGACAGCACCAATAATGAAATATTGTCAGAAGGAGGAGATGACTTGAATGATTTTTTTGATCAATCTCTTGATGGCGAATTTATCGAGTGTTTGGAGACCATAGAGTTACAAGAATCATTATTGGAGACTTTTCATGAGGACATTGCTGATGAGGACATGTTACTAGTTCTATCAAATTTAGAAAATTCTGAAGAATAAATTTATATTTAGAAATCAAAAATTGTTTGAGACATTATTCATTTTTATTTTTAATTTATGAGGTTGTAGCGAAGTGATTGTAGTATAAAATGAGACTTATAGTATAGAGTGCAACATTTTTATGTTACATGGTAAGTTTACTCATATTTACTTCCCTTCTGCCACTATATTATCTCCAATGTGTATTTGACATCTCTTCTTCATCTCCGGCCTCCTTTCTCTCACTGTGTGTCTCCGATGCATCTTGTTGGACAGGCCGCATGTTCGAGCTGTCCCCCCTCCCCGCAATGGGACCAGGACCCTGGCTCTCCCTGCATCCCCAGCCAGAGTCCACAAACGACCACCCGAAGTACCCTGCAATCCCTCCACTACAAGACACCAGCTCCGGACCCAGCTGGCCCGGGTCACCATCTACCCCACGACATCGACCCGGCCGCCATCTTGGGGCACTGCAGCACGAGGCCGCGTGGCCTCAACTCGACCCTAACCCCGGGCCCGGCCGGCCCCGACATCGAGGCCCCACCATCCTCCCAGGAGGCAGAGTGACCACTTGGCGAGTCAATGGGAGAAGGAATCGTCAACGGCTCTCCTCCGCCAGGTGTCGATCACCCCAGGCCGCCTGGGCGCTGGCTCCACCCCCCTGCTGGGTGTCTGGACTCCCTCATCCCGGACCTCCCGGCCCCCAGGCGCGAGGGTCCGGACATCAAAGGGGACCAGACCTATAACTGGGGCAGGACCAGACCAGGAAGGCAGTTGTATCCTGGAGTCGAGAGACCCGAGAAGAACTCATCCGTGACTTGGCCTGCTGGCGCTGCCGCGGCCCTCTGCCTCGTGAAACCATCGTCTTGGCCTGCTGGCGCTGCCGCGGCCCTCTGCCTCGTGAAACCATCGTCTTGGCCTGCTGGCGCTGCCGCGGCCCTCTGCCTCGTGAAACCATCGTCTTGGCCTGCTGGCGCTGCCGCGGCCCTCTGCCCCGTGAACCCATCGACTTGGCCTGCTGGCGCTGCCGCGGCCCTCTGCCTCGTGAAACCATCGTCTTGGCCTGCTGGCGCTGCCGCGGCCCTCTGCTTTATGAGACTATCACCTTGGCCTGCTGGCGCTGCCGCGGCCCGATCCACAGACACTCCAGCTCGAGGATTGTGAGCTCGCCTTTTTACCACTACCTGTACCGATCCGGTACCCAGACTGTCCCGCTACCCCCTTTCCCTACAGAGACTAGAAGTGAGAGGACCCCCGGGTCCAAGATATCCTGTATCGCTGATATCCTTGCCTTAAGAACCTTATATAAAGCCTTGAACTCGACTTGGTGTGGTGCCTGTTTGTGGGGAGGGAGGTAACTTGTCTGTACGATCGCCGGAGACGGTCCCCCTCGGGGATCTCTCCCTCGGTATCCGGCCGACCCTCAGGGTCCCCGTCTAACATTGGTGGCCAGCGACGGGATCCGAACCTACGCATAATCGTACAGAAAGTCACTCGCCCCACCACACACAACAACCATGTCAATAGAGAGCGGAACAACGGAAAAATTTCAGATGGAAAAATTGGAAGACTACAACCACCGGGAACTGAAGCAATATTGCATAGAACTTGGACTTCCAACCACAGGTCTTAGCACAAAGGAAGACTTCAAACGAGCCCTAGAAGCTTGGGCAGAAACGGGTACGGCCGTACCCCGAACACAAACAACGGAAACGAGCCCCGCACCAACTAAAGAAAGAGCGGATCTCTCCCTGGAAGAGATCCGAGAAAGAGAAAAAACCAGACTCCACGAATTAGAACTTGCCCGACTTCGCTTGGATGGGGAACTCAAGCTGGCAGAACAAAAAATAACCCTGGAACACTTACGGCTCAGGGAAGAGCGGGAAGACAAGCAAAGACAGAGGGAGCTAGAGGAAAAGAGACTAGAGTACGAACATGAGCGCAATCTCAAAGCACTGGAGATCCAGAAACAGAATAAAGACCTCGGGCTCCCCGAACGACCGACCCCGTCTGCCTCGACCGAACCCAAGGTTCACATCCCCAAAGATGTCATCCGGGAATACCACAAGAACGATGATATCCAGCAGTGGTTTAAAGCCTATGAGGTGGCAATGACCTCCCACCGGATTCCCCGAAGCGATTGGGGAGCCGGATTATGGGGGAGGTTTGTCAACGAAGGGCGGGACGCCCTGCTGCAACTCCCGGACCAGCTGATGACCTCCTATGACCACATGAAGGCCGCCCTCCTCACTCGATACGGGCTCACACCTGAGATGTACCGCCAACGGTTCCGCGACTGCAAACGGATTCCGGGTACAACTTGGGTGGAGTACGTGAACTTTTTTAGCCGAGCCTTCGAGGGGTGGATCAAGGGCAACAAAGTAACCACCTACGAACAACTCTTTGACCTTATCGTATGGGAACACCTGTCGAACAACTGCTTCGTGGAGCTCCGGCAACACCTCCTGGACAGCAAGCTAACCGACCCTCGACAACTCGCCGCCGAAGCCGACCGGTGGGAAAGCACCCGAGTTGGCCGGAGCGCACCCAGCGAAGTATCCCGATCGTATCGCCCCCGAGGGGGAGGAGGAAGTCAGGGTCGGGGGAGAGATCCCGGCCCCTCGTCACCCCCCAGAAACCCCTCGACCCCGGTTGGCCGGGGAAGCCCTGCCGTCCGGGCCGGTTTCCGGGCCAACATTACGTGCCACAGGTGCCAGCGACCCGGCCACTACGCCAGTGATCCCAACTGCCCAAAGAATCCGAACACAACTCCCCGCCAAGTTGCAGCGGCGGCCCTAGGGGAAGAAATAATCCCGGAAGACCAAGAGGAGTACGAAACCGATCCCTCTGAATGGGCACCCGCCGCCATGGCACTGGTCTGCTTAGGGGAGAGAGACATGATTCCGCGGGCCCCCCTTCCCGCCAACACACAGAAGTACGGTCAATGGGTCAACATCAATGGCCGCCGGGCGGAAGCCCTCCGCGACACCGGGGCCAGTGTAACGGCGGTCCGACGCCACCTCGTCACTCCAGACCAAATCTTGCCGAACATTCTTTGCCCTGTTCGATCAGCCGACAACTCCGAAAGCCTATGCCACATGGCCTGCGTCCCCTTCGAGTGGGGAGGAGTAACAGGGATGTTAAAAGTAACTGTCCGCGATGATGCCCCCGTGGACTGCCTCCTAGGAAACGACCTTGAAAGCTCTCCCTGGGCAGCTGTCGAACGGAGGGAGCACCTGGGGATGCTTGGCCTCCCCGAATGGGTCTGCGTCACGACCCGGTCCATGACCGCCCGCGCGGTCCCCAGCCCAGAAGAGCCCGAGTGGCCAGAACCTCCTCCCGCGCTCATCCCAGAGGAGGCCGCCCCAGAAGCCATTCCCTTGACCCAAACCGAAGAAGGACCCGACCAGCTTCGGGATGTCCCTGACCTGGCACAATGGCGGCAGGAGGGAGGCCCCACGCAGGAACAATTCCGGGCCGAGCAAAAAACCTGTCCTTCTCTCGAAGGACTCCGGCAGCAAGCCCTGGCCCCGAGCACCGGGGATACCTCGGGGGCCCACTGGATCTACTGGGACCAAGACCTGCTCTACAGCGAGCAGAAAATTGCAGAACTAGGGGCCAGTCGGGTGCTGGTGGTGCCCCTTCGCTTCCGAGACTTCCTCCTGAACTTAGCCCACGATGTCCCCCTTGCCGGACACCTGGGGCAGGATAAAACCTACGACCGCCAGGTGACCCATTTTTTCTGGCCCCACATGCGGAAGGATGTCACCAACCACTGCAAGGCCTGCCCCACCTGCCAGGCCAGCGGAAAAAGTGGCCGAAAAATCAAAGCACCATTACAACCCTTTCCTGTCGTCACCACCCCGTTTGAACGAGTGGGAATAGACATTGTGGGGCCCCTCGACCCTCGAACAGCCCAAGGACACCGGTTCATCCTGGTCCTTGTAGACCACGCCACCCGCTATCCCGAGGCCATCCCTCTTCGGACTGTGACGGCCCCCGTGGTGGGCCGGGCCCTGATGGGGATCTTCTCCCGGGTGGGGTTCCCCCGGGAGGTCGTCAGTGACAGGGGCACGAACTTTATCTCCAGATATATGAAGTCCCTCTGGCAGCAATGCGGGGTCACCTACAAATTCACGACCCCCTATCACCCGCAAGGAAACGGACTGGTCGAGAGATTCAACCGCACCCTCAAGGGGATGATTATGGGTCTAGAAGAACCCCTTCGACGCCAGTGGGACGTACTGCTGCCATGCCTCCTGTTTGCCTATCGGGAGGTCCCGCAGAAGTCCCTCGGCTTCAGCCCCTTTGAACTACTGTACGGACACCCCGTCCGGGGCCCCCTCAGCCTAGTCAAGGAAGGTTGGGAGCAGCCTCCCCAGAAAACTCCCCCGGACATCTACCGGTATCTCCTGGCTCTCCGCAACCAGACCCGGCGGTTCCGAGACACCGCCAAAGCCAACCTCGAGGCCAGTCAGGAGGACATGAAGAGGTGGTACGATCAGCACACGTCCTCCATTGAGTTCGAACCTGGACAACAGGTCTGGGTGATGTCCCCGGTTGAGCCCTGTGCCCTCCAAGACAGATGGTCCGGGCCCTTCAAGGTAATCGAACGCAAGGGGCCCGTCACCTATTTAATCGACATGGAGACCGCCCGGAACCCCCTACGGGTCCTCCATGCCAACAGGCTCAAACCCCATTTTGTGCGATCCGAACTCAGCCTCCTGATGGCTACCGATACTGGGACAGAAGAAGACTCCGAACCCCTTCCGGACTTACTGAGGGCCCTCGAGCAGGATGGCTCAGTGGAAGGGGTCCAGCTCTCCGAGGCCCTGTCCCCGGAGCAACGCCAAGACTGCCAAACGCTCCTGAGGCAGTTCGCCTCCCTGTTCTCCCTCACCCCCGGAGTCACCCCCTGGTGCCTCCACGATGTGGACACCGGGGACAGCCCTCCTATTCGACACCGAGCATACCGTGTACCAGACCGGGTACGAGCCTGCATCCAGACCGAGGTGTCCAAAATGCTGACCCTAGGAGTGATCGAACCCTCAGACAGTCCCTGGGCGAGCCCAGTCGTCCTGGTTCCCAAGGCAGCTGCCCCGGGCGTTGCCCCTGAGCTCCGGTTCTGCGTGGACTATCGAGGGCTGAATGCAGTTACCCGGACCGACGCTCATCCCATCCCCCGGGCAGACGAGCTAATTGACCGGATGGGGGCCGCCCGCTACCTGAGCATCTTCGACCTAACAGCGGGCTACTGGCAGATCGGCCTCACCCCTAGGGCCCAAGAACGATCCGCCTTCTCTACCCCAGACGGGCACTACCACTTTAAAGTCATGCCCTTCGGCATGAAAAACGCCCCGGCAACGTTCCAACGGCTGGTAAACCAGGTACTGGCGGGCCTGGAAGACTTCAGCGCCGCCTACCTGGACGACATTGCGGTGTACAGCCACCAGTGGACCGACCACCTCCGCCACCTGCGGGAGGTTCTACACGCCCTCCAGCAAGCCGGGCTCACCATCAAGGCCAGCAAGTGCCAGGTTGGCCAAGGGTCCGTGACCTACCTGGGACACCAAGTGGGAAGCGGGCTGGTGGCCCCTCTCCAACTCAAGATTGCTGCCATCCAGGCCTGGCAACCCCCTACGAGCCAAACGGAGGTCCGGGCCTTCCTGGGGCTCACCGGATACTACCGGCGGTTCGTGAAGGACTATGGCAGCATCGTGGGGCCCCTCACAGAGCTCACCTCCAAAAAGAGCCCCAAAACCGTCAACTGGACCCCGGACTGCCAATCAGCCTTCGAGAAGCTAAAGACCGCCATGTGCACGGCCCCCGTGCTCCAGGCTCCCGACTACAGCCGGGAATTCATTGTGCAGACGGACGCCTCCGATCATGGTGTGGGGGCCGTCCTCTCCCAACTCAACGCCGAAGGGGTCGACCATCCGGTGGTCTTCATCAGCAGACGCCTCTTGCCCCGAGAACAGCGCTGGAGCACCATTGAGAGGGAGGCCTTCGCCGTAGTCTGGGCACTCAAGAAGCTCCGGCCATACCTCTTCGGCACCCACTTCCGGGTGCAAACAGACCACCGACCCCTGCAATGGCTGATGCAAATGCGGGGGGAGAACCCGAAGCTGTTGCGCTGGTCCATCTCCCTGCAGGGGATGGACTTCACGGTGGAACATCGTCCAGGCCAGGACCACGCCAACGCCGACGGCCTGTCACGCTTTTTCCGCCTCAGCGGGGAGAGTCCCCAGGAAGATGGCTGACTCTCCCCGCCTTCAGCTGGGGGGGACGCATGTTGGACAGGCCGCATGTTCGAGCTGTCCCCCCTCCCCGCAATGGGACCAGGACCCTGGCTCTCCCTGCATCCCCAGCCAGAGTCCACAAACGACCACCCGAAGTACCCTGCAATCCCTCCACTACAAGACACCAGCTCCGGACCCAGCTGGCCCGGGTCACCATCTACCCCACGACATCGACCCGGCCGCCATCTTGGGGCACTGCAGCACGAGGCCACGTGGCCTCAACTCGACCCTAACCCCGGGCCCGGCCGGCCCCGACATCGAGGCCCCACCATCCTCCCAGGAGGCAGAGTGACCACTTGGCGAGTCAATGGGAGAAGGAATCGTCAACGGCTCTCCTCCGCCAGGTGTCGATCACCCCAGGCCGCCTGGGCGCTGGCTCCACCCCCCTGCTGGGTGTCTGGACTCCCTCATCCCGGACCTCCCGGCCCCCAGGCGCGAGGGTCCGGACATCAAAGGGGACCAGACCTATAACTGGGGCAGGACCAGACCAGGAAGGCAGTTGTATCCTGGAGTCGAGAGACCCGAGAAGAACTCATCCGTGACTTGGCCTGCTGGCGCTGCCGCGGCCCTCTGCCTCGTGAAACCATCGTCTTGGCCTGCTGGCGCTGCCGCGGCCCTCTGCCTCGTGAAACCATCGTCTTGGCCTGCTGGCGCTGCCGCGGCCCTCTGCCTCGTGAAACCATCGTCTTGGCCTGCTGGCGCTGCCGCGGCCCTCTGCCCCGTGAACCCATCGACTTGGCCTGCTGGCGCTGCCGCGGCCCTCTGCCTCGTGAAACCATCGTCTTGGCCTGCTGGCGCTGCCGCGGCCCTCTGCTTTATGAGACTATCACCTTGGCCTGCTGGCGCTGCCGCGGCCCGATCCACAGACACTCCAGCTCGAGGATTGTGAGCTCGCCTTTTTACCACTACCTGTACCGATCCGGTACCCAGACTGTCCCGCTACCCCCTTTCCCTACAGAGACTAGAAGTGAGAGGACCCCCGGGTCCAAGATATCCTGTATCGCTGATATCCTTGCCTTAAGAACCTTATATAAAGCCTTGAACTCGACTTGGTGTGGTGCCTGTTTGTGGGGAGGGAGGTAACTTGTCTGTACGATCGCCGGAGACGGTCCCCCTCGGGGATCTCTCCCTCGGTATCCGGCCGACCCTCAGGGTCCCCGTCTAACACATCTTATCGCTGCTATTTTGTGTAATTACAGAAGAGAGTAAAATAAAATAGTTCGGAACGTGAAAAGGGGGCAAAGTAGAGTACTCCTCACCCCCTAGGCCTTTTTAGGCGGTCCCAAAAGGATCAGTTTCTGCTTTCCTGAGAGATTATGGTATGAGTTCCATATACCACAATAACTTGCATTACAACATGCAAGATATCTATCTCCTATTACCAACTTTTGGAGATATTCGCGCTAAGCGCGAATATCTCCAAAAAGTAACACCTGCCCTGAGCAGTTCTTAGCCATGTTATCCAATGGGAGGTGGATAACATGGCTAAGAGCATTAGCTCGGTAATGTATGAATATCGCTGAGTTTTTAGCGATATTCATGCATTGCGGCCGTTTATTATCGCATTTGTGATAAACCTTGATAATAGCAAGGTTTATCTTCGATAATTTCTGATGATGCTTAGCGGTAAAAAATTCGTTGGTAAGCATCGTTAGCGATAAATATCGCTTAACTTTGGTAATATGCCCCAACGTCTGTTAACGTTCGATTCGAAGGAAATGAGGAAGTGTTGAAAAACATTGTCTGCGCCATCTTGCCTTTTTTGAAATGCCACACTTTTGTCGTGCACGGCAGCCATTTTAGATGTCTTGACCAGACCCACTCTCTGCACGCTGTCGATTCGTAGCATGGCTCCTCACCCTCGCAAGCATCTTCCCCAGGCACTGGTCACCCCCGCTCTCTGTCTTATGCATGGGCAATAAACCTCCCCCCATCTGCGCTGCTCTTCCCTGAGAATCACACTGTGCCCGCCCGACACCTCCCTTTCGCCCTATTCACTACCGCACCCTCTGACACTCCTCTTCCTCTGTGTCCGATTGTCCAGGCTATCAGCTAGCCCTGCAGATGTAGTTTATGGCCCCAGCTGTAAAGAATCACCCCTCTTCAAAGGAGTTATAGTAGATGAAGGCCCACACCCGATGAGATCCGTCACACCACACGTGTTCCTACTATCTGAAAACCATCCTGTATTGTGATTGGGGAGGGGACCGAGCCTGAAGCGGAAGATTCCAGGAATCACTCTTTGTACATCAAAGTTTTTACAATTATGTGTCACATTAAAAATATATAGCACTCCAACAAAGTAGTAGGAATATAAAACTTTAATAACATATAAATATATACAACAAAACAAAAACAGTAAAAACATTTAAACAACGAAGAGACCGTGGCAATTTCTTTTGAATTATCCAATAGATTTATTGAAATTGACAGCACCAATAATGAAATATTCTTGTCAGTAGCGGTCTGTTGTGCGAATAGTTCCAAGGCAGCAGAACGCGCTGAAATCTAGATGGCACGAAAGTGATGTCTAGCAAGTTGCCGCCCAGCAAATAACGGCGTGGGGCGCCGCGGGGGTGAGTGAGTCCAATAGGCACCACAGCTATTCTTACCGGCATTGCAGAATTACTGCTGGGGACAATGCCTGTGCTGTAGCAGGGTCACAGCAGAAACAAAAAGGATTCTGTTGAAGATGTTGTTGGTTTTCAATTTGAAAACAGTTCTGGTGTCAACTGCTATGTTATTGTAGTGGTTAATGTTTTGTTTTCTCTAGAAAATGTAAAAGAGGGGGAGGCAGTCCAAAGTTCCGTTAAAAGGGCAAAGGAAAGGATCGGTGGTTTGAACTATCAGTCAAAAAGGGGAGGGGGTGCAACAATTTTTCCTACCGGGTCACACTGTGCTTTCACCGGAAGTGAGGTCTGCAGGATTCTAGTAATTCAAAGTGAGGCTGGTGCCGACGTCCCGCGGATACAGTTTCGTCACTCCACGGGTGATCATGGCAGTCATTCCCCATCGGGGGTCGGAGACTCCCGCGGCTCCTCTAGAATCTTCAAGGTCGTGGAGGACTAAGGTGGTGGAGTCAACCAGTGACCGGGCCATTTCTTTATGCTGGGCCCGCTCTTGCCAGGTCGACCGCCATTTTGAGAGTTCGGTAGCTACTGGCGATCGCGGGGTCAAATGAGCGGACGGGCTCCACCCTGCCGGGCGAGACGTTGCAGCATCGCCACAGTGGAAGAACCCTTTTCCGGGCGCCTGGAGCGCTGAGGGTGCAGCTGGGAAGCCTCCACCTGGGGAGGCGGGAGAGGCCTGTTCGCACCGTCTCTCCCTCCCAGTGCACCCCACGGCGTCTCGCTTGAGATTTGTTATGGCCGGACCAGGCGATGAGGACGAGGGGGGGGGGGGTCGGAGGCATGTGCAAGACATCCCCCCCCAGGGTTGTTGCAGCAATTATACAAGAAAGAAGAAGTGTCCCGTCCGTCTTCGGGCCGGGCTTCCGGTAGATGTCGGCCGGACGCCCCTGGCTCTGGCCCCATGAACGGGTTTCTTGGTTTATTGGCTGCAGCCGGATCCCGTCGGCCTCGGCCCCCCGACCGTTGGTGGCCGGACCGGAAGAGCATGTGGCGGGACTACCTGCAACTCTCAAGGGCCACCGCGGCCGGACTGGGAGAGAGAGGGGAGGGTCGAGGAGACATTCCCCCCCCCCTGCAACTGTTCAGCGTTGTAAAGGCAATCCCCTGGCCGGGTCCCGCTGGTCTCGGCCTCTCCTCCGGCTACACCCTACGTTAGGATCTCCTGGCCGAGGCGTGGCAGCAGGACCTGCCTTATATGGGCTACTCCCGGCTGGGCGTAGCCGGAACCCTGCCCCACCTTGGAAGTTTCCAGAGTGGGGGCGGATGTTCTACTGACTTGCATTTTCCCTAGTCTATCGATTTTTTGGGCGTGGCAGGCGGTGGGACAGCGAGGGGTGATTTGGTTTCTCTTACTGTTTTTCTGGTCTCTCACCACTGGCATATTTCGAACGTTTTCTTGTTTCTAGGACATTAATAGGTTTTATCATTACGTTATGTTATCGTTTCTTTGTTCGTTGTTTAATAAAAGTTCATGTTCATCAGTGGCCTACTGATTTTCGATTTCCTATTCTTTTCTTTCCAGGTTGTTTCATGCTAAAGTTTCTGTTAACAGGATACAGTGATCACTTCGTTATTATTGCATATGTCCTTTTCACTAGGGGTGCTCTCTGGTCGGGCCAGATGACGTATGTCTAGTAAATGGTCCGGGTGAAACAGGTGCATCAATCAGTGGGGAGTAGATAGGCATGACAGATTACAACGGGGGAGAAAGGTCCGCATTACGTACCCTTTCACTACTTGCAAAGATTTTCCTACGTTTATTTGCAAACAGGGAATACCTCCAAAAAGAACTAATTCCCAAACAGTCAATGTTCGGACAATCAATCAATCAATGAGGAATGAAATAGGTACGACGTGTTAAAGGCTTGCGTTACCTACCCTTCACTATCTGCAAAGGGAGAGAGAATATTCCTATTCTTCCTCGTTTGCAGGCAGAGAAGATCCTTAAGAGAACCAACTTCGAACAATTCAATGCTCGATTCAAACAATCAACAAGGGGTACTGTGAACACAAATGAACGCCGCTTATGTACATACGCATTGCTATTTTCAACAGGTTGTTCCTAATGTTTCTATTTTAGCGAGGTCAAAAAGAGATCCCATTAGTGGCCTACTGATTTTGCTCGATTCCTTTTGTTTTTTTACACGGTTTTTCGCTATCTGCAAAGACTAAACAGAGTATTGCGACTCTGTGCTTGTTTGTAAATAGAGAATGAACCAAAGAGAACAATCAATCAAATGGAGAGAGAAGCAGGCACGACGGATTACAAAGGGGGCAAAGGGCTGCGTTAACTACCCTTCACTATCTGCAAAGAGAGAGTACTCCTAATAGAAATGAGGGGTGGGGGGCAGCATTCAAAGCAGATCAGTGTGCATAAACACGAAAATGTTTTTACTTACCACGTACTTGACATTCGACAGCTTATGATATTTGCTATTAAAAAACCATTGAAATTCACTGAAAAAACCATAGGTTATAGACCATATATAGTTAGGAATTAGCATTTACAAAACCTTGAAAATTCACTGAAAAAACCATAGGTTATAGACCATATATAGTTAGGAATTAGCATTTACAAAACCTTATTTTACTCACACAAAACCATTGAAATTCCATATATAGTTAGTTGCACTAACTATATATCGCGCACCCGCAATCCACTGCTGATGATGTCACATATTACATCATTCATGACATGGTCAGTGACATCACTGATGACATCACTGATGACATCTCAAATGACATCACTGATGACATCACTGATAACAACATCCAGTGATTTTTTGTTTCTGTAAAGTTTAAATATGTCTTACATATTGAAGAATGAGTGGATGTATAGGTGTCTGGACGAAGGATTTAGTAGGTGCATGACTGACTGTATGAGTGAGTGATTAAATGTGTCTCACTGAGTGCACGGGTTAGTGACTAAACTGTCTTAATTTGTGCATCATTATGTTTGTTGTTCTGTAAACTGCTGCATGTGTTGATCAGTAGCTATATGAGTAAGTATATGGGTTATTGATTGGTTGCTCAAGTATTTGTATGGGAGACTGAGTGTGTGTGTGGGTGCCTGGGAGGTGTATGACTCTGTGCATAGATGTGTGAGCAGTTGATTCACTAGATGTATGGGTTCAAAAGTGCATGTGGAAACAGCTGTATGGGTGGTTGACTGTGTGCATGAGTGCATTGGTGAGTGAATGGATATCTCAGTGCTACATGTCAAAGTAAGTACATATGTAAAACACAGTACATGTGAGAGTTGGAATATATAAATAACTGTGCATGAGAGCCACTGAATGTGTGAGTAGCTGTATGGATCATTGTGAACTTGTATCAGGGATTGTATAAGAGAGTAAATATGTGTTAGTATATGCTTGAATAAGTAAGGTGTGTATAACTGTATAGTTGAGGAAATGGAGGTGAGATTGTTTCTTTGCATGACTGACTAGGTGTGTGAGTAACTCCATGGATGAGTGACAGTGTGTGAGTTTCTATACACTGAGTGTATCTAAGGTTATATTAGAGTCTGAAGAGGTTTATCGTATTAGCACAAGAATGATGTCAAATGAGATGTCATCAGTGATGTCATCAGTGATGTCATTTGAGATGTCATCAGTGATGTCATCAGTGATGTCACTGACCATGTCATGAATGATGTAATATGTGACATCATCAGCAGTGGATTGCGGGTGCGCGATATATAGTTAGTGCAACTAACTATATATGGAATTTCAATGGTTTTGTGTGAGTAAAATAAGGTTTTGTAAATGCTAATTCCTAACTATATATGGTCTATAACCTATGGTTTTTTCAGTGAATATATATATATATATATATATATATATATATATTGAATGGTCGGTTACCGGCATTTATGTCCCAGGCAAAGACCTGACTCCACGTCTTTCTGTGCAGAAATAAAGTTGTACTACAAAATTGTCCTTTTGCTCTGGATTATCTTTTTTCAACTTCTAGTCCACGGATAGATTTGTGTATTGTTGCAAAAAGGGTGAGTCATCATCCACCATATAGAGAATGCCCGGTTGCTTTAGTTGTTCAGCCATGGGTATGCAGATATTCAAGTCGGACGGGTGCATCCACTAACTGGACGTTAGATTCTACAATCTGATCTTTATAGGAAAGCGTCCGCATGAATTTGCCAAAGCATGAAAGGGGTTCTTTGGTCATCGTTGTGTATACTCACAAATCTGCCTATTTCAGTTTTGGCTTCGAGCTCATCATCTTGTATTCATACATGCAGATATGCTGCCTAGAATAAAACGAGAGGGGAGACTAACAAATAGAGGTTTAAACTGGGATGTTTCTTCTTTGTTTTCTGTTCAACAGACACCATGAATCAATGTTCATGACTTCCTTGAGAGTAGGATGATAGTTCACTTCCCTGTGAGTCTCTTGATTGTGATCTCTTAGATTGTGACATCATGCATGATACAATGCGCTACTGTTTTGGTCTCTCACTGTGCTGGCATCACGACGATTGTGGTTGCCATGTACCTGATGGAACATTCTGTTGGATCCTCTGCACATCTTCTCAAAATGATTGTACTTGCCACATGCACGACTTTCCTGTCCAATGAGTGGACATTTACCATCATGAAAGTATGGTTTTCCTTACTGTTAGCACTCTTTCTTGTCTTGAACATTGTTCCGCCGTTTGTTTATGTGATGGTCTATTTATGTGGACCATTGCACATGACTTTTGTGATGTTACATGGTTGTTTGACTTTGTAACCATAATGCTTGTTTTTGTTTTCTGCTTTGGTAGATTCAGGTACTTTACCTGCATTTCCACTAGATCGTTAATTTGTGTCATTTCTTCAATTTCTTCGGGTGTGTAACTTTTTGATAGCAATTTGCCCTAGCTGCATGGCATCCGATATTCTTGCTCTTGAGTTTGTGACATACAACCACTGTTTTGTTTTTCTTTGGTTGTTTTATCTGACTAGTTGAGAGCACTATTAATTGAGATGAACATAGGTTTCTGTTATGTTGGCATATTATTATATGTATGTGTTTCTCTTTAATGTTCCTTGAGCCTTGCCGGAGCATGGCATGGAATGCTCTTGTGTTCCTATTCGGATTCCACCCAGGAGATCAGTTTACACCAGTGTCCTGGATGGAAGCTGTGCTACCTGGCGCTCGTCTGTTTTCTGCTTATATTGATTAATAAATGTCTTCAATCAACTACGTTGTCCTGTCGTAACAATTGGCGATGACTAGGTGGTGAATCCACGCGGATTGAGCGGTATTCTTCGTTTCGTTTTTTTAAATGTATTTATTTTTCTACCTATTTTTGGAATTTCGTCCCTTTTGGAGAAAACTCAAAAGAAAAGAAGACTGCGTAGACGTCTAAGTACTCTGGAATTTCAACAAGCACTGCGGAGTTGGGGACATGATGAATGAAAGCAAAACGGAACTCTGGTATGACACTTCACCTTACCTTGGGGAGACCGTTAAGGAACCGCCATCGGCTGCATTATTCGAGTGGCAGCGGGATTCGGAGCATACGTAGATGGTGTTCCTCCTCGCGTAATCAAACTGCTGACGAAGGACGAGGAGGATCACCTAAAGAATTTGGTGACGTCGTGCTTAATACCTCAGCATGTAGGGTCACGCAGCGTGACCTTACGTGGCGACCGTATTGGATTTCTAACAGAAGCTGTATCAAAGGAGAATCTAACCAGCTTCTGCAATGGTAAAGAAGTTGACAAGATTTGGACATCAAATAAACTTTAAAATCTTGTTATTACGCAGGAAACAGGTGAGAAGGTCGGGAGATGGCTATTTATATATATTATAGTGTTGGTTTTATTTGAATTTGGATCTATTTCAAGCAAGTTGGTGTTCCTTTTTCATCAGTAGTGGAACATATATTACTTTTTAATTATCAGTGGAGATCGGCATATGGAACGAGGTGATCACGAACCTCAAGTGGTGGAACAAGCCATATCACAGCAAAATTTTACAGTTAGTCCTCCCCATTCTCTTTGGACAACCGGTTCACAACCTAGTTTAAAATGGTTGGAGTGGAAGAAATATTTTGTGAACTATATTATAGCAGTGTACGAAGCTGGTAAGATGAAACCAGAACAAAAGGATCGGCTTTTACTTCATTTGTTCGGGCCAGTGGTTTTAAAAACGTATTCTTGCATACATAAGATGGTATGTGGTGAAGACAGCAATGTTTTTGAATCAGCTTTAAAGGACCATGACAAGTACTTTGCCCCTAAGGTGTGCATAGGTGTAATACAGCATAAAGATTTCCAAAGAAACAGAATAAAGAGGTGCTTGTAGACGACTGGGTGGATGACATCAAGAAGTTGGCGATTGACTGTAAATTTGGTGACCTACATGATGATCTTGTTCGTGATCAACTGGTTATGCATAATAACAATTCTACCATTCAAGATCGGTTATGGGTCAATGGGGATGCTCCTTTAGAGAATGTTTTAGCAATTTTAAGAAAAGCTTAAATGTCAGGGAGATGTGCAACAGTTATTAAGGAATCTGAGAAATCTGAAAAAGACACTGAGGGTGTTTTCAAAATACAAAATATAAATAGAGGCCAATCTCATATTACCATGGGGCGTGGTCAGAGTCAGGTGCAAAGGGGTATATGGAGAGACAGGAAACCTGAAGAGAGAAGATGTTACAGATGTGATAGTAAAGAACATATGGCATATAGCAGATATTGTCCTGCACTTAAGAAAAAGTGTAGTATTTGCGGTTTGATGGGCCATTTTAGTAAAATGTGCAGAAGAAAAAATAGCAATGTAAAGTATGTGTGGGAAAATGAGGAGGATGTGGAGGTGTATGTTGAAAATGACAATAGTGGTTATGTAAAAAGCATACAAGGAAATGATGTACTTGATGTCACAGATGACTCACTAAAGGGGAAACCTATATGCGAGATTTCCATTGGGGAAGTGTCTATCAACATGTTTGCTGATTCGGGCTCTCCGTATACTATCATAAGTGAATCTGCGTGGAAAGAGAAATTTGAAAAAAACGTTGGTCATCAGCTTTATCCCACAGATGTGAACTCTGTAAGCTTCACTGGTGAAAACATCAATATGTTAGGTTACAGATGGTTCACATGCTTATTTAAATGAAGATCAGCAAGGGGGAAATTGTATGTGGCTAAATTTGGTCCATCCGTTCTGGAATGGATGGACCAAAAGGAATTACACATCATCCTTGACCCTAATAGTGAGGAGATTGTTTTAGTAGTTGATGAAACAAGTAAGTTGGAAGATATCTTGGTGAAAAAATGTGCTTGTGTTTTTGGTAAAAAGTTAGGAACCCTCAAAGGATTTCAACACAACATTGTTCTTAAAAAGGATAATGAGCCTAAAATCCACAAGGTGAGACCCATTCCCTTGCTGATAAGAGAAGAAGTCAACAGGGAATTAGAAGGTTTGTTAGCTAAAGGGGCTGTTAAGGAAGTGGAGAGTTCTGAATGGATTTCTCCGGTGGTGGTAGCGCGCAAGAGCAATGGAAAAATCCGTCTGAGCATTGACTTGCGCCACTTAAATTACAACATTGTCATTGAGAAATTTCCTTTGCCAAAGATAAATGAAATGGTGTCTTCACTCAAGGGTGTGACCTGGGTTTCCACAATTGACTTATCGGCGGCGTATAACAAGGTCTCACTGACACCCAAGTCTAGGAAACTTACAGCTTTAATTACGCTTTTTGAGTGTTACCAGTTTAGGAGAATGCCATTTGGACTTGCTTGGGCCACTGTAGTCTTTCAGTGGTTGATGCATAGACTTTTTGGAAAGATGACTGGCGTGAGTTTTTTTCAAGATGACATACTGGTGGCTGCTAAAAGTAAAGTGGAACATGATCGCATTTTGAATGAGGTGTTAGAAGTTTTACAACGGGTTGGTCTAACTATGGAACTTAGCAAATGTAAATTTGCACAGAGGAGTGTGTCCCATTTAGGACATGTTATAAGTGAAGATGGTGTAAGACTCAAACCTTCACTTGTTAATGCTATTGTATGTTCACCTGCTCCAACTTCGAAAGATCAAGTAAGATCGTTTTTAGGCATGGCGGAGTACTGCGCTAAGTTTATTTTTAATTTTGCAAGCAAAGTGTTTCACATAAGATCTCTTCTAAAGAAGAATGTAAAGTTTGAATGGTCTGCCGACTGTGAGAGAGATTTTTCAGTGGTATAAGAAGATTTACAAAAGGTAGCTGCTTTAAGCAGTTTTGATCCAAATGCACAGTGTTTCTTAACCACAGACGCAAGTGACAAAGGATTGGGTGCAGTTTTGTCACAAAAATGGAGTAACAGCAGTGAAAAGATAATATTATTTGAATCTAGAGCCTTATCCCCTGCAGAGAGCAAGTACCCTATTGTTGAGAGAGAGGCCCTTGCCTGTGCTTGGGCGTTGGAACATTTCCGTGCCGTTGTTTGGGGTAAACCAGTTACTATCCATACCGACCATCATCCATTGGTGAGAATTTTAATCACGGTAGGTAGTGTTGGTGCCTCTGCTAGGTTGGCTAGGATTTCCATGAGGATGAAAGAGTATGTATATAAAATTATCTATTTTCCTGGCAGGGACAATGTTGTGGCTGACTGTTTATCGAGGTTACCGGTACCCTTGGAAGATTGTGTGGATGATCCGTGGAGGAATTATAGTATTGCATTTGTACATGATTCCTGCGTGCCGGCTATTAGCAAGGAAGAATGGTTTAAGGAGCAAGGTAAGGACCAGGATTTACAAGCCATATATTAATGTTAATGGTAGGGTGTCTTATATAGTGCGACAGCTGCCCCAGCAAAAGGGAGTCCGGGCGCTGAAGGAAAGACTGACAAATCGCAAAGCAACAACCAGCTAGTTAGTGGGGAAAAAAGAGTCCCAATGGCCTTCCTGAATTCCAGGTAGTTATTGAGACCCCAAATCTGCACAGGAAGTGTGTTCCACAGCCTGGCAGCTCTGTAACGAAAAGAGCGACCACCAGCCCGGACTCTTCGAATCCGAGGGACCACCAACAAATGCTGGCCCTCTGACCGAAGGGAGTGTGATGGAACCTATCTGAATATATCTGTAAGGGTTGGCCTAAGAAGGATCATATAGCCACCAGTTTAAAACCTTTTTGGGAGGTGAGGATGGAGTTATCTGCTGACAAGGAATTAATTTTGAGGGGTGAATGGATAATCCCATCTATCACTTTACGCATGAGAGTGTTGCAATTGTGTCATGAAGGTCATTTTGGTGTGGTAAGGACAAAACTAGTGGGGAAAAACATGTTTTGGTGGCCTGGAATTGACAAGGAGGTAGAGAGATGTGTAAGAAAATGTGCTGTCTGTTGTTCTGCTGACAAATCTTTACAGAGTTTAAGACCACCAATGGGGGAGTATGCGTCTCCCAGTATTCCTTGGGAGGTTATTGCAGTAGATATTTTCGGACCAGTGGTTGAAGACAAGGAGTATGGTTTGGTTGCAATTGATTAATTTTCCAAGTGTCCTGTTGTCTCTGTTGTGGACAGAGTGGATACGAACACTGTTCTGGAGTGTTTGGACAAGTTGTTTATCATGGAAGGTTTACCTGTTTGTATTTTGAATGATAATGGAGTGCAATTTACTTCAAGGAATGCCAAAGACTATTTTGTGAGGAGTGGTATTAGGCACAGGACCACTTCACTCTATAATCCAAGTAGTAATGGTACTGTGAAGCGCTTCAACCGGGTGTTGAAAGGTGTGATTCAAGCTAATAAATATCTTCAATCAACTACATTGTGCTGTGGTAACAGTTTCAAAGATTATATGAAAAATGTGGACATAAACCTTTATATTCATATTTTCAGAGGGCAAAAAGAATAAGGGTGTAGAGTCATGTGACCACCCCATGTGTTTAGTACCACCCTCAAGTGCTCCTTTGCTTTACAAGCAGGCTCCTGACCATTACAAATCCGAGGTATGCTTGCTTACCCTGGACCAGAGCCAAAGTGTGCATGGACGAATAGCAAATGTCACCAAATGGACATTCAACGTCAGACAAAGAATGTAAAATTTGAGATGACAAATGTTTTTGCAATCTAAGCTGTCGCCATGGACGTGAGGTTAATGTTGCCATGTTGTTTGGGGGAGATCACATTCCCGTGATTTATTTTGAGGGGATCGAGCTCAGGAATATTCGCAAATGCAGAGTAGTGTGATGGTCCCACCTGCCAGCGAGATGAAATTTGGAATTTTAAGCAGGCAGTGTCTAAGAAGCCTGCAGATCCAACACACAAGTTGTTGGCTATTGCTCTATTTCTACTGGCTAAGAATATGTCCATGTGTTTCTACGAATTACTTAACAGAGGTGTCGGCTTAATAGCTTTAGAAGGGAGGGCGTCTAGGCAGCGATCCTGTGTCCATAGCAAATGCCAACATGTGCTCACTTGGCTTTTTGCACGTGGCTATTGTAGTGTAGTTCCTATTATCCCAATAGGCTCTGTGCATTGGAATAATACCTTCAATAGTATAGGCCTAGACCAGACGTTAACTAGGTCTACTACTGTCGATATTAGACTTAAAGTTTTGGGTTTGCCAGCTAGCTCAGAGTTCACTAGAAACTTTCTCGAATAGGCAAGGAGGAGTTGAACCTCCCTGGATAGACAAGAAGGGATTTAGTTTCTGACAACCATAGAACATGACAACTTTGCTCTCCCCTAATCAAGAGTGTATCTCGAGAGTCGTGTGAAAACAAAAGGCAAGTTATTTTACTCAGTCAGTACGTGCATTCTTAGTCTCATCAGATTGTAGAGAAAAGGAAGAGACGGGCGTGTTCAATAAAAGATGTTATTTATTGATCAGTCTCTTTTCTCATACAAGAGAAATGGATCGATATTATTGCAATACTTATGGTTAAGTAAAGTGCATACATTAAAAGCAGAAGTATAAAATAATACTGTAAAAACATTGATATGGTTTCTAAGCCATATGAAGGTTTAAAATGAATAAAATATATTACATACACATATACATTTGACTAATCGTACTCAACTGGTGTTTCTAGCTACGCCTACCCCGTGTACCTGACCTAAGCCTAATACGTGGGCGGGAATAGAAAGTTACAGTTTAAGTTAAGTTTGTTTTTGCCAAGTGTCTGACTAAAGAATTCTCTTCGAGGGGTTATTCAGTTCTGTACCTGGAATCTAGGATGGATGAGGGATGGTATCTCTCGTCTCTGGTCTCGATATTCCAGGCTGCCTGCGAGGGCTACCCGGAAGCGCCGGAGCTGGATTTCTCGGCAGGAGAAATGGGCAGCTGCTCGTTCTCAGCGCGTCAAGAAGGCGGGGCTGCGCCAGCGGGGTCTGCTCTGCTCTGGGCTTCGGCAAGTCTGGCTGCTCCGTCCTCGTCACCACCGCGTGTGTTTGCATAGGGCAATAGCGGTAATATTTATACCTTTAAGGTGCCGAGATTGACGTAAGGATGGACATAGATACGTCAATAAGGATGTCATACGACCAGGTCGTTAGCACATTCTTTTGCTGAAGTTCTCGGTGAAATCAAAACAATGGCCGCAGGGTTTTTTCCCAGGTTGTCATAGGTTTGATTTGTTTTGAGAACTCCGTATGCCTTATCAGGGGCTGGAGGAATATCGCTTGTCTAATTAGATGGCAAGCGTTATGACCTAATCAGATAACACGTTCCTGTGCCGTAGTGTGGCTTTATCAGATAACGGTTCCTGCATCATGGGGGTTTTTCTGCCTCATGGGATGGCTGCTAGTTAACTTGTTAGTTTGCTAACCAGAATAGGGTCAGGAATAGGGGGATCGATACAGAACCTATAGGAATACATCACACCCACTCCACGCTAACTATGGACATATTTACTAATCTATGCATAGTAAAACATACTATAGAGTATTGTGTATACCTTACCACCCCAAAATACATAAATGCATTTTGAAATTATCAAATATACGGGAAAAACAGCATTTACATGTATTGTATGCACTCAAGCTGTAGGAAAATGCTAAAGTAAGCACGCATTTGTATACATTATTGCTATTTTGTATATGAAAATTTACACATGAAATGGCTCTTAATACAGAAAAAAGTTCGAGACCATTCCATCACAGAATAAAATAATTATGAACATACCAGCGGGCAGCTAATGTCTATAAGCTATCTAAAATTAGAAATTTTAGTTCTCTAAGAATAGTTCTTACCTTAAGCAGAAGATAGTGTCCCGAAAAATATGCAAAAATATTTTGGGGCTGCTGAAAAAATTGCTGTCCGTGAACTGGAGGGAAAATTGTTCATGGTATTTTGCTTTTCTAGTTGAAGGCCAAATTCAGGGAACGCCGTGTACGAGCTTGCTCAAAAGTCTCTATTTCTGCTCTGGTGAGAACATCATATCATTTAGACTCTTGAAAAAGTTGTCAACAGCTTCCTGGGAGAGTTCCACTAACTCGGAAATCGGTGTAACCATGCATTCGTGCGCATGATTGTCTCCATTGACATTTTGATTTGAATTGCTGACAGAAGGTCGTACCTGATCGATGCTGCTTTCATCTTGAACTTCACTACCCCTTAATCGTAGTGGTGAAGCTTCCACGAATGCCGTCATCAGGATTGGGAGCCGTTGAGGGCAGCACAAAGCATGAGCCTTTGTAGGACTCAACAATGTTTCTGCATCCATTGGCGCATCCGATTATAGCGTCAGACAGGTGTCTAACACGCATTCTTCTCCGCATAGCAGGCACCTTAATACAGGTAAAACACATCGTTGCCACATCGGTCGAAAAGATAGAAACCAAGTCATGTTCAGGTCTCTAAGCCGGGGTAGTCCCAGGATTTTTGATATCCGGTCCCGGTATCCAATGGCTAGGATTGTTTCTTCCCTTGTCGCAGGTGTTTTGTCTGTGACATGGTTTGCCATAACGAAATATAAGGACTAGGAATAGGATTCCTGCAATCAGTCCTAAAATGAGGGGAAGTCCGCCAAAAATCGAATGGACGAAATCTGGAAAAATACCCAGTATGGCTTTGAATGGTGTTAATGCCATCGAAAATACTGTCTTAAATACTTTTGAGACTCCACTGGTATCAGAAATATTTAGGATTTCATTCAGGATTTCTGCGAAATGTATGGGGGAATTAGTCGATAACAATGAATGTATCTCTGCAGTCGTCCTTGCGACTAGGAGATCATACGTTTCTTTTGATGACTTGAGCTTTGTCGGCGTCTGAAGAAGCACTGTTTTCATTCTGCTTAAAGTATCTATTCGAATAGAAGTAATTTTCAAGTTGGGCCATGCCCTTGCCTCCCTGTCTGGAAAGGAGCTGGGGAACAATAAGCGTCCACAACACTTGACCTTCGCAGTCGTAGTTACGAGATAAGGAGTCCCGGGCATAAGACTACAGCATCTGCGGTCCACAATTAGAACGTAACTCCCATTATAGAGTCTTTGAAAGAATGGTTCTATCTCTGTTGCAGGTGTGCCTAGCTGGTGACATGAAAGGTTATTTGAGTTCCCTTCACAGGCTCCATGCAAACTAATTCCGTTACACAGAAGTGTACCGCTTAGTGACATTGCACAATTATTGCCACTAAGAAACACTTTCTGTCCTTTATTACTGACACATGCATGTGAATAGGGCAGGTTCCATGTTGTTTTAATGTACCCTTTTCCCAATTTCTCGTACATGCCAGCCTGTATATATTTTTGGCAGTATTGAAACCTGAAGGTTGATATTGGAATATTAATTATCCCATGTATTATCCATTCACTGACAGGTCGTTCTGACATTGTCACTGGTAATCTTTCGAGTTTCTCAATGCTCAGGATTGTATAATCAGCACCCTTCTGGGCCATACTGATTTGTTTATCAGTAAGGTTAAAGATATTGAAAAGTGACGTTGTGTTGATTAAACGCCAAGGCACATAGCCCGAACGCAGATTTTGTAACGTCCAGCCAAGCTGTACAATAGAACGCAATTGGGACTGACCGTGTTGTAATAACAGTAAGTCTTGCGATATTATGTCGATTGCTGAAGACACAATGCTGTCTAGAGAAAAAATTCTGGAGGACAGAGTCATTAACCCATTGTCCACTACAGAAAGTGATTTTTCCAAATTAATACGGTCAATTTCCCGTATTCTTTCTGCTGTCTCAATTTGAGTAACCTTCCAGGCCTCATTGTATGCTGCATATACAGAGGCTGCTATGAAACGTTTCTGACGCTGTTTGCGCGGTCCCATAATGAAATCACGCAAGTCAGCACCATCAGTAAGTAAAGTTAGGTGTTGCTTAATTTCTGCCAGTGTGGAAGTCTGTAGCCACTGAAGGCATAATTTGCCCACACTGTAGGTCGTTATTATTCCTGGGTGTTGTCTTTGGGAATATCTAGGGTCTGGCCTGGTCATTTTGAACCCCTGTGTTTTGTTCAGGAATCTGTCTTGGCAGTTATTAGTATCTGTGGGCCAGATCAACCACTGTTTCCAATCAGGATGTGTTCTGTTTTGGTTTAATACATAATTTTACGTCTATCTCTTCATCTTTAGAGCTATTGCTGTTCATTGTTGGTTTTTGAATAGACGGTTTGTTTAAGTCTTTGATTTTGGCTAAGCCAAGACAGGTAGTTTGTTGAACAGTGTCATTTAAAAATATAATTTGTTCTGGGATCATGCAGGCTCTAAACAAAGATTCTATACCCTGTACTTGCCATTCTTTTGTGCCCCAAACACTCTTCAATTCAACATTTTTGTCCCAATAATCAAAACCAAAAGTATTCATTTGTTCAAAGAATGAGTCTGAATATATCAATTTCGTGTTTGTTATCATGGTCTTTGTCCCTGTCTTATTTGACAATTTGAAATAAAATGTTTCAGCATTACTTATGTTAAAACCTGAAAAGTATGAATATTTGTCGTAAATGGTTCTTGAGCTTCCTTTTGGAGGGGTTGCACAATGTTCCCATTGATTATAATTTAAAACATTTCTAGGTTGTGCAGATTTATGTAAAAAATGGTTACCATAGTGGTTGTAGCAATACATACTATCATAATTTGTAGAACCCTGCAAATAATCATGTTTGGTAAATTTAGCAGACATTACTAAGTCAGACATCATGTTATTTATACTTTCGAAGTCCCAATCATCAGCAAATGAGCTTGGTTTTACAAAGTCACTCAATGAGATCTTAATTTGGTGTGGATATTTCAGGATTTCAACCGGACCATAGATTTCGTAGTCAGTGTTGTCCCATGCTACCCCACCCGGTATAGGATTGGCTGTGAAGTTGACTGAAGAAAGTTCTCTTTTCTCGACGTGTGAAGATGTGTGTGGTTTGAGGATCAAGTTGATTTTCTGACTTGCTGTGTCCATTTTAGCATATTTTCCCTCAATGAAGCGTCCCAATATTAGTATCATGATGAGCCAAAGTATGAGGATAAATGCACCAAAACCCACCCAAAATTCAATCCATGGAGAAATCAGATATGTTTCTTTCAGTTGTTTCAAAAGTACTTTAACTTTATCTTTAAAGGTTTTTGTTGATGGCTGTGTTTTTGATTCAGTGAAGCCTTCTGAGGAATCATCGAAGTTTATGAAGTAGCCGGATGCAGTTCTGTCAATTGTTCCAATAGCTTCAGGTTTACTGTTTCTTGCATAGTCGTTTGTTACTTCATTATAGGTTGGTGTGTCTCTGCTAAATGTTTTTATTTGGGTGTTCAGAGGTCTAAGTTCCATTGCATTGTTGCATAGTCCTTGTCGTAGTTCTGTAGGCGTTTCAAATGTGATTAGCCTCTTAGATTGAACCTCTGTGTTTGTAGCAAATCTTGGTGTTCTACTACTTATGGGGAGTCCACTTGGCCTACTATTTGTTATCGGCCACATGATTGTGGTTTTACCAGGTCGATGGATACAACTCGGTTCTCCTTTTTACCAGCAAGTGGCGGTAGTACAACTGATCTTGTCCCGTTGACAGACAAGACAGGAACTGCTTTTCTGTAAGAAGGCCCAAATTCCTTCTTTACCGCGATCTTTTCTCTGACTAGATCCCCGACTTTTGGATCCAGACAGGTCTTGCTGGGACAGGTGGTGGTTCTTCAGTGGTTGTTGGCTGTTGTTTCAACTTTATGTTGCTCAGGTCTTTTCTTGTTTCATTCAAGTCCTGCAAAATAGCCAAACGGTCTTTGATATCAAAGCTTTTTTCCTTCACCACTGAAGTTTGACTGTCAAGGTCAGAGATTAACATCCTAGTTCCAAATAATAATTCGTACGGACTGAATCCCTTCAGAGAATTTCTTGGCAAGTTATTTAGACTACGTTGGACACTTATTAGATGTTTGACCCACCCAGCTCCCGAACCTAATATCCTTTCCGTTATAGATTGCTTTATGCCTTGGTTTTTTCTTTACACCATTCCGTATCCCTCAGGAAGGAAGTGAGAAGATTCCCGCTGTGCTATGCTCATTTGCAGCAGCGGTGCGTCCATTGGGGCGTAGGGGCGTAGCCCCACTAAGCCACATGGACGCACCGTGGTATTTTTGGTAATTATTTACCTCTGTGTTATTGTTAATAGCGCTGCCGGACGGGAATCCGCCGGGAGTGGGACACACCCGACTCAATTGGGAGTGCGCAGGGGGTGGGGCTGTCTGGGCTGCTGCAGCTTGAGTGACAGTCCACACTCAGCTGCAGCAGTACTGCGCATAACCAGTTATGGTGCCACCTTGCCCGAGCATGCGCGCTAGACTTTCCCCATAGAGAGGGACCAAGGGGGTGCTGCTTCTTACAGCAGCGCCGCCGCTGAAACAGGTTGGAAAAGGGCGAGTCGTAAATGTGCCCTCAGCGCCAGGATTGGAAGGTGTCAGGAGTAAAGGCGGGCATTAGCCCGGCCCTGGCATCGACCCGCGTCAGTGCGTGTGCTCGCGCCAGCACCTCTTGGTGGGACATGTGTTGCCCTGTTCTCTCGCCGGCCAGGCCTGCCTGCCTCTGTTGATCCTGCCAGGTCGGGTGTATCTGTGTAGGGGCCATATTTGTTCACCGTAGTTTCCAGACCAGTACCCCCTTCATCATGCAGTCGGAAGGCCGGTCGTCTCCCTCGAGCACACGGTTCCGAACTGGGTAAGTGAAGTGAAGTGACCGTTATTTTTTTAATTAAATTGTTTTATTATAAATGAAGGTTCAGGACACATACTTTCATGGGTGCACTGTGCGAGGAGGCAGTTCTGGGGATGGCCGATCCCCTTTTGAGCAGGTCCTCAGTTACAAATGAGAACTACATGCACTTTTATTGTACACAGTGGCATCTTCACACGCACTCTGTACACGTGTACCGCTTTGCCGTAAAAGTATTGAAGCAGGCCTTTTGTAGGTTTGAACTGAGGATAAAAGGTGTGTCGGGCTGCATTCTGTAGATCTCTTAAAGCTGTGTCATAAAAGTCTGGGGGTGGAGGCGGTTTGGTTCTAGAGGAAGTTGAGAGATTTCCTCAAAGGGGGGACTAGTTATACTACCTCTATATTTTTGGGGGGGAAACTCACAAACCATCGAAAACAAGTGGCTGGCTGCCACCCACTCGATTTCTGTTCAAGTTAATATTCAACGGGCAGGGCATTAGTTTTCAAGACCACACAAGTCTTTTCGTATATTCTGGATCTGAAATATACAGACTTCTCTCTTTAGAATTACATTTAAAGGACCTACGAATCCTGCATAGTGTGTTCGTTTCCTAGGGTCAGTGCTGCGTAGAACTTTCTAGGGTTCTTTTTATACTCTAGATGTAGTACCTATAAGGCACAAGGGGACTGGGCTGGGAGCTGGGGAGGAAACCTGAGATGGAGGGGTGCCATCAAAACAACTTTTGGTAAAGTCAATAGGTTTTTGTTCAGTGAGCAAACACACACAACCTTAGCACCATGGACTTCGATTCATCAAAAATTCAGATGACGTGCAAGTGACATCACACACCTTTTGACCTCAATGCAATGACATCACAGTTGACTCCGTGTCATATGACCGTTGACCCCGAATCGAAGGAAGTAATGCCACATGAATTCTATCCTGATGGCATCACAGTAGTTCATGTTACTGAAGTGTAGCATATAAATAAAAGTGAAACTTTATTTATAAATGACAATACAATTTACAAAAAAGAGATTTATAAACACAGTAGCGGTCATACCCACAGATATTGATCCATATGGACCATATATTCAATATGAACTATGTTATTGATTTAGTAAACGCCTTATAATTGTTACCAGTTTTTCGCTTATGATCACTTACTTATAAGAAACCACCACACCTTTGACACATTGAGGTGACTGGCACTGGCACATCATCATTCATTAGGAGTACGTACATAAAAGGGCTTTTGGTGAGTTCTCTTCATCCATAGATCTGTGCAGCAGTCATTCACATATTGCGTCTGCCCACTTCCGCACACAGCATGGAGCAAGGATCAGTCCATTTTATTCCCTTATCCAATGACTGCCCTGTGCTGTGAGTGGAGACATTTTGCCTGATATATATATACACACCTGCCTAAGAAGAAGCTCACTTCAGTACCAGGGATGGTGAGCTGATAATTAACTTTTTCAATATTTTGTCCTTTTCGACTATCCTCCTACTGTTTTGTATTCATCCATATGGTTTTAAAATTTGTCTTAAGGTTACAGTAGTTCAGAGCCAATAATGCCTATTCTCTGTGCCAATAAGAAGCGCATTTCCCTGTGACACACATTTAAACTAAACTGGATTTCTATGTACACTTACCTCCTAGGAAAGGCCAATACTGTTCTATCACAGTTGTATTTGATTGCAATTTTTTTTATTTTAAATTGGTATTGCGAGCATGTTATGCCATGCTTAGGTGGCATTTTTTTTTATTTTTTGTAGCATGCCCTCGCAATAATAGAGAAATAATAATTTCACCATTTTGCTGAGGTCAGGCTTATGTGCTTCACGCATTTACAACAATGAAGCATTGCATCAAGTTTAAAAAAGTGTTCATTTTATTTGTTTCATTGTATGATGTATTCTCAAGGGCGCTGCACTCCTGAATGCATTTATTTACCAAACAGAATGTAATGTCCCAGTGGGGGCTGTTTGCCGTCTGTTCTTGGCTCTGCTTTTGTCACCTGTGAGGCCAGGGATCGCTAAAGATGTGCTATTGGTTGCATGAGGCAAGCCAGCTGCGAGACCTGACAACCCTCCAAGCTCAGCACGTTAGAGCGAAACACAAAGGCAGGAGCCAGCAGAGAGGACTATACAAGTCCCTCATATGGTTCAATGCAAGCACTCGACTGGCGGTGGAAGGACACACCCAAGTAGTCAACAGTGTGGTATAGTGGGCTGTTCAACGGTACATCGCAGGTAAAGACATCGTATGCCTTTACCACATATTTTTCACCATGCACGTTTTTACCATGAACATGCTTTTACAACGCAGGCCATTACCATGCATTGCTTTTATATATCAAAACAATGTATTTGTGGGGGGAGACCCCCACACCCTCAACTCCGTGGTAAAGGCATGCGTGGTAAAGGCATGCGTTGTAAAGGCATGCATGTGGTAAAAATGTGCGTGCTAAAAAATGAGTGGTAAAGGCACAACAAGGTAAAGACTTTGTTGGAAAGGTAGTTTGCTGGTATGATGTAGGTGAGAGATAATTACTCCACTGGCCCGAGCTGAGTCATGATTCAATTCAATTTCAATGAAAATGTATTTAGTCAATTTTAATCTATGATTATTCACAGAAATTAAAAGTAGTCTGAGGCCAATTGCCTTGTCCACAAAGAGAATGTCAAGCAGTACACTCATTGCAGGTATTGAAGTCAAAACAGGATTCTTTTAAAAATAAAGACTTTAAAATTTTCCAGCACAAAGTTAAAACATTGCATTAGACAATTCATGAGTGTATGAAAGTGTGTGTATTTGGAATTAAAAATACACTTGCGTTTCACTACATTTGCTGTAATCCGTGCCAAAATACCTGCTCTGTAGCCGGTACCTTTGGCCACAGTAAATTATGTGATGCATTGTCAACAGGCATAGCATGTCCATTGTGGTGCTTACGTCACAGATTTTAGAACGGAGGGCTTTACAGCACATTGTAATGTACCCTATGGAATCTTCCACTACAGCGCATAGCCATACAAATCATTGTTTTACACTACAAAGTAGAGCAACTATTGTTTCCGTGCAGCTGTTTACGTTTTAACCAAATGTATTACCCGGTCTGGTGTGTTTTATGGCAGCAAAAACTCTTTCTTATACCACATAGACTCTTTTAATTTAATTGGCACCAAACTGTGTCTAAAATATGTTCAGGCGTATCCTTGTAGGCTGTTTTCGGTTAGAAGTTGTGAGAGGATGTGGCGTAAGAGCCAGAGCTACCGACTTTGCAAGGGGGAACCAAGGTTCGATTCTCGACCTTGGCTCAACCTCATGCCATTCTGGGTACACCACTTAATAAATCTCTCCGCGCCTATCAAAAATGAAATTGTTTGTCTGTAATGTAAAACTCTCCAATACCTTCGGGAAGAGTTCGCTTTGTACAAAACTGCAAAAGTAATCTGTCTTGCCCGTTTTTGGTTTGTTTTTAGAACAAAAGCTTTATTGTACAACCTTAATCTATAGACACGTCCCAGTACTAGCAGTATGTAGACACTGGGTGTGATATGTCATGTGTGCCACATGTCGCTGTCCTGATGAATAACACAGACACACTAATGCGTGGCCTTGTCACCAGGACTGAGGGCACACCCGATCTGTTTTTCTCCAGCTGTCCGATTCGACGTGACACCCGTTCGTTTACTAACATGAACTGCTGCTCAATAGAAATAGGGAACTTGGTGCCTGGGGGTCTGTTGGTCTGTGTGCTTGGGGGTCTGTTTTTCTGTGTGCCTGGGGGTCTGTTTCTCTGTGTGCATGGGGGTCTGTTGTTCTGTGTGCATGGGAGTCTGTTGTTCTGTGTGCCTGGGGGTCTGTTGTTCTGTCGGCCTGGGGGTGTGTTGTTCTGTGTGTATGGGGGTGTGTTGTTCTGTGTGTATGGGGGTCTGTTGTTCTGTGTGTGGGGGGTCTGTTCTGTGTTCCTGGGGGTCTCTTGTTCTGTGTGCTTGGGGCGGTCTGTTGTTCTGTGTGCATGGGGGTCTGTTGTTCTGTGTGCCTGGGGGTCTGTTGTTCTGTGTGCCTGGGGCGGTCTGTTGTTCTGTGTGCCTGGGGGCCGGTTGGTCTGTGTGCCTGGGGGCCGGTTGGTTGGTCTGTGTGCCTGGGGTGGTCTGTTGTTCTGTGTACCAGGGGGCCGGTTGTTCTGTGTGCCAGGGGGGCGGTTGTTCTGTGTCCCTGGGGTGGTCTGTTGTTCTGTGTGCATGGGGGTCTGTTGTTCTGTGTGCCTGGGGGTCTGTTGTTCTGTGTGCCAGGGGGTCTGTTGTTCTGTGTGCCAGGGGGTCTGTTGTTCTGTGTGCCTGGGGGTCTGTTGTTCTGTGTGCCTGGGGGGGGGGGGGGTCTGTTGTTCTGTGTGCATGGGGGTCTGTTGTTCTGTGTGTGGGGGGGTCTCTTGTTCTGTTTGCCTGGGGTCTGTTGTTCTGTCGGCATGGGGGTCTGCCCGATGGTATGTATGCATGTGGTACTGTAGGTGTGTTAGTCTGAGAGTGCATGGATGTTTACATGCATGTATCATCTATGTCGAGTCAACATGTGCTTGGATGGTGTGTATCTGTATTTACTATAAAAGTCAAACACATTCGCTTTGCCAATATTTGGATTTCATCTCACTTCAAAAGCAAATTTAAAGTCTAATTTTACGCCCACTTTACCTCTCAGCCTTGGTCATGGTTCCTCTAGAGAGATAACGGATGCAGAAATCTGACATTAATAGAAACAGAGTGGCTGGCTTTTATCTGGTATAAATGCTATCCCCAAGGCCTGTAAGTATGAGTTTTTATGAAATTGCATTTCTGCATGTTGCCTAGCTGCAGGGAGGAGGTTAATATTGTTGTGTAGATATCTCAGTGCACAGGAGGCTGTGGCAAATTACTCAGGGCATAAATACAGTAGGGAGTTCATTGCATTGATTGTAATTCTTTTCCCAAACACATGTAAACTCAAACATACTCACACATGCAAACAGCCAAAAACACCAGCAAATGTAAACGCAAACCTGCTCACACATGCAAACAGCCACAAACACCAGCACATGTAAACTCAAACATACTCACACATGCAAACAGCCAAAAACACCAGCACATGTAAACGCAAACCTGCTCACACATGCAAACAGCCACAAACACCAGCACATGTAAACTCAACCATACTCACACATGCACACAAACACCAGAGACCAACAAGCAGACAACCACATCCAATCACTTATTCTGATAATGGGAAGTTCCAGGCTCAAGCATGCGTACCGGAGGGCCCTAGAACAGGTGAGGTGCTAAAGATATAAAGACAACACTCCTAGCATTACAGAGTAAAGCTCATTCTCTTTCCGGTTTTTCAAAGCTGTTCCGCTTAGAAAAGGGTCAGTTCCTCTTGAGCATTCCACAAGAGTGACTCGCAGAGTAGCTACAGAAGAGTCACGTGCTGCTTCCTGGGTGTATAGGTCTATGGGGAAGGCATATGAGTCATCAGTCATTGATTCATAGGTTCCTCGCAGTGACCGTGTGTAGGACCTGTATAATTTGATCATTGAATAGTCATATTGTATGGCTAAGCAGACCTTGAAGTTCAGATTTTTTCTTTTTTGAGTTTTATAAAGCACGGACTAGACCTGAGACATCGGGTATCAGAGCGCTTTACATGAACACCAGTTTCGTTATAGATGAACACCTTCATTTTTTTATTGGTAGGCACGGGGAGATTAAGTGATTTGCCCTGAATCACAGGATGTAGAGTGTTGCTGAGAGTCTAACCAGGTTACCCAGCTTCGAAGCCGACCGCTCTAGCCGTAAGGCTACATCCTCTCCCCTTGATTGTTGATTGTAGTCAATTGGTCACAATTATGCAGCTCTCCTGTACGGATCGCACATAGTGTTCTATTTACTTAATAAAAAATGTTTGGGGGAAAACAACAAAAATGTTTGCCCATATAACGTTATTTTGTATTGCACGTTCTTTAAATGCCATTGTCGACATCCGCCATGCCGCTGTGTTTTTTCCTTGAAGCACATGTCTTTTCAATGCCATCTGAAATTCCTGCAGAGATTGGATGGGCCACATATTGGGTGATGTGGAGTTTCAGTGTAGAAGGACAGAGATGTAAAAGTCCCAGAACTAGGAGGCAAACATGGTGGCTTTGGTGTTGTTTGAAGGTTGTGATTGGTGGATCTAAGGTTCTGATCTGGTGTGTAGTATGGTAGAGTGTCAGAGAGGGTGTTGGGAGCCGTGTCATTTGCTGATTTAAAAGTTGTGATTGGTGAATCTAAAGTTCCGAGTTGGCGTGTAGCATGGTAGGGTGTCAGAGAGTAGGTTGAATGCCATGTCATTTGCTGATTTGTATGTCCATGTAAGTGGTTTGAATACGGTCCTGTTCTTGAAAGTGAGCCTATTGGCCTGGTGACAGGATTCAGTCTGAGCATAATAGGACGGAATGTATGAAGCTCTGTGGTTATACTGAATAAGCAGGTACCTATGTTATGCCATCTATTAATGTAATAACTGCACTTTCACAATTGCTTTATTAACCTTCCTGCTTTCTCAAATTTGCTTGAAAATGCACGATTTTTCTTCATTTTTTTCAAAAATTTCTTGGGGGGGGTTATCACCCCAAACCCCCCTTTTGGGGTTCGGGCTCGCTCGCTGCGCTCGCTCGCTACGGTGATGTATGCAAATTACTTTGCGCCCCACCGCTTTCAAATGTCACCCACCGCCCATGTTTCCCCTCAGGCTGGAGGGCTAGAGTGAAAACAATGGTCAAACGTAGTATGCTCTTAGCGTATATGCCATTTAGACTCGCAAATCTTTGTATAACAGTCCAGACGTCAGCCGAGTGCTGGAGATCTACATTAAAAGTGGAAACTAGCCTGTATATGTTAATCGCAAGCCTTGCTTTTTACTGTTGATTTTTTCTGGAGTGAAACGACACGGTATTACACCGTTTCTCTCACCACTGCGATTCCTGTTGCAGTTTGGGCAGTTTTTTACAAACATGGTATGATGCAGGCTCATGCCTGGCCACCAGTACCTTGATTGTAATTCTTCCAGAGAATCTTTTAGTTTGAGGTGTCTGAGACCCTCGCCCATATGTGCGTCTGCGATTAACAAGTTTCTCCTGTCCATGTTTGGAATCACTCTATCCCCCACTCCAGGGATTCGAGCAAAAGGGGCGGAGTTTGCATCGATTATGTATGTATAATTGAGTGGATAGTTGATCGGTAGCGCTGAGCAGTCACCTTTTGATGACGTTTTCACTGCAAGCACTGTTTCACCGTCAATATACTTCACTGTACGCTTTTTTCAAACTACGGAAGCCGATTTAGTTGCTACCGCTGTGGCTGTCTCAGCCAATGAATTCCCTGCAACGTGAACGCCATCACGCTGATGACTCAGTGAGTGTGTCACGTGAGTCTTTGGTAGTTCTTTTTGTAAAAGAGCTATTTGTTCCCAAAGCAGTTTTTGCTTTATTGTTGCACCTGTGTCATCTTTGTAACCGTTTTGAATCCATGTCTGCAAATCGTTGTTATATGATTTGACGCAGTAATATGAATCGGACACTATAAGTGTCGGGAATTCGTGATCCGCATTATCTAGCGCCATTTTTAATGCTATTATTTCAGTTTGTTGTTCTGAATTAGTTTCTACTGAGTGTGTTTTTGTTAATAGAGGTTTTAGTTTACCTCCGCGCCACACTTCTTTTGTAATCTCACATGTGGGGTTGTATGCTTGTTCTCCCCAAACGGAGGGTTGAGCATGTCCGTCTGTATAGATTACACAAGCGTATTGTCGTAAGGGCAGAATGTCGATAGGCAGAGGGAATGTTCTTTCATATTCTAGATTTTTTAATTCCTTTAGTTCTGGATCAAAGTAGTAGTATACTTTGTCCGTTGTAATTGAATTCACCCATTGTATCCATTCCGGATTCAATGTTGTTGTTGGTAAATTACCCGGGGTTGTTAATGCCTCAAAGGCCGATTCTGCTGTTCTGACTGTGATATGTCTACCGTCCGCTTGATCTTTTTCTCTAGCTATTGCGGTTTGAACTGCATGAACAATGTTTTCCTTAATGCTGAACTTCTTTTCAGCTTCTGTGTACAAGTGTGATTTGAATGCAATTGGTACCTTTTCTCCCTCATTAGAGGTCAGGTATGTGAATCCGCATCTCCCTGGGATGACTCGAATCACAAGATTGCGTGTGTTATCACGTGTTTCTAATTTTGTTTTAATTAACATGTCTGTTTGTAAGGATCTCAGAATTTCTGTGTGTATTTGAGTCCAATTGGTTCTTTTAAAATCTGGTTTTATTAGATCATAAAGGGGTTTCACCCTTTCTGCGTAATTTGCAATGTATGTTCTTCCGAAATTTAGGAAGCCTAGAATTGACTGTAGGTTTTTTAGTGTTCTAGGTGCTTGGAGTACGGCACATTTCTCTAGAAAATTGTCAGCCAGGCTTTTGCCTTCACTTGATAATTCATATCCTAAGAACAGGACTGTCAGATGGGCAATTCTGGATTTTTTAAAGTTGAATTTGTAACCCTCTGCTGCGAACCCAAGTATTATGGTGTTCACTCTCTTCAAGTGAGTCTCCAAGTCATCATCTGTTAAGTATATGTCGTCGACATACGATAATGCTTCGTCGTCATATGTTTGTAGTAATTCTGTTACTCTTGCTGAGAATACTCCCGGGCTGTTCTTGTACCCCTGGGCTAACCGACAGAATTGTTTTTGAGTGCCATTTATTGAGAATGCAGACAAATATCTGCTCTCTGGTGCTATGTTTTGACAAAAGAATCCATTAGAGATGTCTAATGTTGTTTTGTATTGTTTGCGCACTATGTTATTCATTAGTGCAGCACTGTGCGAGTTTTGCACTGCAAAAGTTTTGCAACATGAGTTAAGGTGTCGGTAATTCAAAACTAGACGATATGAATTGTCTGGTTTGGAGACCGGAAACAAAGTGTGGAAAAGTAAATTTTGCCATGTTCTGTGTCCCTACGTGTCATCCATCATATGTTATGTGTGCATGATTAAATATGCATATGCATTCCCCATGTTCGATTAATGACGCAATTACAGTTGTGTCCACCTCTAGTATGCCAGTTTCCAGTCCTCGTGAATACTACGAATATCAGGCCTATGTAAAGCTACGTTGCCACGTTTCTCAGTGTGCACGTTATTCTATTATAAAGTCCCCGTTTCTAGGCCTCAAAAGGGCCTGGACACCAGATTCAGCTCCTGTCTCCTGAAGCCTCGCTGAGGAGCGATACAGCCCCCACCTGTATCCTCGACCCTTCACTTACTTCCTGCCTCGCAGTGCCCGGTCCAGCCTGGCTCAGTCTCTGAGTCTGCCAAAAGTATGTTATAGTTCCAGTTATCAGTTCAGTCCTCCTTCTCTGCATTCCTAAGCTACTGAACTGCATCAATAGTTTCCGTCATTGTCTAGCCTTCACGTCTCCACGTTAGAGAAATACTGCATTTAATGGTCATTTAATATTCTTCATCACGCACTACATGTAGAATAATGCATGGTCCAGTCTTAGAATCAAGTTAGCCTTTCCTCTCCTGACTTCTAGTTTATATCAACATGTTCTCTAAACATCAGATACTAGATACTGTTTAGGTACATGTCGCCCTGACTCTCCAGACTTCAGTCTCTGCTCCTAGCACAGAGTTCATAGCCCCCAGCTTCTCCTAGTGATACGTCATTGCCAGTTTGCGCGCACCATCAGGTTAGAGGTCCCGGCTCCTTAGGTAGCCCCCTCCATGGTTTCCGCCCCATTCATGACATATTCTGTTATGTTTGCATCACATGTCCATGTATACGCCCAGTTACACCTACTTTTGCCCTTATCTTTCGCGACTGCTACGCGTCACGCCTTCTGCTCCACCCACTGCTACGCCTACTGCAATGTAATGCTATGTGTTTGCGTTATGTATATATGCTCATGTATTGTTATTAAAAGTCAGCGCGCTCATCCCAGATCCAGCCCCAGCAGCTGCTGGGCCCTGTCATCCTATTCCTATGCAGGTTGTCCTGTTCCTGTCCTTATGCTGTATTAAACCTGCAAAACTCCTACTACCTCGAATCTTGACTCTTATTTATTGAGCTATCTGTTATGATATATGTCTAGTCAAAAAGAGAGGTATTATTTATTTATTTACCACATAATGGCGCCCGAATAGGGACTTGCCCTTTCCCCACGCGTCGGTGAAGCCACGCCGACCCCCTGACCCTCTGCAGTCGTGACGGAACTCTTCTGTGCACCGGCAGATATTTCTGCTTCAAGTATCCCTCAGGCCCACGGAGGAGACGGAGGAGGCGGTCCAGCATCCAAACGAGACGGTGGAGGAACGCGGCGAGTCCCGACCAGAGCCCAAGCCAAGAGTCCAAGGTCCGAGGTATCCGGAGGCCCACCCGTAACTGAAGTCCGAAGTTCGTCGTCCGTCGTCGTAGCAGTCCAGTCCAGTCCGAGGCTTTCCGTTCTTGCTGCCCGGTGAGTACCATTACTGGGGTAGTATCTAGACAGGGTCAATCTAAATTGACTCTGGTCCGTGGGTTGGTGGTACACAGACTCACAAACGAAGTGTTCATCTAGGTGGATACGGGTCTTGATGCGTCCCTTTATGGGACCGGTATGTTCCGTACTGTTTCAGCAGTGCATCCAGTAACTCTAGTCTGTTCCGTTCTCGAGAAATTCTTGTGTTTCTGTTCTCAGTATTCCAGGTAATATTCTGTCCGAACTGTTATGTTATGATGTTGTTCAATGTATTTCCAATGTCGTGGTATGCCTGAATTGTTCTCCAAATTGTTATTGTTTCTCGTGTATTGTATTGTGTTCCAATTCAAGTTTACAATGTCTCTCTTTTCGAGATTACGTCAGCTAAAAACTAGAAAGGGTTTGTTAGAAGAAGCAGTTCCTGTTCCGCCGAGGGACAGTCCAGGTCATTTTATGTATCAGAAGCATGGCATAAGCGCCATATTGTATCTAGATTTATGGGTAGAGTATACCAAACAGTTAGAAGAAAAGTATAGATGGCCCGTATCGGGTACATGGGATGCCGAGTGCATCATGCGAGTAGAAGAAGCATTATGGAAAAAGAAAGCCAGACAATCACAGAAAGATGCCATCGAGTTATGGCGTAAAGAAGCTCATAAAAGAACTGAAAAGGAAATCAGAAAGTCAGAATTAAGTAGAGAATCCTTAGAACGAGCACAAGAAAAAGAACTAATCGAGATAGGTGAACAAGTCAAAGCCGAACAGTCAGACAGACAGAGGCATGCCCTTATTAGGGGTATGTATCCTCTCCTTGCCGAGGGTTTGCCAAAAGCGACCCCAGAGGCATCCAGTAATTTCCCGCCACCATTAGTTCCGATCAAGCTACGTCACAAACAGACCGCAGCTGATATTTTTATTTCGTCCTATTTGGACGACACAGTCCCAGAATATGCAAATCCTGTTCGCGCTCCACCAGTCCCTGTAAATCAGGCACTTCCCGCTCCTCCAGACACCGGAGTACCTGTTACGGTACCCCCGGTCCAGTCCGTCATACAAGTCCAGCCTGCATTTCCATTTCCCACTCTGCCAGGACGAAGAGCCTCAGTAGACGACTCCAGTTTAGGGGCCGCAGGGGGAGGTACTCCTCAAACCCCGCCGCCACACAAGCGTTTAACGTTAGCCGAATTACATGCACAAGCGTCACAGCGTACGCCTAGACATCAGACTGTAGCAGAAATAAGAAAATCCCTTGCCGAATGCGGCTATGATCCAGTCCCAGGCGAGGATAATATGGTTTTATATTCATTCCGCGTAAGAAAGGTGGCCGAGTATCTAGTCACCTTACCGAATATGAAAGAAGATCTAGACAGAATATATCGTTTCATCCGTACAGGGGATGATCCAGAAAGCATTAGCGAGGCCATATCTCAAAGGAAAGCCGAGATCCAGCTCATGATATTAAAGTTTCTGATCAATTGTCTAATAAGAGAACAAGATTACCCGTCTAAAGATCAAGCCGAAATGAAAATCCTGACAAGGTGGAGTGATAATATAGCCGAGGGTAAGCCAAAGACCGTCGGTGCTATGGAGAGTATGTACAAGAAAATCCGTAGAGAAATAATAAAATTACACGAACAGCGTAAAGCAGCACAAGTAAGCGAGAAAGAAAGTAACTCTGATACTGAAGAGGTAGAGGACGAGAATCCCGCCAGAATAGCGTATGTAGGAAAATCTAGATTTCCAGATCGCCATTTACGCCTAGAACACAAGTCTACTTTCCATCATCCAGCACCAGAACAAGGTTCACTAGAACAAGTATTCCAAGCTACCGATCACATTCTGAAATCACGAATCGGTTACAGTGAGTTAAGTACCATGCATGAACAAGAACTAGCCCGATCAGCAGTCCGATGGATTACTGATTCTACCACTTTTCCAGACGAAATAGTGGCACAAATGTTTCTGAAAATGCCCCCAGCCGAACAACGACTGGCGGGTATGTATATGATTCAGCACCTCATTACGTTGTATGAGGGTCAGCACTCTGATCCAGGCCCGTTACATGATATCCTGAACGAGTTACTCCAGTATAGATGGAAAGGTTTAGGTACCGATTTAATTAGTGTCATTCTAGAACAGCGTCACAAATATAGAACGTTTCTGAACCCGCATTTTGTTCATGCCTCACCTCCAGAAGGTAAACCATTTTACATGGAGAGACAGAATCCGTTACGAGAAGTCCACCCAGTTAAAGGAACGGGTGGCGAAATGCAGCGAGTGTTTGTATACACTCCAATAACAAAGATGGAACTCCTCGAGATGAAGAAATTAATTCCCTGTCATGACAAAGATCCAGCAGGGTTCCATAGAGAATTAAAAGACATGCTCCGTATGGGAGAATACACATACCCAGATATAATTAAAATGTTAAAGGTTCTGCTGCCCGCAGGGGTGTATGAAAAGCTCAAGGAAAAAGAATGGGAGGTGGGAGAGAAAAAGATCGATTGGGCAGTCCTAGAAGCTGAAGATAAGGCACGAGTACCAGGTACCGGTCTTGGAGATAAATGTAAAGAATTACCAGAATTATTAATACAAGTTTTACCCAGATTATTGACAACTAGAAAAGAAGACTGGGATGCAATCTCAGCCTGTAAACAGAAGCAAGATGAGGATATTAGTGATTTTTATTCTAGATTTGAAAAATGTTTTAGCATCAACAGTGGCCTCAAGACAAGTAGTGAGTCATACCCTCACCTTTTTGTTACTAAATTAGTCGAGAATTCAAGTCCACAAATTAAAAATCGAGTTCTGAAAGTCGAAAGTACCTGGCAAGCTAATACCCCGTCCCAGATGTTGCAGATGCTTCAATACCACCAGAATAGAATCAGAGAAGAACAAGAACACGAGAGAAAACGTATGAAAGATACGAAAATGAAAGTACTAGTTGCACAATCTGTTCCTCAAGACAGTCAGAAGAGGGGTCCGAATCAAGCCAGTCATCCTGCAGCTCCCGTTAAAGGGAACTGCAATTATTGTAAACAGCCAGGTCATTTCATAAATGAGTGTGCAGTTCTGAAACACAACATAGCTACTGGTAAGACTAAAGAAAGACCACGTCCGCCTAGACAAGGACAAGTTTCACAGATTCCTCAGTCGCAGAATGCACCACAGACAGTTACAGCACCGCAGCCTATTGCTGCAACACAGCATGTTACATCGCAGATGTACCAGTATGCACAGTCTGAGTATCCAGAGTACCAGCAGTATTCATGAAACAGCCTAGAGAGGGAGGTAGGCTTGCCTCTCATCGAGATACCTGTAGATCAAGAAGGTCCCTATGTTCACAGTCAAGTATTAGGGAAAGACAGAAAGTTTTTGATCGATACAGGGGCAAGTAGGACCACAATTAGTCATGCCGAAGTTCCAGGGGCTCCGCTCTCAGGCTCAAGAAATGTTTCCCTTGGATTTTCAGGAAAACCTATCGTAAATGAGATTTCAAAGCCAGTTACTCTAGAAGTAGGTCCATTGTCCCGCACTACTGATCTGTTACTTACTAAGTCATGTCCAGAAAATCTATTAGGCATTAAAACACTGAAAGAGTTAGGTGCAGTTATATGCTGTTCCCCAGAGGGAATACGATTGTTCCTACGTGACTTTAAGGGTCACTATGTATTACGAGATTTTGATTCAAGACTGTCTAATGTTCCGCAGCACTTATGGGCGCAAGGTTCAACTGATGTAGGTTACATGCAAATCACACCCTATCGTGTGACTCTCAAGCCAGGTGTAGTGTTACCACGAATCAGACAGTACAGATTGCCACCTGAGGCTGTAGCAGCCTTATCCAAAATTATTGACGAGCTCATGGCTCAAGGAGTGGTTGTAGAAACTGACTCCAATGTATGTAATTCTCCGATCATTCCAGTCATGAAACGTACTGATCCAAATGCACCCCCAGTATATCGATTAGTGATTGACCTACGAGAGCTTAATAAATGTATTATTCCGCAGTACCCAGTTGTCCCAGACATCTCTTCCCTATTAACGGCCATTGATTCCGAAGCCACGTTCTTCACTGTCATAGACCTCAAGAACGCATTTTTCAGTGTTCCTATTCATCCAGACAGCCAGTTCCTTTTCGGATTTTGTTTAAATGGAAGGAGCTATATGTTTACACGAGCTCCTCAAGGTTTCACAGAAAGTCCTAGTATTTACAGTCAAGCACTCAAGAGACAACTAGACAACATTCACATGCCAACTGACACTGCCCTGCTCCAGTATGTCGATGATCTACTGATCACAGCCCGTTCTGAACGTGCTTGCGAGCGAGCATCCCTTACAGTCTTGTATTTCCTAGCCGAGATGGGGCACAAGGTGTCCCCTTCGAAGCTTCAATTCTGTGTCCAGCAAGTGGTCTACTTAGGACACTTACTGTCCAAGAGGGGTAGGCAGTTGACACCAGACCGTATCCAGTTAATAGCGAGTCTTCCTCAGCCCAAGACCCAGAAGGAGGTACGTGCTTTTATCGGCCTTACTTCTTACTGTAGACAATGGATTCCTCAGTATGCATTTCTAGCCAAACCACTGATACAGTTAACGACACAGGAGGCAGCCGTATCGACTGTCCTCCCTTGGACATCTGAACATACACTTAGTTTCAATGAGTTAAAGAAAGCCCTATGCCAAGCTCCAGTTCTAGCGACACCGAACTACAGTAAGCCTTTTACACTTTTCGTCACTGAACGCGAAGGTACAGCATTATCTGTTCTCACACAAGATCAAGCAGGACAATACAAGCCCTGTGCTTATTTTTCGAGCACATTAGATCCTGTAGCCCAGGCTCTGCCTGCGTGCCTCAAGTCAGTTGCAGCCACAGCCCTAGCTATCAGACAAAGTGATTCCATAGTCTTAGGACACTCCTTGACAGTACAAGTTCCACACTCTGTGGAAGTTCTTTTAAACCGAACACAAACTCAGCACTTGACAATTGCACGTTTAACTGGTTATGAATTGACACTGTTCCAGCCTCACATAGAAATCAGACGCTGCAACATTTTAAATCCTGCTACACTGTTACCATCAGTTACTTCGAATCCTGACCCACATGACTGTGTGGAAGTAGTTAACATTACGACAAAGCCAAGACAAGATCTGACAGATATTCCGTTACCAGATCCCGACCTGACACTTTATGTGGATGGTTCATGTATGAGAACAAGTACAGGAGAACTAGTCGCCGCGTATGCAGTGACTACTGACACCGAAGTTATTGAAACACACCGTATTGACACCCTGTCCGCTCAAGCAGCAGAGCTAGTTGCTCTGACACAAGCCTGTATACATGCCAAGAACCAGAAAGTTAATGTTTACACAGATTCACGTTACGCATTTGGAGTTGTACACGACTTCGGAGTGCTCTGGCAGGAGAGAGGTTTCATGACTTCTCATGGAACCAAGATTCAGCATGGTCTCCTTATTCAAGCTCTGTTAGATGCCATACATTTGCCGACATCTATCGCTATCATGAAGTGCAAAGCACATACGAAAGTTACTGACATTATTTCCCAAGGTAATGATCTAGCAGATCGCACAGCCAAGCTTACAGCACAGACTCCAGACATTCAAGTTAATCCGACACAGACACATGCTCCAGATCCGACTACATGTATGACAGTTAAGGACCCTACACAAGATGTCATAGACATACAGTTACATGCTACTCCCGAAGAAATCAAGAAATGGTCCGAACAAGGAGGGGTCCAGACAGATCAAGGATGGTTAACGAAGGGTAGAGCCACATGGTTTCTCCCCGACTCTATGGTTCAAGTCATTATTAATACCGCACATAGTCCAGCACATTTAGGAGAAAAAGCTATGTTAGACAGTATCCAGAACATTTGGTTTAACAAGCATTTACGAGCTGCAGCCAAGCAGAAAGTCCGTACCTGTATGATATGTTGTCAGTTTAATCCAGGTAAAAGTGTCCCGGTGGAACAAGGTGGATTCCAGCCCCCTGACCACCCTTTTGAAGTCCTCCAGATGGATTATATTCAGATGGAGCGATGTCGAGGTTTCAAGTATGTCCTTGTAGTTGTATGCGCTTTGTCCAGGTGGACAGAAGCATATCCAGTCCCTGATTACACAGCCGCGACCACTGCCAAGCAGTTGGTTCGTGAGTTCTTCCCCCGTTATGGACTCCCTAGAGTCGTATATTCTGACAACGGCCAGCCATTCTCATCTGAACTCATGAAGCATGTTTCCCTTTTGCTAGGGTACCAGTGGAAGTTTCATTGTGTACGCCATCCTGAAGCAGCCGGTCTCATAGAGAGACATAACCAGACCCTGAAAATCCGTATTGCAAAAGTGTGTAAAGAAAAAGGTGTGGACTGGCTAGTAGCTCTACCAGTCGCTTTATTTTATATGCGCATGGTCGCACATTCCAGATCAGGTCTGTCCCCGTATGAGGTCGTTTTTGGCCGCCCCCCTAATATGTGGGGTACTCCTAGACCCCGAAGTATTACCGATGTTTCAAGTAATATGCTGACAGATTACCTAGCTTCCTTGATGTCTGCCCTCAACTCATGTCGTTCACAGGTTGCCGCCGCATTTCCAGACAATACCGAGGTGGCACCGCACGAAATCGTTCCAGGATCCATGGTGATGGTCCGCAACTTTGACAGATCAAGTCCGCTGGAGCCTCGTTGGAAAGAGCCCCGACAGGTCCTCCTCACCACCCGTACAGCCGTGAAGTTGGAAGGACGCAAAGGCTGGGTACACCTTTCTCATGTCAAACTTTTTAATGGACTGAAACCCGTCTTAAAGAACATTTCCCAGGATTTGAAGGATTGCCAAAATATTGTTCTCAAGGACTGTCCCGCAAAAGACATTGCTACAACCCCTCCCCTGTTAGAGAAAACTCCACAACAGGAGTACAAGCTAAAACTCCGGTCTAGTAAAATAAGTCAGTCAGTTTGATTGTCTAAGTCCTCCCCTAGGTGAAACGGTTAGACTGTTTCTGACATGTATAAAATAGACCCCCATAATGAGAGAGTTAGTCAAAACTCAATCCGATGTATCGTTTTTCTATGTTTCATATTGTTTCTCAGCCTTATGATTTCCTGCACCAGTTATGCATTTTTCTTGTATTTCCCAGTTCTTCATGTAAATAAGTCTGCTAATGCTACAGTAGAGCACACGTTTAGTGATCTGCCTCCTCATGAACTCTCTTACCGCCTCGCCATGCGAAATAACTCATTTATCCGCATGTTACATTACTCACACCAGTCCAGCAATACCACTAATTGTTGGGTGTGTGGTCGACTCCCCCCTTTCCAGATACCGAAGGGAGTTCTGCCACTTTTTCCTTATCCATTTTCACATAATGGTTCGTGTGGAGCATGGTCCACGTTAACGTCATCCTCAACAGATATGTCTTTTCTTAACAGTACATGTTTTCCAGACAAGCAACGTCTTCCCCACAGAACAAGGTTAGATCTAGAAAATGAAGTGTATAATCTAGGAAACTATTCTTCGAATTTCATGGTCCTGAATGTTCAGTCTGATACTACTCCAGACTTACCTGCTATTTCAGTACTACCAGTCAAAGGCGAATTATGTGTCCGAAATTATGGTTCCATACACGTAGGACATAGTGATTGTACTACTATTGTCAAGTATAGTGACAGTGGGAAATCTATCTTCAAAGCTTCACGTCATTCTTATTTTATTTGTGGTCAAACCGCATATGTTCGTCTACCCCTCGATTGGGAGGGAACCTGTTACATTGCCTTCCTACTGCCACCAGTTTTTCTAGCCCCACCTGATTATCATAGGAATACACATCTAGTACACATTAGACATAAAAGGGAGTCCCCAATTGTCGATTATACTGAAACTGCTCTAGAACAGTATACAGATTTCAATAGAGGTTTCTTCTTCTTTATAGGACCTATCCAGAATAGTAAACTGATCCGTAGGTTAACCAGAACCCTTGAAGCTGTAGTAAATGAGACTGCCTCTGCTCTAGGTAACTTAACTGAAGAGCAATCTGCTATGAGATTTGTCGTTTTACAGAATCGTCTCGTCCTTGACGTCATACTGGCCGATAGGGGCGGGGCCTGTAGAGTCATCGGATCTAGTTGCTGCATTTTCATTCCAAATAACGCGCCGTCTGTTTATTCAGCTATAACCAGACTCCATAAAATTGCCCATCTGATACACCAAGATCCAGGCACCTGGACATGGTCCGGTTGGTTCTGGAATATAATTTCCGCATGGGGATGGAAAGTCTTGTCCTTTCTAGGTATTGCAGTAGCGATCATATTCAGCTGCTGCCTCTGTATACAATGTGGCCCTGCGATTTGCGGCATTTGTGCTACCTCTTGTATTCCTAGTCCCAAGCCCCGTTCTACATCCCGTTCCAGGATAATTCGAGACGAGCAAATGATACTGTATGAAATGATAGACGGTATCATGAAAATTGATGTTTCCTGATGGAAACGTAGTGACAAGGAGGGAATGTGGAAAAGTAAATTTTGCCATGTTCTGTGTCCCTACGTGTCATCCATCATATGTTATGTGTGCATGATTAAATATGCATATGCATTCCCCATGTTCGATTAATGACGCAATTACAGTTGTGTCCACCTCTAGTATGCCAGTTTCCAGTCCTCGTGAATACTACGAATATCAGGCCTATGTAAAGCTACGTTGCCACGTTTCTCAGTGTGCACGTTATTCTATTATAAAGTCCCCGTTTCTAGGCCTCAAAAGGGCCTGGACACCAGATTCAGCTCCTGTCTCCTGAAGCCTCGCTGAGGAGCGATACAGCCCCCACCTGTATCCTCGACCCTTCACTTACTTCCTGCCTCGCAGTGCCCGGTCCAGCCTGGCTCAGTCTCTGAGTCTGCCAAAAGTATGTTATAGTTCCAGTTATCAGTTCAGTCCTCCTTCTCTGCATTCCTAAGCTACTGAACTGCATCAATAGTTTCCGTCATTGTCTAGCCTTCACGTCTCCACGTTAGAGAAATACTGCATTTAATGGTCATTTAATATTCTTCATCACGCACTACATGTAGAATAATGCATGGTCCAGTCTTAGAATCAAGTTAGCCTTTCCTCTCCTGACTTCTAGTTTATATCAACATGTTCTCTAAACATCAGATACTAGATACTGTTTAGGTACATGTCGCCCTGACTCTCCAGACTTCAGTCTCTGCTCCTAGCACAGAGTTCATAGCCCCCAGCTTCTCCTAGTGATACGTCATTGCCAGTTTGCGCGCACCATCAGGTTAGAGGTCCCGGCTCCTTAGGTAGCCCCCTCCATGGTTTCCGCCCCATTCATGACATATTCTGTTATGTTTGCATCACATGTCCATGTATACGCCCAGTTACACCTACTTTCGCCCTTATCTTTCGCGACTGCTACGCGTCACGCCTTCTGCTCCACCCACTGCTACGCCTACTGCAATGTAATGCTATGTGTTTGCGTTATGTATATATGCTCATGTATTGTTATTAAAAGTCAGCGCGCTCATCCCAGATCCAGCCCCAGCAGCTGCTGGGCCCTGTCATCCTATTCCTATGCAGGTTGTCCTGTTCCTGTCCTTATGCTGTATTAAACCTGCAAAACTCCTACTACCTCGAATCTTGACTCTTATTTATTGAGCTATCTGTTATGATATATGTCTAGTCAAAAAGAGAGGTATTATTTATTTATTTACCACAAAAGGGTTGTTCATTTGTGAGGTGCAAGTTTCAATCACCCCCTGGTATTCTAGCTGATCTAGGATTTCTTTTACCTGTTTTTTAGCTTCTTGCTTAATTGGGTACTGCCTCTGTGCAGTAGGTTGTGATTTTAACTGGATTTTGTGAGGAGGAGAGTCCTCATCCCATCCTACATGATTTTTATATAAAGCAGGAGCTTGAGCTACTGCCCACTTTCTGGCAAGTGTGTATTTTTTATGAATTGGGATATGATTTGAGAAGGCAGGCATAATTATTTCTTCGCCATGAGGGCACTCCCTGACAAACTCTGGTGGCCAGTCTTTTTCAGCTAGAAGGATGTCATAGCCCTTGGAGAGATTATCCCAAAACAGTCCCCTTATTTTTCTAGTCTTATCCCCTTCTATATGTAAAGTTATTTCATATATTTTGTGAGGTTTGCTGACTCTGGTGTCTGCAGTTTCCACTTGAAGATATTCATTCGTGTCCACTGTCTCCAGATGATTCATAAGGACTTTGCGAGCTATGCTCACTTCTGCTGCGCTGTCTAGCATTGTCTGAGCCCATTCTCCGTTTTTCAGTTGTGTCCTCAGTATTCTCGGCATTGTTAACTACCTTGATACTGGCTACCTTCTTTTTTGGAAATTGTAATTTCTTTTTTAGCTGAGCAGGTTCCTTGTCTTTGGACTTGGCGTGCTCTTCTCTTTGTTCTGATCGTCCTCTTCTTTCCGATTTCTGCGAGGAAGTCTGAAAAGATTGAGAGGGACGTGTATCAATGTCTTGATATCTATCAGGCTTCTTTATATTATCCCTATTTCTAAGGTTATATCTTTTCCCAGAGGGGTCACTCTGGGGTGACCTGTGTCTTTGGTTCGGAGATTTTTCTCTTCGCCTAGGAGACCTTCCTCTGGACTGGAATTTCTTTTCTTTAGGATTGGATTGTTTGTTTCCATCCCAGCTCTTTTTCTGTGATGTTGAATTATTATTAAAAAATATTTTTTCAGGACTTTCAATCAGTTGTGGTTTTACTGGTATTCCACCTAAGCTATCTCTACCTAGTTCCTCATAGGATTTTTCTATAATTCTGGCAATTTCAGCTGGTTGGTCTGCTATATCTGTCTCCTTTAACCTCTGGCAGATCGCCACGTTTGCTGCTTCTCCCTTTATGTTGGCTAATAATATAGCCGAGACCTGCTTGAAGTCTTTTAGTAATTTCATACCAAGAGTTAAAGCGGGCTCTGGACCATATTCGTCCTGAATTTGTTTTAGCACCTCTGGTATTACCGAAATAGATGGAACACCGTGCGTTTTTGTGTAGATGGAAGCAAAGACTGTACCCCAAGTGTCACAGTCCTCGATGTGTGGTGCGATTCCCATTGGAAGACAGATAGTCAGAATCCTGTGTTTTTCTAACGGGGTGGTGTCTGGAAACACAGCCTCTATTTGGGTGATTTTTTGTGCTAACCAGAATGGTATTTGTTCCCGTTTAGCTGGTACTTTACCTAGGCAGGATTGTATGTTCTGTGGTGTAATTTTATTTGTGTTCCCCTGGTGAGGGGTCAGCTGTGGAATTTTAATTGCTGGTTGAATTGTTGAAGTCCGCATCACATATTGGACTAATTGTCTATGTATTTTTATTAATTGTTTTAGCTGTGTTAACAGCTCTGCTGCAGACATCCCATTGATGTCTGGATGTGGTGTGTATCCGGCTAGGACCGGCCACGTTGCTCCTGGTCTACCTAAAGGACCGAGTCTGGTGATGTGATTATTATGTTTTAGGGCGCCATTAAACAAGAGCAAATGCTCTTGAAATTTAAGTGGTACTTCCACCTCCTCGAAAGGAGTGTACTCTCCAGGAGGTTCCTCTACTTTGTAATAGTGGAAGTACTTTGTTACAGCATTTGCTGCTGGAAAATGTATCCATGAATAGTATACCTCTGTCTGCCGATATTCGTGTGCCTCAATTACGAATATGACTGTACCACCTCTAGGTGTCAGTCCATTTTCTATAAGTTTTAAAGTTATAGATTTCCTTTTAATGACCGGGATGAGTATTATATCCGGGTCTGCTTCTTGTAGTGCAGTATCAGCTTCTGCTATTTCAGCTGCTAATCTAACTGCCTCTCTTTCATCATCACTGTCTACCATTTTACCAACAGGATGGTTACTTTGTTTGTTTGCAGATCAGGTTTCTTATGGAAACAAAGATTAGATGCACAATGTTTTGGAACGGTTTATCCTTCAACGTTGACTAAACCAAGTACCATACATAGGAGTTTCCTCCTGCGAGGTTTGGCGGATATTACCTTTCGCCCACTCCAGACGTCTTTGGAGTATTTATGGGAAAAGGGGTCTTAGTGAGAAAGCACGACTGAGTTACTCTAACTGTCTTACGTTAATTGTATCGCCCTTCCAAACGCGTTGGGCGCCATGTAGTGTAGTTCCTATTATCCCAATAGGCTCTGCGCATTGGAATAATACCTTCAATAGTATAGGCCTAGACCAGACGTTAACTAGGTCTACTACTGTCGATATTAGACTTAAAGTTTTGGGTTTGCCAGCTAGCTCAGAGTTCACTAGAAACTTTCTCGAATAGGCAAGGAGGAGTTGAACCTCCCTGGATAGACAAGAAGGGATTTAGTTTCTGACAACCATAGAACATGACAACTTTGCTCTCCCCTAATCAAGAGTGTATCTCGAGAGTCGTGTGAAAACAAAAGGCAAGTTATTTTACTCAGTCAGTACGTGCATTCTTAGTCTCATCAGATTGTAGAGAAAAGGAAGAGACGGGCGTGTTCAATAAAAGATGTTATTTATTGATCAGTCTCCTTTCTCATACAAGAGAAAACATTGATATGGTTTCTAAGCCATATGAAGGTTTAAAATGAATAAAATATATTACATACACATATACATTTGACTAATCGTACTCAACTGGTGTTTCTAGCTACGCCTACCCCGTGTACCTGACCTAAGCCTAATACGTGGGCGGGAATAGAAAGTTACAGTTTAAGTTAAGTTTGTTTTTGCCAAGTGTCTGACTAAAGAATTCTCTTCGAGGGGTTATTCAGTTCTGTACCTGGAATCTAGGATGGATGAGGGATGGTATCTCTCGTCTCTGGTCTCGATATTCCAGGCTGCCTGCGAGGGCTACCCGGAAGCGCCGGAGCTGGATTTCTCGGCAGGTGAAATGGGCAGCTGCTCGTTCTCAGCGCGTCAAGAAGGCGGGGCTGCGCCAGCGGGGTCTGCTCTGCTCTGGGCTTCGGCAAGTCTGGCTGCTCCGTCCTCGTCACCACCGCGTGTGTTTGCATAGGGCAATAGCGGTAATATTTATACCTTTAAGGTGCCGAGATTGACGTAAGGATGGACATAGATACGTCAATAAGGATGTCATACGACCAGGTCGTTAGCACATTCTTTTGCTGAAGTTCTCGGTGAAATCAAAACAATGGCCGCAGGGTTTTTTCCCAGGTTGTCATAGGTTTGATTTGTTTTGAGAACTCCGTATGCCTTATCAGGGGCTGGAGGAATATCGCTTGTCTAATTAGATGGCAAGCGTTATGACCTAATCAGATAACACGTTCCTGTGCCGTAGTGTGGCTTTATCAGATAACGGTTCCTGCATCATGGGGGTTTTTCTGCCTCATGGGATGGCTGCTAGTTAACTTGTTAGTTTGCTAACCAGAATAGGGTCAGGAATAGGGGGATCGATACAGAACCTATAGGAATACATCACACTATCTGTGTGTAAGGCCACACTTCATTACTATAGACCCCTCTGCCGATATGAAATGAGAAAGGATTTTGATGGATGATGTATCTTTGTCATATAAGCATTGTGTACAAGTTTAATGGAGTAATGGCTCCACTTGAAGCACACTTTTCACGATTTTATTTGAAATCTCTGTTTACTATGGTACTATGGTAAGTTCCTCACAAGCTTGATAAGATGAGAAAAGAATATTTCTATTTAAAAATGAATCAGAAAAAAGTGTATCTGCCTTCTGTGGAGCTATACCAACTGGATACTCTAAGTCCATTATTAAGAGTGTTCTAAATCACTGGGGCCAGCTTGGGCTGAAGATGGCTGCCTTCCTTTGAAGCTCCTCGTGACAGCTGTTCTACAGGTATCTCAAGGCCTGCGGAGATCTTGTCGTGCCTCGAAAGCAGTGATCAGTGGGCTGATACTTGAGTACTCATGCACAGGCAATGCTCGGGCTGACTGAGCCGGGAACACACAAGTCAAGGCTTTGCGGATATTGTCGCGCTTTAGCCCGCCCAAATCAGACACAAGACACAGAGCTTAGCCAGGGCAACCTTCTTTATTCCCTGCCAGGAAGCTACTGGCTTAAAACCTACTGGCTCCTCCTTTTCCTGTCTTCCTCCTTCCGCTTCCTCCCTGCCTGACCTGTCTCTGTCTGTGGTCAGGCATGACGACATGACATCTCCCCCTTTTGTACAAAGAAGTGATGCTACATTTCTTCGACGAGTCGCCGTGGTTTCCTCACCTGGCGTCTGGGGCGAGCCTCTCGGTCTGGCGTTCGACTGCGTCGATCAGGACCACTGGTCGTTCTTGGAGATTGATGGTAGTGGACATCGTTGCTGTCACTTTGACTGGCGGGGTCACTTGAGGTTTGACCTGAGGACGATTCTTGCCTGTTCACAGGATTGTGTCTTTTGAAGTGAGATATGTTTCTCGTTATCTGCTTATGATCAGCTTTGGCTGTAATCATAGTTCCTTTCCTCTTGTGGACCTGTAGGGGAAGATTCAGATATCGGCTGACCGCTTTCGTTCGCCGGTCTCCTCTTACTATGACCCAGTCTCCTTCACGGATGTCGACCTCTTTGGCATGTCGGCGACAGTCTGCATATGTCTTCATCTTCTGTTTTTTTTGTCTGTCAATGTCGACCAATGTTTTGTGGTCAACGGTGGTAGTCCGTGGTTGAGGCGTCGTGCTTATCATGGGTACTCTTGTCCTGGGTGTTCTCCCCAGCATGATTGTGGCTGGGCACTGATTCGTGGTGTTGTGGGGCGTGGTTCGGTATGCCCTCAGTACCTCGTTTAAGGTTTGCTGGATATCTCGGCGTGTCACCTCTGCTTGTTGGATAGCTCTTTTTAGTGTTCCCATGAATCGTTCCACCATGCCATTGGCTTGTGGCCACAGTGGGGTGATTTTGTGGTGTTTAAAGTCAAGGTGTTTCGCGAACTCTGCGAACTCATGGCCGTTGAACGGGGGTCCGTTGTCGGACTTGACTCTTGCAGGGACGCCCCACGCTGCGAAGATGTCATCCAATACAGGAATGACGGCTGTTGCTCTGGTAGATGGTATCATGTGTGCAAAGGGGAATCTCGAATACTCGTCCATGACAACCATGATGTACTGTCCAGATTGTAGTGGTCCAAAGAAATCGACCGCTACTTGTTTCCACACCCCATCTGGCAGTTCGGACATTTGAAGTGGTGCTGGGGGTTCTTCGCGACTCACTAGTTGACACGTCATGCAGTCCTTTAGGGTTGTCTCTACCATTAGGTCAAGAGAGGGGAACCAGACTCGTTCTCTCAGGGTCTTCTTTGTGGCGTTCATGCCTCTGTGGCCTTCGTTGGCTAGGTTGACAATGCCTTGGCGTAACTTGTGTGGGATCACAATCCTCCCCCCTCTCAAGAGAAGGCCATTGTCACTGATGGACAGTTCCTCATGAACGCGTTGAAACGCCGTTAGGTCGTGCAGGGGCGGATCCGAACCAGGAGTGGTGTTCATGGCATGCCGCCAGGAGTTGTTGCGCACGTGCGTCATGACAGTTTGAATCAGTGGGTCCGAGGCAGATGCGTTCTGGATAGTTTCCAGGGGAACTGCAGGAGGGCACGCAGCATCAATGACGAAATGAATGTAGTCGTCTGCTAGCGATTCGGCATTCGAAACACTCGGCAAAGGGTGGCGAGACATATAGTCTGCTGGGTTCTCAGCCTTGCCTGGTTTGTGGATAATCGTGTACACGTAGTCTTGGAGCCTTAGACCCCATCGTTCGATGCGGGGTGGCATCTTGGCGTTGGGATTGCCAAATATGGTGAGTAGGGCCTGATGGTCGGTGACGATGGTGAAGTGCTTTCCGTACACGAATAAGTGAAAGTGTTCACATGCCCATACTACGGCTAGGCTTTCCTTCTCCGGCTGGGAGTATGCCTTTTCCGTATCCGTGAAGCTGCGACTGGCGTATGCAATGATGTGTCGCTGGTCAGAATGTTCACGATATTGGGCTAGAATGGCACCCAGGCCCACCGGACTGGCGTCGACGGTGATCTCTGTCCTCTTATTCGTGTCAAAGTATGCTAGGTTGATGGCAGAACCAACAGCTTGTTTGATTTCCGTGAAGGCTTTGGCACATGCTCGTGACCACTCAAAAGGTTGTCCTTGACGTGTTAGTTCTCGGAGTGGGTAGCTGATGGTGGCGTAGTCCCGAATGTACCGCGCGCAGTAGCTCGCCATTCCCAGGAAGGAGCGGAGATCACTCACGTCTCTGGGTGTCGGAGTGTCAGCAAGCGCGGCTACCTTGTCGGGGTCTGGCTTCATTCCTTCACTTGAGAAAGTGTGTCCATAGAATTTGAGGGTGTTTTTGTGGAACTCGCACTTATCGGCATTCAGCGTTAGATTTGCCTTCAGTAGTGCATGGCACACTCTGTCCAAAGCAGTGTCATGCTCAACCTGATCCTTGCCGAAGACCAGCAGGTCGTCGCTGTAGTTGAACGAGTTCGGGATTCCTTGGATAATCTTTCGGATTGTTTCCTGGAAGATTTCGGCGGCTGATGAAATGCCAAAATTTAAACGCTTGTAGCGGAACAGGCCTTGATGCGTGGTGAATGTTGTAATATATCGTGATTGTTCATGGAGCTCTAATTGGTGGTAACCTTTGTTCAGGTCGAGTTTTGAGAATATTGTGGCGCCGTTCAGTTTCGTGATCATATCACTAATGTGTGGCCCTGGGTGGCATTCACGTTCAATAGCGGTGTTAGGCGCTCTCATGTCCACGCATAGCCTGACTTTATTGTCTTGCCCCTTCTTCGGGACTACCACGACCGGGGACACCCATGGAGTGGGTCCGGACGTGCGTTCTATGATGTCCGTTTGCAACAGGTCTTGTAGCTCATCATCGACAGCTTGTTGGAGGTGGAACGGTACTTTCCTGTGGTGCTGGGCAACAGGTGTAATGTTTTCGTTGATGTGAAGCTTCACTTTGAAGTGATTCAGCTTGCCCAAGTCTTTGAAGAGTTTTGGAAACTTTGCCACGATGTCGGGGGCATCTTCAGTCATGTACAACAGCTCTACCAATTTCAGTCGTTCCGCTGTTGGCAGACTGAGCAGGCAGTCGGCAAAGTCGGGTCCTTCCACGACGTGGACATACGCTGGAATTTTCCTATTTTTGAAAGTCAGTGTGGTATGAAATCGACCGAGGCATGGCAGTGGTTTCCGGCACATCCACGTGAAGATGCGAACTGCCGCTGGCTCCAGTTTGGGCCGGGTCTTCATCTTTTGGTATTCTAACGCACAGATATAGTTCAATGAGGCACCCGAGTCCAGGACAAACTTTGCTGGGTGGTCCCCTATCATAATGTCTAGTTTTGGATATCGTTTTAGCCGGTCTGGGTCAGCCACCATGCAAATGTATTCATCACTGTTCTGTAACATTGTTGATGAGTCAAACACCCTACAGACGTACTCATCACTGTCTTGTGACACTGTGGTGAGTGACGATGAGCTGTTGGACGAGGAGCGGTGAGCCTGGCGTGATCTCGTGGAGTGATGACGAGGGCGAGGCATGCTCGTGGATCGGCTCTGCCGTTGTCGAGAGTGTGTCGAGTGGATACTGGAGCCCGATGAGTCGGATGAGTGGCTCTCTCTTCTCATCACGGCTCGTGCATGATGCCGGGTGTCAGATCGCGGAGTGGGTGACCTTCGGGTAGATTGTCTGGCTTGGCATGCAATCTCAAAGTGATTGTCCTTCCCGCACCGGTGACATCTCTGGCCAATGGCTGGACATTGTCCCGAGTGAGGATAGTCTTGACCACATCGGTAGCAGGCAGGTGCAGGCTTGGTGTGCTTCGCGTGTCGTGATTCACGTCCGGGTGACATTTTCCGGGAGCTGTGGTGATGCTTGCTTGTCCTATGCGTGCTCATCCCTGGGCGGCTGCTTTTGCACGTCTGCACCCGAAGAGCATGCTCTTTGTGTTCTTTGTGGTCGGGCTTATGTGTTTCTATTCTCTTGGCGTGGTCTTCTGCTTGGTCGTTGATCCTTGTGAGCTCTTCAATCTGTTCTAGGGTGTATGATTTCTTTAGGAGGCGTCTGCGTAGCGATTCTGAGCGGCAGCCGTCAATGATGCGGAGCCGCAGTGCGTCTTCCGTTTTGAAATTTTCGAAATCGCAGTGACGCGTCATTCTCTTGATGCGTGTAATGAAATCACCCATGCACTCTCCTTTCTCTTGAGAAGCTAGGTTGAACACGTAGCGTTCATAATCTACATTGCGTTTGTGCAGAAATCGCCGATCAAGGGCAGCTTTCACTTCGTCATAAGTGGCGGTGGCAGCGTCGGGCATTTCTTTGATTATTTGTGCTATTTCCTGGCCTGCTAGATTTCGCAGTGCAACCAGCTTGCGTTTTGAGTCTTGTACCAGGGACCCTTCCATATAATCTTCGAAGTCCTCACTCCAGGTCTTCCAGGCAGGCCCCATGGTGTTGCCAGGCGTCAGCACCAGCGGCTGTGGTTGCCGCATGAAGGGTGCTCCTACGGACGCTGCTTGAGGCATTGTCGTTGTGTTGAGTGGCGTGGGTGCACCTCCATTTGTGGAAGTGCTTTGAGCGTCGGTATCAGACATGCTGTCTTTGTATTCTTTGGTAGTAGTTTGTAATTGCTCACTTGCTCGTTTTCTTTTGTTTGTTGTTGGCAGTCTTTTGCTTGTATCTGCCTCTCTCTTGCTTATGGGCGAGTATCTGCCTATCTCTTGCTTATGGGCGAGGTTAGTGGTTCTATTCCCGCTTTTCCCGCTTGTTTGCGGTCATTGCCTGACGTTAAGATGGCCGCCGTAGGTGAAGCGTGGGTGTCTTAGGGGCTGGCGCCTGACTTAAAGATGGCCGCCGTGTTCTATGGCCCTGACAGTCTCTGCCATGCGTTCAGGCCACGCTTTACTCGTCCGGCGGTCGCATGCACTGCGGGACTCACCCTCGTGGTTCTCGGGCCTCGGAGGGGTTGGGGCACTCGCGCTCACCTCGATGCCGCTTCTGCAGGCTCTTCGCGTCTTCCGCCACGCGATCCTGCGGCAACGCCGCTCGGCAGGCTCTTCACTTCTTCTCCTGCGACCAGGCACTGTCACGCGAGCACTTTCCTTGTGTGCTCTTCTTCACTCCGCTCCTTCGAGCGGCAGCACGGCGTCTGTGAGCCAGGGTAGTGATGCGGGCGTTGGTCCGTTTCGCGCTCTTTCTTGTGGAGCGGCGCTTCTGGAGCTGCTGGCTTGTCGTTGGGGCCGTTTCTCGGCTGGGCTGCACAACGTCGTGTGTGGGGTAAGCTCATCCCACCCTCGTCGCCATTGTCGCGCTTTAGCCCGCCCAAATCAGACACAGGACACAGAGCTTAGCTAGGGCAACCTTCTTTATTCCCTGCCAGGAAGCTACTGGCTTACAACCTACTGGCTCCTCCTTTTCCTGTCTTCCTCCTTCCGCTTCCTCCCTGCCTGACCTGTCTCTGTCTGTGGTCAGGCATGACGACACGACACCTGGCCAGTTCAATTTCACATGCTGCAGAGTACTGACATGCAGGAGAACTCCCGTCAGCAGGTCTTAGGGTCTAAGTAACCATAGAGCGGATCACAGAATGTAGAAGAGGTGTGCTGGGGCTCAGGTGGAAGGATAAGAGGTGTACAGGGGCTCAGGTAGAAGGAGAAGAGGTGTGCTGGGGATCAGGTGGAAAGAGAAGAGGTGTGCAGGGGCTCAGGTGGACGTAAAAGAGGTGTGCTGGGGCTCAGGTGGAAGGAAAAGAGATGTACTGGGGCTCAGGTGGAAGGAGAAGAGGTGTACTTGTGCTCAGGTGGAAGGAGAAGAGGTGTGCAGGGGCTCAGGTGGAAGGAAAAGAGATGTGCTGGGGCTCAGGTTGAAGGAGAAGAGATGTACAGGGGCTCAGGTGGAGGGAGAAGAGTTGTGCTGGGGCTCAGGTGAAAGGAGAAGAGGTATGCAGGGGCTCAGGTAGACGTAGAAGAGGTGTGCTGGGGCTCAGGTGAAAGGAGAAGAGGTGTGCTGGGGCTCAGGTGGAAGGAGAACAGATGTGCAGGGGGCTCAGGTGGAAGGAGAAGAGGTGTGCTGGGGCTCAGGTGGAATGAGAAGAGGTGTGCAGGGGCTCAGGTAGAAGGAGAATAGGTGTGCTTGGGCTCAGGTGGAAGGAGAAGAGGTGTGTTGGGGCTCAGGTGGAAAGAGAAGAGGTGTGCAGGGGCTCAGGTAGAAGGAGAAGAGGTGTGCAGGGGCTCAGGTGGAAGAAGAAGAGGTGTGCAGGGGCTCAGGTGGAAGGAGAAGAGGTGTGCAGGGGCTTAGATAGAAGGAGAAGAGGTGTGCTGGGGCTCAGGTAGAAGGAGAAGAGGTGTGCTGGGGCATATGTGGAAGGAAAAGAGGTGTGAAGGGGCTCAGGTGGAAGGAGAAGAGGTGTGCAGGGGCTCAGGTGGAAGGAGAAGAAGAGGTGTGCTGGGGCTCAGGTAGAAGGAGAAGAGGTGTGCTGGGGCATATGTGGAAGGAAAAGAGGTGTGAAGGGGCTCAGGTGGAAGGAGAAGAGGTGTGCAGACTGAGTTCCTGCGGAGAGCCTTGGAAACAGTAAGCACGTGGGGAAAACATGCATTGCGCTTTCTGACAATTGATCCAACTCTCAGTATCTGGAAGGGCAGGGTTCCCAGGCACATGACGATGGGGTGCATAGTGGACATCCAGGTGACTCTATATGCCTGATATTTCACCACTGTGCAACTTTCAATTAATTTAGAGACATTCCCTTCATTCATGCAATGTACTGGTGATGCCCATGTTGGAAAGTGGGCAATCTTACTTTCAACGAGGAAGGAGGAAAAAAAGGTAGCACAGAAGTATTGTTTAAGTCCAGAACGCCCAATGTGACACCCCCAAAGAAATATACTTTAGTGTTGACAGTCGGATCCAGGGACTAAAAGTCAGGTGTTGAAGTTTCTCTGATGGGTTTCCACTGGCATCAGCTGCCCTGTAGGCATAGGTACTTGCTAGATCTTTGATTATTCGCTGGAGAAAAAACTTTCATATTTTAAAATTAGGTATTTTATCCCCTTCTGGCCATTTACAAGAACCTTTTACGTGCTTATTTGTCAAAAGCTGCTTCTGTATACGCAACGAAATTCGTTTTATTTATTTATATGTTTACTTACCTGTAAAGCTCTGTAATCCATAGATCACTACTCCCCACCCTGCCCTTCCCCCTCCCCACGTCACCGCCCTGCAGGTACACGCACTACCGACTGCAGCTAATAGCACGCAGCTGCCTCAGCGAAGAGGCGTCCCGGTGCTGGTGGCAGTGTCAGTAGAAAACTAGGGACTAGACCAAGGGGAACAGGTAGGTTTTGGTGGCTTCACGAAAGGATAGCAAGCAATCCAGGTGGCGAATCTGAATAGGGAGGGAATTCTACAGTTTCGAGGCTACATACCAGAAGGACCGGCCTCCAGCTGTAAGGCGCTTCACTCGAGGGACCGTAGCCAAATATTGCTCAGCAGAGCGTAGCTGGCGGGTGGGTACATAGGGAGCCAGCAGATTAGACAGAATCTCAGGGGATGAAAGCTTTAGTATTTTGAAAGTCAAGCATAGCGCTTTGAATTCAATCCTTTTGGCCATGGGTAACCAATGTAGATGGCGCAATGCACCCGTCACGGAACAAGTTCTAAGAAGCCTCAACAATACTCGGACTGCAGCATTCTGGACTCGCTGAAGACGAGTCACTTCTGCCTTGTTGAGTAGTCAAGTCTGGACAGGATAGTCGCCTGGACTATCAATTGGTGGGTGGGTGGGTGGATTAAAGAACCCCAACATGGGCCTCAGTCCCCGGAGTAGGCCAAAGCAGGTGCCTGCAACCTTCTTAGTATGCTCCAGAAACCCAAGAGTGGAGTCGAGCCAGACCCCAAAATTTTTCTCCGCTGACTTAGGGGTGGGGGTAAGCAGCTACAGGTGATGGGGTGGAAGGGAGCAAACAGCAACCCAGGCTGGGGCTGTAGGAGCTAAACAACAACATGGGTTGGGGCAAATATATGTATGTATGTATGTGAGGGGGCAAATAACAATAAAGGATGGGGCGTCAGGGGCAAGCAACAACGTAGGATGGAGCTGGATGATGGGAGGGGCCAAGCAACAACACATATGATAGTGGCAAGCAAGAATGTGGGATGGGGAGGAGGGGAAAACAACAATGAAGGGATGGAGCCGGAGGGGGCAAGCAAGAATTTGGGATGGAGTGGGAGGGGGCAAGCAACAGGGGGAGGCAAGCAGCGGGAAGGAGCAGGGTGCAAGTGTCATGATTGCTCTGCCATGACTGCAGGCTGCAGCATGGGTGGAGCCTTGTGGGCTGAAAACGTCGCTTGTGTCGTGTCTCCCGACCCAGGAAGCCACACAGAACACGGTGTTGGTTACCAGGTACTAATTTATTGTTGCAATCACAGCGTGTACAGATCACGACCTCTTGCCTCGAGGTCCAGCAGCCAAGTGTCACCTGTCCCCACCCCTTGACCGGATGTGGTGTCCGGTGTCCCCTCGCCTCTGTCCTGTCCCCAGGGTCCTAGTGCCCTTGTCCTGGGCACGACATCTCCCCCCTTGTTGCAAACAAAACTTTTTTTTTTTGATGATAGAAAGAAGGAGAGGGAGAGAGAGAGAGAGAGAGAGAGAGAGAGAGGGCTGATGATATAAGATGGCCCATAGGCCCCCTTCATTCTACATCTCCTCACTTAGGGCCAGATGTAGGTAAATCCTATTTACCGACTCCAAAATACCGACTCATACCGAATCGGTATTTAAGAGTCGGTAAATAGGAAGGAGGCAGATGTAGGTGAAAAATTACCGATTCTGTAAGAGTCGGTATTTACCGAATCTGTAAATACCGATTCGGTATTTCACATTGATTCCTATGGGCCTTGAAGCCCATAGGAATCAATGTGAAATACCGATTCGGTATTTACAGATTCGGTAAATACCGAATCCTGCAAGGGTGCAGGGGGTGTCACTTTGACACCCTCTAGCACCCACAGGTACAGGCATGTGTGCCATGTGGCACACAAACGTGCCCTAAGGGCATGTCTGTGTGTCACATGGCACAGGTGTGCATGCACAGATGTGCATGCACACCTGAATTCGGTATTTTACCACCCAATAGGATTGGGTGGTAAAATACAGAATTCTGAAGGCCTGTAGCACTGTGAACAGTGCTACCTACATCTGGGATTTACTGAATCGGTAAAATTACCGATTCGGTATTTTACAGAATCGGTAATTTTACCGATTCGGTAAATTTACCGAATCTGTGTAATTATGGCCCCTACATCTCAATCACCAAATACCGGTCGGTAACGGCCGAATTCGGCCGTTACCGACCGGTATTTGGCGACCTACATCTGGCCCTTAGTCTCTTTGTTTCCATGTGTTTCCTTCGTGGTCGCTGTTTTCTGATAGCTGCTTGAGCTTCTTCCTTTTGTGTGGCTTCCTGCAGTTCTTGCTTTGGTCTTTCCGCTTCTCTTGCTTCTACCTTTCTGACATGCGAATGGTGCCCAGTGACTTGACACTGGCCAAACTGCCGCCTTTGTCATCCGTTCTTTTGCTTTTCTCATCGTCAATTTTCCTCCGGGGAACTCATTGCCATAGTTCCTCACTTGTCCTTGTTTGACCATCGCGGTGCCTCCTTTATTTCTTTTCCGGTTTGTCGCATGTCTTCCTTGGTTCTCATAGGCCTTTGTTGTTGCGTTCGCTGTTTGGTCTCTTGCAGCAATGTCTCCTTGTTCCGCTCTTTCTACCCTTCTTGTGTGTGGTAATCTCATTCTTCTTGACTCCCTCATCACCGTTCTATTTCTGCTTTCTTGTGCACCACCTGTCTTCGGTGATCTTTCCCTTGTTGGTGTTGTGCCAAATTTGCTTCCAATCCCACTTGGTTGCCATCTGAATTTAGTTCCATGTCCAGCCTCTGGTCAGCACGTGCTAGGTTGTCTTCTGCCGTCGTAGCAGGTCTGATCTCTTTTGATGCTTTGTGGTGCTCTTCGGTCCATGTGAAACTTTTACCTTTGTTTGTTAACTCCCTCAGTGGGGTGCTTGTGCCGGCATCATCTTTTTCCAGTTTTTCAGTTCTGTTGTGACTGGTCTTCAATTTGCTCCCTTCCTCTGACATGTTGTATGTCATGGCCATGAGACCCATCATTTGCGTTGTGATGTTGCTCAGCAGGCATGGTGCTGGGATGTCACCCTGTAGCACATGAATGTCCTCTTTGATCTTTTTTTCCTTTATGCTATCACTTCTGTAAATTTTCCCATGTTAATCACTGGTTTCTTTGATCCCCAGGTGAAGACTTCTAATCGGGACGCCTCAGTGCCGGCTTTGTCTTCATTTTTCCGTATTCCGATATGCACCTAATGTTGCGTGTTGTGCCGTTGTCCAGGATGAACTTTGTTTTGTGTGATCCTACTCCTATGGTCACAGAATCTGTCTTTTTTATTTTGCTTCTGTCTGCCAGGCATGTTCTTTCTTCATCTTCATTTTCTTCAGTTGATTCTGTGTGGACGCCTTCAGTTGATTCTATGTGGACGTCCGACATGTGATATAGTCGTTCTGTCTTTTCTTCCTCTTCCTCTTCACCTGATTCTAGTGATGAGCTTCTCATTTCCGTTTCGATATGTCTGACATGCCTGGTTGTCGACACTTGTGGTCTCCCTGTTCTTCCCCCGTCATTCCTGAATTGTACTCCTTGACATACACTGGCGTAGTGATTCCTCCCATTGCATCTTCTGCACGTTTGTCCAAACGCTGGACATGGGCCTCGATGTGGAAATTCCATTCCACACCTGTAGCAAGTTCCTTCAAGCTGTTTCCTCACTGTCTGTTCATTCCTGTCTTTTTTCCAACCACCTGTGCGATAATTGTTTGTCATGTGATGTGCTTGTTCCACTCCGATGTCTTTTCCTCGCTCCATTTCCTTTGCGTGTGCTGTCGCTCTCGCCTCCGCTCTTGCTAGTGCCAGGATGTTCTCTAGTGACGTCGGTTCTTTTAGGATCCTTGCACGGAACCCCGTGTCACGGCAGCCTTCGATGATCCGCAACCTTATTGCTTGTTCGTTGTCGAATTTGTCAAATTCACAATGTGTCACAAGTTTTCTCAGTCTGGTCGCAAAGTCATCTAGCGTTTCATCTATTTGTTGAGACGCAATTGCGAAAGTGTATCGTTCGAAATCAACATTTCTTTGCGGGTCAAATTTGGTTGTTAAGCATTTCTTTAGTTTCTCATAGGTGGTTGTTTCCTCCGTTGGTAGCGTCACTAGAAGGTCTTCAATGTCATCGCCTGCAAAATTTAGCAACAAACCCAACTTCTTTGTTTCTGTCACATCAGTCGCTTCCATGTATCTCTCTAGACGTCTGATCCACTTCTCCCACCTAATTCCTACTTGTGGCTCCGACAAGTTGAATGGTAGTGGTCTTCTGTATTGTGCACTTTGTCTTTCTGGCTTAGGGTCTGTCATTTTTACTTTCCTGCGTTCTTCTCGACCCTCTTTTGTTGTTTCTTCTGTTGTCTGTCCTTTTGTATTTTGTTCTTTACTGCTTGTGCTTTATTAGCGCTCAACTCTCTTAGCTCATATTCGGCACTTTCAGCTCCTTTTCAAAATATGCCTTTCCTTTCCTTTGACCTTCTCTTGTTTAATTTGTTCTTCCCCTTTATTTTCTCTTGTTTGTCCTTATTTTCCTTTCTTTTCCTTTTCTTTCCTTTGTTTGGCCTTTATTTCCGATTCCTTGTCTTTGCCTGTGCTTTATTTATCCTTTTTTTTCTTGCAATCGGCACCTTTTTCGACTTTTTCGACCTTTCCTGACTTTAAAATGGCCGCCCGACTTTTCTGCTCGCTGATTGGCCCTCGCGCCTGACTCCAAAATGGCCGCCGAGACTCTCGCAAGACTTCTTAGCCAATCGGGGCGCTGCCTGACTTTAAAATGGCCGCCCGAATTTTCTGCTTGCTGATAGGCCCTCGCGTCTGACCCCAAAATGGCCACCGAGACTCTCACGAGAGCTCACGCCAATTTTTTTAACTTCGCGCTTTCTTTACAGCGCTTACCGGGTCACTTGGTCTTCTTCGCGCCGCGGTCGGGGTGGGCTCCCGCGTCGCTGCGCTTCCGTTGGTGGCACCTGTCTTCTTTTGTCACGATGCGATCTAGGGTGGGCTCCTGGTTTAAAATCGCGATTTCTGCACACCGGTGGATCTCGATCCCATCCTTCGTCGCCAGATGTCGTGTCTCTCGACCCAGGAAGCCACACAGAACACGGTGTTGGTTACCAGGTACTTCTTTATTGTTGCCTCGAGGTCCAGCAGCCAAGTGTCCCCTGTCCCCACCCCTTGACCGGATGTGGTGTCCGGTGTCCCCTCGCCTCTGTCCTGTCCCCAGGGTCCTAGTGCCCTTGTCCTGGGCACGACAGCTTGGACTGCGGAAGAGCGCTTCATGTTCTAGTGATCGTGTGCTGCTCTTCCACATTCAGTTTACTCACCTTTTCACTTTCGGGTCGTTTCTGGATCACGCTGAGGTCAGCTTTCCTTCGTCGGATCCCGCCGACTCCTGTGAACATCCTCTTCGTTGGTACTTTGTTATCCCTATATGTTTCGCTCCTTCACAGACAAAGAAAAAAAAAGACCTCTAAAGCATAAAAAATGCATTTAAATGGCAGTAATGAACTTTGCACTGGCATGTTAATGAGATGCATACATTACTTATCTGATAGTTGTCCTTATGGCCTTGGAGAGTCCTTGTTCTCTATGTACAAGCTGAGTAAAACTGCAAAATAAGAACCAGCATATTTAGTGTTTCCTGAAGTTAAGGAAACATATTTGTAGCCTGCATATTTTTTGCATATTTTTATTTTATACCACAGATACAATTATTTAGAATGATACATTCTTGGAATAAAACTAGTTCAAACAGTGATCACCCTTCTTTGCTCTTTTACTTAACTTTTCTTTTCTTCTCTTGTTGCCCCTCTTCCCTCCTCAGGCAGATACGTTCAAATAAACCCTTTCCCACACTTTTCGGAAACTCACTCTAATTACATGTGTGGGCTTTCTGCTATAGCTCACAATATGAATTGCATCGGCCCTAGACAAGTGTGAATGGTAGTTGCTTACTACCAATTACGAGGCGTTGAAGCGCTTTTCGATTAGTAGAACACTAGTGTGGAACCCAAAGTGGATTGGTATAGGGAAATCTAAGGTGAAATTGAGTGGTGTATATGTGAGTCTATTAGCTGGATTCAATAGGATAAAGGAGGGATAGAGGAAGGAAGAGTTTAGAAATGGTTATCAGGGAAATCATAGTAGTAAAAAGAGGTTTGGGGTGAGTCAAAGGAGGGACAGAGCAGGGAAGAGTCTAGAGAGGGTTATTAAGGAGACCATAGTGGTACATTGAGGCTTTGGATGAGCCAAAAGAGAGATACAGGGGGGACAACTCTTGAAGGATTATGAGGGAGATCTTAGTGGTAAAATGAATGGTACAATGAGAAAGTGGAGGTAGAGGACATAATGAAAGAGGTATTGGATGAGACATAGAGTTGTTAATAGGAGAGAATTGAAGGTTTTTTTAATTGTATTTATTTTTCTCATGTACATTCTACAGCAAGAGGAGAGTAACAAATATATAGTTGCATAACTACATAGAAAGGTATACATGTATATGGAAAATAATAAAGAGATATAAAGCTTTATTATATGAAGTCCTATATGTACATGTATGGATAAATAGAAACTCAGACTTTGAAGTGTTGCTGTACATAAAGCTAATATCAATATTTTTTGGGGAAATTTATGTTTCTGTTTTGTTTTGTCTAATTTGTTTATTTATTTATGTTTCTTTATTTTATATTTTCTCAGTATTTCAATAGTGAAGCATTTATAGATACAACTGCTATGATCATATTTACACATTATGATAGATACAATAAAATAAAACAGAGACTCATAAGCATATAATCAAATAATTTATATAACCTATCACATATTGTGATAGATAAAATATAGCATAAAATGAAATAAAATTGTGACCCATAAGAAAATAATCAAGTAACTTATATGTAGACTAAGCAGTGACCTATACACATGTTAAGCATAAAATAATGTATATATATTTTCACCATAAGCAATATGTACATTTGTTAAGCAGACCTGTAAGAATATCTATATATTTTTAAACCTTAAGTAGTATATATTCCTCAGTACTCCCAAGCAGACAGTAAACACTATCAGTAGAACTTTAAGAGTGTATGACTGTTATTTGGACCCCATATGCCACTCTCTCAGCCAGGAGGCGACAGCAGCTACTATCTTTGGAGTGGCGCCCGGCCTTGAGTCATCCCAAAATATGCCCTAGGGATTCCAATGTATGCGGGAAACTGAGGTACATTTGGAAGGAGGACCGGTCCACCTCAGATCACCCGGACTATTCCCGGTGAGACGCTAGAGGATTGGATGTGTCGCTGACTAAGTGGCTCTGCTGGAGGCTCTGCTGTGTGGTGTGTGGTGAGCCGGGTGCTCATCATTGTGGCATGACATGGACATTGAGATAGAGGCCTCCGCAACCCATGCTGCAGCCAAAAGTGCTGAGGAGCTGGTGTGGCTGCTCGCAGTTGGGGATCAGCACCTGCTATGAACTGACAGTTCCTAGGAGGTGTGCGTGGACCACCCCAATCTGTCCTGGCGGATTTGTCCTGCTTTTTAATGACCTAGAGAGCTGCTCCCAAGAGAAAACTAAAAACAAGTCAGACAGGACACTGGATGAACAGACAGGCCAGGGGAAGACAATAACCTTCGGTCATTAAAAGCACTGCTTCACCATATCTGGGATTAGCAGGCACCGCAAGGCAAGTATTCAGCAATTTGTAGATGGAGGCGGGTGGTCAGTCTGTTTCATGTTCTCAATTGACCTCCAAGCAAGGCCTGCAGTATAACATATTTCTCCCTCATCTACCCAGGACATTAATAGAGGGGCCTCACTCTTCGTTAGCAGTGTGCTACTGAATAACCAGACACTGGACATTGTTTGTCTTTCCCTCCCTCTCACTCCACAAGCAGCATCAACTACGGCCACTAAACACTTGTCCACCTGCACTGCACTTGAGCTTTACAAGTAACCTGCCCCATAACGAGCATCACAGTCACCGTTGTAGAGCAGGCAACAATACTTCCCTCTGCTCCCTGTCTAACCCTTGGAACCCATGCACCAACATGTGTTACATAATATTGACTACGCTAAAATCATCCATTGTCAAGCCAGGCACTCTCGCTGTTCCTCGCAACCCTCTCCACCATGAACTGGACTCTTCGCACCGAACTATGAGAAGGTAAAGTTTTCAATGTGGGACTAACCGGGTCCCTTCATCTGCGCCACACTCCGGCCTGAACTTGTGACTTCCCCCAGTCTATCACAATCAGATGACTACAAGTGGCACTTTGTGCTTTTAAGTGCTATATTTACCTAAAACTTTCAAATTCAGTCAGTTTGATTCTACTGATTGGATCTTTTTTGTTTTGATTTTATGTTATTTATTGAATTTTACACTATTTTTCTTGTGTTGCGTTTTCACTTTATTACTGTGTGTGTGCTGCATAAATACTTTGCCTTTAAGTTAAGCATGACTGCTTTGTGCAAGTTACCAGAGGGTTAAGCATAGCTTAATTTAGTGACTTGTGGCTCACCCTGACCAGGATTGTGGTTGTTGCCTGAGTGAGGCTTCCACTCCTTTCAACCAATAACCCAATTTCTTACAACTGTCCTGCATTTTTCAGGATCCCAATAATGCACACCGCTGGCTCTCAACATGGTCGAGGGTAAACTACAAAACGAGTGCTCACTGGCCGACATGTAGAACTGGTGTAAGACGAGCAAAGGAGAGTGAAAACAAGATGGCTCCCCCTTCAAGGAGTGATGGTGCCAATGCAGCTCCTATGTCACAGGAATATATGGAACTCTTCCTGACAGAAACACAACCTGACATATGTTTCTCAAGACCGATTTCAAAACATGTATACAAGAAATCTTCAAGGATGTCAACAAACTAGGGAATCGTGTTGATGACCTTGAACACTCGACAGACATCCGAACAGAAAATTGAGAAATGCTGTGGCAGAGACTTTAAGTACTGGCAAAACAGCATATTGACCTACAGATGAAACAAGACTTTGAGAACAGCACCAGGCATAACATACACATCCAGGGCATTCCAAGGGGGCTTAAGGTGACAATTATGAGTTTTGTCAAAGATCTTCTGTAGGCAATTAAAGGCAGCCCCGGAAGTTCTCCCACCCAGATTACTGGACCCAGAATGTTCTCAAGCACAAACCTGTCAGACAATGTGCTGGATATCCTCACAAGTGCACTATTTTAATGAAAAGGAAGTCATCAAGCGGATCGTCAGGGAAAAATCTGATCTCATCTTTGGTCCAGCATTCAACTCTTCCAAGATCTGACCTCATCTACGCAGAAACTTCAGACCAATCACAGGATTCCTCAAAGAAAGCAACGCTAAGTATCAATGGGGACACCCCTTTCGCCTCATTTCAATTGCACTGGAAACTACGATAAGGACACTCTCCTAGAGGTTGATGTAGAGGTGGATTGACTGGGATAGGGGGAGGGTAGGGTTTGGAAAATTTTCCTCATGGAAACTCACTAGAAGGCATCAATCTGCACCCAGAAAATGAAACAGGATGCATTTGCCACTACAGGACAGGGTGGCGTACAGACATAACTCCAAAGTTGTGACGGCCAGTGTCATATCCCACCTCCTAAAACTAATCACCCCAACATGTTGCCTATCCACCAGGCAACTGCCCTATAGGAGGCCCTAAGATCTTGATCCGTCTATCCTCTGCCAGTGGAACCAATAAGCAGGCTTGGGCAAGAGAGCCGGTAAACCAAACTACGGGATAACTAACTTGGCTAGCCCTTTGCCATGTCGGACTTCTCCGCCTGCCAAATTAATATCTTATTCGTTCTTGCCACAGAGGGTCACTCCTCCTCTAGACATCATGGACCAATCCCATTTTACCGTTGGGTGAAGTGTTCTGGTTAGGTTTTGTTGGCCTGTATTTCCTACATTGTATCCTTTTTTTGTTGGTTCCTATCTACTTGATCCAGACCAATCACAGGATTCCTCAAAGAAAGCAACGCTAAGTATCAATGGGGACACCCCTTTCGCCTCATTTCAATTGCACTGGAAACTACGATAAGGACACTCTCCTAGAGGTTAATGTAGAGGTGGATTGACTGGGATAGGGGGAGGGTAGGGTTTGGAAAATTTTCCTCATGGAAACTCACTAGAAGGCATCAATCTGCACCCAGAAAATGAAACAGGATGCATTTGCCACTACAGGACAGGGTGGCGTACAGACATAACTCCAAAGTTGTGACGGCCAGTGTCATATCCCACCTCCTAAAACTAATCACCCCAACATGTTGCCTATCCACCAGGCAACTGCCCTATAGGAGGCCCTAAGATCTTGATCCGTCTATCCTCTGCCAGTGGAACCAATAAGCAGGCTTGGGCAAGAGAGCCGGTAAACCAAACTACGGGATAACTAACTTGGCTAGCCCTTTGCCATGTCGGACTTCTCCGCCTGCCAAATTAATATCTTATTCGTCCTTGCCACAGAGGGTCACTCCTCCTCTAGACATCATGGACCAATCCCATTTTACCGTTGGGTGAAGTGTTCTGGTTAGGTTTTGTTGGCCTGTATTTCCTACATTGTATCCTTTTTTTGTTGGTTCCTATCTACTTGATCCAGACCAATCACAGGATTCCTCAAAGAAAGCAACGCTAAGTATCAATGGGGACACCCCTTTCGCCTCATTTCAATTGCACTGGAAACTACGATAAGGACACTCTCCTAGAGGTTAATGTAGAGGTGGATTGACTGGGATAGGGGGAGGGTAGGGTTTGGAAAATTTTCCTCATGGAAACTCACTAGAAGGCATCAATCTGCACCCAGAAAATGAAACAGGATGCATTTGCCACTACAGGACAGGGTGGCGTACAGACATAACTCCAAAGTTGTGACGGCCAGTGTCATATCCCACCTCCTAAAACTAATCACCCCAACATGTTGCCTATCCACCAGGCAACTGCCCTATAGGAGGCCCTAAGATCTTGATCCGTCTATCCTCTGCCAGTGGAACCAATAAGCAGGCTTGGGCAAGAGAGCCGGTAAACCAAACTACGGGATAACTAACTTGGCTAGTCCTTTGCCATGTCGGACTTCTCCGCCTGCCAAATTAATATCTTATTCGTCCTTGCCACAGAGGGTCACTCCTCCTCTAGACATCATGGACCAATCCCATTTTACCGTTGGGTGAAGTGTTCTGGTTAGGTTTTGTTGGCCTGTATTTCCTACATTGTATCCTTTTTTTGTTGGTTCCTATCTACTTGATCCAGACCTTTCCTGGGACACTTTGAACTACTAGAAGCAATACCTAATGATATTTCTACAGCAAATACCTCCATCAAATGAACACACCATTCCTAAATGACTACATCCACCTCTCACACACTTAAATTCCTCTCACTGAGCGTACGAGAGCTTAGCTCCCCTAATAAGCAACATCAGGTTTGGAGACATTTGCTCCAACAAAGTCCTAATATGTCTCTCCAAGAAACCCATCTACATGAAAAAGACCAACAGCACATGCACCATTCTAGATTCCACACCAATATTGAGCCTCCCCCTTAATAAAACTGCGGGGTTTGCTATTCTGTGCAAATCTCACATAAGATAGAAACCTTTAGCTAACCAGGGATCCAGCAGGCCGTTACTTAGAAGTGAAAATCCGACTGGGAGAGACCCCTCTCGATACTCAACATTTGCATGCCTAATACTGCACAAGATTCCATAGTTGCACCTTACTGAGACAACAATTACAAGATGTCCAGGGGGACATCATGGATGCATTCTTCATCGTGGTGCGGGATCAATCTAGAGATAGGAACATGAACACGTATCAGGGGACAGGAGCGATGTTTACACTTGATGGAGCGAGGGTGAAAACAAAAACTGTTGTATACCCCTCGTGAAATTTCTTCCCCATAACAGTAATATGTATTAATCGTGTGGTTTTGAAATTAACCAACATAGAATAGAATGCACACACACAAATACACGTGGGATACTAATTTGCTTATGTTGCGAATCATAACTTACTAATTAAGTGAAATTGTTATATTAATTAGGTACGCAAATGCCATAATTTAACCAAAATGTGTGTGTATATGCTTTTTGTATGTCTAATTGTGGCAGAAATGATGGACAATGGTACGTAAACCATGCTTATTTGTGGCTAAAAACACTAGGTAATAACTAACAGGGTTACCTTAAAATGGGGGGAGGTAAACAGAAGGGCTGTACTTCGAAATCTAACGTTTAATTGTGTTTGTTTCTATAATAGTTCCCATTATGGCCCATGCGGCCTACTAGAAAATGGAGGTTTACGAGACTCCGAGATTGTGATGATCTACGCATGCGCGACTGTGCTCGAAAGAAGTGCAAGCAGCTTGTGCCGGTACAGCGTGGGTCAAGGTCAGCGTGGCCTGGATGTTCGAGCAAGTGCCACGAATCTGTGTGTCCGCATTGTGAGCATGGGAAACTAGTTTGAAATAACAATTTCAAGGACACAAGTTAAAAAACTGTTAAAGAACAATTGAGACTTTATTTTTTGATTAAAACGATGACTTAGTGGAAATATGGACAATGAGGAGATGAGGTTATGCTCATCCACCCCTTAATTCGACCAATAAGAATGAAAGAAGACCCTAAAAATGTCAAATCTTATATAGATAAGTTAGGGTAAAAGGGTATAAAAGAGGACGTTTGGAAGTAAGTTGCTTTTGATTTGATTTTCGCACCACGAAATACCGTCGGACTGATGAACTTTTTAATGGTGCAAAAACGTTGAAATTTTCTTGACTTTAACTTTCTTTTTTTTAAACATATTTACACCATACACAGTCTTGCTGTGACGGAATGATTCACACACCTGTAGGTATACCAAGCCTAATATAGATCTACCGTTTACAACCTTTGAGGTACAATGTGGTATGGGTGTAGCTGACATCCATTCAAATAGTACTGTGTCCACAGTCGTTTTTAAGAGAACAACAAAAACAAGAACCAACAACCACCCCTCCCGCCCCCCCCCCCGTTAGGCTCAGTGACGAAGGAAGTATACAACATTATACATAGTCCATATCAGCATAATCCCTCTGGTTACATCTGCTGAAATGTACATTGTCATTAGTCGGGGCTTTAACCAGCTTACGTTGCCCGTCTTTTATACTTTTTGGAACAAGCAAACATATCTCCCTTGGGGCAAACGCTCCAAAGACGCAGGGCTCTGCACTCCAGAGGCCTCTACCGCAGCCATGTAACAAGCACAGAAGGGCACGAGACAGTTGTAGATATGATCCAAACCACCAGAGAGCTGATTCAAATGAGCCATTAGAAAACAGTCACCCCCCACCGCCCCCTCCCCATATTACGCAAAAGACCACTGAGTTTAAGCCATGGAAAGGTTTAGGGTCACTAAACAGGGATGGGAAACAAGCATACAGGAAGACCGGTAATACAGCACCCCACCCTAGCCCCCACACACCCCCCACCTCCCCACCCATAAGCCCCGACATGCGACTCCCCCTTTTTAGTCCCCAGGGGGATCATCCGTCGTAACCGGGGAGTCCAATCACAACCCCCTATAATCTGTACACCTTTTCCATATTTTGTAGTGTTTGCGTGGGCAGTCTCGGGCCATGAAGATGGGCTGTTCTAACCCCATGTTGAAATCAAGGCCATTTTTCCAGGCAGACAACGTGGGGCCCGGGCATCCTTCCATCCCCTGGCAATATCCCGTTTTGCCAAGGTAAGCCCCAGGAGCAACAGATGGCGCTTGTAGGCATTGCCTCCAAACCCCTCCATCACGTGTAAAAGAGCGAGCTGTGGTGTGCGTGGGGGTGTCCACCCCAAAACTTCCGACTAGCACGAAAATACCCCCGCCAGAAACGATCTAAGACGGAGAAGGACCATACCGTATGCAAAAATGTGCCCTCCTCCCGGCCACAACGAAGGCACTCCGGGGAGGCAATCAGACCCGCCCTCCACAGCCGGACCCGTGTGAAGTAGACTTGATGTAAATATTTAAATTGAAAGAGCCGGAGACGCATGGCTATTGCCGCCCCACGCGAAACCATCTGGGCGCTATCGGATAAGGGTGGTTCTGCAGCTGGTACAGCAACCGGGGAAGCATGACCATTTTAAAGATCGCAGAGCGGCCATAAATAGTTAAAGGCATGCGCGACCAGAGCTTCATATCTGAGCGAGCACCCTCCTAGACCGGCTCCAGATTCTTCTCCCAAGACACAACTGGCATGTCCGATAGGAACACTCCCAGGTACTTGAGCCCTCCATCCACCTTCTGCAATGCAGAGGCCCATGACCCCACCGTCCCGGGATCTCCCAGTATCAACAGTGTGGACTTCCAGGGGTTCATGTATAGCCCTGAGGATTCCCCAAAGATTTTCATGATCTCTAGGATTCTCGGCCCTGACTTGTCCAGCTCGGTCAAAAAAAAGAGGACATCGTCTGTGTATAATGCAATCCTGTCGGAGACACCAGGAGTCCACTCGAACCCTCTCAGTGTGCATCTATACGCACCCATGCCGCCAATGGCTCCATAGCCAGGGCGAACAGATACGGCAATAGAGGGCAGCCCTGTCTGGTGCCTCGTCTCACCGAAAAGCTGGAACAGGCGGCCCCGGCCACCCTCACCGATGCTGTCAGATCGGTATATAGAAGGAGGATATACGACAGGAACCGGGGGCCAAAGTTGAGTCTGCGCAACAGGGCAAACAGGTAGACCCAGCTCAAGGAGTCAAACGCCCTATCCATGTCCGCCAGCAGGAAAGCGGCTGGGATCCCAGACCTCCGAACCGCCGCTAATGCCACATGCGCCCTCCGAATATCATGTTGTGTCGCCCGCTGGGGCAAATAGCCCGCCTGGTCCGGGAGTACTAAGGCCGATATATGTGGCAGGAGGCGGTTGGCCAGCGCTTTAGCCAGCACTTTGACCTCCACATTTAATAGAGAGATAGGGCGATATGAGGCGTGCTGCTCCGTGGGTCGACCCGGCTTCTGAAACACGACCACTTCTGCATGACGCCAGTCCGGGGGAAGTCTGCCCGCCTCCCTGGACTCCTCCATTGTCGCACGATAGTGTGGGGCTAGCTGAAGATGATATAGCCGAAAGAATTTGCTTGGGAACCCGTTAGGGCCGGTTGCCTTTCCCGAGTGAAGCTCCCCCAGGGTTCTACCTAGTTCCTCATCCGACAATGGTAGCTCCAGTTGCTGCCGTGTCTCATCAGATACCACCTTAGGCGGAAGGTCCGCGATTAATTTTTCTACCCATTCCTCTGCGATGCACTCCCGGGGGGCATATAGGGCAATGTAGTAGCTGGCAAAGCTGTCCGCTATGGCTTGGGGGTCCACTAGCGGTATTCCGCTCCCATCTAGCACTCCCGGAAGGGCCTGGGGGCGAAAGGTCCCCTGACAAAGCCTGTGCAGCATTTTACTTGACTTGTCCCCCCACTGGCAGACTCTGCTGCGCGTTGCCAGACACATTTGTCTCGCCTCCTCCAGGAGGAGAGCGGCATATGACTGCTGTGCCTGAAGCAGACGTCACACCCCCATACCACCATCCACCTCCCTGCTCTGACGATCCAACATTTCTACCTCTGCTTCTGCCAGAACCAATTCATCTCGACACCGTTAACGAGCCGCCGCACACCAAGCTATGTCCACTCCCCAAAGGGTGGGCTTCATCGTCTCTCAAAGTGTCGCTGCATTAGACACCGAGCCCACATTGGTGGTCAGATAGTCCGCGATCGCCTCCCTCATGCGGTTGTCATAGCCCTCGTTTAATAGGTGCCACACCGAAAGGCACCATCGGAAAGGCTGCCGCTTCCTGCCCAGCTGCAGCTCTACAAACACTGACGAATGATCTGACAGCCCCCTAGGGTGAATACCAGCCGATACCACCCTCGGAGCTACCCCACTAGGAACAAACATGTAATCTATCCTAGAGAAGGACACATGCACCGCCGAGAGGTATGTAAACTCCCTCCCGTTACCATGAGGAAGCCGCCACGTATCCACCCAATCAAGACTGGAAACCAGGGAGTGCAATTTTGTGGGTTGGGAGCCCCCCTGAACCCTGCCAGCCCTATACCTGTCTTTGCTTAAATCCATAACATCGTTCCAATCCCCACCCACTACAGAGACCACATCAGGCATATCGGACCATAGTTTCAGCAACCGCTCCACCAGAGACCATTGCAAAGGAGGGGGGCATAGACACAGCCCAGCACTCTTGTGTCATCTCCGATTGTGCCCCTGATAAAGACATCGCGCCCCTGCCCATCCAGCCACTGTTGTGCATGTCCAAAGGGGACCCTGCGGTGTATAAGAATCACAACCCCCCTGGAGCCCTGTGTAAAACTGGCGTGAAATATCTGCTGGTAGCCATATCGCTGTAGACATAATACCTTAGAGCCCATCAGGTGGGTTTTTTGCAAGAAGAGAACGTCTGCCCCGACCCTCTTGGCCTGGCGCAATACCGCCCCTCGTTTAATTTTGTCAAGAATCCCACGGACATTCCAACTTACAATGCGAACGGTGCCCAGGGACCCCGGGACATTCATCAACCCGCTAGCCATCTAATCGCATGCAGTCTTTCGGCCCTGACATATAAACCTGGTGATGTGTATGGAGTCCATGTGAAACCCAGTGCGGAAGCGCAATCCAACCCCAGAACAAAACCAGCCCAACCCATAACAAACCCCCCCCCCCATACCTCAATGAACTCTGAAGTACCTGTCGCTGTAGGGTTGGAACCGAGCCCCCAACGGGGGGGCCCAGGCCTCAGCCACCAATGGATCCCTAACTTACCACCCATGACAGTCCGACCTGCTGCCTACAGGTGTTAAATCAGTAGGGTTTGAGCCCACGCAGGAGCTCCCTCGATATAACTGCAGAAATTATTGCGCATGGTCCAATTATGAGGACTCTTCAGCACGATTCCCACTAGCCGGGACTGATGATCCAGTTTTCTGAGTCTGTGACGCAGCATCTCCCTTGACAGACGGACCACAGGACAGCGAGCGCCTCTGGGACTGGGATCTCCTGTTACCTCGCCTGCGCTGTCTCTGCGAGCCCCCCAGCATCCCCTCACTCAAAGAAGAGTCAGATTGCAGGCCTGGTGTAGTCTTAACTTTAACTTTTGATGGGTGTGGAGTCCGGATGGGAGGTGAACATCAAGAAAGAATAGAGAGGTGGTTTTTGGGAATTATGCTGTCCTTGCTCTGATGTCCGTGTCCTGAAATCTTGGTAATATCACTTTGACTTATTTTTCTACCTGTTATGCTAATAAATATAAATGTTTGAATTTAACTTCTCTTTCTCTCTAGGTTATTGAATGTTTAAATGATTATTAAAATAGAGCGAATAAAGTAAGGTCATGCTAGGAGATCTAGTGCCAGATGTAGGTAGGATTGATTTACCGATTCTTAATTACCGAATTTTACCGATTCGGTAATTAAGAATCGGTAAATCTGAGGGGTGGGTATGTAGGTATTCCAGATGTGCTGGAATACCGAATCGGAGAAAAATCGGTATTTACCGATTCGGTAAATACCGATCGGTAATGCCCATTCATTCCTATGGGCTTTGAACCCCATAGGAATGAATGGGCATTACCGATTCGGTATTTACCGAATCGGTAAATACCGAATTTCACAAGGGTGCAGGGGGTGTCACTTTGACACCCTCTGGCCCCCCAAAACAGGCTCGGGTGCCATGTGGCAGGCATACATGCCCCAAGGGCAGGCCTGCCTGTCGTATGGCAGAGGTGTGCATGCACACATGTGCATGCACACTGGAATCGGTATTTTACCATCAAATTGGATTTGATGGTAAACTACCGATTCGGTAAGGCTTGTGGGACTCAGAAGAGTCCCACCTACATCTCAAATTTACCGAATCGGTAAAAAATACCGATTCGGTATTTTACAGAATCTGTAAATTTACCGATTCTGTAAAAATAAGCCCCTACATACCAATTCTTCAATACCGGTCGGTAACGGCCGAAAATACCGATTTTCGGCCGTTACCGACCGACCTACATCTGGCCCTTAATCTCTAAATAAAAATTAAATAAATGGAGAACTAAGCTGGTCTTGTTGTCCATTAGTTAACTTTTACTAGCAGATCCATCGACAAAATGATGGAGTGTTTTAATGTTTTCTTAAGAATAAAACCATGGTAATATTGACAAACTGCAGATGAATATAAAGTTTAGAATGAAATAAGACACTCCGCTAGAATCCAGCAGCTCATCTCTGATCTTCACTAATCCTGGGAGCAGGGTGAATGTGTGTGAAAATGACTTGCGGTGTTATGGGCCCCACTGACGAGTAATGTGTGAATAGCTCCTAGGAAGTATAGTGATGGTTTGCAGGTTTTGTTTGGAGCCGCGCTGGATCACACTCCTCAATAAATAAATAACCGAATTGGGACTGCTGGACACCTGGCATCACCTACACCCTCACCGTAAAGATTACTCCATTTTCTCCCATGTCCACTCAACCTACTTACATATATCTCCATCACTCAATCTCTCCTGAGTACACTGGACATTGTGGCTATATCTGATATATCCTTATATAATCACGGCCATCTACCTAGAGATAAGGCCCATGCTACCCTCAGCACCACCCCCTCGCTGGCATCTGAATCCCCAACTTCTAAGATTCCCTGTTAAGAAAGCCACCATCTTGGACACAGTTAACAATTACTTCACATTCAAGTCTCACCTGAAATTCCACCCCACATGCAATGAAATGCAATCAAAGCGACCATTAGGGGCACCATAATCACTAAAGAAATTAAGGTTCCATGCAAGATAAACAGCAATGTAGGATGCTGAAGTAGCTGGCCTACCCCCACTGTCGTTGGTCCACGTGGTGAGAAGATATATCATGGACTATGCGCCCAAACATTATCCGGCCTCTTTGCTGAGACTGCCATGTAATCTACCTTTCAGTGTGTTGTGTTAGTGGTTCCAGTGCAAAGTAAATGAGCCCATCATTGTCTCATTTCACTAGGAACCTAGCAAAGGTGGCAGCCTGAGTCCAGTGCCACAGCCTGGCCTGCAGCTCTTACAGCACAGCTGGCATAGTGCCGCGCTGGTTGGTTAAATACCGAATTTCACAAGGGTGCAGGGGGTGTCACTTTGACACCCTCTGGCCCCCCAAAACAGGCTCGGGTGCCATGTGGCAGGCATACATGCCCCAAGGGCAGGTCTGCCTGTCATATGGCAGAGGTGTGCATGCACACATGTGCATGCACACTGGAATCGGTATTTTACCATCAAATTGGATTTGATGGTAAACTACCGATTCGGTAAGGCTTGTGGGACTCAGAAGAGTCCCACCTACATCTCAAATTTACCGAATCGGTAAAAAATACCGATTCGGTATTTTACAGAATCTGTAAATTTACCGATCGGTAAATTTACCGATTCTGTAAAAATAAGCCCCTACATACCAATTCTTCAATACCGGTCGGTAACGGCCGAAAATACCGATTTTCGGCCGTTACCGACCGACCTACATCTGGCCCTTAATCTCTAAATAAAAATTAAATAAATGGAGAACTAAGCTGATCTTGTTGTCCATTAGTTAACTTTTACTAGCAGATCCATCGACAAAATGATGGAGTGTTTTAATGTTTTCTTAAGAATAAAACCATGGTAATATTGACAAACTGCAGATGAATATAAAGTTTAGAATGAAATAAGACACTCCGCTAGAATCCAGCAGCTCATCTCTGATCTTCACTAATCCTGGGAGCAGGGTGAATGTGTGTGAAAATGACTTGCGGTGTTATGGGCCCCACTGACGAGTAATGTGTGAATAGCTCCTAGGAAGTATAGTGATGGTTTGCAGGTTTTGTTTGGAGCCGCGCTGGATCACACTCCTCAATAAATAAATAACCGAATTGGGACTGCTGGACACCTGGCATCACCTACACCCTCACCGTAAAGATTACTCCATTTTCTCCCATGTCCACTCAACCTACTTACATATATCTCCATCACTCAATCTCTCCTGAGTACACTGGACATTGTGGCTATATCTGATATATCCTTATATAATCACAGCCATCTACCTAGAGATAAGGCCCATGCTACCCTCAGCACCACCCCCTCGCTGGCATCTGAATCCCCAACTTCTAAGATTCCCTGTTAAGAAAGCCACCATCTTGGACACAGTTAACAATTACTTCACATTCAAGTCTCACCTGAAATTCCACCCCACATGCAATGAAATGCAATCAAAGCGACCATTAGGGGCACCATAATCACTAAAGAAATTAAGGTTCCATGCAAGATAAACAGCAATGTAGGATGCTGAAGTAGCTGGCCTACCCCCACTGTCGTTGGTCCACGTGGTGAGAAGATATATGATGGACTATGCGCCCAAACATTATCCGGCCTCTTTGCTGAGACTGCCATGTAATCTACCTTTCAGTGTGTTGTGTTAGTGGTTCCAGTGCAAAGTAAATGAGCCCATCATTGTCTCATTTCACTAGGAACCTAGCAAAGGTGGCAGCCTGAGTCCAGTGCCACAGCCTGGCCTGCAGCTCTTACAGCACAGCTGGCATAGTGCCGCGCTGGTTGGTTAGAGGTGTGGGTTCATGGTACCAGACACGTTTCATAAAAAAATGTAAAAGAACGGTTGTTGAGTATGTATGTTGCAGGATTTTCAGTGGGGCTGGGATCTCACAGGGCGTTTGTTTGCCTCTTATGTGCTAGTTAGAGCAGGGGTACATCCTCTGCAACTGGACTGCTGCTATTCCGCCCAAGACTTTAACTTGAACAATAACAAAAGATTGGAAAAAAAACGTTAGGATTCAGATGTCGTAAAATAGATCCCTGTGCTATATTAGAAGCAATGCAGTTTATCGAAGTAACAAAATAATCTCAGAGTCAAAAGCAGTAGCCCACTTTGTCGTAATTTAGCAGCGATTAGATTAAGCATTAGCAGAAGACATCCTGTATTTAGAGACTATCTTGTCTTTCTATGGAATCCATTTTGTATTTGGCAGCCATTTTAATTGGCCATGTGCTCACCATGTACTCAGTCCTATCTTGCTGTTCTCTGCTCGGTATATTTAGCCTCTTCCTTCTACTTTGCACATGCTCAGTTGTGCTTGCAGCTGCTAATATTCTGTAACTGTCAGGATGTGCTTGCTAGCATTGGCAAAACTGTTAGCTCCTCCTACTTGTCGACTGTGCATTTTCTGTATGACCATCTATGTGTGTAACTCTTCTTATGTGTACTTGTACTGCCCCTTTTTAGCCCCTGTGAGGGTATATAAGAGATACTGTGGCCTTCAGTCCTCAGACCACCTCATACAGAGTGCTGCGGCTTCTGTGTGACATGGCCTCACTTGTTGTAATTTAATAAATATGTTTCTCTTGATTACAGATTCTGTGCCAACTTTTTCATGCTGCTTTAAAGGATCAGGTGTTAGTGCAAACCCCTGAGATGGGATTTTTGATTTCCCTCATTTGGCGCGCCAACTTGGGGCTCATCAGAGCGGTGACTATCTGAAGGAGCAATCTTGTCAGGAGACAGAAATTTACTGAGGAAGACAAGGCAGGATTCTACTAAAGGAGGTACCAATTCTGGGGGTTCTTAGTCTCTGTAGCCCAGTCTACTTCTGATCTTCCTGATTTTTGATCCTCCATATGATGGCACCCCTGACTGAGAACATATTTGGCGTGAGTATTTCAAAGGAAAAGACTGTTAGGTCATTCAAAACTTGGCAGATAGAACCTGGACGCTCGTGCTTGGTAAAAACCATTGTATGGTAATTACTGTGAGCTTATGGTAGCCAGTGACTCGCAAGGCAGTTTTAGGATACGCTTGCTGTGGCTTATGGATATGGATATGGATATGTATGGATGATCGATCATATTTATGATATGGATTATGTGATATATGCGTTGCAACACATGTAGGCAGGTAATGTGGAGATGTTTCTCCATTTATGGTTATGAGCGGCGCAATGATTAAGTGCCATTTTAGATTATGATAATGCATATTTTGCATTATGTTTGTTTGCATGCCTGTTCCAAACTCACATGTAAAATGTGTAGTTTTATGAGAGGTACCATAGTGAGATATGAATTGAATTAGCCGGCTTCCCCTAGAGGGAAAACTTAAAATAGGTTTTAGGTATGAAAACATATTTCTTCCTTGGTGAAATTTTTCCCCAGGGAATTTAAATATGCCCATAATACACATGAGGATCCTTTGTTCTGTGCAATTTTATGTATGAAGATATGCAGAGCGGTTTTTGGTGTTCTGCCAGCCTGAATTAGTGAATTGAAAGTATTTCTACTTCAGTTTTTAGAATACTGTTGAGAATACGGTTTCTCCTTGTAAATATGACTTACAACTGGTATTTACATAGGTGGTTTGGATGCAGTCTGCGGGCTGTGTTTTGTTTCTGGCTTTAGTGTTGACCCATGGTTTAAAAGGTGTGTTTAACTGTCTAGCTGGTTTGTGTTTTTTTCCCATTCATGTAACTTTTGCTTGTACATTGCGTTGTCGCTATTTATGAAACATGGCTAAAGCGCGCTGTATTGTGTGTCTTTTGTGTTTTACCCCTTTCTGTTTATGTCTGTACTGAGCTCAAATGCATTTTTGTGGTTATTTTTGATGTTTTCAGTCTGTTAAACATAATGTTAGATTAATTAATGTTGGGTAAAAATTTGATAGAAATTCAGGAATGACCTATGTGATGTGCTAACATAACTATATGTTTCTCCTTAAAGTTATAGGGTAAGGAATAGTGCACATGTACAACTGTTAAATGTTTAAGGGATAAACTTAAAATTCTTATTCACTAGGAATATTAAAGGCCTACAGCAGAAAAATGAAATGGTGTGTTTTTGTAGACAACACACTCATATCGTGTTTACTTAATATACATTGCATTAAGATGCTTACAGGCAAAACAGTTTAGCTGGAGTGAGTTTTTCTGAACTTAAAATGTGTATTCTTAAACACGCATTTCAAAGCTGGGAATGTCTGTTTTTAGTAAGGCTGCCTCCAGGAAATTTAACACTGGGTAGGGCCTGCCGTCAAGGGCACAGCTGTTATTTTCGCAGGCCTAGTTTATTTAGCCAGGACTTCTTCCTTAGTTAAACGTGCAACTTTGCATCTCAGAGTGTTATTTTGGAAACAAGGTTTACAAAAATAAGGTTAATTATTTGTATCACAGTCAGACATTTTAATTGCGGTTTCCCTTCTCTTTTAGCATTTCTGGCTCTGTTGCTAAAATCATTGTCCTTTTCAAACAAAAGTAGCACGAAGTTGACGTGTATTTAAAATTGAGCTTATGTACTTAAGCTTGTGAATAGTTGCTCTAAAAACATAAGCAAGGGGCAGATTTATAATAGGGATGCAGCTTAGTTTTAAATATAGGATTATTACAAAAACGAAATATGGAGAGTAATTTTGAATTATGACATAAAAAAAAATAGAAAAAAAAATAAGTGCTTTTTAAAATCGTTTTTTGATATTCATAAAGCTCAATACTCATACTGTGACCTCCTAGCATTATAATTTAATTTAAGTTGTGCAGTACTGCATAATGAGGACATTTATGTATGGGACCTTCACTTGGCGCAGGCGTAAGAACTCATTTTTTAAAGATTTACATGAGATATGTCCAAGTCTGATTTCTGCAATCTGTAAAGAACATTCTGAGGATGATTAATATGTAACACAAGTATAGGTTATTTGTTTTTAAGTACCTCAAATTGCAAAAACGATATTGAGTTAAATAGACCATTTTAAAAGGCTTTCTTGCCATTTAAACTAGTTTTATAGTGCCTTAGGCTTCAGTGAATACATACATTCAAGTATAATACAAATGTGCACATTTGCTTTTTCATAGCTTAGTGAGTCAATGTGCCCAGCGCAGAGGCTTGTGTTTAAAATCAGGGTTGAAGGTTCTGACTTCAGCGGGGCCTACTGAGCCATTCATTCATTTAAGGTTGATAAAATGTGTAGCATTGCATGGCACAGTGACACACATTTATTCTGAAGCTGGTATGGTGTGTTGTTATGTTCCATGAATTATTCACAGTAAATGTGTTAATGCTCTGAGAATAAATAAATTGTAGTTCTCTAAAAGAAGTAATATATTTAAAATGTCTTTTTTAAATAGGGTTGATTATTGCACAGACTTGCAGAGACTTATTGTCTTTGTCAGTTTCACAGTGAAGGTCCCAGGGAGGTTACAAGAAAGCTTGGTGCTCCAGCCAGATTTTGACCTTTAGGTCAGTGTGGTGGGGGCTTAGGAGTATGTGACAACAAATGGTGAAATGATTGCTTGGAAAAGCGTCACGCAAAGGAGCCATTCACGTCGACATTTGAAGAGTGCATTCCTGACAGGGCTTTTCATAAACAGCAGGGCCTAAACTGGGGGGTTGGTGTAAGGGACACGCAGAGGCTGTGAAAGAGTTTTTGCTTAAGATATTTTGTACATTTACAAAAGCTGGGTGGTTCCACTTGAGATTTTGTGTGTTATGTGAAGTATTGGCTGTATGATGAAACAAAGATGTGTTTTTATGACTTCTTTGAAATGAATTATCTGTGCATTTTCATGTTTTTTGCATTTCTTCTATGAATTTTTCCTGCTTTTCCTGTGTGTCTGACGAGACACAGTAAGTTATATTTGACAGCTGATCTTCACTGACTGCTTGATCTGCTGTCAAAAGGGTGAGGACGGATTAAAAGAAGGTGTTATTTAGGTATAAGTCTGACAAAATTAAAATGGGCCCGAATGTTTTTTTTAATGTTATTGGAGTGTTTATTGTGCAGAAAGTGCATGAAATGGTGTTGCATGCTATTGTGTTTTTTCTGTGCTTCGGTATATAGCAAAGTATATCTGATGGCTTGGCATGAAATGTCCTATATTATGTATGTTTGTGATCCATGTTGGTGCTTTTGTAAGTTTTGCTGTGTTGTGAAGGGATGACATGACGATGTATATCCTTTGAGCAACAGTGGTTAAAACTTGTTAAGTAGTAAAACTTGCTGATACTAAATTATGATATATGATATTGTTATATTGTGAGCAAGAACAGACAGCACTTCACCAGTGCATGCCTATGTGGTTATAATATATAGCAGCAAAGTGTGTCACCTTTACTCACGTTACTGCTATTTTTCCCTTAAGGAACAGGCAGCCTCACATTTATATTTCCTTGATTGGACCTAAGGATGCAATTATAGATCTGTGACTCTTATGCAAGGTGACCTAATTTCTATATAGTATTAGTTAAATGATGTTCTGTCTTAAAAGGAAACCAGGTTTCATTTTCCCCGAGAAAGGAAGGAATGGGATCACTAGCTGAGATTACCGTAGATGGGGTAGTGGCCAACGGTAGAGTTATAATATGTGTACTATTTTTGACTTTTTTGTATCACCCATGCTCTTGGCATTATGTCACAAACTTGATTATCACCCAAGTCATTTTTTGTCCTTCCTATAGATTTTTTCTTTTGCTGCTTCTCCCCTGATTGATGTCACATTGTGCCTAGTTTTTGGGGATTTTAGCTGTGTTCTAGTCCTATTTTCTTTTTCGTTTTTCTTTCACCATTTAGAGGTTTACATTTCCAGACTACAGTGATGTATAAGGTTCCTCTATAATATGTGTAATTCCCTTTTGTATGACCAAACTGGTTTTCAAAATTTTTCTTTAGGCCTACTCTGATGTTTTCTAGTCTGACTGTTAGGGTAGTGATAGATTATAGTAAGATAAGTTGTCCACCTCAATAGGAGATACTTTCACGTGTATTTAGTATGACAAATTCAAATGCCTATTCTAATTTGGTTTTTAGTTCTTTTTCCCTGCTGCTTTAATTTTTGGTGGGATCAGATGTGTCCTAATCATAGAAATACCAGGACTCTAGTTCTTGTCTGTTGTTTCTACATTGCTATTAGCTTTTGTATTGTATAGTCCACCTGACGCACAATTAGTCTACATGTCCCTGATAATCTGTATTATGTGATTTCTCTTTTTGAGGTGTTCTAGATAAGGAATTTAGGAACACCTAGACTTAATCATTGAGGAAAGTGTGTTTACCCCCTTAGACAATGTCACTATGTGTGAAAACATCCACTCAAACAGAATTTGTATGTAGCTGTTTTCCTTTAGATGGTAGAGGGTATGCTCTCACATGGAAACCCAATTGAAGAGGCTAGAGGTGCTGTTTTACCTACTACCTTTTGTCTTTGTACTCTATGACAATGACAGTATTTTGTTTTAGATCACTATAGTCCCATGGTGTATAGCCACTCCTTTGAAGATTGCAGGCCACCTGCTTGCAAATCCCCTGCAATGAATTGTTTTTTGTATACTTGCCAATAGGTCCAGCCTGTGTTTTTCTTTACTCTCACATAGATAGATGGAAGTGGTTCTTGGGTGCCTTGCTAATATATGGGGCATCCCAAGACTAGGAAGTATTTTCTAACACTCTGTTGATAGACTGTTTCTGTGCCTTGTCTAAAGACAATTTGTTCTGTCCACCAATAGATATTTGCTGCTGTACAAACCACTACCAGAGGGGCCCGGACATCAGATTCAGCCTGGGGAGTCAGCGTCAGCACCAGTGCAGCTTGAAGCCAAAGTGAAGGTAACCAGCACAAGCATTGCTGGCAACTAGGACCTCAGTGAAGGCGGAAGCCCTGTGATTAAGTGTGTACCCCTGCCACTGTTTTGAGCGAAAGACGGGGTCACAGATCAGAAAGGAGAAATCGTGGATCATGCCCAGCTGAGAGTCACAGACCGACCAGAATGGCAAGGAGGCTTTGCTTGAGGTGACCCCTTCTGAAACAAGGGTTGCTTCAGAGATCCTAGAATAAGGCCTCTGATTTCTGGTCCTAAAGTGAATACAAGTTTGCACCTTTGTTTGTTGGTCAAGAGATACCTGGGTACACTGGATGCAAATGTGTAGCCCCAACGAATGAGCGGTGCGCCAGCAGAGCAATATAGGAGATAGGGAAGGACTTGAGATTAGGGTTCAAGTTCTGTGTCTCAGGTGCCTGTTAGATTGAAGTGAAGAAAAGTGGTGCACTGTTTGAGACACTGGACAGGATCGCTAAGAGCATTTGCCTGTTGGGTGACTGCCCTATCCTGAAAGAAGAGACTTTTTTCCTTGAAACTGGACTGTGATTCTTGAGTTGCGAGTTGTGCAGCTCCACCGTGGAAAAAACAAGAGCCTGCCTGTGAGGCTCAAACGGACACAGGGAGAAGACTCCCCCTCTGGTTGGTTGTACAGCGGCTTCAATTTCCCCAAGGACTTCATCTTTTTGTCAATAATGTATCCCTTTAGTTGTCCCATTTTTGAAGAGCAGTCCTTTGCAGCTCTTGGTCCTAATTCCTATGGCCCTGTGTGGTCCTCCTGGTCCCAGATATGCTTGATGTTCTAGCCATCATAAAAAGAAAATGTAACAGTCAATTGGAAAATGTTTTTATTAGATATGAGCTGTTAGGTATTCTGAAATTTAAAATGAATAGTCACTGAAATGCATAGGAGCCCTGAAAATGTCTACTAGATAATTTTAGGATTTGCTTTAGCTCAGGCCAAGAAAAATGATAATTCTGTTTATAATAGTGGCCATTGCTTTCCCCTACTGTCTATGTTTATTATGATCCAATGCCCGTTTTTCTTGGATTCCTGCTGATACCCTTAGTGAAATGTTTAGACTGGAAAATGCTCCCCTAGCAATGAATTAGGATATTGATAAATTGTGAAAATTAATGTACAAATATTTTCTATGTTCTTACTGGATCATGGGAATGTCTTCAGCTAATGCTGAAAGGGTCGTCTGTCGTAATTTAGCAGCGATTAGATTAAGCATTAGCAGAAGACATCCTGTATTTAGAGACTATCTTGTCTTTCTATGGAATCCATTTTGTATTTGGCAGCCATTTTAATTGGCCATGTGCTCACCATGTACTCAGTCCTATCTTGCTGTTCTCTGCTCGGTATATTTAGCCTCTTCCTTCTACTTTGCACATGCTCAGTTGTGCTTGCAGCTGCTAATATTCTGTAACTGTCAGGATGTGCTTGCTAGCATTGGCAAAACTGTTAGCTCCTCCTACTTGTCGACTGTGCATTTTCTGTATGACCATCTATGTGTGTAACTCTTCTTATGTGTACTTGTACTGCCCCTTTTTAGCCCCTGTGAGGGTATATAAGAGATACTGTGGCCTTCAGTCCTCAGACCACCTCATACAGAGTGCTGCGGCTTCTGTGTGACATGGCCTCACTTGTTGTAATTTAATAAATATGTTTCTCTTGATTACAGATTCTGTGCCAACTTTTTCATGCTGCTTTAAAGGATCAGGTGTTAGTGCAAACCCCTGAGATGGGATTTTTGATTTCCCTCAACTTGCCTATCTACATAAATACAAATCTGGGATCTGCATGTTACGCCATGTGCTTTGCAGCAGGCACATTAACCCTCTGTGCTACTTTTTGAGTCAAAACTGTGACTGGGCAAAGCACAGAACTGTGTTAACCACAAGAGTTATCTTAGCGCTCTTATAATATCCTCAAAATTTTTGGGCACACAAAGATCTCTGCAGCAGGTGCCTTAACCCATAAGGTATTTAAAAATGTAGCCACTTTGTGGCCAATTAAGTAAGCTGCAACATATTTACTGTCACATATATCCATGTTGACAGCTTCTTTGCAGCAGTTTTTTTTTAAAAATAAATGTTTAAGTTGACTGTCAGACACTACTTTTCAAGCTCCGCCCCTTACGACTCCACCCCCTTTCCACTTCTATAACTTGACCCTCAATTTATAGTTTCCTGGAGTACATTTTTTTTCAATTCCATCATTAGTGCCATGTGTTGTCTATTCAACCACGATTAAAGGAATCTCAGGGGCTCCCTACAGGACAATTCACTGTGTCATTTTGTTTTTCGCAGTCGTTATGTGTAATATTTAAAGCCATCCCTGCACTTTACCATTCATCATTATGTACATGGCGGTGTGGCGCTGTCTGCTATGATGAGCCAAGGGCAGCCCCCTTTGCAGCAACTGTAAAACCTGCCTCTGTATTTCAGGACTTGGCGAAAGGAACCTGCTGGCCAGACATCTGCCTTTCTTCCTGTAGTCAAACAAACCTGTCTATCATGAGTTCTCAAAATAAGCAGGTGAGGGTAATGTCAGCAAGAGGATTACATTTCCAGGTTAAAATTACCAAAATAACTTGCACGCGAACCTGTCAGCTCCAGACTGTGGCATGGCGTGCCCTAATCCAGGCTGCTCCACAATGGGAGAACTGACAAGCCTGCAGCCAAGGCTCGTGAGGAGGAAATTGATGTATTGCTAATATGCCTGCTTGTGCTGCAGCACAATGTTTAGGAGATTAATTTAAAAAGTGCCTGTAGTCTATTAGCAGGAATGAAACCAACCCTGCAGCGAACTAACTGTGCCATTAAAGTGAGGTACACACAGATAAACATATTCACAATCAGTACTCCAGCGAAAGTCCTTACCACACTAGCTGTAGCTGGTTATGTACAAGTTAGAGTAGATAGGAAGGTAAAGGCAACGTTGTGCATCCCATATGAATGCTGTAGGGGTATAGGGCCAGATGTATCAAGAATTGCTTTTGCGATTTTTAAACAGGGAATTTAACCGATTCGCTATTTAAGAATTGCAAACTGCAATGAATGTAGGATTTGCAAAAAAAATTGTGATTCCTACATATTCCTTTAATAGCGAATCACAAATTACATCCTTTATTTGTTTTAGTGTTCTCGACCAGTTTTGGCTAATTGGTCTCACATAGTAGCCTTATGCCCCAGAATAGGGGCCTTCTGGGTGGGCATCTTTTCTTTGGTCTCACTTCATATGTACTGTACGATTATTAATTATGAAAGACTGATCATATTTGGTATTGATCCAGAGCTTAATCTGGTTGAGTCACAGGCGAAACTGATATATATTATAATAGCGGTTGGCAGATCACTGATTCTCAAGTATTGGAAAACAGATGTTGTACCATCTTTGGATGAATGGTATGAGAAAATGAAGAGAGTAAGGAAAAGCGAATTTATATATGCACAAAGGACTGGGGGACTGCGCAAATTTGAAAAAATATGGGGGACGTTTTTTTTAAATCAAATTTCTATGTATGTTTCTGGATATGAAATTTCTTCTTTCAGGTCTTATCCTTTTTTCTGAAATGATGTAATATTTTATTATTTGTTCTTCAGCGTAGCATTGTGTTTTCTCTTTGATTCTTTGAAATGAATGTGATGAATGAATTGTCAAGTTCTGAATAAAAACATTTTTTTTTAAAAAGAATCACAAATTACGATTCGCAATTGAAATAGGTACTCGTAAATTGTGCATGCAATTTTAAGGGTGCAAGGGGGCCAAAAGGCAACCCTGATCCACCCCCAAAAAGGTAAGTATGCACATGTGGTGCACATAAATGCACTTGGGGCATGTGTGTGTGCCACATGGCACTTAGAAAAATGCAAAAATGTGCATTTTTCTAGGAATTTGCAAATTACCACCAACTTGAAGTTGGTGGTAATTTGCAATTCCCTAAAGCCAGGTCGCAATTTTTACTTGCTTCCTGAATTGCATTTAAGGAATCACAAATTGCGAATACCTAGATGCATTCGCAAAATAGGTAATCGCAAAAATTGCGATTCACTATTTTGCGAATGCCTTTTGGGATGATACATCCCAAAAGACTTTTTACCATTCGCAAATGGGCCAATTCTGCAAATTGGGCTGTTTGTGAACAGTAAAACGCTTGATACATCTGGCCCATAGGTCCTAGCTCGAACCACTTTGTACAAGCAGTGAAAAGTGAATAGATCTGTATTGTGTATCGACCTCATATGTAAATACTGAGATAGCACTATTGATTTTGGAACACATTTTCAATGTTATGTAGAAGTGAGTTTTCTTTATAAGTTTTGCATTGCATAGGCTCGAGAAGTAGAGTTGTGTGGGGTGGAGGAAGGGGCTGCTGCAGCAACCCTAAAATAACCATGCTGGAGTTCAGAAGGCGAATAAGCGATAAAGATGCCTTTACATTTTGTTTTTATTTTGTCACATTTGCTGCGCATTCAAAGACAAAGGTCAAATGTCAGGCTATATCTTCTGAAAAATTGCTGCTCATGTTTTTTTTAAATGGAGATTCGTGTTCACTTTTCCCTCTCTGACTGCAAATGTAACCATCTGACAAAATTGCTGGGGTACAGGGAGTGTGAAAGAAAAGGCTGTAGGATGTCAACTTTTTCTAACACAAAAACAACATTTAAATGCCTGTAAAATACCTGTACAAATATTTCAAAATATACCAGAAGTTAAGAAAGCACAAGCATCAAAGTGTGATGGGATCAAAACACATCAAGACACTCTGCTTGGTTATGTGCAATAGGTAGATAGTTGATGAAACCCGTTTTCCACACATTATCATTTGTGCGCTATGCAGTTGTAGCAGTAAACTGTATGTTTGTGGGCATTTCAATGGACAATGTGCCCATCTGTAAATGATGATGCACAGCTACACTATGTTGTTTAGTAATATATTTACCTTAGTGTGCTCCAAAATGCACCACTGGCTATATGCCACACCCTTATTACTCTCCTGCTGAGCAGGCGTAACTCATTAGCTATTCTTGTTCTTTGTGTGGCGCTTGGATTTTTTTATAATACTTAAGACCTCAGTGATTTAGCATTGATGACAATTGGTCCAGTACCACTGTTAAATTGGCCACATTTTTAGTGCAAATGCCATCTTGTTCAAGATGGAAGTCATCTCTGTCACTCATCCTGCTTGCCGCTCCCTGCCCACCTTCCCTCCTCACAAACTGCGGAGCACATAGTCAAGCTGAGAAGCACTAGTTTATTTTCATTGTTATCTCAGTGAACCTTCTCCAGTTCAGTCACAACTTAAAACATTTACAAGGTCTTTTCGTTTATCTACTGTGCTCTATTCATTCTCATAACAAATTACTGTTAATGTATCTTGTTGTGTTTGAGCATCTCCAGGTGACATTAGCATAGTGGAAGCTAAGGGCACTGACATTTTATTTTTCATGTGCTCTGATTTGCTGATGAAATGCTACATTTGGTCACACCACAATGAATTGGCAGATCCTCTAATTACATATGCAAGAATAATATATAGAAACACCTCAATCGTGTCTTATTCTTTAATTCTGTAATAAAACGTCATAACTTTGTTATTGATCTAGAACTCAGTTATTGAGTGGGTTAATTTAATTTCAACCATTCATTTTAAGTTGTATTCTCTTAACATGTTGCTTTGGGGAGGTGCCTTAATGCGGGGACACCTTGCCTCATGAAATTGAGGTTTGGCATCAACTCTGATACAGTAAACTGTGGGATCTCTGATTGAAGTAAATGTTGGGGTGACTTAGTTTTGGGGTACCATTTTTGCTCCAGCATTTTTAATAGCATAGTATGGTTGCCTTGATCACCTATTTTCTGCCTTTAAAATTCCATTGTTTTACCCCAATGCCAAGTGATAGTGGATTTTCCAATTTGATTGTTCCTTGAGTATAGAGAACCTGATATGTAGTGCTCTTCCTGAACTATTTGGATTAAAAGTATGAACAGGGTGGAACGATTCTAGTGAATTGTGAGTGCATTTAGTGTGCTTTTGGGGTGCAGTTGAGGTGTAGAGTTTGGAGTTGAGAGATGAATTGTAATGCTGCCTGTGAAGTGTTTGTTCCTGCATTGTTGATTATGGATTCAATTGGTGATCTTATCACTTTTGTTTTGAAATACTATCCTTATTTTAACTGAACAGATTTTATTTTGTTAATTATTGGTTGGATTTGTTTGTCGAATTTGGTGAAATCAAAGATCTTGAGATATTGTGGTTTTACCTGTCTGTAGAAGGCAGAGTATTTTGCAAGGTGCTGCATGCATGAATTAATTATGTTTTCTTTCTACTAGAATGTATGTCTAACTTAGCTTGATATATCGTGCTCCTAAGTGCATGGGAGTGAATTCATCAATCAGGGGTGGGTTGCCACTGGACAGGAGTCTTCTCGGTGTGAAATGTGTTTTAAACAGTGCTACAAAGGCACTACTCTTGTTCCTATTGTTTTTGTAAGATTTTTCATATTCTAACTTGCTGATTTCCTTCCTAATTAGGTTGAGTAGACAAGGTTTGTTTTGTTCTATGTAGCTTGAGTCTATTGAGGAAACCTTTGCAATTGTTTGCTTATTCACGGAAATGTTGCACTCTGATTGGTTAGTCAGACAGAGGGCTGCGCTCGGATTGCTGAGACGTCACCACAGAGTTGTGGTGTCATTAGTTGGTTGCTGACAGATCTGTGCTGTCATTGTTTGATTTTTTGACAGAACCGCCCTGGCATTGATTATTGTTCACCAGTTTATTCTGTGAGATTTTTGGATCGTTTTGCAAAAAAATAATAGATGCTGTTTGAAAAAAGCCTAAAGTTTCTATTGTACCTTCTACCGAGGGACAGAAATTACCTGGTAATGCCTGCATATGAGATGATGGGGACACTGGGTATGATATGTGTGCCTGGGTTTTGAATGGCAGGAGTACACTCCTTCAGATAAAGCCCTACAGTTTCTAGAGGGTTCCTATAATATTACATTTCTTGAGACAAACAATGAATGACAGAAAGCTGTTACCTAGACCTACACAGTTTGAGGCATTGAATAAATGGGATCAAATGGCTATCTGGCTATAGAAAAGGAGAGAAACAGAATGGCAAAGCTGGTGAAGGGCTCATTTAGAAAAGTGCTTGAAAGAAAGAGGGTTTGACAGGAAAGGTGAAGGAGGAAGGACATGATGGATGGAGTAAACGATAATCAAAAAAGCAAAAACTAGAAGAAACCTGATAAGGAAAGTAAAGAAAAATTCAAGATTCAGATGAGGAGGATAACTTTTTAACTGATGCTTTGAATTCCAGATCTCCTCCATATGCCGATGGAGTAGATTGGCAGGGACTTGGTCCTGCGGTAGTACCTCATATGGGTGCAGCAGGAGATAGTATGAGTGTCAAACGCAAGGTCCAGCTGCATCTGTGATTGTGAGTATCATAGCTAGTGTCCCATCAGAAACTGTAATGACACCATTGTTGAGTACTATTAAAAAATACTACAACTGTTTCTCTAGCTCCAAATGATCCACCAGTCACTGTTGTTTTCATTGAGGAAACCCCAATGCAAAATAAATTGTTAGGACCATTTACAATCTACTGTTTTGTGATCATTTTCCAGTTATTGTGGAGTTTCTTTAAGGTTGTAGAGCAGTGTTAATGGAGCTGTCCAGCCATTCTCTAAGTAACTATGCTCAAGTCAGACATAAAGGTGCCAATCTCTTCAAAAAGGTTCTGAATATGTGTGCATTGGATGCTGTGCAATCCCAGCTTTGGTGTCCATCCATCACTTTTTTTATACTTTAGTGTGTTGCCCTGGGTGGGACGGGAATGCCCAGATGCGGGAGCTGTGCACACTGTGTCACTGGAACCAAACAATTAAACGGCTGATGAGCCCATAACAACAGCGAAACTGGCCCTGGGTTGCTTGTGTTCTGGTTCAAGGAGGACCTACTTTGGCAGTTTGGGCTGGACTGATGAATGAATGAATGAATGAATGAATGAATGAAATTATTTATAGAGCGCACGGTGGCCAAACGGCTTCCTGGCGCTGAGAGCTCTAGGGAACAGAACAAACAGGGCCAGGGAGGTTTAACAGGGGTAGGCCAGGGCAAACAGGAATGTTTTAAGCGCTTTACGGAAGTGTGAAAAGATAGGAATAGAACGCATAGAGAGAGGAAGGGAATTCCAAAACCGGGGTGCAAGAACAGAAAATCTAGTCCCACCAGTGCGGGTTTTGCGGAAACGGGGAACAGTGAGGAGGGCAGAGGAAGATGAACGGAGAGTGCGGACAGGGGTGTGGGAGGAAATCAGAGAGTTGATGAACGCCGGTGCAGAGCGATCAAGGGCCCGATAAACAAGGCAACCTAGTTTAAACAAGGATCTCTGCAGGATGGGTAACCAGTGAAGGGATTTGAGGACAGGAGTGATATGGTGAGTTTTGGGCAAGTGAAAGATGAGACGGGCAGCCTGATTTTGGATTGCTTGAAGGCGGCGGGTTTCGTAGGCAGGAATACCCACGAACAAGCTGTTTCCATAATCAAGGCGGGAAGTGATGAGGGCAGAAATGATAATTTTGAGAGATTCAAGGGAAAAGAAACGAGAAATTTTTCGGATCAACCGAAGGGAGAGGAATCCTATCCTATTGGAGCAGAGGCACTACTGATTGGCAAATAACTGTGTCCTGAGGTGGCATGGTGTATAAAATAACAGTGGATTGGGATGCAGCCCTCGGTAACTACCAGTGGCTGAGATTAAGTCAAGCATTCCATTAATCACTTGTTGCATACTTTAGTGTGTTGCCCTAATGTGGGACAGGTATGCCCAGATGTGGGTCCCATGTACTCTGTGTCACTGGAACCAAGCTATACCCGGCTGATGAACCCATAATAAAGGCGTAACTGATGAGCCATAACAAGGGCAAAACTGGTCCTGGGTTGCTTGTGTTCCTGTTGCCGGAGGACCTGGCTTCGCAGTCGGGGCAGGACTGTTCCCATTGGAACAGAGTCAAAATTAATTTCCATATAGCTGGGTACAAACTGGGGTGGCATGGATTGCAAAATAACGATGGATTGGGATGTGGCTCTGAGCAATTGCCAGTGGCTGAGATTTTTTCAACCATTCCTTCCATCACCTTGTTGTTTTTGCAGTTGCTGTCCTATGTGCACCGGGTATGCCCAGACGTGAGTCCCCGGCTCACTGTGCCACTGGATTTAAGCTAGCCTCGCTGATGAGGGTGATGCCCTGAAACTGGTCCCAGGATGCTGGTTTCCGGTCCTGAAAGGACCTGGCCTGGCAGTTCGGGCTGGACTGTTCCCATGGGGAGCAAGGTCAAGGCTGATTTGCATATGACGGGATCCCAACTGGAGTGGCATGGTGAACAAAAAAATGGTGGATTGTGATGCGGCCCCAAGAAACTGCCAGTGGCTGAGATTAATTCAAGCATTCCATCCAACACCTTGTTGTTTTTGCATTTACCTTCCTAACTGAGCCGGATAAGCCCAGATGTGGGACTGGGGCTCACTGTTCAACTGGAAGATGAGGTGTGATACACCGAAACCGGTCCCAGGATGCTTGTTTTCGGTCCAGGGAGGTCTTGGCCTGGCAGTTTGGGTTGGACTGTTCCCATAGGGCGCAAGGTCATGATTGATTTGCATATGGCTGGGGTGGCTGGGATGGCATTGTGGGCGAAAAGTCCATGGATTGGGTTGCGGCTCGTGCGGTTGCCAGTGGCTAAGAGTAATCTAAGCATTCCATCCATCACCTCTTTTTGCATTTGCTGCCCTAAGTGTGCCGGGTATGAGCATACGTAGATCTTGGGCTGACTGTGTCACTGGATTCAAGCTAGCCTGGCTGATGTGGGGTGATACCCCAAAACAGGTCCCAGGATGCTTGTTTCCGGTCCAGGAAGAACCTGGCCTGGCAGTTCGGACTGGGCTGTTCCCGTGGGGAGTAGGGTGAACACTAAATTGCATATGGCTGGGTCCAAATTGGGGTGAAATGGTGGGCAAAAAGAAAGATGGATTGGGATGCGGCCTGAGCGACTGCCAATGGCTGATATTAATTCAAGCATTCCTTCCATCACCTTGTTACGTTTGCATCAGGATTGTTGAGCCAATCAAAAGGAGGGCTTAACTGTGAGTGGTAATCTGTCTCTCAATGTGAACCAGAATTACTATTTTATTTAACTTTCTCATGGTGAAAGGAGTACAGTGATATGAAGGCGAGTGTGTTCAAGGCATGCCTGTGGTGCTTGACTCTTCCCCCAGGGGTTGGAGCTGCGGAGAGGGTGGGGGCCTGTGAGAGCCAGGCCAGCCCACATGAATGCTTGCACCCCCTCACCACCGCCCCTTAAATGAAATAGGCAGCTTGCAGAGTTTCGCATGAACACTCTGTTTATTTAAATGAACTGCTTTCACATTTTCGATGCATATAGCATACAGTAAAGAAAAACACACCTGCTCGTCACTCATGGGTGTACAGGATGGGGTGCTGGGGTAGGATGAATGGATGTAGTGTGGAGCGCCTCGTTTATAGAAGGCGGTTTATTCTCCCAGGCATTATTACGCACCTTGTAATTTCCTGATCTAGAATGTGCTCATTATGTTTCCGATGTTTGTGTTGCAGCTCAGCTTTGTATAGTTTATCATTTCCTCAAGCAGAAGAAGTACCTTTCAGAGTTCCACTAGGGTCCGCTTCAGATTCCACATGTGCACAGGGAGAGCTAAGAAGGAAGTATGCTGGTTAAAATGACGAGGGTTAGCATAACCAATCGCCTTTTTTACAATGAACATCTTTTATCTGCAATCGCCATTTGCTGTTTTCTCCACAGGGAAAATAGTTTTCCTTTAGGAACAAGCCCTTCACATATGCCAAACCACTGAGGCGTCCACACTCAGTGCCATGACTGAAAACAGTTTGATATGTGGTTGTTACAACACTTCCAAGAGCATCCACGTCCTCAAACGCTCACTCCCTGCCCCTTCATAGGTTTTAATCCTGTGCGGGACATTATCTTTTATTTTTTATATTTATTTGTAAATTGAACCCATTGACGGGAAAGGAGGAGAACATTAGCAGAAAAGATGCGTTTTTAGTCTCTTACCGAACAGTAGGTGAGAAGCTGCAGAAGAGAGTTATTCCACAGGTGGGGCCCAGGGCACTGAGAGCTCATCCTCCTTCATGGGTGCAGGGAAACTTCTTAGCAACAGTGTTGTAGAAGGCTTGGAGGGCAATATAAAGTGAGTATATTTCTTAACTGGCAGCCGCTAATTGGCAATCTTCAGAAACATGGCCACGCCTCCCGAGGTCAGGCACTAAGTGCAAAGCCATGGTTTGAATTTTTTTTCATTTAGCAATTTGATAGTCTCAAAGATCCAAATAGAAGGCATTTTCATAGTCAAGACAGGAGAGGATGCTTTCATTGATTCGGGAAGTCCAACTTTTCTGAGGGAGAAATTGAAGAATTTTCTTCATTTTTCTCAGAAGACCAAAACATAAAAAAAAGCACGTTATCTCTATCTGGGTGTCCAGAGATAGCTAATGATCAAAGTAGAAACTCATATTTTTTCCTTCCTTTACAGGGGCTGGAAGGTTGCCCAGCAAACAGGCCAAAGAGATTCGTTCGACACTGTAGGTGTGTCCCCCAACAAGAAATATTTCTATCTGGCGCCCATTAAGTTTAAGTACATTGGCCGCAATCCAGTTCTGGACCATGAGTAGGTGATTCTGAAGAGATAACACAAAGTAGGAAAAAGGTGATTTTGAAGTTATACCATGTCATGTTTTGACCAATACTACTAACTTAAAGAACCATTTAAATCCACATTTGTTTAACTTACTTTCTAAAAAAAATGTACTTAGGCTAAACACAAAAATCTCTGCAAAGTAGTCTTTAAATTACTATTAATGTGTGACCAATATTACTTGCTCCACATATCAACGATGGTACTCCACCCTTCCCCCTTATTTGTTAGTGGACTAAATGGAGGTGTTTAATGCATGTGCAAAGTGGGCCCCAACCCAGTGCCACACCTTTGGGTTGTGCTGATTAATTGATCAGGACAGCCACATTTTAATAAGTATCGTAAAACAGTTACTGCGTTCTATATTTCATTCTTATTGTTCGTGAACGACCCAGACACTTTCTTACTAAAACTTAAAAAGGTAAGCAAGAGTTAATAATGACATCATGGCAGCCATGTTCAGACAGTACTTGGATAAGTGTCTGTTATACATGCATTACCAGTTTAAAGGTACTTGCCTTTCATTCTGCCCTCAAAGTCAGCTGAAGGAGAGACGTGTGAGACAAGCTACCTTTTGACATGAGTGCCAGTCCTCTGTAGAGCTACCCAGTGCCAGGCAATTACAGCCTTGCAGATGGTAAACAAAGATATGCCCTAAATGGGCAAAGCTCCACATCTGAAGTAGGAAGGAGGGGCTGTTGCCTGTAGCAATTGCTGTTCTTGTGCTGCACACTGGTTGCGATACATGTGTAGGAGAGGGTCCCCGTAAAGGTAGTGTATGCCAATGGGCCACACTAAAACGTGATTAATGACAATTTAGTCAAAAAATATACAACGACATTTCCATTGGTAATAAAGTTTTATTACCAAGGAACAGAAGACAAAAAATTTATCAGTGACAATACAAAAATTCAATATATTGACAAGCCCCAAAGGGGGAGGGGAAAAGGGGAGAGAGAGGATAAGGAAACTAGAGGAGGAAGTAATAAAGCAAATAGACACAGTATAAATAGTGACCTGATTATTACAAGGTTAGTGACACTGTACGAAAAATTGACAATACAGAGGCCAAAATACGGCCAAATTCCAACAATTAACAAATAGTCCAAAACATCCGGCACATATGATGATTCAAATTAATAAGGGTTGTGCCCGGTGTATCAACAAAAAACAGTCGACGTTTCGACCCCTAATAACAGGCTGGGTAAAGTCCTTTCACGGGGTCTTCATCAGGACGTCATACGGGGAAGGGGGAGGGGGCCACACTGTGGGAAGAAATATTTCGACTTTAATACATGGTAAAGACGGCAGTTTATCCAATAGTCTAAACCAAGCAGTTAATTTAAAACAAATACAGCAAAATTGAATTACCATGGGGTACGGCCTGGGGGGGCTCTGTACACAGGGTTGGCGCCACGCAAATAAGTCGCGGTCAGTCACTAATGGTGGAAAACTCCACAGGAGAGGAGAGATTCATCAGTTAAATCTGTACATGCTCTATGTCAAAGTACATATTATAGTAGGTAAATGAAGGCACTAAGGACCTTTTTAGACCATTTAAGGCGGCCACAAGAGCAGAACAACAGGTCTTATTACCACTCTTAGAGTCGTAGTCATGAAATTGATAGTTAAATACCTCGGTACTCTGGCGGAAATGCTACACCAGGAAACAGCGAGTGGGGCACTTGTAGTGGAATGTGACCATTCGGACAAGCTGGAATTAAGTAAGTGAATACACTCGCGTTACTGAATATACAAAAATTGATAATAGCCCAAGAGATTAAAGAATTAATTAAAGGCCAATGTTGACGAACTTACAAGAGATTGTTTTGCGAACAAGGTTATCAGAGGCCTCCGTCACCGTGATAATGTGAGGGGCCGTCTGTTTGGAAAGACTGCTGACACGGGGGCGGATAGGCGTGTGTTGTCAGATCCAACCTGCCGCTGAAAAATTTAAGAAAAGAGCTAGAATATGTACTTAAAAAATGCGTCAAACAAAACCGTACAAAATCGTACTGAGGCTCTTACTCACAAGAATTTATGGCACGTGAGCTTTCCGTCTAGGTGCAGAGCCGATGTGTTACTGCAAGACTCCACAGAAGGTAGAAAATAATTCGCAGGGCTCGTAGTCCCTTAGTTCCTAAAAAAGCGGGATAACGATTATTTTCTGAGCTCTAAGGAGCCGATAGAGACACCCGTCAACTATTCACTTACATTAGATCGACTGGAAGGCGTCTCCAAGGATCAGGCCTGAGAGGCGTCTGCAAGAATCCGGACAGCAACTCCGCAAAACCGCAATGCGGAGTTTGTGGGCGGGGCCAGCTAATGTTAGTTCCATGAAAATGGAAAAAATACTCGAGGCTACCGCGGTGAGGGGGGATGATTTAAGGCAGCGATATTGAGATGCACCCATGGTTCAGGATTTGGCTTAAATTATGTGTTGCTTTCCTTCTGTAGCCTGGAATTTAATTATGTCTTTTGGAATATTGGTTGAACGGGTTTTTATCCTCCTGTGTGAGAGATGCACCCATTTTTCACAAACTTTCCTTAAAATATGTGCTGCGATCTATTTTGTAGTTTGGTATTTAATCAAGGAATTGGTCTAATTCCTCCTGTGTGAGAGAAGCACCACTTGAAACTAACGACAATCTAGGTGTTTTAAATTACAGTTGCGGTCGACATCCTCTTAGATGAGAGCTACACCGATTTATCATAACTATCCTGTGATAATATATATTTTTATGCTGGTTTAGAAACTCTCTACAAATGTGATTTAATATCGCTGCCTTAAATCATCCCCCCTCACCGCGGTAGCCTCGAGTATTTTTTCCATTTTCATGGAACTAACATTAGCTGGCCCCGCCCACAAACTCCGCATTGCGGTTTTGCGGAGTTGCTGTCCGGATTCTTGCAGACGCCTCTCAGGCCTGATCCTTGGAGACGCCTTCCAGTCGATCTAATGTAAGTGAATAGTTGACGGGTGTCTCTATCGGCTCCTTAGAGCTCAGAAAATAATCGTTATCCCGCTTTTTTAGGAACTAAGGGACTACGAGCCCTGCGAATTATTTTCTACCTTCTGTGGAGTCTTGCAGTAACACATCGGCTCTGCACCTAGACGGAAAGCTCACGTGCCATAAATTCTTGTGAGTAAGAGCCTCAGTACGATTTTGTACGGTTTTGTTTGACGCATTTTTTAAGTACATATTCTAGCTCTTTTCTTAAATTTTTCAGCGGCAGGTTGGATCTGACAACACACGCCTATCCGCCCCCGTGTCAGCAGTCTTTCCAAACAGACGGCCCCTCACATTATCACGGTGACGGAGGCCTCTGATAACCTTGTTCGCAAAACAATCTCTTGTAAGTTCGTCAACATTGGCCTTTAATTAATTCTTTAATCTCTTGGGCTATTATCAATTTTTGTATATTCAGTAACGCGAGTGTATTCACTTACTTAATTCCAGCTTGTCCGAATGGTCACATTCCACTACAAGTGCCCCACTCGCTGTTTCCTGGTGTAGCATTTCCGCCAGAGTACCGAGGTATTTAACTATCAATTTCATGACTACGACTCTAAGAGTGGTAATAAGACCTGTTGTTCTGCTCTTGTGGCCGCCTTAAATGGTCTAAAAAGGTCCTTAGTGCCTTCATTTACCTACTATAATATGTACTTTGACATAGAGCATGTACAGATTTAACTGATGAATCTCTCCTCTCCTGTGGAGTTTTCCACCATTAGTGACTGACCGCGACGTATTTGCGTGGCGCCAACCCTGTGTACAGAGCCCCCCCAGGCCGTACCCCATGGTAATTCAATTTTGCTGTATTTGTTTTAAATTAACTGCTTGGTTTAGACTATTGGATAAACTGCCGTATTTACCATGTATTAAAGTCGAAATATTTCTTCCCACAGTGTGGCCCCCTCCCCCTTCCCCGTATGACGTCCTGATGAAGACCCCGTGAAAGGACTTTACCCAGCCTGTTATTAGGGGTCGAAACGTCGACTGTTTTTTGTTGATACACCGGGCACAACCCTTATTAATTTGAATCATCATATGTGCCGGATGTTTTGGACTATTTGTTAATTGTTGGAATTTGGCCGTATTTTGGCCTCTGTATTGTCAATTTTTCGTACAGTGTCACTAACCTTGTAATAATCAGGTCACTATTTATACTGTGTCTATTTGCTTTATTACTTCCTCCTCTAGTTTCCTTATCCTCTCTCTCCCCTTTTCCCCTCCCCCTTTGGGGCTTGTCAATATATTGAATTTTTGTATTGTCACTGATAAATTTTTGTCTTCTGTTCCTTGGTAATAAAACTTTATTACCAATGGAAATGTCGTTGTATATTTTTTGACTAAATTGTCATTAATCACGTTTTAGTGTGGCCCATTGGCATACACTACCTTTACGGGGACCCTCTCCTACACATGTATCACATAGCACCCAGGTCCCCGTGACTATATGGGTTTAACCCCCCTTTGTGTAACGCACACTGGTTGCGGGCTGCTATAGGGTGCTGCTGGGGTCCTGCCAGTTGGGTCCATGTGAGTGCTCCCAGTACCACCAGGTATGCTGTGCACAATGGCATCCTTTGGTGATTGGCTGTTAAGCATTTCTCCCTGACCTGAACTACCTCCATCCGTTTAGCCTAGCCCTTTCACTGTATAGTGATATCCTCAGAATCAAAGGCGACATCGTTTTTGTCATGAGGTCTGTTCCAAGTCACGTGTCGTGGTCAAGCTAAAGGTCATGTGACGTAATTTCCTGTGAAGTAATTATTATCCAAATTACCACGTTAGAAAACCAAAAAGTCCTAACTTTTTTAGTCATAAAATATTGGCCAGTCTGCCATAACAAGGTACTGGGCTGACCTGGTCCGTCCGCACCGAGACCCCGCTGAGGTGAGTTTGTTGTTTTAGGCTTACGCTGCTCTCTCCAAGCTCCCCTTGGCACTCAAGGTCTCTGCGCCCGAGCGTCTCTGGTCTGCTTAAACTCCTACAACAATCTGTGCTCTGCTGTACGGGGTTAACGCGGAGGGTACAAGGAGACATGGCCGCCCCAGCAGCCAGTGCTTGGAACGGAAACATAAAAGTGCGGGCACTTATGTCCCAGCATATCCGTTCACTCATAGGAAGTCTCAGTACTCTCCTATTAGATGCATTGCAGCCCTCTTGAGAAGGGCTGGTACTCTCACTCCCTTTTATATTGCAGATGTGCAGCACTCAGCACCTGACAGTATCTCTCCATTTAAGGTGCTCTCAGAAGCAGGTAAACCTCTCACTGCTCCGCCCCCTTCTCTCTGGAGGAGGCAAATGCTGTTGAGGAGACGGGGGTACCTGTGTGGCTGGAGATCTTCTGGCCTTTACAAATACATCTAAGTGAGATGGAGTGGCGACGGCAAGGAGCACTGTAGAAAAGCAAAACTGCACACAGACCTGGCCTGTCTGCGAGGATAGTGTAGTGGTCCAGGGAGCAGAGGAAGGAGCACAGCTTGGAAAATCAGTGACTACTTTCCAAAACCAGGGGAGCACCTTTACCAGCCATGAAACATTGTCTATAACCAGTTAGTATGTGTAAACTTTATTGATGGGTCTCATTGTTGCAAACAGGGACATAACAGAAGGGAGGAAATGACAATTAGTGTGTATATCAGTCACAGTATGGTTTAGTGCAGTTGGAGCCAAATTTTAGAGTGGTTTTCGCCTCATTGTGTTGCACGCCATCAATGTTTACTTACTTTAACAATGGGCTGTCAAGTGGCGATATTGTTGGCAAAGTCATCTGAACCTGGAAGTGTCTTCAGAATTTGTAAAGAAAGTTGTCATTATCATCTGTCTTCATTATGTGAATCTGCCCTGATGTGGTGAGAGCAGTCAGGGCACATTGGGGTACCAAGGATGTACTGGGATAATATTGTGCTAAGTTGGTACATATAGATATCCAGCTCATTCCTCTCCTTTTCCTTACATCTCCTGTTTCTCGTTATCTCTTCCTTCTGTCTATGTTGTACATACCTTTCTTATTGTCTTCTATTCTGTCTTGCGTCTCTATGCATGCCCCTCTTCCCTTTCTTTGTTCTGCCCTCCTCCCCCTGCCCTCCCCCTTCCATTGTGCTTCTGACTTAGTGCAGCTCCATACTGAGTATTTTTCTTTTTCTGTCCACTTCTTTTTTTAATAGTCTGTTTCTTTCTCTCCACACCTTCTCTCCATTCTTCCCATTTTCACTTAGATAATTCTTGTTTCCTTCCCCACTCCACTTGCTTACCTTCTCTCTCCTTTCTTTCTACCTCACTTCTCATGCTTCCATCGTACCCAGTGGCATTTCTTTTCCTTCCTTCTCTGTTCTCGACATACTTGATCCCTCCAAAGCTTCTTACTTGAATGTCAAATTTGACAAATGTTCAATTCCATAGACTTTTTTTTACCCAAGTGATTTTCCTCTCTTTGGTCAGCTCTATCATCCTTTCTCTCAATTCTTATCCTTCTCACCCCTTCTATTTTGCAAATACAATTTTCTTACTACAAATTCCCACTCTCATTCTTATTTTGAACACTTTCTTTTTTTCTCCTCTCTCTCTTCCCTCCCTATCTGTTTCTGTGATCTACTTGGTATCTTTCCTCTCTATCTTCCCTTCTATAACGCTCCATTATGATGGCTCATCTTTCCTTCTCTCCTTCGTCTTGCTTCCATTCTTTCTCTCTCTTTTTCCCCTCACCTCATTTGCTCCTCTGCCCTAAACTCCCTTTCTCATGCTGCTTCCCCTTTTACTCGTTCTCCTTTCTAGCCTGATCTTCTTTCCCCATTTGCTTCTTTCTCGCCTTCCTTTGTACTTTTAAAGGCACAAGAAAATGACAATAGATCTATTGTACTTGTGTGAGGAAGGATAAAGCTGGAGACATGTATTCAGCCGCGGCCCGTCCTAATCAACCGAGGGATCACACCCCCTCGCCTTTTGGCCACTATAAAGAATGTCTGTCTGGATGAGGAAAGGTCAGCCTGATAGACACACTTTATTTTCAGGACAGACAGCTAGGAGCTAGACATGAAATAAATATGCAAGCTCCTGGCTACCTGAGCTCAACTGAAGAAGTCACAGCTTCTGTGGGCGTGACATCTTCAGCCTAGCAAACACCTCAAGGCCCTCCTCCTCATGACAAAGGAAAGTGTCACTGATTGCCTTGGACCTGGGCGCTGCAGTTCTAAGCCCAAAAGTGCCCCGGGCCGAATGTCAATCCCTGAGGCGAGGTCAACAGTCTCACGGACCCTATCCAACTCTGTGACAAGTGAGGGACTGCTGCCTTCCCTCATTGGTAGCAGTCCCAACCTTCCCGGGATCTCCGTGGCAGATCTGCGCAGTTAAGAATGATTTAATTTTTAATGTATGGTGTGTCTATGCATGCATATCCGGGAGGGGGAACATCGTTTACAACAAAACTTTTACCACGCACTACCATTACAATGCAGGAATTACAACGAAAGTTGTGGGCGCTGTTGGATAGGGAATAGTTTAATTTTCTATCCAACACCTTCCCTACTATCCACGGGGACTGGAGTTGGAACAGAAAATTAAACTATTCCACTATCCAGCGCCCCCCAACGCAAGTCGTTGTAACGACTTGCGTTGTAATACCTGCGTTGTAAAGGCATGCGTGGTAAAAGCATGCGTTGAAACGTCATACAACCATTTGGGAGTGAGTGTTGTGAATGGATGTGTGTGTCCACGTGCATGTGTGAATTCATGAATGTGAGTGAGTGTGTATGTGTGGCCCCCGCTGCCCTCCCCGGTAAAAGTACAGGCAGCCACTGCATTTATGGTCTGTAAATTATTAAAGTTCTGGAAATGGAATGCTTATTTATAGTTTGGTGGAACTTGTACGCTGTCAAAACATGTCAGATATCCCATCCACTGTACTACAAGTGACATGGGTTATAATGCATTTGCAGTATGGTGGCCACGAAATCTACCATATTTGTGATGAAATATCCTGTCTGCAAAACTTGAAAGAAGGCCCTAAATGACCAAAAACATATGGTAGGACTAATATGAGATAAAGGCACGGGCACGCCTGGAGACCACATATGGTTGGTAAATACTGAGTAGGAAATGACTAAACTGGATAGGGCTTGCACGTCGTATAGTGCTACCATGTTTCTATGGTGTGCAATAAAATACCTCTATAAGTTTAGTCTAACCCTTTCATTGCATAGTGATGCCCTCAGAATTAAAGGCAACATAGTTTTTTCCTGTGGTCAGTTCCAAGTCACCTGTCATGGTCAAGTTAAAGGTCATGTGATGTAATTTCCTGTGAAGTAATGATAACTCTTTTAGTCATACAATATAGACAAGTATGCCATAAAAACATAGTGGGCTACCCTAGGGACCACTTCCATGTTAATATTGGTGCCATATGTGGATAAGGACAGTCCAAGCGCAAATAGAGAAAAGCGAAGATGCTAGATGGTATGGTGAGTCAGATTTTATGTAAATAATTGCTTATCATTTGCCTTCTTTCCTTCACTGTTTCTGAAATGTTCACGATTATTTCAAGGTGTGAATAAGTCACTAATAGATCAAAAATTCGAAGTTTTGGATTATAATGGCCACCAAAATATGGTTGATCTAGGGGCCCAAAAATCCTCAAGATGTCAGTTTTCTGTGGCTGAGAAGTGCTGTTACTTTCTGATTATATGATTGTGAGTCATGTGAGGAACTGCTGGTGTTATTTCTGAAAACCATAGCATATATTTTGAGGAGTGAAGCATCTATCATGAAGGTTATAACTAGGCCTGGAGAAAACTTAAATTACACCTCCGTAATTGCATAATTTCAGGAATTGTGTGCTATGCTTGTGCAAAATTCCTTAATTTACTCCATTGCACCACTTTTCGTAATTACTCAAATGTGCCTTTTGTGGCAAACATTTACCACAACTGCACTGGAACGACAGAATATTACTCGTTGGTGTTCACAATGTTTTACGTTTTTTGCACTACATGATTGGAGCAGGAAAGGGAAATGGAAGTACAGAACAAAACAAAATAGAGTTTTTATTGCATCCTAGTATACCCAAACAATCCCAATGCAAGTAAATGTTTCCCTTTTCCAGGACACAGAGGAGCCTCCCATGCTTCATCATCTTGCAGAAAAGGGCATCACTGTCCAAGCAATGCTAGCTGTCTAATTGGTGTCAGAACAAGTCTATGGCAGAGCCATTGCATATGAAAGAAGGCAAGATATAAATGTTTTCTAGTTAGTCCAGCCCTTGCCAGCAGTCAAATAGGACTGGAGGCACCATGCAAGCATCAGCAGACAGAGAAAGGTATTATCAGAGGAGATCCTTGACGCAAACTGTGAAACCACCACTGAATGGAAGAGACTAAGGGAAGGGTTGCTGTCTAGTCAGCTCCACTTGGTCACTGGAGATGGAACCAGTGTCATCAGCCTAGCCTCAGGCATGAAATGGACACAAACTGGGCTCCCATCCTCCCCATCCTCCTGCCCAGGGTTGGACTGGAACAGAAAATAGGCCTGGGCACCAAAATAAAAGTGTATGCTAAAGAAGTGGCCCATTTTTGCAAACTGGAGCTGTTTTGAACTTCTAAAGACATGCTGTATAAGTGTTTTGCAAAGTATAGAGGAATGCATGAATTTGAGCTCGATGCAGGCATTGTTTGTGGTCATATCAGGAAAATCAACTAAAAGAATTGGCCCGTTAGACCATAAAGCAGGCTCACAAAGAGCCAAAGAAACTGGCTCACAGACTGATCTCTCAGACCAGCCCATTGGGCACTGCCCAGTGGCGGCTGGTGACATTTGAATGTGGTGGGGCGGAAAATGCTTTCTGCACTGTAGCTCACAAGCGCAGCGCGCATCACCGAACACCCTTGAGAAAAAATGTGAAAATCGAGTGGTTCATCACAGCACCCTCTGATTCACCACTGCCACCCTCTGGTTCACCACTGCCACCCTCTGGTTCACCACTGCCACCCTCTGGTTCACCACTGCCACCCCCTGGTTCATCACTGCCACCCTCGGGTTCATTACTGCCACCCTCTGGTTCATCACAGCACCTCTGGTTCATCACAGCACCCTCTGGTTCACCACTGCCACCCTCTGGTTCACCACTGCCACCCCCTGGTTCCCCACTGCCACCCCCTGGTTCCCCACTGCCACCCCCTGGTTCCCCATTGCCACCCCCTGGTTCCCCATTGCCACCCCCTGGTTCCCCACTGTCACCCTCTGGTTCATCACTGCCACTCTCTGGTTCATCACTGCCACTCTCTGGTTCATCACTGCCACCCTCTAGTTCATTACTGCCACCCTCTGGTTCATCACTGTCACCCTCTGGTTCATCACTGTCACCCTCTGGTTCACCACTGCCACCCTCTGGTTCATCACAGCGCCCTCTGATTCACCACTGCCACCCTCTGGTTCACCACTGCCACCCCCTGGTTCATCACTGCCACCCCCTGGTTTATCACTGCCACCCTCTGGTTCATCACAGCACCTCTGATTCATCACAGCACCCTCTGGTTCACCACTGCCACCCTCTGGTTCACCACTGCCACCCTCTGGTTCACCACTACCACCCTCTGGTTCACCACTACCACCCCCTGGTTCACCACTGCCACTCTCTGGTTCATCACTGCCACTCTCTGGTTCATCACTGCCACCCTCTAGTTCATTACTGCCACCCTCTGGTTCATCACTGTCACCCTCTAGTTCATCACTGCCACCCTCTGGTTCATGTCCCAAGGGGTTCAACTCTGGCACAATTATGTCCACTGATGACATACTGGCACAGTAATGGTCAATCTTGGCATATATAGGGCATCCTTGGGTGAATCATAGCATAAGGGTCGCACGGCTATCCTCATCAGAGCATGAGCACGCGGGGCTAATTGTGGCCTTTATGTCACATAACAGTGGCTGTCATTAGAATATTAACGTCCGTGACTGACACTGTGTGGTGTTTATGCACGAGGGTAGGCAGCCGCTGCACACTTGTGGCGCTGGTACAATGTTGACATCCTTGGCACGTCCTGGTAACACCTGTTCTGACGGCGCAGAATCAGACAATGTGATGCAATTGTCTATGGAAATTGAAAGCTGACATTTGGGGGAAAATAGATGAAATCGGATTTTTGAAACAAAAATGTACTTTTCTTTAGAAAAAGGAAAGATTTTTTTTTGTGCGTTCACCAAAAATGGAAAGTGCATAGTGGATAGAGCACGTGTATTTTGAGAATCTGTCATGCTGGTGTTTGAAAACAGAATGATAAATGAGCAATCCCCATTTACAGCTGCTCTTTGAAGGGTAGTTGGGGGGGGATTTACAGCTGCTCGTGTTTCCTCTGTGCCAGGGGGCACTTGCTGCTGTCGTTGTTATTGCCTTGGTCGTGTGGGCGCATCCTATCCCCGCCCCATTAGGAGACCGGGGGCTGCGGCATGAGGCAACCCCCGGTCTCCCAAGGGGGAGGCTAGTGCGCATGTCCGCGCCGGGCAGGAAAATTACCTGTCCGAAAGAGGACACGGCACTAGCGTGTCTGCACAGCCCCGCCTCCCCCTTTTCCTGATGGTTTCTGGTCCGGCACAGTAACCGGCCGGCCAGAAACTCGTTCCTGAATGTGTGATTTAGGCACACATTGGCATTCCGGATGGCGGCGGTGTGCATTGGGAGGGCAACGCCCCAACGCCCCAATGGACGCACCGCCGCTGGCACTGCCTATAGGCCGGTCGGACCCTGCCCCTACCATACCTATTGGCCTTGCTGTGGCTTCTGATGAAGGTCACACTTTGTACAGCTCCTTCAGCTCAACATGCTTGTAATTACGAGGAGTACAGTTGTGTGCCTGCTTAAAATATACGCCCTTTCAAGTGAAGGTTTGATGGCATCCAGTTGCAACAGCTTTATTTTGAAATATATTGAGGACTTCCCATCTCTCCCTGCCCATCATATATTGCATTGAAATGGTATCTAGTGTTGTCATTAATTTGTCCAAACATTATTGATGGGTATTCTGGTAGCATCCGATAATCTGTCTTAATTAGAGGCACGTGATATTCAAACTTTGACCACAAATTTGCTCACATTTGGGAATCTTCCCCCTTCACAAAGACAGACAAAGTTCCTTGGCTTTGCTTTTGGAGCACTGTCTCCTATGGCCCCCTGTGATGGCGGTTTGCTGATGCAGAAGGTTTCAGCCCATAGACGGTAGGACATCCGTCAGGAGTAGACTGCTGAGAAATGAGGCCGGGCAGCCACCGCCCCAGGCCTGTGACACCGTACACCTGGGGGTCCCCCGCACGGGCAGCTTCCAAGCAGCAGAAACTACTCGCTGTCTGACCGCCATGACTCTGAGCTGCAACGGAAACTGGTTGGCGCTACCTCAAAGGGCTGATAACCCAGACCCCTTTTAAACAAAATGTATTTCAAGATGATTACAAAGTTTAGGGGGAAAAAAACAGAAGACTGTGAGTCAGCCGACTTCACAGCTTTCCACAGCCCTACTTAAAAAACCCCAATATTTTGTAGAGCAGTTACTGGTCAGGGAAGCCCGTCTTTAACGCTGTGTCATTACTGAAAGAGCTAGAGCCTACTGAGGTAGAGGCCGGTGAAATTAAAAGCTTAAACATGTATATCTGGCCACAGGCCTAGCGCGCACGCGCAGCATCTGGTTCCGATTTCCTCTGCTAGGCCGCGCGAGGCTGCTGTCGAGGTTGAGTGCATGCCCCAGACACCACAAAGCACGGGAGTGGGAGGGGGGCGGCTGACTGCAGCCAGAGCCGGGTGAGGCACGGGTGAAAGGGGATCGGTTGTCCAAGAAGTCGGTCTGGCACATCACCTGCTTCACTGCACCCCCTTTGGTAGTCCCAATTAAAGAAGGCACTTTTAATCCTTGCCCATGCAGCACTCCACAGTAGTGGCATTGAGGCCCATGGCGCAAGCCCAATGATTTACATGCTTTGGATCCTCTCGCTCTCAGCACGGTGCCATCACTTTTCCACAGAGCTCCCACACCCCCCACGAAGCACCCACTGCGCTTGCCAGTAAGGCTGTTCATCTAATTAGCAGTGTAAGCACTCACTTCCCAGCAGAGTCGCTTTATACAGGCACTGCGCCACTGCCGCCATTTAAATGCTATGGGACATTTCATGGAACGTATCAGCACTTCCGTGCAAGGTTTCCATCGTTTCAATGGATCGGTGTGGACACTTTCCAACGGAGCTACTATATTTCTGTTGTGACAGAGCAGGGAACTGGGCCTTCTTGGAACAAGTCAGCACTTCTCACTTAACCTGCGTTCCTATTCAAGAGGCAATACTTTCGTTTCTCAGCAGGATCAACACACTTTAATAGGACACAGTGCAAAAACAGGCAAGGTGGCATCAATCCTTAACACTTTCCCCCATTTCAAGTCCCACACGCGCCCGGGGGTTCCTGCAGCATTCTCAGACAGAACGTTTATTTTGCTGCTAAGTGATGTCACCGTCTGCCTTCCAGACACAGCTGGAAAATGAACTTCGCAGACCCTTCAGCTTTTTTTCCAGTTTCCTCTATTTTCTTACTCACTGAACACATTGGATTAAGTCACACTTCTGGAGCTCCACAACTGCAAAAGCATGTCAAGAGCATCACCAGCAGCAGACCCTCCCACAGGGTCAAACATGTCTGTGGTTGCTGAACATTTTTGCAAGACATTTCCCTTTATAAAGGCCCAGATTTACTTAAAAGTTGTACTTGCACTCGTTCGATGTAAAGCGAACCTTTATCGCTTAGGTTTCACATGCAAAAGCCATTTTGTGTCATATGAAGTGAGAGAGAGAAGAACTCTGTTTATTTAGACGTTGGTCTTTAAACAAAAGCAGATAAAATTCATAACCCTGTACAAAACTAATTAATAACAAATCAATATACAACTTTTTAAAATCTAACAGTTCCTTCTATACACTCCACCTAACTACTTCTATTCAACAATTAGTTTCATCAATATGCGAGTTATTAAAATCTTTAAAAATATAAAAGCTTACGTACATTCTAAAACAGGAAGCCTAGTCCTTATAAAATTTATGATAGTGGCAAGTTCTTTTCATTATACATTATCCATTTGCTATATATCTTATTAACACCGTTTAACCTTGCTTCCCCATGGTTTTATCCTTCGAGTGTTAGTAGATATAGTATACAGGGGTAATTACTATCCTTACTTGAGCTTTTCCCTAGCCAGTACTTTAACCCCTTTCAGATAGTACCCAAGTGCAATTGCTATTTGTAGGTGTTCCATTATTAACAGTAAATTAATCGCTTGGGCTCTTACTCTTATGTCATATTTTATGAATAAAGGTCGCAAAAACCGTTTCCTCATTTCTATACACATGAAGCAATCGAGTAGTATGTGCATTATTCCGCACTTTGTCTCTAGCCCACATTTACATATACCATCGGGGTGCATCATTTCTGTCATAACTCTCCCCTCCAATCGCCAGGGGATAATGGCAATTCTCACTTTTAAGATGTCCCATCTGAATCCATGATTCGGCAGGGCTTCCAGGTATGGATACCCCACATGGGCTTCCCATACCTCTATCATGTTTTGGACTGATTTTTTATTTCTTAAGTATTCTAGGTCTTGTGTTCTGGAAAGTTACCTTCCTTGTGCTCTTAGTGAGCTTTTTGTAAAATTTACCTCTAGGGAATTTTGAGTTATACCCACATTTAGGCAGCCCATTATCTCCTTTATTTTCTTTTTTGCCTCGGTTGCCCATCTTAGGTTACTATGTCGGATTTCCTCGCTACACCAATGTGAGACCTTTTGATCTTCCCCCTGGGATTGGCGTTTCCAAAATCTGGCCACTAACATTTTGGCCTGGGTATTCCACCCTATCATACCTGTTTCAAGTCTGATTGCCTGTACCATTGCAGACTTTGGTAGGGACAGAAGCATTTTTAAGGCCTTACTTTCCTCCCGATCCCAGCCGCCTTTACCACTAAAAAGGTGCACCTCTGCTCCGTACAATACTTGTGGGGGGACCATGGCTGTAAAGGCTTCTAGCATGGGTTTGTGAGACATATCACCGTAGCTTTTGTTAAATTTTTTCAAACCGCAAATGGAGGCCGTAGCTTTTGCATTCTGTTTTTCCAGATGTTTGTTCCATTTTAGAGTGGATTCGAACAGTAGGCCCAGGTATTTATATTCTTTCACCATTTCTAATTTTGTTTTATCAAGATATCAACAAAAGCTCTTTATCTTTTCCCGAAACACATGACCTTTGTTTTATCCATATTTACTGTTAACTGTTTATCTTTACAATATTCATTAAAAGCATTCAATTTCCTCTGTAACCCTAGCTCGGTCTGGTCGGTAATGACTAAATCGTCTGCATACAGGAGGCATGAGATCTTTCTTCCACTCATTCTGGGGCTGGCACTTTTCTCCATCTCCAATACTGCTGGTAAGTCTGCCAAAAAGATAGAAAAGAGAAGTGGGGCCAAGACACAACCCTGTTTTAGGCTATTTCCTATATCTATTTTCCTTGTAAGAACCCCCTGGGTGTCTTTTATTACTTGGGCCCAGTTCCCTCTATGTAGTTCTTTTAGTATTTTTAGTAGGTAGGGTGGGATATCGTATTTAGTCAGGCACTCCCAAAGTTTCCCCCGGTCCACCGAATCGAAGGCTGCACGGAAGTCGACAAAGCTGCACAGCAAATTCCCCCTTTGTTCTATCGACTTCCGTGCCAAAGCCCACAGTGCATAGCAGTGGTCCACCGTGGAGTGCCCTTCCTTGAAGCCCCCCTGTTCTACCGGGATGATTTGGTTGTCTACTACCCAGTTTTTTTGTTTGCCCAGCACTATTTTAGCGAAAATCTTCTCCCCAATGTCCAGTAAGTTTATTAGTCTATAGTTTTTTGGACTATGCATATCCCCTTTCTTATGTACGGGCCGTATTATTGCCCCTTTCCAGGTGTCCGGGAGTCTCCCAGTGTCTAGGATAATTTGGAACATGTTTGCGAAGAATTTCGCCCACCAGTCTGGTTGAGTTTTAATTATCTGTGCTGGGATGTTGTCTGGGCCTGCTGCTCTTGTAAGGTTCAAGCCCACTATCGTTTTTTTAACCTCAGTGACTGAGAAGTCGGGTTTCATATCTACTACCAGACCGCTCCAATCTGTGTACAGATTCTCTTCCCGATCTGTCCCCGGGCTATAGAAGTCCTGTAAATATTCCTCCCAAGCAGCTTCTTCCACTATACAGTTCATTGCCCCTGGCTGGCAGTCTGCTGCTGAATGGACTAATTTCCAGAACTGGCGTAGGTTCTTTGTTTCTATCGCCTCGAGTAGCTTTAACCAGCACCCTTCTTTAAATTCTCTTTTTACCCTCCTAGTTAGCATATTATACTCTCTTTTTAGGGCCTCTAAGGCTTTTCTACTATCCTGATCCCTATTTCGGGAATTACGGCGTGCCATTCTCCTGACTTCTCTTTTCTTCTCCTGGCATTCCCTTGTAAACCAACCAGTTATTTTCCCCATCTTTCTATTACTCTGTTTAATTTTATTTTTTCCACTGTTTCCATCTTTCAGTCCCTTACTGAGTATTTGGACTACCTCCTCGATTTTTCTTACATACCAATCGAGAGTTTGGCCACTCACTGTCTCCAAGTCTAGGTTTTGTTGTAAATGTATTAATCTTGAGACATATTCTTCCGTTAGCCTAGTTGTGCAACGTCTGGGGTAATCCATCTGTTGTTCCATAACTTGTGAGCGGGGTGTTAATTGAATACCAGGGAACTCTAAAGCCAACATATTGTGGTCACTTCCTTCTCTCTTTATAATCCTAAACCCAGTAATTCAGTGGAAGTTCCAAGGTGTCAGATAGACGTAATCAAAAGGGCAAATTTGAACACCCAGCTTAAAGGTTCTTTTCGCGGGGCAGTGTACCTGACTTCTTCCATTTAGGCAGAAGAGATTTTTAGCTCCCAAGAAATTCACCAGCTGCGTGTCCTTTGCTCCTATTATAGATGATGGGAAAGTAGCCTGTGGTATTTCATAAGCCTCAAGTATATCTTGGAACCAACAATCTACATTCTTAGGATGCAGTTTATGATTAAAATCACCAAGTAATATAATCATGTCCTTACAATACGTCTCGCATAAAAAATCCATATCCTCTTTAAAGAGAGCCATTTCCTCCACATATTGCTCCGTGGAGGACCATTGCATATACATATTTATAGTCAAGATCGTATCCATATTTATGCATCCTGATAGCAGTATTCTACAGACCAGCAGCCATTTACATTTCACGGTTATTTCGGTTGCTTTTTTTGTAATTTTTGTTGACACCAAGGTCATTATTCCACCCACAGGACGCCCAAATCTACCCTTCTTGGCTAGACGGTTTAGTTGGCAGAATCCATTGAAAGCTGCGGTCATACCACATAGCCAGGTCTTCTGGATACACATGATGTCTGTATTTTCCCCCAGTTCCCTTTTTTTTCTTTTTGTTTCTCCTCATTTCCTAGCCCGTTTACGTTCCAGGAGGCTAATCTTATGCTATGTGGTGTACCTTTTTCCTATTCGATGTCATCTAGCCAACCTTCCTCCCCCTGTTCTTCAACAAATTTCGATGAGGGGCCCACCTGGCCAGACTCAATACTCCAATTTCCCCACCAGTGGTCAATATTTGAGTTGTTTGCTACTATTTTGATGTTACCTAATGGTACTCCATCCTCTTCCTCAAGTTCACAAAGCCTAACCTGTCTCTTTCCTAACCCTGTGTGATTTTTTAGGAAGTTTTTTCCCTGCCATCCCTTCTCATCAACCTCTGCAAACACCTCGTTCTCATCTAGTAGTCTAATTCCCTCCTTCTGGAGTTCGTTAGCTGCTTTCTCGATCGTATCTTTTACCAAATTGGAGTACAGTGTGATTCTTGTGACCTTCTTCCCTTCTCTTGCTTGTCTAAAACCCACTACCCTTGGGTCGTTTGTTCCTATTGCTTTCAGGTTCTGGCATTTTGCAAATCCTTGCAGCAATTGTGACCTATTTAAGGGCGGCCTCTTTCCTAGCTTCTTTCCCCCTTTTCTTATAGGAATTTGTTCAAAGTATAACCCCATATTCTCATTTTTCTCTTTCCATGTCCTGCTTACTAATGGTGGTTTGTTCATCTTATCCTTCTCTAATTGATTGTTTAAGCTAATCGGTCGTGCTTCCCTTGTAACCCAGGACTGCAGATTTCCTCCCAGTTGTCTCCCCGCCACCTTGGGCTGTGCTATGGGTTTGATACTATCTAGGTTCCTCTGGGTTTTCATGTTTTTAGGTGGGGGCGCAGATTTTACCTGCCATTTTGGAGTTTTTTCCCTTAATATACTCATAGAGTCCCTTTGTTTCCTTATCCTTCGTATTTATTTCCTTTTCCACCCCCGGTTCCTCCTCGGAGGTTTGCCTCTATTTCCTTACTGCTTTTTTTCTCGCGCCTCTTGCTCTACTTGTTTGCACACGTCTAGTTTGCTCTACTCTCCTTATTATCCTCATTGGCCACTTTGATATATATACCTGATGGCTCTCTTTGGTTGGTTTATCTTTTTGTAACTGCCCTTTCCCCCGAGTATCCGGGTCTGGGTTTGGAGTTTTATCTACCATCTTTACCATGAGTTCCCTTCCTAATAGTGGTTCGTTGCCCTCCCCCTGTGCCTGTAGTTGGGACTCACAGTCAGGGACTTGCCTTACCATATCTGGCATCTGGGATCTTATCCCCTGCAGTTCCCCCTCTAATTTTGCTAGATACATTTTCTGATTTTTTAGAATAGCATTATTAGACAGAGTTACTTCAAGCAGTCCTTTCAAGGTGTTTTGTAGTAACAACATTAAGTCCAACATAGAAGCAGTAGACAGTGATGAGAGGTCGCAGTTTAATTCTGGGTTTAACTCAGGAGTTTTGTTCAGTTCATCATCCTGATTCAAAATGGTATCTCGGGTTTCCAGAGAGCTTTTATTTCCATCTCTTTTCTGGCTTGTCCTACTGCTCGAGGAGGTTTCTGTTACTCTCTCCATCCCTACCATAGGAATAGGGCTGTTCAGTTGGATCTGGCTATCCAGGGAGCCTCTCTCCAGGTCATAGGAAAAGAGGTTGTGCGGTGATGACGACAGCTGTGGCGATGGTAGGCCCCTCTGATCCAGTAATAACTGTAGCGAGTGATTAATCATATTAAGGGAGTCGGACCTGTGCACCTCTACAGGTAAGGAGGCACATGCATTCTCTCCCCTTTCTAAGCTCCCGTTCAGAGATGCTAGTTTGCTTATAGCTTTTTCTTGGTCTTGCTCTGGTTCTTGGTCGTGCACTTGTGCTGGTGTAGCTCCTTTTTAAAAATGTTTCCCCACAAATTCCTTTATTGGGTTTGCTATGGCTCTGCCAGGGGGTTTAACCGGTGCTTTCGGCCTTTTCGCTCCTTTTCCTTTCCCTTTCCCTTTCACAGGGGATAGCTTTATACTCCCACTGGTGCCTTCCAGGGAGCCCAGGCTTACTGCATTTGTCGCGTTCAATTTTGGCCTTAGGTTATGTTCTGCCAGCTTTTTCACTTTTTTTTAGACCATTCTGGTACTTCCCCTGTTATATCTGCCGGCGCCACTTTCACTGATTTCTCTTCCCGGTTATTAAGAGAGGGTAATGTTATGGGTTGCGGCCAGTTTGTCCTATTTCACAGTCCTTGATACTTTGTCTCCCTGGTTATGCTATGCGTTCTCAGAAATTCTTCATTGGGGGTGCTGGTGCCGGTTACGACACCAATTGCTGACTGTAGTGCTTCCACCTTCCCCCCTGATCTCACAGGCGCCTGCAATAATAAGAGCATACGATTTTAAAGCACACGTACTCCTCTTCTCAACTCTACTCCCCCACTTACCTCTGTGTGTCTGGCCTTCCTGGTGCACCTTGTACCCGGCCCACTGCCTGCTTAGCGCAGGGCGCCCCCTGCCCCCACGCCGCTTTATATCTCCGTTTTTTCCGACTTTCCAGTTTTTTCCTTTGTTCTTTTCTTCTCGTTGTAGCCTTGTAGCGTTAGGGCTCGTTTCTTTCTTTGGGGCCCTTTCGCTCGCGGCTCGCGGTTCTCAGTGCCTTCCACTCCCTCGGCACCTTTGGCCCCCTCCCAGCTTGTTTCGCACCATCACCGTCTACGTCAGACGTCAGACGTAGGACGCGAGGAGGGCTGTCTCTATGGCGGAGGCAGGGACGTGCTACGATCAGTGCGATTAGCGGGCAAACCAGGTAAGACAATCAGAACACAGAGGAGTCTATTGAGTTAGTTAGAGTATTGTACAGTTCACAGCCAGGAGTATTGTACTGTACACAGCGCCAATGCTTGTTTGTATCTCTTCTCATAGCTAGGAGAATTGTACTGTGCACAGCGCCAATGCTTGTTTGTATCCTCTTCTCACAGCCAGGAGTATTGTACTGTGCACAGCGCCAATGCTTGTGTATATCTCCTCTCACAGCCAGGAGTATTCTACTGTGCACAGCGCCAATGCTTCTTTGTGTCTCCTTTCACCGCCAGGAGTATTGTTCTGTGCACAGCGCCACTGCTTGTTTGTATCTCTTCTCACAGCCAGGAGTATTGTACTGTGTACAGCACCAGTGCTTGTTTGTATCTCTTCTCACAGCCAGGAGTATTGTACTGTCCACAGCGCCAATGCTTGTTTGTATCTCTTCTCACAGCCAGGAGTATTGTACTGTGCACAGCGCCAATGCTTCTTTGTGTCTCCTTTCACCACCAGGAGTATGGTTCTGTGCACAGCGCCAATGCTTATTTGTATCTCTTCTCACAGCCAGGAGTATTGTACTGTGCACAGCGCCAATGCTTGTTTGTATCTCTTCTCACAGCCAGGAGTATTGTACTGTCCACAGCGCCAATGCTTGTTTGTATCTCTTCTCACAGACAGGAGTATTGTACTGTCCCTGGCAGAGCTGCAGCTGTGAGAGGGTCTAATATCCGCCTCTGGAGCGCTCTCTTATTCCTGGACGGTTTAGTTAATACAAAGCTTGTTGTAGGCTCCGCCCCTCATCCCTCCATTCTGCAATCTCTCATCATCGGTTCGGTGGGGTGATTAGACGGGGGGTACTGAGGCTCTCCCTTGTGACCACCCCTCTGGATGATGCGCTTCTGACGTCATTGTGGAAGGGCAGGGGTAGGACCACACCAGCCCTGGATGCCAGATACAGACAAGCGAGTTATTTTCATCCCGAAGGGAGCGCGCCGTGTGATCTGCTGCAGGTGAGTAAGTCATATGAAGTGCCTCCCGCAGTGCCAATAAGGGTTTGCATCAGCCCTTTTTTAATTTATTAATTTATGCGGTAGCAGTGTATCCAAGGATAACAGTACAAAATGATAGATTTTGCCACAAAGCCGTATGTGCTAATGTTACATGATCTGGCTTTGTTCCAAATCTTAACACAGAATGCAAGGAAGGGGTCAAGTGGTATATCACATAAAATGTCTATGTGCTACACTGGGGCATGCATCTTGGATGCCTTACTGCTGTGCAGGTACAGCCGTTCACGTGGGAATATGTACTCAATCAATCACTCAATCAATCAGTCAGAACATTTGTAAAGCGCACTACTCACCCGTGAGGATCTCAAAGCGCTGGAGGGGATGGAGGAGGGGTGCTACTACTGCTCGAAAAGCCAGGTCCTGTGTAGCCTCCTGAAGGTTAGTAGGTTATGGGTCTGCCGTAGGAGGGTGGGGAGGGTGTTCCAGGTTTTGGCGGCGAGGTGGGAATACGATCTGCCGCCGGTGGTTGCTCTTCGGATGAGGGGGACGGTTGCGAGAACGAGGTTGGTGGAGCGGAGCTGGCGGTTCGGTGTGTAGAAGGTGAGTCGTCTGTTGATGTATGCCGGTCTGGTGTTGTGGAGTGCCTTGTGTGCGTGGGTGAGGAGCTTGAAGATGATCCTCTTGTTGACGGGAAGCCAGTGCAGGTCTCTCAGGTGGGGTGTGATGTGGCTGTGGCGAGGGATATCGAGGATCAGACATGCAGAGGTGTTCTGTATGTGTTGTAGCCATTTCAGGAGTTTGGCCGAGGCTCCTGCGTATAGGGCGTTTCCGTAGTCCAGTCTGCTGCTGACGAGGGCCTGGGTGACCGTTCTTCTGGTTTCGGTGGGGATACACCTGTAGATCTTGCGAAGCATGCAGAGGGTGTTGAAGCAGGAGGACGATGCAGCATTGACTTGCTTGGTCATGGAGAGTATTGAGTCGAGGATGAACCCCAGGTTGCGTGCGTGATCGGTGGGTGTCGGTGCTGCTCCCAGAGTGGTCGGCCACCAAGAGTCGTCCCAGGCAGAGGGGGTGGAGCTGAGGATGAGGACTTCCATCTTGTCCAAGTTCAGCTTCAGACGGCTGTTCTTCATCCACTTGGCGACGGCTTTCATTCCTTCGTGGAGGTTGGTTTTGGTGCTGAATGGGTCCTTGGTGAGGGAGAGGATCAGCTGGGTGTTGTCGACGTAGGAGATGATGTCGAGGTTGCGCAGTTGGGCGACGAGAGCGAGCGGTGCCATGTAGATGTTGAACAATGTCGGGCTGAGGTATGATCCTTGGGGTACGCCGCAGATGATCAAGGGCGCTCAAGGGTGTTGAGCAGCACAATTTAGACTCCATTCTTACACGTCATTGAAATGTAATTATATATACGTGCATTTGACATTATATTCACTCTGTGCCTTTACTTTATTAACGTGCGTGAAACATTTAAACATATTAATGAAATGTATGTACTGTATATACTAGAGAGTTATACATGTGTGTACTAATGTTCAGTTTACAAATGAAAGCACAAATTATTTGTTCTCATTTTACACTTACACTTCAAGTTATATTTGCATATGTAAACATGTACTCTCTTGCTCACTTTTACATTTATTTTTCAACTTACACGTGTGCATGTATAACCGTGGGTTAGAAGTGCACCTAAAATGCTTAGACACAAGTTAGCCTGACTACAGACCTCAGTTGAAATGTATTTGCTTTGTCAGCATTTTTTTCTTTTCCTGCAGGTTTATTGTTTTGTTAGTTATAGAAAGGCTCATGTTATTATATTGCTGATAGAGAGGCCTGGAGAAAAACTTGGCAGGAAACTAGGAGAAACAATGGTCTAAAGAGGCCTTCTGTCCATCAAGCACTAGAATGGCAAAGTGATAAAGGATGAGAACTGCAGTCTCAGCTTGATGTGTTGGGAATTCAGAGCTATGTTGCACACACACTCAAATAGTGGTTAGATTTTTCTGTGGTGGTGTGAAGGAGATACGGACGTTTCTGAATCTCCTGTTGGTGTTCAGACAGTTAGAGGCACTGCAGATTCCCTTTAGACATAGAGAGGTACATACCCCTCTGCTTACCCTATTCTTGCAAGTGTGAAGCTCTATGCTAAACACTTATTTCCTTGTTCCAAAGACTTCTACTGATGTCTGATCATGCTGGCACCTCATATGCTCCACAAATTAGAGACCCTTGATAGATGACCCGATATCTAACTTATGTTTAGAAGAGAGAAAGAAAGTTTAATTATGGAATACCTGTTCGCTTTAATTTGTTTCTGTATTGTGGTAGCTATCACAATTCTGCATCTCACTAAGTTGCACCTTACTTAAGTCATAAGTCTTAAATCATAAGATTTTATTAAGCGCACCTTTCATCCAAGGGTCTCAAAGTGCTTGCGAAAACCGGTGAAGGGGAAGAAAGATAATTAACAGGAGGAGGACAGCGGTCAAAAGAGCCAGGTTTTAAACCTCGCCCGAAACTGCTTATGATCAGTGCCCATACGAAGCTGCAATGGAAGTTCGTTCCAAAAAGCAGGACCTAGATGAGAAAAGGATCTACAGCCAATCCTAGCGGTACGAATCCTGAGTGGAGTGAGAAGATGTTTAGTCCCTGTCCTGAGAGTCCTGTTGGGTAAGTACCAATTTAGTTTTTTGGCAAGGTAACTCGGGCCCCTTTCCTTTCATGGTCTTATGTACCATATAGATGATCTTGAAACGGATTCGTTTTCTGATGGGAAGCCAGTGAAGAGTTTTAAGACTAGGTGCCGACGGGCACTGTGTAGGGAAGATTTAGCATCAGTTTAGCGGCAGTGTTCCACAGGACTTGGAGTCTAGTGAGAGGCTCTTCATTGATGGAGGCCAACTGGGCATTTCCGTAGTCGAGCTGACTTATAATTAGATCCTGTAAAAGCCTTCCCGATAAGGATGATCTGTCTTACTGGCCTTAAGTTGAAAGTTGTTGGTTTGCATCCAGGTGTTAATGTGGATCATGCAATTTTTAAATCTGAGTCTGGTGTCAGTTGGATTGGGACCAAAAGTGATCAATAGTCCTTGATAATATCTTTTTGTTGCACCACTGATTTTGCTCGCTACAGCATCATAGCGAACAGACGGATTGCCGGTTCCAGCGCGAGGGGACAGGAACTCCATTTCCCTGCAGCACTTGCAGTGCGCACGCCACCAATGCCGAGGAGAGCGCCAGGAGGCGCTCAAGTAGCGAACAGGGCTCCCGTAGCGTGGGACGCCGCCCGGGCCAGGGACAGGCCCGTCTGAACCCATCAGCGACAAGAGGAGACAGGGCTGGGCCACCCCCCTTAGTTTCGTCAAAGGATTTAACACAGGAGACTGGTAAGGTGATTCATCATTTGCTCCGTATCTGTTCTGAGCTTTCCACCACGTGGGAAAATGGGCAAAAGGTAGCATCCATACTCTATGGGGAAGCCACACTCAGATAACATATCCATTACGAAGTACTTAAAATCTGCTGTGGGTATTATTGACAGTGAGATTGTCCTTGTGGAGGAACAACTGGCAGCGACTAAAACAGCACTAGATGCTGCTTTGATGGTATCGGTACCAGAGGTCAGTTGTGATTCTGTGAAACATGTGTCCATAGGCAAGGAGAAGGCTTTATAGTCAGAGGTAGAGTTAGCTACTAAGACTGTGACTAAAAAGGACATAGCCCCGAATCTAGATAATTCGTGCATCCTAACATCGACGTTGGAGATCTCCGTTTTATCTAATAATACAGACCTAGTTTCACCACCAGCAAAAAAAGCAAAACAACTACCAAAAACAAAAATTAGACCTGATGAAAGTAAAGGTGGGAAACCCAGAGCTAAGCAGAAGGCAAAGAAAGGTTGTAAGCCAGATGGACAGCCAAAGGCGGGGGAAAATTTACAAGGGAGCGCCCAAGGGATGCATAATTTTGAGACATTATTAAAAAAAGTCACTCTAAATTGGATAACATTGAACGCTGAGTAATGACAGAGATTAAATTGGTCCAAAAAGACGTAACCTTCTTAACTGACTTGGTATCTGGACTAGTTTCCTTCAAAAATCTGAAACTACCCACTGTGAGTGATAACCCTCAATTTAGGCAAAAAGACGACTCTGGTATTCCAACTGCAGTCCAAACTAAGCAAAGTCTGATTCCCATCAAACTTTCAACAGGCGATAGTACTCGAATTATTCAAAACCAAAGGTCAACTGATGAACATAAATCTCCCCCTACAGTACCCAAAGAATCCAAGAAAATGGAGAACCCGAGCAGGATTGTGTACTCAGGCACCAAGGCGGATGATCCTCTACACCGCCCACCTTTACACCTCCCACCTCAGGCGACACCATATGTTATTATTCTTAAAAATTTGCCCAAGTTAGAAAATAAGAATCGTGAACCTATGAGACACTAAAAAACCAATTGATACACTGGATAACAGTAATTAGAGCATTGATACTAATGTCTTATTTAAAAACATAATAATTTTGAGAAGGGTGAGCTGGATGGGTAGTTCCATGAAACAATGTGCAGGAGACTGTGTGGTGGTGAACTTCCGTAGTAGGGAACTGGTAGGGAATTTGATGGAGATATTTGCCAATAATGCTACAGTGACAAATTTTAATAATGATGAAGAAGTAACTGCCGTTCCCTTGGGTTACTTTTATAGGCCAAGTCGTAGAAACGTAAATGCAAAGAGTTTCTATCCTAATCTGTAACGATCAATGTTAAATGTCCTTACTTCCAATAGGTTCAAATTACTTAGATCTTTCAGTAAGATTGATTGACTTAGGGAGGAAGCAGAAAGTGTCCATGTAAGAAGCCCAGAGCACATACCAATTGTAAATAAGTTAGGCGGTAGGCCATGCTCACAAATATTCAGTGAGGACCAATGTTATTTAATACCATCCATTAAGGATGATACCTCTAGCAGGGATATGAAGGGTGCCGCTTTAAGCCGTCCATGCATACAAATCCATTAGTCCACGAATATCATGTCCTGGAACGAAGCAGGAATTAAAAGTAAGATAAATAATGATGAATGGCATCAAACAATAGAGGGGTGTGATGTTATTATGATCCAGAACACATGGAATATTGAGCCCCTTTTTATTAATGGTTTTAAAATAATGCTAGCCACTCTAGAAGGGGGAGAGCAAAAGGAGGCTTAGCAACATTATTAGTTCTTACCGCGCCTCTGATAGTAAAGGAAATTAATATCAAATCACAATATTATCAGCTGATACATTTATATTCGGAGGGGAAACAGACAATGGTTTTAATTAATTTCTATAATAATATTTTTAATAGCACTAGGCCGACGGTAATTAAGGCTTTAGAAGAAGATCTGGAACATTTTGTAAAGAAACTGGGAGGGGAGTATATGCTTATTTGGGCAGGTGATTATAATTGTGAAATTTGTGATATTTTAGTGGGTAAACAATATGGTTATAGCGATTGTTTTGGTGACTGAATTCCTCATTTTCCACATGACACTTATGGGGAAACAATAAATAACAGCATTTCTAAATATAATTTAGTAGTCTTGGACCTGAAAATTCAGATGGAGAAATAGCTATACATACGGGGGGGAAAGCATAATCAAATATCGACTATTTTATTGTGTCAACAAAGTGTAAGGGTTTGGTGGAAAAATGTATAATTAGCGAAAAATTTGCTTAGTAACCATCATCCACTAATACTGAGGCTTGGCCTGGCTCAAAAACTAAGGGGTAAGGCTTCAGACACAGATTTAAAACCTCAAGGAAACAATGGAGTTTCCATTAAATGGCCAGGTGTTGACCCAACAACATTTTTGGATAATCTGAAAGAGAAAAGACAAACGGATATTAACATCTGTATGAATATCCTCCCCATAGACACTGCAACTATAAATGCTTTTTGCAACATTATTACCGAAATAGCAGGAGATTTAACACTTAAAAAGAAGACAGTACGTGACAGTAATCCAAGATGGTTCGATAGGAAATGTTCTAGCCTAAACAGGGATTTAAAAACAGCCCTTAAAGTAAAACGAGGGGATAGAGCCAAATTAGCACCCTGAGGTAAGACTAAAAAAAAAATGTCATCAAAGGAAAAGTGAAATACGTGAGAATGCTTGGGCTAGTTTAGTACGGGAAACATCCTTTATAACAAAACTTTCACAACGCTGTACCATTACCACGCAGGTTTTACAACACAAGTCGTTACAACGACTTGCGCTGGAGGGCGCTGTAGGATAGGGAATAGTTTAATTTACTATCTAACACCTTCCCTACTATCCATGGGGACTGGAGTTGGAATAGTAAATTAAACTATTCACAAAGTCTCACTGTATCTCACATTTCTTCGATGAGTCGCGTTGGCCTTCTCACTTGGCGTTTCGGGCGGCTCATTTGCTCTGGTGTCCTGGCATGATGATCCCTGTTGTTATTAGATGTCACGGGGCTCGAGTGACTCCGGTCACTGTTGTCACTCTGACCTGTTGAGTCAGTGGAGGTTCCACTTGACTGGGCCTCGCGATGATTGTTGGGATTGCATCTCTTGAAGTGTGATATGTTTCTGGTGATTTGCTTGTGGTCAGCCTTCACAGTGATCATAGTTCCCTTTCGTCTGCTTACTCGGAGAGGGTGATCGAGATAGCGACTGTCTGCTTTTGTTCGCCGGTCACTATCACCCAGTCTCCTTCTTGGATGTCGGTGTCTTTGGCTTGCCTGCGCCGATCGGCGTACGTTTTCATCCTCAGCTTCCTTTCATGGTCTATCTTGACTAGTGTGTCATGGTCGATATTTACAGTCCGTGGTTGAGGCGTGTTGTTCATCATGGGCAGTCGAGTGCCGGGAGTTCTCCCCAGCATCACAGTAGCTGGACACTGATTGGTGGTGCTATGCGGTGTGGTGCGATATGCCCGCAGTACTTCATTTAGGGTTTGCTGGAGGCCTCGGTGGGTTAACTCCGCTTGCTGAATTGCCTTTTTTAGGGTTCCCATAAAGCGTTCCACCATGCCGTTGGCTTGAGGCCATAGCGGTGTGATTTTCTGGTGCTTGAAGTTAAGGTGCTCTGCGAATTCTGTAAACTCATGGCCGTTGAATGGGGGCCCGTTGTCGGACTTGACCCGCAGCGGGATGCCCCATGCTGCGAAGATTTCGTCAAGTACTGGAATCACCGCAGTTGCTCTGGTGGATGACACTACGTGTGCAAATGGAAATCGAGAGTATTCGTCCATGACGACGATGATGTAGTGTCCTGATCTCAACGGACCAAAGAAGTCGACGGCGACTTGTTGCCATACTCCTTCTGGCAGTTCTGACATTTGGAGTGGAGCAGGTGGTTCCTCACGACTTACCAGCTGGCATGTCATACAGTCTTTGAGAGTTGATTCTACCATCTGGTCTAGCGTGGGGAACCAGACACGTTCTCGCAATGTCTTCTTTGTAGCGCTTGTGCCTCTGTGACCTTCATGGGCAAGATTAATCACCCCTTGGCGTAGCTTGTGTGGAATTACAATCCTCCCCCCTCTCAAGAGTAGTCCATTGTCACTGATGGACAGTTTGTCTTGTACATGTTTGAAAGCTATCAGCTCGCGGGTGTGTTGGCTGGATTCTTGAGAAGCGTCCTTTACATGGCGCCAGGAATTGTTGCGGATACGGTCCATGACATTTTGCACGAGTGGATCTTGTGCTGATGCTTCCCGGATAGCTTCCAGCGGGACTGTAGGCGGGCAGGCAGTGCCAATAACAAAGTGGATGTATTCTTCCGCCAGGGAGTGTGCGATACCAGTAATTGGTTAAGGGTGTCGGGACATATAGTCGGCTGGGTTTTCGGCCTTCCCTGGCTTGTGGACAATGGTATAAATGTAGTCCTGGAGACGTAGTCCCCATCGTTCGATACGTGGAGGCATCTTGGTGTTGGGATTGCCGAAGATGGTGACGAGTGCTTGATGGTCTGTAATGATTGTAAAATGTTTCCCATAGACGAACAGATGAAAGTGTTCGCATGCCCACACCACTGCCAGGCTTTCCTTCTCCGGTTGGGAGTAAGCTTTTTCAGTGTCCGTGAGGCTGCGGCTAGCATACGCAATGATGTGGCGCTGGTCAGAGTCCTCTCGGTACTGGGCCAGGATGGCACCTAGACCTACCGGGCTGGTGTCAACCGTGATTTCCGTTCTTTTCTTGGTGTCAATGTAGGCGAGATTAACAGCCGAGCTTACAGCTTGTTTGATCTCGATGAATGCCCGTTCACACGTGTCGGACCATTCAAATGGTTGACCCTGACGTGTGAGTTCTCTTAATGGGTAGCTGATGGTGGCGTAGTCTCGGATGTAGCGCGCACAGTAGCTCGCCATTCCTAGGAAAGAGCGGAGGTCACTGACATCCTGGGGTGTCGGGTGTCAGCCAGTGCTGATACTTTCTCCGGGTCTGGTTTCATTCCGTCCCTGGAAAAGATGTGACCGTAGAATTAAAGAGTGTTCTTGTGGAATTCGCATTTGCTGGCATTGAGTGTCAGGTTTGCATTCAGCAGTGCATGGCATACTCTGTCCAAGGCTGTGTCATGCTCAGTTTGGTTTTCCCAAAAACTAACAGATCGTCACTGTAATTGAAAGCGTTGGGAATCCCCAGTATGACTCGCCGGATGGCCTCTTGGAAAATTTCGGCGACTGACGAGATGCCAAAGTTCAATCGCATGTAGCGAAAAAGGCCTTGATGCGTGGTGAACGTCGTGATATACCTCGACTTGTCATGGAGTTCTAGCTGGTGATAACCTTTGTTAAGGTCAAGCTTGGAGAACACTGTAGCTCCGTTGAGGCGCGTGATCATATCACTTATGTGCGGGCCGGGATGGCGTTCCCGCTCGATAGCGGTATTGGGCGCGCGCATGTCCACACATAGTCGTACTTTGTTGTCCTGTCCTTTCTTAGGGACCACCACGACTGGTGACACCCATGGGGTGGGCCCTGACGTGCGCTCAATGATGTCTGTTTTTAGAAGGTCTTGGAGTTCGTCGTCTACAGCTTGCTGTAGGTGAAAAGGTACCTTTCTGTGATGCTGAGCTATGGGTGTCACATGTTCGTCGATGTGCAGCTTCACTTTGAAGTGGTTGACCTTCCCTAATCCTTTGAAGAGGTTTGGGAATTTTGCCACAATGTCAGGAGCATCCTCGGTCATATAGAGGAGTTCTACTAGTCGTAATCTTTCGGCTGTTGGCAGGCTGAGCAAGCAGTCAGCCAAATCCGGTCCTTCTACTACGTGAATGTAGGCAGGGATCTTTCGGTCTTTAAATGACAGCGTTGTGTGGAAACGACCTAGGCACGGCAGGGGTTTTCTTGACATCCACGCGAATATGCGGACAGCTGCTGGCTCTAGTTTGGGTTGTGGTTTCATGTTTTGGTATTCAAGTGCGCTGATGTAGTTTAGTGATGCTCCTGAGTCAAAGACAAATTTGGCTGGGTGATCTCCGATCTTGATGTCCAGTTTTGGGTATCGTTTCAGGCGGTCAGGGTCCGACACCATGCAGATATACTCATCACTGTCTTGTGACACGGGCGTATATGATGATGAGTCGCTGGACGTTGATCTTTGTGACCGATATGAGTTTGTTAACCGACTTTGAGAGCGGTCTGGGCTTGCTGATCGGCCTCGTGATCGGTATGAGCTTGCTGACTGGGCACTGGACCTCGACGAGCTGGAAGAGCGTCCTTCCCTCCCTTTTATTGCGCGAGCATGATGTCGTGTGGCGTGCCGGGAATTTGAGGGCCTTCGCCTTGACTGTTGGGCCTGACAAACTATCTCGAAGTGATTGTCACTCCCACAGCGATGGCATTGCTGGCCGATGGCGGGGCATTGTCCTGAGTGAGGGCAATCCTGTCCACACCTGTAGCATGCTGGCACTGATTTGCTGGACCTAGTATGTCGCGATTCCTGTCGGGATGATGTTCTCCGGGGGGGTCATAGAGTGAGATGGCTTGCTTGACCTGTGAGAGCCTGGTTTGTGTCTGGTGTCCTTATGCGCTTGCATTCGGAGAGCTTGTTCTTTTCTGTCAGGCTTGTGAGTCTCCATCCGTTTCGCATGGTCTTCTGCTTGGTCGTTGATTCTCGTTAGTTCCTCGATCTCTTCAAGGGTATACTGTTTCTTCAGGAGCCGCCGGCGTAGGGACTCAGATTGGCAGCCATCAATTATGCGGAGTCGCAGCGCGTCCTCGGTGTTGAAGTTGTCAAATTCGCAGTGACGTGCCAATCTTCTGATGCGCACAATAAAATCACCCATACACTCCTCTTTTTCTTGGGCAGCTAGATTGAACATGTAGCGTTCATAGTCCACGTTACGCTTATGGAGAAATCGTCTGTTAAGGGCTTCCTTCACGTCGTCGTACTGGGCAGTGGCTGCATTCGGCAGTTCTTTGATGATCTGCGCGACGTCTTTACCTATCAGGTTTCTTAAGGCTATAAGCTTTTGCTTGGGGTCTTGTACTTGTGACCCAGTCATATAATCCTCGAAGTCTTCACTCCAGTTTTTCCATGTGGGCCCCATGCTGTTGCCGGGTGTTAGCGTTAGGGGTTCTGGTGGCCGTAGGTAAGGTATACCCATGTGCACATGGGGCGCCAGAACTGGATTAATTGTGGCAGCAGGACCTGGGGTACTAGTCGGAGCCACTGCTCCTCCAGAGGTACTTGTGGGGCCGGGATCAGACATTCTGGCTTGCTCACGTCCTTTACGAACTCTTGTGGATTGATTTCTAGTAGTTGAGAGCTTCCCGCCCTTTTTATTTGTGGCTTGTGAGCTGAAAATGTAATGGCGCCTGACTTCAAGATGGCCACCGTGTTTGAGTCGTGGGGTATTCTATGGCCAGCGCCTGACCTCAAAATGGCCGCCTATCGGGACGCTCCACTGTCGGGCCTTGATTCCCCTTCTTGACTATCTTCGCTCTGCTTTGCTGCCACAGTCTATAGCTTTCCTCGCTTGCCATAGCGGGACTCACCCCCGTGTTTTCTGCTCCTTTGCGTTCCTTCGCGGGGGTTTGGGTCGTCTTCAGCGCTTGCTACTGCTTCGCGCCGTTTCTGGTGCCTGAGATCCTCCACAATCACGTCTGGTAGGGAGATTGAAGCTGCTTGCCTCCGCTGCAGGTTTCGTGTGGGTGGCACTTTTTCGCTGGTTCGCTCGCTCTCGGCAGCTCCCGACGCCGGTCTCTGTCTTTCGCGCCCTTTCGCGCTGCCGGGTGACGGGCTGCAAACTCGCCGGTCAGGGCCGTGCACGGACGGCTGGGGCTGCGTTCTCTTTTAGTGGGTATGTGGTGATCCCATCCTCGTCGCCATTGTTGCGTTCCCCATTGTAAAATTGACACGGGAGTCAGAGCGTTACAGGTATGCTTCTTTATTACCCTGCTGCCAGCATGTAACTAACTTGTTCCCCTATTCCGGTTCCTGTTTCCTGTTCCCTCCCCTTCCTATTCGCCTGCCCTGTCCCTGGACAGAGGTCAGGCATGACAATATGGCAGTGATGTCTTCTCCCTTTTAGTGCCTCATGTCAGCTAACAAAGGTCCATGCGATCACTGGGGAAAACTCTTTAACAATTTGACTAAGAGATTACGTTGTAAGGCACAGCGCTCTTACAGGTGTATCACAAGCACAAATCCCGCACTAGACACTACTGTCTGCCTTTTGCGCAGTAACGCAAGACTGAGCGCCCACAGCAATTTTAAGCAGAAAGGCTGCTAGTGACTCCTGCTAAATGTGGTGCAGAGCTACTGTTTGTCGTTTGCTTAGCGCAGTGTTGCTGCAGTTTTTCACGCAGTGCTCCCTTTGTGAAGCACACTACACCTGGGCATAAATTCTGAATATGATAGTATTGTTCTGAGATTTTTGTTGGGAATCATTGAAGGCAGAAAGTAGCGCCTTGTTGAACCATCTGAGTTGATTCCAGAGTCAAATCACGCAATGAGGGGTAAAGTACATTATTAAGGGCAACAGGTACGTGTGCAGTTTTTCTTTTACATGAAATACTGTGTGGTATGTTTTTCACACCACTCAAACGTAGAGCTTTTCCAGCTCGACACTCAGAGCAACAGTAACATTGGCAGACGATAAAAATGCAGTTACCTCAGCGGCCAGGCACTTCTCTCCCTGTCACCACCGCTTGAAACTCCATAAGCCCAGTCGGCACTGGAGGTATTTGTTCCGCGTGCCACGTGCGCGTCCGAGGGCAGGATGTGTGAATGTCACGGTCACGGGCTCACGTCACCACAAAGGGATGCATGCCTGCGCACTCTAAAGTTTACTCAACTAGTTTCCACCGAGAGTCGGAATCCGATTGGACTGACACCTGAACAGGCCACGAGTCCTTCGGGAGCCTCGTGGTTTCACTCTAGAACTGTAAACAGATACCGCAGCAGGTATGCCGCCGAAATAACTTCCTAATTCAACCGAGCTGAGTTAGTTTATTTCAACTGCTAAACCAGGTGCAAAATGTTACTACCGTATTCCAAGTTCAGCTGGGTTTGCGCCGAAGGGTTTGAACCCAGTTTGGGGGACAAAGGAAGGCATAGGCGCTGGACTTAATGATGCAGGGGATGCTAGAGCACCCCCAGAGTAACCATGCTGGTGTTATTGCAGAATCCGAAAGATCGATAAAGCTCCCTTTAAATTTTGTTTTTATCTCGTTTCATTTGCTGTGTGTTCAAAGACAGATCAAATCAGGGCACATCCTTAAACAAGCATTTGCAATGCAATAGGTCTCGCATTAGGAAAGTTTGAGCTATTGGTCTTGTAAATGACACATTTTTTATTTATGTGTTGGTTTTGAAAATAGCGAAATTAATAGCTTTGCCATTTGCAATGCCAATACTTTTATCGTTTGCAAATGTGACACCTATAGCATTTGTAATGCAACATGTTTTGTATTTATGTGACTTAGATGTATTGATATTACAAATAACAATGGCTTTTAATTTTTCTAAATAATTAATACTTAAATAAAAGTAATTGTAATTTATAATGGCAATAGCTTAAACTTTTGTAAATAACTTTTGTGAAGATTATGTTCAGTGTATTTTATTGTGACGAAAATCCAAGAACAGAAGTGAAATATTAACATCTTTTTATGACATTTGTAATAAAGCTTGAAACATTGAGAGAAAATATTTGAACCAGTTGTTGTTGAATGGTTGCACAGATTGATGCTGTGTTGGCGCTCAGTGATGTTGTGGTGGCGACGAGTGATGCTGTGGCGTTCAGTGATGTTGTGGTGCCCCTGAGTGATGCTGTGGTACCCCTGAGTAATGCTGTGGTGATGCAATAGATAGAGTGAGTGCGATAGATAGCTAGAGGGAGGGCGAAAGATAGCTAGAGGGAGGGCGATAGATGTAATGTAAAAATTACTTATATAGCGCAAAAACTGTCACCCTATGGGTATCCTGGCGCTTTTAGAAATGGTGATGGTCAGCACGTTACCAGCCCGTAATAGGCAGTGAAAGAACTAGTTTTCCATCCTAGGAAACAACCAGGTTTTCAGATTCTTTCTGAAACAGGTCCATGAACTGGCCTGTCTGATGGTCTGGGGCAGCTAGAGGGAGGGCGAAAGATAATTAGAGTGAGGGCGAAAGATAGATAGCGTGAGGGCGATAGATAGATAGCGTGAGGGCGATAGGTAGATAGCGTGAGGGCGATAGGTAGATAGCGTGAGGGCGATAGATAGCGTGAGGGCGATAGATAGCGTGAGGGCGATAGATAGATGTGTGTGGTTGGGTGTGTGGTTGGGTGTGTGGTTGGGTGTGTGGTTGGGTGTGTGGTTGGGTGTGTGGTTGGGTGTGTGGTTGGGTGTGTGGTTGTGTGTGTGGCTGTGTGTGTGGTTGGGTGTGTGGTTGGGTGTGTGGTTGGGTGTGTGGTTGGTTGGGTGTGTGGCTGTGCGTGTGGTTGGCTGTGCGTGTGGTTGGCTGTGCGTGTGGCTGTGCGTGTGCCTGAGCGTGTGCCTGAGCGTGTGGTTGAGCGTGTGGTTGAGCGTGTGGTTGAGCGTGTGGTTGAGCGTGTGGTTGAGCGTGTGGTTGTGCATGTGATTTTGCGTGTAGTTGTGTGTGGGGTGATGTTTGTGTGTGGGGTGATGTTTGTGTGTGGGGTGATGTTTGTGTGTGGAGTGATGTTTGTGTGGTTGTGTATGTGTGGTTGTGTGTGTTTGTGTGGTTGTGTGTGCAGTTGTATGTGTGTGTGTGCGTGGTTGTGTGTATGTGTGTGTGAGGTTACAGAAGGATGTATGTGGAAGAGAGCAGCAGATCAGCACAGCAGAAGAGAACAGGGAGTTAAAGAAGGAGGCGGGTGGAGGAGAACAGAAGATCGGTACAGGAGAAGAGAACAGAACAGGGAGCTAGCGAGGGAGGCGGTGGAAAAGAGCAGCAGATCAGTACGGGAGAATAGAAGAGAACGGGGAATTAGAGAAGGAGGTGGGTGGAAGAGAGCAGCAGATCAGCACAGCAAAAGAGAACAGGGAGTTAAAGAAGGAGGCGGGTGGAAGAGAGCAGCAGATCAGCACAGGAGAAGAGAACAGGGAGTTAAAGAAGGAGGTGGGCTGGAAGAGAGCAGCAGATCAGCACGGTAAAAGAGAACAGTTATTTAAAGAAGGAGGTGGGGTGGAAAAGAGCAGCAGATCAGCACTGGAAAAGAGAAGAGAACAGGGAGTTAGAGAAGGAGGCACGGTGGAAGAGAGCAGCATATCAGCACGAGAGAAGAGAAGAGAACAAGGAGTTAGAGAAGGAGGTGGGTGGAAGAGAGGAACAGATCAGCACAGCAGAAGAGAACAGGGAGTTAAAGAAGGAGGTGGGGTGGAAGAGAGCAGCAGATCAGCACAGGAGAAGAGAATAGAACAAGGAGTTAGAGAAGGAGGTGGGTGGAAGAGAGGAACAGATCAGCACAGCAGAAGAGAACAGGGAGTTAAAGAAGGAGGTGGGGTGGAAGAGAGCAGCAGATCAGCACAGGAGAAGAGAATAGAACAGGGAGTTAGAGAAGGAGGCGGGTGGAAGAGAGCAGCAGATCAGCACAGGAGAACAGAACAGGGAGTTTCAAGTAGGAGGAGGGTGGAAGAGAGTAGGAGATCAGCACAGGAGAAGAGAAGAGAACAGGGAGTTAAAGAAGGATGTGGGGTGGAAGAGAGCAGCAGATCAGCACAGGAAAAGAGAACAGGGAGTTAAAGAAGGAGGCGGGTGGAAGAGACAGAAGATTCGCACAGGAGAAAAGAACAGAGTTAAAGAAGGAGGCGGTGTGGAAGAGAGCAGCAGATCAGCACAGGAGTAGAGAACAGGGAGTTAGAAAAGGAGGCGGGAGGAAGAGAACAGCAGATCAGCATGGGAGAAGAGAACAGGGAGTTAAAGAATCAGGTGGTGGAAGGAAACAGCAGATCAGCACAGGAGAAAAGAACAGAGTTAAAGAAGGAGGCGGGTGGAAGAGAGCAGCAGATCAGCACAGGTGAAGAGAACATGGATATAAAGAAAAAGGCGGGTGGAAGCGAGCAGCAGATCAGCTTGGGAGAAGAGAACAAGGAGTTGGAGAGGGAGGTGGGTGGAAAAGAGCAGCATAACAGCGCAGCAGAAGAGAACATAGAGTTAAAGACGGAGGCGGGTGGAAGAGAGCAGCAGATCAGCACAGGAGAAGAGAACATGGATATAAAGAAGGAGGTGGGGTGGAAGAGAGCAGCAGTTCAGCACAGGAGAAGAGAACAGGGAGTTAAGGAAGGAAGCGGCTGGAAGAGAACAACATATCAGCACAGGAGAAGAGAACAGGGAGTTAAGGAAGGAAGCGGGTGGAAGAGAACAACATATTAGCACAGGAGAAGAGAACAGGGAGTTAGAGAAGGAGGCGGGGTGAAAGAGAACAGCAGATCAGAACAGGAGAAGAGAAGCAAACAGGGAGTTAAAGAAGGAGCTGGGGTGGCCGAGAGCAGCAGATCAGCACAGGAGAAGATAATAGGGAGTTAGAGAAGGGGGCGGGTGGAAGAGAACAGGTCAGCACAGGAGAACAGAACAGGGAGTTAAAGAAGGAGGCGGGTGGAAGAGAACAGCAGTTCAGCACAGGAGAAGAGAACAGGGAGTTAAGGAAGGAAGCGGGTGGAAGAGAACAACATATGAGCACAGGAGAAGAGAACAGGGAGTTAGAGAAGGAGGCGGGGTGAAAGAACAGCAGATCAGCACAGGAGAAGAGAAGCAAACAGGGAGTTAAAGAAGGAGTTGAGGTGGACGAGAGCAGCAGATCAGCACAGGAGAAGATAACAGGGAGTTACAGAAGGAGGCGGGTAGAAGAGAACAGCAGATCAGCATAGGAGAAGAGACCAGGGAGTTAAAGAAGGAGGTGGGGTGGATGAGAGCAGCAGATCAGCACAGGAGAAGAGAACATGGAGTTAAAGAAGGAGGCGGCGTGGAAGAGAGCAGCAGATCAGCAAAAGAGAACAGAGAGTTAAAGAAGGAGGCGGTGGAAGAGAACAGCAGATCAGCACAGGAGAAGAGAAGAGAAGAGGGAGTTAGAGAAGGAGGTGGGTGGAAGAGAGGGAGGGCGATAGATAGATAGAGGGAGGGTGGGCGATAGATAGAGGGAGAGCGATAGATAGAAGGAGGGCGATAGATAGAGGGAGGGCGATAGATAGAGGGAGGGAGGGGGATAGATAGAAGGAGGGCTATCGATATAGAGGGAGGGCGATAGATAGATAGAGTGAGGGAGGGCGATAGATAGAGTGAGGGAGGGCAATAGATAGAGGTAGGGCGATAGAGTGAGTGAGAGCGGTAGAGTGAGTGAGAGCGGTAGAGTGAGTGAGGGCGGTAGAGTGAGTGAGGGCGGTAGAGTGAGTGAGGGCGGTAAAGTGAGGGCGGTAAAGTGAGGGCGGTAGAGGGAGGGCGGTAGAGGGAGGGCGGTAGAGGGAGGGCGGTCGGTAGAGGGAGGTCGGTAGAGGGAGGGCAGTAGAGGGAGGGCGGTAGAGTGGTGATGGTGTGTGAGAGGGTGAGGGTGTGTGAGGGTGTGTGTGAATGAGGGTGTGTGAGGGTGTGTGAGGGGGAGTGACCCACTTGTGGGACACCCCCGCGCCGCACGGCCACCAGCTGCTGCGTGTGCCCCTGCCCGCCCTCTGCCTCGCTACTGCCTCGTTTTGCCGGTTGCCGGCTGCCTCCGCAGCAGGGTTTGTTTTGTCAAGCATTTGTGCCTGTATTTCCATAACTTCGTGTATCTCCTTTTCTTTTCCTTTTTCCCTTGTTTTGTCTAATAGTTGTGCCTGTTTAGTTTACTCCGTGTAACTTGTTATCTTTCCCCTTATATCCCTTGTTTTGTCGCAGATTTGTGCCTGTTTTGTTTATCCTCCTTTCACCCGTGTTTCTGGCTCTCCTTCCTTGTTGTCCGCCGCCCTCCGCCCTCCCTTCCCGCCACCGCCGCTTGTCCCCGCCCCTTTCTTCTCTTCTGTAACCCTCCCCGCTCCCGCCTCCCAGCTGCTCCGCCCACCCGCGCACTTGGCCTTAAATGGCGACCGTGCGACGCAGGTGAGTGTGACCCACTTGTGGGACACCCCCGCGCCGCACGGCCACCAGCTGCTGCGTGTGCCCCGGCCCGCCCTCTGCCTCGCTACTGCCTCGTTTTGCCGGTTGCCGGCTGCCTCCGCAGCAGGGTTTGTTTTGTCAAGCATTTGTGCCTGTATTTCCATAACTTCGTGTATCTCCTTTTCTTTTCCTTTTTCCCTTGTTTTGTCTAATAGTTGTGCCTGTTTAGTTTACTCCGTGTAACTTGTTATCTTTCCCCTATATCCCTTGTTTTGTCGCAGATTTGTGCCTGTTTTGTTTATCCTCCTTTCACCCGTGTTTCTGGCTCTCCTTCCTTGTTGTCCGCCGCCCTCCGCCCTCCCTTCCCGCCACCGCCGCTTGTCCCCGCCCCTTTCTTCTCTTCTGTAACCCTCCCCGCTCCCGCCTCCCAGCTGCTCCGCCCACCCGCGCACTTGGCCTTAAATGGCGACCGTGCGACGCAGGTGAGTGTGACCCACTTGTGGGACACCCCCGCGCCGCACGGCCACCAGCTGCTGCGTGTGCCCCTGCCCGCCCTCTGCCTCGCTACTGCCTCGTTTTGCCGGTTGCCGGCTGCCTCCGCAGCAGGGTTTGTTTTGTCAAGCATTTGTGCCTGTATTTCCATAACTTCGTGTATCTCCTTTTCTTTTCCTTTTTCCCTTGTTTTGTCTAATAGTTGTGCCTGTTTAGTTTACTCCGTGTAACTTGTTATCTTTCCCCTTATATCCCTTGTTTTGTCGCAGATTTGTGCCTGTTTTGTTTATCCTCCTTTCACCCGTGTTTCTGGCTCTCCTTCCTTGTTGTCCGCCGCCCTCCGCCCTCCCTTCCCGCCACCGCCGCTTGTCCCCGCCCCTTTCTTCTCTTCTGTAACCCTCCCCGCTCCCGCCTCCCAGCTGCTCCGCCCACCCGCGCACTTGGCCTTAAATGGCGACCGTGCGAACGCGCAGCGTTGACGCGCAGCGGGCGCGCCGATTGTGCGCCGAAGGCGTGCCAAAGGTAAGCCCGTCTGCGCCCGTCCGCGCCTGGACCGCGCCCAGGGCCAGGACCCCTGGACCTCGACGATCCCGACCGACCCGCAGGACGTACTCCGCCGCCACCCTCAGCGCACTCAACACCGGCCGACGCCCAGAGTGCCACCAAGCCACTCCACGACGCACCCACGGACCTTTCAGCTGCCACGCCTGCAAGTTCGCCTGCATCCGGACCTGCCTCACACCAGCACCCGCCAAGTCGAACACCAGCAGCACCCACCTCAAGTGCATCTTGCTCAACACCCGCTCCGTCCACAGACACGCCGTAGAACTCTGGAACCTCCTAGACGCCACAGCCCCTGACGTTGCCTTCCTCACAGAGACCTGGATGAACGCCTCTTCAGCTCCCGACATCGCCATCGCCATCCCAGAGGGCTACAAGATCGTCCGCAGGGACCGCAACGCCAACCAGATGGGAGGAGGCATCGCCATCATCCACAGGAACACCATCCGTCTCACGACCAGCACCGACAACACCCTGACCAGCGCCGAACACCTGCATTTCCAGATCCACACCAACCCGAACACCACCCTCAGAGGCACCCTGATCTACCGACCCCCTGGACCACGCACACATTTCAGCGAGGACATCGCCGACTTCGTCAGCCCGCATGCCCTCCCCTCCGCTGACTACATCCTCCTGGGAGACCTCAACTTCCATCTGGAAAACAACAACGACCGCAACTCCAGCACCCTGCTCGACAACCTCGCCAACCTGGGACTCAAGCAACTGGTGTCCACCCCCACCCACCGCGCCGGACACACACTCGACGCAGTCTTCTCCTCCAGCAAAGACGTCAGCTTCAGCCACGCCACTGAGCTTCAATGGACGGACCACAGCTGCGTCCACTTCACCTTCAAGAGAACGACGACCCACCACCACCAGCAACAGACCGCCCGCAGAAGCTGGAACAAGATCACAGCAGACCAGCTCGCCACGTCCCTGAGCCAGCACCCTCCTGCCAGCTCAGCAGACCCCAGCCAGGCCGCCGACAACCTCACGAAGTGGATCAGCATCTGCGCGGACGAGCTCGCCCCTCTGAGGACCCCGCCTAGCAGACCCGGCAGCAAGAAGGCCCCATGGTTCACCGACGAACTCAAGAGCTCCAAGAAGAACTGCAGAGCCCTCGAGAAAGTCTGGAAAAGGGAACCGACACCGGACAACAGGACCTCCTTCAAACTCGCCACCCGGAAACACCACCAGCTGATCCGCGCCGCCAAGAAAACAGCATTCAAGGACCGGCTGGACAACAACGCACACAACTGCAAGGAACTCTTCAACATCGTGAAAGAGCTTTCCAACCCCAGCGCAGGAAACAACGACATCACCCCATCGCAAGACCTCTGCAACTCCCTCGCTTCATACTTCCACAACAAGATCGCGGACATACACAACAGCTTCAACAACCAACCAACGCACACCATGACCGAACAACCACCCCCCACCACCACCCTCCACGCCTGGACCCCGATCAGCACCGAAGACACCATCCGCACGATGAACTCCATCCACTCCGGATCACCAACCGACCCCTGCCCTCACCACGTCTTCAACAAGGCCGACGCTGTCATCGCACCCCACCTGCGAGACATCATCAACACATCCTTCGACACCGCCACCTTCCCTGAGAGCTGGAAGCACGCCGAACTCAGCGCTCTACTCAAGAAACCAACAGCGGACCCCACCGACCTCAAGAACTACCGCCCCATCTCGCTCCTCCCGTTTCCAGCCAAAGTCATTGAGAAGAACGTCAACAAGCAGATGGCCGCCTTCCTCGAGACGAACGGATCCCTCGACCCCTCACAGTCCGGCTTCCGAGCCAATCACAGCACCGAGACCGCCCTCATCACCGCCACCGATGACATCCGAGCCCTGATGGACAATGGAGAAACAGCGGCCCTCATCCTCCTTGACCTCTCCGCGGCCTTCGACACGGTCTGCCACCGCACCCTAGTGCAGCGCCTCGACAACGCCGGAGTCCAGGGGAAGGCACTGGAATGGATCATCTCCTTCCTCGACGGAAGAACACAGAGAGTCCGCCTACCACCGTACAAGTCAGAGGCCACCGAAGTCATCTGCGGCGTCCCCCAAGGATCCTCTCTGAGCCCCACCCTCTTCAACGTCTACATGAGCCCCCTCGCGGCCATCGTACGCAAACACAACCTCAGCATAATCTCCTACGCCGACGACACCCAGCTGATCCTCTCCCTGACCAACAACCCCGCCACCGCCAGAGCCAACCTGCACGAAGGGATGAAAGAGGTAGCCGAGTGGATGACGACCAGCCGCCTGAAACTGAACTCGGACAAGACGGAGGTCCTCATCCTGGGCTCCTCGCCCTCCGCCTGGGACGACTCCTGGTGGCCCCCCGCCCTGGGCACCGCACCCAAACCGACGGACCACGCACGCAACCTGGGCTTCATCCTGGACTCCTCCCTCTCCATGACCAGGCAAGTCAACAACGTCTCCTCGGCGTGCTTCAACATCCTGCGCATGCTACGGAAGATCTTCTGGTGGATCCCCACCGAGACCAGGAAGACCGTCACCCAGGCCCTCGTCACCAGCCGGCTGGACTACGGCAACGCCCTCTACGCCGGGACCACCGCCAAGCTCCAGAAGAGACTCCAGCGGATCCAGAACGCCTCAGCCAGACTCATCCTCGACCTCCCACGAACCAGCCACATCTCCGGACATCTGAGAGACCTTCACTGGCTCCCCGTCAACAAAAGAATCACGTTCCGCCTCCTCACCCACGCACACAAAGCCCTACACGACCAAGGCCCGAGCTACCTCAACAGCCGAGTCAACTTCTACGCTCCCAAACGCCACCTCCGATCAGCCAACCACGCCCTCGCCGCCGTCCCCCGCATCCGAAGAGCGACATCAGGAGGAAGGTCCTTCTCCTACCTGGCCGCCAAGACCTGGAACTCCCTCCCGACCGACCTGCGCCTGACCCAAGACCACCTCTCCTTCAGGAAGAAGCTGAAGACCTGGCTGTTCGAGCAGTAGCGGCACCCCCCCCCCCCCAGCGCCTTGAGACCCTCGGGTAGGTAGCGCGCTTTATAAGTGTCACTGATTGATTGATTGATTGATTGAGGGTGTGTGAGGGGGTGTGAGGGTGGGTGAGGGGGGTGTGGGGGTGTGAGGGTGTGGGGGTGTGAGTGTGTGGGGGTGTGAGGGAGTGGGAGTGTGAGGGAGTTTGAGAGTGAGGGGATGTGAGGGTGAAGGTATGTGAGGGTGAGGGTGTGCGAGGTTGAGAGGGTGTGTGGGTGAGGGTATGTGAGGGTGAGGATGAGGGGGGTGAGGGGGTGAGAGGGTGAGTGAGGGTGAGGGGTGAGAGGGTGTGTGAGGGTGAGGGGGTGTGTGAGGGTGAGTGAGGGTGAGAGGGCGGGTGAGAGGGCGGGTGAGGGTGAGTTAGGGGCTGTGAGGGTGAGAGGACGAGTGAGGGTGAGTGAGGGGCTGTGAGGGTGAGAGGACGGGTGAGGGTGAGAGGGGGTGAGAGTGAGTGAGAGTGTGAGAGAGTGTGAGTGAGGGTGTGTGAGGGTGAGGGTAAGGGTGATGGGGTGTGAGGGTGAGGGGGTGTGGGGTTGAGGGAGTGTGAGGGTATGTGAGGGTGAGGGTATGTGAGGGTGAGGGTATGTGAGGGTGAGGGTATGTGAGGTTTAGAGGGTGTGAGGTTGAGGGGGTGTGAGGTTGAGGGGGTGTGAGGGTATGTGAGGGTGAGGGGGTGTGAGGTTGAGGGGGTGTGAGGGTGAGGGGGTGTGAGGGTGAGGGGGTGTGAGGGTGGGGTGTGTGAGGGTTGTGAGGGTGAGTGAGGGTGTGTGGGTGAGTGAGGGTGTGTGAAGGTGAGGGGGCTGAGGGGGTGTAAGAGGGTGTGTGAGGGTGCTGAAGGGACGTGAAATAGCGTGTCCCATCTGTAATGTACTGGTCGGTGAAATAACGTGTTTTGCGAGTGCTGAAGGGGACCTTATAAGTGTTGAGTCACAGATATTGGCAACGTTTTTAAGGTATGTTGTAGAGCAACGTATCTGCTGTGTTCAGTACTGTAAAGTTTGTGTGCAAGTTGTGCTTAGTATAGTGACGTGAGGGCAGTGGCATGGTGTGGAATGTCATGGTGAGTTGTGATATGATGTGTAATGTTTTTAAAATTAAATACATTTTTTTGTTGTGTGTTATTTTTCTATATTTACTGCTCAATCAAATATTAACCTATGGACGGGCTGGAACATTGTGTATGGTCTTTCCACCGAAAACAAAGTGAATGCTCTTTGTTGTACTTACTGTACTGCAAATGCTGGTAAATGAAAGCCAACGTGAATATCTATTTAGCAGTGAAACTTGTATGTGTTTGCGCATTACCTTGCAATCCGCACCTTCGTTTAGCTTGCAAATCCAGTAAGTGAGGAAGGGGACGGGAGTAAAGACAGCAGGGACAATGGGCGGGAGTGAAGAGATCACAGACAACGGGTGGGGGCGGGAGTAAATAGGGCACGGACAACGGGCGGGGGGAGGAAGTAAAGAGATCACGGACAACGGGTGGGGGGCGGGAGTAAAGACAGCAGGGACAATGGGAGGGAGGCAGGAGGGAAGAGATCACAGACAACGGGTGGGGGGCGGGAGTAAAGACAGCAGGGACGATGGGAGGGAGGCAGGAGTAAAGAGATCACGGACAACGGGTGGGGGCGAGAGTAAAGACAGCAGGGACAATGGGAGGGAGGCAGGAGTAAAGAGATCACGGACAACGGGTGGGGGCGGGAGTAAAGACAGCAGGGACAATGGGAGGGAGGCAGGAGTAAAGAGATCACGGACAACGGGTGGGGGGCGGGAGTAAAGACAGCAGGGACAATGGGAGGGAGGCAGGAGTAAAGAGATCACGGACAACGGGTGGGGGGCGAGAGTAGAGACAGCAGGGACAATGGGAGGGAGGCAGGAGTAAAGAGATCACAGACAACGGGTGGGGGGCGAGAGTAAAGACAGCAGGGACAATGGGAGGGAGGCAGGAGTAAAGAGATCACGGACAACGGGTGGGGGCGGGAGTAAAGACAGCAGGGACAATGGGCGGGAGTGAAGAGATCACGGACAGGTTTGTAAAGAGGGCACGGGCAACGGGCGGGAGTAAAGAGATCACAGACAACGGGTGGGGGCGGGAGTAAATAGGGCACGGACAACGGGCGGGGGGAGGAAGTAAAGAGATCACGGACAACGGGTGGGGGCGGGAGTAAAGACAGCAGGGACAATGGGAGGGAGGCAGGAGTAAAGAGATCACGGACAACGGGTGGGGGCGAGAGTAAAGACAGCAGGGACAATGGGAGGGAGGCAGGAGTAAAGAGATCACGGACAACGGGTGGGGGCGGGAGTAAAGACAGCAGGGACAATGGGTGGGGGCGGGAGTGAAGAGATCACGGACAGGTTTGTAAAGAGGGCACGGGCAACGGGCGGGAGTAAAGAGATCACAGACAACGGGTGGGGGGCGGGAGTAAATAGGGCACGGACAACGGGTGGGGGTCAAGACTGATTTGCATAATGCTGGGTCTGAACTGAGGTGGCATGGGGAGCACAAGAACTATGGCTGTTTATGTCTCATGTGGGACCAGCAGAGATGTCCTTGTGTGATACGCAATCAGCAGTGACGTACATTGTCTATACATGATAAGTGGGGATGATTGCCGGCAGATTATAAACCGCCATGAAGGTCACGCTGGGTTGATGCACACTGGGCGTGGACGTACATGATGTAGACATTGTAAGTTTGGTTATCCATGGTTTAGGAACGCTTACATTGATGTATATGTATTGTTTATAGTTAAGGAGCGTAGAGGTTTATGGTTTATTAATGGTCATACCCAGGTCCGGTAGCTCAGTGGACTAATGCGTCCCCTCCAGGAGTCTGTGTTTGGGCCAATGGCCAAAGGTCCACTCAACCTTTCATCCTTACAAGATTGATAAAATGAGTACCACTGAGTTGGATAACAAACGCACCTGTTATTTAGTGCCAAGATGTCCCAGGGGATGAATGCGTGATTGATAAATGTATGATATGCTATGGTATGTTATGGCATGTTATGTCATGTAATGTTATGCTATGTTATGTTCTCATGGAGGGAGGTGGTTTATATAGACTTTAAATTAATTTCAACACTTTATATACTTTATACAATGTCAGCCTGGACGCCTGTCACTTACCTTTGTTGGTCCCGCCCATTTCAGCTGGAGGCTCAGCTCACACTCTGTATTTACTGTCTGTGCTAACATGCCATTCACATGACCTTCACATGAGCAAGGGTCCTTCCTGTCCTCTCCCTCCATCAGCACTGGCAGTGACAGTACCAGGTGCCACTGTTGTATTTGCAGCCCCGTCCCAGGGTCATGCTGCAGACCACGTGACGTGCACGGGCAACGGGCGGGGGTAAAGAGATCACGGACAACGGGTGGGGGGCGGGAGTAAATAGGGCTCGGACAACGGGTGGGGTCGGTAGTAAAGACAGCAGGGACAATGGGAGGGAGGCGGGAGTAAAGAGATCACCGACAACGGGCGGGGGGAGGAAGTAAAGAGATCACGGACAACGGGTGGGGGGCGGGAGTAAAGACAGCAGGGACAACGGGTGGGGTCGGTAGTAAAGACAACAGGGACAATGGGAGGGAGGCGGGAGTAAAGAGATCACGGACAACGGGCGGGGGGAGGGAGTAAAGAGATCACGGACAACGGGCGGGGGGCGGGAGTAAAGACAGCAGGGACAATGGGAGGCAGGCGGGAGTGAAGAGATCACGGACAACGGGCGGGGGGCGGGAGTAAAGAGATCACGGACAACGGGTGGGGGCGGGAGTAAAGACAGCAGGGACAATGGGAGGGAGGCGGGAGTGAAGAGATCACGGACAACGGGTGGGGGGCGGGAGTAAAGACAGGGACAATGGGACGGAAGCGGGAGTGAAGAGATCATGGACAACGGGCGGGGGGCGGGAGTAAACAGATCACGGACAACGGCGGGAGTAAAGAGATCACGGACAACGGGCCGGAGTAAAGACAGCAGGGACAATGGGAGGGAGGCGGGAGTGAAGAGATCACGGACAACGGGCGGGAGTGAAGAGATCACGGACAACGGGCGGGGGGCGGGAGTAAAGACAGCAGGGACAATGGGAGGGAGGCAGGAGTGAAGAGATCACGGACAACGGGAGGGAGGCGGGAGTAAAGAGATCACGGACAACGGGCGGGAGTAAAGGCAGCAGGGACAATGGGAGGGAGGCGGGAGTGAAGAGATCACGGACAACGGGCGGGGGGCGGGAGTAAAGACAGCAGGGACAATGGGAGGGAGGCGGGAGTGAAGAGATCACGGACAACGGGAGGGAGGCGGGAGTGAAGAGATCACGGACAACGGGTGGGGGCGGGAGTGAAGAGATCACGGACAACGGGAGGGAGGCGGGAGTGAAGAGATCACGGACAACGGGCGGGGGGCGGGAGTAAAGACAGCAGGGACAACGGGAGGGAGGCGGGAGTGAAGAGATCACGGACAACGGGCGGGGGGAGGGAGTAAAGAGATCACGGACAAGGGGGGGAGGGAGTAAATAGGGCACGGACAACGTCGTATGGAAAACAAACGGAAGAGAAAGCACGCCTGTTCCTCTGGGAAAGGTGTTGTTGCAGCAGGCCTAGGCAAACACACCGCTCATCCACCAAGGCCTGGAAGACTTTGGGGCCGAGGTGACAAGGGAAGGGGTCAGAAAAAGCACAGAGCTGCTACTGCTCCAGCAACAGGAAGGAAACAACGGACATGCACTGGTAGCCGTGGGCTGTAACGGAGCCCCTAAAAACACAACTCTAACCACCCTAAGACCCCGGCCCATCATCGCTCAGTGCCTGCCTTCCCAGTGCGGCCCTGCTGAAGGGAGCGAGCGAAGGATAATGTCGTGAGCGTGCGAGCATGCCCCTCAGCTGTACGGGCGCACAATCAGTCACGCTGTGCGTGGTTCCGTGTACCGTGAGCGTGCACATTGGACGTCTAGGAAACTCGTCATCCGGGAAGCCAGCCAGGAAGATTTGCGGTGCGTGATCATGGAGAGCCCCGCCTGTTGCCAAGCCTGAGCCGCTGACACACACCTGAGGAGGAAAGACCGGCCTGGAGAGCAGCGGGGGAGTCCTGAGTCAGCCCGGTGAGTAGGGGGGACGTGTTTTTTGGTGCATCAGGCTAGCGAGACAGAGATGGGCACTTGGAGTGTACGGACGTGCGTGTGTGACTGTGTGTGTGTGTGCGCATGAGTGGGGGGGGTCACCTGTGTGTGTGAGCGTGTGTGTATACTGTATGTGTGTGTGTGTGTGTGTGCGTGTGTGCGCGCGCCCGCGAATGAGAGGCATGGCTGACTGACTGAGATGTGCACGGCTCGGGAGGCGAGGCATGCGCGTCCACGAGATGCAATCGGCGCTCGTGCCCCGGTCTGTGGTCCCTTCAGAGCTAGGTGGGCAGCAATAGGTCTTTCGCTAACGCGAGACCTAAAAAGAAGTGGGGGGACTAACCTAGTTTGACATCACGACGCATGACATCACACAAGGCATTACACATGGCATCACAGGGTAATTTGTTCACTTGTAATGTTCACATGTATCAGTTCTGTTCCTATTGTGAAGCGCTCTGACACATTCGGGTAAAGTCTGCGCTATATAAAACGCATAAATAAATAAAATTGACATCATAGAAAGTGGCATCACAGGAATTGACATCTCAGAAAGTGGCATCACTAGCCACGACTTTACAGGAAGTGGCATCACAAGAAGTGACATCAGATCCAAAGCCCTCACATATATGTTTAGCAGGTCTATCATGTGTATGTTTGAGCACATTGAGAGGATAATAGCACGGTGCGCTATGGAAGATGATACGTGACTTCTACACCTTGCTGTACCCCAGTTTTATGTAACACATCCTGTACATTAATTTACAAACTTATATAATGTATTGTACATGTAACATGTGCGTGTTGATGTAAAGCGCTCTAACACCCTGCATTGGGTAGGGCTATACAAGAAAACATTGTGTTACTCAAATTATTTCAACACCTCTTCAGGTGTAGAAAGCTCTATATAAATGCAATTTGCTGTGTGTAAATACTGGGAAACACCAACACATCTGACATTCTTACAGTGCATGCATATCTCCTAAATAGGGATGGAACAAAGTGAAAACAAAGTGAAAAGCTGCCTTTCTTAAGTATGTGTGAAGTGCTAACCTGTGTTCCCCCTCCGCTTCATTTGCATCTAGGTGTGAGGCTCCTGACTGCTCCCAGCCAAGAGACTCATAAAAGGAGGCCTGATGGCCCCTCAAATTAGGCCTTTGTTGAGTATTGAATAAGAAAGCCCTGTCCCAGCCTGCACTTTGTTGCTTGTTGAAGATGGAAAGCAGACAACGTGCAGGCGCTGCTGAAAGTGTCCCAGTGTTTGGAAATTACACAGGGACGAGTTCAGCACATTATTCAGTGGGGCCCAAATTCTTGGCAGGGTGCAAAAATAGTGGGTGGACCCAGTGTACCCCCCCCCCCCGACTCATGCCCTGGGTCAAATGCAAAGCTATAAAGCAAACACAAGATATGCCATGATGGCAGTATGCGTGCGCCCCTTTTTGTTATGATCATGCTTGTTTTTGTGTTTCATGTTTAATATTATTTGACAAATTGTGGCATCCAAAGTCGAGTAATAGTGCAGAGAGAAGAGAGGGGTCTCCAATGTAACATTAATTACCGACCCTGTACTAGTTAATGAAGCTAGTTATTGGCCATCATCATACATACTGGACCAAGCCACAGGTGAGGTCATGTAAGGATTTTTCTGCATCCAGATGTCATCAAATCGACAAGAATTGGATGGAAAATGCTTCTTCCAACCAACCCATCCAGGTTTATCTTTTTTCAGTCACATACCTGTAGCGTTCTCCCTAGCCCGGGTACTTACCAATGACTACGCCACACACGTAGCTTAGTATAACACGTCTTTTTTCTTCTGCATGTAACCACAAACTCAACATTCTAAACCTCTATTCACTTCACTACTCTCTACTGCTTACATCACTGTTCTATGGAGTCCATCAGGAGCCGCAAAGATTCCATCATTACAAACGCACACACTACATCGCCCCATCTGTTAAATACATTTAAAATTGATTTTAGAAATATGTACACTTAGAACTCTTCAACGAGTCTTGATTGTGCTTGGATCCCACGTCTCGACTGTTTCTTCAGATGCTGGGGACAGGTGGTATAAATGTCCAGGACTGGTGTTGGTGACGGAGAAATAGCAGAAGTCAGGGGTTTTTTACTTTTCCTTTGAGACCCAGTCTCAACAATGACATCAAGGCATGACGAGCGGAAAGCCATATGTCTGAAACGCGAAGAGTCTCATGTAATAGACATCCCAGAACGCTTGGCAGTGACCATGTGTCCTTTGCTGGTCACAACATGAAATGGTTCAGCATGGAAAGGAGCACCAGACTTTTATTTTATATGCTGATGAACAAGCACTCGATCTCCTCTAGTGAATGTGACATCTTTTGCATGTCGACGCTTGTCCGCATAGGCTGTAATATTCCTCTTAGGATGCCAGGGCTTACTTACAAGTCCCTGGCCCCTGGCTGCATTTTGCAGCACACATAGAAAGAGGAAAATGCCTCTTTCTAAACGCCTCTTATGATTGTTTCTGTGCAAGAAGGTGCCCCTTCCGGCACAAAAAAATCCTGCCAACAACGCAGATACCCTTGCACCATGGTGCAAGGGTGCCTGCTTGGTGCACAGCTGAAAAATGTGCACTAGCGCTGGCTGAAAGGACAGAAATGCACAATATCTTCTAAATACAATGCATTCTTGCCCTTTCAAATTGGCGTAGGGTAGTGCAGCAAGAAGCCTTGCTGCTCTACCCTATGCCAATTTCTTGTAAATAAGCCCCCAAGTCTTTTATGCGTATTCCTTCCTCTGTATTTGCTCTTCGGTTGGTCCATTGAGCTAACTTGGTTGTTATGGATCTCCCGAACATCAAGGTTGTAGGGCTTTCACCTGTGGTCAAGCAAGGGGTCAAGCGGTAAGCTCGGACAGTGTAATTTAAGGCAGCTTTAAGGTCGAGCTTCTCTAGCACAGCACGCCGGCCAGCTTTCTTTAGAGTACTCATGAAACATTCAACAAGGCCATTGGCCTGTGGCCGTAGAAGAGTGCTCTTCTGATTCTTCTTATTAAGATGACTGAGAAAGTCTCTGAATTCTCGACTGTTGAAAGGTAGCCATTGTCAGATTTTAAAGTCACAGGAACACCCTAGGTCATGTAGATGCGGTTTAATCTCTCAATGACACATTCTTGAGTGCCAGGTGAGAGACCTTCGATCAATTGAAAATTGAAATATTCATTAACAACCACCATCAGGTGATGTCTGTTGTCAAGAGCACTGAAGAAGTCCACTGCAATTTTTACCCATGCATGGATTAGCAACTCTGACATGTTTAAAAGTGTGTTGAGTAGATTTTGATGACATGCAGTTGCATAGATGACAGGCCTTTAATTCTCTTTCTATTCTCTCGTCACGATGTGGATACCAGACTGAGTCTCTGAGCGCTTGTTTTGTGGCAATAATTTCACGATGTCCTTTAAGGGCCACTTCAATTATCTGTTGCTATAAACTCTCTGGAATGACAATTCTTGAACATCTCAGGGTAAGGCCCTCTTGAGTAATGTGAGAAGGAGAATAGGATTCCCTTAAGGCACAGCTAAATGCAGGTTTAAAATAATGAACCTTATGACGTAACAAGTACATACACCAAAAACATATGGAAAGTTAAAAATTCATTTATTTTGAGTACATTAAAATTAACACATAATAGGGATAACTGCACTAAATCCCTAATCTAAAACAAGAATAAAAATAAAAATAAAAATAAAACAATACCAATAATTGCGACCTGCACAATTACAAGCAGACAGAACAGTTACAACATAACATTGTTGGATACAATTTTGTATATTCTTGCTCCGATCTACTAACACCAGTGTTACGTCGCTACCACTTCAGCATATCAATTATGGTGTTGGAGACTTGAATTATACAGTTTAGTTGCGTCGACGCGTTTTGGTGATGTCTCCTTATTATGACCACCTTTATCAAGAAATGTAATTTATCTGCGAAGGCCAGGGGGTGTATATAGTCGCCCCTGAGATGATATTGAAGATCACTTGTTAATATCAGTTTCCGTTTCTTGATTAGCGCGTGGGCTTCAATTATCGCCTCATTAAGACTGCTACTGCTAGTAGTATATTCTGTTATGGAAATGTACGACCTTTATTATCCCCACTTTACAACGTTAACCAAGATTAAATTGGTTATGTCATAGACCATTTGAATGTATCTGAAATTAGGCCATAATTATCATCTGAAGATATCTCTTGTTCCCAACTTCTTACAAATTATGTTGCAGGAGATTGCTGTTGGGAAGAGATTCACAATTGGGCTTCTCAGGAAATACCTAATGGGGCGGTATATGATTCCGCTGACCCTTAGGTTCCCTTTCTTGGCCGAAGATAACGAGAGACTACCTTATCCGTAGTTGAGAGATCTGCTCTCTATGGGGGTCCGTGTGTCCCCCATAGAGAGCAGATCTCTCAACTACGGATAAGGTAGTCTCTCGTTATCTTCGGCCAAGAAAGGAAACCTAAGGGTCAGCGGAATCATATACCGCCCCATTAGGTATTTCCTGAGAAGCCCAATTGTGAATCTCTTCCCAACAGCAATCTCCTGCAACATAATTTGTAAGAAGTTGGGAACAAGAGATATCTTCAGATGATAATTATGGCCTAATTTCAGATACATTCAAATGGTCTATGACATAACCAATTTAATCTTGGTTAACGTTGTAAAGTGGGGATAATAAAGGTTGTACATTTCCATAACAGAATATACTACTAGCAGTAGCAGTCTTAATGAGGCGATAATTGAAGCCCACGCGCTAATCAAGAAACGGAAACTGATATTCACAAGTGATCCTCAATATCATCTCAGGGGCGACTATATACACCCCCTGGCCTTCGCAGATAAATTACATGTCTTGATAAAGGTGGTCATAATAAGGAGACATCACCGAAACGCGTCGACGCAACTAAACTGTATAATTCAAGTCTCCAACACCATAATTGATATGCTGAAGTGGTAGCGACGTAACACTGGTGTTAGTAGATCGGAGCAAGAATATACAAAATTGTATCCAACAATGTTACGTTGTAACTGTTCTGTCTGCTTGTAATTGTGCAGGTCGCAATTGTTTGTATTGTTTTATTTTTATTTTTATTCTTGTTTTAGATTAGGGATTTAGTGCAGTTATCCCTATTATGTGGTAATTTTAATGTACTCAAAATAAATGAATTTTTAACTTTCCATATGTTTTTGGTGTATGTACTTGTTACGTCATAAGGTTCATTATTTTAAACCTGTATTTAGCTGTGACTTAAGGGAATCCTATTCTCCTACTCAGGTTTTACAACCCCACTTCCCTTGGCTTTGTTAAGGGGTACCTCTCTGTCTTTTACACCTCTTGAGTAATGGACAGTTCATCTTTGACATTCTTAAACTTTTGATATTCACTGTCACTGGTAAGAGGTCAAGGTTGTGAGTACCAAGAGTGATGTGTAATAATGTCTTTCAGTTTCAACATGTCACTATCTTGACTTGTGGCAGTGACAATTTGTTCAAACGAAATGGCAGATGGGGTGCTTGATTTCACTATGACATTTATGTAAGCTTCAGCCATCTCAGAATGGGTGCCAGGGCATTGCAGAGGCACCCGTGAGAAGTAGTCAGCAGGGTTCTGATCTTTCCCTGGATGATGCACAATGGTGTAGTTGTATTCTTGCAATGCGAGGATGCATTTTTGCGTCTGAATTTCCAAAGATAGTAAACAATGCTTGATGATTGGTCACAAGCGTGAAGGGCTTCCCATACAAGAATACGCGGAAATGTTCACAAGCCCACATCACTGCTAAGCTTTCTTTCTCAGATGTAAATATGCACGTTCAGTTTGGGACAAACTTCGGCTTGCATATACCACAATTAGTCTTTTAGCATTTGGATGTCCGCTGTGCAAAGATGAACCCTAAGCCAAGAGGGCTAGTGTCAACAACAACCTCAGCATGAAGCTTTGGATCAAAATATGACATTTCAGTCGTGTTCTCAATAGCTTGAGTGATTTTCTGGTAGCTTTGCTCGCATTCATGTGACCAAAGTAGAGAAACATTCTTTTTCATCAAATCTCTTAATGGTACACTGAGAGTGGCAACGTCTCATATCTACAGCAATAGCTGGCCATGTAAACGAATGAACATAACATGGAAACGTCTTGTGGAGGACTGGCCCTTGACAGCACTTGCCCTTTAGTTAGATCAGGTGTCATGCTCCCATCAGAAAAGATATGGGCAAAGAATTTTAACTTTGTCTTATAGAACTCACATTTCTTGGCATTCAAGGTTAAACCTGCATAAGCAAGCAACTGATACACTTGCATGAGAGCTTTGTCATGCTCCTGTGTAGCTCCAAAAACCAATATGTCATCAATGAAATTGAAAGCATTTGTGACAGGCTGTATAATATGTCGAATTACATCTTGGAATAGCTCAGCAGCTGTTGACACACCAAACCTTACTCTCTTGTATTGGAACAGACCAACATGTGTAGAAAAGTTTGTAACGTACCTGCAATTCTCCTCGAGTTCCACCTGATGATATCCTTTATTCAGATCCAGGTGGAAGAATGCCTTCACATCATTCAATTGTGTTATCATGTCGGCAATGTGCGGATCTGGATGTCGTTCTCTTTCAATTGTCTTATTTGCTTGACGCATATTCACGCAAATGAGTGCTGCTCCTTCACCTTAATTTTTGGGTACTATCACTATGAGAAACACTCAATGATATTGTGTTTGGGTAAAGATTCAAGTTCTTTTTCAACTGCTTCCCCGTAAGTGAAGGGCAATTTGTCTGTGTCTTTGAGCAATAGGACTGACGTCCTCATTAATGTGTATTTGGACTTTGATAGTCTTGAGTTTTCCCAACCCATAAAACCATGAAGGAAATTGACTAACTATTTCACAATGTGCATTCATTTTATACTTCCCGGATATCAGTTCCATATCAACAGCTGTTCTGAAGCTGAGTAAACAGGCTCTTGACGTTGTACTTTGAGGTACATGAATGGGAACTTGTACTTATCTTTTCTTATGCTTAATCACTGCTAGAAATGAGCCTTGATGTTTCAGTGGCGTCGATGCAGCCCACATATACACTTTAGTTTTCAATGACCTAAGTCAGGGCAATGGAGAAAATTCATTATATTTCTTGTCCGGCATAATATTTATTGACTCATCACTATCGATAATGAAAGGTATTGAACAACCATTGATCTTTAGTGTGATTTGTGGACAATGTTTGAATGGCTTTGGTGCTTTTTTGTGTCGATTTATCTTGGACCAGTGTTTTTCCTCAAAGGTGGCCAGTTTTACATGCTCATGCTTCTCTAAGGTAAACATCAACATAGCACAACCATTTTATTCACTTTTACTTGATATTGATATGAAAGAGCTGTTTGGCGAAGATCTAGATGTCAATGGGCTTCGTTTGGTGTTTATTTGCCTCAGATGATGTGGTCACTTGACCTTATTCTCGTGTGTCGAACGTCACTTCTGGAACGTTCAGGACGCGATTTTGTCTTTGTCATGACACACTTACTTTTTCCTTTGCCTTGCACACCTTCACAAAATGGTTCTCCTTCCCAGAGCCTTTGCAGATCTGCCCAATGGTGGGATGTTTACCTTCGTGTGGAAACGAAAGTTCACATCTGAAGCACAACTTCTTTTTCTATGGAGAATTCACTCGGGGGAACAGCCTTAACAACGCTGGCTGAGCCACACATGCTGTTTCCCTGCAAGCTGAACCACGCTTGCCTTAACCATTAAGGCAGTGTGCGGTCTAGATGCTGCAATGGACGGGCAGGAAGAGGACGGATCGGGAGAGGATGCAGTCAGGTAAGTGAGGCTGGGGTCGGGTTTTGTGGGGTAGGGAGTAGTTGTTTATTGGGCAGGGGGCTGGATTTTAGGGCTCCGGGTAGGAGGGGTCATTGTAGTTTTAAAGGGTAAGGGTCAGTTTTCAGGGCTCAGGGCTTGGGGAGCTGGGGTCCGGGTTCTTTTTAGGGCGTGGGTTAAATTTTTAAGGCTCAGGCAGCGGAAAAGGGACAGTTTTCAGGGCTGGGGTGTGATTTTTACCACACATGTCACTTTACCAATCCTGTCTTTACCATAAAATTATGTATGTCTGGTAATTCTTTATTGTTTGATTAATTAAAATCTTACAATACTTCCATTACAAAAACATTTTCAATTTATGTAATACAATACAATACAATAAAAAGAGAAAGCATTTCTTTTATCCTTAAAATTGAGATGATTGGACTTAAATAAAAATATAGTAATTTTTTTTTTTTAAATTATCTATTTATCTGTTTATGATTTCATAAAAGCTTTTTTCCTCATCTACTTTTCTAATTCGGTAGTTATAATTTTAAAATTTTTTACAAAGGCAACGTTCATAACTATATCATTTGGATCAAGACAAATTTTCAATGCCTGCCTGCATGTTCTTGTGGCCCGAAGATTAAAATGAGGTTTAAGTAATGCACATCTTTCCCTGCTAAGGCCAGGACAGATACATAGGAGATGGACAATATTTTCTTCTCCACCTTTGCAAAGTCTACACAATAAACTGGAGTTAAATCTTTTCCATGGCAGAGCGTGACTGAGGCCTGGCAAAATTCCAAATCTTGCATTCATGAAAAATTGTTTACTATTCTCAGACCACGGTATCTCCAAGTATTCTTGCACTTTCTTTTTTTCATATCCATTTATTACTGTCCACGCATGCTTCCTTTTTGCCAGCATGTTTTTATCATGTAATAGTGATAAAAAACTGGTTGTTCGATTCACTATTTTTTTAAACGATCCATTGTTTATTGTATTGTTCCATATAGGCATCAATGAAAACTCCTCTAGTGCATCATGAAGATATCTCCCAGCAAGTGATTTTTTATTATTATTTACTTCTTGCCAGAGTATTTGTGAAATTTGATTATCATGGTCATTCTTAAACCTATACCACATTTTAATAAACTGACCTTTTCTCGCTAACTCTTGATTGGTCAAACCAAATTCTAGTCTTATTTGTGCTGGTGAAGCATTCATAGGAAGGTGGAAGAGAGATCTATATACTTTAGAGAGTGCTTTATTAATTGGTGCCGCATCCTTACCCATCAATGCCTCACTTCCATATGTAATAGTTGGGAGCAATTTAGCACCTATGATTTTCAATAGTGGGCCATAATTTAAACTTCCAAGGGATTTTTGTGCTATCTTAAATGCTGCTGTTAGTGAGTTGGCTTTCCTTTGGATGTCCTGTTTCTGTAGGAGATAGTTTCCCTTCTGGTCAAACAGTACCCCCAGGTATTTGTACACCTCTATTTGTTCAAGTTGATTATTTCCCATGTACCATTTATTTTTTTGTCTCATATTTTTGTTCCTGGATACCACCATGATTTTTGTTTTGGTTTCGTTAATAACCATTCCATTTTCATTTGCATACAAGAGTGTACTGTTGATTAAACGCTGGAGACCTATTTTAGTGTGGCTTAATAGGATCGCATCGTCCGCATACATCAAGTTGGATATCAATTTTCCCCCCAACTTAGGGGGATGTGCATTAAGGTCGTTCAGGTTGACCGATAGGTCTCCTAAAAATAGATTAAAAAGGAGGGGGGCCAGAACACATCCCTGTTTCAGCCCTTCCAATGCAGGAATTTCCTTTGATAATGTCTGACCATCTCCCATCCTTACTCTCACCCAGGTTTTGTTGTGCAGCAACTGTATAAGTTTTAGTAGCGCGGCCGGGATGCCTTTTTCAAAAAGTTTCTTCCACAATAGATTTCTTTGCACACAGTCAAAAGCAGACTTAAAGTCTACAAAGCATAGATATAAGGGCAATTTTATTCTCAGTGATTTTTCAATTGTTAGCGATAATGCCATGATGTTTGTCATTGTTCCAAGCCCTTTAATGAATCCAGTTTGATTCATTGGTAAAATATTGTTTTCTGTTACCCATTCATTTAGTTTGTTTAAAAGCACACCAGCAAACAGTTTAGCATCTGTATCTTGTAAGGTAATGAGTCTGTAGTTCTCTGCAAGAGACCAATTACCTTTCTTATATATAGGAGAGATTAAAGATCCTCGCCACGAATCAGGGATTTTTCCCGTCTCTATCACTTCATTGAATACCTTTACTAGGTACGTCGACCAAAAATCAGGATTTTCTTTATATAGGGCAAATGGAATCCCGTTTGGTTCTGGCGCTCCATCTTTCTGCTTCTTAATCAATCTTATCAAATGCATTTTAGACATTACAAATTGTTCTTGCATCTCATCACTGGCTATAAAGCTGTTTTGCATACTCACAGCGATTTTTACTGCACCATTGTTGTTTAGATGTTTTTCTAGGAAGGTTACCCATTCTTGTTCGGTTATTGACGACGAGACTACCAATTTGCTTGGCCGTACTAATCTGTTTATGATTTTCCAGAATTCTCTCGCATTAGCCTGTTTACTTGCGTGTAATAGTTTGGACCATAATTCCTGTTTTTCTTGATATTTCTCATTCCATATAAGTTTCTTGAGGTGCTGGTTCAAAGTTTTTAAGTTACTCAGGGTCTCCTCACTAGTCATTTTGGAATTTTGTTGTCTTCTTAGCCTGTTCCGTGCTCTTTTTAACTTTGTAATTGTATAGGGGAGATTCATGTGTGAGTCATTTTCATCAGCATCCTTATTCAACCTCATATTGCTTGTGTTAGTCCGGGATTGGGGTTTCACTAATTTTCTGGTAAATTCCACCCATTGTTCAACGGCTGACTCATTCCTATTTTCAGTGAAGCAACTCTTTATAATATTTTCAACTTTTTCATTCATGCAGTCCTTATTGAAATTGGTCCAAATTAATTTTTTATAATTTATCGTTCCAGTAAGACCTGGCATAGTATGATATTGTTGATTCATATTGTTTGTAATATTGGTGGTTATTATCTGCTGGCAATGGTCACTGTCTTCAACTTTAACCAATCCATAAGAGATTATATTCTGAAATATATTCAATGAGACCATTGTATAATCAATTCTGGAGCTTATATTATGGGCTATATATGTATTTGCAGGCGGACTATCATCTTTAAATCGTCCATTAAGGACTCGCAAACCCAGCGCTTCCATATCCTTAACGAATGTTGTCCCTATATGATTTCTCCTCTTAATGCTCGAAATGCCAGGCTGCTCTTGCTGCGGTATTAACCATTGTTGGTCCTGGGATTGTGTTACATCATCCCTTATAAATGGTGTTAATAGGTTCAGATTAAAATCCCCAGTCAGCACATAGTCTACTAATGGATTATTTAACATTTGTTCCAACAGTATAGTATTAATGGTGGCACATATATCCATTCTGCTCGCTTTTGTTGGTTGGAAATATACATTGATCAAAATTATTGACCTATTATGTTGCTCAGTATTTTTGTATTTCATTTTTACTATAAGAATGTTTTTACTATTAGTTGCAATTTTTTCATGTTCTGCTTGCAAGCTGCAGGAGACAAAGGTTGCTAGCCCCCCACTTGCTCGACCATGTCTATGATTTTTTATTGCATTTTCATAGTAGCCTACATATCCATTCAGTGCAAACGGGTGGAGTTCCCAGGTTTCTTGTAAAAATAAGATTTGACATGTTGTGGGTATACATCTTATTTGCGAGTTAGAAAGTTTGGACCCTACTCCATTTATGTTCCACGAACACATTCTCAACTTAGCTGTTTTTGATTCAAAAATTGGTTTTTTAATCCTTCATTGTTCGTCCTTATTATGCAGGGCTTGCACAATCCATTTTTCATTTATTCCTGATGGAATATCTTTCATGGTAGGTGGGGATGCCGCTCCTGATGAACTAATGGATCTACCCCGAGCATTCCTAAGTATAGGTCCTTTTTGTTTGGTATTTTGCTCTGTTTGGACCAAGTTTGCCTCTTTGGTGAACGGGATTGGATACACTTTCGGGGCCTGCTTTGTAATAACTATTCCCCAAGCATTAAATGTTGAAATTTCTTTTAGTATTTGATCTGCTATTGTCATCGAATTAACCGTTACCAGTGTACTTTCTTTGGAACTGTTCTTATCAGCAATAAATTCAATGGAGTTAATGTCATCATTCTTGATATTGTTTAATGCTGGGATTGATTTGAATAATCTGAGAATATTCCCTCTATTCAGAGTATCGCATCTACCTCTGGATTCATATTCAGGGTTAAATATCAGTTGAATTTTCTCCACTACCACTTGATTTTCTTTACGTGATGAATCCTTTGTTTGGGTTGTTTTATATTTGATTGTTTTTTCTCCTTCTCGTTTTTCGATTACTAATTGATCCCAAAGAGGAGATTTAATTTTGTGCTCTACTATTGTTTCAGAGTTCCTTCTAGGTACATCATTCTTGATTCTCATCAAACATGGCTCTATGTTACCATTATATAGCCCGTCTTGTTGGTCGGAGGATTTACTCATTGTTTTTAGTGACTGAGAGTTTCCATTCGTATGATCCTGTTTAGAGTCATTCACCTGGGCTTCAATTTTCTCAATTCTGTTTTGTTTTATACAAGGGGGGTTCATTCTAGCCATCTCATATGATCTTATTTCATTTTGACTTTTTTTATCCGCATTATGTAATAGTTGTTTCTGTGGTGGCTCTTGTATGAATATTGAGAATACTTTCTTAGGTTCTTTGATGGACAACGGAGGACTTTTTCTTTCTTTACTATTTTCTTCTTCTTGTTTCAGTACTCTATTATTTGTTAGACCATCAGATTTTATTGTTTCTTCTTGTTCCTGGTGATTAGTCTCTATTTTATCCTCATTTTTTTGGTAGTTAGACTTTTGGTTTTTTCTTGACTTACGTAATTTTTTCCTTTGCCTTTTTGTCATAGTATAACCTTTTGAGTCTTGCCTCTTACAGTCATATTCTCCTATTTCTGCTGTATTTATATCTTCATCATGCATTCCATTCTTTTGGTTGATTACAGATAAAGGGTCACTTACATCATGTGTTTCTTCTTTGTCCTCTGACAACCTTACTACTGCTTTTTCTTCTTTGTTCTTTTTAGCAGTAATTTTAACCTCCTTCATATTAACTATATCCCCATCCTTTTTTTTCCTTATACCCAGTTCGTGCCCAATCTCTTTCTTTAGAACATTTTTTGTGTCCTCTATTATAGTGTGCAGGACCTCAGGTATTACTGCAAGTTTCTCCAATAGGGGCGAGCAGATACATTCCATGTCTATTTTTTGTTTATCATTTTGGACTCTGATTATCAGATTATTAAGCTGCGCGAGTTTATTATCTATCCCTGCAACTGATGATGCCATCATGTTGAGGAGATCAATCTGAATGTCCATCTTATTTGATTGGTGTTTTAGTGCCTCTAGAGTTAGCGTTGATGTTTGATAGAATAGATCCCATTTTAATCCGACCGCTGGCATTTTTGTTCCGATCGGGTTGTTTTCCAGTGGAGTTTCATTTATAGGATCTAATAAAGAAGAAGAATCTGTTTTATGAATGATATTTGCCTTTGAGAGCAACTCCTCTCTTGTGGAGTTATTTTGCTCTATTTTCAACATTTCCTGATTTCCATAATCTTTATTATGTTTGAGTAGTTTGTTGTGTTCGGTGTGACTATCATCCTTATAAGACTGAGGTTTCTTCCTAATTTCTACATTTACTTCCAATGGTATTACTGTCTGTTTTAACTCCATCATGCTGTTGGCACTTAGTAGATTTTCTTTTTCCAGTGTTCCTGGAGCGTTTGAGTCAGCTAGGTCGACATTATTTGAATCCTCAGTGATGGTTACATTTAGGATATCATGATCATTATTTGGAACTCATAGTCATTCCTTTGTAGGTCACAATCTCTTTTTATGGGGGTGCTTTCAATAATTTGCCTCATGTGCTTTTCGGCTGTCATCGGATTTATAGGCGTTTGTAGATTATCTTTTTCCATATCCTTATGCATGAGTATGAGAGCACCAGCTGGGTCTTTCAAGAACTCAAACTTGTCCGGTATTTTTCCTGATTTTGCAAACATTCTGGCTATCGGAGAAATTAAGGTTTGATTTGATCTTGAAATATTGGCTTTCACATTTGGCTGCTGGAGTTTTTTTAAACGTCTGGCAGTAGTCCCTGTTGTTCTTACTTTGCCTGAACGCATTCTGGTTTTGCGTTTTGTACTATTTGATCCTTAGTGCCAACTACGGGTCCTCAAGCTCAGGGGAAAGACAGATTCCTGCGTGTCTCCACACTCACGCCAAAAGTACAAGAGTACAAGAGTACAACAAATATTCTAGCCCTCAAACCCACAATTCCTTGTTCGTTTGTTGATGTCCACTCTCTGGGTGGCCTTTTCCCCTTGCCTTGTTGTTGTTGCACTTCCTTGCCTTCCTTGCCTTTCCTCCCACTCCCTATGAACGCACCCTCCCAAGCCCGTCTGCCCAATCAGTAAGGGTCAGCTGCTGTCAGGAAGGGAACAGAATCAAGGGCAGGGAGGTTGGCTGGCGCTGCAGCAGTTTAGCAATAAAACAACAACAAGCAGCAGAGCAGGAGCCCTACCCAGAGACAGTTGTCCTCGCACCTCCTTATGCGCTTTTAAACTTATGGGTCACGTTCACTCTCACGACCTCTGGCGCCCCTTAGATAGATATCCGCTGTTTATAGCAATAAAGCGCCTCTGTTTGCTGTGTAGTGCTTTATAGTGCTTTGTGTACTTATATGAGCTCTATGTGAGCTGTAGTTAATAATCCACAGGGGGGGTCTGCTAGTGCTCAATGCCTATTACCCCACATTGCTCACCGCACACCGCTTGGAGTCATCAGTGGTCCGTGGTGATCATTCGTGGCCTGCAGCGGTCTGCCGCGCCTCTCCCTCGCCCTCCCTCAATCGTGGGCGGGAGGCTGTATGCACAAAGTGGTACAAAAAAGCAGAGAGCAGAAAACACGGTCCAAGTCTGCCAGTCCACAAGCAGACCACAAACACAAAGCAGTCCCCACTTCGCTGGAAAAAATTCGGTGCACTCTCCCCTTTTGTGCTCACCGTTAATTCTGCTCAAAACGGCTCTGCCGCTGCACCTCTTCCTCTGCCTCCGGCCTCCGCATAGAGTCACTAATGACGAGAGGGGGGCGAGGGGGGGGCGGCGGGCGGGTGCCTCAGGGGTGCTTCAATTGAGCGCGGCGTCTCCGGGTTCTACTGTGATGTGGCGCGTACCAAAAGCGGCTCCCTCGGCACGCCTTAGCCTTAGCCTGCAGCTTACACAACTTTCACAACTTGCTCTGACAGTCAAAGTTGGGATCAGAGCCGGTGCCAGTGCCGGGAACCCTCCGGAGCTAGGAACCTGAAGCCTGAAGCCTGGGTTTCGTTGTCTATTTGCGGCACACACGACACACAGAACACATGGAGCACACTGTGGCTGCGTCTTCACCGACCGAGATGGCGTTCTGGCGTTCTGGCGTTTGCAGGAAAACAGCGCTCTAGCACCCATAAAATTATGTGGTAAAGACATGCATGTTAAAGGCATGCGTGTTAAAGACGCGGTCGTGTTTGAGATGAATGGTTCAGGCATGCGTTGTTGCAGCATTCGTTGTACCATCAATCAATCATGACATTTGTAGAGCGCACTACTCACCCGTAGGGTCTCAAGGCGCTGGGTGGGGGGGGGGTGCCGTTACTGCTCGAACAGCCAGGTCTTGAGCTTCTTCCTGAAGGAGAGGTGGTCTTGGGTCAGGCGTAGGTCGGTCGGGAGTGAGTTCCAGGTCTTGGCGGCCAGGTAGGAGAAGGATCTTCCTCCTGTTGTCGTTCTTCGGATGCGGGGGACGGCGGCGAGGGCGTGGCTGGTTGATCTGAGGAGGCGCTTAGGAGTGTAGAAGTTGATCCGGTTGTTGAGGTAGCTCGGGCCTTGGTCGTGTAGGGCTTTGTGTGCGTGGGTGAGGAGACGGAAGGTGATTCTCTTGTTGACCGGGAGCCAATGCAGATCTCTCAGGTGTCCGGAGATGTGGCTGCGTCGGGGGATGTCGAGGATGAGCCTGGCCGAGGCGTTCTGAATCCGCTGAAGTCTCTTCTGGAGCTTGGCAGTGGTTCCGGCGTAGAGGGCGTTGCCGTAGTCCAGTCGGCTGGTGACGAGGGCCTGGGTGACCGTCTTCCTTGTGTCGGTGGGGATCCACCGGAAGATCTTGCGTAGCATGCGCAGGATGTTGAAGCAAGACGAGGAGACGGCGTTTACTTGTCTGGTCATGGAGAGGGAGGAGTCCATGATGAAGCCCAGGTTACGTGCGTGGTCCGTTGGTTTGGGTGCGGTGCCCAGGGCGGAGGGCCACCAGGAGTCGTCCCAGGCGGAGGGCGAGGCGCCCAGGATGAGGACCTCCGTCTTGTCCGAGTTCAGTTTCAGGCGGCTGGTCGTCATCCATTCGGCTACCTCTCTCATCCCTTCGTGCAGGTTGGCTCTGGCGGTGGCGGGGTTGTTGGTCAGGGAGAGGATCAGCTGGGTGTCGTCGGCGTAGGAGATTATGTTGAGGTTGTGATGGCGTATGATGGCCGCAAGGGGGCTCATGTAGACGTTGAAGAGGGTGGGGCTCAGTGAGGATCCTTGAGGGACGCCGCAGATGACTTCGGTGGCCTCTGACTTGTACGGTGGTAGGCGGACTCTCTGTGTTCTTCCGTCGAGGAAGGAGATGATCCATTCTAGTGCCTTGTCCTGGATTCCGATGTTGCCAAGGCGCTGTGCTAGTGTGCGGTGGCAGACCGTGTCGAATGCCGCGGAGAGGTCTAGGAGGATGAGGGCCGCTGTTTCTCCGTTGTCCATCAGAGTTCGTATGTCATCGGTGGCAGCGATGAGGGCGGTCTCGGTGCTGTGGTTCGCCCGGAAGCCCGACTGTGAGGGGTCGAGGGATCCGTTCGTCTCGAGGAAGGTTGCCAGCTGTTTGTTGACGGTCTTCTCGATGACTTTGGCCGGGAACGGGAGGAGCGAGATGGGGCGGTAGTTCTTGAGGTCGGTGGGGTCTGCTGTGGGTTTCTTGAGAAGAGCGCTGAGTTCGGCGTGCTTCCAGCTCTCAGGGAAGGTGGCGGTGTCGAAGGAAGTGTTGATGATGTCCCGCAGGTGGGGTGCGATGACAGCGTCGGCCTTGTTGAAGACGTGGTGAGGGCAGGGGTCAGTTGGAGATCCGGAGTGGATGGAGTTCATTGTGCGGATGGTGTCTTCTGTGTTGATTGGAGTCCAGGTGCGGAGGGTGGTGGTGGGTGGCGTTGTTGCGGTTGTGGCTTGCGTTGGTTGGTTGCTGAAGCTGTTGTGTATGTCCGCGATCTTGTTGTGGAAGTAGGAGGCGAGGGAGTTGCAGAGGTCTTGCGACGGGGTGATGTCATTGCTTCCGGCGCTGGGGTTGGAGAGCTCTTTTACGATGGTGAAGAGTTCCTTGCAGTTGTGTGCGTTGTTGTCCAGAGGATCCTTGTATGTATTTTTCTTGGTAGCGCGGATCAGTTGGTGGTGTTTCCGGGTGGCGAGCTTGAGGGTGGTCATGTTGTCCGTGGTAGGCTCCCTTCTCCAGGCTTTCTCGAGGGCTCGGCAGTTCTTCTTGGAGCTCTTTAGTTCGTCGGTGAACCATGGTGTTTTTCTGCTGCAGGGTCTGCTGGGTGGTGTTCTCAGAGGGGCGAGTTCGTCCGTGCAGTTGCTGATCCACTTCGTGAGGTTGTCGGCGGCCAGGCTGGGGCTCGCTGAGCTGGCGGGAGGGTGCTGGCTCAGGGAAGCGGCGAGCTGGTCGGCTGTGATCTTGCTCCAGCTTCTGCGGGCAACCTGTTGTTGGTGGTGGTGGCTCGCCGATCTGTTGAAGGTGAAGTGGACGCAGCTGTGGTCCGTCCAGTGGAGTCCTGTTGCGTGGCTGAAGGTGACGTCGTTGCTGGATGAGAAGACGGCGTCGAGCGTGTGTCCGGCGAGGTGGGTGGGGGTGGACACCAGTTGCTTGAGTCCGAGGTTGGCGAGGTTGTCGATCAGGCTGGTGGTGTTGCGGTCGTTGTTGTTCTCCAGGTGGAAGTTGAGGTCCCCCAGGAGGATGTAGTCGGCGGAGGGGAGGGCATGCGGGCTGACGAAGTCGGCGATGTCCTCGCTGAATCGTGTGCGTGGCCCTGGGGGTCGGTAGATCAGGGTGCCTCTGAGGGTGGTCTTCGGGTTGGTGTGGATCTGGAAGTGCAGGTGTTCGGCGGTGGTTAGGGTGTCGTCGGTGTTGGTCGTGATGCGGATGGTGTCTCTGTGGATGATCGCGATGCCTCCTCCCGTCTGGTTGGCGGTGCGGTCCCTCCGGATGATCTTGTAGCCCTCCGGGATGGCGATGGCGATGTCTGGGGCTGAGGAGGCGTTCATCCAGGTCTCGGTGAGGAAGGCAACGTCCGGGGCGGTGGTGTCGAGGAGGTTCCAGAGTTCTACAGCGTGTCTGTGGACGGAGCGGGTGTTGAGCAGGATGCACTTGAGGTGGTTGCTGCTGGTGTTCGGTTTGGCGGGTGCAGGGAAGGTCCGGATGCAGGTGAACTTGCAGGCGCGGCAGCTGAAGGGTCCGTGGGTGTGCTTCGGGGCGGCGCGGTGACATCCTGGGATGCGGCCGGTGTTGAGTGCGATGAGGTCGGCGGCGGTGTAGGTTCGTTGGGTTGGCTTCCGTCGGTGGGGGCCAGGGGTCCTGGCGCTGGTCGCGATCCGGTCGCGGACGGGCGCAGACGGGCTTACCTTTGGCACGCCTTCGGCGCACAATCGGCGCGCCCGCTGCGCGTTCGCACGGTCGCCATATAAGGCGAAGTGCGCGGGTGGGCGGAGCAGCTGGGAGGCGGGAGCGGGGAGGGAACAGAAGGGAAAAGGGGCGGGGTCGGCGGTAGTGGCGGGAAGCGGGGGCGGCGAGGGAGGCGGGAAACAGAGCGCTAACACGGGTAGAAGATTAGAGAATATGGACAAGCACACAGGAATGTCAAAACAAGCTAAACACGGGAAAAAAGCCTAAGAGATGAATACAAGCACAAGTGATCGACAAAACAAGCTAAACACGGGAGAGGGATTCGAAAATAAAAACAGGCACAAGCGATTGGCAAAGGAAGGCAAACTGACGGCAGCAGGGTCAGTCGGCAGCGAGGTAGCTAGGCACAGCGAGGGGGCACACGCAGCAGCTGGTGGCCGTGCGGCGCGGGGGTGTCCCACAACCTTCACTCTGTGTCCCTCAGCCTTGTGCTTTGGCCTTTTTCTCACATTTATGACTGACTCACTCTGGGCACCTCTGGCCTCCATGTCAGCAGCTTGTGGATCAACACGCTCTTCAGCTCTGGCAGCCTTGAGAACTTGCACCAGAGTAAGAGTTTCTCTCAGCATTTATCGTCTAAACAAATTTGACAAGCATCCGCTAATCACTCTGAGGTGTATAGCTTCCTTATCATTAAATTAATTGAACTTACAGTGTTTGATGAGCGTATCCAGTCTCTCAATAAATGTGCCCATGTTCTCACCGGCTTTCTGTTGTTCTTGACTGAAGGTGTACCTTTCGTAATCTACATTTGGCATTGGATTGAACTTGAGATTCAAGGCTCCTATAATTTGACTAGATGTAATTTTATCAGCTCACTGCATTTCATTAATGACTTCTTTTACAACTTCACCTGCGAGATATTTTTAAAGGTAGTTGATGATCATCTTGTTATCTGGTTCTTCAATGGCATCAATGAAATCATCAAATGTCTCTATCCGGGCAGTCCATCTGTCACCAATATTCAGCTTTTTGGTGGTATGGTGCTATCGAATGGCAGTGGTGGTTTCAAGAAGGCGTTAGCATTGTAACCATTTACAAGATTGGCTGACACTGAGGACACCACCTGCTGTCTGCTGGGACCTGCTTCATCCATACCATCTCTAAGGCCCTGTACTGTGGTAGCCTCTGGGTCATCTTGAACAGTCAGTGGAACTTTCACCTCTCTCTTGGTCTCCTTGGGAGGTCTATGCTTTTTGGATGCCTTGGGAGTTGTTCTGCGCCGCCACCGGGCATCTTTGGTGTTGGGCCACTTCGGGTATGGACAGCTCCGCAAGAACAACACTGGGTGCATTTTCCCGGGTTACTTCTCCCAGCACATTGGCACAATGGCTATTCAGTCTTGGTAAGTAAATTACCATTTCTTGTCTCACTTTGTCGTTAGGCGTCTCTTTGAGCGAACTGGCACCTGGTGATCTCTGCCTCGCAGCGCTGCTGTTTGCAGTGTTATTGTTCACTTTGCTGCTCTTTCTAAACCTGGTTACATCTGCCTATAGCGTTGTCACTCTGTATAAATGTAGGGCTTCAACTTTCATAGTAGCGCATTACTTCTGTGTGCGACTTCCCAGCAGGTTCTTATCCCCGATGTGTAGACTTCTCAGTGAAGCTTTCATTTCCTTCAAATGTTTTACACAGAACTGGGGCTGCACTTTGACTCCATAGTTGCCTAACGTAGATTCCGCAATTCAACGGAGGCATACGTGGCACGCACAAGCAATGTACTGGACCATGGGAAATTCTCTGGAAGAGCACTGTCAATCTTTGGGTTACTTATCCCCTATCTCGTCGTCAGTTGTAGCGTCCTACTCAGCCCGGGTACCCGCCAATGACTATGCCACACACAAGCTTAGTATAACACATGTTTATTCTTCTGCGTCTAACCGCAAACTCAACATCCTAAACCTGCATTCACTTCACTATGCTCTTATGCTTACATCACAGTTCTACAGAGTCCATCAAGACCCACAAAGGTTTCATCCTTACAAACTCACACAACACTACAATACTGAACTGATTTTTGATGATGTAATACAACTCTAGGGGAGTTATAAAAGATCTAAAAAATCATGCTGCCTTTCATAAATAGGGACATCAATCTATCCATCATTGCACTTGGTTTCCCATGAGAACAGGAGTCAGGTTTGACCTCCTTGCCTCCTGTGCATTCTGTTAAACCCTACCTTAACAAACATATTTTCTATATGTGTAGTTAACAAAGCCATAGCTGTTGTATCAGAATTCTCAATGGATAGTGATGAAAGTGATGTATTCTCTAGCTCTAGTCAAGATAAGTACTATTGTTTTATCTGTACTTCAATGTGTTGAGATCTGTTCATATTATCAGCTTGGAACTAATGGCAGTTGTTTTATAGTTAGTGCTGACCTCTCATTCTGTCTCCAATTTTTGCAACAGTAATGCATCAAACTGGGGTCAGCGCTTTGTCCCTATCTGCCACGGTGGTCCTGCATTTCGTTCCTGGCATGTGGTTTCTGCGTTTCAGCTCGCATCCTTAGAAATAGCTCCACGTGCAAAACAGAGTTCAACAAATGTCACAGAGCGGACACCTGACAGAGAATATTTGGCTGCGGATTGGATCAGAACCCCAAGTTTTCCCAGTTCTTGACTGCCAAAGATATGGGCAACCTCTTCCAGTAGCCACATTGCTGCCAACACAGGAAGTGCCTAAGCAGAAAGTGCCTCCCGGAACTGGCCCTAGTAATGAGGAAAAGGCCAGAGGGCAAAAAAACTTCTAAGATGACTTCTGGATATTAAAGAGACGACAAGTTAGGAGACAGGGTTGAGGTGGGGGAAAGAAAACCAACTGAAGATGACTGGAGAAAACTGCAGACAAACAAAAGTCGATTCCCGGAGGAGACTAAGGAAGGTCTGGAGTGCTGGAACACATCACAGGACACCTGAAAGTGTCATGATGCAAAAGTGAACAGAAAACCCTCCTTAAATAGGTCCAGGACAGACCCTCCTTAAATAGGTCCAGGACAGAAAATACCTAACAGGAAATCAGACCACCATGTTGGATAGGAATGGTCCCATAGAGAGCAATAGAGGAATCACCATTTTGGATAGGACAGTTTAACCAATGCCAGAGATCCTCACAGGCGATTCTGGCAAGAAGAAACAGTTGCAGCATGAAGACACTGAAACTGTCTCCCAAATTGCCCACAGGAAAAAAATACCGTAACCCAAGGGTACACTGGCAGGCTGGCCACCTTAAGGTAAGGAGATTGAGGACCTGCTGCAGCCCGCTGGTGCCTCCGTAGTCTTTCTCGATCCCCTGGAGAATGTGTCCCTCCCGCCGCCAGGTGCCGGCTTCGGGCAGGACGTCACAATGAGAGGCAGAACAAACTTCATTGACAATGCTCTCACTCATTCCGGGGCGGATGACCACTTTCTGAAGAACATGGCATTGGCCTTATGTAGTGCCAAGGAAGATGAGGGGAGCTCCACTGATGCCACCTTCATTTGTTTCTAAGTAGGCCTCCTTCTCTTCTCAGCTTGGCTCTAGTTAACCATAACCTTTCTCAACATTTCCATTCCCCTTGTAAACATTTCGATTAATTCTTATTGCAGAGTGCTTGTTTTCTTTAAGCCTTCCTGCCTTGCCTCGCTCCAATGTTTTTGCACAGTCAGTTTATTTATTTCCAAAAACCATTGGAAATACTTCCTTATAATACTGTTTTACAGTTTTACCCCTAGATATGCTTTTGAGAACTACCCAACATTTAGTTCTCAGGAATTCTATTCATCGTGCCATGACCTCTACTGTGAAGAGTATTTAACAAATATTGACAATTCTGGTGAAAACGTTTAATCTAGTCCCACATGTAGGTGAAAACAGGAAATGACGGCGTTACAGGTGCTCAACAATTGAATTAAACAATTAAAAACACTTTTGTTGATTTGAAACATACAACCTGTGCGTCACTAGACCTTTTAACAATCAAACTAAGGAAATTCCTATTACTACTAGTAAAGTTTTAAAAGCAACTCTGGTTTCAGAATCTATGATGGGGAAATATCAGCCACCTTTGGCTAAGGACTCTGGGCCAGATGTATCAAGAATTGCTTTTGTGATTCTTAAATAGCTAATTTTACCGATTTGCTATTTTAGAATCGCAAAATGCAATGTAAGTAGGATTTGCAAAAATATTTGCAAATACTTAACATTCCCTATTAGTGAATCGCAAATGACCAAATTGGTAATCCCAAATTGCAAATGCAATTGCGATGGTTCTATGGGTCCAAAAGGCCCCCCTGATGCACCCCCAGAAAAGGTAAGTGTGCACATATGGCGCACACGCATGCATGGCACTTTGAAAAATCTACTTTTGTGCATTTTTAAAAGGAATCACAAATTACCATCAGCTTCAAGTTGGTGGTAATTTGCGATTCCTTAATGCAAAATCGCACTTAGCGATTACTACATGAATTGCATTTAGGGAATCGCAAATTGCGATTCCCTTACTGCATTCGCAGTTTAGGTAATCACAAAAAATTGTGATTACCCATATTGCGAATGCCAAGAGTTTAATACATTGCAAAAGGCATTTTTGTGTTTGCAAACGGATCGGCCCCTTTGTGGACGCAAAAAGCCTTGATACATCTGGCCCTCTGTTTCTTCTGGTCCTCCTAGCTGAGAAGCGCCTAATTCGACTAATTCGATTCAATCTTTGAGTAATGAGGTAAATCTAAAAAAGACAAGATACAATACAGAGAAGCAGTGATGCTTACAATACTGGTAATGAGGATGATCGTACTGGTGATCCAGATAACATTTTCTGAATTGGACCTCCACAAACATGGTGTAAATTGTCTTTGTCTGCTCAAATTAAGAAAGTTTTACTCCATAGCTCTAAGCCTTTAGTTATGTGTGCTGCTCGTGTCTAAAGTTTCATGCAACTTCAGGTCATCACCATAATTCCACTGAGTGAGGGCTCTCTGACCACTTGGCTCATTATATTTACAGTAATTTGAGGTTGGTCCTACACAGACATGCACCAGACTGTGTTCAGAATATCCATCCATACCAAATAACATTACTGCTACTCCTGCCATTGATCCAAACATCTTACACTACTTTTCTAAATTTGTTAGAGATCTGAAGGAAAGAGTGGGTGTTCATATACGTTATTAGATATTTTTGTATAACTTATTTTCTAACTTGCAAGAATCCTGCCCATTGCTGAAGAGGCAAGGCACTGACACTGACCCCACTGCTTTATCAAATGGGACCCAGAGGTTAGTTTGCCCACTTGGTAAATGAAAAGTAGCTACAGCCTGCGTAAGAAAGAAAGGTCGCTTACTAAAGACTGATTACAAATTGGGGAATATTGTAGCAAAGGTGTCAGGTCCCACTAACAATGGGATGTTGTTTGGTGACAACTTTATTAAGGTACAAAGCAAATATGCAGTACAATTTGCTTTACTTGATGAGGCCCAATTCTCTATCTGAAGAATTTGCTAGACTCCGTATTTAGGCAGGGCTGTCAGACAATGGAACCACTTTACTGGCCCTTAATACTCAAAATTCAGCACCCAGTTCACAGGTTCCCACTATCAAAACCCCCCAAGGAGGTAGAATATACAGATAATGAGGTTCCTGTACACAAAGAGGAAGTGAATTGTGAGGTGAGCACTTCTCCTACTCCTTCATCATGGGAGCCTATTGGCACAATTTCTGCCAAGTTGTAAACACAGTACAGCAGTTCCTTGGGTTCTAATCTTAGTTCATGGCTATTTTATAGAGTGTTTTGTGGATTGCCGAAGCACTCACATATGAGTAATCAATGTCCAGTTACAATTTTAACAAATTTACAAACACCAAGTATGACAGAAGTGACAAGATGTCCAAAAGATGAGTGAATCTTGGAGTCTTTAATGAAGATTACAGCCAGCCGACACGTGTTTCATCGCCTTCGCGATTCATCAGGGCTAGAAGGCCGTATCGATTTCAGAAGGTCGCTCAGCTGGTGATAATTCCGACCCAGCCGGGCCCGTGACTAATGCTACTGGCGGTGATTCATCCAGCAGTGATCAATACTTCTGTATATTTATATACACACTACTGTGTTCGGAGGTGACCCGATATACTTGTTCCGGTTAGGGGATTGTCGATATCAAAAAGATATTACTATTTCCTTTTTATTTCACGGATACCTGTTGCGGTTCCAAGATTGTAGTGGGTTTCTTGCCGTGTTCAAACAGGAACTGAGCGCGAAGGAGGTGAACCCGCCACACTCGCAGAGGACGCCGAACACGGCAAGAAACCCACTACAATCTTGGAACCGCAACAGGTATCCGTGAAATAAAAAGGAAATAGTAATATCTTTTTGAAACAGTAATGCAGACTCCAAGATTCACTCATCTTTTGGACATCTTGTCACTTCTGTCATACTTGGTGTTTGTAAATTTGTTAAAATTGTAACTGGACATTGATTACTCATATGTGAGTGCTTCGGCAATCCACAAATCAATTAGCAGTAGTTTGCTCTACTCCAGAGAGTGGTTTAGGTTTGTCCACTCGCCGTGAAGCACCATAGACCTTTAAGGAGCAGAAACAAATGCGTATAAACTGGCAGTGCACCCAACTTCAACTGTTTAAAAACCTTCCTGTTGTTCCAATTTTATAGAGTGTTATCCAAGTCCTTTTCAAGGTTTCTAAAACACTCCGCATTTTCCTCTAGAGAACAAGGTTCTAGTGTCTCAGGAGCTTCACTCCCTAGTTAACTTATTTCGACCCATCTGGTTTTTTAGCAAAATTTCCTAGTTCAGAAAAAGAATTAGAAATTATGTTCAATAACCAACCTCAGGTTTTGCAATCATTCGTAGTTTACTATGATTGGCACAGTATTTGTGATGGGTGTTACTTTTATCAGTCAAGTGTTTTTGATGGATTTTTTTCTGTGGTCATACAATGACTTCTGTGTACATATCCTAAGCACCAAGAGGTTCCTCTTGGCAAACAAAGTATCTGAAGAGTACATACATCGCTTCTCTTCTGTTTCTGGTGATTATGTGAAATTTGAAAGTACTGAATGTCTTACTCAGCTCCCTTTTAGTGCCATCTTTAAGACAGAATGTTATATTGCTAAAATAGTTGGCAAAATCTTTTTTAAATGCACCCTTTCACCATTTCTCTGTTGTACATGATCCTTTCTGATTCCACTTAACGGGTACTCAAAAACCCAGTGCTATTCTCAAACCTAAGCATTTGGCTACAATGATCATACTGATTTGTCTTTTTAGTATGGATATGCAAAGTTTTTATTACATGAGTGTGCACTTGCCTAGTTCCTAATTGGTAAACTGCCCACAGGTCATGAAATTTCCTATGTTTGAAACTCATACATCAATTACACTTCACTTGCTCCTACTATCCCTCCTGGGGTAAAGGAAATCAACCACGACTCTCCAGCCATCTCTGTCCTGGGCTTTTCTTTCAATCTGACTCCAGGTGTAACCCATCTCCTTGCAGTCAACCTCGAAGCCTCAATGCCCTTGGCCTTCTCTTTTCCTTTTCCCTTGAGGGTTCCAGGCCAGGGCTTGCCTCATGGTGTCTGATGGGGACTTTAAGGGGGTGTGACCCATCCAGCCCCAGCGTTAATTTCATGATTTCTTCACAAGCAGGTAGTTGGATAGTCTGCTGCCATAGGTCGTCGTTGTTGATGGTGTTTGCTATTGACGATTTTCCTCAGACAGGTGTTAATGAAGGTCTGGAAGTTCCTGCTCCATACAGAAGGATCAGTTTTACGTTGGTGTTAAAAAGCCTGATCTTGGTTTGCAGTGTTGGGTCCTTGGAGCTCTAGATATTCTTTGACTAATTGTATGAAGCACACACCATTTAAATTGATTACACTTTTGTTAAAAAACAGTCAAAATTGTGTATGAGCAAAAGGGATTTATTTTCTTGTCTTCAATGTTGTATTTTCTTTTCTTCAGGTGATCTTGCTTTTAGCCAACGTGTGTTTTGTCGAATCTGGGAGATATCCCTACGACTTCATCAGGGATAAAAGTGATAGAGATACCACTGTTGTCCTATGATATTTTGACACAATTGACATATAAAACATCACAGTACATGCTCCTTACAATTCAAAAGTACTTGGAGCACCATCACACTCAGTGTGTATCCTGGTTACTTTTAACCGAGGAAACCCATGCCAAAATGCTTAACGAAGTTCTTATGATTGTGTCATCTTGTGACACACGGTGCGAAACACTACAAAGTGAAAGAATAATCATTACTCTCAACCTCAAGCACATGAAAGCAAACTGTAAGGCATGTGTCAAGCGTAAGTGGCATACTTGGATTAAGCTTGCATCTTTCTGTGAAGTCCAACTGTGACTGTGAAGGAGTCTTCTAACTCTACTCTAGATAGAGAGATTATCTTGTCACTTTTATAAAAAAATATTGTACCTGGTCTCTTGAAAGGATACCGTGGTCAAACCTATACTCAACAAATACACTTCATCATATGGAGGAGAAAGTGTTAGGGTAAATATTACATTGAACATGAATTAAAATATGTACATGTAGGGTTAGAATGCTCTGTAGGCTTACCTCCTGCCTAGAATAAACCATCAGAGGAGGTCAGTAATTCCAGTTCTCCTGAGTATCTCTAAATCCAATATGTGGAGCGGCCACAGATTCAAGTGGTGTGCATCAAGGGACGGTATTCCCTTTGTATGGGTAAAGTGTAGTATGTGTAGAATTAGGGAATACATAAATATAGCCACAGATTGTATATAAAACTGATCCAGTAGGTACTTACCAAATGATGCAGCTAATAAAGTCACTTTGTAGTGAATAGATTAGTGAAGGCAGGAGAATAAACTTCCATAGATGATCAGGGTTCGGATTAACATGCTGATCCCTGCAAGGACAAAAAAAGTCTCTGAATCAAGAGCGTAAATATACGTATGGCATGCTAGAAGTGAGGTAGACTAACCCTAGTAAGAGTGTGTAATTATAGAGTACTGATAGTATCTCTGTATTTTGACTGTTTTTTAACAAAAGTGTAATTGATTTAAATGGATTGTGCTTCATACAATTAGTCATTGTTTATCAATCTCAGGATTGTACCACAGGAGTGGGGTGTATCTTCCCGCCATTGAATGCACCGCAGGCAAAAACCCTGTTCTATAATACATACATGTGATTTCTACTAGCGCTTGACACCTCACAAAAACCCAGTTCTGACACTAGTGACTCTAGATATTCTTTAGGTGAAGGAAGGTAGCCATTGCTTTGCAGATTCTTGCCTTGACGTCGGTGTCTGTGCAGCCCTGCTTATCTATGACACTTTCCAGGTAGGTGAAAGCTTCAGTTTCTTCCAGTGCATCACCTGGAAGAGTCAGTGCAGTTGTGCTGGCCATGTTAGCCTTCATTATATTGGTTTTCCCCTGTGTAATATGAAGCCAAGTTGTGCTGATGTGGCTGCCACATTGTCAGTCTTCTCTTGCATCTGCAGATGGGTATAGGAGAGCAGGGCCAGGTCATCTGCAAAGTCCAGGTGATCAAGCTGCATCCAAGGTGTCCACTTCATCCCATTACTTGTCCATGCAATGGATGTCTTCATGATCCCGTCTATGGCCAGCAGGAAGAGAAAAAGCAAGAGCAAACAACCCTGGTGGACTCCAGTCCCCCCTTGGAAGACTTCAGTGACTTGTCCTTCATGGACTATCTTACAGGCCATTCCCTCGTAAGAGTTCCTGATGATTCTAACAAGTTTATCTGGCACACCGTAGTGGCAAAGGAGTCTCCAAAGGGTCTCTCTGTCCACTTTGTTAAATACCCTCTCATAGTCGATGAAGCTGGCATAGACAGGGGAGTTCCATTCTATCAACTGCTCAATGATGATGCACAATGTTATAATCTTGTCTGTGCGAGATCTATCTTTGCGGAAGCCACATTAATGGTCTCACAACTGAGCATTGACATGTTCCTTCATTCTGTTCAGGAAGACTCTTGAACACTTTGCCTGGGGTTTATGGAAGGGTTATTCAATTTGCAAGGTCACAAGGTGTTACTCAGGTCACCACTCTTGGGGATCTTTATGAGATATCCCTCTTTTCAGACTGAGAGCACCCTTTCCTCTTCCTAGATCCTTCCAAACATGGGGTAGAGCATGTCTACTGATGTACTGATGTTTCAATGTCTGCCTTCAGTGGCTCTGCAGGAATGTTGTCAGGTTTTGCTGCCTTCCCATTTCTCACATGTTTGATGGCTTGCTGTATTTCTTCCTTAGTTGGTATGCTACAGTCGATTGGCAAGCCCTTGTTAGCTGGCTGTATGTCAGGGGGAGACTGTGGCATGGACTGATTCAGCAGTTTTCAAAGTGATCCGCCCAACTTCGTTGTTGACCTTCATCACCCATGATTGTATTCCCAGTTTTGTCTTAAACAGGTCTTTCTGGCTTGCTATATCTGCGGAGAGTTTCCTGGCTATGTCATAGACTTCTTTTATGTTTCCATTACTTGCTGTTTCCTAGGCTTCTGTAGCAAGACTATCAATAAATCTTCACTTGTTTACTCCTAAGCTTTTCTTTGCTTCCTTGTTGGTTTTGGTGCACTCGCCTTGAGCTTTCTCTTTTTCTGCTCTTGTTTGGGTGATGTTGACTGTGGCTTACTTTTCCTTTCTTACTTGGATTTTGCAGAGATTCTCTGTGGTGATCCAATCTTTATGCTGGTGTTTCTTGGGACCCAGTACCTCATGGCAGGTTGATGTCACTGTCTCTTTGATCTTCTCCAACTTACTTTATACTGGGTCGCTGACATCCTCTAGTTCTTGCAAAAGTTCAAACTTGTTGCTAAGGGTGACTGAGTAGTCACTCTTTTTCTGTGCCTCTTTGAGGAGGCTGGTGTTATACAGCTGGCGTTGGATTGTTGGTCCCATTCATGCTTTCTTCAGCTTTAGCTTTAGCCTGGCCATGACAAGGTGATGGTCTGATGCCACGTCCGCTCCACTTATCACTCTCACAATCTGCAGGAACATTCAAAACTTCTTGGTACATCAGACATGATCAATCTGATTCTCTGTTGAATTGTCTGGTGACACCCATCTTGCCATGTGTATTCATTTGTGTGGAAATACACAACTACCTATCACGAGACTGTTCAGTGCACAAAGATCTGAAAGCCTTTCACCAGTCTTGTTTGTGTCGCCAGGGCAGTGGTTATCTATGACTTCTACATACCCAATGTTGTCACTTCCAAATTGGCATTCATGTCCCATCAGTATGGTGATGCCTTTCTGAAGGCATTTCCCCAGGATAAACTGAAGTCTGTTGTAAAAACGTTCTTTTTCCTCTTCTTTGCTATCATTTGCAGATGAAAAGCCTTGTATAACATCCATGATGATCATTTTTACTATGTGTGGAAGGTCGCTGTGATGATTCTGGGACCATTGGATTCCTATCCAATCAGAGCTCTGTTGGCTGCTGGGGTTAGCATCAGTGCTACTCCCTATGTGTGTGGATGTTCTCTTTCTCGTGTCCAGAATATAGCATCGATCCTCCTGGAGCCGATATTTCCTGTCTGAACTGTGTCCATCTGGTCTCACTGTTGCTAAGCAGGGCAAGATTGTATTTTTTCATGGTGATGGTCTTGGTTAAAAGCAGCTGGATCGCCTTTGTGGCTTTCAGTTGATCTCTGGTTTTCTCCTCAAGGTGTCATAGCTCTCCGTGAAGGAGATTTGTCTCTCCCCAAGGCCGGAATGTCTTTTCGTTGACATTTCTGTAGCTAAGAATTGTTTTACATGGTGGGGAAGCAAGCCCCACACATAACCCTTCTCCTTTGGCAGCTGGACTTGGGATTGGTTTTGGCAGAGGTAAACTTATACATGGGAAGTGTTAATTGTCGCTAGTAACTCACAAGCATTTTGTATGTGAGTGCATAATTTACACATCTTTTTCTTGTAGAACTATGAAAGGAAGAAAGCAAGAATATTTGAGTGCATAACTTGCCTATGATTTTCTTGCAAGCACTGATTCCAAGTCATGCCAATAACTCACAAGCATTTTAAATGCAAGTGCATATTTTGCCATGTTTTAGGCCTTGCAACAGACAGTGCATGCGCTGTCTGTTGAGAGACATTTTGTTACCTTAACGGGGGCTTAGAGCCTGGCCATTACTTACAATTGGTTGACATCTTTTTGGGCTCTCTTTTGCTTATATTAGAGTTTTTCAACAGTTTATATTTTTGTGTGTTTTTAACAATGTGCAGAACGCGGATTTATCTTCGAATTTACACAGCAATATGGTGCTATCGTATTTGAAACAAATTTGATATATCTTGTTAACAGTGGGTTTTGGGCTTATGCTAACTAGGCTTCAGGCCTCAATGCCATCTTGTTCAAAACAGATATCTCCTCCTTCATGTTAACTGTTCATCATTTCTGCAGTGCACAGTCAAGCACAGCCATGTTTGCTTATTTCCATTGACATTGTTCTTGCTGTTCTCGAAATAAACTTTCCAACAAAGACACAGCAATGTTGCTGTTTCGCAAAGTCCTTCTGCACGCTCACTTTACTGCATTCATTTACAATAGTTTACTGTTGACCTTGTAACTAGTTTGCCCTGCCAACTCCAGATGATATTAGCATAGAGTGGGCAGAATCCATATTCATAGAGTGGAACAGTGCAATATTACATTTATTAGAACTGCTCTGACTTGCTAAAAGTGTAACTCTTTTGCTCACATTATGATGATTTTGTAGAGATGAATGATTTACTGTGCAAGAAAACTGTACATAAACCCTACAATTTGGAGTTAAGCCAGATTCTTTCTGATGCTACTAAGGATGCTGCCCAAGTCCTTACTGATTTTGCTGCTCATTCGGGACTTTGAATTTATCTGATTTTGCACATTATTCTGCATTGCCCTATTTACTGAGAGCCTTCATGGCTATAACCTTATGCATTTGCATTTAACATTTCTGTTCTTCACCTTTTGAATTTTTTTAATAAATCATTTACCTATGCCTATCCTAGAACTCAATTATTGAGTTGGTCCTTACTTAATTGACTGTAATTTGATATGTCTTAAGTGCTTTATCTCGGGTACATTGCCTCATGAAATTGAGGATTAACTCGCTCTGATTCATTTACCCGTGGGCGTGCTGTTGAGGTAATATTTTGGAGTGTACCATGTTAGGGGTGTCCCACACTTTATTATAATTTGCTGCTCAGAGTAGAATTCACTTCCTCTTTTTGGATTTGTCCCTTCCCTGCAGCATTGTCACATTACTTGTGTCCTTCCTCTGCTCCGTTTTTAGTTGCTACTTTTTTTGTTTGTTTATGCAATCTACAAGAGTGTGTGTGGTTTCCTGCTGTCACCCGTATATATGTCTCTCTTTCCGCGTTTCTCCCCCTGACCTTGTGTGCTTATCCCACACCCTGCCTTGCTATTTCCCCATGTGCTTCACCCTGCAATCAAAGCTAGAGTGGCCATACCAGGCATCGGGTGTTTCCCCAGGAGGCTGGAAGGGTGGGGGGGCAGTTTTGTAGCAGTGCAACTGCCACAGAGTTCCTTGTATATCAGCAGTTTCATGCAACAATAAAGGTGTCAAGATGACTCTGGTGATCAATGTAGGTGCTAGAAATTTATGGAGATTTGTCTAGTGGCAGTTTTGACTCATATAAGATAGTGCAGAGGGTTATTGTGCCTGCTGCAAAGAACGTGTACCATGGAGATCACAGAAGTGTTTAATTTTTATAGTTCAGTGGGTTACTGGTTTGTCACAGAGATCCTTTTGTTACTTCGGGTTCATAAGTTACATTCATAATCTAGCACATTGAGCTATGAACTGCTATCACAGAGATGCATGCAAACTGCATGGTACAGGTTACAAAGCTATGTTTTTCCCCAGTCTTTCATTGACTTAGAGTTGGTATAAAGGGTTTGCTTGGTTAGAAATACATTCTTATTAGTAAAACCAACCCTAACCATGGTTTTACATTCTGAATCCTGAGTTTGTGCCTCTCCAGACCCAGCACTCTTAGAAAATACCTACCAGTATGTATGACATGTTACATTCTGAATCCTGAGTTTGTGTCTCTCCAGACCAAGCACTCTTAGAAAATGCCTACCAGTATGTATGACATGTGTTACATTCTGAATCCTGAGTTTGTGCCTCTCCAGACCAAGCACTCTTAGAAAATGCCTACCAGTATGGATCAACTAACAGCAGAAGGTTTTGGCCCTTAATCAATAAGGCTGAGCCCAATACTCATAAACACCACCAGAAAGCCAATACTGATATCTCTCTAATCCATTACTTATGGATGTGGCACATGGAGCAACTCATGTGACACAAAGATTCATTTAATTTTCTCCTTTCTTTTTTCTTTTTAAACAATTGTTTTTTCAATTGATGTATCAAAAAGGTTTCAACAATTTACAAATATCAAACTATTTACAATCCACACCCACCATTTTTCACATTTTAAACGTAAAATTCAATTTCAAAACATCAAAATGTACATGACCAAAACACAACATATAACATAAAACAATTAGTGACATACTTTTTTAACAAAGACAAAGAACATAAACACATTTAACTGTAACAATAAGACGAAACCCTTTAGCACTTATCGAGAAATGGCTTTCTAAGCCGTACATTCAGACCAAACAGTGCACTATTCTTAATGAATCCACTGTGCTCAAAGCATAACAATGTACTCTCTTAGAGGATTTATAAAAGGCTGCATTATACCCGTCAGGGCCCGGCGCCTGACCAGTTTTAAGCTTTTTAATGGCCATTTTAAGTTCATCCATTGTGCTCATTCCATTAATGGAGTCCCTCTCCTGGTCACTTAATGAGTTCAATGATGCCTTTTCTAGATATTCTTTTGTGTTATGGGTTTTCACTTCGGTGTTGGGACTGTATAATTTTCGGTAGAATTCTTTAAATGTATCTGCAATTTTGTTAGGGTTTGTGTGGACAGTTCCCTTTTCATCTTTGATTGCATTGATCGCGTATCTCTGGGCTTTGAATTTTAAATAAGATGCCAGCGATTTCCCGGCTTTGTTCGTTTCACACAGGCGAAGACTTTTTTGTTTATTTATCGAAATACCCGCTCCCATGCTAACAATTTTATTGTATTCGTATTTTTTATTTAGGATTTCTGTCAGAATCCCTGGGTCATTATTGACGATATGTGTTTTTTCCAGTCTTGAGATATCTTCTTCTAGTTCAAGTTCAAGTTCAGGCATTTGTATAGCGCACTACTCACCCAGAGGGTCTCGAGGCGCTAGGGGGAGGGGTACATTATTTGTCGAATAGCCAGGTTTTGAGCTCTTTTCTGAAGGAGATGTGGTTCTGAGTAAGGCGGAGGTGGGTGGGGAGTGAGTTCCAGGTCTTGGCAGCCAGGAAGGAGAAGGATCTGCCACCCATGGTGGATTTCCGGATACGCGGGACTGCGGCGAGGGCTTGATTGGACGATCTTAGTTGACGGGTGGGTTTGTAGAAGGACAGTCGAGTGTTGAGGCATTCGGGTCCTAGATTGTAGAGGGCCTTGTGTGCGTGGGTGAGAAGGCGGAATGTAATTCTTTTGCTGACGGGAAGCCAGTGGAGGTCTTTTAGATGTCCGCTGATGTGATCTTGGCGCGGGATGTCTAGTATGAGTCTAGCTGACGCGTTTTGGATGCGCTGGAGTTTTTTCTGTAGTTTTGTTGTGATTCCGGCGTAAAGTGTGTTACCATAATCCAGTCGACTCGTAACCAGAGCGTGGGTGACAGTCTTTCTTGTTTCGAGGGGGATCCAGCGGAAGATCTTTTTGAGAATGCGAAGTACGTTGAAACAGGAGGACGAGACGGCATTGACTTGTCTGGACATCGAGAGGGAGGAGTCTAGGATGAAGCCAAGGTTACGTGCATGGTCTGTGGGTGTGGGTGCTGTGCCCAGAGCGGAAGGCCACCAAGAGTCGTCCCAAGCTGAGGGGGAGGATCCTAGGATGAGCACCTCCGTTTTGTCCGAGTTGAGCTTTAGACGGCTCTGTTTCATCCATTCGGCTACTTCTTTCATGCCTTTGTGAAGATTGGTTTTGGCGGTGTTGGGGTCTCTGGTGAGGGAAAGGATTAGTTGGGTGTCATCGGCGTAAGAGATGATGTTTAGGTTGTGTAGACGCGCGATGGAGGCGAGAGGACTCATGTAGACGTTGAAGAGGGTGGGGCTGAGTGAGGATCCTTGAGGTACGCCGCAGATGACTTCGGTGGTCTCTGAGTAGAATGGGGGAAGTCGGACTCTTTGAGTTCTTCCAGCGAGGAATGAGATGATCCAGTCCAGGGCTTTTCCTTGTATTCCGATGTTGCTGAGGCGATGTATAAGGGTGTTGTGGCAGAATGTGTCGAAAGCGGCGGAAAGGTCGAGTAGGATGAGGGCCACTGTTTCTCCGTTGTCCAGGAGTGATCGGATGTCGTCAGTCGCTGCAATGAGGGCGGTTTCGGTGCTATGTTTGGCTCGAAACCCGGATTGAGATGGATCAAGGGAGTTGTTGGATTCAAGGAAGGCGGAGAGCTGGCTGTTGACGGCTTTCTCTATGACTTTGGCCGGGAATGGGAGGAGGGATATGGGTCGGTAATTTTTAAGTTCAGAAGGGTCTGCTGTGGGTTTCTTCAGAAGGGCGCTGAGTTCGGCGTGTTTCCAGCTATCTGGGAAGGTGGCGGAGTTGAAAGAACAGTTGATGACATCGCGGAGATGGGGAGCGATGATGGAGTCAGCTTTGTTCAAGATGTGGTGGGGGCAGGGGTCAGAAGGCGAGCCAGAGTGGATTGAGTTCATGAGGCGAATGGTGTCTTCAGTGGTGATTGGGTTCCAGGCGTTGAGGTTCTGTAACTTCTAGTTTCTGTAACTCTGAATTTGCCTCTTTATTCATTCTGGATTTAATTTTTATAATTACTCCTCTAACAGCGGCTCGAGGCAAGATGGCGTCCACGCTGGATGCGTGAGCAAGCTGCTCCTGCCGGACCCCACGGACCTCGAGCTGCCGAGATAGGCGTGAGCGATAGAAGGGCGATAGAAGGTTTGCTGAGCTCTGCAGAACGCTTTGGGATAGAAGTGGTTTTTGCTTTTTTGAAGAAAGGAAACAGCTCTCCTCGGAGTGCTAATGTGCTCACCATTCGCTGTTGCATTGATTGGAGCTCGGCCGCGGAGTCTGCAGAGTCTGCGGTGGAGGCTGTGGGCGGTCCGCACAAGGAGGCTCACCTGGTGTACCTGCGCTGCGACTGGCGTCTTGGCCGTTTTCGGCGTTTCACCGTTTGGAAAGTTCGTGTGCCGGATTGAAATGGCTAGAGGTCGGAGGGGGCGCGGGCAGGGGGCTGCCGGTCCAGAGACACAAAGCGAACCTGAATCTGAGACTACGACTACAACGCCTGCAACTTCGACAGGCTTCGCCCCAGACCCAGCTTTAAATACAACTAAAAATGTAATCCGAGGCGAGACTCGAGCTAAGGAGTCGGACAGAGCAGGGAAGGCTGCATCTCGAATGAAGGAGAATACTGCGCCGGAGACTGCAAAGACTGCTAAAGGTATACCAGAGTTATTTTCCACTATGAAAAATAAAGAAGCTGTTAAATCTGCTAAGTCTGCCTTGGCCAAAGATGGTGTTAAAGACTCTGCACCTATACCTATTGAATCTGTAGAGGCATTGATTGAACGGGTTCAAAATGGGCTGGGGCAGGAAGCTTTCACAGACTGCTTGGAAGTGGCTGAAAATATGGGAGGATTAGACATTGCAAACGGGTTTGCTGCGGAGATATCTAATGGCGCTCATGCGATAGAAGTAGAAGAGGAAGTGATTGATGAGAACAGGGTGAGAGCGCAGGAAAAAGAATCAGATGCAACAACAATTTTAAATGAAAGCCCAATTTCCGCCCAGGTTAAAAATATAGAGAGTACAGACTCTGTTGATTTTTACTCCTTGTCTGAGCACTCAGCGTCATCAACTGAGGATCTTGTGCAGCAGTATGCCACACACATGAGTATGGAAGGAGGCAGTCCGCATAGTCTTCATAGTAGTTTTGAAGCAGAAGATCAGGGCTCAGATTTTTGCGATGCCGGAACAGTCCGCAGATTGCGGTTAACTCAAGAGGGAGACAAACTAGAAGGAGGAGCTAAAGGAAGGGAGGGCGACACTACTGGATTGTCTTTTGTGGGAGAGGAGCAAGCTGAGGAAATCTCCCTTGGATTAATATATAAGACCATGATGCTCCACAGAGATGAGCACAGGCAGGATAGCTTGAAAATCCAGAATTCATGTAAAAAGCTTCAAAACTCTATCAGGCGTCTGACCAAATCACACTCTGAGTTCCTGGAAAGGGTAAATGAAGCTGAAATACGCATTTCTACGTTGGAGGATGAGCTTCTACAGCAGAAGAAGGTTATAGCGGCACAACTCGCTAATAAGGAAGACATTAATTGGAAGCTCACTGATTTAGAAAACCGCTCAAGAAGAAATAACTTGAGGTTTTTGCAAATTCCGGAGGGCAAGGAGGGGTCAGACCCCCGAGGTTTCATGATTGAGCTCCTGAAGAAATCATTTCCTGAGACCACAAGATGGGACTGGGAGCGCGAGGTGGAAAGGGCACATCGGTTCCCTTTTAATATCAGAACAAATCAACGGGATCATCGTGATCAAAAAACCGAGAGCTATGTTGGTGGCATTTAATAGCTTTTTGGCACGTGAGGAAATATTTATAAAAGCTCGAAAATTAGTGCTCTTGGCTGTGAGTTTTTTGTACGCCCTGATCTCTGTAAACAATCCGTGGATCTGAGATGGCAGTTTAGACAACTAATTCCAGATTTCCAATCTAAGGGGGCCCAAGTTTATTTGATGTTCCCAGCTAAAATGAAAGTTGTGTATAAAGAACGTACTCATTATTTTATGACGGCTGTGGCATCAATGAAGAGCCCCAACAAAGATTGTGGTATCCTGGTGCACTGTAAGGTCATCATTCACTGTGCGTTAAAAGCTAATACAATTGAATATATAATGAAAATTGTGCTGTACAATGCACTATTTTTTCAATTTTTTGCCAAATGTTCTTAGTTGGAGAAACCCACCCGAAGCCCCTTTGTAGTGGTCAGGATCGCTCGCTGCACTTGCTCGCTATGCACCGTATGGGGGCTGGTCTGACAAAATTTGCATGGGCTGCTTTGGATTCCCAATCCAACCCTGCCTGCCATTGTGTGCTTATCCAACCCAACATTTCTTTTTCATCCATGTGCTTTTTCCCATTTATGATTCTACCCTTCTAATTGCTTCTCCCTCCCCTCACCCCCTCCTTTGCTACCCCTCTCCATCTTGCTTTCTTCCACCTCTATGTGGCACCACCCATGTTGCTTTTTCCTCCCTGTGTTTTTGCCACCAACCTGCACTATGTCTGTGTTTGTTTACCAATCCAAATTGGATTGCCAAACAGAAAAAAAGGCGCTCACATCATTTTGTAGGCACGCACATGCCTGCTGAGCACGCCTAAAAAACGATGCAGTGGACTGCTTATGGATTTTGTTTTTCATTTTTAATTGAATCCGGATGCTCTACAACTGTGCAAGCTGATAAGTCTCAACTATGCCTGACTTAGCTCTTCCTCGTGTGTAACCACACAAATTACAAAATGCTCCCAAATTGTATGATTTCGACACAAATCACAATTCACTTCGATATGTCTGTGTATTTTGATGCTTTTGCAAGAAATGTGCAAATCTCATGATAATAAATATTCAAACACCCCTACAATTTAGGAATTGAAAACTCTTTAAATAAAAATAAATAAATAAGTGCTAGAAGGACAACATACAATTTTGGGCCAGCAGAGCTCAGAATCAAGGTGTCATAGTTATCCGTTAACAGAAAAGTAACAGATCACCGGTAGAGAGGAAAGAAATGGGCAAAGAGAAGTCTATGGTAACCCCAACTACAATTATGGACACTTCAGTCAACACATGCAGATACAATACATGTTATTTGGTAACAAAACACAAAACATTGTAAGTATGTGTCTTATAAAAATGGAGTACTTTAACAATTTGGAAAGTAATTTACATAGAGTAAGCAACGCACATTTCCATTTCTTTCTTTTATTACAACGCATGGCACTTAGTAGTAAATGGTAGCAGAAAGCATGCATGTTTGGGAGAGAGAGTGTGTTTGAGAGAGAGAGTGACAAGTGAGACATTTATAGCTGGTGGTTAGTGTTATCTGGCCTAACAAATAGATCGCAACAGCAGCATCTTTCCCAATGGGGGTCCCAGCTGAAAGAGCACAAACCTCTGGCCGAGTACTATTGTATTCTTCCCCCTTCCCCCAAGCTGATTGCACATCCGATCTCTGAAATTGAATGAAATCTATCACCAGTAGGTTACTCCTAACTTAGGGAATAACTCCATCATCGGCTGTTGTGTCAGCATGATGTCAAAATGTCACATGACACGGGGTACCACTCAGTGCTGTCAAGGACTGGTTGTTGTGAAGGACCATCATGTTTCCTTCTTAGTTGTCCAAAGAAACGGAACTTCTGCAGTAGCCATGGTGATACTCTGCACATAATATGCACGTGAGGGTTGTCAAGTGTCTCCTTATGTGGGTCCCAGTTAGTCAGAAAAAGCCACTAAGGGCAGGAAAGAAATCCTCCTTAGGAATCTTGGTAGTTCTTGATTGAGGATGATTAATTCATGCAAGTGTTGAAAAGCAAAGTACTAAAACACCCCTGAACTTGGGACGAGAAAGAGACCAGCAAAAATCTTCCAGAACAAGAATTCAGGAAGGAATCTATCTACAAATAGAGCAAAAAAAGAGGGCTAAAAAATGGTAACAAATGGAGGGTGAATGCGATGAAAAATAAAGTAATGGGTTGCATTCCAGTATTCATCCCTGTGCAATGCCTCAGTGCCTCCTTACATATGGCCCAAAACATAAATTATGTCAGAGGAAATAGATTAGCTCCATCTCGGATTCAGGTAACAACCACTGAAAAAGCCACAATTTGGGGAAGGGATATATATATATATATTCAGTTAAAAAACCAAAGGTTACAGGGACGTTATAGTTAGGAAATAAAATGTCACACACCATAGAAATTCGCTAAAAAAAACAAAGGTTACAGGGATGTTATAGTTAGGTTCACATTTTACTCACACAAAACCATACAAATTCAGGAGTTATGGTTATCTCAAGGAACTATAACTCATGCACTAAGGTACCTATATCTCACGCCCGCACAGTTTTCTCATCAATAATTATATAGCAATGTTGCAGTGATATTATCAATGATGTCATGAGTGATGTAATATGGGTGGTAATCAGCAGTGCATGATGAGGGTGCAAATTATAATTTGATCAAAACAGTGGTATGCCGTTCCGCTAGAGTCAGAGAGTGCGGAGTCAGAGTAGACAGGGATCACAGGTGCCCCAAGTGGGGTCAGTGCTGGGAATCCATATGTTGGATAGTAATGCCCTCACACACCCTTGCATGTGTCATGCTTCATCATCGGGGCTGCTCCTCGTTGGGTCGGCGGTGCAATACCCAACGGGCTCCCTGCAATAGGGGCTCTTTGTCTGAGATCTTTTCATCCAACAGCCGTGTGGTGAAGTGCAAGTGTGAGGCCAGACTGGTGTAGATGTGGTGAGGTGAGTTAAAATAAGATTGGGAGTACAGAGGAGAACAGACTTTTATTCTGGGGGCCTCCTATCCTAAGTAAAAACAAAAACAAAAAACGAGGCTCTAGCCCAAGTGTAAAGTCTTGTGTAGTGATGCCCTTGTTTAGGAAGTGTTGGTCAACATGTTTCTCGCTTCTGGACTAGTATCCACGCGATTCTTCAGGACCTAGATTGCTAACTATCTACACCTAAACTGCGTGGTATATTTTTACTCACAGTAATGGTGTCTATCACTTAATGTGCCTGGTGCAACCTGGATCTACCTTTTTGGGAGACAAAAACGTATAGACATCATTCAGGTTGATGCAGTACATTACAAACATAGACACGGTCTAGCAGTGACTCTGACTTCTAGCTAAAACACACATGGAGTGAACTCCCTATGCCCCATTCTGTTCCAAGGCTGGCTGTGACTTCCACACAACTGGGGAAGCGTGGGTTAGGGCCTCAGAGTCAGATATCTACTGGTCTCATTGCTGCACTAATTCAAGAAGCTCCAGATAAATGTCACCTGTCCTAGCCTTTGAATCCTTGAATGAGCTTTGAGCATGAGAAATGCCTGTAAGGTGATAGAGGGTTGAACAAACCTGGTACCACCTGAGCACAGGAACAGACAGATGCATTGAAAGTGCAGGCTGGCAGATAGAATCGTCTTCCTACTGAGAGTTAAGCTAATTCGTTAAACTGCCTCAGTAAGTTGGACCATTACACTTTACAAGATTATTACTGCATTGCCTTGAACATTAAGCATTAGCGGCCAGGAACTTTTCATAAGGGTGATTTTTGCAGTGGGGTGTCAGGAGAGGTGCCAGTCCTAAGTCTTGTGTAGGCACAAGGAATTTAGGCCTGATGAGTGATATTGGGTTGAGAGAAAGTAGACGATCTTGGTGGGGTTGAGTATCAAGCTGTGTGTGGCCATCCAGCATCAGTTGGCAGAGGGGATATCGCTCTTGCAAGTATGAAGCAAGTATGTAAGTCAGAATGAAAATTATACACTTATCATGGGCTCCAATGATACAGCGGTCCACCAACGGTCTATACTCATCCCACCGGAGGATGACAACTGGAACAAGGATGAGGCAATTCAGGAAGGGATAATTTGATACTACTACAGGACCTGTTAGACCTGAAAGCTTTAGGGTGGTCTTCCCTCCAACCTTTTGCCTGCCTCCTCCCTTTTTCTGACCTTATTTTTGCTGGCTTTAGGACTCTGTGCACTTTAAACTGGTAACCAGTACTAATGTGCTTGTGCTCTATCCCTAAACATGGTAATATTGGCTCATCCCCAATTGGCATATTTAATATACCTATAACTCTCTAGTAAAGTGCACTACATGTGCTCAGGGCCTGTAAATTAAATGCTACTAGTGGACCTGTAGTACTCATTGTGCCACCCACTAAGTAGCCCTCTAATCATGGCGCAGGCCTGCCATTTCAGGGCTTGTATGTGCAGTTTACACTGCCATTTCAACTTGGCAATATAAACTCGTGCCCACCCTAAACCTTCCCTTTTTATACATATAAGTCACAAATTAGGTAGGCCCTGGTATAACTCAGAGTACAGGGTGCAATATATTTAAAAGGAAGGACGTGTATTCTTTATGTTTTGTATGTCCTGGTAGTGAAAAACATTCAAATTCATGTTTCTCTTACATAGGATTTCATTGAGATTACCTTACTACATTTTTAACTGTAATTCCCAATTATGAAGAGACAGACTTTTCAAATTTGGTGTCTCTGGAAATACAATTTACAATCACAATTTATGGTAAAGTCAGATGTCCAATCGCAATTGTGAAAATGCCACTTTACACAGCCCTAAATCCTCGTCATGACCATGCACTGCATATGCTTTTCATATTTTATTCGGCAGTCCCCCTCCGCTTGAAATGTGCTGTCAGGTTCTGTGAGGGTCAATGCGGCCTCCCTGCTCCAAACGTGCGCTTTTGAATTTACTTCCGGAAGCGCACGTTTGGAGTAGGGAGGCCGCATTGACTGAGGGGAACTGCCGAATAACATATGAAAAGCATATGCAGTGCATGGTCATGACGAGGATACAGGGCTGTGTAATCACAAGTAGAGAGCCCACTCCCACACAAAGTAAAATACTCAAGACAGTGGCTCCAACGTGCAGCTGAGATAAAAGTTATCGTAATAGATACCAAAGGGAAAAGGCTCTAATAAAGTAGCTGGAAGATACATTGACTAACCCTGGAATCATGAAATTGATGAATCATATTCCCTAACAATTTTACAAGATTTTATTAAATAGAAATGTTTTCATCCTGATGAAGGTGGAATAGATTAACTGTACACCTAAATGCCGTGTCGACTGTTTTTAACAATATTTGTTTTTAATTACTATAAATAATGATTTGGTTTAGATTGTAACCCATAGGGAGGTACTCATTTGAATAAAAATGTTTTAAATTATATTCTAGATGTGATTTGTAGTACACTGTGATACTGACAACATTGCTATTAGAATTGATACTTGTGACTGAGAGGTTTACAATTGGTATTGGTTCAGAGAGAAAGTTGCATAAAGAGCCACCTCACAGCAGGGTTTGTTCTTTTTGCTTGGTTCAACTTCAACCTTGCCAGAATGTTGTTTTTAACATTGAACCCATATTTGTATTTCTTTTATTTACTCATTTACAAAATACACTATCCAAAGACACCATGGCGCTAGGACTATACAAAGAAACCATTCACATCAACCATACACAAAAGAGGTCTTACAGATACTTTTACTTTACATTGACAGCTTAGTAACGCCTTGATGCGAGGACTCTTCCTTATCACCATGCAAGCAATAGATTAAATTCAATGAAATGGTTACATGCACCTCAGTCCTATCAGCAGGACAAATGTTAATTCTTCTTTTTCCAAGCTCCCCCACAACTTTCCTGGTGTTTCCCAACACCCACGTGGCAAACGAAAGTGTAAGTGCACATGGCGTCATCTATTTATTATCTAACCTTATCACCCAACCACAGCCCTCCAACCACTGTTTATCCAAGTAAAAGTCCACACAAACAAAGTTATATTAAGGGCATTCCTGGCGTTTTCACCAAGGGTAGGGAGTTGCAGGAAAGGTCATACTTTGACCATGGGAAATCTCCAGCCCAGTTTTATGTATTTTTCCACAGCTGAAAACTGACCTCAATAGCTACAGTGTATTTTATAATCTGGGTTCTGTTTCCTCATAATGTCATTTGCACAAGGCCTGCCCCCATCGTTGTGCTGTGCCTACTTCCTCGTGCACTCATTCAAGCTCTGCGCACGAATTCAAACAAGCGAATGTTCTCGAGTTAAAAATGTTCCTGTTCTCCCTCGTTACACTCTCTCATTCTTTCTTGTCGCCTTCTTTCTGTCCCCTCTACTGTCTTCTGTCTGTCCTCTTCCTTATTTTCTTTTACGGGTACTTCAACGCTTTTACTCTTCCGTTTTCTAGCCCTGCTCCCCCCCTCCCTCGGGGTTTTTGTTTTATTTTGTTGCACTTACATCTTAACAATTTTTAAGGATTTTTTGAAATGTTGTGCATTTTTAAGCCTTTTTTAAAATCTAAACCCAAAATATGTATTGGTACCCTGTTTGTTTTTAAGCTTTGTTGTCAGTTTGACTGTGTGCCAAATGTAATTTTATCCACAAGTGACTTTTGTCGGTTCTAATTAATTACTGAATCAAAATACTGCATTCGAGTTGAGAGAGCGCAAACTGACTTAAATGTATGAGTACATCACACTTACTTGTAGTAAGCACAAATCATGAGGAGAAATGCCATGAGTGCTAATAGTACCTGCAATTATATTCTAAATGTATAGCTAATGTAGAGATTTAAGTAGAAGTGGAACTAATACAGAAATGTGTGACACTATATGATTTTATTAGACGTGATTATTCTTGAATCTATGTCGTGTAGCTGTTAACATGTAAGATGGTAGGTGGTTAAACGCAGAATGTGGTAGGCCTCAGGGCCAGAGCTGGAGCTAAGAGGGAAGGTGTTTCTTTTCACGACACAGATTGTATTAATGTTTTGGTCATCGCATTAAATGGGCCATGATTTATAAAATGTTTACTGAATAATAGAATAAGAGTATTAACATGCTTTAATTAAATGAAGAAGTTGAATGCTATAATCATAATGAGAAATATTGTAGGCCTGAAATGTTTTAGCATTGATTTACACGTACATGTCTGGGCTGAGAAATGTTGCAAGCCTTTTTAGAAGTCTATGAGAGTTGGGTTCTTGGCGGCAGATATCTGTCTGCAACAGGAAAGGGGGGATCCAATTATAAATGAATGAATAGAGGTCTGTTCAGTAGACGGCCCAGACATGGAGGAGGGTTCTGGAATGTTTAAGGGGTATCAGCGGGCCGGAGAAGAGCCTGAGAAGCAAGGTCAACTCTAACGTCTGAGGCCCAATACAAAGCATCATGGAAAAAGCCTGAAGCTACACCACGTGAGAGGCGTTTCGCAAGGGGCGTCTCAAATGTTGTTGACTGTTTTGTATTAGGGACAGCACCCCTGGGTGGAGTTAGAGCAGATACCTGAGGACCCTTTAGAGAGCGGATGGGTAGGCAGAGAGGGGTCATGACTGGAGAACTATAGGTTTTCACCAAGAGACTTAGAGTGGGTGACTTCCCTTGGGGGTCATTCACTGCTGACACCTTTGTTAGGTTGGGATTTGGTTAAGTAGGGATACCATCTAGAGCAGGGTAGGGACAGCCTAACCTTTGCGTTTTCATCCAACCTAAATGAAGGAGAGATATGCGTCTATGCTGATAGCTTTATTATTCTTAGAACTTGTGTTAGTGATTTCTGTTGCTCGTCTGAGGGCTTTCCGAGAGCACATGTATGTAATTGGACCTGTGTATCTCGTGAATCTCATTCTGAGATGCCTGTATTTGCAGCTTATCATATCTTTACAATAAACCTTTGAAAGCTAGAAGTTGTTTGTGATCTTTGGGAGCAGAGTCCTTTATTGGGTGAACTAACTTGCAGATGGGTGTACTGTTTTCCTCCAAGACAGGCAACAAAGGTTCAGTCGACCAGATCGAGGTTTAGATCAATAGATATAAGGTATCGATCAAAATCTCGCCCTTTCAGTTGGTAGCTATAGAGGATGGTTGCCTTCTTGAGGACGGTAACCTAGGCCAGGTTAGCTTACCCCAAGGCCCCTAGAAATCGATGATCGGAAGAACAGCCCGCCGAAGAAGATCCGGATGACGTGAGAAAAAAAAAAAGCAGCAGTATCGGTCGAGAGTGAGTATAAAGGGTTATGCGTGTTAGATTGCGGTGTTTTGTATTGTATCTATGTTGTAATGTCTGGCGGAGTTGAATGTCTGTAGAGTGACTGTGGAACAGGTTGTGAGCGCGCGCAACCGGTGGAAATCTTAAGTTCAAGGAGAGCTTAAGTGGTTCGGGTGTATCGGACACCCAGAGTAATTGTCAACTAGTGTGAAGGGGGTCATGAGGTACCATTGATCACCCGAAAGACCGAGATAGGGGGAACGTAAGAGTGAGTGCGTGAGTAACGGACGCTGGTCGGAAGTTACTGTGTGTGTAAGCAACCTATCAGAGAGACGATAGACATTTCGTCAGTTGTGTTGACAATTACAGATAGACTGTGGACGTACAGTCGAGAGAAGTGACCGCTTGGTCGGAAGTAGTCATTTTTCGGTGTATGAATGGGACGCATGCATAACCGGGAGACGAGTTGAGAAAGGAGGGGTGCTGCTGCGAAGCGGAGAAAAGTGACGTCAGAAAGTGTCGCGCAGTGATTGGCCGACCGGAGAAAGACCGCGCTGTGATAGGCCAGCTAGCAAAGACGTCACACAGGGTCGCGACGTGATTGGCCGACCGGAGAAAGACCGCGCTGCGATAGGCCAAGTTAGCAAAGCCGCGACAGGATTGGTGGATTGTCATCAGGAAGTAAACAGAGTAGCGAGGCTGGATTTTGTGCGCATAATTATGAAGTGTTTTAAGTGGCTGAAAGCGGTGTTAAAAAAAGAGAAGCGGGGATCGTATGAAGGGGAAGAAGCCCCGCCGGAGGGTACGCCAGCTCGTTACATGGCAGTAAATGTTGGGTTGCATACGATCCTTTGGATATCAGAGTGGAGTAAGATTACTGAAGGAAATGAGGAACTGACGTTCCCGAAGTACGGGACGTTCAGATTAGAGGTGTTACATCGATTGAAATCAGTCATGACCTCAAAGAGACCCTTGCCTAGACCAACCCAGTTTGAAGCTCTTGATGCATGGATTAGGGCAGCGCATGAAAAGAATATGAACAGACGACAAGAAAGGGTGAAACGATCGGTAAGGGCAGTGCAGGATGCCAGGTGGGATGCGGATGCTAAAAGATGGAGAGTGCATAACATGGAAGTAAATAAACTGTACCCAGTGTTAGAGGCGCCAGTAAATAAAAGCCCCCTAGAAGAAGATGATGAGAGCGAAACAGAGGACAGCCTGATAAACAGATTACTGACAGACAGGCCACCCCCGTATAATAGGGCAGGGGGAGAGGTCGAGAATACTGAAGGAGAAAAGGGGGGCAATGCAGGAGAGCATAGACCGCTTCCCAGTTCAGAGTGGGATCCTGAGCCAAAGAAAGAGCTGTCTCAGCCTAGTCAGGTGCAACAGGTGGTCGGTAGGTTTGTGGTGCAAAGAGCGCCGGAAACGGAAAGCGCCACATCCTACCCATTACCAGATGCACTACAGGTACCTGTTACCATAGGTCCTATAATATCGATATATGACCAAGAGAGAGCAAGAGGGGAAGAACGGGTACGGAAAGACCGAGAAAGAGCAGAGAAGGCAAGGAGGAACGATACGACTAATTCCCCAAGTCAGATGCCGATACCAAGAGAATGGAGCACCCCGATGCACACAGCAGGGGACCCAGGAGGAGATCCTGGGGGCCCTAGATGGCCAATGGATCTGAGGGGATCTGGACGAAAATCCTTTCAAGAGCTAAATGAGTACATGAAGCAGTGGGATGAGGCAGTGAAGGCTCAAAAGTGCATCATAGCTGCGGAAGCTGAAAGGGAAAGTCAGGACAGCCGAGCTCGGACTCACTGCGGGGCTGGGGAGAGCAGCCCGGAGTGGGACTGTAGAGAGAGAGAAAGTAGGGGAGTCACCCATTGGGCCCGGAGTGGAGGTAGAACAGACCTAGAAAACGGGGGCTCCGGGAATGGGAGGGTGGCGCGCCCAATAATCAGTGAAGAGGAGAGGAGAGCGCAAGAGTACAGAAACAGCTTTAAGTGTCCACACTGTGTGCCCGGCACCAGAGAACTGAATGGGAGTTGTGAGAGGTCGCACCATAGTCCCTGTGATGACGGGAATGAGCGAAGCCCAGGGAATATGGGGAACCAGGAAGGATCGTATCGGATACTGAGCGATACGAGGCAAAGGGAGAGTAGCGACCAGAGGGAAAATAACAGAGGGGTGTGCGGTGAGAGGAGAGAAGAAGAAGAGAGTGGGGGTAACAGGCCCGTGTTCCATCACCTTCCAAGATCAGATGGCCGAGCATGGGACCTGGAGAGATGGGAGCAAGGGAGGGCACCCATTAACTCTCCCGAGCCCAAACGTAGAGCTCGAAGTTGGGATGGTAGGGAGACCAGTGAGCCCCCTTCGAAAGACATATTGCGAGCTGAGATAAAAGCCAAAAGACTTGATGTCTCCAGCTTAAGGTCAGACCTGGATGACATGGTAGATGGTACCCTGCCTGTAGAAAGAATGGAAATGTATGAACAGGATGAAATACTGTATATGGCAAAGGACATCACTCGAAAGGCGAGAGCAGTCCATGAGAAGTTAGTCGAACTAGCAGGCAAATATATGGTGGATCTGTCAAGAACCAAAGCATTACAGGGTAACCACAGGCTACATTACACAGATCGAGACCTAGATGAGAGGAGAACGATTGGGCTGAAGACGCACATAAGGGAATTGATCGCTGGAATAAGGACCTGGAGGGCACTAGATAAGTGGGAAGAGAGGTGGTCCAAGAAAGGGACCGGCAGGAGAAGCATGATTGGTATGACACCAGGACTGCAGGGAATAGAGGCATACCCTTTGCGGGAAGTCGCAAATGGGAACTATGTGCATGTCCCTTGGAGTAGGGGAGATTTAGCTGCTTTTACCACCTCATTCCCCAAATTGCGGGAAAACCCCGTGGAGTGGTACAAGCAAGTCGAGAGGTTTGTAAAAATCTCAAAGGTCCTATGGATAGATCTGAACACGCTGTTTGACATTGTAGTACCAGGCGATCTGTGGACAGCATGTAAGGTTAGCGCTGAGTGGCCCACAACGGAGCCAGAGAGAGATGCCAAGACTAATGGGCCGTCCGAGATTGTGATGGCAAAATTCGAGAGAGTGATGACTTGGCTGAAAGAGAAGGTGCCAATGCAAGACATAGATTGGGTCAGAATAGACCGAACGAGACAGGAACCCAAAGAGACAGTTCACGAATATTACGAGAGATTGCTGAAGGCGTTTAAACAGTATAGCGGCTTGGATGTAATGGATCCAAAAGACATAGGGCAATTTGTGTCCAAGTTCGTCCTGGGACTGAGACCGGATATTAGTTTAATGATTCAGCAACACTCGATTTGTTGGCAAACTAAACCCCTAGACGAAATACTGAGATATGCCAGGTACTGCTGTGATGAGATAGACTCCAAGGCTAAGAAACTAAAAGAAAAGTTGATGGTGGTACAGATGCAGGCAGCAGGGAAAGGGGGACAACAGCAACAGCAGCAAGGGACAGGTACAGGAGGAAAGAAGCAGTACAGTCAGAACAAGGGTAATGAGGAGAGTTCCACCTTTAGACCCAGAATAGACATAGCTACCTTGAAGAAAACGACTAGGTGCCACCAGTGTAACGAGCTGGGGCATTGGAAACGCGAGTGCCCCTACAATGTAGAGATAGGAGAGCAAGAGATAGAGGAGGAAGAGGTACAGAGCACACCTACAAGAGGGGTGACGCCATACCAAGGAAAGGTGCTCAAAGGGGGGGGGGCTCCTCCCCGAGCCCAGTTCCCGCAGCCTCCTCGAGTGGGGACTGTGGGTAAGACCTATAGACAAATGCCCCTGTTTGTGGAAGGTGAAGAGTGCTATTATGTGGACCCATTAACCGGACAGAGAGTGGAAAGAGAAGACTGCACCCTTGGGGCAGCCTTAGAGGTGGATCAGAGGGGACCCTATGTTGAAGCAGAAGTAGCAGGGTGCCCTACGACATTTCTGGTGGACACAGGAGCCACTAGATCCACGATCAGATCAGCTGCAGTTCCAGACCTGCCCATGTCTGGAGAGACCATACAAGTGGTAGGGGTCGCAAACAGGAGAATAACCAGCCAATTGACAGAACCAGTACAGGTGAAAATAGGGAAGTACAGCGATGAGCACCAGTTTGTAGTTTGCGATTCAAGTCCTGTGTGTCTGCTAGGGAGAGACCTGTTGTGTAAATTGAATTGTACTATATACTGTACACCTCAGGGAGTGGAGGTATTGACCAATGATGATGATGCAGATTTCAAAGTTGCAAACTCAAGAATATGTGTGGAGCTGTACCCTACTTTGACAGTAGATGAGCTCCCCTGGGACTTGAGAGAGACAGTGGCACCAGAAGTATGGGATTTCACTGGGGAAGAGATAGGTTTGGTCAAAGGGGTGGACCCGGTGAAAATTGTAGTGAAACCGCATGCTGAGTTCCCAAGAACACCCCAATATAAATTGACTCCAGAAACGATTGCAGGCATAAAACCCGTGATCGAGTCCATGATTAAACAGGGAATACTGAAAGAAATCGTGGGTAGTCCATGCAACTCCCCGATTATGGGTCTGCAGAAACCAAATGGGAAATTTCGGATAGTGCAGGACCTTCGAAAGATTAATAACATAGTCGTTTCATGTTGTCCAGTGGTACCGAATCCATCAGTGATACTGTTTCAGATTCCATTCCAAGCTGAGTGGTTCACAGTGATCGATCTTTGTCAGGCTTTCTTTTCGATCCCTCTGGACGAAGAAAGCCATTTTCTTTTCGCATTTAAGCTGGAAAATCGCGTCCTAACATGGTGTCGTATCCCTCAAGGGTATACAGAGAGTCCATCGATCTTTAACCAGCTTTTGAAGAAAAATCTTGAAAGTCTAGTGCTGCCCCAGAAGTCAGTTCTGGTCCAGTACATAGACGACCTCCTTGTGGCGTCAGAAACAGAAGAAGCTTGCAGGGAAGACTCCATTGCTTTGTTAAATCATCTAGCTGCCAATGGGCACAAGGTGTCCCCGGGAAAATTGCAGTACTGCCTGACAGAGGTGCAGTACTTGGGACACAGAATAGAGAAAGGCAAACGAAAAGTGTCACCAGACAGGATAGAGGCGATCATGAAAATGAATGCGCCTAAGACACAGAGAGAGGTCAGGATGTTCCTAGGGATGGTGGGTTATTGCCGACAGTGGATCGTGAACTTTTCACTGAAAGCAAAGCCCTTGCAAAAACTGACGCACAAGGAGGTGAGTGATCCGGTACCATGGGACAAAGACTGTTTGATGGCGTTCCTACAGCTGCGAGAGGACCTGTGTCGTGCTCCGGCATTGGGAATGCCTGATTACAATAAACAATTTTTTCTTTACTGTTGTGAGAGAGAAGGTTGCGCGTTGTCTGTGTTGGTCCAAATCCATGGGAATGCCCGTAGACCAGTTGCTTATTTCTCGGCTACTTTAGACCCAGTAGCCGCAGCGTTGCCCGGATGTCTCAAATCCGTTGCTGCAACGGGTGTCAGCATTGAAAGATGTGAAAATATCGTCATGGGGCACCCGTTAGAGGTGTGCGTGCCCCATTCTGTTGAACTGTTGATGACCAGGACCAAAACACAGCATCTGACCAACAGCAGGCTCACGCGCTATGAGCAAGTTATTCTTGCTGCAGAGAATGTGACCCTCAAGAGATGCTCTGTTTTGAATCCTGCCACCTTGATGCCACTTCCAAATGATATTGAGGATGATGATGAATATACAGACCATGACTGCCTTGATGTGACTGAACTATGCACCAAACCCAGACCCGACATCGTAGATGAGCCACTGACTGACCCAGATGAAATTTTCTTTGTCGATGGCTCATGTGTAAGAGACGAAGTTGGGCAGTTGAGAGCAGCTTATGCAGTTTGTACAATTACTGGAGTTGTGGAAGCTGGGTGCCTGGAAGGAGTACACTCCGCTCAGGTAGCCGAGATTATTGCCCTGACACGTGCTTGCTTGGCAAGCAATCAAATTCGAGTCACCATATACACCGACAGCCAATATGGCTATGGGGTAGTTCATGATTACGGGCAGTTATGGTCTCAAAGAGGGTTCCTGACCTCTTCAGGCTCTCCCATTCGCAATGGAGAGTTTGTGCGCTTGTTGTTAGAGGCATTGCAATGCCCAGCAGGTATCGCAGTTGTAAAGTGCACCGCACATACCAGAAATGAGGACTTTGTTTCGAAAGGCAATAGATATGCTGATGAAGTTGCGCGGTATTGCGCGGAACAAGGGTACTCTTTCACAGAGGTGGATGTGGGTGGAATAAATGTAAGAACTGAATTAGCCATGATACTGGAAACTGTTGATACTTGGGATGAACTGTCAACCATGCAAGAAAATGCTCCTGATTCTGAAAAAGAAACATGGGAAAAGGCAGGATGTGTAATGGGTGAGACCCATTTTTGGGTCTCAGCAGACGGCAGAGCAGTGTTGCCCAATGAGATGGTGAGTCCAATGGCTAGACTCATTCATGGTCCCGTACACTTAGGGAGAGATGCTATGCTGAGAGTGTTTAGACAGACTTGGTACAATCCTAAGTTTAGAATAGCCGCAGAAGCAGTGTGCCAGCGTTGTGTGACCTGTCAGCAGCTGAACGTAGGAAAAAGAACACCAGTTGCACTAAGTCACATAGGAAGGTCTGGAGGTCCATTCAATCGAATGCAGATAGATTTCATTGAAATGCCAAGGTGCAACCGCCTCCGCTATGTCCTGGTGGTTGTTTGTGTGTTCTCCAGATGGGTTGAGGCATACCCTACACGTAGGTGCGACACCCTCACAGTGGCCAAGTTACTGCTTAGAGAACTCATTCCTCGCTTCGGGGTGCCGGCCTTTTTGGAATCAGATAGGGGAACACATTTTAACAGCGAGCTTGTGAAGATGATTTGTGTAGCGCTAAATATCGACCAAAAGTTGCATTGCAGTTACCGACCAGAAGCCTCAGGGATTGTGGAGCAGATCAATGGCACGATCAAGAGCAGGATAGCAAAAGTGTGCTCCTCAACGACCCTGAGTTGGCCTGATGCCCTGCCATTAGTTCTCATGAGCCTTCGTAGTACCCCAGACAGAAGAACAGGGTTGTCACCACATGAGGTGTTAATGGGAAGAGCAATGAGGCTGCCATCTATCCCAGCTACTGCACTGTTAAATATCACAGATGATATGATCCTGGACTATTGTAAGGGGCTGTCTGACGCCATGCGTTCTGTGTCCCTTCAGGTGCAGGCTGCTGAGGTTCCAGCGTGCCAGGGCCCGTGCCATGACCTGTACCCTGGGGACTGGGTCCTGGTGAAGAAACATGTGAGAAGAAGCTGCTTGGATATTCGTTGGCGTGGGCCCTTCCAGGTCATCCTGATCACGAACACAGCTGTGAAGGTGGGAGGCCTGCCCAATTGGATCCACGCGTCACATACGCGAAGGGTTCCAGCACCTCTGGAAGAAACAGCTCCTCTCTCGGATAGACGTCCAGCAGAGGACCGAGAAGCCATAGAGGGGGCTAGCCAAGCTGTAGAGGTGCCAGCGGAAGCAGGGAACGAGTCTGACCAAGCTGAGGACGGTCAGTACAACAGCGAAACGGAAGACGCTACAGAAGGAGAAAGTAGCTGGGAATACGAGTCAGACCCTGACAGGTCTGAGAGAGAGCGAGAACAGACAAGAAGGAGAAGGAGTAGAAGGGCACGTGGAGAAGCTAATTGGCCGCAAAGAAGGAGCTCTAGCCTGAGGTCAACTCCAGAGTTAACCCTTCCTCCGATATCCGAGGACTCAGACCCAGAAGAAGGTGCTCAGGGCGCTGAAGCACCCGACCGGAGAAGGTCAAGAAGAGTGCGTGTGCCTAACAGAAGATACTCCACACCTGAGTGGACATATCTGGCGACAAATGTCTGTGAAACCGGAGACAGGGAGGATCCGAGCGGTGGTGGTGTCCAGTTCTGAGCCCATTATCACCGTGGAAATACGACTGTTGGTACCCGGTGTCGAACAAGAAGGGTCACTAACATTCATGCTCCCCAGACCTCCCCGCCTCAGCAAGTTAAAACACATGTTTCTTACAGAATTGCAATTCCCCGACTTTGGTACAACGATAACAGCACATGAAGAGCACAATCTTCGTTTGGAAATACTGAACTATGCTATTGAAGCTGCAACCACAAATCTGATAGTAGACTGTTAAAGGACTTTGTAAATAAAGCAAGCAGAAAAAGAAGATTACCTAGCGCCCAGGAAGCAGAGAATATTAGGGAACTTCCCTTGAGTGGATGGAGAAGGGCTAGGGTTGTCTTTTTGAACTGTGAAAGGACATTTTGCGAAGAAGGTTGTCAGCCTCCAGTTGTGTGGATTCTAAAGACAAAAGGATTAAAAAGAGACTGTAAAGGAACGAGAAGAAAAGAACTTTTTGCTAAAATAAGAGAGAGCCATATTGTCTGACGAAATGGAGGCCGGCACCCCGAACCGCAGAGCTAAATGTATAATAGGTACACTAATAGTAGGAGTGATAATATTAATAGCTTTAGTGGTAACAATTTCTTATGTAAAGGGACATGAGGAAGAGGCAAAGGTAACTGATGTGAAATCTGTAGAAACGCTTACACCCACTGATGCTGGTGAAAAAGGGGAAAACACTCAAGAGAAAGCGTTATTGGCTGCAGAAGCCCGCAGGTTACACGTAGACGAGTCCCAAGGAGACTTTAGGTCAAATGCTTATGCTAAACTTTTATATGAATACGTGGATGCCATGGAGGTTAAGGATTGCTACGTCTGCATGCAGTTGCCGGCGTCTGTAGATGAGGGTATTAGATACCATCACCTCCCTCTGACATATGGCATTACATGTAGCTTATTGCTTAGTATATTTTATGAGAGAGATAGTTTTGAATACTATTTTTCCAATTATGATTCAGTGTTGCCAGAAGTCCCAAATTATAAGCAGATGAACAAATGGGACTACTGGAAGAGTGAAGACAGATTGGCCAAGTTCTTCATTCCTTGGATTACCTTAGATACTTCACATGCCCGTAGAAATAACCTGACATGCAAGGTGTCAGAAGTCGAGAAGAAGTTCATAGGGCAGGTGGATGATCGTTACAGGAGACAAAAGATTTTGAAAAAATCAGGACAAGGGAAAACAGATTGGACCGAGGAAGAGAAGTCACACCAGAGAAAGGGTAGTAGTGGTCCAATAGCTTTAGATAAAACGCAGAGAGGAAAGCTATGTCTTCACAGAGCCAAAACGTATTATGAAAATGTATACGTTGGAGAAGTTGACTGTGAACATGCTTTCAACATAGAGTACTATACTAAAGATTTTCTGAAGGGAATGCAAGTGATTCCAAATGTGTATTTTGTATGTGGAAGAAATGCTTACGTGAGACTACCTGACAACTGGTATGGATCATGTTACTTAGCAATTGTCTTCCCCAAAATATATCATGCACAAGACTTAGTGATCATTGAGGGCAAGACATCTTCGAGGGGAAGGAGAGATGTAGGCGATGCAGAAATGGTTGGAGATGTCTTTGGAGCTATGTTTCCTCTTTTAGGTCTAATCCTTAATGATGTGAAAATTAGACGGTTGGCAACAGTCGTCGACAGGTTGTCTGCCAGCACTGCTCAGTCCTTAATGCTGGTAGAAGGAGAGATGCAATCGATAAGGGCTATGGTTCTTCAAAATCGTCTTGCATTAGATGTCCTACTAGCAAAAGAGGGCGGAGTCTGTAAGGCTTTGAAGGTCCAGGAATGCTGCACTTACATTCCAGACAATTCAAAACCCCTTGAGAAGGTTATTAGGAACATAACTGATATTCACAAGGAGATCGAAGACTTGAGTAGAGAAAATGTTTGGGAAAAGGTGGGCCACGGAATGAGTACAGTTGGAGGGTGGTTTTCCACCTTAGGCAAAAGCTTTGTTTGGTATATTCTAAAGCCTATCATCATAATATTGATCTGTGGGATTATATTGTGGGGATTGGTGAGGGTATTCAAATGGTACAGAGCAAGAAGGTCAGAAAGGGCCCAAAGAGAACAGCTGCAGAGATTGGCTGCCATACAAGATAATCAGTACAGGAGTCTGAGGGCTCTGGAAGCGCAGAGAATGCCAGCAATAACTGCAGTCTAAATGTTAGTGATGACCCCGAGAGGTCATCAAAGGGGGGAACTGAGAGAGCGCAAACTGACTTAAATGTATGAGTACATCACACTTACTTGTAGTAAGCACAAATCATGAGGAGAAATGCCATGAGTGCTAATAGTACCTGCAATTATATTCTAAATGTATAGCTAATGTAGAGATTTAAGTAGAAGTGGAACTAATACAGAAATGTGTGACACTATATGATTTTATTAGACGTGATTATTCTTGAATCTATGTCGTGTAGCTGTTAACATGTAAGATGGTAGGTGGTTAAACGCAGAATGTGGTAGGCCTCAGGGCCAGAGCTGGAGCTAAGAGGGAAGGTGTTTCTTTTCACGACACAGATTGTATTAATGTTTTGGTCATCGCATTAAATGGGCCATGATTTATAAAATGTTTACTGAATAATAGAATAAGAGTATTAACATGCTTTAATTAAATGAAGAAGTTGAATGCTATAATCATAATGAGAAATATTGTAGGCCTGAAATGTTTTAGCATTGATTTACACGTACATGTCTGGGCTGAGAAATGTTGCAAGCCTTTTTAGAAGTCTATGAGAGTTGGGTTCTTGGCGGCAGATATCTGTCTGCAACAGGAAAGGGGGGATCCAATTATAAATGAATGAATAGAGGTCTGTTCAGTAGACGGCCCAGACATGGAGGAGGGTTCTGGAATGTTTAAGGGGTATCAGCGGGCCGGAGAAGAGCCTGAGAAGCAAGGTCAACTCTAACGTCTGAGGCCCAATACAAAGCATCATGGAAAAAGCCTGAAGCTACACCACGTGAGAGGCGTTTCGCAAGGGGCGTCTCAAATGTTGTTGACTGTTTTGTATTAGGGACAGCACCCCTGGGTGGAGTTAGAGCAGATACCTGAGGACCCTTTAGAGAGCGGATGGGTAGGCAGAGAGGGGTCATGACTGGAGAACTATAGGTTTTCACCAAGAGACTTAGAGTGGGTGACTTCCCTTGGGGGTCATTCACTGCTGACACCTTTGTTAGGTTGGGATTTGGTTAAGTAGGGATACCATCTAGAGCAGGGTAGGGACAGCCTAACCTTTGCGTTTTCATCCAACCTAAATGAAGGAGAGATATGCGTCTATGCTGATAGCTTTATTATTCTTAGAACTTGTGTTAGTGATTTCTGTTGCTCGTCTGAGGGCTTTCCGAGAGCACATGTATGTAATTGGACCTGTGTATCTCGTGAATCTCATTCTGAGATGCCTGTATTTGCAGCTTATCATATCTTTACAATAAACCTTTGAAAGCTAGAAGTTGTTTGTGATCTTTGGGAGCAGAGTCCTTTATTGGGTGAACTAACTTGCAGATGGGTGTACTGTTTTCCTCCAAGACAGGCAACAAAGGTTCAGTCGACCAGATCGAGGTTTAGATCAATAGATATAAGGTATCGATCAAAATCTCGCCCTTTCAGAGTGTTTTTACGTGTACTGTGTAGCTGTGCCCTCAGTCTGATTCTCGTCAATACATTAATCCCTCCCTCTAGCCCACATCCGTGAACTTTCGTAGAGTGACTAAATAAGAGATTGTTAGTTGCATATGACATAAATATGAACATTTTCTGGGATTTGTATTAGTATCAATATCTACAACTCAGCTTGTTTGTAAAAAAAAATGTCCTTCTGAATCACCCAGCCCTTAAACACGCTATCTCTTCAGCTATCCACCGCAAACACAATACAGACACTTTTGTGCACAACACTCTCTGCAGGATCGAGAGAGGAACCGATGACCCGGTTTTATATTGTAAACGGCATCATTTAGAGGTGACAAATAGTTGTAATTGTGACTCTAGACCCCCACTTTCCTACTTCAAGCCTGCCTTTATCTGCTTCTTTGAGATTTCAAAATAATTTTTGAGTTTCACACTCCATGTATGATTATTTTTTTTAATCTGAAAATTTTGTAATTTCATCAGGGCTAAAAGTTGTACGGTCATCTCGCAAACTGAATTTAAGGGACTGTTGTGTTAGATCTGTACCGCTTTCTAATTTTTTGATCATTTTTAGCATGAGCGTTTGCACTCTAAAATTTAACATAGCTAAACACAAATGTTAAAAACATACATCATAATTTAAGTTTCCAGGATTGATGTTCATTCATTATGAAAACAGTTGAAAGACTTGTGCTGTACTTAATAAGTGGATATAATTGCCAAGCGTACCCTTCATACGGGAAAGGTAAGGCATTGCGTCTTCATGGAAGACTTGCTCTTTCTCAAGTTTCTAGATCGTCTATAATTTCAACCATTGACCGAGATTCCCCAGAGGCAGCGTATAGTTCTCATTCTACTGCCATGGCATGGGATGTCCTGCATAAAGTGTATGTACTTCCTGCATTACCAGCGGTAAAGGTCTAAACTTCAAACAAAGCTCCAAAATAAGGGGCGCTAGAGGGCGCACTGGCAGAATGGTCGCACTGATGTGAGACTCCTGCAGCCCGGAATAATTATACGTCAATAATCCTTCTTTTTAACCATCTGGAAATGTTACTGCGGTGTTGATCGGGAGAGGGTGTCCAGCCTGACCTTCGGTGAAAGTCACAGCGCGCTGCTACCTCCCTGCTCGGAGAAACGGCTGCAGACGGATTCGCCCGCGGTGGAACAAGATACAGACGAAGGGAGACACCGGACTGCTGATCTACGAGAGGCCGTTGCGGGCCACGAGGAAAGTAGGCCCGGCGCTGCAGCACAATCGGGCCGCTACGGTGAAGACTGCGGTGAGTGTTCCGCATCGCAAGGCGGGAGGGCACTGCATGCGAACCAGCACTGATGACTGTGGGGCGGCCGCTGGAGATCTCCGCTGCGCCTCCTGCGGCAGTTACAACAACGCGGCTGACTGAAGACGGCCGTGAGGGACTTCGGACAGCATAAGAGCGTACGCCTGGAGTGCTTGGCCTCAAAACTTAACCAAAAAAAAAAAAAAGAAGGAAACAGGGAAAAAACACCTGCATTTTCTTCTCCCGTTGAACATCAAGTGCGTGAGGAAGTTACCATGCCTGGACAGACTGATGGCGGGGGTAAGCCTTCGACTCCAACAGTTGGCAAATTGATCCTTACTCGGAAGACTGCTGCTTTCCTACCTGTACCATTAAGCGCTGCCATTGCCCACGGGTCCGATTGCTCCATGCCGCCGCTGCGTGATCACGGAGCTCCGCTGCTCCCCCCTGAAGCCCTGCCCCAAGACTGCATACGGACGGTAAGCGCGGGCCTGGGGGCGGCGAGAGTCTACATATGTGCTGAGGCCCCGTGACACACTGCACGCATGGTCGGCTTGCTGCTCTGCCTTCAGGGGCTGTGAAGGGAGGCTGACAAGCGGTTCCCTTTCTTTTCCCCTTATGGATCAGCTGAATGGTGCACTGACTGCCATAGCCCCTGTGTGCACTGGTGCAGTAGGTGCCCGAGTACATTTCTGGCCCGGCTGAGCCCACGTAGGTGGCTGATTGCGCCACTGCTGGGGGACCCTGGGCACTGAAGAGGCGGCAGGGGATACGCTATTACCCACAAAAATACGAGCGCTCCCAAGATCTAAACCATGGCTGGAGCTACATCATTGATAATGCTGTGTTAGACGTTGAGCGTGGCGAACACTGGAGACGACGACTGTCTTGCCTGCCTCGAACCCTCCACCTTCTTAACTGCCGCAGGCCTTGCAAAACCCTCAGCATGGGGAAGCCGGACAAGAGGCAGCCCAAACTATCGTTTGACTCGACTACCAGCAAAAAGGGATTAAGGAACACGCAGGAAGCGGGCAGCTCCCAAGCCCCCACTCCACCGGACACGGCGGCTCACGCTGGCACCTCGGATTTCCAACAGATGATGCAAGAGATGCCACAAGGGTTCGCCACCATTGTTGATAAAGTGGACAGAATGTCATCTAGAATGGACGCAATGGTGCACAAAGTGGATGTGCACGAGGAGCGTATCACCGCCACAGAGCAACGCATATCCGACAATGATGACACCACGGCTACACACACGACCCAAATCGCGCGGATGGAAAATGTGCTTAGGATAATAGCCGCGAAAAATGAGGAGTTGGAAGCAAGAAGCCGACGTAATAATATACACGTAGTGGGAGTTCCCGAATCGACCAACACGGGGCGCATGGAGGACTATGTTGAGAAGATACTCACTACTGCGATTGGCCCTGAGGCGTTCTCCAAACAATTTATTGTCGAGCGAGCACACCGATCACTGGCACCGAGACCATCTGCTGGAGCCGCCCCACGGCCCATCATTGCCCGCCTTCTCAATTATCGAGATCGAGACACTGCCTTGCGGGCAGCCCGAACCCAGCACACGCTGTCCTGTGAAGGAGTCACTTTCTCCATCTATCCGGACTTTACGCCAGTGGTGCAAGAGCAACGGAGAAAGTTTCTGGACGTCAAGAAAAAGCTGCGAACCCTCCAAATGCGCTCCTGTATCCTGCCAAATTAAGGGTGACACATCAGGCGAAGCAGCACTTCTTTACTAATCCGCAACAGGTCGAAGACTTTGTACAGCAACTTAAACGGGAAAGAGCGGAAAATAGACGACATGGCGAAGACAGACAAGACGACTTTCACTCAGCTAACGAAGATGAATGACACTGATCATCGCCTCTGCGGCCTCTTGCTCACAGTTGGAGGCGACGACATGGCTGGATGAGACCCGATCTGCTGCTCAGCTGCGGACTCCAACCGCTGCCCGGTTGTTCGTTAGAAGATGGTGGTAATGTATTCCGGGCACCCACCCCCCCCCACTACCTGAATTGGGTCTGGACTGGGTGTCGGAAACAGGGCCAAGGAGTGGGGGGAGGTTCAGTGTGCTACTAGACTGCACCCTGTAGGGTATACCCCATTGAACTTACTACAACTGTTGCAAATGTTGGGGACTTTAGGACTTGTTAAGGGTGGGGGGAGGGACGGGAATGCTGGCAAGTTGGGGCTGCTACAGTGGGAGGGGGGAGGGGGCGCTAACGATGGTGCGCTTTGGATTGTTGATTATGTTCGGATTTGCTGTGGAGACCCATCTGCTGAGCTGTGTATGATTGGCTTCATGTGCTGTGTGCTCTGGCTAGATTGTGCCTTGCCATGTAGTGTCTATTGGGCGGTATTCATGGCGCGCTTTCCGCGTAGAGCCTCAGTATTTCATTTCTTATACTGTATGACTAGCCAGCGATGTGCACCTACAGGCCACTATGTTATTTACTGCACAATATGTATTTCAATGGTCTATTATGCATTGTATATCCCTCAAGATTGGGCAACAGCTCGCAGTACAGTTTTAAGGTCTTTACAAGGTTGGGGGAAGGGGTTGGGACTGTTTGGTTAACTCTGGTTGTCCTACTGAGGATTGGAATACGGATTGTATCATCGACACCTGCTGTTTCACCTGATTATGGTATGAGTGCTTTAGGGCATGCAGTACAGGTTGCACACACGGGACACAAGTTATTACTGCACACGGATGTACATTTCAAGGGCCTCTTGGATATCTTTGGATGGGTCGAGGAAGGGGAAAAGACATTTGGGATGATGTTGTGCATTATTGATGGGGGACACTGACCTCAATATACTAACTTGGAATGTTAGAGGGCTCGGGGACCCCAGGAAGCGACGGCAAGTACTATCGTACTTAGACAGGCACTCGATTCATATAGCTTTTCTACAGGAAACGCATTTTAACAAGTCCTCCAATCACACCTTCGCCAGTAGATGGGCATTGAGTGCTGCATTTTCTTCATACTCTACATACGCTAGGGGGACGGCAATACTGGTTAGACGGAATACACCATTTGTCTCGGCTGGCTCCAAGGTAGACGATCAGGGACGATACTGTATGCTGTGGGGCAGGCTGGGGCACACGGCGGTCACCCTGGTATGCTGCTATGGGCCTAACATAGATGACCCGAGATTTTTTACGGAATTATGGGCGGCCATAGTGGAGACGGGTCCACATCAAATCATATGGGGAGGAGACTTTAATACAACGCTAGATCCCACATTAGATAGATCACACCCTTCCCCACACCACTACACCAAGGCACGTGCGGAACTGCGCGCAGTAATTACTGACTATAGATTAGTAGACGCCTGGAGACAGCTACACGGAGAACTCAGGGAAGGCACGCATTTCACTGCACAGGCGCGTTCATGGGCCAGACTAGATTATATATTCCTGACATCCCACCTTTACACATCCCTTCACCGTGCACATCACCTTCCCAGGACCTACTCAGATCATTCCCCTGTGAAAATTACACTGCGCGCAGCCGAATTGGGCCCTCCTTCTGCCGCATGGCGGATGCGCCCCTCACTACTACTAGACGACACGTTTCAGGAGGAACTCCGGGATGAGTGCCTAGAATTCTTTAGGCGGAATAAGGACTCAGTTAAAGATGTTGAGACTATTTGGGATGCGTTTAAAGTGACATTAAGGGGAATCTGCATCGCGAAAGGGTCGGGATTGTTGAAAGAAATTACCTCACGCATACGTACTATCGAAAGGGAACTTAAAGATCTGGAGACCTCATTGGTCACTAATCCATCCGACTCTACGTTACTTGCGATCCGGGATAAAATCTCTGAATACACGACGGAAGCGGCAAGAGAATCTAAATTTCGGAGCAAGCATTGGACTGCTCGCCGTTACGGTGAAGGCGACCGGCCTGGAAAGGCTTTAGCCTCAACGATTAAATTGATGCGGGAGCCCAACATTATACTTGAAATAGAGGGTCCGGATGGGGTGGCAATTCGGGACACGACTCAAATCCTCAACTCCTTTGTTTCTCACTATAGCACGCTATATACCTCCTCTAGAGTAGGAGAACTGCAATTACAGGACTATCTGGCGGATGTGTCGCTGGGCTGGCTTGGTGAGGCCCAAAGAGAGTTCCTGAGTGCGCCTTTCGAGTTAGAAGAGGTGCGAGACGCAATTATGGGTATGCAGACAGGGAAAGCCACGGGATTGGACGGCATTCCAATAGAATTTTACAAAACTTACATCGATTTTATGGCCCCTGTACTCCGAGAGGTATATGAGGACGCCCTAGAGGTGGGCCACCTGCCGCCCTCAATGAGAACGGCTCTTATTATCTCTCTCCTTAAGCCAGGCAAGCCACCGCATTTGTGTGACTCCTACCGCCCTCTGTCCTTATTGAATAGCGATGTTAAGGTACTAGCCAAGCTCATTGCTAACCGCATCAGCCTTCTACTTCCCAATTTGATACTACCAGATCAGTCTGGCTTTGTCCCTGGCAGGGCTACCTCCCACAATCTGCGTACCTTCTTCTCTGTTTTAAACTCGGTGCATGAAGACCTGCCAATGGCAGCTGTCTTTCTTGACGCCACCAAGGCGTTTGATTCCCTGGAATGGGACTATGTGTTCCGAGTGTTGGAAAGAATGGGATTCCCGGCGATTTTCATTGCCTGGATTAAACTCCTGTATGAACGTCCTATGGCCACGACTCTCATTAATGGTAAACTGTCTGCCTCATTCCCCATCACGAGGGGGACAAGACAGGGGTGCCCCCTTTCACCTCTCCTTTTCGCGATTGCCACAGAACCTCTGGCCGCTAAACTGAGACAGCATCATAATGACAGTGCGCTCCGGTGCTTTCAATGACAGATTCTGCTTTCACTGTATGCGGATGATATCACATTGTACATCCGACATCCTTGCGTAAATCTCAACCCCATCCTTAGAGAATTTGTGCGCTTTGGAAGACTGTCAGGGGTCCAGATTAATTGGAGTAAGTCCTGCATCTTTCCGCTTACGCCTTCTACTAAGCGGTTTGACCTAGACTTCCCTCTTACCTGGAGCGAAGGTGATTTTAAATATCTTGGGATCCACATAGAGAAGGACAGAGATGAACTTATGCGCGTCAATTATGGCACTGCCATGAATCGCATAATGGACAATGTGGCGCGCTGGATCACCTTGCCTTTGTCGATGGCGGGCAGGGCTTCCCTGATAAAAATTGTCATTCTTCCCAAATTATTGTACCTATTTTTAAACATCCCATTTTATCCGGGCAGATCTTTTTTTAGCCAGCTTCGCTCTGAACTCATCAAGCTAGTATGGGGAGGGAAATCGCCTCGACTCAAGTTGGATACCCTGACACGTCCCTACACACACGGTGGCTTCGGAGTGCCCAATTTTGAACTGTACTATCAGGCAGCACAAGCCCACTATGCCTATTTTTGGGTACACCAGCCTAGGTATATGCCTCAACTGGCTGCGGAGCATTGGTTGGCCCACCCTATCCCTATAGAGGGTGCAATTTACGCTGAGGCCTCTGGCAGGGACAAAACGCCTACAACAGTGCTTAGCACGGCCACTGCATGGGCCCGAATACTGGCTAAAATGGACCAGACGGTATTGTATGCTCCGTCATTACCATTGAGCTACCACCCGGATATGCCACTATTGCAGGAACCGGGATTCCGCAAACTGTTACACAAATTACGAATTGTGACCTGGGGGGATCTATACCATGAAGGAATGTTTCGCACCATGGAGCACTTGTATGAAGAGATGTCACCCACTCCACTTGAAGTGTTTTTATATATCCGGCTCCGGCAAGGTGTGAAAGCCCTCTCACCTGACTTTCCCCGAGAACCGGTACAGCTGGCCCCCTTGCAGACTCTGCTCCAACTAGAGACTCCCTATCGATTGGTATCGACAATTTATAGGGCGGTACACACGCAAATGGAATACGCGGCTCTACCCGCTAGACTCAAATGGGATCAAGAGCTTGATAGCCCGCTCACGGATAGGCAGTGGTTGTTCTCCCTACAGCATACGGAACGCATTTCGGCTAGTAGTAGACATAGAATCATACACTATAAATTCATACACCGCCTTTACTACACTCCAGCTCGAATGCGTAGACTTCAGCTAAGAGCAACGGATGACTGCGATAGATGTCATGCCTCTGGGGCGGACTTCTTACATCTCGCCTGGGCGTGTGATACAGTAAACCAGTACTGGATTCAAGTGATAAACGCACTTTCTGACATGACACACACTACAATACATCCCTCCCCGCTCCTGGCGTTACTGGGATATGTAGAGCCCATACAAGCGACGCATCGCAGGTTTATTGCAATGGCCCTGCTGGTGGCCAAACGGAGAATGGCGTGTCGCTGGGGCAGAGGTAGAGCCCCTAAATTTAAGGACTGGATGAATGATTTAATATATTGTCAAGAACAACTGAATACTTATTCGGAATTATTGTAGATTGCTTCTAGACCATGTGACATTTGGGCTCCGTTGCGGTGTTACCTTGCTAGGAAAGATGCAGACTCTGAGGGGGGGTCACCCACCTAATGACCGTTTGCCTTATTGTAGGCGCTTGGGACCTGGGATGTACAGGTCAGGGGTCCAAATGTGCTACGAACTGCAATTGACTGTCAAAATCCCCTTGAGAGGTAATGTCGACCCTGCTGTGTACTGATTGAAATGTACTGCTTATTTTCCTTTTCATATATTGTTTGTGATATGTGCCTGTGCTAAACCTGTGTGACAGTACTGCACTTTCTGTTGTAACTGTGTGACCACCAAAATTGCAAAAATAAAGTTTAAAAAAAAAAATAAAAAAAAAAAAAAGCTCCAAAATAAGCAGCAGGAAGAAGAAAACATGTCTGAGATAAGGATGCCCTTTGCTATTGTTGTCTAATGAAGCACAGGAAACTTGTCTCTATCCTTTGGGGACACATCGTCAGTGGATCTGATTATCTGCCATGAGGGTACTTCCTCTGAGAGTGTGAAAAACGAAGTTGCAATTAATGAAAATACAAGGGGACCTCTACATTCCACTGCGCCCAAAGCAAAAATAGGCACTTTAATCCTAGAAATCCAGATGTTAACTGCAGAGTGATGACGAGATCTGGGTGGTCACCAGAAATTGACCAAGGGACTCACACCTTTTCTTTATTAAGATCTACTTGTCAATGAAAATTATAGTGAGCTACTAACAATTTATAGTGGTATGAGTGATCAGGTCAGACAAGATTACGTTAGTGGCCTCCCCATGTGAGATTACCTGCAGTGGTCACCTCAGTGCATCAGTCAGGGTTACCAGCAGTAATGTGAAAAAAAGGCTCCATCAGTTTGGAATGCTTCTAAGTGGTTAATACATGACAGCTATAGTTGCAATGCTCTTGTACCAAGCTAATTATATTAGCAACAAGCAACAAGTCTCCACAATGCCTCGTGATTTATCCCTCAAATTCCAGCTTCAACTATATTAAAATCAAAACATTTTTTCTCTAAACATCAGGTTATGAGTTCTGAAAACAAACTTGTTTCTATCCCAAATACACGCCTTTTCAATTTTGAGACTCATATTTCAATTAAATGATCTCTCTCTCTCTCTCATTCTCTCTCATTCTCTCTCTCTCTCTCTCTCTCTCTCTCTCTCTCTCTCATCGCAACGGCTTCTGTTTTTAAAATTCATAAATACATTTTCAAAAATAGTGAGACATATGGTGAGGTGTAATCGGCAGTTAAGAGTAGGTTGCATTAGCACTGTGCACAAAATGTACCAAGGTTTCCCCTGCAATAAGAAGCTCAAGAATCTCAGCATGTAGAAGCACGAGAGGAGAGATATGAGAAACGAAACAATGTTCTAAATATGACTCAAGACTGGAACCTTGAGGAAAGGAGCTTAGGGCAATGTGTGATTGTTGTAATTAACTTGCATGTTTAACTTTGAAGTTTATGGAACATTTGCTGTCATCACTATGGAATTTGAACTTGATGACATGAGTGCTGATGTGGCATTCCTGCTCTAGAGAAGCTGTGAGTGAGACCTGTTTTTTGTTGATGGTTGGTTCCAATAAAGCCAATCTGACTTTTATACAGAATACTGTCTTTTAATACTGGCGACGAGGACGAAGAACACTTGATTGGGGACAAGCTGCAACCATCAATTCCCCTTGGAACCCTGGATTTGTATTTATGTATTATTGGACTATGTTGGATCTTTATTTAATCTGACTTCCTGTTTATTCTCTCTATTTGGAGTATTATCTCTTTTGGGCATTCAAGGAGCATTCAAGGAGTGTATATTTTTAATATGACCTTCGCGTGTGGTGCTCGTTGTGAATTTCTGTGAGGACTGAGAGTTCACAAAGAAAGGAGAAAAGATTTCAAAGCGTTGATGGTGCGGATTTATTTTATTGGCAGAGCGTTGTGGGCGATCCTCAAAATCATTATTTGGAGCCAAGCGCAAACGTTGTTATGTTTTAAAACGTTTGACTAACTCTTACCGTATCTCCTACGCGGTAACGGACGCCATTGTTTGCACGCTCCTGACATTTTCAAGTCCTGCATTTGGAGCGTTCCTTGTCAAGCTGCGGCCGACGCATATGACGCGCTGATCTGGACGGCATCTCTTCTGATCAGTCAACGTCACCGCGCTCACGTTTAGAAAACGTCACCACGCTTACGTACAGCAGCCGTCTTGGATTTCCATGACACCACATTCACGAGTGTATAATTCATTTCTTTCGACGCGTTTTCAAGAAAATCAGCGTTTTGGTGGCATTTAATCTGACTTTTGCTGACATTTCAGTAAGTGTTCTACATTTAGAATTGGTGCACAAGGATATTTCTTTTTCATTTATCTCTACATTAAATAGTTTTACATTTCTGCACAAGGAGGTAAGGAAGTGCTTATCCCATCAAGTACATGCAACAACTCGTGGTGAAGATTTTTACCTTGTGACTTGGAAATTATTTCCTTCAATTATTTTGTTTGATAAACATTAAAGCAAGATTTGTTGTTTACATTATAATTAAAGAGAGAACATTTACCTCCATGATGGCCACCTCCACCAGCATGTCTCAACCTCCAGCATTTTTGTCAGAAAAAGGTGAACCGATTCTTCCGTGGAAAAGATGGAGGAATTTGTTTGACTCATATATTGTGGCAATTGGGGGAGAAAAATGTTCCGCTTTCAGGAAACAAGCTATTTTATTGCACAATTTAGGTGTAGAAGGCAGAAATATATATGACAGCATGGATCTTATGGGAATGTCGATGGTGAACCTGTGGATCTTTATGAGATGTCCATGACTATGTTGGAGCGATATTTTGGGCCTCGAATAAACGTTGTTTTGGAACTCCATAAGTTTTTCACGAGAGTCCAAGGTCTTAGTGAACGTGTAGGGTCGTATGTTGCATCTCTCAAAACCCTAGCACGTACCTGTGAATTTGGTGACTTGTCGGATTCCCTGGTTAGAGACCAACTTGTAAGATGTACTAACATCTTGAAAATACAGGAGAAACTTTTGTCCAAGAATCCTACTTTGTCTGAAGCCATTGCAATTGTTGAAGGCGTTGAAAATACTTCTTCCTGGATAAAAGAAATGAGGAAGAATCGTGAAGACGGAAAAACAGTGCTAAATGATGAATCTAAGAAAAATTCTGATGGGCTACACACTCTCTCGGAATTTGATATCTCTGATGAAGTTTCTGATAGCATTGCTAGGGTCTCCTTGGGTGCTGAAAAGAAAAATGTTTTTAGAGATAATTTGCCTAATTCTGTAAACAAAGATATCCAACCACGCAATGAACGTTCACTCTCTTTTGATCAGCAGAAAAATATTTCTGAGAATCAAAGGGTACGCTGTTATAGATGTGGGAGTTTTTCTCATTCTTCTACTTTTCTAAACTGTTATGCCAGAGTCAGTGTGGAATTAAGGGACACTACGCTCATGTCTGTAAATCTTCCAAAAAGGGACGCTCTGTAGAAAAGAAATCTGATGTTATTCGCACTGTTGTCATTTCTGGTCTGTCTGATAAGAGTGTGGAGAGTGATTCTGTGAATATTACAAGCATTGCAGAAGATGGCAACAACATCGACACAGAAAAATTGTTATGCCATTCTGTAAAATCTCTGTTGATGAATATAAGTTTAGTGCAATGGCAGATTCTGGTTCACCATTTACGTTGATTGGGAACAAAATTTGGGATGAAGTGGTTGGTTTGGAGAATGTGAAGCTTTTACCCCCCGACATTTTTCCATTTAGTTATGGTGGGTCTCGTGTGGAATTTGTTGGGTATACTGTAGCCACGATTATGTTCAGAGGAAGGAAGACAGTTGGGACGTTTTATGTGGCAGTGAGAGGGGATAACCTCCTAGGATGGAGTTATCAGCGTGATTTGGGCATTATATTGAATCCTAATGCCAAAAATCCTGAAAACCAAGTCATGTTGATGGAAGAGGTGTGTATGAATACAAATAATGTCATGTCTGTTGATGAAGCTGGTATTGGAGAGAAATATTTCAATGATTTTCCTGAAGTGTTTTCAGATGACCGTGGTTGTTTGAAGGGGTTTGAGCATAGGATCATTTTGAAGAATTCAGCCAAACCCTGTGTACATAAAGTAAGGAGAGTGCCAAACTTAATGGTTGAGCCACTCAAATGTGAACTTGACAAGTTAATAAAATTGGGAGTAATTGAGGAGATAGAAGCTTCAGAGTGGTTGAGTCCGGTGGTTTTGGCACCCAAGGATGGAGGAGCTGCTATAAGGATGTGTGTGGATCTACGAGAACTGAAGGAATGGATCTAGGTAGATCGACAACCTCTTCCAAACATCTCAGAGTCCAGAAGTGTGTTTAAACTTTCATTAGTTCCATTCTGGTAGAATTGTATTTATTCTTATGTTTACTTTATGATGTAAGTTATTTGTAAGTTACTGCTAGTATGTTAGTTAATGTTTTTATTATTATTATTCATATACTGTGTGAAGGGGATGTGTTGTAATTAACTTGCATGTTTAACTTTGAATTTTATGGAACATTTGCTGTCATCACTATGGAATTAGAACTTGATGACATGGAGTGCTGATGTGGCATTCCTGCTCTGGAGAAGCTGTGAGTGAGACCTGTTTCCGTTGATGGTTGTTTCCAATAAAGCCAATCTGACTTTTATACAGAATACTGGCTTTTAATGGTGATCTTGAGCAAACTGCTCGATAGGATCTCGAGTTACTGAGAGGCACGCACACTGGTAGGAGCTGGACCATAGTGAGCATTTTCAGCCCCCTCACTAATAGATGAGGATTGCGAGGCTCTCATTTGTCCACATCTCCTCTCCTCCCTCACCCCAGACCTGGCTCTCCACATTGTCTTACTTCAGAGTTAGCACTCTGTTCCCCATATTATCTGCGCAGTGAGACTGCGTTTCTTCATGACCTGTGATAACCTGCCCAGAGTCGGCATATTTCTGTAAACTGAATTTATTTGGCATGACAATCGTTAAGGTGATTTTTAGAACAAACACGGCTGTGCACTGCTTTCATTTCCGTACTTCATCGCTGTAGCAGCTTAATGCAACTACACAGGGCTCTGGGGGCCATATGTAGGTAAACTACATTTACGGATTCTAAAATACCGAATTTTACCGATTCGGTATTTTAGAATCGGTAAATGCAATGTAGGTAAAAATTCGGTAAGTATTACGGAATCGGTACGATTCGGTAAAAGGGGGAACACATTGAAGGGTGGCAGGGTGTCACTTTGACACCCTGTTGCACCCCTCAATAGTGCATGGGTGCACATGTGGCACACATACATCCCCTAAGGGCATGTATGTCTGCCACAAGTCACTGTTTTAAATTGCAAAAAATGGCTTCTTTTAGGGTTTTCAATATTTACCACCAACTTGTAGTTGGTGGTAAATAACGATTCCTAAAATGGGAAAAGCATTCATTTGAGTGCTTCCTACATTACGGATTCGGTAATTTACCGAATCGGTATGTTAAGAATTCGGTAATTTACCGATTCCTTAAGTTACCGATTCTGTAAAATACCGAATCCTACAATCATGCCACCTACATCTGAAAAGCCTAATACCGGTCCGTAACGGCCGAAATTCGGTAATTTCGTCCGTTACCGACCGGTATTAGGCTACCTACATCTGCCCCTAAGTGAGATGAAAAACACTGGGGTGGCGGGGAGGAGCCTCTCGAAGGGGTATGCCGATGTAATTAAGGGCGTGGCTTAAAAACAAGTCAGCTAAAAATCTGTGCTTAGCATAGTGTGCCGCCGATTGATATTTTACTGTTTGAGCCATTGCATCTAGATATATAATACAAGTTAACATTACACCTACAACAAGCAAGGACTATTCCCTTTCTCAATGGTTGTTAGTTGCATAAAATAAATAAGCATCAACTATGGCTTTGTTATATACAGGGCACGAGAGAGGGATGCACGCGCATGGACGGCGTCCACCCACTATTTTCACAGGGTGGACACCGTCCACCCTCCCACGAAGTTGGGCCCCACTAAATGTGCTGAATTCACCCCGGTGTCATTTGCAAACACCGGGACACTTTCAGCAGTGCCTGCACGTTGTCTGCTTTCCATATGCAACAAGCAACAACGCGCAGGCTGGGATTGGGCTTTCTTAGTTCTGACTCCTGCTGAGCCAATAACAAAGGCCCAATTTGAGGGGTCATCAAGCCTCCTTCTCTTGGAGCCTCCTGGCTGGGAGCAGTTAGGAGCCTCACACCTAGAAGTAAATGCAGCAGAGGGAAAACAAAGGCTCACACCTTGTTAGCTCTTCACACATACTTAAGAGAGGCAGCTTTTCACTTTCTTCAGTCCCTGTCTAGGAGATACGCATGCACTGTAAGAATGTCAGATGTGTTGGTCTTTCCCAGTATTTACACAAAATAAATAGCATTTATATAGTGCTTACTACCCCTGGGGAGGCATTATAATAATTTAAATATCACTATTTTTTCTTGTAAAGCACTATGGGTAGAGGAAGTTTACACTGACAAAAGGCAACTTTGTTTTATGTGTAGATTAGAAAAGTGTGAATCTTTTGCCTAAATCAGGAGGGTTTCCCTGTATACTTTAATTGTGCTCCAATGTACTCATGATAGACACGTTAAACATATATGCAAGGGCTTAAGATCTGATGTCACCTCTTATGATGCCACTTCCTGTGATGTCACGCGCTGTGATGTGCTTAAGATCTGATGTCACCTCTTATGATGCCACTTCCTGTGATGTCACGCGCTGTGATGTCATGCGCCTGTGATGTCACTTACGTACTGATTAACTAGGTTAGTCCCCCCCACTTATGTTTTTTAGGCGTTGTACTCTGGTTGTATATAATATTGAAAATGTCTCAGTTCTGAAATAATGGGACTGTGAAACTAAAGAACTAAAACAAGTCTCTTTGAAGGTACATCAAAGGTTTTGAGCAGTGGTAGTGGGGCAGAGTTATGATTATTTTTTCACCCTGAGGGTGAGGGCAGAAATGGAGAGCCCGATAGGGACCAGTCTCAGCACCTGCTTTTAAGAGCTGCTGGTCCACTTAAACCCAGGTGATGCAGTGACTACAGTGGCATTTCTCTTATTCAAGTCCTTTCTTGGTGCATGTGCACTCAGAACTTCCTTCATCATTGTATGTCCTTTGGGGTAAAGGCATGCTTACCTTGCATAGTCGGTGACTTCTTTCATTCGTCTATGGTGTCTTAGTATTCATCAATAAGGCCATGTACCATGATCTCTAACAGACCAATATGGATCAGTAGAGGTAGTTTATTGGCCAAAGGAAACTTCCACCTAGTAGAAACTTTCCCTAGGATTGGGACCTCTGAGAGACTATTACAAGAATACGTTGTTCTACTCCTTCTGTCACACAACCTTGCCTTAAGGTTTATAAGTAGCGGCTATATAGAGTAGCATATATTTAAAAATGCATGCACTACATCCAAAAAGTAATGTGTACTTTACAGTTCCCTTCTCCTATATTCTCATTACAGACCGTGTGCAATACATTTTTATTCCATGCTGGCAATTGCAAATTATTTCTGGTTTAGGAGCTGTAAGGATATTAGATTCCAGGAATAGTGCTTTTTTTAAATATTTTTTATGTTTAAACATTCTAGAAATGAGCAAAATACTTTTAATTTACCAACTGTTCACAAATATTTAGTCTTCGTCGCAATTAAATTAATTTTCCAAAACCCTTTGGGAAAATCGCCATGCGAATGCCAGCTTTGACGGCTTCCATTGTTGTACTAAGCCCAGAAGGTGTGATGAATGACTTTAGAGACCTCTATTGGGGGCAGTGTTACACTTAATGTAAGCAAAGAAATTTGATGAACATTCTTCCGCCGTTGCTACACCTTCTCCCATGAGTAATTCCATTTGATGTTTCCATCCTAACAACTCATCCTCTTTTTCTACCACATACAACTATCCCTTATTCATTGACCCTTGAGGTCAAGATCATGTTAGAAGTATCTATCTATCTCTATCTATCTATCTCGTTGATTCCACACCCACTCTGTCCTTCCAGGGCATGCCCTGGTGCCTTCAATGTCTCCTTCTTGCCCTCCAATACACAATCTTTTAGATCGCAGTGTACATACAATACCTTGGAGTCCCTCAACCTCTGAATATCACAACTAAACCCTTCCTCCTTCAGTGCATGTTGCACGTGATGACCCCCTACACAACTAGGTGTGCCACTGTTTTTTTTTTTCCTGGCATGGCCAGCAGGGCTGGACTGACTACCGGGCGTTTTGGAATGCTGCCGAGCTGGGGGCTGATTTCACTGCGGTGGGGGCTGATTTCGTTGATGGAGACCTACTTGTACTTTGAAATAAACAAAGCAAAACGGATTTCGTTCAGCACACGCAGGTCACCATCAACGAAATCAGCCCCCAGCTCAGCAGCATTCCAAAACGCCCGGTAGTCAGTCCGGCCCTGATAGCCAGTATATTAATGTCCCAACTGGTACAAAAAGTAGACAAATCACCTGAAGCCGGTACTATTTCCTCTTCTCTATACATTCTTAAATTAGCAAGTATAAGAAGAAAGCACATTATAATGCGTTTTAGACCCTCCGTCATGATTCACTACTGATAGCTAAAGTAAACAAAGACAGGAGTCAATCAATCAATCAGGAGTTTGTTAAAGCGCGACTACTCACCCGTAAGGGTCTCAAGGCGCTAGGGGTGGGAGGGGGGTTGGGGGGGTGCAGGTTCCATTCCATCAAGGAGGGGGTCTGTCGAAGAGCCAGGTTTTGAGGTTTCTTGCGAAGATGGGGAGCGATGTTGTCTGTCTGAGGTGGAGCGGAAGGGCGTTCCATGCTTTGGCCGCGAGGAAGGAGAAGGAGCGGCCTCCCGATCTGGTCTTTCTGGTGCGGGGGACCACAGCGTAGGAAAGCTGGGCTGATCGTAGGGTCCTTTGGGGTGCGTGGAATTTGAGTCGGCTGTTCAGGTATGCTGGTCCGGTGCCGTGGAGGGCCTTGTGTGCGTGGGTGAGCATCTTAAAGGTGATTCTCGCCTCGACAGGGAGCCAGTGGAGTGTGCGCAGGTGCTGGGAGATGTGGCAGTGTTTTGGCAGGTTGAGGACCAGTCTTGCGGCGGCGTTCTGGATGTTCTGTAGCTTGCGGATGAGGTTTTTGTTTATTCCGGTGTAGAGTGCGTTGCCGTAGTCGAGTCTGCTGGTGACCAGGGCGTGAGTGACTGTCTTTCGGTGTTCGAGGGGGATCCATTTGAAGGTCTTACGAAGGAGGCGGAGGGTGTGGAAGCAGGAAGATGAGACAGAGTTGATCTGGCGGTCCATTTTGAGCTCGGAGTCCAGGATGATTCCCGGGTTGCGTGCTTGGTCTGTGGGGGTTGGCGGGTTTCCGAGGGCGGTGGGCCACCAGGTGTCACTCCAGGCATCGGGGTTTGGGCCCATGATGAGTACTTCTGTTTTGTTGGTGTTTAGTTGTAGGCAGCTGTTTTTCATCCATTTGGCGACGGCTTCCATGCCTTCTCGAAAGTTGCGTCTGGCGGTGTTGGGCTCGTTGGATAGGGAGAGGATGAGCTGGGTGTCGTCTGCATATGACACGATGTTGAGTCCGTAGGTTCTGACGATGGGGGCAAGTGGAGCCATGTAGACGTTGAAGAGCGTCGGGCTGAGGGAGGAGCCCTGGGGGACTCCACAGGTGATAGGTGTGGGGTCCGAGAGGAAAGGGGGGACAGCAAAGATAGGATTAAAATGAATCCAGACCAATTCATATAAAGTCCTATTTAAATATCATGTCTGGGCCTTTACGCAATCCTAAAATATGAACAAAGGGCGAATACTTGTTCTGAGAAAGGTGATAACCTTTTACGCAGCTAAAACTATATCTCCTCCTTGGACTTCAGCCTCCCTGTGTACCACAAACTCAAATACCTCTCTGCCATTGGCGGTATATTTACTTGTTTAATGTTCCTTCTTTCCACATTGGTGATTCCAAGGCTTCAATGAAAGAAACTGCTGGGCATTGGCAGTAACGACCTCAAAACCACATCGAATATATGTGAATTTACCTTCAGCCACTTTTTCCTTCATCGGTTTTCCTTCTTCATCTCATTTTCCAGAGTCCATTGTAGTTTGCATTTCTTCATACGATTCTTCTTATGATGTACTATCTATATACAGTTTCTAGACTCCTAAAACCCATTTGCAACATCTGTGACGAGGAGATTGAGATTCCAGTAATTTAATACTTTTTCCTCAATCTCATGGTCTACTTTTTAGGTTTTGCATGAAACAGCGCATGCGCTGTCATTGCGAAATCTCTTGTAAACAAAAAAAAAGCTTAAACCGGGCTTAGAGCCCGTCCCTTACTTACCATTACTTACCATTGGTTGTCTTCGACATCACTTGGATTTAGTTGCCTTCCTGTCTTCCATGGACCATGGACCAAGTACAATGTCCTGTCTGCGGCAAGTTTCCTTCCATTGGCCTCCGACTTGCAGAGGTACATTTCTTTTGACTTTAACCTAGCACTCCATAAGAGTGAATGTGTTTACCGTCCCATCTGCCCCTCCCCATCCCTCTCATCCCCTCTCCTGTCCTTGTTGATTGCTCCCCTCCCTCCCACTCCCTCCTAATTCCGTGTTGCTTATTCCCATCTCTTATTCCGTTCCCTCCAACTACCTTCTGCGACCTTGTTACTTGCCCCACGTCCCTATCGCCCCGCTTTATCTTTGCTTGCCCCCATATGTCCCAACCCACCCCACGTCCTTGTTGCTCACCCATTTTCTCCCACCCCATTCTGCTTCCTGGTTGCATCACAATGCTTGTTTTCAGTGCTTCCCCATCTCTCCCACACACTCCATCCCCCTTATGCATCGTACTTTCTTGCCTCGCTGTCTGTTAGAAACAAGCATTGAAAATGCAATAGGTCTCGCAATATCGCAAGTCAGAACTATTTCCATTGTAAATGAGAATGCCCTTTATTTTTGCGTTGCAAAATAGTTTAGGAGACCTATTGCATTGCAATGTTGGTGGTGCTGCTGAGTTTTCTCTGAATATGCACTTACAATATGCATCCACAATCTGCACTCCCAATCTGCATCCACAATCTGCACCCACAAGCAGCACTCACAATCGGCACCCACAATCTGCACCCACAATCAGCAGCCACAATCTGCACCCACAATCAGCACCCACAATCTGCACCCACAATCAGCACCCACAATTTGCAGCCACAATCTTCAGATACAATCTGCAGCCACAATATGCAGCCACAATCTGCACCCACAATCTGCATCCACAATCTGCACTCACTATCTGCACCCACAATCTGCAACGACAATCTGCACCCACAATCTGCTCCCACAATCTGCACCCACAATGTGTGAGTGGCGTTGCGTGTGTGAGTGGCGTTGCGTGTGTGAGTGGCGTTGCGTATGTGAGTGGCGTTGCGTGTGTGAATTGCGTTGCGCTTGTGAGTGGCGTTGCGCGTGAGTGGTGTTGCGCACGCATGTGAGTTGCGTTGCGTGTGTGAGTGGCGATGTGTGTGTGAGTGGCGTTGCGTGTGTGAGTGAGTTTGCGCGTGTGAATAGCGTTGAGCGTGTGAGTGGCGTTGCACGTGTGAGTGGCGTTGCGCGTGTCACTCGCGTTGGGTGTGTGAGAGGCGTTGGGTGTGTGACTGGTGTTGCGTGTGTGGGTGGCGTTGCGTGTGTGAGTGGCATTACATGTGTGTGGCGTTGCGTATGTGAGTGGCGTTGCGTGTGTGAGTGGCATTGGGCGTTTGAATTGTGTTGCGTGTGTGAGTGGAGTTGCGTGTGTCAGTGGCCTTGCGTGTGTTAGTGGTGTTGCGTGTGTTAGTGGCGTTGCATGTGTGAGTTGCGTTGCGTGTGTGAGTTGCGTTGCGTGTGTGAGTGGCGTTGCGTGTGTGAGTGGCGTTGCGTGTGTGAGTGGCGTCGCGTGTGTGAGTGGCGTTGCGTGTGTGAGTGGCGTTGCGTGTGTGAGTGGCGTCACGTGTGTGAGTGGCGTTGCGTGTGTCAGTGGCGTTACGCGTGTGAGTGGCGTTGCGCGTGTGAGTGGCGTTGCGCGGGCTCCCCTGCTCCTCCTCCCCTAGTGCAGAGTACTTGCGGAGTCGTTAATTGTCTCAGTCAGTATACAAGGAGCATTGACGATCATAAGAACATGACTATTGAAACAAGGTTGTTGTTTATTGAAATAAAAGACAGCAGGCACATACTACATGGTGTATTATGGGATGGCCATTTTACGCAGGACCTGAGGCATCGGCTGTGATTGGAGCATGACGGAGCGGCTTAAACGCATGTTAAGAAGGTTATTAATTTTACACTTTCACAACATATCGATTGTAAATTATTCAACAGCGCTTTGTAAAAAGTGAAGCTTTTGGAATAAGTTGTGCCAGTAAACCATTGCAGTGCGGCATTTCCTTTTTTTTCAGAATAGGCTAAAATCGCGGGTCAGCTGACCGTAGCCCTCTTGCATACAAGTGGCCCTCGGGTGAAACTTCCAGCCATGCAGCACAGCCATGCAGCACAGCAGACGTGCTGCTGTACAACATGCCTAAAAACACTAATAAAGTTGGAAAAAAGGACCTAAGATTTTTTAATGGAGGTAGGGTTTTGGGCTGCAACACCGAGGGGCATATGTGGTCACAACAGGGACGAAGGCTTTGGAAAGAAAAAAGTACTGGGTGGGTGTATAATAGCACTTTTTTGGATTATTGCATGGCAGGGTTGGGAGACAAAACACATGTTCGGGTTAGAGGGAGGGAAACAAAATGGACAGTCGGAAGGGTGGAAGGAGGGAGAACAACAAAAGGGACAGCAGGTAGGGGCAAACAACAACATGGACAGAGGATAGGGTAAGCAACAAGACAGACAGCGGGAGAAGGCAAGCAACAACACGGACAGCAGTGGGGGAAAGTAATACTGAGGGCGAACCAAAACGGAGGGCGGGTAGGTGGGGGCCCGAAGGAAAATGAAGGATGAGACAAAAGCGAAACTGCTGGTAAAAGACGTGCACTATAGTCGCCTGCTTAGGCAAAATGAAAAAAGTGGCGCCCAATTGACCGAGCTGTGGAAGGATACCAGTACTTGGGCATTGCTCCATCGGCGGGATAAACAGAAGCAGCAGTGAATGCGCCAACTTATGAAAAGAAAGTAAATGAGAGTGACATGAAGCCAACCTATGGTAAGCAATGGGGGTAAGTAAACAAAATGTCTTGCAAGCAACAGCGCCTTAGTGTCTCAGACGAGATCTAAAAAAAAGAGAGGAGAAAGAAAATATGTGTAACTATGTGGAAGCAGATGATGGATACCCCTTGGATTGTTAAATTAAAACAATTAAGTTTTATTTGGTTGAAATCTTTTTTTAGGAATGATGATTGGCCAGGCAGCAAATGGCAGATATCAGGACTTCAAAACAAATAAAACATGAATAATTATATTTAAAGGATCGAGAGTGGTGGGGGAATAACAGAGGTGTGGGTGCGGAGTGAACAGGGGGAGCAATGTAGGGTGAGTGGGACCAGTGAGAAATGGAGGCATGCGAATGTACTGACGCTGAACGAGCCGGCAGCAAACAGCAGCTGCCGGGCCCTAAACAAAAATGAAAATGAAAGCATTTCATTTAAATGGTCGTGAAGGTAGTCTGCAGTGGAGGAACGGGTTGTGGGCAGCTGAAGGAGAAGCAAAACGGCGAGGGCATTTGAAGAGGGAAGCAGCATATGAGAAAGCAAGAACGCACATGCATTCACAAAAAATGTGCTTAATGAAAAAATCGCGGGTCAGCTGATAATGAAAAAATCGCGGGTCAGCTGACCGTAGCCCTCTTGCATACAAAAAACATTACCCAAAAGTTTCAGAGCGCTTTACAAAAGAAGCTGCTAATTAAATACAAGAGCGGCCGGGAAGCGGCCAGGAAACACAAGTACGGCCGGCCACATAATTAGTGGAGGAGAAGCCGCACAGCACACGCTGGGAGAAGCCCTTTGATGTGCTGTGCGGCCGCGATGCGCGCTCTGTGCTGGGGGAGGGCCATTAGGAACAGGAACAGATGGCCATGAAAGTGTATGGGCCAAATGCGCGTGCCTGTACGTGCACTCGAAGAAAACGCCACGGAAAAAAGTGGTGGTTTGACTATCCGATGGAGCACATGAATTCTCCCCCATTTCCCATTGCTTCGCAATGGAAAAGGACGAGACCTAAAAAAGCACTGACGTTATATCATTTTTTTCCTTTACTTTAGGCCATTTTGCACAGAAGCCCGTGCTGCTGTGCTACATGTATGAAAAATATTGACAACGCTGCTAGATCTCGCATAGGCGAAACCTATTGGCTTTGTCAGTGCTTGTTTTTATTTTGTATGTGTCTATACTTGATGTGCTTTTATGACTACATGTCGAATAAAGCTTATTAAATTAATGAATGAATGATTAACTGGCTCCTCTAGACTCCCCCTTAAATGTTTATGGACCACCACAATGCGTACAAAATGGTAAAGGCAGTCATGTAAATGGCAACACTCTGCCATGCAGAAAGTCCTTTAGCAAAAAAAATGGTATTGTTCCAGAGTCACTTTAATATTTTTGCCCAAATGGCATCGTAGTTTCCACATCATCCATAGACTCTGAGCCAGGCTTCACTCACCCTCCTTATTAGGAAACTCTATAATCTCCATCTCATTGACTACGAATCTCTCACCCGCCTGAACCTGATGCAAAAAAAGTAAACATTGAACAGTGCTTTCCATTCCTCTAAAAAATGGAGATGTCTCCTGGAGCTGTGCTGGAAGCTTGAAGTGGACCCAGTACCTGAGAAGAGTTTTCACAGTATACAGATTTCTACACTCTTAGACTCAAGCAATATAATTACTTCAAAGATTCAAGGTGAATTCAAGAGCTTTGTTGTCCTATGCTCCTTACACCCTGCAAGAACAGCTAAGTTATCCCAGTGCCTCAATCACTAATCCTGCTGTAGCTCAGTCAATATTGTCTCTCCATAGACCCAACAGCATTTCATTACCTTTGAGTCGCAGTCAATAGTGACTTGATCCCTTCGCGCAACAAGAACAACCCACACTCTGAAAGTTTTTCTTAGCATAAAAGGTCACTTTATTTAAGACAGGTAAACAGTATAGCCATGCAACATTGCACATTAAAACATTCTTTTATGTAAAACCTTTAAATATCAAACATTTAAAACTTCCCCACAAACCTTGCATCAGCAATTTCCCCAAATGAACAGAACCATGCCCTAGTTTATTTCCTCCTTCCAATTTCTCGTTTCCCCCCCCACCCCCTAGGGAAGGATGAGCCCGCTCCTGACCATCCTATCCCCCAAAAAAGCGCCCTCAGAAAATAACAACACACAATGGCACTGTCACCTGTCCTATAGTGACAAACAAAATAAATATATAACAAATGGAAACATCATTACTAGAAGGGAAGGGAGGGTGGGACACGAAAAACAAGCTGCGCACCAGCCCTCGCAGCGCCGCTCTCCTCAGCCTCCGCGCGCGCCTCGCTGATTGCCCCCGCCCGCGAACCCTGCTCTACCCACAATCCCTTGCGCGTGGATTGTTCCAATCGCGCGAATAATCCCAGGGGGACACCGGCTGACACCGGAATCCCCCTGGGCCCCATCGCGCAACAAGAACAACCCACACTCTGAAAGTTTTTCTTAGCATAAAAGGTCACTTTATTTAAGACAGGTAAACAGTATAGCCATGCAACATTGCACATTAAAACATTCTTTTATGTAAAACCTTTAAATATCAAACATTTAAAACTTCCCCACAAACCTTGCATCAGCAATTTCCCCAAATGAACAGAACCATGCCCTAGTTTATTTCCTCCTTCCAATTTCTCGTTTCCCCCCCCACCCCCTAGGGAAGGATGAGCCCGCTCCTGACCATCCCATCCCCCAAAAAAGCGCCACCCAGGAAAACCAACGAGTTTTCCTGGTCCCCAACCCCCCCCCCCTTCCCCGGAAAACAGCAACAAACATTAGAATTAAATCTCACGTTTAGCAGAGCACCAAAGATTGTCACCCCAGAAAGCAGACAAAAACTCCCTCACCTCCAACAAATAATAGGCTTGACCCAGGTCAGAAAGAATAACCCCATCCTGACGGAACAGATCCATATCCTTACCTGAAATGGTTGCATGGCACAAAACCTTGATACCCATGTTATTGCAGTAACACTTCATCGCCCTGTTTAGTTTTCTACGAGACTTTTCTAGTGCAGCCTGATTTCGTGCTCCCACCCAATGGTGCCGATAAACAAACTCCGTCCACACCACCGTAGTACCTGCCCAATTTTCAGTGATAACCGCTAAATCAAGTTGCATTTGTTTCAAGATGGATAAACCAGAGAGTTGTACCAGGTCATTGTCACCTAAATGAATTATAAGGAGATTTGGAATGCCTCTGACTAAAGATAACTTTGATAACAAAGGGAACAATTGAGACCATTTCATCCCACCTTGTCCATTCCATAAAAGTTCATGCCGTTTGCTAGGAAGACCGAGCTCTCTGCCATAGATCTGCTTTTCGGCAAAAAACGCTGCCCATTTGATAAAAGAATGTCCCACCAGCCACGTGGTGTTTTTTCCCCTGGACAAGGAATGGTAAACACGACCTAAACAGAAAAAGGAATGTTAGAAAAGGCACTTAAAACAGCATATAAACTTACAACCGAACATAACGAGCACAGCACCCCGATTTCCACCCACCAATCCTCTGGATACCTTCCCAACCGAAACCCAAGTTGTAAGCCTCGGTCGCTGCCCCAATACGAAAAGAATGCGTCCCAAAAAGTAAGGGGTCCTTCCCAGCTAATGACAATGTTTTTCGCAACACCGACAAAAACTGGAAACTGGTAATGTTATCCCCCGCCCGGTGAATACAAATAGGCCCATCCCTAAAATGAGGCGAGCGAAGCAAAGAGGACCACTCCGCAAGTGGACAACACCCCTCCAGACCACTGGCGTGCAAAGAAATCAAAGTCCCTTTACCCATTTGATCCGTCTTGGAACGACATAACCATATCTGTAAAACACCTTCTTGAATCTGAATGGCACCGGTACGTATCCCCGGTTGCCCTTTAAGCCCCAACAACTCAGAAACCCTAAAAGCACCAAAAAACAACCAAATCATGCAAAGACGAAAACGAGAAACTCCCCAGGCATCATAGCAACAAACAGGCAAATGCCTCAATAACACACATAACAGGTCAAAAGTGATTGGTTCCCGCACACTCGCTGGGTGAAAACGCTCCTTCTTAAAACCTTGTAACATTCGCCTCAGGAGAACATCAGAAACCAAATCCTGCCCCAAAAACAACTGACCATAAAATGAAACCCCAGCCAATTTCCCTGCAATAATAGTATGAGACAGACCTTTATTAATCAAATGTAAGACAAACTGCAAAATAAAAGCTCTGCTCCCAGGAACCAGCCCCGAACTTCTGTGAGAGTCAGCAAAAGATAAATATTCAAACCAGGCTTGACGATAACTACGTCTGGTGGAAGGGGCAATAGAGTTCTCAACCAGGTCGGTTATTCGGAGTGCCCCAGGACCCAGATGTCTTGCGGAATGGCAGTCTTGCATAGATCCGCTCCTGGCGCCAACTCCCGGAACTTCTGCCAATTAAAACGAGACAAAGCATCCGCTATTGAGTTATTGATCCCTGGGATGTGCCGGGCCCTGAAAACAATATTGTACTTCAAACTCTGAAGCATAAAATGTCGTAACAGCTGAAGCACCCTCAGGTCTTTTGCCCTTTGATTATTGATAAGGTGAACCACAGCCAAATAGTCTATGTGAAACGACACACATCTGTCACGCATTTCCTTCCCCCAAACCAACAAGGCCACCACCAAAGGAAACAGTTCCAAAAAAGCAATGCTGCGACCTTGCTGTAACCAACTGCTCGGCCAAGGCTCCGCACACCAACGTCCTTCCCAAATATGCCAAAACCATTCTCACCAGAAGCATCTGAGAAAATCTGTATCTGCCAAATCGTGTCGTCTTCCAGAAAAAAGATTGAAACTCCATTAAAATCCTCCAAAAATCTCAACCACACCTGAAGATCTTCTTTGACCGCTTTAGAAAGCCGAACGCGATGATGCGGAAGGGTGGCCCCAGACATTGCCATGCCAAGCCTCCGACAGAAAGTCCTCCCTGCACGCACCACCCGACAAGCAAAATTGAAATAGCCCAGCAGACGCTGAATTTGCCGGAGCTCAATCTTTGTCTTTTCCAGGATTTCCAGCAAAAAAGAACGGATCTCAAAAAGCTTGTCACGCGGCAAGCGGGCCACCATGGCAGAGGTATCAATCTCAATCCCCAAAAAGGTGATCTCAGTGCAAGGCCCTTCCGTTTTATCAGGAGCCAGCGGTACACCAAAAACCTCTGCCAAACCTTGGAAAGACTGCATTGCCTTGCCACACTGACCTGACTGTGCCTTGCCAATGAAGAAAAAATCATCCAAATAGTGACAAACCGACTGATGACCACTGATTTGTACAAAACACCATTGCAAAAAAGTACTGAAGATCTCAAAAAGAGCACAAGAAATCGAGCAACCCATGGGAAGTACTCTATCAACATAGAAGGCGCCATCAAAATACATTCCCAAAAGCTCAAAATCTGTGGGGTGTATCGGGATCAAACGAAAAGCGGACTGCACATCGCACTTAGCCAATTCAGCCCCAACACCAGCCACTCTCACCATCCGGAGTGCATCATCAACAGACGCATACGAAACATTGGAATCAGAAGAAGAAATATAGTCATTGACAGATTGCCCCTCAGGCCATGATAAATGATGGATTAATCTGTACTCACCAGCCGATTATTTGGGCACCACCCCCAAAGGTGACACGATCAAATTGGCCAAGGGACAATGCGTAAACGGACCTGCTATCCTGCCAGCTTGTAAGTCACTCAACAGCTTCTTCTGAACAACATGAGGGAGCTCCTTGGCAGATTTCAGATTGTCCGACCATCGCAAAGAGCGCGACCCTTGGTATCCAATTCTGAAACCCTCCAAAAAAAAACAAAATAGTTTTGATGCTGCCTCATAATCCGGGTAAAGCTCCAACCATGGCAACAAAGCCTGTAACCTAATGGGTGTAGGAGCCCTTTGGCATAATTGCTGGAAAAGCACCCCCTCCCCCTCTTTGGGAATTCCCTGTTCCTCCATAAGGGCGTTGGGCAAAACATTGAGTAACGGCGTGCTTCCCACCACATTGGGAGCACTCATGTTTAAACCTACAGAACTGTATAATGCAAGATCCTCTGTTAAAGTTCCAGCAGGCACCCAAGGCAGGCAGCTGTCCCCTCCCAACCAAACCCGCCCCTGCGTGGGCGGGACGCTGTAGAAAGGGCCGATAAGTAATAGGCAAACCACTTGCAGTGTGAAGGGTAGCATTAGGCTGTGACACCGACATCCACTGGAGCCAAAGTTCCTGGTCCACCTCCCCCCATGGCTTATCGTGAAACAAACCCACCCGCGCCCTAAACTCCTCATCGTAATTCAGCCATGCATATCCTCCAAACTGCAAATAAGCTTTGCGTATGGTATCCATATATTTAAATAAGGACACCGCCCTGTCTTGATATTTTTCACAGTACACACTAGCATAAATTAAAAACGCAGCAGTCCAGTTATCCATAGAACGAGGAACCCGTGGCCTACGAGCAATCTCCCACTCCTCCTCCTTGGAACCCTCTTTAGCTTGAATGTCCCTATGCAAAAGTTTAAAAACATCCACAAATTCGTGTCGCCAAATACGCTGTCTAGTCATGTCGGAAAGGTGTATACCAAGCGGCATGGCCAAACCCATATAAGACAACTTCTTCTGTCCACCACTAGAGACAGACACATTAGATGAGACAACTGTGTCGCTCCGAGAAGGTGGTATGATGGAATCTCTCCCACCCGAAATTGCCCGTGGAAAATCCAAAACAGACTCCCTTCTGGCATTGCCTGACTTGTCAGTACCCACCCGACTCCTCCCCCCACCCCCCACCTGAGGACCCACCGCTGGCTCAGACCAAGCAGCCCACCAACAAGGCTCACCTGAAGTTAATTGGGCCGCCCACTTGGAGAAATCTGGAAGGTCATTCCGTCGCTGAAAACTCGGATTCCGCTCAAGAACCGTCGAGGAGCCCGTTCTTGACTCCTGCAACAAACTAGAACAATTATTGGAAACCCCGCCCTTTGCTGGGCGTCCCCGAACCTGCAACAAAGAAACCTCATCATCTTCCAATACATTTCCCACCACCAGATCATCAGCAGCATAGTTTAAAGCATCGTCTTGATAATCCTTGTCCACATTCAACTGCAAAATGTCCTTGCTGGTACCTGGTCTCACTCCATCCCCAACTCCCCCATCATATGACTCCCAATTGGTAACAGGTAACAGTTCGGTCAACCTGGCCGTTGCCCTAAAATCCGCACCTGATTTGCCTGGACAAGATAATTCTGCAGGACCAAACACCTGTTCTGACCTCAAAACTCCCGAGGTGCCAGGCGTCGCCGTGTCTCGCGAACGCTGAGTCAACCTCCGTCCGCTCGTGACAGAAGCCGTGGACTTACCAGAAAGAACAGCCGGAACTTGCCCACGAATACCCACCACGGTCTGCAGAGGGGCAGAGTGCTCCACCCATACCCATTGACCGCTCTGCGGCCCCAAAGGCGATTCAAATAAGACCTGTGGATGAGAAGAAGATGTGCAAGACATAGGAACTACAGGCGCTACATCCGCTGACCCATGCAACTGTTCCTCAGCATCCGGTACCATGGCAACCCCAGAACCATTCCTCGAAGGCTGGGGCCTGGGCGAAAACTGGACCCTGTCAGAGACAGACAAGTCACACAAAACATATTGCCGCATCTGCGACCGCCTTGCCAGTCTGCCAGCTCTCTGAGTACCTCTCTGAGTGAATGACACCGCTGCAGGAAACGCCAACACCTTGCCATCCTCGCATTCCTCCTCATAAAAGTCCCCCAGTGCGGGCTGCTTACTGCATGCAAAGTCTACCAACTCCAACTCCTCCTCCTCATCGCTATCGACAGCATAATCCAGAAGAGGGGCAGCCAAAACTGCTGCAGGGACCGGGGGGGCCAAATCCACAGGGGGCCGAACACCCTTAGACAAGACATGCGGCCGCAAAGCACCAGCACCCAACCACTGCTGACTTTGTAGACTGGGACCACCAGCCACGTGATGTGCAAAAGAGATGCCAAGCGCCCCCCCACTAAGCAGCTTATCAGGGGCCCCCACAATGACACGTGCAGCCCCCTTTCCCTTCGACTGCCTCAAAGGCCTGCTGACTTGCGAAACTGGTGCCCCCCCCAGGCGCCTCCTGGCAGCTACAGGTACAGCTGGACAACTCCTGGACACCAGCCTGCTAGCAGGGCTTCTCCTTACTGCCCTTCCCCTGCGACCACTGGACTTGCCTGTATGGGGGGGGGACCGAGGAGCTGGACTGGCGTCCCCGGAATGTTCTGCAGGCTGCCACCGCGTCCAGGACACCATCAGACGCCATCCTCTTCGGCCTCTGCGCACCTGACAGGAATGCCACAGGTGCCTCAGGCCCTTGTAAATTGCGCCGGTCCTCCTCCTGCACGCCCTCCGCCGTCATCCCGCCGAAAAACGGCAAATTCGCAGGTATTATGAGTTAACAAGTAACCCTACTGCGCCACAAAGTCCACCAAAATTCGTGAAAGCACACGAAAAACAAGCTGCGCACCAGCCCTCGCAGCGCCGATCTCCTCAGCCTCCGCGCGCGCCTCGCTGATTGCCCCCGCCCGCGAACCCTGCCCTACCCACAATCCCTTGCGCGTGGATTGTTCCAATCGCGCGAATAATCCCAGGGGGACACCGGCTGACACCGGAATCCCCCTGGGCCCCATTGTCATCAAACTTCTCATCCTAGAACCAGTAGTTCACAGTGACTGAATCGCAAGCATGATGGTGCAAAGATCACATGAAGAAGGTCAAGCTTCGCTATGGCAAGCGTTTCCACCAGACGCGCTTGACAGTGCATGATGGTGGGCCGCCTCCTGCTAATGCAAGCAATGCTTCCAAGTGCACCCAACACACGCCCAATTGCTTCCAATGGGGAGGGCAAGCATGCAAGGTGCTCTGGGCTCAGAGTTCACTCAGGCACCACCATTGTGTGGCAGACCTACCCAGGAGCAGCATTACACCGACATCATCAGTATCTCAACCGGTCTGCCGATGCTTGTGCACTCAGCTGAGGTCACTCCTACACCAAATGAAGTTTATGTCTCCCATTCTAGCGCTTAACATTTCCTCTGCCTTCCTTTGTGACCCAAGAGGACATGACACACCAAAAGTCCAAGTGCACGTCACAAATTACAGCATTCAGCTTCTTATGATGTTCTCCAAACATTACAGTTTAACCATGCTAAAACTCCTTTAAATTAATTTATCATAAATGAAATATGTCTTTGTAATATCTTAATAAATGTGTTCACAAGTCTTCCTCTACTCCACCAGTGGAACTCTGTAAATATGATGTCATTTAGAATGTTATGACCTGATTCATCACAGTTGGTCTTGGGCTGAGCATCTAGCCAGACGCTCCTGGTGGGGTTTTTGTATATGTATAACTTGTCCTAATAAATCTACTTAAAAGCTACCTTCAGTCTGGACCTAAGTTACTACATTTATTTGGCGACGATTTCAAGAAAGAACCTACAATTTCCACCTCAAAAAGGAAAAGAAGATGTGTCTGGGAACCTCAAGTTATCTACACTGCTGTAACCAACTACCAAGAAATCAACCCCACCAGTGACCTCTACACCGGTCGCCCTCATCAGCCTTCAAGTTGGTTCCCGTGCTGTGCTCCCAGTGAGAGCAAGCAAGACACTCCACAACCCATGTCTTCAGCGATGATTTCATGAGAGTATGAAGCCACTCCTCAACTATATTTGCGTGCTAAATCTACAAAACAGGGTGAGCAGACAATTACTTTTATTTGATCTACACTACTTCCAGACACACTCTGCCCTGCTTTGGTCTTCTTTCAATATTGAGACTCTTGGCTGCTGTGCTTTGCATGTTGTAAGCTGAGTTTGACATTTTGTTTATAACTGGACTTCAACAAAGTCCTACATGCTGTTCCTACAGCGCATCAAGAACTCAGTCCCTACTGCCCTTACAGCAATTCATTTTAACCACAGCTAAAGAGTACTGTTCAATGTCCAAACAAATTTATATTACATGCGTGTAAGAAACTACACAGAGACACTCCAAGTACAATAAGCCAGTTCATTTGTTTAACTCGCATTTCCCGAAGTAATTGACTTTTGACCATCTGGCTTCAAACGGACATACATAAAGAATCTGCTTGATTTATGTCTATTTCCCTAATCTCATCTGTTGTGATACTAGGAAGAGCAAAACCAAGTCACGAGATGGATTTGGGGTCACGCAACTACGACAGAACAAACCTTACTGTCTTAAATTGGTCGTCTTAAACTGTCGTTAATTTTTATGCCAAGTTTTGAATACAATTGTGATGATTCTATTATTTTCAATATTTAATAAGCTTGAAGAAATATCGTGCAACTTAATCCAACGTCATATCAACTGCTCAACTGCCTTTCCACGTTTAAAACAACGTTTAAAAAAATGCAGCGCGCGCCTTTTGCTTTGCGCACTCACCTGCTTTCTGTTACGGAGCTCCTATGACGCGCTGCCTTCCCTGCCGGATTCTCCGATGCTTTGGTGTGGAGAAGCGCCGTGAGCCATCCGTCTTTGCGCCACTGTACGTGCCGCCATCTTTTATTGTGTTGCGCTAGTGCGTCCTGTCACCACCGGAGTTTGTTTCCCGTCGTTCTACATTTCACAAACCACTGCGATGGGACTTTTGGAAGTGAGCTTCTACTGTTTGTTCTTGAGGGACATCCTACAGGAAGGTACTGTGGATCTACTATTTCTTTTGGTGGCAGTTTGTTCTTCGTTTCAATGAGGATATATTGCTCGGGGGCAAAGATCGAGCTCCGGCGTGTAAAATTATTGTCAATGCGCATATGAAAACTTGAGCCCCAGTGCTGGACTGCTTCATATTTACAATCCATAAATGAAATCTGCGTTCGTCACATTTATCTGTAGTTTTCCTATATCTCCACAGAATTTATTTCACTGTACCATACTGCCATCTTCTGGGTCGAGTTAGTATTTTGAATTTTATCCACTTTAGTATAGTCCCATTTCAGTCCCATTTCCTTGCATTTTCAATGGTGCAATTTGGGAATAGTGAACGTAATTCATTTTGTGTTCAAGTTGATAAATCTATTTCTGCGGAGCTCAAAAATACCTCGTTTTTTTTTAGGCACACTATTGTCATGCTTTCAACTTTATTTTACGCATTATTAGCGTACAGTAATACCGTTATTATTTCAAGCACAGTACAGTTTATAAAATTATAATAATACAGCAGTTATTTGTGCACAATTAAGTTTAGTCTTATACAGTGTATATTCGTTTTGTCTCACAGTGCACAAATTTTAAGCTTCAGTCGGTTCAAGGTTTGTAGTTGTATAGCTGTTTCTCTTTCTTAAGAGTTGGCAAAAAAATGATTCTCATTTTCTTTTGGATTCTTACCCAAATAATACGTACCTCATGTTATTTCAGTATACAATGTCTACAGGAAATTTGTTTTTTGCAGTGCACGATTTTCTGTACTTCTTTTTCACGATGCACAATCGGTACCACGAGTCGTGGTGTCTCACAGGGTTATGGTCCTGTCTGTTAATACACATTGTTTTGTTTACTCCGCAAAGGGTATCTCGAAAACATATTTAGTCCTGTCATTCCAGTGCACAAAGTAGACCTCTTCAAGGGGTGTTCTGTTTACTATGCATACATTTTAACCTTTCCTAAGGTTTGTTTGTTGGGTCTTCCCGTTATTATATGCATTTTAGTTTACTTGTATAAACCCTCACTATTGTGCACATCTTTTATTCCTTCTAATGTTTAGTGTGGGTTTAGTTTAGTTTGTTTCTGTGCAAATTATTTTCCTCCATTCGAGGATACCCATGCTTAGTAGATATTACCCTTTATGGGTGCTTGGTCTCTGTCACCTTGACACATGGGTTAAGTTACTCTGGGCGTTTTTGTTCTTCATACTTGTTTTGTGTTTTTCACTTTAGCCCAGTTTAAAATTTTCTTATAATTAATTTTCTTCTTATATGATAGTGAGGGTTAAGAGATGTTATTCTTTTCCTTCACTGTCTATTCGTTTTCTCCTGATCTGTGTTGTCCTTTTCTAACTTACCTGGCCAGTAGGTGTGAATTGAACTGCCATTGATGGTTTTCCTACCTTATCTTTATCTTTTCTTCCTTTTCTGTGTTTAGAGAAGAGGATGAGTATTATATCTTTTATGGAATTCAATAACGAATCTCTATTTGTATTTAATTTACTTCCTCATCTCTCTTATATTGTCTTTACTTTTATTGCTGGATCTTCAATTCTCTTTACTTCTCTTTTGAACGTCTTTTATTCTGATTCTGCTCACTCTTATGCTTTTCTGTGATGTATTATTTTCTTATCTAAGTTTCTTTCTTTGTGTTCTTTTGAGAAAGGAGGATATGTAATATCTTAATAAATGTGTTCACAAGTCTTCCTCTACTCCACCAGTGGAACTCTGTAAATATGATGTCATTTAGAATGTTATGACCTGATTCATCACAGTTGGTCTTGGGCTGAGCATCTAGCCAGACGCTCCTGGTGGGGTTTTTGTATATGTATAACTTGTCCTAATAAATCTACTTAAAAGCTACCTTCAGTCTGGACCTAAGTTACTACATTTATTGTTTTCTTTGTCAGGTTTTCTCGAAGCGGACAATAGTAACCAGACGTTTGATGTTTTAGTGTCATAAAAATTAAATTGACATCACATTTTACCAGCCATCTGACACATGCATTGTAACAGTCCATCTTTCACAATTGTCTTCTAACGCTTCGATATTTTCCAAATATATTATAAAAAATGTAATAATCAAACAAAGTAGAACGAAATAACGTTTTAAGGTTACAGTTTCTGAATTATTTTGATCACCAGTGTAGGTGTGTTGAGTGCCAAGAAGGCCTCTCTGATATGTTGGTTCTCATTCATACCTGTATTTTACGTGTGAAAAATCACGAGTGATTTAGGGAGGGTGCATTTACTTGAAACTGTAGTGTTGACCCTTAGTCAGGCAATCTTATCATAGATTAAGCAGGGACTTTGCTCACTCCAGGGCGGGTGAGTACCACCAGGTTTTAAGGTAGTAATAACACAGGCTTGCCTTGTTGGTATTAGGGCTAGAGTGTTTTTCCACACACTATGTGCACCAAAGTATAAATCGCCCTGACCATAGAAATGAAACACACAGCTTGTTCTCTGTTTTTGCATATTGGAACCTTCACCTTGGGCTCAAGAGTGTAGTGATGTTTTACATTTACAATTATGTAGCAGTTGTGTAGTTATAGATTGGTAAAGTAAACTTATTCTATACCTTGCTGCCACACTGAGAATTTCCTTTTTTCTATTATGAAGGTGTTCAGAGTATGCATTCTGAACAAAATGCATTTCCAGGATTAGGAAGAACAAAACAAATTTTTTGCTTTTCTTTTCCACAAAATAAGTTATATTTACAAATATGTGCCTCTCCTTCCAACAGAGGTACTGCAAATCCTAGCCAAGCGGGTGCACTTCACTGCATATTTGAATTTCCCGCTGGTTGAAATAGGATATACAAAACCAGGGCAGGAGGGGCCCTGAAGGAGCATTATAAAGGGACAGGAGTGCGAATTGTGAGGAGTACCTATAACTCTATATTTCAAACAGAGACACGAGTGTGCCTGTGGGGGTGTGTGCGTTTATGTTTACTTTTGTGTGTAAAAATCCCAAGAGAATTCCAACAAATATCTCACCGTACCCTACTTAAAGCACCTCCAACGAACCGTTTAATACAGAATACATTAATGGGGGCGGGGGTGCAACACCCCAAACACCCCTCCTGAAGCTACGCTCCTGACTTTTACCTTTAGCTTCAGAACAGAACTGATGTGTAGCTGTCTTGCATCGCTGAGATATACCTGTACATTTATATTTCTGCTAAATTTACCACCAAACAATTTCTCATGTCTTCACCGTGCATCTATGTTACTACTAGTACGACCGTTTTATTTTTTTAACACAATGTTTTTGCATTTCTGTGTCTTAAAAAAAATCACAACGTATTCAATGCAGTTGCTTTACATGCATTTAGTCTACTACTCTACTACTCTATTTAATTTAAAGTGTCATTTGTTGTAACATATACAATGTCACAAGACACAACATACATTAAACACATTGTACACATATTTTTATTAAAAGAAGATGCCATACCTATTATTTTACTCTGTTTAATGCAAAAGCATATTCAAAGATCACATTTCATAATTCACGCCAAACCATCACTAATGTGCCTTCAGATCGTTTTGTCTTAAACCATGGTATTATCACAGCCTTACATCCGCTCATATGCTCTACAGAAAAAAAAATAAGGGAGCATAACTTCAGCAGGCAGAAGTCTTGACATATTTCTCTACTACTCCAAACCAGCAGGACATAATGCCAGCAGTAAAACTAGCACTGGCAAAACAAATAGGTCCGGGTTAGAGTGTTACCAAACGCATCTTAAGCAAACTAAAGTCCCACAAAAAAAGAAAGGTAGAACTTTCATAGCTGTAAACGAGTCTCTTTTGTGGTAGTAAATATTATGGCTATGATATTATATTGTATTGTAATGTAATTTTCTTTAATGTAAATAAAATAGCATTTATATAGCGGTTACTGCCCCTGACAAGGCGTTGATGCGCTTTTTCGGTGAGTAGCACGCTACTCCAGAACCCATAAAGGATTAGTGGTAAATTAGTATAGTGAAATATGAATGTGATTAGAGTGATTGAGTGATTGATATGTTAGTCAGTTATTTGGATTGAGAAGGATAGTGGAGGGATAGAAGAGGGAAAAAGGTTTGCATTTATATAGCGCTTGCTACCCTTGCTACCCTTGATGGGGTGTTGAAGAGCTTTTTCGGCGTATAGCACGCTGCTTCGGAACCCATGAAAGATTAGTGATGAATTAGAATGATTAAAATATGAAAGTAATTTGGGTGGTGAATATGTTTATCAGTTATTTGGATTGAGAAGGATAGTGGAGGGATAGAGCAGGGAAAAAGGTTTACATATATATAGTGCTTGCCACCTCTGGCAGTCTTGAAGTACTTTTTCGGTAAGTAGCACGCTACTCTGGAACCCACACAGTATTAGTGGTGAATTAGTATAGTGAAATATGGCAGTAATTTGAGTGGTGGATATGTTAGACACTTATTTGGATTGAGAAGGATAGTTAAGGGGTAGAAGAGGTAAAAGGGTTTGCATTTATATAGCGCTTGCTACTCCTGATGTGGTGTTGAAGTGCTTTTTTCCGGCAAGTAGCACGCTACTTCGGGTAACCCATAAAGTATTAGAGGTGAATTAAAATAGTGAAATATGAAATTAATTTGAGTGATGGACATGTTAGTCTCTTATTTGGATAGAAAAGAACAGTGGAGGGATAGAAGAGGGAAGGATTTAGAAAAAAATTGTTGTTGTTTTTGTTTTGGAGCTCATAGCAGTAGGAGGAGGCTTGGGATGAGTAAAAGGGAGGTGGAGGGGGATGAGTAAAAGGGTGGTGGAGGGGGAAGAGTCAGAGGGAGGGTTTAGAAAGGCTTGTTTTGGTGGATCAGAATAGTAAATGAGGTATCAGATGATGCAAGGAGGGGTGGAGTAGGGAAGAGTCTCGAAAGGGTTATTTTGGCAATTATAGTAGCGGTATGGGATTTGGGATGAATTAGAGAGTGGAAGTAGAGGATATATTGATAGAGGTATAGGGTGAGAAATGGTTTAGTGCAATTTAAAGAGTAGTAGAAAGAAGTTTGAGATGAGACAGAGAGTTGAGGTAGAGGATACATTGAGATCGGTATGGGGAAAAATAGGGTAGTGCATTGGATATGCTGAATAAGTAAAAGTGATAAATATATAGATCCAAGAATGGTACATATATAGATCCATAAGTACATGGAAGGTATAAGATGCATTAAGGAAGGTAGTATATGTAGATTAAAGATGCATTAAATAAACTCTGGCTTTCAAGTGTTGTTGTACTTTAAATTAATTTTATTTATTTATGTATATATATATATATATATATATTTATATATATATATATATATATATGTTTGCAGATCAATAGTGAAGCAATTGTCGATAAATAGTTATGATAAAAAGATTTACTTATTTATGCAGTCACTTATATACATGCTAAAATATGTACATTTGTTAAGCAGAACTAATGAATATCTATATATATATTTTTTTATTTTAAACATAATTATTCTACATGTTTATACAAATCAATACACATATATAGTTACATATCTATAGTACAAATAAATACTTATATACAGAGAGATATGCTGTATATTTCTGTCTGTTTGCGTATGGTGGTTATGTGGGGAAGAGCCAGTTCTTCAGTAGTTTTTTTAAGATAAGGAGTTATCCGTGGATCTTATGTTGGGGGGTAAAGAGTTCCATAGTTTAGCTGCTTGAACAGAGAATGATGTGCCACCCATTGTTTTTTCTTTTATCTTTGGATCTTGAGACTAGGTGCTACTCTGCAGCGGAGGTTCCTTTGTTGAATGTGTTTGTTGATTTTATTCACGAGGAAGAGCGGTCCCGTTCCATGTATCGCTTTGTGGGTGATACAAAGCAGCTTGAACGTGGATATTCTGGCAACCGATAACCAATGCAGGACTTTCAAGGCAGAGGAGATGTGGTCTTGCGGTTTCATATGTAAGAGTAGTCTGGCAGCTGAGTTCTGAATCTGTTGTAGTCTTTTCATGGTTGTTGAAGGTGACCTGTGGTAGAGGCTATTGGCGTAATCAAGTTTGGACAAAACAAGGAAAATGGTAGCCTGGACCTTGTGTAGAAATCCCAAATGGGGGAAGATTTTTCGCAGTTTTTATAGTAACAAAGCTTGATCTTGCTAGTTTTTCCACTTGGGTATTCATCGATAGCTTGGAGTCCATGGTCATTCCGAGGTTTCTTACTTCCTTCAATATTTTAGGTGGGGTTCCCAGATAATCAGGCCACGTGGCAAGCGGGTCATAATGTTTTCAATCACCACACATCAGTATTTCCATTTTGTAAATATTCAGTTTGAGATGGTCCATGTCATCCATTGATCCACGGTTCTGAGACAACTGAAAATTGTCGAGTTTCCAATGTCTTTGGTGCATTGCAGTTGAAGGATTATTGGCGTGTCATCTGCATAGTTATAGCACATGAGGTGAACTTGATTGATCTGTGCCGGTAATGACTTCATGTAGATGTTGAAAAGCATGGGCGAGATAATAGAGCCTTGAGGGACCCCTACTTTTGTGAAGTAAGGTTTGGCAAGAAAGGTGGGGTCTGGATGACATTATTTCTTTTGCAAAGGTAGGATGCGATCCAGTCTACAGCTGTCCCCTCTATGCCAGCTTCGTAGAGTCTTTGTAGCTTAGTGTCATGGTCAGCCGTGTCAAAGGCAACCATAATCCCTGGCTTTCCTCCCAACCCACCCATAGCATTGTGTAGGACACTATTTAAGACATATTACCCTTGGCAATTAGTGTTGATTTATATCAGAGAGGTTGTCAGAGTAGAAGGGTGGAGAAATGGTGGGCAGAAACGAGCCTTAAAATAGTTGCATTAGTAAGAACTGTGATGCAATACATGTCCTAGTTGTCCTCTGTGCTAGACAAAGAGCAGTCAGCCATGAAGCCATTAGCCAGGGAGATGACTTCTGATTCTTACTCGAAATAGACCTAGAGGTTGAAGAGAATGTTTTGGTTGTGGAGCTGTTGACCGGCAATTGTTTGAGGGATTCTTCCAATTTTAGAGTTGATTTAGACCGGGCATGGAGACAATTGACAGACATATATGTCTCTATGTACAAATGCCTCTGTTGTGAATGAAGTGAGTAAATCATTTAGCCACGAGTAAGCAAGCATCGTATCCACTTTGTGTGCCTTACCACTGAGGGAGCCATACCTTCGCGTATCATGGAAGCTAGGGCATGGCTCTTTCAGGCCTTTACCAATTTCCTAAAAAGGAGAGACAATTCATACAGAGGATCCTGTGTGTGAAATTGTTATGCCAACCCGCCATAACTGTAGACGTGCACTCATCATGAGGTTATATATGGTAGAGTGCTATAATGACTGTGCTGCCCTGCCATAATTTAAAAGTGTAGTAAGATTTGAATACATTATAGACACATTTTCTGTGGTATTTAGCTGTGCAATATACTGAGAGATTCACTAATCCCCAGTACATTCATTTAGTTGGCACTGGTAGGTGTAATTAGATAGTAACCACTACAGTTGTTACATGGACACCCTGGAGCAACTAGTCCTGACAGAACTACTTGTTCATAATTTAGACAGTACAGCCTTCCCTTAGCCTCTGCTCCAGTCCTCTTTGTTTGTTATAACTACATTTAGTAGTATACAGTTACACCGCTTGAACGTCAGTGTCACCTAAGCTCGTGTGATTTGTTGAGTTCATTCTTGGAAATAAAAATATTCATACTTGTAGGGTTCCTCTTTTGCCCTCGAGAGAGGGTGTTCACTGATGATGACTCTGTATCAGAGACAGTGAATTATTAAATACATTGGTCTTAACTTTTCATAAAGTTTGTTCAGAGTACCTCAGTTGTGTTGAAAAGCTTAGCCTTTCGAGACACTGCGTGTGACAGCGAAGAACCCCTATCAAATTTACTAGGTGAACACCACTATGCAAATATACATCCCCAATGTAGGTATGTAATATAGGATAGGGAAAACAGTACTTTTTTCTATACCCACCCCAGGTGAAGACGATTTCAATGAAACATGGGCTATCCCTTGCCTTTCTAGAACAAGTCCTTTCCCATAAGGATACCTATTCATTAATTAGTGAAGGAAAATGAATCTTTTTCGTTTTATAAGACCCTTACCCACTCTAGTAGTGGCATGCTTCATCATCAGGTTTCATGCTGGTCCCTACAAACCAGGATGGATGGACTCAACCATATTCCAGGGAGTGCTTTTGATAGTTCTGCGACCAGGGGAGCCTAGAATAAATCAAAATACTTAAGACAGACCTAGGTTTCCCTTTATTAATGGTCTGAGTGAGTATGGATTAAAGTTAGCTTGGCAGTGGATAAGGATGTTATGGTCCTATCTATGACCATTTAGCCATCATCTGGTAAGTGGGAGAAGGGGAAGGGACAGGATGTATCTGTGTTAAAGTTTACAGGTGTTCTGTACAGACCACTGACATGTTGCTCGTCTCCCCTATCTCAGACAAATCGGAGACCGAAACCTGGTAAATCTACTTTGCCCCACATGCAGATATTTATGCAGGCTTGATAAAAACGTTTATAAAAGCAAATAAATCATTAAATGTGTGGCAGGCTGATGCTATTGAAAGCAAAGTGGATTTGGAAAAAGCCAATTGCAAGCCAGCTTTGACTCTTCGACTCACCTGGCTTTGGCTAAACTATTCCTCCCTTAGAGAGACAACGGTCCATTGGAGAAATGCATCCTGATTTACCCTTCACCCAGCTGCGGTCTGCGCAGGTAATAGCGGTGGGGCCATGTGGGGGGGGGAGGGGAAGGGGGGGATTTCCGGGACGATGTAGAGGAAAAATGAAATAAATAATAATGTTCCCTCTGCATCGTCCCTCGAAATACCCCAACGCGGCCCCACTGCCCCGTTGCTGTTACCTGCACGGACTGCGGCTGCTTGAGCCAATCGTCTATGGTGTTTCTCATGAGCCCTAGTATATGGCGATGCTAGAAATTCACTGCCCGTTCATTTGTGTGCCATGGAAACCACGGCCTTGCAGCTGCTACCCTGAGTTACTTACTGCCTTTCTTATGAAAAGAAGGAAGACATGTCTGAGCAGGTAAAAAGCACACCCTGGAGTCTGAGGCGGGTCTGAGGTGATCTTTCGGTATGACTTGTTTGACATAATAAAGTTAATGTGAAAGAGCTCCGTCGGAGAGGCGAATATCACAAAAAATGGTCCATGCCAAGGATAACAAAACGCCCACTCATTCTACATAAAGTGGAAAACCCTGCCCTTGCTTTTAAAAATAATTAGATGAGCGGAGCTGTAAAAAAACAACACAATCGAATCTTTATTACAGGTTATCACACTAATAAGCTGCGAACAGATGGTTCCCAGACCAGTTTAGCTGACCCAGCCCGTTGGCAATGCCTGGTTCACAAAGCACGGCCTGTTCCTTGCTGTTTGCTTCTCGTTCATCAAATGCTATCTGCTTTCTGGTGGAACTCCCTTTTCAAAGGAATTGTTATTATTTCTGATCAGTCCTCCAGGGGTCTGTACAACTTTATGACTGTCGGTGACTCTGGTTAAATATCCAGTTTGTAAGCCCCTGCTTTGTATGTTGCTTTTGTTTCATTGGATTATCGGTGGAAGCTCTGCCCCATTATTGCTGCAAATAATCTCATGCAGCAGAGGATGGTAGGGGACAGCTTCGTAGCGCTGCATCCCAGTGCCAGGAACACTCCCCCCTCCCTTTCAATGAGGTGATGGAGTCTTATGGGGGTTCCATGTTTTGATCTATGCCTATTGGGACCCCCACTTTCCAATGAGGCCACTTCCAGGTTGGAGCACTAGGGGATTTAGCCCCATTTCTGACCTCTTCGCTCATCTTTTGCGGGACACAGCAAAAACAGGGCAGTCCAATGCTTTAGAACTCGAAATCAGTGCCTATTTTGAGCCGGTGGTGGCCGATGGGCAGCACCGGCACTTATTATCCTGTATCCGATATTTACCAAGTGCAACAGAGGGAAAAGCACACAGATCCGAAAGACAGGGGATGAAAAGGGCGGCAAAATAGAAAACAGGAACCTGCAAGCGCGAAAAAAAGGGAACGGGGTGTCAGTGGGTGAAAAACTACTGGCCTCGGTATTCAGCGTACAGAAGTTTAATTGCTCCGGCCACTGGCTTCTGAGCTGAGCTTTGGGCACCGGCACTCTTTCTTTCCCAAATTAAGCACTGCAGTCGAAATAAAATAAGGAAAAGCTCCCGAGAGAGAGGGTTATGTGACAATACATCTGGAAGAATATGGGAAAGACCTTGGTTGAAAGTGACAGCACCCCTGTATTCCATGGGACGGTTGCTAGCCAGAGCAGCCAGGGGCCTGGCCTATGAACTCTCCACCCTGGATAGAGAGGTTGGCAAAAGAGGATGGTCAGAAATATGACTGCTCTTCTTCACAGCCCTAGGAGTTTATCTAATCTTAATAATGAGCATCTATGCAGAATTGGAGAATTGTCCTTTCTCAAAGCACCTCCAACAATTGAGCAATGCCCTGAAGAACATGGTAAAATGGGCCTGTAACCCCCACCCTCACACCATCTGGGACAGCAAGAGAGAAGGGTCTGAGAATCAAACTCCATTTGTTAGTAAAATTGAGGTAAACAACAGACTCATTAAACATTAACTCAAAACCAAGACTGATGGGAAACTAAATGGCTGCCCAATCGCAAAGTCATAAAGTCTGGAATATGGGAACTTTAATAGTCTCCAATCCCAATCGAATCTATGACAAAATATCGACCACAAAAATATCTACCTACAAAAATATCGCAACAGAAATATCGAGGACAATAATATCGAGATCCTATCTCTAACAAGGTAAGTACAAAAATATCGAAAAAAATATATTGATGTCAAAAATATCGTTTTTTAGAAAATATTGTTTTATTTTAATAAAAAAAACAATGTAATATTAACAAACTAATACTTATAAATGTAATAAACATAGTTACAAATATATTATAATATTTAAAATTAATAAATAATGTAATAAAACTAATAATAATAAAGATATAATACATAGTATATACTTCATCAATAATAACTCTAAAATAATGATTGTAATAACTTATTAATAAATGAAAATATAATAAATTACAAATACATTTATATACATAAAATAATAATATAAATAACAATTAATAACAATGTAAAACTAATAAAACAAATTAAATACATTTTGGATAGAGTACGGGTAAAAATTACTATTCCCACTCCAGAGAGTGCAACAGTAGGGAAAGTGTTGGATAGCGTAGGGGTAACAATTACTATTCCAACTCCAGAGAGTGCAACAGTAGGGAAAGTGTTGGATAGCGTAGGGGTAATAATAACAAACTTATAAATAAATGTTTTTTTTAAATAATAAAAAAATTAACTATTAAATAAATATAAACCATTTACAAATACCAATACATAATTATTAAAAACATGATTAGCAAAATATATTTAACCAAAAAAATTTATAAAAATACCATATAATAATATTTAATTACCAATTAATAATTAATTAACAATTATATAATTAACAAAACAATTAATTAAAGAACATTATTACCTAATTAAATTTAAATTACTTCCCACCCTATTCCCCTATAAACCCACAACCCACTACAGAACATAATTATCAATTAATCAATTAATTGAAATTAATTACCAATTAATTAAAAATAATTATCAATTAATTAAATTTAATTTATAATTCTTACTAATTAACAATCAATTTAACATAATTAAATTACTTCCCACCCTATTCCCCTGTAAACCCACAACCCGCTACAGAACATATTTATCAATTAATCAATTAATTAAAATGTATTACCAATTAATTAAAAATAATTACCAATTAATTAAAATTAATTGATAATTCCTACTAATTAATCATTAATTTAACATAATTAAATTACTTCCCACCCTATTCCCCTATAAACCCACAACCAGCTACAGAACATATTTATCAATTAATCAATTAATTAAAATTAATTACCAATTAATTAAAAATAATTACCAATTAATTAAAATTAATTGATAATTCCTACTAATTAATCATTAATTTAACATAATTAAATTACTTCCCACCCTATTCCCCTATTAACCCACAACCCGCTACAGTACTAAAATACAAAATGTAATTAAATTACATAAAAATAAATTAAAAACATAATAAATACATAATATTATACACAAAAATAATTTAAAATTCGATATTAGTAACATCGAAATTGTTAACATTGATATTACTGACATCGATATTTCAAACGTCGATATTTCTAATATCGATATTAAATCTATCGATATTACTTACCTTCTATATTATGTCCCTTGGATATTTAAACTTCGATATAATTGTATATCGATATTTAAATATCGATATATTTTCTGCATACCATTCCAATCATTAGGAGGAACAACCGGCCACCTGGCTGGGTAAAGAAAGTAAAGCTGGTGAGAGGAGTTTGCTTCGAAGGAAGGTGTAAAGTTGTTGTCTTCAGCAGTGCAGGGTGAAATAAGCTCGTCAGGGGTGGCTCCGGACATAAATGCAAGGAGAGGCATGTGCGGGCCACTATGCTCAGTCAGGTCTTTCAGGCAGCAGCACCTCTAAGTGAGAATAAAAATAGCTCTGCATGGAGAGAATGAAGAAATAAGTCAAGAGATGGAGAGAGACCATACACAGTGTTCTTAGGGCCACCTGACCTACCGAACTAACTACTGCCGTTGCGCACGGTTGGTCCAGAGTATTGGCCTGAGTATCTATCTTTAATTATTATTTATGCACGTTTTTTTCAGCAGAGTGACTCAATATTATGGTCCCGATGAATGCCCCGAACATCTAATGTCATGTAGGGCAGAAACATGTTTACCACTACACAGGGTAGACATTCATAACCCTGTCTCAGATTGCTTTTAACTCCTATCCTGTAGGACGTTATAATAAAATGTGTTTTCTCTACTGAGGTAGTTTTAAACACACACTTTTTTGTTGCACTCTGCCTCTCCTCTCTTCCCTAGAGGTATTCATATAATGACGTGCTTTCTAAAAACACTCCCGCTCCTTCCACGAGGGGAAGTTGTAGCCCACACTGGGTACCTTGCAGTCCCAGTGTGTTGGAGAAACCCAATGATGAAGAATGTCACCCTCGGGTGAGTGAGGGTTTTCGTCCACACACTTGTAATGCCCAGACCTGCCTTCCTTCCTTTTTAGCCACCCTGCTACTCTATACTTTGTACGGTATATCTATGATGACATCAACAAAGGATTTCTTTGGCTCAGTTATCTTGGTCGATAAAGTGTGCACCAGATAATGCACTTTAGCCTTGAACCAATTACATTTTTCTGGCCGGAGGAACAAACCCTTACTGGAAAGTCTGTAGCAGACTGTGTGCAAAATCTCATAGTGAGTTACAATGTCTTTGACGAAAATTAGGATATCTTTTTGAAACCAAACTGCTTCTGCTAGCCCAAACGGTATCCTTTAATAGTGGAACAATTCAAGAGGAATCATAAAGGTCAAGAGGGCCATGGATTATTCGGCTATCGCAATTTGATAACTGGGATTTTTCAGGTAAAGTGTAGATAGGACAGTAGTGCTATCAAATAATAATAATAATCTCATTATTTTTGGCAGTGGGTGATTATTAACAATGATCCATGTGCATAGCCATTGCTTTTCTGTGCCAACAGAAAAGGTAAGACCCATTCAATGATTCATTCTCTTCAAATGTTTCCTCCAGCATAAATTGTATATCTCTCCTGATGAAAGTGGGCACACCCCTACATTTTTGCTTGACAGGGTTTGAGCAATCATTTTAGTCCAAATCTCTTCTCAAATCCTTTTAACTTTCTCAAATCCTGATTAAAGACTTTAGGAAATTCCTTAAAAATTGGAAGGCTCTTGTCAAGATCCGGTAGCACCATCCCTGTCTGTGGTGTATACGGGTTCAAAATTATTTTCCAAAGATGTTGGCTCTTCCTTTCAAAAACGCCTACACCTTTGATCCAATCTGATCTACCACAAAATCGGTTTTGCATCCATCAAATATGACAATCTTAGATTTGCTGGGATATGTTAAAAATACAGCTGCAAGTACGCGTAAATTACAGGCAATATTGTTATTACTGGCCATGCCTAGAGTTGCGATGGCCTGGGATAGGAAGAAGGCTTCCACGTGAAGGGCCTGGGTACAGGATGTAACGTTCAGCCATACTCAACAGACAGCGTCTGGGAACTGATACTCACTGCATCGAGACCCAGGGACATCTGGGCTCCGGTTCTGGAATGGGCCCGGGCACTACAGGAGGGGGAGGAGGCCCATTCGGTTCCGGGAGTGCAGTTAGAGGTGTAAATTAAGGGAAGGTAAACCAGTCTGTGCAGATACTTGTACATGGGTGCCGAAGAGAGATGTGGTAGAAATGTCTGTATACGGTCACAATGTTTGGGCACATAGCCCCTCCCATGTAATGCACTGTTTCAAGTAATAATGGCTACTAGATCTGTACTGAATTTATCTCGCTGCATCACCTCTTTGTTTGTAAGGAATGATGTAAACCCAAAGTGTATATGAGGTCCTGTCTGATATTTTGCTCTCTCTGTACAAAACCGACATATGCTTGCCAATTTGACCTGGTGTGTTGTATTGCTGTTGCTCTTTATGTCGAAATGCCAATAAACAAAATTTAAAAAAAATAAAATGGGACAATCTTGATTTCTGGGTCTAGCAGGTTCTCAGCTTTGTCTGCCAAAGAGGCATCAAAAAAGGTTTGCTAAGAATAGTGTACAGTGATCCTGAGTGGTCCATAATGCTTAACACTGTGTCTAACTCTGCTTGTGGTTTAACATCTTCTCCCTCTGCCACATTATTATTCATGGTCAGTGGAGACTTGAGCCAATGAGCACAAGTGTCCCCTCATGTTTATGCACTAGGGTCATAGATGCAGCGAGCAGGCTGTGAATGGCAATTGTAATGTCAAGGCTGAGGGAGGATGAATGATGACAATAATAATAATAATAATAATAATAATAATAATAATAATAATACCCTAACATAGCTCCAGATAAGAGTGACCAAGAAGAAGAGGAGAACAAAATAAAGAAAATTAATTAAGCTCAGAATGGTACTTGTAGGAAGTCCCTAGACATGTCTCAAATTTGAATAGTCAAGCAGGAACATGTGGTTATTTGCAAGTTATACAAGATGGCAGTTGGCTGGTATTCACAAATTGCAGAGCAAACCTGTTTAGTCAAAGAGGTAGTTGTTCTTACAGAAAATTGATCTCAACAGCTGGAACACATTTTCAAAGACTCTAATGCAAATCCAAAATGGCACAGACCTCAAAACAAGGCTTGGAACTCCGGTGACTCCTGTGGTAGAAGTTCATAAACTCTGAGGAGATGCCTCCCAAACGGGTGGTCCGCCCAGTACATCTTCTTTCCACAATGCAAGGGCACACAGCAGTTGACGTGGGGTAGCGCGTGATGCTGACCTCCAATTTGCTTGTGTGACTTCAGTAATTTTAGGCAGCTCTCACCACACACTTAGGCTGAAGAGATTACTTTTGCCGGATCTATTTTCAACAATAGTGAGGCACAGCCAAAAAAACAACAAGGAGTCAATACTTCCAGGGCCCTTAATGCAGCAAAAGAATTAATAGCAGTATATGCCGACTCCCGGCTTGTACGCTGTTCATCAGAGGGATATTAGTACTGCTGCCATAGGGTGATCTCATCATTGTCTCCAAGTTTGTAATGTTGACATGAAAACAAGTAAAGCAACTTCACAGGTAGGCTTTATTTATTAGTGCATCCAACCTCAAATCTTCAACTGACAGAATCAAATGCTTATGCAGAAACCTCTACAGCAGTGGTTCTTAACCTGTGTTCCAGGGACCCCTTGTGGTCCATAAACCCTTCTCAGGGCATCCTTGACTGCTTAGAACAAGCATTAGAAATGCAATCGGGCTCGGATTTATTTGAGTTTGAGCTAATGGCATTGTAAATGCCAATGTATTGTTGCTATGTGTTATGGAGTGTGTTCATGTGGTGTGTACTGCCAGTGATCTCCTTGTGAGTGTGAGAATATTGCACCCTTACTGCCTGTGTTGTCCTTCTTGTGAGTGTGAGAAGCTTGCACCTCTGCTGCCTGTGGTCTCCTTGTGAGTGTAAGAAGCTTGCACCTCTGCTGCCTGTGGTCTCCTTGTGAGTGTAAGAAGCTTGCACCTCTGCTGCCTGTGATGTCCTTCTTGTGAGTGTAAGAAGCTTGCACTGCTGCTGCCTGTGATGTCGTTCTTGTGAGTGTGAGAAGCTTGCACAGCTGCTGCCTGTGAGTATGAGAAGATTGCATTGTGCATCTCTGTGCTGTGCCTGTTCTTTATAAGGGACTCTTGCTCTGTTGCTGCTGCTGCCTTGGCACAGTACCTGCTGTGAGTGTGTGAGGGAAGCTTGCACCGCTGCTGCTTGTGATGTCCTTCTTGTGAGTGGGAGAAGCTTGCACCTCAGCTGCCTGTGGTCTCCTTGTGAGTGTAAGAAGCTTGCACTGCTGCTGCCTGTGATGTCGTTCTTGTGAGTGTGAGAAGCTTGCACCGCTGCTGCTTGTGATGTCCTTCTTGTGAGTGGGAGAAGCTTGCACCTCAGCTGCCTGTGGTCTCCTTGTGAGTGTGAGAAGCTTGCACAGCTGCTGCCTGTGATGTCCTTCGTGTGAGTGTGAGAAGCTTGCACCGCTGCTGCCTGTGCGTATGAGAAGATTGCATTGTGCATCTCTGTGCTGTGCCTGTTCTTTATAAGGGACTCTTGCTCTGTTGCTGCTGCTGCCTTGGCACAGTACCTGCTGTGAGTGTGTGAGGGAAGCTTGCACCGCTGCTGCTTGTGATGTCCTTCTTGTGAGTGGGAGAAGCTTGCACCTCAGCTGCCTGTGGTCTCCTTGTGAGTGTAAGAAGCTTGCACCTCTGCTGCCTGTGATGTCCTTCTTGTGAGTGTAAGAAGCTTGCACTGCTGCTGCCTGTGATGTCGTTCTTGTGAGTGTGAGAAGCTTGCACAGCTGCTGCCTGTGAGTATGAGAAGATTGCATTGTGCATCTCTGTGCTGTGCCTGTTCTTTATAAGGGACTCTTGCTCTGTTGCTGCTGCTGCCTTGGCACAGTACCTGCTGTGAGTGTGTGAGGGAAGCTTGCACCGCTGCTGCTTGTGATGTCCTTCTTGTGAGTGGGAGAAGCTTGCACCTCAGCTGCCTGTGGTCTCCTTGTGAGTGTGAGAAGCTTGCACCGCTGCTGTTTGTGATGTCCTTCTTGTGAGTGTGAGAAGCTTGCACCACTGCTGTTTGTGATGTCCTTCTTGTGAGTGGGAGAAGCTTGCAACTCAGCTGCCTGTGGTCTCCTTGTGAGTGTAAGAAGCTTGCACAGCTGCTGCCTGTGATGTCCTACTCACTACTCTACTCTACTCACTACTCACTACTCTGCACTCACTACTCACTACTCTACTCACTACTCACTACTCTACTCACTACTCTACTCACTACTCACTACTCACTACTCTGCTCACTACTCACTACTCTAATCACTACTCTCCACTCCCTACTCTGCACTCACTACTCTGCCCTCACTACTCTGCCCTCACTACTCTGCCCTCACTACTCTGCCCTCACTACTCTGCCCTCACTACTCTGCCCTCACTACTCTGCACTCTGCCCTCCCTACTCTGCACTCTGCCCTCACTACTCTGCACTCACTACTCTGCCCTCACTACTCTGCACTCTGCACTCCCTACTCTGCACTCCCTACTCTGCACTCCCTACTCTGCACTCCCTACTCTGCCCTCACTACTCTGCCCTCACTACTCTGCCCTCCCTACTCTGCCCTCACTACTCTGCCCTCACTACTCTGCCCTCACTACTCTGCCCTCACTACTCTGCCCTCACTACTCTGCCCTCACTACTCTGCACTCTGCCCTCACTACTCTGCCCTCACTACTCTGCCCTCACTACTCTGCCCTCACTACTCTGCACTCACTACTCTGCACTCACTACTCTGCGGGTGTGTGGTGGTGGTGTGCGTGGGGTTGTGTGCGTGGGCATGCGGTTGTGTGTGCGGGTGTGTATGTGCGTGCGTGTGTGCGGTTGTGTGTGTGCGGTTGTGTGTGTGCGGTTGTGTGTGTGTGCGGTTGTGTGTGTGTGTGTGTGGTTGTGTGTGTGTGTGTGTGTGCGGTTGTGTGGGTGTGTGCGGTTGTGTGGGGTTGTGTGCGGTTGTGTGCGGTTGTGTGCGGGTGTGTGGGTGTGTGCGGTTGGGTGTGTATGGTTGGGTGTGTATGGTTGGGTGTGTACAAGCCACATCGTTCACACTGAGCTCTGTATATAAAGGTCATGCAATTTGTACATGCGATTTTGAAAGTAATGTATTTCTGAGAGCAGCACCCATTTTTTTTAGATACCTGCTTACAAGATAAACCATATCTTCTTTACAAAGTAAAGGAGGCCTTCCCTTTGTAGGGAAAAACAATATAATTCTGTTAAATGAGTGAACGAAATGCATTGGGGCAGAAAAATAAAAGGGAAATGAAGCAGGAGTGAAGTGTGCGTGAAAAGGAGAAGGCTGTTAGTGCAAGAAATCAGTGGCTAGGCTTGTATGAGAAGCAGGAGGTGTGGGAAAAGGTGTGAGGGGGAAGTGAATGCGTGGGATCTGCGAAGGCTTTGTGTGAAAGGGAACTGTTGACATTGGTCACAGGAGGATGTACCAGTGTCTGCTTGGGCAGTGAGTGAGTGATCTGGGAATGAGTTTGAAAAACTGGTATGAACATTAGGGTGAAGCAAGTCTCTAATGATAGGACACTGAATGATAGTACAATGAGTGATCTGGTACAACGGCAGTAGGAATCTGGTAACCGGACTGTGAGAGTAAATGTGAGGCTCCCAGTGAGAGGAAAGCGAGGTGGAGTGTTTTTTTTATGAAAGGGTGGAGAGAGTGAGTCATGGTGACGAGACAGGGAGCGAGTGAGGAATCTGGCAATAGCTGGGAAGATGCAAGGGATCTGGTAAGAGGACAACGAGAGCTACTGCAAGGGGTCTGTTATGAGGGCAGTAAATTAAAGTGATCTTCTATTTTGACATTAAAAGTTTGAGTTCGGGTGAGTGGGCATGAGTGCTTATCAAAGCACTTTGTTTGTTTTTTTACTTTCAGCTGTGCTGCATAGCAGCCAGGCTGCTGTACAACATGGCTAAACATATCCCTGACAAAACTAACAGATTTTGTATAGGAGAGTCCTATTTGCTTTGCCAATGCTTGTTTAGCCTACCTCAGTCAAAGAGCAGGCGCGGGTTTGCCGGCGCGCACACAGAGCTCAAGGGAAAAAAAACACATCAGTGCACACGCTCCCAGCACCATCTGCCTTCAATTACCGGCACCTCGGACAGCTGGTAATTGAGGATTTATGTATTCTTCTGCGCGTGTCCGAACACTTTATGCAGGAAGTGGACATTGCAAAAATTCCAAAGCCCTATGGCGTGCTGCCTTACTTAAACACAGCCTTGCCAGGACCAATTACCATTCACATGGCAGAATACCACACGCAAAAACCGCGCGCTTTCTGGAATGCGGCAGCCCACAGCCCTTTCTGACCTTTTTTTTTTTTATAACATTAGAGCTCGGAAGCCCCGCCCCACTTCGTGTGACGTAGGCCCGAGCCCTAAAAATAAATAATAACATAGTGTATTTAAATAAAGAAGCAAAATGGAAACCTGAAAAATGTAAGGCTTTCTGTAAAGGTGAAGGAATTTGAACTAGGAGGATAAAAATTAAGTTATTAAGTTAGCATCCTCAGATTTATTGGTGTGAGCAGTGCAAATGCTTCAAATATAGTATGGATGGTGAGTGGTCTCAATTGAATTCAGAAAAGTTCCAACCTTCCCATTAAAACTCAAAATTTGATTTTATATTTATTTGTTTGTGAATTAAACACAATATTTCATCATTTGTGTATTTGTTTGATAAATGTGTTACTATATTTTTTGTTGTGTATTGTTTTGAGATTCAAATGATCGAAAATGCTGAGGTCGGGGTCTTTGGCTTCCAGCAATGACTCAGTAGGGGACCCTGAATTCCAATGATGATTTAGTGGGGTCTCCAGGTCAAAGTAATGATTATATGGTGGTCCACAAAAGTCAAAAGGTTAAGCAATCTACTGTTTTGTAACATTTAGATATGCAAAACTTTAGAGGGACTAGAAATGGAAGGGTGTGCAAGGAAGGAGACATACAGAAAATGGAACAGAGTCACTAGAACACCACATATAGTTGTGAACAGATCTTCTCTACTTGAAACATGTTTATTTACCCTAACTCCAAGAAGGTTGTGAAATCATAAAAGTACAGCATAAAAACATAAATCCGAAAATAAACAACACGAGGGCTCTCTCAGCAGAGTATGTTTGAAAGTGAGGGACACGTGTTCAAGCATAAAAACAAAAATCCTTCCAGGATGTCCCTGTTATACAATCGTTTAGTTTCCACTTCTAAAGTTATGGTTGTGTTTAAACAATTCAACCAAAGGGCCTCATTTTTGACTGGGTGGGGGAAAGGCATGTGAATCGAAACTTTTTGAGCAGAGCAGTCAGAGAAGTACTCGCCCTCGCCACAAACCATCTCGAACACGAAATGGCAGCAGGAAGCATGTCTCAAGCCCACGCAGCGAGTGTAGAGTATGTGTAAGCGAGATGTTTTGGTCGCTAAGAGATCTCAGCGGGTGGGCTGGTATTCCACCTGACTCAGCTAGGGAAACCAACCAGGGTGCGCTGAGAAACATCTTCCGGAATTCCCCATTAGTCCTGAGAACAAATGTTTCATTGAATCTTTAGAAACGAATTAGGTGCAGTATACGTGAGCAGTCTTTGTACAACATGAGAGTTTATACTTTGCAAAATGGCTATTCTTAGCTTTGACGTCTGGGTGCGCAGGAGACTGCAGAAAGAGACCAGTGGACAAATGGCAGTTTTGTTGAAAAAATCTTCACACCGTTGAGCCAAAAGCTGCTCACTGCGATTCCACCACTGACAGAGTTCCCTCAATCTAGCAATCTCCCACTTGATAACCAAACACGTACAGACATGGGCCGGCCTGGCGGCAATACCAAGAGTCTGTCACACTGGTACTTGTGTAACATCGGTAGTGCTTGGCCAAAGTCTGTCAAATGTCAGAAGCTGAGTGACGCAAACAGTAGAAAACACAGAGTTTTTTTAATGTCCTGTTATGTTATTGGTTTTACCATTGAAAGGGCCTCGTAGTGTAAGTAGAGATTCTCCATGTTGATTTTTAAAATCTAAGTGGTGTCTAAGTGGTCTAAGTGGTGTCCGTCATCTTGGATCGGTAAATTTTAAAAAAGAATATGGAGACAGCAAAGATGCTTGCACACATATACATCATCGTGAATGCATTCGCTTATAGAACAATGCACCCGCCTCCAGTAGCCATGTCATTAAGCATGAGCGCAAAATCCGCTCCGATCGCGGATTTTGCGGATTTTCGGTAAATTCGCGGTCCGCGAACTCTCGCGAATTTACCGAAAATCCGCAATCCGCGAGCGGCGGATTCCGCGGTCAAAAGTTCAAGCCTAATTTACGATGGCGCCGGCAAGCTGCCAGCGCCATCCTGAAATAGTTACTTAATTAGCTTCAACAGGAAGCTCTAATAGATAAGATAAAGCAGGGGCTCGAGCGCCTGCTTTATTTTATCAATTGGAGCTTCCTGTTGAAGCTAATTAAGTAACTTTTTCAGGATGGCGCTGGCAGCTTGCCGGCGCCATCGTAAATTATTTACGATGGGGAAAAACGGTGGTGTCTTCTTGAATAAATATGAAGGGCAGGGTTCATTCTGGCACGACGGTCCTGGCACAAAAATTAAACCTCAACAGGAAACACTTACAGATATCAATAAAGCAAGTGCCCTAGTTGAAGCTTAAATTCAGTGACTCATTCATCAGCCCAAAAACAATCGTGAGCGTTGTGGAGGCTGGGCAGGTGTGCCTTCTTCCCAAATATACCATCGAAAATCCGCTGTGATGCTGGCCAGAGGCATTTGCATCTTTGACTTTCACGAGCGCAATCCCCGTGCTGTTCCTGTGACCAGGAGCTTCTGTCTCTTAATCTGCTGCTCTGATCGGTCTCTGACCTTTTATACACACAAGAGGCATGTGCGCTCGCATGGAAGCCCCGTCCGTTTGGCCCCGCCCACACACTCGAGGAAGCCCCGCCCCCAAATCCGCCGATCCGCAAAATCCGCGGATTTTGCGGATCCACGATCCGTGAATTCGCAAATTCGTGAATCGTGGATCCGCAAAATCCGCCCATGCTTACTGATGTCATTATGCCTTTTTTTATTTTTTTATCTTTTTTTCCCAATTCTGTGCAGCATTGGGCAAATTCATTGTCAAAGCCAATGGGTCAACAAGGTACGACCTACTGGCACGGCCAATGCTTGTTTCCTATTGTTAGGTGATGCTGCAAGGCTAAAATGTAGTCAATTCTTGTGTATAAGGGCAGTTCTGGAAGTATATAGAATATGTTCTGTCTCATTAGAGGACATGCCAGATACAGCCCAATCACCCTTTCAGGTCAGTTCCACTTATTTTGGTAAAAGTTAAAGATTAATGTCCCTGTATTGCAGCAGCAGGAGATATGAGAGCCTTAGGGACAAGGCAGTCAGTTTACTTTAAGGGTCTTCGAGGTGGAGAGAAGCGCCTGGGTAATTTCTTCCTTCAGTCTGTCAGACCTTATTAAAAATTGTCAAAGTGCGATGAGGTCCCTGTCATGCAGCACTGGCCTGTTTGCCCTGTGTCTCTTTTTAATCTGGAAGCCATGGATTACCTGCATCCTCACCCAGGCTTCGTTCCCAGCACTGTCTGTTACTGAGATTTTCATCCTGGCATCAGTTGCTGATCATTCCACAACGGAAACCACGTTGTGCCCTTTTGCCAGCCCAAGGCAGGCGTCTGCCGCACACCAATTCCTCATTCCTCCGTGATGCTTACTGGTTCTATGTTTTCTGTAACAGGGAAGCAGACCTCAAGTAGTCACAAAAGATGCCACTACTTGGCAACAGACTGGAAGTGGCCACAGCGACAAAAAATCCACAAGAAGAATGTTGCATTAATTATTTTATGGTAACTCCTAATTATTGAGCACTTTGCCCTAATGCGTTTTAATGGCCCTAATGAAACTTCAAGGAAACATACGAAATTGAATTACAGCAGTCTGAGAAACAGCTAACAAATTTTCTTATAATTCAAAAAGTCTGACTTAAGTCGTAGAGTAACAGGCAGTACTCCAGAGTATATTCCAGAGTATAGGAAATATCATGAGAAGGTTCACCTCCTGACAGAATCGCCTTAAAGAAGTGGATGACCAACAGAAAGACCAACACTGGACAGAAGTTTTATTGGACTGCTGATAACTCTTAAGTTTCTTTTTCCAAAGCCCCAACTGACAGAGTGCGTGGCATTCTGCGCTATCTGGAATCTTCCCACAAGATATTTGGGTAGATGCAGCAATAACCGTCTTGAATTGATAATAGCAGAAACTACTGCGTTTTCACCATCCATAGACAGACATGGTAAAATCCTGAGATGGGGAAAACTATATCAAAGTGACAATATTAGCCTAATTTGTGACACAAGTACTTGCGGATTCTGAACCCTAGATCTTTCATTGGGGCAGGGCAACATCCTATACTGATATAGTTTAGTCTGCGGTGCTCCCTCTGTTTCTGTTGTGTGTAGGAGGAAGGTCTGCTATGTTCTACTTGGTGTCCGCGTCCAGTGTGAATGTTTGATGGTACACTGTCTTGTGAGCCTGTAGCATGTGATTTGAGAGAGTGTTCTCTTTTGCTTATGACCTGCAGCTGCTGTTAAATGTTGTCTGGGACTGAAGAGAAAGATGGCCGCTCCCAGTGTGGTGTGTAAGTCTAAGTGGAAGAGGTGTGGCGCCGCGGCTAGGGCGACTGACTCCGGAATCTGGGGCTCACGGTTCGATCCCCGGCACCGGCGGCAGATTAGCCCAGCACCATGTGACTCTGGGCAATACCTTGCTTAATCTTCCCAACGGCCCCCAGCGCCTAGAGACCCTTACGGGTGATTGTGCGCTTTACAAATGTGGACTATATAGCTTAACTATATCATGAAGCATAAGGGTTACTCTGTCACAAACATGACGGATATCCTGTCCACGGTATTACAAGTGCATTATATCCAATGGCACTTGTGATTCAGCAGTTGGGATTTCCGTCATGTTTGTACCACAGTAAACCATCCATCGAACTCGAAATCAGCCCTAAGTCAAATCTCTATCATTTATTCAGAATCCCCTCGGGACCCCTATCCTGCATACCTGCATATGTACGTCAAAAAACACCCCGCATGATTGCCGCCTTTTCCCAATTATCGCTATAATCTCCCCGTTTGTAATTCAACAGTTACTTCTATCTAGAAGATTGTTCCTCTGATGAAAAAACAACAGCTGGTTCTGCCACTATTAGTAATAACTGCCCTATGTCTCTTCTTCGTTTTCCTATCAAATTCTTAGAAAATGAAGTATCAGTCAGCGCATTTATTTCCTGCAAGTGTATGATTTGCTAGATACTAATCAACCTGGCTTTAGACCTCTCCATAGTACCCAATATGTACAAGTTTCTGTCTTAGTTTATATGAGGAGATTGGTACTTCAGGGCAGCTGGTTTTGTTGATCTATTTATGACTTTTGATACAATGTCACATCAAATTTTGTTGATCTGCTTCGTCTCTGTTGGCATCTGTAATTATTATAAAAGATGTACTCTTGCTTGGCACAGACTCATGAATGTATATATGTACGGCCCAACCATGGGCATTATATAAAGACAACAGTGGTGGCATGTACATTTTCAAAATCAAAGGAGGCAAAATAGGTGAAGCTTGTGTGATGTACAAGGTAAATGGTGTTGAAATAAAAGGCCCAATTAAATTTCAACAGCATCTAGAAGCATGCGAGAAATTAAACCATAACAGGGTCATGGCCCTGGCTATAGATACCAAAGTCAGTCTCTCCACAAGCACTCCACAATTTATGGTATCAAAGGCTGCAAAATCACTTTTGATTTGGTCTTTTTTTTTGCATTTTGCAGGGAAAAAATTGATAAGAGTGGACGCGAAAAGCTGGTGTGTGTTCAGAGCACATTGAAGTTGCTGGGAAACTATTGCTTCTTTTACTATGGATCACTCAGGTAGAGTGGAACATAGATTGTAGATTATAAATCGATAGGTCATACGAATCGAGTATCAGAAACGTATTTCCCATGTAATAGGTCTGAGGGATGTAACAGCAGGGAAACATAATTTAATGATTTCTGACATGGGGAGCCCCAATCAGATAAGGTCATGAGGTAGCCCCAGGCCTGCACCCCACAAAGAGGCAAAACACGTGTTGGCTGTCTGTACAACCTTTCAATGCTAAGCTGTTGTCAGTATGGAAAGGTATTATATTAGAAGAAACAAGCAATACATGTGTCCTTTATGAAACCTAGTGTGGAATGTATATATGATCACATTTGTACAACTGAATGTTAACGTGCCACCCAAAAATCAGGTAATTAAAGCAGTCCCACGAAGGAACAGGTTTATTAACTTCCACGGTCTAAATATCAGGTGGAGTAAAGATTTAAGGGGAAAGCAGGCGGTGTTCCGAACAAATTATGACTTTTTAAAGCTAGCAGGTTGTGGGTAGATTCGATCACATACACCGACCGACCGACCTCTAAGAGGCACTGTACTGGCTTGTCGAAAACGCCTTAGAATTTCCCAGTTCGCCAGACATGCTTTGTCAACATCTGCTCACTGCAGCCGAGTGCGTTTACCTCTAACTTTGTAAACATCAAACCAGCCAGCAGTTCATTTTCACTCGTAAACTCGCGTTTGAAGAAAGTGCTGCCCTCCACGCCCTTTGTTCTTAAGGCGGTTTTACCTTGGAAAGAGCGGACGTGTACGCGCATGCTAGGTCAGGAAGCGCGCGCGGTGCCCCCAAGATGCTTAGCGCCAGGGGAACTCCCCGGGCGACAGGACAGTGTGTGCAAGGGGGAAGAGTGGATGGGAGATGTGCTGAAACTTGCCGTGACGAGTGATTAGGCTGCAGGAGAACATTATACTCATCGCTGGGCTTTTAAAGACCCTGTCATCAATAGCAGCAGACAACCTTACCTAGAACTGATGTGTTCTTTACTTACCAGCTAATGCCATGCCTGTGGGCAGGTATGGACGAATTCTAAGAGTGAAACAGAAATCACCCTGGATGCTGGGCTGCTTTGTTTGCTGAAGTCCCTGACAACATTTTGCTAATTACTCGGGTATTGGGCGCCATTTTACAACATGCCTATGATCAGGGCGGCAACTACACCCAAACTTCGGTGGGGGCTAACACTTCCAGCAATGAGGCGGCACAACCATTTAAAACGATGGAGCTATCATAACCAATTTGAAAAAAAATAAGTGAAAATTGTGCAATTTAAACATATTGGACAAACTCAATACAATAAGAACAAACATTTTGTTTGGATTTGGTATTGGTCATAGGCTACTGACGGTAATCTTTGAAAAGTAGATTGACTGAATTGAAAATTTAAAAACAGCTTTTATAGATTGTAATCCAAAGCACAATAGATGAGTTTTCGCTAAATACTTCGAGACAACAACCCTTCTTGTCAATTACCTGATTACTTCTGTAGCTTGACAATTTCCTTGTGAAATAAATATAAGTGGAAGCCGAGAAAAACTCTCCTGACCAATTATTAACTAAAGGCACAATTTTAGTTTACCCAATGAGCCGTTGAAAATTGAGGTTGCTCTTATGTGCAGGTGTCAATGAATTAGGTTTAGTGGGTTACCACACAATAATCTGGGGGTGTATGATTAGCAAGTCACAAGTACAATTCCTGAAATACCATTCCTACCTCCTGAGATTATGTGTGCAAATGCGTTTGTAATATTGCTGCCAGTATTTGCACTGCCACACATCTGTGCTATACTAAACACAAATGACATGGTTATTGCTAGCACTCCACATTAGGCAGTTCCCATATATTTAGCATAATTGAGCCACATCCAAACAGAAATGAGTCAGGCTGCTATTGAAGAGCTGGCAAAACAATTGTTGCCTTGACGTATCTCACATAGGTGCCAGCCTAGAATGTTATAGAGATCTAGCTGGACTAGGAATGCAAAGTGTTTTTAGGAAGACTTTTCCAAAACCAAGTTTCCATAGAAATCTGCAATTTTGAAAAGAGCCAAATGCAAGGAAGACTTCAAGTAATAGGCATTTGGGTACACCATTTGATTCCAGTTTTTAAATCATCCAATGTAGAAATCAGTGCGGCTTCATCACCACAGCGATACCAGAATCTGTTTTGGTAATGTAGGATTTGGTTATTTTCTTCGATGAATGAAGATCTTTCAGTCTTTTTGCTTAGAAATAGTTGGTTATAGACCAAAAGTTGGAAGGTGCCTTTGGTTGAAGGCCTGTTAGTATTAAGGAGGGTTTACATAAGCCATTTAGAGTTCTTTTGGGAAGATACCTTGATCCAAGGAGTTGTTCATAGCAGCAGCGGCCGGCATTGATTAGAGGTAAGAGGGCGAGGGTGGGAGGATGCAGAGGAAACCAGGTATAAAAAAAATTAAATAAAAACATACCTTCTTGCCGCTTCCTCGCCATGTCTCTCCTCCGTAATCCTCCCTCGCTCGGCCTCAACAGGAAGGACACCCAGGCTCCTAATCAGCCAATCAGAACGCTGCCTTAGCATCGTTGTGATTGGTCTGAGCGCCGTGTTTCGGCGCTCAGACGCTGACTGGGAGCCTTGGCATGTTCTCCATGCAGGCTGTAAAGCAGCCTGCATAGAGGACATGCGAAGTGCACAAGACTGTTTTAGGTGGCCAAGCAGTCATTGCACACTTGGAAGAGTGCTACTACTCCACCCCTGCCCCCCCCCACACAAAGTGTAGAAGTAGGAGAAAATAAAACAAAATGATAATAACACGAGTTATTATCAATTTATTTTCCCTTTGTCTCACTCCAAAAAAGCAGTGAGGCAACGCTCCTCCGCCTTAGCGAAGGAGCTGCCACTGGTTGATAGTTCTGACTGGAATAACTATGACCATTGTCTACTCTCCAAGCTAATGTTCAGCTATTCAGGACACAGATACGCTTGGCAGGATAAAGGACAGGTCTCCCTAAAGTGTGGCAGGCATCAGGTCTCCTGGCTCTAATCAGCTTTCCTTGCTACATACTCTGGGGTTTTCTTTAAAAGAAAAGAAATTGAAGCATCCTATTTGGTCACCACTCAAAGGGTGAACAGTGGCTATTCCTGGAGGCGCGCTCTGTATAGATAGAGGAAATTGTTGGAAAGAATATATATTTAGTTCAAGGTTTACAAATTCAAACACATTTGCATTAGTTTCGTATCCACTCAATGTTACATTTACAGGGGTCGACTAAACATGTAAGGATGAACAGACCACAAGAGAAACCAATATCATTCAATGAGAGTTAAGAGCACAAGGGGTGCAGGAACAAACTGTAGGATTATTGGCTCTAACAGATTTAAACGAAAAAAATGAAAACAAGGTGATTTTAATAAAAATGTGTTTTTATGCTACTGGATAGTCATTGCACACTTAGAAGGGTGCTACCACTCCACCCCTGCCCCCCCCCACCCCCCACACAAAGTGCAGAAGTAGGAGAAATTAAAACAAAATGATAATAACACGAGTTATTATCATTTTATTTTCCCTTTGTCTCACTGCAAAAAAGCAGTGGGGCGACGCTCCTTCGCCTAAGCGGAGGAGCTTCCACTGGTTGATAGTTCTGACTGGAATAACTATAAAGCTATTCATGAAGATGGTCTTGTATATATGTTCAGGATATGGGTCTAACGGAGATCATGCTTGCCAACACGCTTTTACAGCCTTGATAAAGTATTTTGTGGTCACAACGTTTAAGGTGAGTAACTGGTTGTTTGCATGTTTTATTTTCTAGTCAGCTGCACTGCTGGATTTCCGATTGAGTAGTGAAGAGGGAAACTGGGGGCCAGAAACTGTCTAGAGGGTTGGACGTAATGTAGGTGTCCCATGCATACAGCAAGAGCTAGTGGTGAAGCTTTCAGCTGTGATGCCAAGGCATCAGGATGTCCCACATTATTACTACTTCCGGTACTTTGGTTGGATGACACTTTTTCCTGTGAACTCTTCTGTTGTTTGTGATTTCGAGGGTTCTCATTAGTTCTCCCTGTTCAAAACTCATGTTTCCCATGTTCAGGTCTCTTGACATTGTCTACTCTCCAAGCGAATGTTCAGCTATTCAGGACACAGATACACTTGCCAGGATATAGGGCAGGTTTCCCTGAAGTGTGGCAGGTATCAGGTCTCCTGGCTCTAATCGGTTTTCCTTGCTACTTACTCTGGTGTTTTCTTTAGAAGAAGAGAAAATGAAGCATCTTTTTTGGTCACCACTCAAAGGGTGAACAGTGGCTATTCCTGGAGGCGCGCTCTGTATAGATAGAGGAAATTATTGGAAAGAATATATATTTAGTTCAAGGTTTACAAATTCAGGTACTTTGGTTGGATGACCCTTTTTTCTGTGAACTCTTCTGTTGTTTGTGATTTCGAGGGCTCTCATTAGTTCTGAAGAACCGGGCTTTTTAGTACCCAGCGGCGCCAGGGGCACGCCCAAAGTCTTCGGGTTCACCTGTCTTAGAATACAGAGACACGAGGTACTTCTTGGTGGCGTCAAAGATCGAATTTATTAGCTGCAGCCTGAAACAGAAGTCCACGAAGTACAACACCGCGTATATTCGTAGGAGACTGCTCGAATTCGTAAAAACGAGTCATCCCTTTAATGCCAAAAATCACATTCCGGACAAACACCCATTATTTACAATTTGTCCAATCATGGGCATTATTACAGAAGGTATCACATAACGGCAAACCCACTTTTCGGTTGTCCGGCCCACCATTAATTATACAGAAAAGCCCAACATTCCTTCTTACATAAGTCGGACAATACCCATAATAAAGGACCACAACCCATGTCATAAATAGGCCATAAAGGAAGGAACAGAAACAGATACAGAGCAGGATAAGGGATGTGTGTGTGCATAATAAACTTTACAATGTCCTGTGCTCTGATCCTTAATCTTGATCAGCTATCGGGCAGGGGACTGGTTTAGCAAGGTCAGCTTCAGGCAACGAGGTCAGTTCACTTGGTTCAGCCAAAGGTCAGCACGAACTCGAGCTAACGTGTACATGTACCCAGGACTCGTTCGGCCGCAGTTGACGGCCTATGTGAGGGCAACCAAAGAATGGCTGCCATGCACAAAATGGAACCCATGGTTCGGAACGAAATCTCCAAATACATCGTGAATCTGTCGGTCTAACATGACGAGATCACTCGTGCTTGTGAATTCACTAGTTACGGTTTGCTACTATCAAATTCGTAACGAAAACATGACATTTATAAAACGGGTTCAGATTTCACGGAACCACAGATCTCCCTGTTCAAAACTCATGTTTCCCATGTTCAGGTCTCTTGACATTGTCTACTCTCCAAGCAAATGTTCAGCTATTCAGGACACAGATACACTTGCCAGGATATAGGGCAGGTCTCCCTGAAGTGTGGCAGGTATCAGGTCTCCTGGCTCTAATCGGTTTTCCTTGCTACCTACTCTGGTGTTTTCTTTAGAAGAAGAGAAAATTAAGCATCCTTTTTGGTCACCATCCAAAGGGTGAACAGTGGCTATTCCTGGAGGCGCGCTCTGTATAGATAGAGGAAATTATTGGAAAGAATATATATTTAGTCCAAGGTTCACAAATTCAACCACAAATTTGCACTCGTTTAGTATCCACTTAATGTCATATTTACAGGGGTCGACTAAACATGTAAGGATGAACAGACCACAAGAGAAACCATTATCATTCAAGAAAATATAACATGCATGAACATGCCCTCTACTAAAAAGCCACTGTTATTCACATAGTACTTAGATTTCAATGAGAGTCAAGAGCACAATGGGTGCAGGAAGAAACTGTGCAGGATTATTGGCTCCAACAGAATTAAAGGAAAGAAATGAAAACAAGGTGATTTTAATAAAAATTTGTTTTTATGCTCCTGGATAGTCATCACCACTCTGCAACACAAGACATAACTCTATATGCTAGTCTGGGAAATTTGAAGTACTTGTATAGTGCTGTGTTGGGCTTTTAAGTTTTAAACACCTTAGTTAACGGATGTGTTTAAGACCTTCTGAGATTTAGAGATTTACTTCCTGGATTGGGCTTCACAACCCAGTTGTTGCCAGACCTTATGTGATCAACAGAGTTTTACAAGCACACCTGAGAGAGGGGATTTGGCACCACCAACATAGAGCATTCAGTTGGGCAGAAGTTGTCTGCTACCACCATAAAATAGTGCTTGTTGCACTCCTTTTGACTCCTGAGGTATGTTCCCTCATCTAACAAACAAGTATTGGCAAAGCCATTAGGTCTCGCCGCTACAAGAGCTATAGGCTGTGGCAATGTGATTTTGCTATGTTGTACACCAGTGGGTGTTTTTTAGCATAAGCAAAAGGAACAATTGATGGAAGGAATGCTGAACAATGCAAGCATTTACCCCAGTCACAAATATCTGGGTTTATTCCATCGTTTTTTTTCTCACCATGCCATCCCAGTTTGGACCCAGCCAATTGCAAATCAGTCTTGACCCTGTTCCTCATGGGAACAGTCCAGCCCGAACTGCCAAGCCAGGTCCTCCCTGGACCAGAAACAAGCATACTGGGACCAGTTTCGGGGCATCACCCCTCATGCGCCAGGCTAACTTGAATCCAGTGGTGCAGTGAGCATTGGACCCACGTCTGGGCATACTATTGGCTTTGGCAATGTGGTTTTGCCATGTTGTATACCAGTGACGCTGCTGTTCAGAATGGCTAAAAGTTAGTAGCGTGGAGTGTGCTAGAGTGGAGTGGGGGAGGAGTAGAATATTATAGACCAGATTTGTTGGAATAGATTGTCAGAGTGGAATAGGGGGAGTAGAGTTCAGTGGTAGAGAGTGTCGTAGAGTGCAGTGGCATAGAGTGGGGTAGTATAGGGTAGAGTGGGTTGGAATGGATTAAGGTAGTGGGATGAATTGGACTGGAATAGATTGGGGTGGACTGGATTGGAGTAGAGTGGGTTGGATTGAGTGGGGTGGATTGGAGTGGGTGGACTGGATGGTGTGGAGTGGATTGAAATGGGGTGAGGTGGATTGGAATGGGGTGGATTGGATTGGATTAGAGTAGGGTAGTGGTATGAATTAAAGTGGGGGGTTGACTGGACTGGAAGGGGGTGGATTGAAGTTGGGTGAACTGGATTAGAGTGGGGTGGAATGGACTGGAGTGGGTGGATTGGAGTGTGGTGGGTTGGATGGATTGGATTGAGTGGGGTGGACTGAACTGGGGTGGAGTTTATTGGGGTAGAGTGGGGTGTTTTGGACTGGGGTGGATTGGAGTGGGGTGGACTGGATGGGGTGGATTGGAGTGGGGTGGGATGGAGTGGGTAGAGTCAATTGGAGTGGGATGAATTGGTTTGGTGTGGGGTGAGGTAGGTGGATTGGCATGGATTGTAGTGGGGTGGATTGGAGTGGGGTAGATTGGGGTGTACTGCACAACTATGTGTTAAAGCATCATTTCAGAAATTACACATAAGAAAGAAACAATGTGCTTTGCAATAAGACAATCATCATCTAGGAAGAGTGGGGGAGCACATTGGTGGTGGGGGTGCCTGCATGCAAGTTGAGTGCAAACTGTAAATAGCAAGCATTTGCAATGCAATAGGTCTCACATTTGTGAGACTTAGAGCTATTGGGATTGTAAACTTAAAAGCGGGTGCCATGCTGAAAATAAAGTGCGGCGCTCACCTATATAAAGTTAGGCACATGGCAGCCTACATGAAAGTGGGCCTATTTCTATAACATAAAGCACGGCGTCCTTATACAAAAAGTTATGCGAAGTGGCCCATGAAGGGGCACTGTGGTGAATGATTAGCAGGAAATAAAACAAATAGTCCCTTAAGGAACATATAACCATCCACTGTGTAAGTAAACTGTAGTTGGCCAGTGCTGCTCGGCATAAAACGGAAATGATGTATTGGAAGCACCAACCAATAAGGAGCCAGAAAAGATGAGCAACGCAGGAGTGAACCAATGGCAAGCAACAGGCAGTGCTCAACTCGGTACAGTGATTACAGCAGGTCTTCCAGATAGCACAGGAGCACTGCCTAGGCTCGACCTAGAAACTGGACAATGTCAAAGAGTAACATGCCCACAAAGCCAATATTAACAGGAGATGATAACGTAAGGCAGTAAGACTTGATGGCTAGTCTTACAATTAAATCAATGACTGGAGGTATGGAAAATGAAAAAGGAGTACAAAACAGATGTAAGAGATCATACTGAAAGTATGCAATATAAAAACAATCAGAAATACGAAAACATGTGTTGGAGATTTAAAGGCAACTTAACATAAGAGGCACAAAGGAATAACAAGAGTAACATCAATGAAGAAATCAGAAGGCAGAAAAGGAAGATAGTTAGGGGAAGGATTACTAAACAAAACGAAAACATTAAAATGACATGGTTAAGTAGATGTTCAGGTATGACGATACCTGCACCATGGACTCCATGCCAAGGATTGTAAAAATGACAAACATATTGCCAATGTGATTTAGTGTGCCAGGTAGGTCAACAGGGACTATCAATCACTGGTACTGCAATTTCCCATCTTATCTCTGAAATCTTTGTGGCAATGTCCCCAAACTGGTAAGTTTAAGCAAGTGCCTCAAACAGTCAAAATGGCATGACTATTATCCCTGAAGATGGAGTAACTTAGTGAAGTGGTTTTAGTTTTTAAAGGCGTTTTGACAGGTACATATAACATCAAAGTAGTAGGTATCAATATTCTATACCCTACTGTGATGCCTTATTTACATTTTGTTAATTGTAGTCTTAATTGTAATTAAACTAAGGTTTTTGCCTTGAAAAAGCCTGTGTACTGTATGCAGTTATGCAAAGTATGTGTGGGCAAGTTCTAAATGCAGAAAAAATAATATACTTATAAAATGTAATGGACAGCATATCTTTATAACTCGAAATGTAAACAATGTACTATTAAACTTCGAGTAATCCGATTTTCTTTTGATAATTGAAGTATACCTTTTCTTCACAGTGAGATATAACCATGAGATTGGTGTTACACGCACCTGCCAAACCGCTCTATAGTGCTTAGTTTCAATTGTGATTATTGGCACTTTTTAAGCATTCTTAAGAATTCTGAAAAGTGAAATCTGTTTAATGGACATCACAAAATAGCAAAGCAGGCCACATGGATAATAATCAGAAATTCTAACTATTAACTCTGCTGAGAGACTTAAGGGTAGAACCATTTTTACCCTAGCCTGTTACGAGATGTAAACGTGCTGAAAATCATACTCTATCAAACCATGAACACATGCCTTTCGAAGACAATCCTTGAGCTAATCTTTAAAGTAATAAAACACATTTAACTGTATGCCAAATATCTCCTGACTCTCTATTAACCCTGTATGAAAAGGCAACATTCAAGCAGAACCTACAATTAGTCAATAAACTGAGACCTTCCAGACAACATTTTACAAGCCGAGTCTCAATCTGCATCTATGAAGGAAAGAACATGCAATGCTGGCTGGCATTCTATCGTCGGGGTCCAGTTCGAGGGTGACGTAGGTGGACTACGGGTGCCGAGCGTCAAGGGCGGTGTGCCGAATACGCTTCCACCCCCCTCCTGAGACCCATGGTGTTTATTCACAACACCCAAAAAGTGCAGAAACGATCAGTAGAAGCCTCCTAAACCAGGAGTAATTAGGAATAAGTTTCTATTCCTAATTTTTTTGCACTTTTACACCTTTTTAATTTTTCACACTCACGTCCCTAGGTAAGGGTGGGCCTTAGCGTGCCCATACCGCCGGGGTTTTTTCACACCCAGTCCTGATGAATTGCCGGGTAAATTAACACCGTTTCAATGGCAAGAAACATGTCGACTACACTGTAGGAACCCACCACTCAATTAAAGTGGACTGGTCCCTCACATTTTTTTAAATCCATTGTCTTTAGTGATCATTTAATAAAGTGTTATCTCAGATACACTACTGACATTTTTAAACCTCCATCACTCACTAATTTTCATTTGCACGCAACACGCCCTCTACTCACCATCCCGCTCCGCAGTAATCCTGGCGTTGCAGCACACCAAAGAGACACTCGGTCTCTTTGGTGGGGCCCGATGATGAAGCATGTCATCACTAGGTGGTGAGTGAGGGCCTTCCTTAACATCCCAGTGTGGTTGTTCTGGTGCTCCCGTGAACGGCATAGTCCTTTCTCCATGGACACTCTTCTTTTGTTTATTGGCATTCTAAATCTCCAGAACTACCAGAACAGACTGCTGAAGTTCTGTCTTGACCAAGAACTAGAAAAGCAGAACATATTGTAATATTTAGTGGTGTTAAAGACTTCAGATGCTGAAAAAGGCTGAGGATAAGCTATTCACAGCACAAGCAGAAAAGTGGAAACCATTCTCTTTACCTCCTTTCAGTCGAGTGACCCTCCGCTAAGACGTCTCCCTACTTGCAGGGCATTATCGGCCACATGCATCATTGTAGGATTTTGCAATTCCTAAATTGCGAAAATTAAGGAATCGCAATTTAGGAATTGCAAAATCCTATGCATCAAGAAATCTCACTAGTTTTAGCGATTTCTTAATTTTCTGTATTTGCGATTCCTTAATTGCGAATCGCAATTAAGGAATGGCATTACATTGAATCCTATGGGCCTAAAGGCCCATAGGAATCAATGGAAAGGCATTAACTTTTTGCGATTTTTTTTTGCGAATCACAATTTGTTGATGCATTTCAAGGGTGGTCCAAAGGACCCCCCCCCCCAGCACCCTTGAAATGTTTTTTTTAAGTGCAAGTTTCACACACACATGCCCAAAGGAAATGTGTGTGTGTAACATGACACTTTAAAAAATGCTTTTTTGAGCATTTTTGAAAGATTTCGCAAATTAACACGAGGGTCAACCTCGTGTTAATTTGCTCCTCCTATTTGTGAATTTGCATGTTTTTTAAACATTCATGCATTGCATTTAAGGAATCGCACAAATGCGATTCCTTAAATGCAAACGTATTTTTAGGAATTGCAAAAAATTGCGATTTTTTGACAAATTGTTTAATGCATCCCAAAAAGTGGTTTTGAAATCGCAAACGGCCGAATTTTCCGATTCGCACCGTTTGCGACTCCAAAATCGCTTGATGCATGTGGGTGTAAGTGTGTAACTAGTATGTCCAGTATGTTAAGCATATTTGAAAATAAACTGATGCCAGACTGCAGACCATACACAGCCGATTGACAAGGAGTGAAGGTTGGATGAGGGTGAACAAGGAAAGAAATAGCTGAGGGTGATATTTAATAGAACTGTCTAGACTGGCATCTGCTTGCATTTGTAAAGAGTAGTGAGAGGGCAACCTTGAGATCAAAGGGACTTTCAAAATATTTTAAAATATGCACAACTCCCATCACTGTAGGTAGCACAGTATTGAACCTTTGTACCCACAAACTCACATCCACTCCTTCACAAACTGTCCTCAAGAGTGTCCAGTTGTGACGTGGCAAGCCACCTAGGTAAGGGCAAGTTAACAGTTGTGGATAACTGCATTTAACCTAAGGAGTGAATGGGACATATCCGATTTAGCTACAGTTAGGGGATTAAAACTGAAACACTCTTTGGCTGTCATGTCGTTAATTTATGTCAAAAGCAGTTTTTAATGGAAAGGTGTCAAAATACATTTAAAGAGATAAAATATAACACGTACTAAATCACCCAATGTAATAACATCTTGAAAAAATGCTATTCTCTCTTTAATGTGGTAAAGCAAAGATCTTTCTACAATTAACGGATCTAAACACAGATCAATGCATTGTATGTTAGCATATAAAATAATACAGCCCAGCGGAGACATCATTGTACTTTTTTTTTTTAATGATGCATTATGGGATTTGCAGGCCTGATTTCAGAATGGAAACAGCTGGAGTACAAATCCCATCAAGGAAGCCATGCATGCAGAAGCCTTAGCAATTAAAAGGTCACTTCCATGTAGCAGCATTCTGATGCAGGTGGTTCGGTGTCAGCTATCTTTTTGAGAAGGTATAATGTAAGCTACCGATCTGCCGACTTCTTGAGCGGGGAACAGGTTCGAGTATCGCCATTGGTTCTCCCCTGTGCCTACAAAGAATATGCCATCAAATTAAACAATGGAAACAAAATTACAAATGCTGATCATACTGGGAATTTTTTCCTAGTGTGATCAGCATTTGTAATTTTGTTTCCATTGTTTAATTTGTTCTGATGGCATATTTCCCATCCAAAATCTGGTCGTCAGCTCTCCCACGTGTACTAAGAATCCCACAGCTGCATATGTGCTTGAAGGGTGCAACGGAAAGGAAAGATAAGGCGGCCGTAATATAAATGCCGTCCTAAACATGAAGCACGGTGTCCGTGAATCAGACACCGTGCTAATACACAAGCGGAGGGAAATTAACAAAAAAAGAGTGCAGCAGGGACGAAAATATATTTAAAAAAGAGTAATATCACAATAACAGGGGCAGTAGCCTGGGTAGGTCCAAATCACCAAAAGGCGGGACTAATTAAGCTCATCCACCAAACAAAATCAGGCATTTAAGAAGAGCACAAACAGACGCCAAATGGAAAAATGGGAGGTTCTTGAACTACATATACAAAATACAGAAAACCCCTATAGAGCAGCGCATGCGTGCTGTGTTAGGCTCGACTTAAAAATGTTAGATCAGTTTGCAAGGGGAAGACCCATCTACCATGCTGTAATAGAATTGGCTAAGAATATTGCTCCATGAGCCAGCAGCTGTATGACCAGCAGAGAGGCATCATGGGAAACTGACTGTGACACTTCCCCTAATTCAAGCAAGGAAAGGCAATAACCAGCCTCCTTCTTGGCAGATGGAGTGAGGGGTCTCCCCTGATATTTCCATCTGATTTGGGGGTTTTAAAAATGGGATTAGGGGATTTGCCCACTGACCCCCAAGATGGCTACCCTTCATAAAAACATAGAATTAGACTCAAACAGTTATAAAATGGTACTCATGTCTGGGGCTCCTTGTTGCTAAGATGGTCATGACTCAACAGTGGAAGATCTCAAACCCTCCCTCTCTAGAGGATTGGAAAACAGATCTAGATAAGAGCACACGTTTGGAGAAACCTAATCCAGGTAGGAAGATGCCCACAGAAACAAAACATCTGGAAAGATTGGGCCCAATACAGGGAAGTTGTACTGATTTCACAGGAATACGAGCATATGTCACTGGATGATGCAGTCATGGGGTATGGGAGCACATAAAATGTGGCATTTGTAGCCCTGATAGTGAATGTGTAGGGTTTTTGTATGCCAGTTCTGGTGGCTTAGTGGAATAATGCATCTACTGCAGAGGCCTGTGTTTGACCTCGTGGTCACAGGTTAAAATCCCAGAGGGTCCACTCAGGCTTTCATCCTTCTGAGGATGATAAAATGAGTACCATTGAGTTGGGTAAGAATAAACCTCTCTTATTCAGTGGCAAGATACCCTACTGGGTGAACATGTGCTTTATAATACACATGTTATGTAACTCTAGTCAATTGTGTCGTAATAATTATGTTCTATTTTCCAGGATAAGACAGATGTGTGTGTTCCTTGTTTGTTTTTTCAACATGAAAATCAATAAAATTGTTTTATTTATAAAAAGTATGGTATTAAGTTGTGCATTTCAAAGCACATATTTCACATAAATCTGCTAAAAAGCCACAGACCATTAAAGAACTCCCAGGCAATATTCCAGTACTTTCGTGGTGTGCTAGGAGGAGACCCCCTTGTTCAAACTTTGTCATGGGTTCACCACATATGTCTGAAATTACCCCCAGGATGCTAAGGTTTGCTAAAACAATAGAGCTTTCTAAAAACGTGATTGTCCATCATAGTAACAGCCCCTGGGAGCTGGTAGGCCAATGTCATAGCAACACCTGCAAACCCCACCCATCCTCTGTCCCATTGTGCAGAAGCAGCAATAGTGCATGTCTGAATTGAGAAGGTAAACAGAAATGCTCACTGCTGCCACATGTTTTATCATGCTAAGCCTAGGCGTTGGTGTGCTTTCTCAAGCATCAGCCCTTAAGCTGAAATATTGCTGGGTCTTGAATCCCAGTGTCCTACAGGAGCTGGCACTGGTGCCAAGAACCCCAGCCTGCAGTCCACTATGGTACCACTCTCTGCAGAGCACTACCTCCATATAGGCTACTAGGACCCAAATGCCAATCTACTTCTTGGCTTTGGCAGAAGCGAAAACAGCAGTCCTTTGTGTAGGAAAATAGAACTAGGCGCAGGAGTAAAAAGTATCTCTAGAGCCTATGTTTACGCTTCCCCCACTTACATCGCACCCTTAGCCTGCTGTCTGCAATCCACACGCCAGCCCACAGCCTCAGTTGCCTTGCTTCACCCTTAGCAGTTTTCACTTGCTTCTCCCTCCTGTAGCCTTTTCCTGCTTCTTCTTCTTCTTCACCACTCCTTCTCAACTCATCCCCACAGCCTCAGACCTATTGCCAATCTCGAACCACATCCCAAAGCCTCAGTCTGAGCTTCCTTCTCACACCATCCCGCTGCCACTTTCTCGTTGATGCAGCATTTTGTCCCTACACTCTTACCATTCGTCCTCTAGAGAACCTTTTTATCCGACTGATAGGTGTGGAGAGTTAACATTACATCAGTCCATTAACTGTGTAACCCATTCGGCTACACAATAGGACAAGGAATCAGTAACTAAAGTTAAGAAGATTTATTACAAATTAGCAATCAAGTTAAGGTACACAAATCTCAGTCCCATGCAATAAAGATACAGAACAACAACTGGGAAACCTAACTTCCTAAAGAGGTTTAGGTATACCAGTAGTAAGCAAACAAGAAGTTCAGTCACAGAAATACAAAACATTAACATCAACATCTGATGCTCAGAGAATAGGTTTTGGTCTTCTCTTCTATATGTGAGTACAAACTAAGAAGATGGTTTATTAGTCTAAGGAACCTCAAAATTAAGGAAACTTCAGAAAAATAGAACAATCTAGAGAAATATGAGAAGTGGTAGGATAAAGAATTTATAGGAAGTATGGGAAGGTGTCAGCACTGCAGAAACTCGGTTGCAGAAGCTCAGTCAAGAGTCTTCTTAAGTCAGCATAGGAAGTTGAGTATTAGCCTAAGTCACATTAGGCAAGAATCAAAGGCAATAAGCATAGAGGTCGAACCTCTCAAAGTCCAAGGAAAAGTGCTCCAGCGTCAGACAGTGTAGACTCCAGTTATTCACACTAAAATCATTCCTTCATCTTCAATCATGACTTCAGCAGAATCATCTCCGAGGCCGCCTTTTGACTACTCAGCTTAGACATATAAAATAGATAATATGCCAGATTCGGTCAGTGGCAGGGGTCTCAGATTATCTTTTTAGGCTTCTGCCTAGTTTACCATACACCACATGCTTTAGATTAGGTTCTGATATATACCTTCTGTGACGGCTGTTTCAGGACGGACCTCCGCCCCTTGGATTCAGCATAACTTTCAATTAATTGTGAGGTCTTCTCTTCTTCCTTGATGCACAAATGTGAATCCGTCTGGGCAGGGTCCCTCCCTTTGATTGCAGTCGGGTTCGAGGTACCAATCAGCTCCGATGGTGGCTCGCCAAAATGTTGCTTGAACATGAAATTCTTTGAAAAAAACAAGAGACAAGATATGTTTGGCAAAACAGGAACAGTTTGTTTAATTAAACAGAGCGGCTGGAAGAACAGTTCTAGGTGCAGGGTCTGAGGACTGTCTAAATTTGCAATCGGTCTGTGGTCTCCTTTTATACAGTTTATTGTAGGTAATAAAGAATTTCCAGGAATCCATGTATGGTAAAGAATGTAAGTTGCTGCCTCTGGAGTCATAAATTAATTGTCTAATAGAAAGTACAGGTGGGTCTCGACCTTGCGTGTACACGACGTGACCAGTGAGTAACGTGTCCAGATGTCCGGCATGGGGAGCGCGTGATCACTGCGTGTGCTGTGTCCTGATTGGCTATATATTCCTAACTCATGTGGCATCTGACTTTATGGTGTTTTAGGAGTGCGCATACCTCTCCGGCCATGCGTGCTTTATTGGGGCCAATCTCCCTTGACCACTGTCGTGTTGCTGCACCTATCTGTGGGATTAATCTAAGGTTTCTTGTTTGTGTGTTTGTCTGCCAGCTACATGTCACCACACCTGTGACCTATCAATAAGTGACCTCGGGCCTAGATCTCAGAGCTTGCCTGACTACGTATTTACGAGTCGGAGTTGATGCGGAGTTCATGACGGACGAATTTGATTGTAAAGATGTGATTTCCTCTCGTAAATGAATTTATCATTTTTCATATTAGTCTCGACTTCTGCCATATTAACAGTTATGCCCTTCTGGCTTTTTACTTCTTGGAGCTCATTCTGGAAGGCACCAGTTGTCCAATGAGATTGTTTTTTCTCCTGATGGCATTGTGGCTACAGGAAACAGTTGCCCATATCTCACTTAAACCAGTTGGAAGACGAAAGACTCAAGGATCCTGCATACAGCTTTCATAGCCCCAATCCTGGTCCCCATCTTAAACAAAAACTTTGCTTTTGAAAGGGATCTGTACTTTTGTCAAATCCTCTTTTCTTTGAGATTGTCTCAGAGTCGCAGTAATTTGACCAATAGAAGATACTTATCCTGATGCAAGTTTACATAACTACTTAGAAGTCAAAGCTGGTCATTCAATGTCTTTTGCAATATCAATTATGTCCAATAAATTTGAGTTTCTGCAGCACAAAAATTGCTCTTGTTTTTACATATCATAACAATCCACTACGATTAGATCGTGAAGGCACTGGTCATTGGAACCATCAATATCACAAGAGGATGCAGGAATATAACATTGTTAGGGTCTTGTGCAAAATGTTTATTCAATCTATTGACCAAAGTGTTCACTCCTGAAAACTACTTCCAGAAGATGGTGAAATATACGTTGATCTTCTGCACCTAAACAACTATACAGAAGTTCAAACTTACATCTGTTCTCAAATGTTCCCATCGATTGCTATTATATAACATTGAAAACTCCTGTACTACTGCTTCCAGCCAATTACAGGACCTCCTGGAACAGGTAAGAACATAGGAGTTGCACAAATTCCTTGCATCATGTACTGTTAGTTTATAAAAGAATGGGCTTCTAATTACAGCACACCTGATAATCAAATACAGTTTTAGTTTTGGCTTAAGTATTGTGCCTTCCAGAGTGAAAGAAATCTAACAATCATAGATAATAAAACCAGAAAAAGTGATCATGTACAATGACATCAGATAGGATCCAAATTATTCAAGATGAATTCAAAGAAAGTCCTCTTCAGATTTCATTAGTTTCCTTTATTGATTTCCAAATTTAATATTAAAAAGATTCTCCCAGCACGTACATCGCCATATGTACTGATAGCTTGTATAGCCATACAAATGTACCATATAATTCTCATAATACCAGCACAAAATTGCCTAAGAATAACAATAAATAATTAAATGTTTTTTTTTTTAAATGTGTTTATTGAATTTTATACATATAAAGAGACAACTGCTACAATTGGCGCAGCAGGCAGGAATCTAGCGCAATATGATGCGCATTTATAGAAGATATGCTAGGTTATATCATCAGCCGTACGTTTGTGTCCAGTACAAAATATTCAACAATAAACACTGTCATTGCAACCAAACAGCAGAGCAAGGAAAAAAAAAGAAAGAGAACACACTCATGAGACTGCATATAGGAGGTAAGAAATCACAAATTTGAAGTAGACAGTGGCAGCTGCCTCCGAACGGGGGTGGTGGGTCAGAATGAAAAAAAATAAAAATAAATGTACCTGCTTTGCCGCCGCATCCGCCACACGTCTCACCTCCTCCTCTTTTCTTGTTCCCAGCAGCCACCAGTAGCCGCCCCGAAAGCACCCAGGCATCCGACTCTGCCAGCAATCATGACGCTGCAGGAGTAGTGTCGTGATTGGTCTGAGCGACCTGTTTTGCCGCTCAGGCAGTGCCTATGGAGGCTGGGCATGTTCTCCATGGGGCTGTGCAACACAGCCCAATGGAGAACATGCCAACTATGTATGACTGGCCGGCCCTAGAGGGCTGGTCAAAGCGTCACGCACATGTAGGTAGGGAGTGCAAAGCCAGCCCCGACCGCCCCACCCGGAGTCGCAAAGGAAAATAAAATGATAACAACTTCCGGTTATTATCATTTTCTTTTATTTCCCACAAAATTGCCTAAGAATAACAATAAATAATTAAATGGTTTTTTTTTTAGAATGTGTTTATTGAATTTTATACATATAAAGAGACAACTGCTACAATTGGCGCAGCAGGCAGGAATCTAGCACAATAGGATGCACATGTATAGAAGATATGCTAGGTTATATCATCAGCCGTACTTTTGTGTCCAGTACAAAATATTCAACAATAAACACTATCATTGGAACCAAATAGCAGAGCGAAGAAAAAAAAAAGAAAAAGAGAACACACTTATGAGACTGCATATAGGAGGTAAGAAATCAAAAATTTGAAGTGGACAGTGGCAGCTGCCTCCGAACGGGGGTGGTGGGTCAGAATGAAAACATTTTTAAAAAAATGTACCTGCTTTGCCGCCGCATCCGCCACACGTCTCTCCTCGTCCTCTTTTCTTGTTCCCAGCTGCCGCCTGTAGCCGCACCGAAAGCACCCAGGCATCCGACTCTGCCAGCCAATCATGACGCTGCAGGAGTAGTGTCGTGATTGGTCTGAGCGACCTGTTTGGCCGCTCAGGCAGTGCCTATGGAGGCTGGGCATGTTCTCCATGGGGCTGTGCAACACAGCCCAATGGAGAACATGCCAACTATGTATGACTGGCCGGCCCTAGAGGGCTGGTCAAAGCGTCACGCACATGTAGGTAGGGAGTGCAAAGCCAGCCCCGTCCGCCCCACCCGGAGTCGCAAAGGAAAATAAAATGATAACAACTTCCGGTTATTATCATTTTATTTTATTTCCCACAAAATTGCCTAAGAATAACAATAAATAATTAAATGGTTTTTTTTTTAGAATGTGTTTATTGAATTTTATACATATAAAGAGACAACTGCTACAATTGGCGCAGCAGGCAGGAATCTAGCACAATAGGATGCACATGTATAGAAGATATGCTAGGTTATATCATCAGCCGTACTTTTGTGTCCAGTACAAAATATTCAACAATAAACACTATCATTGGAACCAAATAGCAGAGCGAAGAAAAAAAAAAGAAAAAGAGAACACACTTATGAGACTGCATATAGGAGGTAAGAAATCAAAAATTTGAAGTGGACAGTGGCAGCTGCCTCCGAACGGGGGTGGTGGGTCAGAATGAAAAAAAATAAAAATAAATGTACCTGCTTTGCCGCCGCATCCGCCACACGTCTCTCCTCGTCCTCTTTTCTTGTTCCCAGCTGCTGCCTGTAGCTGCACCGAAAGCACCCAGGCTTCCGACTCTGCCAGCCAATCATGACGTATAGGAGTAGCGTCGTGATTGGTCTGAGCGGCCTGTTTGGCCGCTCAGGCAGTGCCTATGGAGGCTGGGCATGTTCTCCATGGGGCTATGCAACACAGCCCAATGGAGAACATGCCAACTATGTATGACTGGCCGGCCCTAGAGGGCTGGTCAAAGCGTCATGCACATGTAGGTAGGGAGTGCAAAGCCAGCCCCGTCCGCCCCACCCGGAGTCGCAAAGGAAAATAAAATGATAACAACTTCCTGTTATTATCATTTTATTTTATTTCCCACTGCTCAGTGGGGTGACGCTCCTCTGCCATAATGGAGGAACCGCTACTGGAAGAGGGTGAAGAAGTGTATCGGAGAGGCGTCCCTCATTTACGAGGTAAAAGCCATGTGTATATGCATATCTTCTAGTGGGTGGGGAGGTATAAGATCCCATTTCCGGGAGATTGACACGCGGGGGGCATGGGTTATGTATGAGGGTGTGGCCATGTATGCCGGACAGCTCGTGAAGAGGTTCAGTGACCACATGACCATTGGAGCGAGTAGGCTACATGCAGTGTATTGGGAGTAGTCAGATCCGCTCGCCTCATAAATAATGAAATGTTAACTTCGAAATTGTGAAAATATAACATCAAAGTTATTTAATCCTGCTGTTTAAATTTTTATGTAGTCTTTATTTTCCTTCGTAATCCGGATCATGTGCTAAAAAAATCCTGAAAATTGTCTGCTGTAAACTAATAATCCATACAGTTCTTGTTTATCGCGCTGTCACTCTGACTAGGCCGTGCCTGAACTCGCCTTACGGTTATATGATTATACAACGCTAAGGAGTACCACACATGGCATTACCACGCAAATTTTACTTCGCATGTGTCTTTACCACGCAGCATTTGATAACGCTGGATTATACCCCGCAAAAATTACGTTACGAACCTTACGTACCTTAGAAACGTACATAATGATACTGATAGGCTAAAAAAAAATTGTCCAAACTGCAGAACAAAGCAAAAGATCGATGTTTATAACAAACAAATACAACAGAGTACCTTACATTTTAACTTTCTTTTAATTGACAATGCGCTTAATTTTTTATTTTTTTAAGTATAAACATTGGATTCCTATCTCACCTCTCCAGCCTTCCACCAGCAGCCCTTCATGGAAACGAGCGTCAAAACACGTCTTGAAAAAGAGAGATAGGACTTCTATAATGACGTACTCGCCACGTCGTTGGGGAGACTCTTTCCTTGATCGACAGAGGCACTGAATATCGTTTTCTTTCTAAGTTTTCTTCTTTATTTTTTACAATCCGCTTGTTTCTTTTGGGCGGGAGAGCCCCCCAGCCCCTCCAAGCTCCCTTTTTTTTATTTTTTCCTTTTTCTTAATGATGAACACGCAGGACGAAGGAACGAAGACTTGAAGGAATGAAACTTGCGTTGCGTGGTAAGTGAACCGTAGTAAACGTTACGCGTGGTAATGCCTTCGTAGTAAATGATGTTTCCCTCGCCTTACTTCAGCGTTATGAACTTCCCTGAGCAGCAGTTGAATAAGGTAGGCCTGACTCCCAACGTCACACCAGAATGCAGTGCATGGCTTTTCCGTAAGCATTCAACCAAAAACAAACGCTGGGTAGGACGGTGCCTTTATAGCTGCAATCTCAGTCTTAGTGAAAACTCCACTAAGTACGCACACAGTTGACATTTCAACTCCCAGTACTCACCAACACACTCAAACAAACTGATAGCTTCAAAGAATCTCTTGTCAATCTTGATGTTGATGCTGATTATAATAAACTTGTTACATGTGGATGGCTTGACCTTTGCTTCATCGCTCGACGTCACCAAATTTGAGGAAGTTACTGCACAGGTAAATTGTAGATAAGATTTATTGTAGGTGCATGTATAAAACAACTAACAACGGACCTTCGAGTCTCTCACCAAATGCCTCTCATCACCTCCTCATTTGTCACATTTTCAAGTTCCTGTCACATTCCATAAACCCTTGAACACGACAGAAGTTCGATCCTCAATCAATATCAGTTTAAGTGATCAGAATTGGAATGGTATAATGAATCTGAAGTTCTTTCTAACATGTACACCGGGGGGGGGATATTTACAAGAAAATGCCAGAGCACTGAGTTATGTCAAATTTAATGTATGAGTGGCTGTATGGGTGAGTGAATGGATGTGTTTGTAGATTTATGAATCGCTGAGTGGGTGTGTGAGTACTGGTATGGATCTGTGAAGGGGTTTGTGAATTATTGTGTGGGAGTGAGAGTGGGTGTAATAAAGGTTCTATGGGGTGTGAGTGGTTGCGTCAGTGATTCTGAGGATGATGTCATCAGTGATGTCACTGACCATGTTATGAGTGATGTAATATGTGAGGTCATAAGCAGTGCATTGCGGTTGGCGAGAGTTATAGTTAACTCAGCTAACTATAATTTCTGAATTTCACTGGTTTTGTGTAAGTGAAACCTGAGCCTAACTATAACGTCTCTGTAACGTTTAGTTTTTTCAGTAAATTTCTACGGGGCACATGCATCAACATAAAGAATTGCGATTCCTTAATAGCGATTTATTAGAAATTGGTATTTAGGAATCGCAATTCCTTATGCTTGTAGGAATCGCCAAAAAAATGAGATTCCTACATATTCCTTAATTACGAATTGCAAATTACGATTCGCAATTAAGGAATAGGTTCCCATTCATTCCTATGGGTCTAGCGGCCCATGGGAATGAATGGGAATTGCATTCACAATTTGTGTGTACCAAATAGGTTCTCCCAAATTGCGCATTCAATTAAAAAAATGCATGGGTGCCAAAAGGACACCCTGATGCACTCCTGAAATTGCCACGTGACCACATGTTGCGCACACACATGCCCTAATGGCATGTGTGTGTGTAACATGGAACTTTGAAAAATGCACTTTAGTGCATTTTTCAAAGTTTTTGGAAATTACCATCAACTTTAAATTGATGGTAATTTGCGCTTCCTAATTGTGAAATCGCAATTTAAAATTGCATATTGTGATTCCGTAAATGCATTCGCAATTTAAGTAATCACAAATTTTGCAATAACTTAAATTGCGAATTTGCATTTGGGTTGATGCATCCCAAATGCAAAAATACCGGTCGCAAATGGGCCGATTCTGTGCAAAAGGGCCGCAGAATCGCCCCTTTGCAACCAGTATTTTCAGTGATGCATGTGCCCCTCCATTTTTTTTAAATTGCATTTTCCTAACTATAACGTCCCTGTAACCTTTGTTTTTTTCAGTGAATATATATATATATCGAGAAGCAAGACATGACTCAAACAGATGGACTCACCAAAGAACAAAAATATATTTTAACTACAACCTTTTTGACTCCTGCCTTCCTCCGGTAGTACAAGATTGTTTGCTCAGTGGCTGCACAGCTGACACTTCTGGATATATATGGTTTTGGATATATATATATTTATATATATATATATATCCAAAACCAGAGAACACCAACAGTTGGAGGCCCACTCTCATCCGTGTCAGACTTGTTTTTATTTTCGCTTGCAGCGCAGCTAAAACTTCAACCAACTCGGGCCAGTCTTTGCCATGAGAGTTCCGTTCTACGCGTTTCGGGCGTCACCGCGCCCTTCATCATGAGGAATGGCATTTAGGGAGAGGCAGCGAGGTAACTCCTTAATTAGTATTTTCAAGCCCCGCCTACTGGCGTCCTCGCTATGAACTCTGGTATTAGTAGTTCGTTCAATAATCCTTTAGTAGGTATCGCTGCACTTGTCTCCTCAAAAAAAAAAAAAAAAAAGCAGTGGGTTGCTCGTGAAGTTCGAAGTGATAGCCCCGCTGATTCTTTACAAGAGAAAATATCACGTTGCTCCATAGGTGTCATTCACAGTAATGACACTGGACCTGCTTCGATAGGCAGTGGGGGCTCTCCGCGACCCGGTGCGGGCCGCTATATATCCAAAACCAGAGAACACCAACAGTTGGAGGCCCACTCTCATCCGGGTCAGACTTGTTTTTATTTTCGCTTGCAGGGCAGCTAAAACTTCAACCAACTCGGGCCAGTCTTTGCCATGAGAGTTCCTTTCTACGCGTTTCGGGCGTCACCACGCCCTTCATCATGAGGAATGGCATGTAGGGAGAGGCAGCGAGGTAACTCCTTGATTAGTATTTTCAAGTCCCGTCTACTGGCGTCCTCGCTATGAACTCTGGTATTAGTAGTTCGTTCAATAATCCTTTAGTAGGTATCACTGCACTTGTCTCCTCAAAAAAATTTTTAAAAACCGCAGTGGGCTGCTGGTGAAGTTCGAAGTGATAGCCCCGCTGATTCTTTACAAGAGAAAATTTCACGTTGCTCCGTAGGTGTCATTCACAGTAATGACACTGGACCTGCTTTAATAGGCAGTGGGGGCTCTCCGCGACCCGGTGCGGGCCGCTATGTATCCAAAACCAGAGAACACCAACAGTTGGAGGCCCACTCTCATCCGTGTCAGACTTGTTTTTATTTTCGCTTGCAGCGCAGCTAAAACTTCAACCAACTCGGGCCAGTCTTTGCCATGAGAGTTCCGTTCTACGCGTTTCGGGCGTCACCGCGCCCTTCATCATGAGGAATGGCATGTAGGGAGAGGCAGCGAGGTAACTCCTTAATTAGTATTTTCAAGTCCCGCCTACTGGCGTCCTCGCTATGAACTCTGGTATTAGTAGTTCGTTCAATAATCCTTTAGTAGGTATCGCTGCACTTGTCTCCTCAAAAAAATGTTAAAAAACGCAGTGGGTTGCTCGTGAAGTTCGAAGTGATAGCCCCGCTGATTCTTTACAAGAGAAAATATCACGTTGCTCCGTAGGTGTCATTCACAGTAATGACACTGGACCTGCTTCGATAGGTAGTGGGGGCTCTCCGCGTCCCGGTGCGGGCCGCTATATATCCAAAACCAGAGAACACCAACAGTTGGAGGCCCACTCTCATCCGTGTCAGACTTGTTTTTATTTTCGCTTGCAGCGCAGCTAAAACTTGAACCAACTCGGGCCAGTCTTTGCCATGAGAGTTCCGTTCTACGCGTTTCGGGCGTCACCGAGCCCTTCATCATGAGGAATGGCATGTAGGGAGAGGCAGCGAGGTAACTCCTTAATTAGTATTTTCAAGTCCCGCCTACTGGCATCCTCGCTATGAACTCTGGTATTAGTAGTTCGTTCAATAATCCTTTAGTAGGTATCGCCTCTCCCTACATGCCATTCCTCATGATGAAGGGCGCGGTGACGCGTGAAACGCGTAGAACGGAACTCTCATGGCAAAGACTGGCCCGAGTTGGTTGAAGTTTTAGCTGCGCTGCAAGCGAAAATAAAAACAAGTCTGACACGGATGAGAGTGGGCCTCCAACTGTTGGTGTTCTCTGGTTTTGGATATATATATATATATATATATATATATATATATATATATATATATATTACGATCATGTTTCCATAGGAAAAGCATATTTTGACTTGCTTTTATCTTTGGTGCTGTGTGACAAATTTTCACGGTATTTTCCTAAAAAGTGCACTGGTGAATTTTGTTGTGCGTGGGGCGTGGCCACGACATTCACCAAAATGGCTGCTTGGTCGTGAGACTCCCACAAAGGCGGCTCAAATTCGCTTGCAAACACCGTAAAAAAAAGTCCAAACTACATTTAGAGGGCTGATATGTACGTGCAATGAACCCAGGCAGACCCAACACCCTGAGCGTTGGCAGAGACCAGTACCTGATGTGCCGAAATCTGCAGCTGGAGACAGCATGCCCGGCAAGGCCTCAGACACCCCACGGCTACAAGGGCCTCGGGCAAACCTAAGGCCGGGGTCGCCCAATCCCACCGGACTGGACGCTGCCCTCCAGAGACATTCCCTCGCTGTGGTGCCTCACTGACTCTCCAACTGCAGCAGACTACATGGTATTGGAGGCAAGGCTTCCTTGCTGGCACAAGAACCCACGGAGGTACGTCGGGCGGCTGCGGCAGCCCAATGGAAGGCCCTGAGGAGGAACGAGATCGCTGATGCGGGGCCGCGGAGGGGGTGGAGATCCAGACCCGCAACGCTCCACTGAGTCGGCGGTGGTGATGATCTGCTGAGGAGCGAGGCTGCTGCAGGACCCTCCCCGAAGAAGCGCATTGGGAGTAGACCTTGCAGTAGGTTGTGCATGTTTGTGCGGCCGCCATTATTCCCTAAAAACATACCGCCATAGTAACGGAGCATTGAAGTATGGGTTGCCCCCTCAACGTATGCAGATGACACTCTGCTGTACATTAGGACCCCGGAGCGGCACTTGACACAAGTGCTGAGGGAGGTAGTAAGATTAGTCAGTCTCTCATCAACTGAGAAAAATCTTTAATATTCCCGCTCACATCAGTTACAGCCCCAATCACAACTGAATACCCTTAGGTATGGACTGGCGAACCAGTAAGATATTTAGGAATATAGGAACACTCGGACCCTGACATAGTAATAAGGGAAAATTACGGACTAGCAGTACAGCGCCTCACAGAAGCAATTAAGCGCTGGATACGTCTGCCCATTTCGTTGCTAGTCCGCATAGCACTTATGAAGATGATAGTCCTTCCCAGATTCTTTTCTTGTCTACTAACATACCAATACTGCTACCAAAATCGATATTCCGTACCCTGCGCTCGCTCATGATTTGCTTGGGCAGGAAAACAGCCACAGGTGGGATGGAACACGCTAACTCTCTCCTATGTGATGGGCCGACTGGATGCCCCAGATCTAGAGAAATATTATACTGCTGCACAGGTTACACACGCATATTACTGGCTGCATGGCTCACAGGACCTCCCTCACTTGCACCTCGAGCGAGTAGCCACTGCTCCGGAGACGCTCCCATGCTCTCTTCTCAAAATGGCGCGCCGGAGGCTTCATGTTATAGACCCAATATGCATTATGAAATGAAATTAAATGAAAAAACATTTATAAAGCGAGCAGCTACCCTGAGGCACCCCAGCGCTGTCGTCAGATGCGGACAAAGAGGGCCATATGATTAAGTGAAAGTTTGGAAAAAACAGGTTTTAAGGACTTTCTGGAAGGGCATCAGGTTGGGCTCCCCCCTTATTGGGGAGGGAGAGCGTTCCATAACTTAGCTGAAATGTAAGAAAAAGAACGCCCCCCACTTCTAGCTATCTTTATTTTTGGGAGCACGGCAAGTGAGAGGGTAGCCGAACGGAGGCTTCTGCTTGGGCAGTAGGGTGGGATCATAGATCGACTGATTGTCAGTACAATCCCCCAGAAGGACTTATGCGTGAAACACATAGCCTTAAATTTGATTCTCTACATAATAGGCAACTAGTGAAGGCTCTTCAGTGCCGGCTTCGCAGATTGCCGGTAAGGGATCTGGAGGAGCAGGTGAGTTGCACAATTTTGAAGGATCTGGAGCTTGTAGATTGTGCTTGGGGAGCTCCTAAATAAAGGGCGTTCCCATAGTCCAGGTGACACAAGACAAGAGCCTAGACCATTATCCTTCTTGCCTGGAAAGGGAGATGAGGATGTATTTTGTGGAGCATCCTCAGTATGCCATAGCACAAGGCCGATAATTTTGCCACCTGATAATCAAAATTCAGGGAGCGATCCAGCCATATGCCCAAGCTTTTCATCTGGTTCTGTGGTTCCGGAGCATGGCCAAGACAGTTAGGCCATAGCAACACTGAGTTGAAAATTGGCGAGTTACTGAGGAGCATAAGCTCCGTCTTGTCTCCACTGAGTTTCAGGCAAGAGAGCTCCATCCATTTGGCTGCCTCCTCTAGGCAACGGCCTAGGCTGCCGGATGATTTTTTGGGGTGGTTTAAGGCCACCACGAGCTGTGTGTCATGGGCGTAGGTAATGAGCGTAGGTAACGATTTTTATGCCAAATGGACGAACTATCTCTGCCAATGGACTCATGCGAACATTAAACAGTGTGGGGCTCAGGGAGGAATCCTGAGACACACCACAGCTGAGGGACATGCATTTCGAGATAATATCTCCTTCGAAGACCTGAAAGGACCTTTCTTCTAAGAAAGACTGCATCCAGGTGATGACACCCCCACCCCAAAACTCCTGAGTCTACGAGTCAGCGTGTTATAGTTGACGGTGTCAAATGCAGCACTGAGGTCCAGGAGGATGATAGCCGCCATACCACCTTGATCCAGAATTCTCCTAGACTCCTCAGTCACTGCTAAAAGATTAGTTTCAGTCCCATGTTGGGGACGGAACCCTGTCTGTGAAGGGGGAAGAAGCTTGTTGGATTTTAAAAATCCGGATAAGACTGAGTTGACATGCCTCTCCAGGATTTTACTAAGCATCGGGAGGTGGGAGATGGGGCGATAGTTCCCCAGATTATCCCGGTCAAGATTGGGTTTTTTAAGAAGAACTTTCACCATTGCACATTTGCATGCTGTGGGAACCACTCCAGTGGAGATGGAGGAATTAACCAATTAGAGAATTATTGGGAGAATGCTTCCAGCAATTGAGGTCAGATCATGAGGAGAGGTGGGATTCCTAGGGAAGCCGTATTTAACATGAGCTGTGATGGCCTCTAATGTTTTAAGGTCCAACAGAGAGATTTGTTCCAGCACTACTTGGGTACAGTGAAATGGGATAGTGGTAGAAACCAGGTCTTTATGACTGTCTGTAAGAGGGAAGGTTGTATATATGTTTTGGATTTTCTCGTGGAAAAACTCTGCCAAATTATTGCAACGGGCCAGGGCGCCATCCGTGATGATTTGTTGAGGGGGCATTTTAAGAAGAGTTTTGCCAATACGTACAATTTCCCTACGGGAGTTAGATGCTAGACTCATTTTTTCCTCAAAATAGGAAGCTTGTGACGATTTAATTTCAGCTTGATACATTTTGATAGCCTCCCTATACTTTAGTTTGCTAGATTGAGCATAGTCCCTTCTCCATTTTCTCTCCAATCTTTTGCAGATTTGTTTGAGTTCACTTAGCTTCGGGGAGTACCATGGAGAGATCCTTGGCCTGCATTTTTTATAAGTAGATTTTTTGGGAAGAACATCTTCTAGAGAACATTCAATCCAATTGTTAAATTTATCATTGGCCGAAATAGGGTTTGGATTGCTAACTGGCCTAGTGGCTAAAAGAACTGAAATCCATTGTTCTAAGGGAAGCTAAGACCAGTTGCATTCCTTGCTGCCAACTAAGCTAAAAGAGGAAAATGGACTTGTGATGTCCCATGACAGAGGGATCAGAAAGTGGTCTGACCATAGAAGCGGTGATGGGGCTCCTACGGAGAGTTCCTCACCATTACTAAAAATATGATCAAGTAGATGCCCCTTGACGTGGGTCAGTCCAGAAACTCTCTGTTTTAACTGAAGTGCGGAGAGATTCCCAATCAGCTCAGATTCACTTGAGTCCATGGGATCGTCTAGATGTAGTTTGAGATCACCTAACACCGTGAAGTTGGAGGGAGAGCTGGCTAGGTTAGCAATGGTTTCAGGAAGAGCCTTGAGAAATTGTCCATATGCCCCGGGTGGGCGGTATATTAATAGGCATGAGAAAGTGAGGGTCGGTGGAAGCCTATAGAAAAGGAGAGGTTCTCGCTGTCTGTTAGAGGGTCAGCGGAGATGCAACATTTAAACAGATCTTTGAAAATGATTGCAATGCTCCCACCTCTGCCGCTCTTATGATCCAATCGTTGTATGAGATAGCCATGAGGGAGGGATTGTGCGAGGACTGGGTCGGACTCGTTGTTGAGCCAAGTTTCCGTTAGGAATAGAGCACCTGGGCATTCCTCCTCTAATAACATAGAGATTTCAGTAGCATGTTTAGGAAAAGATCTACAATTCAATAGCAGCATCTTTAAAGAGGATTGCTTTTTGGCATATATCTGGACTTCAGGAGAAAAACAGTATTTAAAAGAACAGTGGAGACCGTTGGTTTTATCTTCCGATGGAGGCATAGAGTGTAAACAGTTGCCAGTTACCTTTACCCTAAGACGGTGGAGAGAGGTGTAAGAGCTTGTAGTTGTAGGAGTGCGGACAGGGGTTCTGGCCCATAGACCCGGCCAGACACGGACGGGCGCAGACGGGCTTGCCTTTGGCGCACCCGCTGCACGCATCCGCTGCATATCATGGCTGGCATATGTTTAAATAGGTTGAGCAGCTGGACAGCTAACCGTGTGACTCCGCCCCGTCTCCTGCCCGGAAGTGGGATGAATCATTGTCGTATACTCCCTCCACGCAATTGGGACCACCCGTGGTGGACCAGGGAACAGAGCGGTTTGTGCTGCGGGTTTGAGGAGTGCCAGGTAGGGTAACAAAGTGCTAGTGCTAAGCAGTATTTACTCTGAGGTTTAATACAGAGTTCACAATTAATACCACAGTTAAAAACACTTTAATTTGCCTTACTTGCTATCTACTCCAAACAAGCATTTGCAATGCAATAGGTCTCGCATTAGGAACGTTTGAGTTATTGGTATTCTAAATGACACATTTTTATTTATGTGTTGGTTTTGAAAATAGCTAAATTAATAGCTTTGTCATTTACAATGCCAATAGTTTTAACTTTCGCAAATGTGACACCTATAGCATTTGTAATGCAATATGTGTTGTATTTACGTGACTTAGATGTATTGATATTACAAATAACAATGGCTTTTATTTTTTTAATAATTAATACTTAAATCAAAGCTATTGTAATTTATAATGGCATTAGCTTAAACTTTTGTAAATAACTTTTGTGAGGATTATGTTGAGTGTATTTTGTTGTGACGAAAATCCAAGAACAGAAGTGAAATATTAACATCTTTTTGTGACATTTGTAATAAAGCTTGAAACATTGAGAGAACATATTTGAACCAGTTGTTGTTGGATGGTTGCACAGATTGATGCTGTGGTGGCGCTGAGTGATGTTGTGGTGGCGACGAGTGATGCTGTGGTGTTCAGTGATGCTGTGGTAACGCATAGTGATGTTGTGGTGCCCCTGAGTGATGCTGTGGTGGTGCTGAGTGATGCTGTGGTATATGCGATAGATAGCTAGATTGAGTGCAATAGATAGATAGAGGGAGGGCGATAGATAGAGTGAGGGCGAGAGATAGAGTGAGGGCGATAGATAGATAGAGTGAGGGCGATAGATAGATAGAGTGAGGGCGATATATAAATAGATAGATAGATAGATAGATAGATAGATAGATAGATAGATAGATAGATAGATAGATAGATAGATAGATAGATAGATAGATAGATAGATAGATAGATAGATAGATAGATAGATAGATAGAGTGAGGGAGACAGATAGATAGATAGATAGCTAGATAGATAGATCGATAGATAGATAGATAGATAGATAGATAGATATATAGATAGATAGATAGTGTAATTATGTGGCATGTAATTATGTGGCACTGTGTGGTATTTGGAGTGTATGTTGAGTTGAGCGCAGTGTAAAGATGTAGCATATAATTATGTGGCACTGAGTGGTATTTGGAGTGGTGGTGGAGGTGGTGGTTGTGGACATGGTGGTGGAGGTGGTGGTGGGTGTGGTGGTGGATGTGGTGATGTTGGTGGTGGACATGGTGGTGGTGGTGGACGTGGTGGACACGGTGGTGGTGGATGTGGTGGTGGTCGATGTGGTGGTGGTGGACATGGTGGTGGTGAATGTGGTGGTGGTGGATGCGGTGGTGGTTGACGTGATGGTGATGGTGGTGGACGTGGTGGTCGTGGACATGGTAGTGGTGGACGTGGTGGTGGTGGACATGAAGGTGGACATGGTGGTGGTGGATGTGGTGGATGTGGTGGTGGTGGATGGGGTGGTGGTGGATGTAGTGGTGGTAGTGGTGATGGACGTGGTGGTGGACATGGTGGTGGATGTGGTGGTGGACGTGATGCATTGTAATTATGTAGCACATAATCTAATATCCAACACTGAAATTACTTCATATTTTACCATGTTAATTCACCACTAATCCTTTGTAGGCTTCCTGAATAGCGTGCATCAACAAGCGCTATATAAATACAAACCTTTGTCCTCCTCTATCCTTCTGCTATCATTCCAAATCCAAATAACCGACTAACCTATCCACCAATGTACTTGCATGTTTCACTATACTAATTCAACACTAATCATCTATGGGTCCCAGAGTAGCGTGCAACTCGCCGAAAAAGCGCTTTGACGCCTCGTCAGGGGAAGTAAGCACTATATAAGTGCAATTACAATTCAATTCAATAATTATGTGGCACTGATTGGTATTGTGTGGATTGTGTTGTATTCAGTAGAGTGTAATTATGTGGTGTGTAATTATGTGGCACTGAGTGGTATTTGTAGTGTATGTTTCGTTGAGCGCAGTGTATTTATAGCATATAATTATGTGGCACTGAGTGGTATTGTGTGGAGTGTATGTTGTATTCAGTAGAGTGTAATTGTGTGGTGTGTAATTATGTGGCACTGAGTGGTATTGTTTGGAGTGTATGTTGCATTGAGTGCAGTGTAATTATGCGGCACTGAGTGGTATTGTGTGGAGTGTGTGTTGCATTCAGTAGAGTGTAATTATGTGGCATGTAATTATGTGGCACTCAGTGGTATAGTTTGGAGTGTATGTTGCATTGAGTGAAGTGTAATTATGTAGCATATAATTATGTGGCACTGAGTGGTATTTGGACTGTATGTTGCATTGAGGGCAGTGTAATTATGTGGTGTGTAACTATGTGGCACTGAGTGGTATTTGGAGTGTATGTTGCATTGAGTGCAGTGTAATTATGTGGCGTGTAATTATGTGGCACTGAGTGGTATTTGGAGTGGTGGTGGAGGTGGTGGTTGTGGACATGGAGGTGGAGGTGGTGGTGGGTGTGGTGGTGGATGTGGTGATGTTGGTGGTGGACATGGTGGTGGTGGTGGGCGTGGTGGACACGGTGGTGGTGGATGTGGTGGTGGTCGATGTGGACATGGTGGTGGAGGTGGTGGTGGGTGTGGTGGTGGATGTGGTGATGTTGGTGGTGGACATGGTGGTGGTGGTGGACGTGGTGGACACGGTGGTGGTGGATGTGGTGGTGGTCGATGTGGTGGACATGGTGGTGGTGAATATGGTGGTGGTGGATGCGGTGGTGGTTGACGTGATGGTGATGGTGGTGGACGTGGTGGTCGTGGACATGGTAGTGGTGGACGTGGTGGTGGTGGACATGAAGGTGGACATGGTGGTGGTGGATGTGGTGGACGTGGTGGTGGTGGATGGGGTGGTGGTGGATGTAGTGGTGGTAGTGGTGATGGACGTGGTGGTGGACGTGGTGGTGGATGTGGTGGTGGACGTGGTGGTGGTAGTTGATGTGGTGGTGGTAGATACTAACAGAGCAGAGCCTCTGGAAATAACCCCCTTAACCTATCTGCTGCAGGCAACCTCTTCGGCACGCGGGATCTCCGAGCTCGATAAACTTATGCGACATAGTGATGACACAGCCAGCAAGAAAGCACAATTAGACTGGCAAGCAGATTTGGGTGTAACAATTACTGATAAACAATGGGCGTACTGCTGCACGAATATTAAAACCAAATCACACAACGGCAGACACCGACTAGTACATTTCAAATACCTTAACAGAGTATATTCCACTCCTGCTCACTTACATAAATATGCTATGCACAAAGACAGTAAACGCAACCGATGTGCCGCTGAAGATGCTGGTTTTGGACATCTGGCCTGGTTTTGCCCTGACCTGCAGGAATACTGGATGAAGGTGATCTCCGCGAAATAACAGGGCAGCCAGTGCCAGAGTTCCCAACGCAGGGGCTTTTGGGGTTAGACTGTGAGATTCTAAAGCAGGGCAGGAGACTAGAGGCAGTAGGCTTGCTGGTGGCTAAGTGGAGGGTAGCGATGGATGAGAGGCCCAGTTTCAACGATTACAGAGTGGTACACAGACATGATTTATTGTAATACAAACGCGGATACTTACAACGCGTTGATGCCGATCCTCAATAGACCCCGCGAAATATGGAGCCCATTCAAAGCGTCCCTGAACAATAGGTCAGCCTCCACCGGTGACAATGGAAGTCAAGGATCAGACCATGACACGTACAACGAAAGGGTTGAGACACAGGGTGCGAATCAGGGCTCGAGTCGGGGTACCATCCCGGGTGGACGACGTCCCCCCACTTATTTTACCGGGTGGACGCCGTCCACCCTACCAAACAGCTGGACTTCACTCTTTGGCCTCTTTGGGACGAGGAGATCGGAGCTCATTCAGAACGCTGCTCACGCGCTGACGCATCTAAGGGGTGAGCGAAAGGAGGCAATGAGCCCGATGGTGCAAACCACCTTTCGTGACGTCACTTCCTGTGACAGCTTCCCCCCCCACTTCTCTTTTTAGGACTTGTGCCCTGGTGCGAATGCGCATTAATCAATAATAGATTATAGCATCCCGGCGGCTATGGGTTAAGTGCTGCAGAATCAAATGTGCACACAACACGCCAAAGTTTGTCTAAATTTAACATTGACATAACTGGGCGGGTGGAGGGTACTAATGGAAAGACAGCTATATAACTGCTACTGTATAGAGTCTATCTAGAAGTTAACGTTGTACAGATCTCCCTATGTCTTGTACACCTGATTGGATTGTATGTATTTGCCATGCATGACGGCAACTCAAATGTTACTGCTTGTGAAAAACAATTAATAACGTTTTCTTTTTTCAGTATGGGCTGCCCCAATTGAATGCATGATGTGATTTGTGCCTCTGAGCTGAGGCACTAGAGAACTGCGGCCGCCTGCCATTAACTAAGCATGGGTGAATTTTGCGAATTCGCAGTTCGTGAATTCGTGCGAAAGCGCACTTGCGGTCCGCAAAATCCATGAACTTTCGGGTCGATTGCGGATTTTTTTATTTTTGCGTGTTCGCGGGATTTTTTCACCGCGGCTACCGCGAACTTACCCATGCGGTCGTATATGGGAACGGCCATCTTGTTTCCACTGTTCGCGTTGCGTATTTCCGTTTCCGGTCGCTAGTTGCATGCTTGTGTTGTGCATTTCCTGTTCCCGGGGCGCAATTGCGTGTTCGCGTCCGTTTTTGCGTGCCTGCGGGGAAAATATCACGCGAACTTACCCACGTGGTTGCAATGGGCGCGGCCATCTTGTTTTTCATTCATTGCTATGGTTCTGGGCATGCCTTTTCTATCCTGTTTCAATCTTTGTAATCCTTTGTTTCTTTGAACTTTTTTTTGATCTTTCTTACTCATTTTCTATCTCTCTATTTGTGTACATCTATATTTTGTGTTTTTTTCAACTTTTTGTTACTTTAATATCTACTTTTTTTTGCTCTCTCTTTTCTTTTATTTACTTTTCTTCCCTATTCTTTCCTATTTTTCCTTTCTTCTTTGACCCAGGACCATGGCAAAGGGAGCCGGCAAGTCGAAGAGGAAGAGTCCCGTACCCCGTAGCCGGCTCCCTTGCGGGCGATTAAGGGGGGAGTCAGTAAGTCCCAGGGAGATCTTCAGTGCTGTGGAGGTGGCCGCACTGGTCTTCTTTGTGCAGCACCACCTCCCGAAGACCGTCGCAGCAGGCGGCAGGCCCGGTACCGGGTACGGCCTCCGGGAGCGTCACCAGCTATGGGGTAAGGTGTGCCGGGCCATGTATCGGGAGTCTGGGGTCCGGCGCACCTACAACCAGGTGACGCACCGGTGGTCCGACATCCTGGACCGAGAACAAGACCTGCTCGACCTGCGTGGCATCGAGATCCCTGGGCTTGGTGAGTACTAGTAGCTATTTAATAACTACTTTGTTTTCTTCTGCTCTGTGTTATATTGCAAATATATGTTTTTCCGAAGAGCAAGAATGCTGCAGATTACATTGCAGGTAAATTATGTTTCAAAAGCTTCTGTGATTGCAGGTGCTTGCCTGCTCAGTCAGTGGCGGTGCTACTATGCTTACTTGTTTTCAATTTTGTGCTCATTTGGCCTGAGTGATTATGTATGAGTGTACTTTACAGAACTGCGTAATGCTAGAGAGACTAGAGACTCAAGTCCAGTCCTTCCTTTGTACTCCTGCCACTAATAAGAGATAGTGATGGTGGATTGATAGGTTGAGTATATTATGACTTGTTATGTAGTATGACATTTTTTAGTGGTCTGCAATCATGACGGACTGTGTCTGTCACTTCGCGTGCTGCTGAGTGCTGCCAGTCCTAGTAGAAACTTTTTGTAGTTGGTTTAGTGAGTTACATAACTTTCTAAGTAGACGGTCCGCGAATCCAGCAATACTAATATCCTAGTAGACCACATCAGATAGGTCATTAAATTTATTGCAATTGTTGTTTATTTCCCTGAAAAAATGTGTTATTGTTTTTTTGAAATATTAGATTTCGTTGAAAACAATCATCCATGTTTGTGTCATTCTTTCATGTACATCAGCTCCTCCCAGGGGCAAGAGGACAGAGGTGGCGGTGGCGGCGCCGGCGGAGCAGGAAGGCCAGGATCGGTCCTCCGAGGGCTCTTCTGCTGGCCCCAGTAAGTTTTCCTGTTAATATTAATAATTATACTTCCCTATCTTTTACAGCACCTATTTATTCCAAACGTTCATCATAATTCTATTTTTTCCTAAATCGTCTTTGATCTTCTTGTAGACTGTTTCTAAATTCTTATCCTGCCTCTACTATGACTCTCTGTGCTACTACTATTTATTAATATTAGTCAGTCTGTGTAGCTAGCTAAGCTTGCACAGTTGGCAAAAGGTGTTAAACAAAACTCCTATTCAGCAATAGCTCTAGGCACTGAGTGCAGTCCTCTGGGTTGTCCATAATGTCTATTGAAGTCTTCTTAATGTTTATGCTTTGACAATTACCAACAATAAAATGTCAATGGCCACCAAGAATAAGATACTAGTTTACTTTTTGATTGGATATGAGGACATACTACTACTGTTGCATGGACTATTCTGCACATACAGAACTATGGACAAGAAATAGGGCATTGGTGATAATAGGCGCAGTTGGACTTTCCACATACCTCAGTCATAATAACAGAAGTTGAACCCCCAATCTCCTTACTGACTAGCTAGTGTGTCATAGTCATTATTTAGCTCCCGAATGCAGCGATGATCCCCAATGATTATATAACCCAGAACATAAGACTACGGAGTCAGAGTCCCGACCTCTCAGAGTCACGGAAACATGCTTGCAAATTGCAAACCTATGTCTATGTAAGTTTTAAAGCTTTATTAAAAGGAAAAGAACTAGCTCTGTGTGTACTCTGTATAATAAATTTTAAATGTGCATTATATAAAAACATTTATTAAAATCAATTTCATATAAGATAAACAGTGAACTCTTGAAAACTGAACAGTGGCTGATTTTACACATTAATTGTGGGAGAGCCCTCACCTGGTTGGAACTTAAAGTCTTGGTGGTGATGATGACGACTCCGAGTAGTATATTGCTCTTGTTCGTAGAAGGGAAGCTTCTGTCTGTTATGAGAAAAATGGTGCGTGTTAAAAAGCAAGCATTCATCAGTTGAGCCAAAAAGTGTACCATGTTATGGCTAAGCATAAATAAAAACACACTCCCCTTCCGAAAGGGGAATTTTTAGTGTAAACTAGAGAGTCACAAATAATTAAATTTGTTTATGTAGTAACAGAAATGTTTTCATTCCTAGAAAAAATAGGGAGTGGTGTATATGGCATCTAAAAATATGAAATGTATTTTCTAGGCATAACACCATCGGCACAGCCCACCACCAGTGCCGAGGCCAGCGCGGAGGTGGTCACTCCAGGGGCGGATGCGGTGCCAGCAGGAACTGCTGTGGGTGATGCCACGGTTATGGCGGGCAGTGGTAAGCTATTATATTCCTTACTTATTGCGATTGCAGAGTAGGCTCGCTGCAGGGGTGTATATGTTGTACAGTACAAGTACACTTTACTGTTAAGAAGACTTACAAATTTAGAACTAAGTTTTTGTCAACCAGGTAGAAGACAGTCACCCTTGACTTCGCATTGGCAATAGCATTAGCGGCAGGAGTGGACGAGTAACCAATGGCCTCCTCTAAATTTGACTTCAACTCAGCTGTGAAAGTTTTATCGAGAATCCAAGTCAGATCAGAGATGAACTTGATGGATGGGATGAGCGAAAAAGGAAAGAAGGGTGTAAGGAAGGACAAGCGAGTTAAATTAATGACTGGTAAAGAATGATACGTGTTTTTGAATGCAGGCACAGGTGGCTGGGAATCTGATGCATGCCGGTTGAAGGCTGAAGCAAGGATGGGTCGAAGGAGAAAGAAAAGAGGACTGCGTGGGTGGGTGAAACAGAAACTGTATGCGTGCGCAATATATCCTTTGGTTCAAATTCAAATGCAAGTCAAGTACGGATGCATGGCTGGCGGTTTACAAAATAAAATAAAAACGGTGTTTTTCGGTGAGAAAAAGTAAGGTTTGTCCAGTTGAGACATTAAGAAGAATTATTGACATTTACCTTGAATGGATTGATGCCTGGGTGGTATCTTCCTCATAGATAGCATAGGTGTATGTAGAGTAGACAGAGTAGATGGTCACTGGATGAAGAGTGTTACTTTGAAGAGCATGTAACACCGCACGTCCGTGCCAGAGTAGCAAAGCCGAGGAAAGTAGAAGTTGTAATTTTTCAGAATACTCCCTTGACTAACAGTAGTTTGCAAGCATAGCATATATTGTGTATCTATATTGTATAATTCACATTATCAAGTCAAGTCACAAGTGTCTTCCTCCGGCGATTACGGGGACCGCTCACTACCTCTGTTAATAATTTTTTTTCAACTCTGTCATTCATATGTGGCCTATCGGTGTTCACTCAATCAAACAAAGCACCTAAAGTCATCCCTTATATAAGCAAATATCCTGTGAAGGGATAGATGGTCATATTATCTTCTTCATTTTCCTTTTGTAGTAGTCAGGGGCAGGCCAGGGTGAAAGTTAAATTAATTGAGCAGTAGCCCTAGTAACAGAGTATGGCCAGTGCCACCCGTAATAGAAAAGTAAGAGCTTCACCACCTGCATGTACTGGACTGGTAACACTAACGCAAGTCTGCGTCATCATGGCTTGCGTCTGTTTTTCTTGGGTGCAAGCTGACTGCGCTGGCATTATGCCGGCTTCCACAAGTTTACGTACTAATTTCGCTAAACAAGAGAGAAGAAGAAGACTAGTGTACTGTCTGAGTCTAATGTAGTGAGTCCATATAGTGCTAGTAGAATTCCTGAAACTCCCACTAATATTAGAGCAGAGGCCGCCGAAGTGGGAGGTTAGATAGATACATGACACAAATGTTATGTACTGTGCTTGCAAGTTGCTAGTGCTACTGTGAAACAACTTTCTGTTGAATTATTTTGTGTTAATCTTAAAGAGTATTGGTTACAGTATTTTTTTCTTTCTTCATATAGAAACTCCTTCTAAACTATCAAGGAAGGAGTTGGTTATCCGGGCTAGACGACGAAAGCTGGAAGCAATTGTCGCCGAATATCGGCGGCTGGTGGCTCAGGGGGAGGAGGTTGACTCGCAGTCAACATCCACAACAGCAGCATCCTCCTCCGCTGCCCCTGGGTCATACAGCCAGCGCAATACTCCAGCGGTACGGCGCCGTGGTCCGGCAGCCACCCGCCACCGCCAAGCAGCAAAAACAACAGCTGCCCCCCACAGTACCTGCAAGGCTTGTATGTACCGATTGACCCTGCGAGTGGCCTACCTTGAGCAGGAGGTGGAGAGGCAGAAAGCCCTGCGCAAGGCCCTCCGGAGAGAGCTGCGTGACCACCAAGCCACAGGACACCGCCGGCCAAAGTAGAGACTGGAGAGAGACTGTCCCTTGCCCCTTTTTTAAAGACTTTTGGGGGGGGGGAATTGGGCGTTGGGGATTTTGAACTTTTGGGGACATTTCATGGACATTGGTTGGGGTTAGGAAGGGGGTGGGTAAGGTCTTGTGAGATAGTTTATTTTTGTTAGGCTCGAAATAATTATTTATTATACACTTAAACATAGCACACGCGTTTTTACTGTTTTGTGGGGGAGGCAGGGGGTGTTAACTACTGTACGTTTGTTTTCCTGAAACTTAACTGGCTGGTTGATTCAAATTCTCTAAGTAATCACCCAAATTTGTACAAAAGTGCCACTGACAGAGTTAGTGAATTCAATTATCCTACTACTTTACTAGTACTACCGTCAGTCTCTCCTCTCCTCCTACTCCTTTATTCTTCCTCCCCAAAAATGTTTATCTTACCTGTGATTCGTGTTTGAGAATAGGGCTAGGCACAGGGCTGGCTGCATGGCAAATGGCGATTACGGTTGGCTATGGAATCCTGGATGGATGAAATGGCATTGTTGTGGGGGTAGTAGTAGTGGTACACACTGGCAGTAGCAGCATATGAAAAAAAAGCAAATGAGACATTGAGTGGCCTGAGAGGAGCATTAGAACAGTATGATAGTACACAAGAACAGTGCCATAAATTGTAGCCTAAGTAATGCTAAAGTATTCAATCAAAAGTTAACTACTAGTTGCGTGGATTATGGCTAGTACAAGAACTAGTACTGAAGGACACAGCAGCGTAAGCTTTCGTCACGTGTAGGAGGATGTTGCTGTTGATGAATTCACTCGATGGCGGACATGAAATTCTGAATTGATTTGCAAATACTCATGGGTGTGTGTCAAGCAGAATAGGAATATATCCTCGGATTCCTTGACCTGCCTTGAAATTGATATTCTGTTGCTTTTGACCTTATCCTCCCCAGCAAGCGTGTGGAATTATTGGTGTCAATTACTCACACCTCAATAAAAAAAACACACAGCCTGGGGGAAGAGGGTTAGGGTTTGAAAAATGGATGGGAATGGGGGTTTTTGAGAATGTTTTTGGGAGAGAAAAAAAAACACAGCATGGACAAACAACAAATGAAGAAAAACAAATCTTTGGCTACAACCATATCTATAAATCTTTTAAGGGACATAAAGGAAGTGCATGCATGAAGTTGTTTGCTAAATGGATGGCTAGGTTACTGAAAAGTAGTACTTATACTACAACTTACTAACTAGTACTAAACAATTAGACCGTACAGGGCTGCAGTAATTACGCAATTTCACTTGCCTATCTGTCCTCAGAGAGAATAAACACTTAGTAGTACATTACATTAGTTTTAAAAATAGCAAAGAAACTTATCAAATAGCTGTGGGGATGAATTTGAAGCAGAGTGCAAACGCACAGAGTCACACTCATAGAACTTCACAACAATAACATTATTTAAAAGATAAGGACAAGTGAAGTGGATACTGTAACTGTATGTTGTAGTTGTCCTGGTCAAATTGGTAAGTTGCATGCATCCAGCTATTCCTCTCATTCGCGGTACTCCTCCATTCCATCGGGCGCTCCGTCGATCAATCTTGGTGACCACACTGTCCACTGCCTGCCTGGCGGATGCGGAATTGGGGATTGCTATGGTAAGCCTGAGTTCATGTTTTTCTGATCGCACAGGATAAGAGCCGGCCTGTAATTGTCGATGGAAAAACAGAAAGGGATATTAAAACACCCCGTAGGAAAAATATAAGGTACGGTGTGTAGTGCAAAAATAACACTTTCACTTTCAGAGGCGACAGTATTACATACATGCATCATTTCTAAAGTGCCTACTCTGAGTCTCTGTTTCCAGGGTAATAATTAGCACACAACAGGCCAGGGCCATGCAGACGGTCAAGGCAGGCACCACTGAGTGAACCAACCTCCATGTAGCATACCTCTTTGACACAGACAGACAAAGCAGATCTAATTGTATACAGCAAGCCACATAGCCGCAATTTTACATGAACCGCTGTCTGGACTCTGGCATAACACTACACTGGCTCGACCACTCCATACCATGACTAGACAGACATGTAGTTCTGCTGTGGTTGTTGTTGACTTGTTTACCTGTTTGCCACTCACTAAATGGCCATAGTTCTTCCGTAAATCGACGATGATGATCCATCCATCACAGTGAGTGACTATAAAGATATTATGTAACTTTGGTCACCATGACTCATCATCATCATAATGGTGTTGGCAAACTCACTGTTGTTCATGCAATCACAGTCTACACACAGTGAGTCCAAGGACATTTTCCATATTGAAAAATGCAACGTAGTGGCCCCGGCAGTAGAAGTACAATTTGTATTAAACAAGGTAAACAGAGTAGACTTGAGTTACATTTAGTGTGTAAAAGATTAAATAATAACAAAACACATAGGATTGATTTCATGCACAACAAACAGACAGCAATTGCTTACATCAGAACCAGACAGCCAGTGTTGTCCACTGCATGCCATCTCATCATTCATAACCTGTTCCACCTTTTGTCAGCATCTTATTCTTAAGTGAAGGGCCACAGGGCAGCCTCTCATGTCAATTTCAGAAGTAACAGTCAGCATAGTCAGTCATTCCAGTCCCACTTCTTCTGAGGGGACTCGTCTACGAAGCGACAGTTTCTTGATTCTGCGTAATCCGGCCATCTGCCTTGAGGGAAATCGATAGGGGGAGTCTGGAGGAGGAGGATCGAGGAGCATGCCTGAGTTGTGAACTTGTGAAGTTCAGGAATGCAGACAGCGGCACCTTCAATATGGAAATAAGATGAAGACAGTGCTGCTGATGGATTTGTTGTGATTAGAGTTTTGTTGTGGTAAAAGTTGCAAAACAAAGAAAGACACACAGAAATAAAAGTGAATGAGGACAAAAAAAAAGTAAGTATTTCAAGCCTAGGTGTCAGGGAAGTAGAGCTCGTCCTCAAACTCTGTGAATTGAAACAGGAGTAGGTCAGCTAACAGAGAAGAACTTCCGTCACCTAAGTCGGTGTCCTCTTCTTCCTGCGTGGATTCACATATTTTGTAATCTGGTGGTATGAAGTGCTGATTCATCTTGATCGTTGTTAACCTCTCCACATTTTTGGTCGAGAGGCGGGTCCTTTTTGAAGTTACAATGGCACCAGCAGCACTGAAAACACGTTCAGAAGACACACTTGCGAGTGGGCAAGACAAATATATTATAGCCAGCTTGGTGATCAGTGGCCATTGAGGCCTTTTCCCATACCAATACACCGCCAGGCGTGCTTGGAATCTAGGAGTTCTGGGGTGAACCAGTTGGCCCTCTTGCTGGTGTCTCTGTGGGGGGTTTCTTCAGCAGGGCGAGAGTGTTGGCGCAGTCCTCAATCCAGCGTCTGAGGTTGTGGGCAGCGACATCGGTGTTGGAGGGTTTGGTGGGTGGGCTGAGAGCAAGGTTTGCATGTAGTTGGTCTTCGGTGATTTTGCTCCAGCAGCGGCGGGGGATCTGTTGGGTGCGGTGGTGTGTGGTGGGTTTCTGGAAGGTGAAGTGGATGCAGCGGTGGTCGCTCCAGAGGAGTTAAGTGGTGTGGCTGACGGAGTCGTGCGGGCTTGAGGAGAAGACGGGGTCGAGCATGTGGCCGGCGGAGTGGGTGGACATTGTGACGAGTTGTCTCAGTCCCAGGTTGGCGAGGTTATCGATCAGGGTTGTGGAGTTGCTGTCGTTGTTGTTCTCAAGGTGAAAGTTCAGGTCTCCGAGGAGGATGTAGTCGGTGGAGGTCAGGGCGTGCATGCTGATGAAGTCGGCGATGGAGTCGCTGAACTGGGGGTGGGTCCGGGGGTCGGTAGACGAGGGTGCCTCTGAGGGTGGAGTTGGGGTCTGTGTGGATCTGGAAATGCATGTGTTCGGCGGTGCTGAGCGCGTCGTCGGTGCTAGTCGGGACACTGATGTTGTTCTTGTGGACGATGGCGATTCCTACTCCGACTCCGTTGGTGCGGTCTCTGCGAGTGATCTTTTAGCCGTCTGGGATGGCTATGGCGATGTCGGGTGCGGAAGAGTTGTTCAACCAGGTCTCTGTCAGGAAGGAGACGTCTGGGGAGGTTGTGTTGAGCAGGTCCCAGAGCTCGACAGCGTATTTGCGTGCGGAGCAGGTGTTCAGTAGTATGCATCGGAGGTGGTTGAGGTCTTTCTTGGTGGGTGGTTTGTCGGCTCTGTGGCTGGTGTAGCTGCAGTTCAGGCAGGTGAAGGGACCGTGTGTGCGTTTTGGAGCGGCCTTATTTATTTTTATTTATTTATTTAAAAGGTTTTATATAGCGCTGCTGGACCCAGGAGTATCAGAGCGCTTTACATGGTAAATAAACATGTTATAATACAATATACAATTGACAATGAGTAGAAAAATTCAAACAAGATAAAAACATTGCGTTAAATGAGTGAAGGGGGCAAAGGAACAGAGGGATAGAAGAAGGGACAAAGGGAGTTAAAATTAGAGAGAGAGCCGGGGTGAAGTGAGGGAGAGTGAGTGGAAAAGGGGGAGAGGGGTTGGGTAAGAGTGTGCAAAGTGCTGGCGTCGAAGTGGTGGTGGGTGCGGGGGCCAGAGGTTCTGGCGCTGGGCGGGGTCCAGGTGCGGGCGGGCGCAGACAGGCTTGCCGCATGCCAGCGGTGCGACCGCACAGTGGCTGGCGTGTGTGGGGAGGTGGGAGTGAGGAGCAGCTGGGAGGCGGGAGGCGGGGGCAGCGAATGGGCAGTCAGGAGGGCGGAGCCGCAGGGGACGCAGTTGCGGGGGCGGTGAGGGGCGACGAAGGAAACAGAAGGCAAAAGGGCACAACAATTGAGGGGGAAACGAGTGGCACAGAGGGCAGAAAGGTCACAAAAAGGGCAAAAAGGTCACAAGAATACAGGGGTAAATGAGTGGCACAGAAGGCAAAAAGGCCACAGGAAGGGCAAAAAGGTCACAGAAAAAGGAAGGAAAGCCTGGAATGATTGGGCTTTGCACCCCGGGAGCTGCGTGATACCCTCTTGAAGCTATTTCCTATGACCCCTTACCGGTAGGCCGGGGGGGGGGCGCTACTGCACGTGATATTGACTGTCATACTCCGCTTAGGTACCCCGGGTTGCCCTTGTGGTTTGTGTGGCTTTCCTGCCACTGACTTGTACTGCTGACTGGTGGTGGATGCTTGTTCTCTGGTGTGGCTCCTCTCTGGCTGTGGCAGAGTCTCTGTCCTCTACTTGCTGTTGCCGAGTCTTCCCTGCATTACTCCACCAGACTGCCGGCCATGGGCAAGGGAAAGCCTAGGGCGTCTACGAGGTTGGGGAGAGCGAGATCTCTCTCTCCGCATTCGGGCCATTCCTCCGTCCTGTCCCATCAAACGGAAGGAAATGTGGAGACCAACACTTCGGGGGACAAGCATATGCGCCAACAGATCGACTCCCTCCAGGCCCGAGCCGATGATGCGGAAGGCCGGGCACGCCGGAATAACCTCCGAATCATGGGGCTGCCGGAAGGAATGGAAGGATCTACGCCCACGGAGTACTTAGAAAACTGGTTGAAGTCTACTGTGGCCCAGACCGGATTGTCCGCCGCACACTTTACAGTCGAAAGGGCACATCGGGTCCCTACATGTCGCCCAATTCCGGGCGCCAACCCGCGTCCCATCTTGGCCAGGATTTTGAATTACAGGGATTAAAATCACCTGCTGCAGGCGGCGAGAGACAATGGTCCACTGCAGATTGACAATGCGAAGATTTTGATATTCCCCGATTACACCCTAGCGGTTCAGCGCAGAAGATTTTCCTTTATGGAGGTGAAGGCACGTGCTCAGGCAGCGGGCCTGTCGTTTGCCTTATTGTTCCTGGCAAAACAGAAAATTCTCTATAACCAGCGCTCCCTGTTCTTTGATACAACTGACAGCGCCTGGGACTGGCTGGACAAGACGTTCCCCGATGTCCAACCTATGAGACGTATGGATTCCTCACTGTCCAAATCGCAGCGCCCCCCTCGGAGGTGTAAGAGAGGGCTTCTTACTCAAAGTTTGGCCTCCAGTCCCCTGCTCTGTCAACATGTGATGGAGGGCAGGTGAAGGGCACTACATACTGCCTCAACTTTCTGCATCACTCGCCTGGCTATCAGTTCTAGTCTGTCTGAGGGATTGAATACAGACACTTATTCCGATGGCAGCGTCGCACTGTTTCCTTCTGCAACCTCACGACTTAGCAATGATCCTGAAGCTTCAGCGGAGTCTTAGTTATATGTCTTATAACCTTGTAGGGCATGCTCAGCCTCTTATTGTCTTACTGTCCTGTTTGAAATGCTGTTGTTCACCATATGCGCCTTTACCCGAATGGTAGACTGTCATGAACTTGTATTCCGGTACAACAGGTGGGGACGAATAAGCAAGCTTCCTGGCCCAGCCCGCATTCTGGGCGCTTTCATGTGATGTTTGCTGCTCTTGTGTGGCTGTTGATAGTGTTGGCGACCTTCCCCCATAGGCATTAACATTGGTTGAATGTGAAGCATGTTAACCTTGTTTTCACGGTTTGGTCGAACGAAGTTTGGGCGTTGAACCCAGCATTGGGACATTGTTGAGTTAATTGTAACTATGGCGCATGGTCTGTGGGTTGTAGGGGGGTGGATGGGAGGGGGTGGTTGGGGTTGGGATCCGGGGGGATTTCTTATTATTTTTGATGATGCCTGCTGTTAATTCTTATATCTTTGTCTCATGGAACGTCCGGCGAATGGAGTCTGTGGCTAAGCGACATAGAATAGCTGCGCAATTACATTGTTGCCAAGCACACATAATCTGCTTTCAAGAGAAGCATTTGATCCCCTCCGAAACTCCGAAACTACACAGGAGATGGCGGGGTCAATTTTATGCGACTGCATATACGGCCTTTTCTATGGGGACTGCCATCTGGATTCGGGCGGGCATCCCCTTTTCCCTTAGTGAGAGCAAAATTGACGATCAGGGCCGGTTTATCCTCCTGCTGGGAACGTAAGATGGTAGACAAGTAGTGCTGGGGTACCTCTATGCGCCAAATACAGATCAAGAAGCATTCTTTACAGGGGCCTCCCGAGCACTTGTTGGCTGGTCCCATTTCCCATGGCTCTTAGGCGGGGATTTGAATGCGGTGTTTGACGTATGTCTGGATCGTTCCCATCCCCCTTTATTTAATACTGCAGCAAGGGCACAGGCTGTGACCTTAACACGTTGGGCACGAGGCTGGAATTTGTTGGCCGTCTGGAGGGCATTGCACGTGAATATAAGGGAATATTCCATTTACTCTTACCCCCACAAGTTACACACACGTCTGGATTACTTTATTAGCTCCCCAGATTTATCCTCTTCTATTAAACATTGTGAGTACCTGGGCAAAACTATATCTAACCACAATCCTATAGAGTTGTTATTGACTTGGGGCCGTTCCCCAACTCCTATTCCAACGTGGAGAATGCAGCCTATACAATTGGAAGACCAGGTATACCGGGCCGCACTGACTACAGCTATTGAAACGTATTTTGTGGAGAAGGAGGGTACTGCCTCGTCCAGATCTATTGAGTGGGAGGGCTTCAAAATGACTGTACGTGGGGTTGCCATGGGGACTTTGGCAGGATCGGGGAGGGAAACGATCAGGGACATCACTGACCTGGAGGGGGAATTGAAGGCTCTGGAAGTGGCAGCTCAGAGGAGTGCAGACGGCACAGAGCCACTTCAGTCCGTTAGGATTAAATATGCTGTGTTGTTGGAGTACTTACATTTGATAGATTTTAATGCCTACACACTGCGCACACACTCGGAGGCGGATAGGGCAGGTACGCTATTGGCGAGACGGATCCAACCTACGGTGAGTCCTACTCCCATTTTAGCTGTGAATACGATCAATACCGCGTTAGTTACATCGCAGGGTGAGATCAATGCTGCGTTTCAGGAATATTATGCTCGTTTGTATACAGCCCCATGCTTGGATGTCTCGGCTCCCATACTTTCCTTCTTGTCTGAGGTCTAACTTCCCACAGTTTTTGATTCGATCGCTAAAGAATTACTGTCGCAGAGATTCGAGTGGCGATAATGGCTTTAGCCCGTGACAAAACGCTGGGCTCCGACGGCCTCCCTGTGGAGTTTTATTCAACTTTGGCAGATATATTGATCCCGAGGTTATTGAACCTCTATACTTCTTCCTTGGAGGACGGGGTTCTGCCCCCTACTGCCAGGGAGGCGATAGTCACGTCCTTATTAAAACCTGATAAAGAACCAACTGATCTTCTATCTTATAGTGGTACAGAAGAAAGGGTTAACCCAATATAGTCACTGGGACCTGGGTGCTTGGATGATACATATGAGAGAGGGTCCCAGTACATGAAACTATAAAATCAAAAGAACATATAAGGAAATAAAAACAAAAGGGTGTAGAGTCAAAATATCGAGTTTTTTATTGAAACTAGACAGAATATCGAGTTAAAAATATAGAATAGACATAATATCGACCAGACAGAATATAGACTACCAAAATATTGACTAGAAAATTTTAATATCGAATAGAATAGCAACAATATCGATTCCAAAATATAGAATGGACATAATATCGACTAGACAGAATATAGACAACAAAAATATCGAAATTAAGGTAAGTTAATATTAATTATTAATTTTTGTGTAATATAATTCTGTAGCGGGTTGTGGGTTTATAGGGGAATAGGGTGGGAAGTAATTTAATTATAATTAATTAAATATGTTACTTTATTTATTGGTATTTATTTAAAATTAATTGTTAATTAATTATTAATTGGTAATTAATTAAAATATAATTGGTAATTAATTTTAATTGATTTATTGATAAATATGTTAATTTTACTAATTTATTTTCTGTAGCGGGTTGTGGGTTTATAGGGGAATAGGGTGGGAAGTAATTTAATTATAATTAATTAAATATGTTACTTTATTTATTTGTATTTATTTAAAATGAATTGTTAATTAATTATTAACTGGTAATTAATTAAAATATAATTGGTAATTAATTTTAATTGATTTATTGATAAATATGTTAATTTTAATAATTTATTTTCTGTAGCGGATTGTGGGTTTATAGGGGAATAGGGTGGGAAGTAATTTAATTATAATTAATTAAATATTTTATTTTATTTATTGGTTTTTATTTAGAATTAATTGTTAATTAATTATTAATTGGTAATTAATTAAAATATAATTGGTAATTAATTTTAATTGCTTATAATTGATAAATATGTTAATTTTAGTAATTTATTTTATGTAGCGGGTTGTGGGTTTATAGGGGAATAGGGTGGGAAGTAATTTAATTATATTTACTTAAATATGTAATTTTATTTATTGGTATTTATTTAGAATTAATTGTTAATTAATTATTAATTGGTAATTAATTAAAATAGAATTGGTAATTAATTATAATTGAATAATTAATAAATATGTTAATTTTAGTTAAAAAAATCTGTTGTGGGTTTATAGGGGAATAGGGTGGGAAGTAAATTAATTATAATTAATTAAATATGTTATTTTATTTATTGGTATATATTTAGAAATAATTGATAATTATTTATTAATTGGTAATTAATAAAAATATAATTGGTAATTTATTGTAATTGATTATTTGATAATTATGTTACTTTTATTAAATTATTTTCTGTAGTGGGTTGTGGGTTTATAGGGGAACAGCTTTGAAAGTAATTTAATAGTAAGTAATTACATTTTTTAAATATTTTAATTTGGGTCTAATTTTTTAATATTTTTAAATTGTAAATTAATTTATGGTTAATTGGTAAATAATTAGTACTAGTAGGTTATTTTATTATTAATTAATTTATATTTTAAATTTTTATTGATTAATTAATATATTTTATAGAATTGTAAAATATTTTAATTCATTTGTAATTGGTATTAATATTTATGTTATTTATATTTATATATGAAGTATTTACTTTCCCTACTATTGCACTCACTGGAGTGGAAACAGTAATTTCTACCCCTACACTATCCAACGCTTTCCCTACTGTTGCACTCTCTGGAGTCGGAATAGTAATTTTTACCCCTACGCTATCCAATGCTTTCCCTACTGTTGCACTCTCTGGAGTGGGAATAGTAATTTTTACCCTCCCACTATCCAACGCTTTCCCTACTGTTGCACTCTCTGGAGTTGGAATAGTAATTTTTACCCCTACGCTATCCAACGTTTTCCCTACTGTTGCACTCACTGGAGTCGGAATAGTAATTGTTACCCCTACGCTATCCAACGTTTTCCCTACTGTTGCACTCTCTGGAGTGAGAATAGTAATTTTTACCCCTACGCTATCCAACGCTTTCCCTATTGTTGCACCCTCTGGAGTTGGAATAGTAATTTTTACCCCTACGCTATCCAATGCTTTCCCTACTGTTGCACTCTCTGGAGTGGGAATAGTAATTTTTACCCTCCCGCTATCCAACGCTTTCCCTACTGTTGCACTCACTGGAGTGGTAATAGTAATTTTTACCCCTACGCTATCCAACACTTTCCCTACTGTTGCACTCACTGGAGTGGGAATAGTAATTTTTACCCTCCCGCTATCCAACGCTTTCCCTACTGTTGCATTCTCTGGAGTGGGAATAGTAATTTTTACCCCTACGCTACCCAGCGCTTTCCCTACTGTTGCGCTCTCTGGAGTGGGAATAGTAATTTTTACCCTCCCACTACCCAACGCTTTCCCTACTGTTGCACTCTCTGGAGTTGGAATAGTCATTTTTACCCCTACGCTATCCAACGCTTTCCCTACTGTTGCACTCACTGGAGTGGTAATAGTAATTTTTACCCCTACGCTATCCAACACTTTCCCTACTGTTGCACTCACTGGAGTGGGAATAGTAATTTTTACCCCTACGCTATCCAACGCTTTCCCTACTGTTGCACTCTTTGGAGTGGGAATAGTAATTTTTACCCCTACGCTATCCAACGTTTTCCCTACTGTTGCGCTCTCTGGAGTTGAAATAGTAGTTTTTACCTCTACGCTGTCCAATGTTTTCCCTACTGTTGCACTTACTGGAATGGTTGTATTCAATTTAACCCTCTTGCTATCCTACGGTAAAAATATTGTATATGTTTTGTTAATAAGATGTATATATATATATATATATATATATATGTATATGTATTACATTTTTTATTTATTTTAATTTTAAAGTTACATTAATTATTTATTAATTTAACATTTATTAAATTATTTTAAGTATGTTTAAATTAATTATATTCATCAATATATTAGTTTTAAATTAATTTTAAGACATTTAAAAAAAGCGATATTTTGACAGTCTATATTTTTTACAATCGATATTTTGGAGTCGATATTTTTGTACTTACCTGTTTGTAGATAGGCAGTCGATATTTTGGCATTCTATATTTTTACCTTGATATTTTGGTAGGTCGAAATTTTGTCTGTCGATATTCTGTCAGTGATCCAAACAAAAGTACTATAAAGTCTCCACACACTTGTTTTTACTCATAAGTGTGTGTATAAAGCACAAAATGCAAAAAAACTGAAGCATTTTATCATCATCATAGAAAGGTGTGTCCCAGGTAGTGAAGGGAAGGGATGGATAGTGAAATGTGAGAATAAATAGTAGCACAACTTAGTACAATCTTCAGTACAATATTGATTTAGCAATTATGCAAGAATACATAATTCAACCCTGGCTTTAACTGTGAGCCAGCTACAAAAGAGGACATATAATGTTCATAACATATTTAGTACAACAACATGCTGAAGACGCTTGTATGAATATCTTGTTCTTTTAGCGCAAGCCGTTAATTAGGTGGAAACAAAGTCGAGGTTTCGACCCCAAGAGAAAGGTAGGCGACCGTTCAGCCTTAAAGCGGGGTCGTCATCAGGACGTGAGGGGGTGTGGCGGGGCATGTAACTCTAAGAAAAATGAAGGGTAAAGAGTCAACTACTCAGACAAGAAAGAACAGCTTTAATCGAAATATAATGAAAAAAGGGGGTGGCCGAAGACATTTACCATGGGGATGACATCTGGAGGTATTGGGCCTGGAGGCTCCAATCCCGTAGAAGCGCAGGTAAATCTAAAATGACAAGGACACTACTAGTATCTCGAGATATCACTGTGGTGCACAAATGCACAAAATGACAGGGTCGTCAGAACGTATACTCACTGAAATATACAAAGATGTGTCACCATAGAACATTAATTACTGTGGTGAAATCGCCATGTCGATGAAAATATAATTCTATAGGAAACGGAGAAATAAAACCAGAAACACTATGAATGATAGAAGTACAGGGGCTGAGACTAGTATGCTAACAGTCATAAGGGCCTTCAGATACTTACATCGTGGAGGCCGGCGTTAGGACGGGGGCAGAGACAGAACAAGTCGAGCTTGTCAGCATCCATCTGAGGAAGTAAGGAAGACGGCGGGAAACCAGAGGAACACAGTAGGAGAGTGGAAGAGGGTGCCGTTTTTGCCCCGCTTTGGTACTTTGGCAGCTGACGGTTCATCGGTAAAGTAGGAGCAGCGCTGGGAGTCACGTTGGGGGCCGCTGGGAGCTGCGGTGATCGAACGCGGGGAGAGCAATTACTGAGACTGTGGAAGACCTGTAGGGCGGGGCGCAGCAAGTGCAATCGCTGAACGCTGAACGCCGAAATTTTGGCTTCTTAACTGTCGTCATGGATTACCTGATTTAAGCCTACAGACACAATCTTGGGGAGAATACACTGCAACAGAGCCTGCAGAAAAGACTGGGGAAAAGTTACCGTATGTCCTGCGCCGTACTATCTGGAGGTCGTTGGAGCCGCCTGGAGTTTTTCGTTACAACATGCAGTAAGGTTTGGAGGAGCACTTACAGCTCATAGCTTAAAGCTTAAACACGTTGTAACTCCCTGTAGCCTTAAATTTTGATTTTTCACAGAACTGAACTGACCAGCGGGAGTTGCTGCTTGTAGTTTAAAGTAGTAGAGAGACGGACCATCAGTATTTTTCTTGCGCATGTTTTTTTTTTTTTTTTTTTTGACTGTTTGCTGGGGGGACGCATCGGCCCTGTGAGCTGTGCTTGTTTGGGGAGAGTGGGGACGCAGCGGGACTACCTGTCCCAGGAGGCTGCGAGGAGAGGACCGGCAGCCCCACCCCCTGGACATCGGGGAGGATATATTCAACGCCTCATCTCCGGCCCGCGGGACGCGCGCGGGCGGCGCTGGGCGAAGCCCGGGGCAAGGGCGGGGCCATCTGCGGCCATCAGAGGCCGGGACGGGGCCATTCCCCTTGGTTCAGAACTAGGAGAAGTGGAAAAAGTATTAAAGGTACTGTTACCCTTTATCTATCCCCCTCTTACTAATAGGTCCTTCCCACTCGCCATCATAGTGGTACTATTGAACTGTTTATATTGGAAGATGGCTGATGACATGACCTGCAAGGGGGGGTACCAGGAATTTCTCTACCCACAGTGGCTTGATCAGAGGAACGATGGACCACTATCTAAAGAGAGTAACGCTCCCCATTATCAGAGAACTAGAGCGAATAGAGCGATCCCCCGCCCTGGATAGTTCGCCCACTATGTGCGCTCCTTTTCAGACTGCTGATGTTGCTCCAGAGATATCCTTACTGGAGGAACTAAACAACATGTGTAAATCCACGTATGCTCCTGTGGAACCAGACAATGTGAAAATTAATTCCCCTATCCGTGCCATAGCAACTATTAGTCCCCGGTCTTGCAATCAACCTCAACCAACTCATAGTATACACGATGCGCCTCCTTTAATACGATCAAAAGTAAACTCGCATTCGGCATTGACCCCTCAGCTCACTATCGCTAAAAGGAAGAGAGATGGGGCCAAACAAATGGGGAGACAGGCCAAGCAACAGAAACTAAATCCTTATCCCGTATCTCCCAACACTTCCAACATTGTTATATCGAACCCACCTATCCATGCTTCTTTAATGGCCTCGATCGAGAACATGATCAAGACTATAATATCCCCGTTGATGGATAAAATGGTTAGTTTAGGGGACAGGCTCACGGGCGTTGAGGAAGCCATCAAGGCCAATTCATTACCTGCAAAAACTATGGCAACATCCACTCAATCACAGCGTTCAGTAGCCACAGAAATGCCCGATACCTCCTTACAAAGCAAGACCATTCATAGCCAGCTAGTAACTTCACATGTGAAAAGTTTGGATCCCCCTGTCACAACTGTACGGAGCTCTCGCCCCAGAATAGGGCAAAACAATCAATTGACATCAAACAAGGAAACAGTGGTCAATCACAACAATATGTTGCCCAAAACCAAGCATTTACATTTGCCCCCAGAGGCCGCCCCTATTGTGTGTGTCCTTTCGGGAGTACCTGAACTTATAAGGGGGAAACATGAAAATCCTATGGACCTAAGAAACAAGGTTACGTTTTGGTTAACCAAAAATAGACCTCTACCACCCAACATCGATGGAACCATACTTAGTGTCAGAAGGGTGGGTTGGCTAGGACCTCTGCGCAAGGACTTGGTGGGCGATTTGGTTCTTGTCAAATTCAGGTCTAAATATGTTGTTCCTTTTCTCCAATCTTGGCAGCCTCAAATAGGAGATGGCCCCATATCTATCTGGAGCATAAGTGACTTATATCCTAGATCATTATATGTCTAGTTGAAATGTAAAAAATCATAGAGCAACCACCTGATGGGCAGGTGTGGTCCTGTATCAAGTTTCGATATTCATCTCCACGCCTGATCAATTTGACTTATTATCTCGTCCTATAATGTTTAGCCGATTATTTATCGACTTGCTTTTATTTTATTTTCTAATATACGTAAATATGATGAAATGTACTGGTGTATATTTATGTACTGTTGTTGCTTTTATGATTCTTACACAGAAATCGAATAAAGCTAAGATTGATTGATACATCGTTGTACGAGTAACTTCTGGTTGGTAACGCGAGCCGCTCCAAAAGTCAGCATCAACTGAAAGATATAGTGAAATAGCTGCAGCCACCACTCGGCCATAGACCTAAAACACAATACTTAAAAACGGGGACAGCGCCCCTGAGAGTGCAACCAAATGTACGCTTACATACCTTACAAGTCGGCCGCTGTGACTGTCCGTGACCGCGTTTACCTTCTAATGTGCAGTTACCGGCAATGCGGTTTGGGGTGGTTTAAGAAGACGCCGCCGGGATGCGTGCACGTTATCACGCGTAATGCGTATGCGGCACAAGTGAAAAAAGACTTAGCTTGAAACATTAAGCAGAATGCCAAAACAACCGATTAGCCAGATTTCAGAGGCCCCTACAGAGTTACAGTGTAGTGGAAATAGCGGGATGAGGATAGAAATAAATAACTAGACTCTCACTTCCTATAGGTGTTAGCCTCGGAAAAGATGTAAAACATGCCCTACGTTCAGGTTGTGAAACCGGGAGGTTAAACTGATACCTGATCTGTATAAATTACACACTGTACCAATTTGACGTGCACCTCTTACAACATAAGGGTGAAGACGTTGGTTGAAAAGTGGAAGACATTCATATTAGCAGCACCCAAATAAATATACAACCGGCAATATACACATCTCTCCATTTACCTGAGAAGGGATACTGGGAATGCGGATGACCACTTATATTACAGTTTTTGGATTAAATAATGGAATTACTACAGCATTCAAAAACGGTAAGTCCTGCCATCACATAGTGCACAATCAACATACCTAGGTTTGGAAGCTCTTACCATTTTAACCACTGTTTGCCATGCTGTAAATATATACAGACGCGTACCTCCCCGGCACGGGGGTACAGGCGCCAACATTTATTGTGGGCTCATTGTGTCATCATTCACACGTCTGAACAAATCAACGCGTACCTCTCCAGCATGAGGGTAAAGGCATTGTGAGCACGGTAAAGTGTTTCTGTGAGTATCCATGAGGAAATGACTACTGTTGGAAGCCTGTATATGCATGTTTTAATGTGGTCACCTAACATGGCCCTCCCAATTGGTAATTACATGGAGTGTGGTATGAGGGCCTGCACAGTCCTAAGAAAAAGGGCTTGATCAGTCTTTACAACAGGAATCACAGGCCAGTATGAAATTTGTCGCGTCAAAGTAGCCAATTGGGCATGGCTGCTTTCCAATTCATTGAGTCCGTTATTAATGGAGTGAAAAAAGGCCATCCATTTGGACTCCCGAACATTCAAAATCATGGTTATATCGCTGCCCCTTGGGCCAAGCGTCACTTTCTCAAGTGCAATCCATTTGATACTATCAGGTGTATGTCCACATCTTTTGAAATGTTCCACAAGAGGCGCACCGGCTACCTCACAACGAATCCTGCTACAATGCTGCAGTATTCTAGACTTAACTTTTTGTTGAGTCTGGCCCACATACACCAAGTCGCATGGGCATCTTATCACATAAATCACATTCGAGGTGTTGCAGTTCGTGTAAGATTCGTTATTTGTGAATTCCTTGGTTTGGATCGTAGCATTGCATGCTTTGCATGATCCACATCGGTGATGTCCCAATATGGGTGGGAGATTCCATAGGGAAAGCACCGTTGGTGGTTGTGCTACTTCTAGAAATGAATGGACTACCATATCCCTGATGTTTTTCGCTCTCCTGAATGAATGAAAGGGGGGATTTTTTTGCTGGATGTCATCAGATATCAATCCCCAGTATCTCTTCATGATTTTTTTGATGGCATTGCTCTGTGTGGAAAAAGTTGTCACACATATCATCCGTTTAGTCAGTGGATCACCACGTTCTTTAGGCTGCAGGAGACTCTCACGTGGATTGTACCATGAGCGCTTGCGTGCTTTCTTTATCAACCTCCCGGGGTAGCCACGTTCCAGTAAGCGATCTTTGAGTTCTTGTGATTCACGTATGTAGTCCATCTTCAAAGGACAATATCTATGGATGCGCAAAAATTGCCCAAAAGGTATGTTGTCCCTTAATCCCCGTGGGTGATGGCTGTCATATTGTAAGAGGGAGTTTCGCTCTGCCGGTTTCCTGTATAATGTTGTTAACAATGAGTTATTCTCGACAAAGATTGTGATATCCAGGAAATCGATTCGCTCCTTGCTTGATTGAAGGGTGAACTGGATATCAGGGCTCCTTGCATTCAACCACGTATGGAAGTTGGTAAGGTCCTCAGTACTCCCCGTCCAAATAGTTTTTTTAGTGAATATATATATATATACATGTAAGAGAGTCCTCACTGTACTCCTGGATCTGCACTCAGCAGAAGTTGAATTAATTCATGGTAATTAAATTAATACTACTTTATGTTAATCAACAGCCTAGACATTCACTGAAAAATAAAAAGGTTACAGGGACGTTATGGTTAGGAAATAGCATTAAAAATGTACACTTTACCTGGAAAAACCAAAGGTTACAGGGAAATTCTAGTTGGGTTCAGATTTTACACACATAAAACCATAGAAATGCAGGAGTTATAGGTATAGTTACCTCAAGAAACTATAACTCGTGCCCTAAGGGAATTATAACTCGCGCCTTCGCCATGCACAGTTTTGTCATCAATAATTTTATTGCAAATGTTGCAGTGACATTATCAATGATGTCATAGAAGATGCCATGACTGATGCAATAAATGGGGTCATTAGCTGTGCATGGTGAAGGCACAAGTTTTATTTACCTTAGGGCATGAGTTATAGTTTCTGGAGATAACTATAACTATAGCTGTTGAAATTCTCTGGATTTATGTGTGTAAAATCTGAACCTAATGATATCCCCATAGCCTTTATTTTTTAGTGAATGTCTAAGGTGTTTTTTATATTCTATTGTTTTCTAAGTATAACGTCCATGTAACCCTTGTTTTTTGTGTGAATTTCTACAGTATTTTAATGCTATCTCCTAACTATAATGTCCCTATAACCTTTGTTTTTTTTCCAGTGAATATATATATATATATATATATATATATATATATATATATATATATATATATATATATATATATATATTCACTGAAAAAAACATAGGTTTCACATTTGTTATAGTTAGGAATTAGCATTTAAAAAACCTTTGAAATTCACTGAAAAAAACATAGGTTTCACACCAGTTATAGTTAGCTGAACATATTACTCATACAAAACCATTGAAATTCCCACGTTATAGTTAGTTGGACTCACTATAACTCACGCGCCCGCAATCCACTGCTGATGATGTCACATATTACATCATTCATGACATGGTCAGTGACATCACTGATGACATCATTGATGACATCTCAAATGGCATCACTGATGACATCACTGATGACATCACAAATGACATCACTGATGACATCTCAAATGACATCACTGATGACATCACTGATGACATCATCCAGCGACTGAGGAATATTCAGCCTATTTTTCCTGGCATCACAAACAACTGTAAAGATTGTGGTGAACTACTTTGTTATGGTGAACAAAGTATTATGAACATTGTCCGAACCAGAGAAAATCACCGCTGCCATCCCCAGCCCTAATTTTGATTCTTTTTTTTTGCTCCTGTTGAGCAGTTTGACATTCCCTGTTTTTGTTTTTGTTGAGAAAAAAACGATAAAAGAAGAAAAAAAGTTCTTTTGAGAACTACCTCCAATTCTCAAAAAAGAGCTGTATTCTTAAAAAAATCAAGAAGAGTAACTGAAGTGGAGTGCAGTGAGAGAGGAGAGGAAAATGAGTGAGAAAGCAAAGAAAGGGACGAGAGAGGAAGGGAAGTGAAGTAGGGGGACTGAAAGAAGGTGAGTGTGGGAGGTTAGTGAGGAGAAGGAGAGTGAACATGGGGAATGAGGATAAGTGAAGAAAATGTAGTAAAGGAACGGGGGAGTGGAAGGGTAAGAAAAGAGCAGTGATGTTGAGGAAAGGGTGAACATACAGACTGGATAAAGGCAAGTGAGTGTGAAACAAGGTGAGTAAGGGAGTGAAGAGATAGAGAAAGTGAAAGAAAAAGTGAGAGTAGAAGACTGAGTGAGGGAGGAAAGAAACATAAGTGAGGGAGTGTGGCTGTGTTATAGGGAGTGAGCGTGATAGAAGAGGAGTGACAGACTAAGGGGTCAGAGAGAATGAGGCTAACAGAGAGAGAATGAGGGAAGGGGAGTGTAGAAGTAAGAGTACAGAGGAAGTAAGAGAAGGAATTAGTGAAGTGGAGTAAGGAGAGTAAGGGAAGGGAAAACAGTGAAGGAGTAAAGGATGTGAAGAGAGAGGAAGGGAAGTAAAGGAGAAGGTTTCAAAGAAGGTGAGTGTAGAATCATTACTCACCTTTAAAAATGCTTTGGAAGATGTAAAACAGTGTCAGTCACAGTCAACAGATATTCTTAAGCAGAATCTCTGAATAATGCTTCTTTCACTCGAGCCTGAGAATAATGGCACAGATTATTTCTCATTTCAGACCCATATTCTTGTACCTAACCAATCAAAATTGTTCCCACGCAAATTCAAAAACAAACTGCACATTTTAATTGGTTGTACATTTCAAGACTTTGAAACTCACATAACATTCACCCATCCCCCCAGTACTCATTCACCCTGCAACCATGGTAACTCCCTCCTAACCCAGCACACAGTTCACAAGTTCATCATACTATGTTGCAAAAGAATCCATCAAGGGTGTTTGACCTCTCAATCTACTAGCTAATCAACTGCAATGTTTCTTTAAATGACTTTTTCTCAACCATTGAAATGACTTTTTACAAAAAAAAGCATGCACCCTAATTTTCAGTGGAGATTTTTAAGAAAGCACCAATCATTTCTGGTTTTTCAACTGCACTGATTCTCAACCACTGTTTTTTCGTAATCAAACTGCCATTTCATTTCCACAACTCATCTGACTAGAAGCACATCTACCTTCAAAATGCCAAAAGTCTGGTTTGTGGGTCATAGCTATGTCCACTGGAGTCAAAAATACGCAGCTAACAGAGGTATTTACAACCTTGATTTACCAAATGTGGACATTGTATGGATTGGACAGAGAGGATTGAGAAGTCACCAATTGATACCATTGGTGAAATCCTTTATGCATTTACCACACCCTGACCTTATAATTGTGCACTGTGGTGGCAATGACTTGGGCACTTTGACTGGGGTAGGTCTGGAAATGCTTTAAAGGACATCTTTTGGCAATTGATGTCACTTTTTCCAAAAACTGCCTTGGTATTTTCTAATATATGAAACCACAAAGAAACCCAGGTGACGACTGGAGGAGGGAACAAGAGGCAATAGGGCTCTAGAAGTAGGTCAGCCTCCAATTAAATCATATATCACAAATAAAGACCACTTCTAGAAATTGAACCAAGTAAATGTGAATAGCCAAGCAGTACTGTGGGCATCTCACAAAAAGTGATGGACTGGCATCACACACCACCAGGTGTCATGCTTCATCATCTGCCAGTCCTCGCCCTCCAGAAACCCCGTTTGGTGGAGGACGGGCATGCACCTGACGACAGGGATGCACTTGCTAAAGTGAGTGGGGGCCCTAAGGGAGTAGTGAGTTAAAAAGCCATCAAGAGTTCCCCAATGCAACTTTATTTAGTGAGGGAGCCATGTGGGATTTAAAAACAGAAGTGCGGTGAATGAGAAAGCAATTATCCAATCACCGCTGTGTGAGTTTTTTTACATAAAGGTCAACATGTTTCAGCCATACTGTCCCTAAGGTACATGGCTTTCATCAGGACCGGGATAGGGGCTCCAATCTTACCATGCTGTATAGGTAATGCCACTCTGTGGATAAGACCTATAGTCCTAATCCACCAAAAAGGTCCATTGACCTGTGAAAATATAAAAGAAAGAGAAAAGAACAAAAAGTGCAATCAGCTCCATAGATGTGCAAATAATGTTCAAACGTACTTGGTATGGTATATGAGATACTGACACCCACTCGAGTCATAATCTTCAATACAAATTATGTTCATAGTAATGTGTACTAGACACCAAGCTACAAGAGCAATCAGGTATTCTTACCCTTTAGTAGGGAGCAACTAGCCCCATGGGAGGCGAGGGTGGGGGTACCCCGAGATCGTACTCGCTAGAGGAGAAGAGCAAAAAAATGAAGTATGAACCGTGATCTGAACTGACAAGATCACGATGTAAATACATGCAGCATTCAAGCACAGAGATCAAGACTTACTGCGTTTAGAGCAAATTCCCCGTGAGATCACCTAGGTCGTACCTCTCTCTATTCCTCTCCAACGATGAAATCGGACATCAGGCCGGCTGTTTATATAGTGTGGCCAATCAGGAGGTAATAATGTACAGGTGACTGCGTGGTCATAAGCGTGGGCGCACCAATATGACTAATTGTTTCCTGAGTCCATGTAGGACTCGATCAGTAACAAGCCTGATTGTGCCGTATTGCCTGGGACGGGGCGTGGTCGGAAAGCAATCAATGTTGGGAGACGTGGCGCGTCGTACAAGACGTACTGCGTCCGGTGTCCCTAGTGGGCGTGCATGGGATGCCTGGGTTCGGTACGTAATAATGGTGATTACTGTGCGAGCTAAAAACCTCCCGCGGGAAGAGAGTGGTTTGAGCTCACAAATTTAGATCGTATGTTTCTCCCGTGCAGTGACAGCAAGATGTAGCTGACGTGTCTATACTTAGTCAGCCCTTTATCCGTGTCGGAGGATAGTCACATGGTTAAAAAGGAATGCCCTTCATAGTGCGACTGTGTTGACGTTGTCATAGAGACAGTAGTCAACATTAACAGCGAAGCGTATTGTAGTCTAAAATAGAGAGGAAATTAAAGCAGGTGGCGCATGTGCCCTCCTGCAGCTGGTTACCGGGTGTGCAAGTCATCGAGGGAAGAAGGCTCTATATCTGAGGGTTCGTGGTTGTATCACTCGGTTCTACTATACATTATGTGTAGGTGTTACTCACACAACTGCGTGCACTGTGAACAATCCGATTATAGACTGGGAGGAGAAGGCAGATGTAATGCATTTGCAGAGTTTAATGATGTACATAATTCTGTTCGAAATTGTTCAGTTCATAAATGGCATACTATTATTAGTTCAATGTCATATTCTGTTTGATGTAAAACTCAAATCAGCAGCCAAAGGTTTGGAGAGAGGCCATAGTGGGCACCGTTTCGAAATCTGCAAGTGTCCCGATGTAAAACGTCTGCTGTTTTCATCTGATCATTTATTCATTTGTAACCATGGAATATCATCATTCAGGCCCGATTTGGAAGTATTGAGCCTGACTACCCCGCACTGTTCCCTTACATGAAGCGCATGTGTGCGGTTCGCTGTTTCATTGTTCAATACTTCGAGTACAGTCCATTTCAGGTCTGAATCAGTGTGTTTTTTTTCCAGGAAATGTCTGGTGAGCTTGGTATTGTCCTTACTTCTTCTAAAGGTACTGCGGTGCTCACTGATCCGGATCTTAACCTTTCTTGTGGTCATACCAATATACATTTCCCTGCAAGGGCAGCTCAACATATATACCACACATTCAGTATTGCAGTTACTGAAATTCTTAAGAGTCCAAGGTCTCCCAGTACCTATATCTACTTCTTTTACGGTGTCGGTAAATTGGCATACAAAAAACCACCACAGGGGTAATGGCCCACTGGTCGTTGATGACCCCAAAGCGTAATTTGGTTGTCTCTCCCCTGCGTGTTGCTAGTTGCATGTACAAGTTCATCTCTGATGTTACGAGGCAAAAAGTGGTTGTTCCCATTTTATCTTGCCTGAATTAAGGATCTGCCATTTCTTGCGAATGATGTTCTGGATTTTGTTGGAGGCCGGCGTAAAGGTTGTCACATAGACAGGTCTGTCTGTTTTTTCTTTTTGTGTAATTTCAAGCAGTGATTCATGATGGTTGTTTTTTGCTCTTTTTTTGGCTCTAGTTATCAATTTCTTTGGATAATGTCTAGTGAGCAATTTCCTCTCCAAATCATTTGCTTGTGTCGTAAAGTCAGTTAGATCTGAACAGTTTCTGCGGATCCTGAGGAATTGTCCCACTAGGAGGTTTTGTCTCAAGGCCTTAGGATGGAAACTTTCATATAGTAGCAGGCTATTTTTGTCTGTAGGTTTGTTATGGACCGTGGTGCGTATTCCTTCAGGAGTAAGGCTGATGTCTAAGTCTAGGAATATGGCATGTTTTTCTTCAATTTTGTAGGTAAACCTCAGGTGGGGGTCAATTCCATTAACCCAATTAATAAACAAGAGTGCTTCCTCCGTAGTACCTTTCCATACTATGAAGACGTCATCTATGAATCTTTTCCATGTTTTTAGATTCATAGAGAAGGGATTGGTGTCATTAAAGATGTTGTCCTCCTCAAATTGCCGGACATTCAGGCACGCCAGACTAGGAGCAAATGTGCTCCCCATTGACGTGCCCTGTATCTGATGGTATATGATGTTATTGAATTTTAAAAAATTCTCCGTTAGGGCAATCTCTGCACATTGCATTACAAAATGCGGTGGTGTAACATAATTCCATTGTTGGTCGAGAAGTATTTGTTCAACCACTTCCAAAGTTCGTCTCTGCGGAATGCTCGTATAGAGCGCCTCAATGTCCATGGTGATCAAGATGTGTTCCTCCTGGTTGATATCCATATCTCGTAGATGACAGAGAACGTCTTTGGTGTCCCGTAGGTTTGACCTAGATGTTTGGACTATCGGTTTCAGAAACCAATCGCAAAATTGCGAAAGAGGTTCTAGCACCGAGTTTATACCTGATACTATTGGTCGACCAGGGGGTGGCATTACATTTTTATGTATTTTTGGCAAGGTATAGAACCTGGGCATCCTGGGGTCCTCATTGATAAGGAAGTCAGCCTCATTCCTTGTTATCCAGTCATTTGTTAGAGCCTCATGTACAATGATCTTGATCCTGTTCAGAAGAATGTTGGTTGGGTCTCTCTGATAGATTTCATAACTGTTGTCGTCTGCTAGAAGCCTCAAGCATTCATCAAGGTACATGGTTGCATCCAATATGACCGTAGCTCCGCCTTTGTCCGCGGGTTTTATAACAATCTCTTGGTTTTGTTTTAAACCCTGTAAGGCCAATCTTTCTCCTTTGTTGAGATTTTGGAATCCTTTCATGTCATTGAAATTGATTGTTTCAATCTCAGTAAGAACTGCTTGTTCAAATTCTAAGACATTACATGGTATGTTCTGAGTTGGAGGTGAAAAGGAGGACTTGTTTCTAAGGTTGGTATGTCCATCTGCTTCTGTGGTATTAGTATCTGAATCTCCAAAGAATGCCCTGAGTTAGATTTTTCGGAAAAACTGGGCTAGCTCGACTTGAAGATTGAAAGGGTCATTCTGCGGGGTGGGGACAAAGCCTAAACCCTTTTGTAAAAGGGACTCTTCATTGTTGGAGAGTTGATGTTTACTCATATTGACAATATTCGTTATGTCCGGCTCGTTGAGGGGACATTGCCCCTGCCTCTGCTCCTTGTTACAGCCCCTGTGGTTTCTTCCACCGGATCCTCCCAGTGTACCCTGGGTCCTCTTCGTGGTTTTTGTTTGCCTCGTCCCCTGCCCCTGAATAAAAAAGGCTGGGGTCCTGTCGGGAAACCAAACCCTGGTGGATAATATGGTTGCTGCCAAAAACCATACGGATTCATAGGTGGTGCAAACATCTGTTGATTAGGGTATTGTCCAGGTCGTTGTCCTTGATGTGGCGATGGTGCACCACCTTCGTCGCTGCTGCCAGATGAGCTACGATCATCCCCTGAACTAAAGGTCCAGTTCTGAGGTGTAGGCCTGGCCCGCTGTTGTTTCTTGTTTGATTGTGGTTGTGGTGCCTTATCATAGTACTCATCAGTAGTGTACGGATAGATTGTGTCTCTCTTAAATTTTACGACATCCTTCTTAAGTTTGTTGATCTTTGACTGTGTTAAAAATTCACTGTACTCAGAGTGGTCCTTGTTAATGTCGTCTAACTTCTTCTTAAAGATTTTAATCTCAATACTTGTTTTGAGAGCGTTCTCGCTTTGTTGAATCTCTATAAGTAGAGTGTCTGCCAACTGTCTAGCAGTATTGATGATCAGGACTAACCAGTCCTTGGTGCATTTCCATGCAATGCCAGACCAATTGATGCAGAACTCTCTGTTGTTTAGAAAAAGTCTTGGTTCGTTAGTGACGACAAGGCCCATTGGTGCTGCATTCTTCCTGAGATATTCAGTCATGAATGCCCCATGAAGGGCTGTACGTATTTGTTCCTTTTTCTTAGATGTCAGATTTTCCCATTCATCCGAATGTTTGACCGTATTTGCTACCACTGTTTCTGCTAGTAGCGAGGGTGTTCTCAAAATCTCTGCATATGCATCTTCATTAAATGCAAGTTCAGTCTCCATGGTGCGAAGGTGGTCCAACCAATTTTGTCCACAGATTGAGAAAGCAAGGAAACATGTGAATAAATCTGTTTCTGCTTTCCTCAGAGACTATGGTATGGGTTCCATTTATCACAACAACTTGCGTTACAACATGCAAGGCCTGTATAGGAGAGATGGTGTGCATTTTACAGATGAGGGGAATAGAGTTTTCCTCTTGAATATAAGACTCTGCATTGGTACCTACTTGTAGGTACAAAAAACACCCACATAACACAACAGCTCTTTTCAGAGCTAACTTACCTCTAAACACTCTACATTATTTTTTTACTCTATTTTTTTACACTGTTTTTCCCCGTGGTGCGCTTAGGGTGCGCGTACCGGAGAGCCTACCCGGGAACGCACCCAGCGCTTACCCCGCTAAAAAAAAAATTAAAATAGTTTTTGGGCCCTTCAGGGTCCTTCTAAGCCTCCCTCAAAAAACATAGGGGGTCAGGGGGTGTCTACCCTGCCCCCTTTTAATCTTTTCCCCCTTTCTTTTTTACCTCAGCTGTCTCGATTTTCCCGAGACACAAGATGGCAGACTGTCCGGACTGTTAAGAATGTGGAGAGACATCATACAGCCAATCAGCTTTCCGCTCGCGCACTCCCGTAGCGCGCCGGGTGCGATTCCCGGTACGCGTACCGGTGAGCGCTCGAAGCTCGCTTATTGATATATATGTTTTTTTGAAGTTGCCTTTCATAAAAACCACAGGAGCAATTTCAAAGAAATATAGAAAAGGCCCTACTACATACCAGTACTTATCATTTTGCCAACTTTGGTGTAATTCCATTCATCCGTTCAGGCTGTAGGCGTGTCTAAATGTCCTATGGAAAATTGCATGGGGAAAACACATTTGAAAGTATTGAAATTTAGAACCAATCAAAATATTACTTTAGTTTGCTATTTGTGTGTCATGAAGTTTGATTGGTTATGTATATATCTCAAATGAGAGGAAAACACGGCCATTTTGTAATACCCCAGTCTGAGGTACTTTTGAGAGAAAATGTGGGTGCTCAATTGCTGGACTTAGAATAACACACTACTAACTCTTCTATTTTCAAAAAGGTAAGTTGTTAATTTGTAAGGGGAACTATGTTGTACACTTTACGATAATTTGGAAAATGTTTTCCATTAGTTATTTACAGTCCTTCTGTTATAATTATTGTTTAAGATTGGCTTCATCACATGCAGTGCTTTATATTTCTAGTTCCTGTCTGATACTATACACTGCCCAATTAATTTTAAAAAACTAAATACTTGATTAAGCTACTTTTATGTTATGTATTACTAAAAACGATAATTGAAAGTGATTACTTTTTTCTGCAATTTACAGCAAAATAATTGAAATTAAAATTGAGGACAGCAAGGAAATTTCTTTTGAAATTACAACAACACATCTTGAAAATGAAAATGTCATGGATATTGAAAAAACCATTTCATCACAAACAGAAGATGACTTAAAAGATTTTTTAAATCAATCTCTAGATGAAGAATTAATTGAATGTTTGGATGAAATAGAATGCCAACAAACATCAATGAACAATTTTCATGAGGAGATTAAATATATGAATGAAGATGAAATACCAGATGAGGACATGCTACAAGTTCTATTAAATTATGAGAAATCTGAACAATAAATTATTAATTACAAATTCAAAATTAGTTGACATATTATTCATTTTTATTTCTAATTTATGAGGTAAAATCAAAGTGATTGTAGTATAATGAAATACTTATAGTATAGAGTGCACAATTTTTATGTTACATAGTAAGTTTACTCATATTTACTGCCCTTCTCCCACTGTATTTTTACCAATGTATATTTGATATCTCTTCTTCATCTCCTGCCTCCTTTCTCTCACTATCTGTCTCTGATACACCTTATCGCCGCCATTTTGTGTAGTTTCAGAAAATAGTGAAATGTAATACTTCAAAACTTGAAAAGAGAGCAGGGTAGAGTGGCCCTCACCCCAATTCTTTTTTAAACTATTTTCTTTCACTGTTTTCCCCTTGGTGCGCTCAGGGTGCGCGTACCGGAGAGCGCACCTGGGAACGCACCCAGCGCTTACCCCGCAAATTTTAAAAAAAAAAGGTTTTTTGCCCTTCAGGGTCCTTCTAGGCCCCCTCAGAAAACCTAGGGGGTCAGGGGGTGTCTACTCTGCCCCCTTTTAATTATTTCCCCCTTTCTTTTTCACCTCTTGTGTCTCGATTCTACCGAGACACAAGATGGCGGACTCTCCGGACTGTTTAGAATGTTGACAGACACCCGACAGCCAATCAGCTTTCCGCTCGCGCACTCCCGTAGCGCGCCGGGTGCGCTCCCCGGTACACGTACCGGAGAGCGCTCGGAGCGCGCCTATAGATATATATGTTTTTTAAGTTAATTTTCAAAAAAATCACTGGAGCAATTTCCACCAAATATAGCAAAGGCACATCTGCGTACTAGTCCCTACAATTTTGCCAAGTTTGGCGTAATTCCATTCAGCGGTTCGGGCTGTAGACTTGTCAGACCGTCCTATGGAAATTAACATGGGAAAACACGTTTTGGGACCCCCCTTTTTTCTCAGACCCCACTTCACGAATCCCCCCAAAACTTCCAGGGAAGGAGCGGAGCGGAGCTGGCCAAAATTTTGGAAAATTACACACAAATTCCTCAACCGGCGCCAGAGTTATTCCCAATAGAATGTTGCGGATTTCCTATGGTAGCTAGGTCCTAACTATAACTACCTACTGGCGACCGCCAGTAGGTAATATATATATTACCTACTGGCTGTTGCCAGTAGGTAGTTATAGTTAGGTCCTATTTTCCATAAGAAAATCGTTTTTTGATTTCCCAATATCTTTGGCTCTGGTTGACGAATCTTCGCGAAAGTTTCAAAACTAATGGCCCGCTCCTTCAGCTCCTGTTTTGAAAGTTTCGGAGTGTTTCATCAAAACAAGGGAGGTCCTAAAACACGTTTACCCCATGTTAATTTCCATAGGAAAAATTGGAACGGGCTACAGCTCGAACTGCTGAACAGAATTACACCAAATTTGGCAAAAAGGTAGCTCTTGGTTCAGAAAGCAACTTTCTTTTAAATGCTGTAAATCCGTTTGATAGTTCCTGAAATTTTTTAAAAATAAAACTTTCAATATCTGAGCACCGAGGAGGGTTTGCGAATCCTCCCGAGCACGAGCTTACTTCTGAACGGCTGCCAACACTCCAAACCAGGAAGTGTTGGCAGCCATCTTGTGACTCGGTAACCAAGTCAAAAGAAAAAAAAAGAAAAGGCGGCAGGGTAGAAATACACTAACCCCCCAAGCCTGCTAAGGGGGTCCACAAGGACCCCCAGGGACTAAAACGGCCGAAGTCACGCTGGGTGCGCGAATCCAGGCAATTATTTTTTTTACGAAGTGCGGGCTCCTGCACTTCGTTTCTTAAAGTCCCCGTGTGGGCCAGGTCCTGGGGCAACACCAAATTAATATGCGGGGGCCCGCGGGGGCCCCCACAGCCCCGAGGACTGCCACCTCCCCGGGGCTTTCTTTAATTATATGTGGGGCACACGGCCCCCGCACAGTCCGGGGGACCGCCACCTCGCCGGGACTTAATTAAAAAAGCGTGAGGGGGCTCCTGCCCCCCTCCACTGCCTGGGGGACCCCCTCCCCGGGGCACTGTCTATTCAAATGAGGGGGTCCGTTATGGACACCTGGGCCCCGGGGACCACCACCTCCCCGGGGCTTTGAAAATGATGGGAGGGGGGCACCCTCCCAGAGCCCTTGATGGCCCTGGGGACCGCCACCCCACAGGGCCGCCTCCTGCAATGTCCCGGGGTGCCTACCCTCAGGACATTGCTGTTTGCTATGGCAGGGTGGAAGCACGCCTTCCGCCCTGACATAGCAAACCCTGCTTTGCTTTGTTGAAGAGAGAGCAGATAAAACCTGCTCTTGCTTCAACAAAGCAAAGCAGGATGCTTTTGAGCAAGGGGAGCTGCATGTCTGCAGCTTCCCTTGCTCAAAAGCAATGCCGGCTCACACAGGAGGTGGGGAGCCGGCGTGACCGTGGAGGCATGGGGCTACCCCCATGGTCCCCAACGCAAAGGGGAAACCCCGGGGGATGGGGTCCCCAGGTACAGGAGTGGCCTGGGAGGGGGGCCAGGCCCCCATCCCTTTTCTTAAAAAAAGAATGGCCGGGCCCCGGGGGATGGGGTCCCCGGGGCCGAAATGGGCCTGGGGATAGGGGCCGCGGGCCCCCCTTCTCAAAAATAAAATAATTAATGGCCAAGCCCGGGGATTAGGGTCCCCGAGGCCAATAGTGGCCCTGGGAAGGGTGGGCAAGCGGCTTTATGTTTACACATACGTCCTCTCTATGGGAGAGATTTCTGAATAGCAATGGCCTTACTCTGTTGTGGATGGGTTTTAGTATTAGCATGTCCCCCCCTTAATTACCATTCTCTAAGCCCATCCTTACTCCTCCCAAAACTCCTCCCATTTTATTAGTAAGTACCTCATTTCCCAGTCACTCATCCTGAACCCTCCCACGTTTACTACAAAAACGCATAGTTAGGTCTACAGAGTTCTACTCAGCTTTGACTGGGATCTCTGCAAAGAAAAAAAACAGGAGGTGGAGTCAGGGAACGTCACCCATAGGTCGGTGAATAGCAGTTTGTAGTACTCTACTACTACTTTATCTACTACAAAATTAAGTTTGTTAATAGGCCTTTTAGTGTTTGCCATGTGTCTCGCTCTAACATGTTAATTGGATACCTTCTTCTATGTGGGGATAGAGTCAAGTCAGCACGAAAAAGGCAAGATTCAGCGACAAAAAAACTACCTGTTGATCTCTCCAAAAACATTTGAACCAAAATATTATCGATGGATATGTTACAAAATACAGTGACATTATTAGAAAACATTTAAGTACAAGCTTAAAAAGAAGCACGACTTCAAATATAAGAAACCGGGTAGGTAGTGTGGTGAGGCCTCTGCACATTTCTGCAAACCGAGGAGGCCATGTCCTTTCAGCCTCTTTCTCTCCCGTTGTATCTTGAAAGGACTTTTTGTTTGTGCTTAAGACAACAGAGGCTTACAGAGCAGCCCCAGGAGGTGGAAATGTTTCTTGCAGAATTCATAAAGTGTCTTGACCCCATACTCCCGGGAGGGCAGGGGGCAAGGGCAGCAGTCGCAGGGTGTCGCTGAAAAAGATGTTGAAATTCTGTGCATGCAGCTGATTGTTAACACGTGGGAGCCGTCTCAACAAAGGCAGCACAAAACAAGTCGTGTACTAAACTGGGGATGTTTTCTTTTGGCCTGGAAAAGTAACAGGGATTAAGATGTGTCTCTATTTGCGGTGATTTACTAGAAACGGCAAAAACATCACAGTTTGAATCATTTCATATTGCTTTTATGACTTATCGATGCGATATGAATACAAGAGATTTACGGCCACATGCATCAAACGATTTTGGAGTCGCAAACGGTGCGAATCGGAAAATTCGGCCGTTTGCGATTCCAAAATAATTTTTGGGTATGCATGAAACATTTTTCCAAAAACCGCAATTTTTTGGAATTCCTAACAATGCGATTGCATTTAAGGAATCGCATTTGTGCGATTCCCTAAATGCAATGCATGATTTTTTTTAAAAATGTGAATTTTCAAATAGGAGGTGTAAATTAACACGAGGGTGACCCTCGTGTTAATTTGCGAAATCCTCCAAAAAAGCTCAAAAAAGCTTTTTGTAAAGTGTCATGTTACACACACACACATGTCCTTTGAACATGTGTGTGTGAAACTTGCACTTAAAAAAACATTTCAAGGGTGCAGGGGGAGGTCATTTGGACCCCCCTCAGCACCCTTGCAATGCATCAACAAATTGCGAATCTTAAAAAAAAAGAAGCAAAACAGCATTGATTCCTATGGGCCTCTAGGCCCATAGGAATCAATGTAATGCCATTCCTTAATTGCGATTCGCAATTAAGGAATCGCAAATTCCGAAAATTAAGAAATCCCCCAAAAAAATTGGATTTGTTGATGCATAGGATTTTGCAATTCCTAAATTGCGATTCCTTAATTTTCGCAATTTAGGAATTGCAAAATCCTATAATGATGCATGTGGCCGTTAACTTCGTGAAAGGCATCCTGCTGAATAGATAACCCGAAAAATCTTCATTTTAAATGGTTTTGAATGTTTTGAGAAGTACCCCCATTTTCAAACAGTCTTCAGTTTAATGTAGCCATATTTCCCGAACAACATTGCCGGCCACAGAGGACCAGCTCCTGTGCTCTGTTCACCAATTGGGTACAGGATGCCGACGTGGGTGCCAGGTGATCTGCTCAACCATTCTTTCATCTTTTTTTAGAAAAACTTCCCTTACCTCTATGCAAGTTTCATATCACCGCCTTTGGAAACGCTGGAGGGATATGAGGCAAGAAGGAATAATTCTGTGGCCATCCTGGCCCACCTCCACCTCCGTCATTCACTGTCATTGAATTTTCTAAAAAAAAGTATATAAAAATATATATATGTAAAAAAAATAATTATATATATATATATATATATATATATATATATATATATATGTTTTTTTTTTATTTCTGAAATTCTTTATTGTATATAGAAAAATATAATTTTACATACATGGAAGAGGCTTATACATGAGTGGAAAGAAGAAAAGAGAGAAAAGAAGAGAGAGGGGGGGGGGGCATTCCATACTCTTGAGATCATTCGCCAGTTCGTGGTCTCATAGTCCAAAAGTCTCATAGTCTGGTGGTCCATATTGCGCCCATTGGTGTTCCTTGGCGTTTGTTGTCAGGCCGCTTGTTCCCTGCGCCACCCCGGGGGACAGTAGAGAGAAGTCTAGGTTATAGGTTGTAGGTTGAGTAGGAGATGTGCTCGGTGTTCTGTTGGCACTAGCCTATTTCGGCCTGTGACCCCAGATGTTCATGGCGGCTTGTGTGATGATGACAGGTAGCGATCTAGGGATCCCCACATGGTCGACTGTTTGTGCGTCTTCGGTGTGTGTTTTGCTGTTATGTTGTCCGCCCCCCTCAGGAACGTGACCCAGTTGAGCCACGCCTGTGGAGCCGCCTTTGATGTGTCCTTCCAGTTAGTTAGGACGACTTTGACTGCGGCTGTCAGCATGAGATCTATGAGGTCCCTGTCCTCCGTCTTAGTGATCGCCTGGGACGTAAACCCTAGCGCTAGGCCTGTGAGGTCTGTTTGTATGTCTGTGCCTGTGATCTCGTGGATAAGTGTTCTGATCTTCCCCCAGAAGTCCTTGATTTTTGGGCATTTTAGTAAAAGGTGTTCTAAGTCTCCCCTTTCTTCATCACAGTTCCAGCACACGTCGCTGTCTCTAATGCCTACGGTGGCTAAGCGGGCTGGTGTCCAGTATGCCTTGTGTATCAGCCAGACTTTTGTCTGGTTCAGCGTGGCCGTTACTTTTTTTCGGCTGGTGGACCTCCATAGCTCTGCTCTGGCTTCCTCACTGAGTGCTTGACCTGCTGCCTCCCCCCAGAAGTTCATGACCTTGTCATTGAGTCTGGTGTGTTTGGGGCTTAGGATCTTGTAGAGGTGTGCTACCTGGTGTCCCAGTGTGTTCAGACTGTTAGCCAGCTGTATTATCGAGGGTGTCTGGGTGTTGAGGTTTGCCTTCCTTATTGCGACCTTTATCTTCAGGAAGTTAGAGTAAAGAGGCGAACAGTGAGGACCGACAAGATGCACAGATACAAGATGCACAGAGCAGCGTATATACAGCAAATAGGATTGAAAGACAGGCCCAGGATGCAGATAGAGACTGAGCGAATGATGGGCTAAGGACATAAAAGAGACCCGAACATGGAAGAACACAACTGCCAAAGATATAACCAACTCTACCTCAGGGATGATGCGGGCAGAGGAACTTTGTCGTCGCACGCCCTTTTTGCAAGTAAGGGAGGGCGGGGGGTGGGAAGGCGAGAGTGGGGGAGGGGGGAGGAGGGGAAATGGGGCGGGGGAGGTTTCGTACATGGGCTTACTGACTATCTCTTCTTTCTCTGCATCTCTTGCATCTTTTATTTCTCTTTCACACCAGCACCAAGTAGGAGCACAAGGAAACAGGAACACATAAACAGGCACATGGCTAGAGAAGCAAATGATCCTAAGAGAAGCCCACCAGCACAGCGAACACAAACCAGCATTAATGACACATAACGGGCAGAGCAGCATAGGGTCAGATATCAAAATAGTCTCCCTAAATGTCAAAGGGCTAAATAGCCCTGTTAAAAGAAGGAAGGTGCTTGACCACCTAAGGAAACTTATATATATATATATATATATATTTGCGAGGCTTGTCACTCAGAAGACAGGGAACTGCCGGATACGAAGCGACAAAGAGTCGACCCAAATGGTGCTGGTGAAAAGGTGATTTATTCAAGTAAAGCCAGCGCTGCCGCCATGACGCGTTTCGCCTTCGAGAAGGCTTGATCACATGACAAACTGCTCGTCATTGAGCAGAGCATTTAAAGTGACAGTGCATAAGATTGAATCATAAAAATGGTAGAAATACTATACATTTCAATGCTGAGATCGTGCAATCAATAAAGAAAGCCCTGATGAAACATCTTGAATTTGCTCAGTAATGTTTCACAATCAATAAAACCATTTATACAGTCTATAAATAAATAAGCATATTTACAAAACACAAACTGATAGAAACGATATACATACATGACAAATAATTTTGTCTATGTACAAGAGCGTCGGCCCATTGTTAATGTGTAATCTAAATTTCCAGCTTGTGCAAAAAGTCAAATAACATGCTCATATTCAATACAACAGCGTTGGTCCAAATTCATGAGACAAAGATTGGAAAAATCTAAATAAAGCCCAAGTGGGCCTGTCACAATGCCTGACAGAAACATGAAAAGTGCAAAAGTGATTGTGCAAAAATAGCAATAAAGTGCAACTGTTACAACAGATAATTCCAAGATATAATCACGGAAAAGTTTTTGATTAAAAATTCTTGATTTTATAGTTAAAAAAAGATTTTTTTTTTTTTTATTTTTTTTTGTTTTTGTTTTTTGTTATGTACAAAAAAGAGTCACCACATTGGGAACAGAAATTGTATTTTGTAAATCCGGACAGGTCTTATAGGCAAACTGATTAATCCTAAATACAAGTATAAAGGTCCTCCCTATCATTAAGTCCATTAGGATTTTTCGTATTAAGCTCCAAGATGTACCTAGTCTCAAGGAGACGGAGTTTGGCCTCATGGTCCCCTCCCCTCCTTGAAACTTCGACACAATCAATCAAGAAAAATTGGAGCTTATCAGGTATGCCTAGATGTTTATCTTGAAAGTGCCTGGCAACCGGATAATTTTGGTCGTGCCCTGATATTGCACGTATGTGTTGGAGTATCCGTTTGTGGGCGGGCAGTTTGGTACTGCCCACATACTGGAGTCCACACGGACACTCCAACACATAAATGGCATAACCAGTCTTGCAGGTAAGCCACTTGGAAATAGCAATAGGGTGTTCATGGAATGGGCTTTTGAAGTGAGTCCTGTTGCTGCCAAATCGGCAGGCTTTGCATTGTGGACATGCCTTAAAACCCTTCTTAAGTGTCGAGAAAGTGGTGGAGGCTCTTGGCTCCAAGGTATTGCTGACTAAGGCCTTAGACATGGAAGTAGATCTTCGGAATGTAAGTTCTGGTTTGTGTCTACTTTGTGACCAATCACTGGATCACTTTGAACCAGATTCCAGTTTTTATATAAGATTTTCCGAAGGGCCCCATGTTGTCGGTTATATGTCAGGATAACTCGTGGGGAACTAGTTTTAACCTCCCCTGCCAAGGAGACATCCGAATGGATGTTTCTTGCTTTGGGAATCAGAGCCTCCTGTCTGCTGACTGAGTTTGAACGCTTGATCGCTTTACTGAGATTCTCGTTTGAATAGCCCCTGGCCAAGAAACGTAACCTGCATGCCTCCTGTGCAGCCGCACACTCTGCATCGGTGCTGCAGATTCTTTTGATCCGGAGCATTTCCCCAAAAGGAATGCTCCGAATCAAGTGGGCCGGATGTTGACTATTGAAGTGTAATATAGTGTTTCCTGCACTGGGCTTTCTGTACAGTCTTGTATTTAAGATGTTACCTTCTACAAATACCTCAACATCCAAAAAACAGATCGATTTGGAACTCATGTTTGAAGTAAAACTTAGATTAATGGTGTTGCTATTAATCAAATCAACAAAAGCCTTTGCACTATCAGTGCTACCCCTCCAAATAAGAAAAACATCATCAATGTAACGCAAATACAAAGCAATATTGTTGGAAATAAAGTTGTGGTGTTGGCCGACTAGGACCTGCTCCTCCCATAGCCCAACGTGTAAACACGCGTAGCTAGGTGAGAAGCAGGCCCCCATCGCCACACCTCTGACCTGATGGTAGATTACGCCATTGAAGAGAAAAAGTTTTGCTCGAGGCACATTTTGGTCATGTCCAATAACATTTTATTGTGTGCCGTCGAATGAGGGGAGCCCTTATTCAAATAGTAGTCCAAGGCGTTGAGTCCATCGCAATGTTTTATTGAGGTATAGAGGGATGAAACATCCAAAGTCATTAGTACCATATCTTCTTCCCAAACAAAATGTTCAATCTTGCCTAGGAAGTCGAAGGAGTCCTTGACATAAGAATTAAGAGTCTTGACATGACTTTGCAAAAAGAAGTCTATATATTTGGAAACATGTTCACTAAAATATACAAAATCTTTCCCTCGTGGGTTCGGAGCACAAGCAAGCCGTCTTTCACCCTGCTTCTTTGCTACAATTGAGTGTGGGAACGCTCGCACACCTGGATAGCGTTCGCTCCCCTTACGCCTCTGATGTCTTGACACAGGTAAGAAGCAGAGTGAAAGACGGCTAGCTTGTGCTCCGAACCCACGAGGGAAAGATTTTGTATATTTTAGTGAAGGGTGCATCCACTTGGATTTGACTTTTGAATTTCACTACAATACCCAGAGGGCAATGTGAGGTTACGCCCAGTGAGGGGTAGGTGTTCAGCATTTACTTCGCACCAACTTCACTTTCATTACAGCGCAGCCACTGAAGAAGAGAGCGTGTTGGCTCTCGAAACGCGTTTGGCGATTATAAGACTCGAAGTGTTTGCTTGCTTGTTTACACCAGCGCGCTGCAATAAATGAAGTGTCTTACTGCTCCCATGTGGCCATTCCAATTGGGTTCCTGGAAATGATGGATATATATATATATATATATATATATATATATATATATATTTAGTAACGCATATTTCGTTGCCCACTTGGGCTTGATTTTCTTTCGTGGACCATTTAGGTTTAGCGTGCCTTATTTTGGGTATATGGTCAACAATCCGATTTTATTACTATGGACCACCGGACGTTAGTTCTTTGCTCTAATAATTAATTGAATTGCTTCGGCAATACCAACCCGAGTTATGGTGTGTGGCTCACTTCCATGAGAGCTGATGATCAATGCCCACCCGGATTTAGGGCCATATGTAGATAGCCAAATACCGGTCGGTAACGGCCGAAAATCTGTAAATTTGCCGTTACTGACCGGTATTTAGCTTTTTCCAATGTAGGTGGGTATAAATAAGGATTCAGTAATTTACCGATTCGGTAATTTAAGGAATCGGTAAATTACCGAATCCTTAAAATACTGAATCAGTAAATTACCGAATCCTCAATGTAGGGAGCACTCAAGTGAGTGCATTTGTGATCAGAGGATTCGTTATTTACCACCAACTACAAGTTGGTGGTAAATATCGAAAACCATTCAAAAAGCAAATTTGTGCTTTTTGAAAAGTGCGATGTGCCCTTAGGGCATGTATGTGTGCCACATGTGCACACATGCACGATTCAGGGGTGCAACAGGGTGTCAATGTGACACCCTGCCACCCTTGAATATGTTCCCCCTATTACCGATTTGGTAATAGTGAATGGCATCCCATTCATTCCTATGGGCCTTTAGGCCCATAGGAATGAATGGGAATTCCCGATTCAGTATTTACCGAATCGGGAATACCGAATATTACCGATTCAGTAAAATTTACAGAATTTTTATCTACATACTATTTACCGATTCTGAAATACCGAATCGGTAAAATTCGGTATTTTAGAATCGGTGAATAGGGATTACCTACATGTGGCCCTTAATGTTGTAATTTGCAGCTCTCTTACATTAAGCATCATAATTTGCCCACTTAGGGCGCGATATAGTTATCCAACTGGCTATGCGCAAGGACTACACTGTGCATGATGCTTTTCTTACAGAAAGTTTCAAAAACGAAAAAAAATGTTCTCAACTATGTGATGAAATTGCCCCATAGAGTATGCACACAGGCTTGATTGCTGTTGTATTTTTTTGCTTTCGTATTTACATGCTTTATGTTTAAAATATTGAATTTAATTATCTTTAATTTTAACTCGAGTATATATGCATCAGCTTTAATTAATTTAACTGTTACCAGCATAATACAGTGGCGTAACAAAAGCCTCCGCAGCCCTTGCAGTGCGGGGGGGGGGGGGCTCAAACTCTGGGGGCCCCTCTGGCACTGGCTGGTCTCTGGACTGAGAGCCCAGGATTGGGTAGGGCGTGTGGGGGCCCCCTGCATGTACTTAGCATGCCTCTGTTTTGGGTATATGGTCAACAATCCGATTTTATTACCAAGGACCATCGCACGTTAGTTCTTTGCCCTAATAATTAATTGAATTGCTTGGGCAATACCAACCCGAGTGATGGTGCGTGGCTCACTTCCTTGAGAGCTGATGATCAATGCCCATCCGGATTTCATGTCGTAATTCGCAATTCTCGTACATTGAGCGGCATAATTTGCCCACTTCACAGGCGCGATATAGTTATCCAACTGGCTATGCGCAAGGATTACACTGTGCATGATGCATTTTTTTACAGAATGGCAAAGGCAAGCCCGTCTGCGCCCATCTGCGGCCGGACTGGGCCTAGGGCCAGAACCATTGTTTCCATTTTTAACGGCCAGAGATCTTATTCTTGTAAATCACTACTTGCTCTTCGGCCCAAGTCTGGCTCTAATTGTTCTCCTCTTACTTTTGACACAGCTACATCAAACTGCTGTTGTTGTGGCTACACTTTCACGACACAGCTCCCTCAGAATCCTACATGTTGCAAACATAATATGACACCCCTTCAGGCCAATAAGGATGCTGTTACTCATACTGAATTTACTTTTTTCAGTCTTAACTGCAGGTCACTCCCGAAGCATAAGGGTGATATTTACGACCTCTTGGCAGATTCTCAATCTGATGCCATTTTTCTAACAGAGACCTGGCTAAATAAAAGCTCGGGACCTGACATTGCTTTTGCACTACCTCCTAACTACTCGCTAGTTGGTAAGAATCGAGCAGATAAGATTCAAAACCTCGCATATTTGCAAATGGGAGGACTTATGTTTTAAGGACTGTGAAGCTAGTCTGTTTAAACTCTCACTCTCCCCTAATTTTACCCTTTCAGGGATCCTTATCTATCGCTCTCCGGGAACGGCAGGGCTCTGGGCAGCCGCATTCCCAGATCTTATCGCCACCTTATTACTGGAAGCCACCAATTTTATGATCTTAGGTGATCTTAATTTGCATTTTAATGAAGCCTCTTGCACTGTTAGCTCCACCCTCATTGCTGATTTGGCCACAATGAATGTTTCCCTTCACAATTCAGGCCCGACCCCGTTTTTTCCAACTTGACCACTGTCTCGTGCCAGACTGCCATTCCTATCCCTTGGTCTAACCATTTTCTGGTAGAATTTAAAGTTAAACATGAAATGGGCCATGACAATCCGTTTATCCTTCCGGGGTCTAGGAATTGGAGAAACTGGAAAAAGTTAAATGTTGACTGTCTGAACTTTCATCTCAATAGTACTATGCCTGTTATCTCTATAACTCGCATAGGTGACGCTGATATTATCCATAACTGACTGACATCATCGATTGACGCTTGTCTTCCACTGTCCAACAAGAAATTGGAACTCCATCGCCCTCCCGCCCCTTGGTTTTCCGAAAAACTTAAGATAGAAAAAACCAAATGTAAAAATTTAGAAAGAGTTTGGAGGAAAAATTATGAGCCGGCAGCTAAATCCACAGACAAATCAGCTCTAAATAACTATCACTCATTGTGCAATGCTGCTCGAGCTCAGTACGTTAATCACACCATTTTACGGTCACAAAATTGCCCGACGGTTTTGTTTAAAGCAGTAAGGGAACTATCAGGCGTTACTTGTCAACCTGAGCCTCCGGGTCTTGACTCTAAACACTGTGATGAACTGGCGGAATTTTTTGTTGAAAAAATCGACAACATTTATTCTGAATTTAATAATGTTACTACAATTGAAGGTTTGCTATCTAACTATTCTGCCCCACTATCTGATGGTTCTTCCTTAGCCTTGTCACAGGTGGTCTTTCAAGTTAGATGTGATAACCTGCTCGAAGAATGGTCACCTCTTGACATTTCTTCCTTTTGCAGTATTCTATCTAGCGTTAAATCTGGTTCTCCCAAAAACCCAATTCCCTCTTCCTTGCTGCAAAAATTGGACCTTCCGATACTTAGTATCATTATGGAACTCCTCAACGCTAAGTGAGGCTACGGTTCCTGCGGCCTGGAAACATGCTATGGTCCTTCCCCTGCTAAAAAAAGCTAATTCTGATCCTGTCAAACTTCTGTCCGATTTCCCTACTTCCTCTTTTTTCTAAAATTTTGGAAAAACATATTAATCTTCAGCTGGCGAAGTTTGTTGATGTACAGAATATTTTACACCCGTCTCAATCGGGCTTTAGGGCAGGCTTTTCCACAGAATCCACACTTCTGGGAGTCACTAAGGCTATTTGCCAAGATGCCGACAAAGGAAACACCGTGGCACTCATTTTACTGGACTTGAGTGCTGCATTCGATACTGTATCCCAGATGTCTCTCTTACAAGTCCTGCATTCAAGGGGCATTTTCGGCCCAGCACTTAAGTGGTTGTCCAGCTTTTTGTCTAATAGGACCTTTCAGGTCTTCTCCTCAATTGCTAACTCCCAGGCCCAGATGTCCCAGTGTGGAGTCCCTCAGGGCTCCATACTCAGTCCATTGCTTTTCAACATCTATGTCAGCCCCCTGGCTATGACAGCTGAGGAAGCGGGGCTAACAATCTATTCATATGCTGATGACACACATCTTATTTTCTCTCTATCTTCCCAAGAGACTTCTAAGGGAGCATCTCTCCAGCTGGGGCTAAAAAAGATAGCTGACTGGATGTTTGCGAACAAATTGAAACTCAATGGGGGGAAAACGGAACTCCTCCTTTTTGGTGGAAACAAAACGCTTTGGGCCCCCCAACATTGGCCTCCTCAAATGGGCGACCTCCCCCTTCCTTCTCAATCGTCTCGTAATCTTGGAGTTATCATTGACGACCAGCTGTCTATGAAGCAGCAAGTGGTTAAGGTCGCCTCTACCTGTTTTACTATTTTAAAATTGCTTAGAAAGACCCTCTGGATGCTTCCTTTCTCCACTCAAAACACCGTCATTCAGGCCTTGGTCTTGTCCGTATGAGATTACGGAAACGTACTTTATCTGGGTGCTAGTAAAGAAATAGTTTGTAAGTTGCAAATGGTCCAGAACTCAGCTGCCAGACTGCTTTGTCAACTACCCAGAATGGCCTCCATTACAGGTCCGCTCCGTGAACTACACTGGTTGAGGATAGATAATCGAGCTAAATTTAAAGCCCTCTGCTACATGCGCAGGATTAAGATGGGTTCTGCACCTCACTATTTAGGTGCCTTGGTCCACCCCTACCATCCTTCTCGCCTTCTTCGATTCTCCACTCAGTTAAAATTCAAAGTTCCCACGATCAGACGAGCTCGAATGGGCGGCCGCTCTTTTGCCTATCTAGCCCCTTCTCTGTGGAACTCACTCCCATGTCCCTTACACCATGAAACGAGTTACCATTAATTTCGTAAAAATCTAAAAACATGGCTTTTTAATCAATAGAGTTTTGGCCTTTTTCTCCTTAGTGCATGTCCGTGGGCACCGGGAAACCTCCGGGTAGCTGTGTGTCAGATACATTTAAAAAGAAATAAATAAATAAAATGTTTCAAAAACAGAAAAAAATGTTCTCAACTATGTGATGAAATTGCCCCATGGAGTATGCACACAGGCTTGATTTCTGGCATATTTTTATGCTTTCGTATTTACATGCTTTATGTTTAGAATGTTGAATTTTTTTATCTTTAATTTTGACTTGAGTACATATGCATCAGCTTTTATTAATTTAAATGTTACCAGCATAATACAGTGGTGTAATGAAAGCCTCCGCAGCCCTTGCAGTGGGGGGGCGGGGCTTGAACTATGGGGGCCCCTCTGGCACTGGATGGCATCTGGACTGCGAGCTCAGGACTGGGTACAGCGTGTGGGGGCCCCCTGCATGTACTTTTCAGGGGGTCCCCTCAAGTTTCGTTATGCCACTGGCATAGTACATGCATTACTGTTGCTTGGAAACCTAATCATTATAGTGCCAACTCGTCCAATAGTATTTTCACACTGACCATTGTGAGGTCACACACCACTTTTTTTAATACATTTGTAAAAATGGCTTCTCTCTATAAGTGAGCAAGGCTGCAGGAGAGTCAAAATGCGTCTGGTGATTTTTTTAGGTGGCACATTAATACATTTGGATTAATAATGCAACATGTCGCATCACCAGGGTTTCCTTCATGAAGCGTTGGTACCTTTACCACAGTGCAGAAAGGACTACTGTATATATATATATACAAGAGCAGCAAACACGCTCGAAACGCGTATGGCTTGCTGAGAGTCTGGAGGCATGCTGATACCTTGCTACCTGTGGCATTTTGAGCGGTAACCCCTACGTGTGCGGCGACTCCACATGGGCAACCTTGGTGAGAGATTTAATAGCGGCCAGTCAGGTCGCGGAGTTGCCACGCTGCTCTACGAGCGGATCCTGAGTGTTCGTCAGTTGTGACACTCGCTGGAATGTAGGGGGCCTAAGCCACAGGCACATATTGGGAAGTGAGCAGCGGTGCCATCACAGATCTTTCGCCCAACCGGAATCATTATTGAACCATGATGAATGCAGCAGCACACTTGTTTTAATGGAACTGTTAAGTCTTCAGGCATACCAAGAGACTACCATATCCAGAATGCCTGTTTGAATCACGCCCACATGGGCGGGACTTATATTTGAATAAATCATGTTCCGACTCACCTGCGGTGCTCGTCATTAATGCCAGTGAACAAGAGCGGCAAACACTCTCGAAACGCGTATGGCTTGCTGAGAGTCTGGAGGCATGCTGATACCTTGCTACCTGTGGCATTTTGAACGGTAACCCCTACGTGTGTGGCGACTCCACATGGGCAACCTTGGTGATATATATATATATATATATTACCTACTGGCGGTCGCCAGTAGGTATATATAGTTAGGATTTTTTCTCTATGGGTTTTTTGAAAATTCTATGTCTAATAACTTTGGCGTTTGTGGACGGAATCGGCTGAAATTTTCAGGAAAATGGCACATTTTGTTTCTGAGCAGCCCTTGAAAATTTGGGGGGGGTTCGTCCAGTGGGGGCCGAGAAAAAAGGGGGGTCCCAAAACGTGTTTTTAACATTGAGTTTTCCATAGGGCGGTTGGCCTCACTTTTAGCCCGAACGGCTGAATGGATTTGCACGAAACTTGGCAAAATTGTAGGGACTGGTAGCCCGATGTGCCTTTTGTAGGTCTCAATATATGTGCTCCAGTGGATTTTGAGAAATTAACGTTTAAAAAAAGATATATATCTGTAACAGCGGACCGGTTAGCGCTCTGGTTCGCGGACTTTTCGCGCAACGGAGCTTTGTGAAGCGAAGCTGATTGGTTCTCCGGCGTCTGTCAACATTCCAAACAGTCCGTAGCGGCCGCCATCTTGTCTCTCGGTAGGATCGAGAGACAAGAGGAGGTCAAAACAAAGGGGGAAATAACTATAAGGGGGCATAGTAGATCCTCGCTGACCCCCTAGGTTTGATGTGGAGGTTTTAAAAGGGCCCCGCGGGGCAAAAAAAAATAATAATAATAATAATCGAACGGCTGAATGGATTTGCACGAAACTTGGCAAAATTGTAGGGACTGGTAGCCCGATGTGCCTTTGCTAGGTCTCAATATATGTGCTTCAGTGGATTTTGAGAAATTAACGTTCAAAAAAAGATATATATCTGTAACAGCGCACCGCTTCGCGTACTTTTCGCGTTACGGAGCTTTGCGAAGCGAAGCTGATTGGCTCTCCGGTGTCTGTAAACATTCCAAACAGTACGTAGCGGCCGCCATCTTGTCTCTCGGTAGGATCGAGAGACAAGAGGAGGCCAAAGCGAAGGGGCAAATGACCATAAGGGGGCATAGTAGATCCTCGCTGACCCCCTAGGTTTGATGTGGAGGTTTTAAAAGGGCCCCGCGGGGCAAAAAAAAAAAATAATAATAATAATCGAACGGCTGATGACCATAAGGGGGCATAGTAGATCCTCGCTGACCCCCTAGGTTTGATGTGGAGGTTTTAAAAGGGCCCCGCGGGGCAAAAAAAAAAAATAATAATAATAATCGAACGGCTGAATGGATTTGCACGAAACTTGGTAAAATATTAGGGACTGGTAGCCCGATGTGCCTTTGCTATGTCTCAATATATGTGCTTCAGTGCATTTTGAGAAATTAACGTTCAAAAACAAGATATATATCTGTAACAGCGCTCCGCTTCGCGGAGATAAAATTATATCTGTATTACCTAGCTGTTGCTAACACCAGTTAGCGACGGCTAGTAGGAGATAGCGACCATCTTGGGTCCCACTTTGCATGTGAGTGATATTTATCACTAATGACATGCAAAGTGGGCATGCCAAGATGTTAGCGACTGGAAACAGTCGCTAACATCGCTATCTCCTATTATCAACTTTTGGAAATATTCGAGATAAGCGCGAATATCTCCAAAAAGTAACAGCTGCCCTGAGCAGTTCTTAGCCATGTTATCCAATGGGAGGTGGATAACATGGCTAAGAGCATTAGCTCGGTAATGCATGAATATCGCGGAGTTTTCAGCGATATTAATGCATTGCGCTCGTTTTTTATCGTATTTGCGATAAACCTTGATAATAGCAAGGTTTATCTGCGATAATTTCTGACGGTAAAAAAATCTTTGCAATGCATCGTTAGGGATAAATATCGCTTAACTTTGGTAATATGCCCCAACGTCTGTTAACGTTCGATTCGAAGGAAATCAGGAATTGTTGAAAAACATTGTGTGCGCCATCTTGTCTTTTTTCAAATGCCACACTTTTGTCGTGCACGGCAGCCATTTTAGATGCCTTGACCAGATCCACTCTGTGCACGCTGTCGATCCTTAGTATGGCTCCCCACCCTCGCAAGCATCTCCCCCAGGCAGTGGTCACCCCCGCTCTCTGTTTTATGCATGGGTAATAAACCTCCCCCCATCTGCGCTGTTCTTCCCTGAGAATCACACCCTGTGCCCGCCCGACACCTCCCTTTCGCCCTATTCACTACCGCACCCTCTGACACTCCTTTTCCTCTGTGTCCGATTGTCCAGGCCGGTCCTAGGCTATCAGCTAGCCCTGCAGATGTAGTTTATGGCCACAGCTGTAAAGAATCACCCGTCTTCAAAGGAGTTATAGTAGATCAAGGCCCACACTCGATGAGATCCGTCACAGCAGAAGCGTTGCTATTATCTGAAAACCATCCTGTATTGTGATTGGGGAGGGGACCGAGCGTGAAGCGGAAGATTCCAGGGATGACTCTTTGTACATCAAAGTTTTTACAATTATGTGTCACATTAAAAATATATAGCACTCCGACAAAGTAGTAAGATTATAAAACTTTAATAATTTATAAATATATACAAGAAAACAAAAATAGTAATAACATATAAACATTTTTAGAGAAAAACAACGAAGTAGCGGTCGGCTGTGCGAATAGTCCCAACGCAGCACAACGTCCAGATTTCCGGCGTGGGGCGTCGCGGGGGGTGGGTCATCAGTAGCAAACTGTTGTGCGAATAGTTCCAAGGCAGCAGAACGCGCCGAAATCTAGATGACACGAAAGTGATGTCTAGTAAGTTGCCACCCAGCAAATAACGGCGTGGGGCGTCGCGGGGGGTGGGTCATCAGTAGCAAACTGTTGTGCGAATAGTTCCAAGGCAGCAGAACGATGGCACCAAGGTGATGTCCAGTAAGTTGCCGCACTGGTTTTGGTATCCTACAATGCTGCTCCGAATAACGGCGTGGAGCGCCCCGGGGGAGGCGGCGTGAACGGGCCTCTCCAGGTGGAGTCTCATCTGTTTTAGTGGGGCGCCCCTTTACCGTTTCAGTTGCCATTCCGTCCGCTTTTGGTCCACTGTGTCAAAATCCGCCATTCAGCTGAGTTGCGCCCACTCTTGCGGTGCAGCGATAGGCGGCTGTCACAGGACTCTCAAAATGGCGGCAGGCTGTTTCCTTTTTGGGCCTGGTCCACTGAAATGGCCCTGGGACACCTTGGAAATCGGACGCTTGTCTGCTAGGTCTTGGACCCCATTCTCGAAAGCGTCCCCTCCGCCTTGAGAATTCATCAAAAGTTTTGGGGGCCCCGAGTCCTGCAGGCTTCTGGTGGGGAGCGGCTGCCATGATTGCTCGCGGAATGACCACGACGGAGCTACGAGATGGTGGTGCTCTCATGGTGACGCCAGTTTAGTCTGAAACATCCAGAAACAAGGTGGGGCTTTCATCGTTTGGGGGAAAAAAAAAGTTTTCATCCAATGAAAAGTGTTGTTTTTAGGTCATATGATCAAGCCTTCCATCATTAGGAAACCAAAAGTAAAATGAACCAATGAAAAGTTTTATAAACAAGTCACATGACCTGTTATGCGGCATAGGGTATAAAATGCGGAGAAAATACGTTGGCACGTGAGGCGGCGTCAGTAGCGGACCGATGTGCGAATAGGCCGAAGGCAATACAACGCGCTAAGATCCGGATGGCACCGAGGTGGTGTCATAGTTGAGAGTTCTGAGCAGCGGTTGTAACACTGTCTGAAGCTTATTTGCAGCTGCTGCAGCTTCACTACGCGCCAAGATCCGGATGGCACCGAGGTGGTGTGTAGCAAGTTGCCGCACTGGTGTGGCCATCCTACAATGCTGAAAGTCGGCGTGGGGCGCCCCGTTGGCCTGTGAGTTTGCGTCAGTAGCGGACCGATGTGCGAATAGGCCGAAGGCAGCACAACGCGCCAAGATCCGGATGGCACCGAGGTGGTGTCTAGTAAGTTGTCGCACTTCTGTGGCCATCCTACAATGTTGAAAGTCGGCGTGGGGCGCCCCGTTGGCCTGTGAGATGGTGTCAGTAGCGGACTGATGTGTGAATGGGGCCAAAGGCAGCGCAACAATATTTTCTACTATATTTCCGGAGTAGAAGACACCACAAGGCGCTGAGATGCCAAGATCCGGATGGCACCGAGGTGGTGTGTAGCAAGTTGCCGCACTGGTGTGGCCATCCTACAATGCTGAAAGTCGGCGTGGGGCGCCCCGTTGGCCTGTGAGATGGCGTCAGTAGCGGACCGATGTGCGAATAGGCCGAAAGCAGCACAACAATATTTTCTGACTGACACCACAAGGCGCTGAGATGCCAAGATCCGGATGGCACCGAGGTGATGTCTAAGTTGCGGACTGATGTGCGAATGGGGCCAAAGGCAGCGTAACAATATTTTTTGTATGGAAGATACCACTAGGCGTTGAGATGCCAAGATTCGGATGGCACTGAGGTGATGTCTAGCAAGTTGGTGTGGTCATCCTACAATGCTGAAACTCGGCGTGGGTCGCCCCATTAGCCTGTGAGATGGCGTCAGTAGCGGACCGATGTGCGAATAGGCCGAAGGCAGCACAACGCGCCAAGATCCGGATGTCACCGTGGTGGTTTCATAGTTGAGAGGCACTTCATCTGCAGTGGGGCGCCGAGATCCGGATGGCACCGAGGTGATGTCTAGTAAGTTGCTGTACTGGTGTGGTCATCCTACAATGCTGAAACTCGGCGTGGGTCGCCCCATTAGCCTGTGAGATGGCGTCAGTAGCGGACCGATGTGCGAATAGGCCGAAGGCAGCACAACGCGCCAAGATCCGGATGTCACCGTGGTGGTTTCATAGTTGAGAGGCACTTCATCTGCAGTGGGGCGCCGAGATCCGGATGGCACCGAGGTGATGTCTAGCAAGTTGCTGTACTTGTGTGGTCATCCTACAATGCTGAAACTCGGCGTGGGTCGCCCCATTAGCCTGTGAGATAGCTGTTCTTTGGATTTGGGCCTGGTCCACCAAAATGGCCCTGGGACACCTTAGAACTCGGACGCTCGATTTTTTTTTCCTTTCCTGTACATGCAAAAAAAGGTAAATGCCCGGTACGTTACACGCTTCATCTGCCACGGTGAACTCTCCAGAGGAACCGAAAAAAAATATAGTTGTGGTAACTATACCATGCATCGTCATATGGAGAGGTGGCACCAATTAATTATAGTGCTGCATAAAAGAGAGATTTGGAGGAGAACCCCTGACCTGCTAGTACATTCATCAAAGAAGTGGCACTGAGAGCTTCAGAGGCAAGGGAAACGGTCCCAAATATTTAGAAGAACTTTGGAAAGATTAAAATGACATGTTTAGATTGTGGCAAATTAATTTCATGTGGACAGATGAGTGTTACTCTAATAAATACAGCATATGAACATCATCATAGTCGATGGTTGGTAGAGACATTTTGACTATATCCTGGACCTGCCCGTCCTCGCCCAAAATGGCGCCAGAATAAATGGGACTCGTAACTCCTTGTTGTGTACTGGTTGCAGAACCTTGAAATCACGAGATACGTATGCAGTTTTGAAGCACATGGCGGGCGGGGACGAGAATTGATTGAATATTTCGACATCCCTATTGATATTAAGTTCTGATGTGTTATTGATTACTGTACTGTTGAAAGTTCGAATTAACGTCACCCATGGTACTTGCCCGCAAATGTATATCTAGATAATTTTATTGTAACTGGCCCTGTCGTATTTTAATTATAAAATGTACGTCCACCGATTCCGTAACTGTTAGACACCTTAGTTTTTGCAACCTAATGGCCCGCCCGTTACGTTCCTCTACAGTGTAAATGTCTATTCATCATATACGATTACAGTTTGCTCCGTGGCCGGCCCACGTGGTTATAGGCTCGTATTTGTATAATGAAATTTTCACAATAAAGGTTTTTAAAAGAAAACATGGTAGTAGTATATACATTGGTAAAGTTTTTAATAATAGTCACTGTTTTAGAATCATTAAAAGGCAAGTGAAATAAAGCAGACCAATTACATGAAGGGTAAAAGGTATAATACGAAGGAACGCAGTAAAGATAAATGGTCAAGGGCTGTTGTGTTTTCTATTCCTGCAACATAAAGTGATCGATAAGAATCTCATATTCAGGCGTATCGGCGACTAAGACAGCAGGTCGACCCTCTTTTGCTCAACGGCTCCGTCATGGGACGAAGAAACGCTCTTTTTCTCGAAAAAAGAATATATTTTACTTGCAGGACAGTTGTAAAATTTCCGGGAAAGTACATTAGCCTGGAACATTATAACATATATTTAAGAAAAAATAATGTTCGGAAGTAATGAAAAGCGTAATTTTTAGGTCATATGACCAAGCCATTCATCATTACAATAAGAAAAGTAAAATGAACCAATGAAAAGTTTTATTAACAAGTCACATGACTTGTTATGCTTACGTTACGCGCTGCGCGCCCCGGATGACTTCCGGATGCGCTAACGCGGCGCGTCATATGACGCATTACGCGACAACGCAGGTACAGAATATAGTCAAAATGTCTCCACCAACCAGCGGTCGGAACACAACCCCTTTCAGCAGGCTAAATAGTTCTGTTAAATGACAACAGAAGGGACAGGCAACAAGAACCATCAGTCAAAGAGGGGAGGGCTAGTTCTTCTCTACCGGGTTACATTGGGGCGCTACCGGAACTGATCGAATTGGTAGTCTACAGTGTTTCTGGATGTTTCAGACTGAAGCTGGGGTTAGCATGAGAGCAGCACCATTTCGTAGCTCCGTCGTGGTCATTCCGCAACCAATCATGGCAGCCGTTCTTTATCGTTATTTTGGGCGGGGTGGGTGGCGGAGCCGAGCTGTTTTGCAGCCATCATTGTGTGGAGTTCAGTTCATCTCACTAGTTTTGTATTTGTCATGAGGGGTTGTTCCTAATGTTTCTATTTTAGCGAGGTCAAAAAGAGATCCCATTAGTGGCCTACTGATTTTGCTCGATTCCTTTTCTTTTTTTTTACACGATTTTTCGTTATCTGCAAAGACTAAACAGAGTATTGCGACTCTGTGTTTGTTTGTAAATAGAGAATGAACCAAAGAGAACTAATTCTAAAACAGTAAATACTTGGATAACAATGAATCAAATGGAGAGAGAAGCAGGCACGACGGATTACAATGGGGGCAAAGACCTGCGTTAACTACCTTTCACTATCTGCAAAGAGAGAGTACTCCTAATAGAAATGAGGGGGGGGGGGCACCATTCAAAGCAGATCAGTGTGCATAAACACGAAAATGTTTTCACTTACCACGTACTTGACATTCGACAGCTTATGATATTTGCTATTAAAAAACCATTGAAATTCACTGAAAAAACCATAGGTTATAGACCATATATAGTTAGGAATTAGCATTTACAAAACCTTGAAAATTCACTGAAAAAACCATAGGTTATAGACCATATATAGTTAGGAATTAGCATTTAAAAAACCTTATTTTACTCACACAAAACCATTGAAATTCCATATATAGTTAGTTGCACTAACTATATATCGCGCACCTGCAATCCACTGCTGATGATGTCACATATTACATCATTCATGACATGGTCAGTGACATCACTGATGACATCACTGATGACATCTCAAATGACATCACTGATGATATCACTAATGACATCTCATTTGACATCATTCTTGTGCTAATACGATAAACCTCTTCAGACTCTAATATAATCTTAGATACACTCAGTGTATACAGACACTCACACACTTCCACTCATCCATGGAGTTACTCACACACCCAGTCAGTCATGCAAAGAAACAATCTCATCTCCATTTCTTCAACTATACAGTTAAACACACCTTACTTATTGAAACATATACTAACACATATTTACTCTCTTATACAATCCCTGATACAAGTTCACAATGATCGATACAACCACTCACTCATTCGGTGGCTCTCATGCACAGTTATTTATATATGCCAACTCTCACATGTACTGTGTTTTACATATGTACTTACTATGACATGTAGCATTGAGATATCCATTTACTCATCAATACACTCATGCACACAGTCAACTGCCCATGTAGCTGTTTCCACATGCACTCTTGAACTCATACACCTAGTGAATAAACTGTTCACACATCTATGCATAGAGTCACACACCTTTCAGCCACCCCCACACAAACTCAATCTCCCATAGAAATACTTGGGCAAGCAATTAATAACACATATAGCCTCTCGTATAGCTAATGATCAACACATGCAGCAGTTTACAGAACAACAGACATAATGATGCACAAATTAAGACAGTTTAGTCACTAACCCATGCATTCAGTGAGACACATTTAATCACTCACTCATACAGTCAGTCACGCACCTACTAAATCCTTCATCCAGACACTTATACATCCACTCATTCTTCAATATGTAAGATATATTTTAACTTTACAGAAACATACAGTCACTGGATGTTGTCATCAGTGATGTCATCAGTGATGTCATTTGAGATGTCATCAGTGATGTCATCAGTGATGTCACTGACCATGTCATGAATGATGTAATATGTGACATCATCAGCAGTGGATTGCAGGTGCGCGATATATAGTTAGTGCAACTAACTATATATGGAATTTCAATGGTTTTGTGTGAGTAAAATAAGGTTTTTTAAATGCTAATTCCTAACTATATATGGTCTATAACCTATGGTTTTTTCAGTGAATATATATATATATTCACTGAAAAAACATAGGTTTCACACACGTTATAGTAAGGAATTAGTATTTAAAAAACCTTAGAAATTCACTGAAAAAACCATAGGTTTCACACATGTTATAGTTAGCTGGACATTTCACTCATACAAAACCTTTGAAATTCCCTGTTATAGTTAGTTCAGGATGAGTGTGTGTATGGGTGTTAGTGAGTGAATGACTGTCTCAATAGTATCTTTATGAGTAACTACATATGTTTTAAACTAGTATATGTGAGTATTGAGGTATATAAGTAAGTATATGTGAGAGCAGGAGATTGTAAGAGTTCCTGTATAAATAAGTATGTGTTTCTATAAGTGATTGTTTAAGAGAGTAAGTATGTGTACGATTCTATAGAAGTAAGTGTAGTGGTGGGTGTATAGCTGTATATGCAAGTAAATGGATGTTTGATCGTTTATTTGCATGTGTGAGTATGTGTGTGAGTAACTCTATGGATGAGTGTCGGTGTGTAACAGCAATTATAAGTGTATGAGTACATAGGAAGAGTGATTACATGTATAAGTGACTATATAGAACTGTTGGTGAATGAGTGGATGTGTATGTAGATGGTGGAATTAATGTATAGGTTGTTGTAAGTGGTATTGGTATCTCCATTTTTTTGAAAATGTTAGTTTCTATTTCTGAATGTGTGTATCAACGGTTATATTACGCTGAGACCAGGTCTGCCACCCTGTCACAAGGATGATGTCATCAGTGATATCATTTGAGAGGTCATCAGTGATATCATTTGAGATGTCATCATTGATTGACGTCATCAGCAGTGCATTGCGGGCGCGCAAGTTATAGTTAGCTGAACTAACTATAACGGGGGAATTTCAAAGGTTTTGTATGAGTGAAATGTCCAGCTAACTATAACATGTGTGAAACCTATGGTTTTTTGGGTGAATTTCTAAGGTTTTTAAAATACTAATTCCTAACTATAACGTGTGTGAAACCTATGGTTTTTTTTCAGTGAATTTGCAAGGTTTTTTAAATGCTAATTCCTAACTATAACTTGGCTGAAACCTATGTTTTTTCAGTGAATTTGCAAGGTTTTTTAAATGCTAATTCCTAACTATAACGTGTGTGAAACCTATGTTTTTTTCAGTGAATTACAGTGTGCCAAAACCCACCTTAGCATCCAAACCCCCTAACAGACTAGCAATCAGTGACTCATTGATTCTTCGTCCTGTAGCAAAAACACCAATAACTAGTAAACCCAGAACATGCAACTTAGATTACCTCAAGTAAGGTGGATAACAAGAGCACTCTTTCGTTATAGTCTTACACCAGTCCAAAACAAGCAGTAAATAAAGACACGTGCAAGTTTGAAGTGTTTATTTCTAACGCCGTAATCTCATTGAAAGTACCTTAGATAATACAAGTAAACATATTATCAGAAACAAGGTTGTCAGCATTGTTACTATTCCATAAAATACAAAAGGAGAAAGCATCTTATAATGCTAAAGGGAAAGAGATTTAAAATATACCTACATTTCACACTCCCTAGCAGGTTAGTTTATAACTACAGAAGGTCTCATAGAATTACATGGGCGAACCCATACCTCTGGTACTCAGCAGTAGTGGATCACATTGAGTTCTGCACAAACTGTCAGGATACGAATGTTCTCCAACTGTGTGTAATCATACCTGCACAGTGCAATATTAAACGCGCCAGTATAAGAGGTGGCCACAGCTGCATATGTGCTATGACTCTAATGTGCGAGGATCATTCCGAATAACAGACACAGTCTCCAAGATAACCTTGATGTTCCATGCTCTCACTATACACTCTACAAATGTAGCACAACAAATTATTCTCATTTGAATCAAAATACTCAGCCTTCTCTAAACAATATCGCAAGTGCGTGTCGTGTGCAAAGCAGAGCAGGAAAGCAAAAATGGCGTTTAAGCTTCTAATAAACCAATGCTAACTTAACACGGTGTGAGTGCAAGACTCAGCCCCACGACACCTTTCCTTGATCGAAGCACGTGATATAAACGTGGACTAATTACAAACGCAGAGTCCAGGCCTGAAAAGCACAGTCAAGTTCATATTTTTTTTTTAAATGATTCGCTGTTTCATAGAAAGCAATAACTAAATAATAAAGAATAGGAAGAAAAATCAAAGAGTCTTACTCCAACAGCGTATAAGCACAGTATGTAGCAACAGCCTCCAAGAGGAAGGCATTGTTCTCATCTGAAAACATTTGAGCCATCCAATTCAATAGTGGGAATGAACATACATGTTCCTCAACGACCGGAGCCTCTATGACCATCGGAGGAAAACTCGGGTCATCTTCAATGTAACTGCGTGCCAAGAAGTCATGCGCCGCTGCAAAAACCTTCCAACGTCCCATTATTCCATGTATCGCTGCTAAGGCCATAATCCCGCTGCCAGAACAGAGCAAGTCATGAACCACTAAGAGGCTCATCAGCTGGTCATAGTCCGCGTTGGGAGACACCGAACTGCAGAGACACAAATCCAGGGCCCAGTCGAAATCGCAACTCAGGCAATGGAAGACAGGTTGAACGCATGTGAAAAAGGAGAATCGAAATGATAATCCATAAGCTGCACTCAATGTAGCCAGAGGCAGCGCTCCGTAATAAGTAAGCATTCTGTTGCGCACCAGCAACAACCGAGAAATATTGTCGTGTGCTGCAGGATGTGCTCCATATTTAAGTAAACAAATTAATAGAAGCACACCAGCAACTAATGCGAGTATTAAGGGGAATCCACCAACGATGCTAGTGAAAATCGAATGGAAAAATGCCGACAAGACACCAAATATAGTTTGAAAAGAAGTCACAATGCCACTGCTTCTAACTTAAAAAAAGTATAGTAACTCCGTAGTCAAGGACGCATTAAAGATAGTCTACATTAACTCCCCAAAATACAAGGACAGGTCAGTATTTAATAATGCAAGCACTTCAATGTGGGTATTTGCCACGTGAAGGACAAATGTTTCTCTACCAGATATAAGAGCGACCTCTTTTTGAGACAATAGAGCTCTTATATTGCTCATTTGGTTGACTCTGCTTTCAAGGTCGGAATCGATGGCCAGATAGAAACATCCAGCTTCCCATGCAGAGGAGTAAACACAACTTTTTTATAGCAAACCACACGCTCAGTTACCGTAATCATGTAACCGATGCCTGCTAACATTGCACAAAAATCTGCATTATTTCAAATGAAATAACTCATGTTTCCAGTAAACTGAACGTTGGCATGATAGCAGTTGTCGGAGTGCCTTTCAAAACTCAGGCCAAATTAGGCGCATCTTGTTTACAAGAGCCATGCAATAGTATGTGTCTACAAATTAAGGAGTGATCTGGTGCTATTGTGCAATCCTCGCCATTCAGATAGACTTCTTTTCCCTCCCTCATGCACCTATATGTAAATGATAATAACCAACCTTCATGGAGATAAGCGCTGCCTAAAGATCCATATCTGCCTATAGCATACTATTTCATGTAAACTTCAAACTTAAACAGGCTAAAAAGTAACGTTATGATACCGTGGATAAGCCAAATATGGAGCGACACGTGAAGTACTTACACCCCAACAACTTTGCTCGAGCTGCAACATAGAGGTTGAAGGACAACCCACCTGCTACTGCACCAAACACATCAACTGCTGCAGCAGCATTTTCAGCAAGCACTCCACATCCACAAATTAATCCTGATTTTGGTGAAGTTAAAATTCTATGCATTTATTGCAATAAACTTTTGTGTTATGGGAAATAGTTTATTAACCTGATAAAACGCAGGAAGCAGGAGCATCGCTGTCCTCAACATTAGTTTTCTTTTCATTCTTTTGTTCCTCTTGGACACTTCCAAGCCCCCCATTATAGAAATAAATTGCCCCCGTGATTTGGCCCCCCTGGGAGCTAATTAAGAATAAAACAAACTTCTACTTTTTTCTTTTTCCTTTTCCACAGCGTACGAGTACAATACGCGTACCACGCGTTCCTTTCTTTTTTTTTTTTTTTAAATAAATGTTTGTGCCTAAACATCCATGTGGGACCCCCTGAGCAGGCCAAGAGGATCAACATGTTTCTACCCTGCCCCCTTTCCTTATTTTTCAACTTTCTGTTACTGTTTTCTTGTGACTCGGTGCTACCGAGGCACAAGATGGCTGCCAACACTTCCTGGTTTGGAGTGTTGACAGACAGTTGACATCTAATCAGCATGCAGCTCGTGCTCGTAATTGTACGGATTTTGGTACGCGTTCTGTACTTCGTCTCTAGATATTGCTATGATTTTACTTTCAGGAACTACTGAACGGATTTACACCATTTAACAAAAAGCACAATCTGCGAACCTAACTCTACCTCTCTGCCAAATTTGGTGTAATTCCGTTTAGCCGTTCGGGCTGTAGCCCTGGCTAAAGGTCCCTATGGAAAATTGCATGGGGAAAACACGTTTTGGGACCCCCTTTTTTCTCGGCCCCCACTTGACGAATCACCCCCAAACTTTCACGGAAGGAACGGAGCGGAGCCGGCCATTTTCTTGGAGAAATTCACAAAGATTCGTCCAACAGCACCAAAGTTATTCCAAATAGAATGTTGTGGATTTCCTATGGAAACTAGGTCCTAACTATAACTACCTACTGCCGACCGCCAGTAGGTAATATATATATATATATATATATATATATATATATATATATATATATATATATATATATATATATATATATATATATTCACTGAAAAAACCATAGGTTATAGACCATATATAGTTAGGAATTAGCATTTAAAAAACCTTATTTTACTCACACAAAACCATTGAAATTCCATATATAGTTAGTTGCACTAACTATATATCGCGCACCCGCAATCCACTGCTGATCATGTCACATATTACATCATTCATGACATGGTCAGTGACATCACTGATGACATCACTGATGACATCTCAAATGACATCACTGATGAGATCACTGATGACGTCATCCAGTGACTGTGTGTTTCTGTAAAGTTTAAATATGTTTTACATATTGAAGAATGAGTAGATGTATAAGTGTCTGCACGAAGGATTTAGTAGGTGCATGACTGAATGTATGAGTGAGTGATTAAATGTGTCTCACTGAGTGCATGGGTTAGTGACTAAACTGTCTTAATTTGTGCATCATTATGTCTGTTGTTCTGTAAACTGCTGCATGTGTTGATCATTAGCTATACGAGAGGCTATATGTGTTATTAATTGGTTGCCCAAGTATTTCTATGGCAGATTGAGTTTGTGTGGGGGTGGCTGGAAGGTGTGTGACTCTATGCATAGATGTGTGAGCAGTTTATTCACTAGGTGTATGAGTTCAAGAGTGCATGTGGAAACAGCTACATGGGCAGTTGACTGTGTGCATGAGTGTATTGATGAGTGAATGGATATCTCAATGCTACATGTCATAGTAAGTACATATGTAAAACGCAGTACATGTGAGAGTTGGCATATATAAATAACTGTGCATGAGAGCCACTGAATGAGTGAGTGGTTGTATCGATCATTGTGAACTTGTATCAGGGATTGTATAAGAGAGTAAATATGTGTTAGTATATGTTTCAATAAGTAAGGTGTGTTTAACTGTATAGTTGAAGAAATGGAGGTGAGATTGTTTCTTTGCATGACTGACTGGGTGTGTGAGTAACTCCATGGATGAGTGGCAGTGTGTGAGTGTCTGTATACACTGAGTGTATCTAAGGTTATATTAGAGTCTGAAGAGGTTTATCGTATTAGCACAAGAATGATGTCAAATGAGATGTCATCAGTGATGTCATCAGTGATGTCATTTGAGATGTCATCAGTGATGTCATCAGTGATGTCACTGACCATGTCATGAATGATGTAATATGTGACATGATCAGCAGTGGATTGCGGGTGCGCGATATATAGTTAGTGCAACTAACTATATATGGAATTTCAATGGTTTTGTGTGAGTAAAATAAGGTTTTTTAAATGCTAATTCCTAACTATATATGGTCTATAACCTATGGTTTTTTCAGTGAATTTTCAAGGTTTTGTAAATGCTAATTCCTAACTATATATGGTCTATAACCTATGTTTTTTTCAGTGAATTTCAATGGTTTTTTAATAGCAAATATCATAAGCTGTCGAATGTCAAGTACGTGGTAAGTGAAAACATTTTCGTGTTTATGCACACTGATCTGCTTTGAATGGTGCCCCCCCCCCTCATTTCTATTAGGAGTACTCTCTCTTTGCAGATAGTGAAAGGTAGTTAACGCAGGCCTTTGCCCCCGTTGTAATCCGTCGTGCCTGCTTCTCTCTCCATTTGATTGATTGTTATCCAAGTATTTACTGTTTTAGAATTAGTTCTCTTTGGTTCATTCTCTATTTACAAACAAACACAGAGTCGCAATACTCTGTTTAGTCTTTGCAGATAACGAAAAATCGTGTAAAAAAAAAGAAAAGGAATCGAGCAAAATCAGTAGGCCACTAATGGGATCTCTTTTTGACCTCGCTAAAATAGAAACATTAGGAACAGCCCCTCATGACAAATACAAAACTAGTGAGATGAACTGAACTCCACACAATGATGGCTGCAAAACAGCTCGGCTCCGCCACCCACCCCGCCCAAAATAACGATAAAGAGCGGCTGCCATGATTGGTTGCGGAATGGCCACAACGGAGCTACGAAATGGTGGTGCTCTCATGCTAACCCCAGCTTCAGTCTGAAACATCCAGAAACACTGTAGACTACCAATTCGATCAGTTCCGGTAGCGCCCCAATGTAACCCGGTAGAGAAGAACTAGCCCTCCCCTCTTTGACTGATGGTTCTTGTTGCCTGTCCCTTCTGTTGTCATTTAACAGAACTATTTAGCCTGCTGAAAGGGGTTGTGTTTCGACCGCTGGTTGGTGGAGACATTTTGACTATATTCTGGACCTGCGTTGTCGCGTAATGCGTCATATGACGCGCCGCGTTAGCGCATCCGGAAGTCATCCGGGGCGCGCAGCGCGTAACGTAAGCATAACAAGTCATGTGACTTGTTAATAAAACTTTTCATTGGTTCATTTTACTTTTCTTATTCTAATGATGAAAGCCTTGGTCATATCACCTAAAAATTACGCTTTTAATTACTTCCGAACATTATTTTTTCTTAAATATATGTTATAATGTTCCAGGCTAATGTACTTTCCCGGAAATTTTACAACTGTCCTGCAAGTAAAATATATTCTTTTTTCGAGAAAAAGAGCGTTTCTTCGTCCCATGACGGAGCCGTTGAGCAAAAGAGGGTCGACCTGCTGTCTTAGTCGCCGATACGCCTGAATATGAGATTCTTATCGATCACTTTATGTTGCAGGAATAGAAAACACAACAGCCCTTGACCATTTATCTTTACTGCGTTCCTTCGTATTATACCTTTTACCCTTCATGTAATTGGTCTGCTTTATTTCACTTGCCTTTTAATGATTCTAAAACAGTGACTATTATTAAAAACTTTACCAATGTATATACTACTACCATGTTTTCTTTTAAAAACCTTTATTGTGAAAATTTCATTATACAAATACGAGCCTATAACCACGTGGGCCTGCCACGGAGCAAACTGTAATCGTATATGATGAATAGACATTTACACTGTAGAGGAACGTAACGGGCGGGCCATTAGGTTGCAAGAACTAAGGTGTCTAACAGTTACGGAATCGGTGGACGTACATTTTATAATTAAAATACGACAGGGCCAGTTACAATAAAATTATCTAGATATACATTTGCGGGCAAGTACCATGGGTGACCTTAATTCGAATTTTCAACAGTACAGTAATCAATAACACATCAGAACTTAATATCAATAGGGATGTCGAAATATTCAATCAATTCTCGTCCCCGCCCGCCATGTGCTTCAAAACTGCATACGTATCTCGTGATTTCAAGGTTCTGCAACCAGTACACAACAAGGAGTTACGAGTCCCATTTATTCCGGCGCCATTTTGGGCGAGGACGGGCAGGTCCAGGATATAGTCAAAATGTCTCTACCAACCATCGACTATGATGATGTTCATATGCTGTATTTATTAGAGTAACACTCATCTGTCCACATGAAATTAATTTACCACAATCTAAACATGTCATTTTAATCTTTCCAAAGTTCTTCTAAATATTTGGGACCATTTCCCTTGCCTCTGAAGCTCTCAGTGCCACTTCTTTGATGAATGTACTAGCAGGTCAGGGGTTCTCCTCCAAATCTCTCTTTTATGCAGCACTATAATTAATTGGTGCCACCTCTCCATATGACGATGCATGGTATAGTTACCACAACTATATTTTTTTCGGTTCCTCTGGAGAGTTCATCGTGGCAGATGAAGCGTGTAACGTACCGGGCATTTACCTTTTTTTGCATGTACAGGAAAGGAAAAAAAAATCGAGCGTCCGAGTTCTAAGGTGTCCCAGGGCCATTTTAGTGGACCAGGCCCAAATCCAAAGAACAGGCCGCCATTTTGAGAGTCCTCTTGCAGCCGCCTGTCGCTGTAGCATCAAGAGCAGCCGAAACTCAGCTGAATGGCAACTGAAACGGTAAATGGGCGCCCCACTACATTTCAGCATTGTAGGATGACCACACCAGTACAGCAACTTGCTAGACATCACCTCGGTGCCATCCGGATCTCGGCGCCCCACTGCAGATGAAGTGCCTCTCAACTATGAAACCACCACGGTGACATCCGGATCTTGGCGCGTTGTGCTGCCTTCGGCCTATTCGCACATCGGTCCGCTACTGACGCCATCTCACAGGCTAATGGGGTGACCCACGCCGAGTTTCAGCATTGTAGGATGACCACACCAACTTGCTAGACATCACCTCGGTGCCATCCGAATCTTGGCATCTCAACGCCTAGTGGTATCTTCCATACAGAAAATATTGTTACGCTGCCTTTGGCCCCATTCGCACATCAGTCCGCAACTTAGACATCACCTCGGTGCCATCCGGATCTTGGCATCTCAGCGCCTTGTGGTGTCAGTCAGAAAATATTGTTGCGCTGCCTTTGGCCCCATTCGCACATCAGTCCGCTACTGACACCATCTCACAGGCCAATAGGGCGCCCCACGCCGACTTTTACCATTGTACGATGGCCACACCAGTGGCACAACTTGCTAGACATCACCTCGGTGCCATCCGAATCTTGGCATCTCAACGCCTAGTGGTATCTTCCATACAGAAAATCTTGTTACGCTACCTTTGGCCCCATTCGCACATCGGTCCGCAACTTAGACATCACCTCGGTGCCATCCGGATCTTGGCATCTCAGCGCCTTGTGGTGTATTCTCTTCAGAAAATATTGTTGAGCTGCCTTTGGCCCCATTCGCACATCGGTCCGCAACTTAGACATCACCTCGGTGCCATCCGGATCTTGGCATCTCAGCGCCTTGTGGTGTCTTCTACTCCGAAAATATTGTAGAAAATATTGTTGCGCTGCCTTTGGCCCCATTCACACATCAGTCCGCTACTGACACCATCTCACAGGCCAACAGGGCGCCCCACGCCGACTTTTACCATTGTACGATGGCCACACCAGTGCCACAACTTGCTAGACACCACCTCGGTGCCATCCGGATCTTGGCATCTCAGCGCCTTGTGGTGTCTTCAAATCAGAAAATATTGTTGCGCTGCCTTTGGCCCCATTCGCACATCGGTCCGCTACTGACGCCATCTCACAGGCCAACGGGGCGCCCCACGCCGACTTTCAACATTGTAGGATGGCCACAGAAGTGCGACAACTTACTAGACACCACCTCGGTGCCATCCGGATCTTGGCGCGTTGTGCTGCCTTCGGCCTATTCGCACATCGGTCCGCTACTGACGCAAACTCACAGGCCAACGGGGTGCCCCACGCCGACTTTCAGCATTGTAGGATGGCCACACCAGTGCGGCAACTTGCTACACACCACCTCGGTGCCATCCGGATCTTGGCATCTCAGCGCCTAGTGGTGTCTTCTATTCCGAAAATATTGTTGCGCTGCCTTCGGCCCCATTCACACATCGGTCCGCTACTGACGCCATCTCACAGTCCAACGGGGCGCCCCACGCCGACTTTCAGCATTGTAGGATGGCCACACCAGTGCGGCAACTTACTAGACACCACCTCGGTGCCATCCGGATCTTGGCGCGTTGTGCTGCCTTCGGCCTATTCGCACATCGGTCCGCTACTGACGCAAACTCACAGGCCAACGGGGCGCCCCACGCCGACTTTCAGCATTGTTGGATGGCCACACCAGTGCGGCAACTTACTAGACACCACCTCGGTGCCATCCGGATCTTGGCGCGTTGTGCTGCCTTCGGCCTATTCGCACATCGGTCCGCTACTGACGCAAACTCACAGGCCAACGGGGCGCCCCACGCCGACTTTCAGCATTGTAGGATGGCCACACCAGTGCTGCAACTTGCTGGACACCACCTCGGTGCCATCCGGATCTTGGCGCGTTGTGTTGCCTTCGGCCTATTCGCACATCGGTCCGCTACTGACGCCGCCTCACGTGCCAACGTATTTTCTCCGCATTTTACACCCTATGCCGCATAACAGGTCATGTGACTTGTTTATAAAACTTTTCATTGGTTCATTTTACTTTTGGTTTCCTAATGATGGAAGGCTTGATCATGTGACCTAAAAACAACACTTTTCATTGGATGAAAACTTTTTTTTTTCCCAAACGATGAAAGCCCCACCTTGTTTCTGGATGTTTCAGACTGAAGCTGGCGTCAGCATGAGAGCACCACCATCTCGTAGCTCAGTCGTGGTCATTCCGCGAGCAATCATGGCAGCCGCTCCCCACCAGAAGCCTGCAGGAGTCGGAGCCCCCAAAACTTTTGATGAATTCTCAAGGCGGAGGGGACGCTTTCGAGAATGGGGTCCAAGACCTAGCAGACAAGCGTCCGATTTCCAAGGTGTCCCAGGGCCATTTCAGTGGACCAGGCCCAAAAAGGAAACAGCCTGCCGCCATTTTGAGAGTCCTGTGACAGCCGCCTATCGCTGCACCGCAAGAGTGGGCGCAACTCAGCTGAATTGCGGCTTTTGACACAGTGGACCAAAAACGGACGGAATGGCAACTGAAACGGTAAAGGGGCGCCCCACTACAACAGATGACACTCCACCTGGAGAGGCCCGTTCACGCCGCCTCCCCCGGGGCGCCCCACGCCGTTATTCGGAGCAGCATTGTAGGATACCAAAACCAGTGCGGCAACTTACTGGACATCACCTTGGTGCCATCGTTCTGCTGCCTTGGAACTATTCGCGCAACAGTTTGCTACTGATGACCCACCCCCCGCGACGCCCCATGCCGTTATTTGCTGGGTGGCAACTTACTAGACATCACTTTCGTGTCATCTAGATTTCAGCGCGTTCTGCTGCCTTGGGACTATTCGCACAACAGTTTGCTACTGATGACCCACCCCCCGCGACGCCCCACGCCGGAAATCTGGACGTTGTGCTGCGTTGGGACTATAATCGCACAGCCGACCGCTACTTCGTTGTTTTTCCCTAAAAATGTTTATATGTTATTACTATTTTTGTTTTCTTGTATATATTTATAAATTATTAAAGTTTTATAATCTTACTACTTTGTCGGAGTGCTATATATTTTTAATGTGACACATAATTGTAAAAACTTTGATGTACAAAGAGTCATCCCTGGAATCTTCCGCTTCAGGCTCGGTCCCCTCCCCAATCACAATACAGGATGGTTTTCAGATAATAGCAACGCTTCTGCTGTGACGGATCTCATCGAGTGTGGGCCTTGATCTACTATAACTCCTTTGAAGAGGGGTGATTCTTTACAGCTGTGGCCATAAACTACATCTGCAGGGCTAGCTGATACCCTAGGACCAGCCTGGACAATCGGACACAGAGGAAAAGGAGTGTCAGAGGGTGCGGTAGTGAATAGGGCGAAAGGGAGGTGTCGGGCGGGCACAGGGTGTGATTCTCAGGGAAGAGCAGCGCAGATGGGGGGAGGTTTATTACCCATGCATAAGACAGAGAGCGGGGGTGACCACTGCCTGGGGGAGATGCTTGCGAGGGTGGGGAGCCATGCTAAGGATCGACAGCGTGCACAGAGTGGGTCTGGTCAAGGCATCTAAAATGGCTGCCGTGCACGACAAAAGTGTGGCATTTGAAAAAAGACAAGATGGCGCAGACAATGTTTTTCAACACTTCCTGATTTCCTTCGAATCGAACGTTAACAGACGTTGGGGCATATTACCAAAGTTAAGCGATATTTATCCCTAACGATGCTTAGCAACGATTTTTTTACCGTCAGAAATTATCGCAGATAAACCTTGCTATTATCAAGGTTTATCGGAAATACGATAAAAAACGACCGCAATGCATTAATATCGCTGAAAACTCAGCGATATTCATGCATTACCGAGCTAATGCTCTTAGCCATGTTATCCACCTCCCATTGGATAACATGGCTAAGAACTGCTCAGGGCAGGTGGTAGCTTTTGGAGATATTCGCGCTTATCTCGAATATTTCCAAAAGTTGATAATAGGAGATAGCGATGTTAGCGACTGTTTCCAGTCGCTAACATCTTGGCATGCCCACTTTGCATGTCATTAGTGATAAATATCACTCACATGCAAAGTGGGGCCCAAGATGGTCGCTATCTTCTACTAGCCGTCGCTAACTGGTGTTAGCAACAGCTAGGTAATACACATATAATTTTATCTCCGCGAAGCGGAGCGCTGTTACAGATATATATCTTGTTTCTGAACGTTAATTTCTCAAAATGCACTGAAGCACATATATTGAGACCTAGCAAAGGCACATCGGGCTACCAGTCCCTACAATTTTGCCAAGTTTCGTGCAAATCCATTCAGCTGTTCGATCCTACCGAGAGACAAGATGGCGGCCGCTACGGACTGTTTGGAATGTTTACAGACACCGGAGAGCCAATCAGCTTCGCTTCGCAAAGCTCCGTAACGCGAAAAGTACGCGAAGCGGTGCGCTGTTACAGATATATATCTTTTTTTGAACGTTAATTTCTCAAAATCCACTGGAGCACATATATTGAGATCTAGCAAAGGCACATCGGGCTACCAGTCCCTACAATTTTGCCAAGTTTCGTGCAAATCCATTCAGCTGTTCGATTATTATTATTTTTATTTTTTTTTGCCCCGCGGGGCCCTTTTAAAACCTCCACATCAAACCTAGGGGGTGAGCGACAATGTACTATGCCCCCTTATGGTCATTTGCCCCTTCGCTTTGGCCTCCTCTTGTCTCTCGATCCTACCGAGAGACAAGATGGCGGCCGCTACGGACTGTTTGGAATGTTGACAGACGCCGGAGAACCAATCAGCTTCGCTTCACAAAGCTCCGTTGCGCGAAAAGTACGCGTCCTGGGGCGCTGCCCGGTCCGCTGTTACAGATATATATCTTTTTTTAAACGTTAATTTCTCAAAATCCACTGGAGCACATATATTGAGACCTACAAAAGGCACATCGGGCTACCAGTCCCTACAATTTTGCCAAGTTTCGTGCAAATCCATTCAGCCGTTCGGGCTAAAAGTGAGGCCAACCGCCCTATGGAAATTAACATGGGAAAAACGCGTTTTGGGACCCCCCTTTTTTCTCGGCCCCCCCTTGACGAACCCCCCCAAAATTTTCAGGGGCTGCTCAGAAACAAAATGTGCCATTTTCCTGAAAATTTCAGCCAATTCCGTCCACAAACGCCAAAGTTATTAGACATAGAATTTTCAAAAATCCCATAGGGAAAAAATCCTAACTATATATACCTACTGGCGACCGCCAGTAGGTAATATATATATTCACTGAAAAAACCATAGGTTTCTCACCAGTTATAGTTAGGAATTAGCATTTAAAAAAACCTATTAAATTCATTGAAAAAACCATAGGTTTCACACCAGTTATAGTTAGCTGAAAGTTTTACTCGCATAAAACCATTGAAATTCCCATGTTATAGTTAGTTGGACTCACTATAACTTGCGCGTGCAATGCACTGCTGATGACGTCACATATTACATCACTCATGACATGGTCAGTGACATCACTCATGACATCACTGATGACACCATCCAGTGAATGTGTGTCTTTCTGAAAAATAAATATATGTTATATATGTATATGTTATTGAATATATTAGTGAATACATATATTAGTGAGTAATGTTTAAATATTTAAATATATGTATTAGTGTTTCAGTTTGTTTAAAAGTGGCTGCATGGGTTGGTGAGTAGCTAAATTTGTATGTATATGAGTTATTAGATGTTTTTTTAATATCTATAGTGTCTATATGGTTTGGTGGGGGTATTACTTAGCACATAGATGCATGAATGACTGACTCTCTCTTTGTATGTGTTTTGAAGACAGCATATGTGCAGGACTGTATGGGTGGATGAGTGTGTATGTGTGTGTGTTAGTGAGTGAATGACTGTCTCACTAGTGTCTTTATCAATAACTACATATGTTTTAATCTACTATATGTGAATATTAAGGTATATAAGTGAGTATATGTGAGACTGAGGCATTGTAAGAGTTCCTGTTTAAATAAGTATGTTTTTCTATAAGTGATTGTTTAACAGAGTAAATATATGTATGTTTTCTTAGAAGTAAGGTGGTAGTGTGTGTATAGCTGTATATGGAAATAAATGGATGTTCAATAGTTTATTTGCATGTGTGAGTATGTGTGTGAGTAACTTTTGGATGAATGTTGGTGTGTAACAGGATATATAGGTGTATCACTACATATGATGAGTGAGTATATGTATGAGTGACTACATAGAACTGTTGGTGAATGCGTGGATGTGTATATAGATAGTGGAATTACTTAATTGGTTGTTGTAACTGATATGGGTATCTCCATTTTTTTGAAAATTTTAGCTTCTATTTTATAATATGTGTTCAAGGGTTACATTACAGTGAAAGGAGATGTCACTCTGTCACTAGGATGGTGTCATCAGTGATGTGATGAGTGATGTCCCTGACCATGTCATGAGTGATGTAATATGTGACGTCATCAGCAGTGCATTGCACGCGCAAGTTATAGTGAGTCCAACTAACTATAACGTGGGAATTTGAAAGGTTTTATGCGAGTAAACCTTTCAGCTAACTATAACTGGTGTGAAACCTATGGTTTTTTCAATGAATTTAATAGGTTTTTTAAATGCTAATTCCTAACTATAACTGGTGTGAAACCTATGGTTTTTTCAGTGAATTTCAATGGTTTTTTAATAGCAAATCTTTATAGGTATAGAAAGTGAAAAATTTTAAAACGAATTTTATATAGTATAAATATGTAAAAAAAAAAAAATTTAAATTTTTAACCCGGGGGCGCTCCCAGGGCGCGTACCGGTGAACGCACGGGTAAGCGCAATATTATGACGCGCCCTGGGGCGCGTACCGGGGAGCGTCCCGGGAGCGCTATTGCCGCGAACGAAAACAACATCGTGATGTATCGCGTACACGCGTGATGCGTCATATGACGCACAGCGTAAGCGCAACCGAAAGCACGCGAGCGCATACGATCGCGAAACGTCCTGATGCGCTTACGCTACGCGCCCGCGGGAGCGCCCCGGAGCGCAACTACGGGCGTGCCCCGGGGCGCGTAGCGTAAGCGCGTCGGGTCATGTGACCTGAAAATAACACTTTTGATTGGTTGCTAACAGTTTTTTTTATAAAGAATGACATCCCCACCCATTTCCTTCACTTCTTCTTTCACTTTTGTGACTGAAAGACCTGCCTGTTTTGCTCTTGGTTCTTTGTTAGATATCTTCAATTATCATGGCTGCTAGACCATCCAGCAGTGAAGATGACTCCGAAGAATTCATCAATGAAGAGCCTCCTCAGCCAAAAATAAAAGAACATTTCATCCGGAATTTTTTTTCCATACCTGCCGGTCAAAAAAAGGTAAATGCTCCAAAAGTGGAGTGCAGGATCTGTCACACAGTCCTGTCACGGGGTAACCCCAATAAAAAATATTCTTTTGGGAACTCCACAATGATTCGCCATGTGGAGAGAAGGCACCCCCAGAATTTTGCCCGAGAAAGTCTCAGGGCTCTGGCACAAAAGGTTCCCAGTGATGGGGCCTCTACATCAACCGGAGGACGAACACCATCGGTGAGGGGGAGATCACAGGAGCAGGTTCCGAACATTCAGCCTGCATTTAACAAAGGCGCCCTTAAATGCAGATACTGTGATCAGCTACTTTCCTGTGGGGAGCAAAGTGTTCTGCTCACCGTTCGAGCATTGGAGAACCATCACTGCCGTTACCAGCCCTAATTTTTATTTTTTTTTGCTCCTGTTGAGCAGTTTCCATTCCCTGTTTTTGTTGTAGTTCTAAAAAAAGAAAAAAGAAGAAAAAAAAGTTCTTTTCAGAACTACCTCCAATTCTCATCAAAGAGCTATATTCTTAAAAAAATGAAAGGAAAATGAGTAAGAAAGAACAGAAAAGTATGAGAGGAGAAAGGAAGTGAAGTAGGGGGACTGAAAGAAGGTGAGTGTTGGGAACAAAAGTAAGGAGAAGGAGACTGAACATGGGGAATGTGGTTATTCAAACAAAATGTAGAAAAGGAACGGGGGTGTGGAAGGATAAGAAAAGATGCATTGCTGGAGTTGCATCATTTTTGTGACACTCTCCAGCAATGCATCACCTTTGCGCTTACAGATACGTCTGAAATACTGACGTATCTAAAAGTACTTGACATAATACGTCATATATTTAATATGACGCATGAGTAGAAGACTGAAGGCCTCATTTATGAGGCCATGCGTCACTTTTACGCCACCGGTGCGTCACTTTTTGTGACGCACCAGTGCTGTTAAAAATGCACCTTATTCAGTCATATTTACAAAGTGATGCATCTAGGTAGATGCGTCACTTTGTAAACCCCTGCACCACATTATACCTATGTGAGGTATCTGTGTGTGCGTGTGTGTGTGTGTGTTGGGGGGGGTGAGGTGTGTGTGTGTGTGTGGGTGTGTGGGATGAGTGGGTGTGGGTGTGGATGTGTAAGGTGTCAGTGTGGGGGTGTGGGGTGTTTGGGTGTGGGTGGAGGTGTGCGTGTGTGAGGTGTGTGTGGGGAGTGTGGGGGTGTGGGGGTGTGGGGTTGTGTGCGTGTGGGTGTGTGTGGGACGTACTTGTAGGTACCTAAAACAGCCACAGAACCCAAAAGCTCTTTTCAGAGCTACCCTACCTGTAATCACTCAAAATGATTTTTTTACACTATTATTTTCACTATTTTTCACCAAAGTACACTCCCCGGTACGCTCCCCGGTGCGCGTACCGGGCGCTCCCCCCGCGAAAATAAAAAAAAATTACATTTTTCTTTTGTCCCGCGGGACCCTTTTATGGCCCCCACATCAAACCTAGGGGGTCAGGGGGGGGTGTACCCTGCCCCCTCTTGCTCATTTCCCCCTTTGATTTTTGCCACCTCTTGTGTCTCAATCCTACCGAGACACAAGATGGCGGCCGCTGCGGACTGTTTCGAATGTTTACAGACACCCGAGAACCAATCAGCTTGCCGTGCGCAAGTCGCGTGGCGCGCCCGGAGCGCTTCCCGGTGCGCGTACCGGGGCGCGGCTATAGATATATACATTTTTTTTAACCTAAATTACTCAAAATCCTCTGGAGCACATATCTTGAGACATAGCAAAGGCACATCGGGCTACCAGTCCCTACAATTTAGCCAAGTTTGGTGAAAATCCATTCAGCCGTTCGAGCTAAAAGTGCGACAGACCGCCCTATGGAAATTAACATGGGGAAAACACGTTTTGGGACCCCCCCTTTTATCTCGGCCCCCGCTTGACGAATCCCCCCCAAACTTTCAGGGAAGGAGCGGAGAGCCGCGAGGCAAAGTTGCTGATTCCTCAACCGGCGCCAAAGTTATTCCAAATAGAATGTTGCGATTTCCCTATGGAAATCAATCCTAACTATAACTACCTACTGGCGACCGCCAGTAGGTAATATATATATATTGTATATATATTGCTTGTTACAGCAGCGGTGCGTCTCTGCGACAGGGCGCGCCGCAAATAAAGTCCAACACAAAATTTGCCCATGTAGAAACGGCATCACACCTGCAAGTTAGTCCATTGCATTTAATGTGGGCAGCAGGAATATTGTGCACATTCCCCCCCGCAGAAGTTGCCAAACATGTTACAGGCTTCCACTGGCCATACGATAGATATATCTATCTTGATTTAAATAAAAGATGTTTCCTCTGTTCCCCGATGTGGCCTCTGCTCTTCTCGTCTGGGAGGAGTATTTCTGATATATATATACATATATATATATATATATATATATATATATATATATATATATATATATATATATATATATATATATATATATATATATATATATATATATATATATACACATGTGGTGTGTAGCCACCCTACCTGAGTCTTTATAGGCCCTGGGGAGCAGCCACGGCTCGTGCAGGGCGTTACACCGGTCGGTGATGTCAGGCAGAGGAGGGGCAGGGTGGGGGGTTGTAAAATGCGGGATATGGACGATGTCAGATAAGTCCCAAAAAAAAAAAAAAAAAAAATTTCGTTACCCGCGCTGCATCGCCAAATGTGATGCAGCGCGCGCAACGAAATTCGTTTTTTTTTTCCCAGTACTTACCTGACATCGTCTATATCCCAAGTGAGGTATTTGTATTCCAGCGCTCTGCGCAGTGGGGAGATTCTGTTTCTGCCTGCTGAGAGTGCTGAACAAGTTATGAGCGGAGGTATGTGCTGGGATTGTACTCTACCTAAAGCTGGGACACATGGTGGTGCTGTGGGAGGGAGTGCTCTCCCACTAGAGACTTAACTGCAATGATACCCTAGTTGTCCTTCGCTCTTGAGCCGTATATGTGCATGATGCCTGGTAACCAGCGACCATACAGGGATATTGTATTTGCCTTAGGGAAGGTATACTGCTGCACATTTTTTTTGTAGAGCCTGTGCTGGGTACGACGCAGAAGATAGATGACACTGCGTGGAAGGTAGAGAGATGGAGATAACTTAGGCCGGGCACTACTGCCCCATATTGCCATGGAAGACTGTTTGAAATTTAGGGGAGCACTGGCTATTACTTACCTTCTTCTTTACAGAGGCGGAGGAGCGGGGCGACGTGGCAGGAACATTGAATGGATACTGATATAGACTCATTATGAGCGAGCTAACTACGCCCCTGTGTGTGGACCACATTTCCTTATGTAGCTCCCATCTCTGGGAGAATTGTTTTTGCTATGTGTTGATTTTTTTGCATTTGATAACGGGGATGGCGGGAGGGGGAGGGGGGAGAGAGAGTGTGGAGTTCGATTGAGAGGGGCGATGGGGGGCGGGGAGTGGGGTGGATTTGGGCGCGGCCGTGTTGGGGTTGGGCAAGCGTGGGAGGGGGTCGGGGTAAAGTTCTATGACTTTTTCTATTTGTTGCTTATGAAAGAGAATATATTATGTTGTTGTATGTTTTGACCTGAAATGTATTGGCGAACGCATAGATAGGCAGACGCATTGGACGATGGCACGTACGATCACACTGCATTGTATATGCGCATCACACCCTCCGCAATGACACAACGTACACATGAAAATGACACCATCACACTCCTGACATGGAACCTAAGGGGTCTCTATGACCATAGAAAGGTCAGACGAGTATTGCAATAATTCTCGAGACATGCGATTGACATAGCCTTACTTCAAGAAACTCACTTGAGACCGGACAGCCCCACGCTGACGTACAGGGGGCTGCACAACAATACACACGCCGCGGCTTCACCTCTAATGCCAGGGGAGTACTTACCTGGGTTAATCCTAAGTCCTCCCTGTCCTCCCTGTCCTCCCTGTGCCGATACACTATCACGAAATGCACTGGTAAAGGTATGACCTTCCACGTGGTTAACACATACGGGACCAATTATGACTGCCCCTCATTCTACTTAACGGTGGCCAGCAAGATTAGAGAGCTTGATGAGGGACACGTCCTGTGGGGCAGAGATTTCAACATGACACGACAACCGGCGCTTGATCGCTCGGATCGCCCTGACAGACGACCCTCAGCCTCTGCCCGTGCGCTAGAGGCCGAAATGACCAGAATAGGTTTACAAGACATATGGAGAACTAGACACCCGACTCAAGGGGGGTACACGCACTACTCAATGCAACATAATATTCACACTCGTATAGATTATTGGCTTTGTTCTTTGGCCCTCCTCTCTGTGGTACAAGCTTGCGTGACCTTGCCCCGCACCTACTCGGATCATTCCCCAGTTCTCGTTACGATAAAAGTCCCGACGCGCCGACCTCCACCGTTTTCGTGGCACCTTCCGCCATAAGCGCTGCTAGACGACGCATTTAGAGAAGAGCTAGCGACAGCCACCGAAGAATTCTTTGAAAGGAACGTAGTTTCGGTAGACTCCTTCTTGACTGTATGGGAAGCCTTTAAGGCCTATATACGAGGCGTGGTTATCTCGAAACATGCGGGCGTTCTCAAGTCCATTCGAGGTCGCTTATCGTCCCTGGAAAGCAAACTGAAAGATATTGAATCGCGCCGCTATAGAGTGCAGAGCTGAATCGGGAACTTGCGCAAACGCTACGGGAGTATCATGAAGAAGTGGATGCGGAGGTGAAACACTTAGGGAAATATGCCATAGCCAGATCGTACGGGGAGGGGGATTGCCCAAGAGCAGTTTTGGCCAGGATCCCCAAACAACGCAGACACGGCGCTGTGTTGCCAAAACTGAGATCACCACAGACTCATGAGGAACTGTCGGACACGCAAATTGCGGGCTGCTTTAGGGAATATTTCGCGGATCTTTATGCCACAAGAGGACCAATCCAAGAGGACCGCATTCTTGATTACTTAACGCACATTAAGTTACCCTGGCTAACGAATACTCATCGGGAATTTTTGGTGTGCCCATTTGAGAGGGAGGAGGTCGTATGGGCGTTGTCATCCATGAAGGCAGGAAGCACTCCGGGCAGTGATGGCTTCCCGGCCTCTTTCTATAAAACGTTTTCGGACTTATTGATACTTAAATTGATGACGTTGATCGAGCAGATGGCGGAGAGTGGAACGATGACACCAACAATGAGAGAACCTATTATTGTGACAATCCTTAAACCTGATAAACCTCCAGAGGATTGCGCTTCTTATCGGCCACTGTCGCTGTTAAATGTGGATGCTAAGATATTCGCAAAGATAGTTGCGAACCGCCTCAGCCCACTCATTCCTACACTAGTCGCTCCCGAACAGGCGGGTTTTGTCCCAAACTGTAATTTGACCTACAATCTGCGCACTGTATTTGCGGCGTACACACGGCAGGAGGTGCCTGCAGTTGCTGTCTTCCTTGATATGGAAAAGTCCTTCGACTCTGTCGAATGGCCTTTTCTCCGCCTGGTACTACATCGCATGGGTGTTGGAGATCTCTTTATCCAACTATTGAACACGCTCTATGCATCCCCAACGGCGCGGGTGCGCATTGGACCGTCACGACTGAGCCCTTCTCAATAGGTCGTGGCACCAGACAGGGCTGCCCTCTCTCCCCTCTCCTCTACGCCCTGGTTGCGGAGCCCCTGGCGTGTGCTCTGCGAGAATACCATAGCCACCGAGGTATCTGCTTTCCTGGATACAACTTGATAGTGTCCACGTATGCGGACGACACCCTACTATATATCAGGAAGCCGGAGGAAAATCTCTCGAGGGTACTAAGAGAAGTGGTGCTGTTCAGTTCGCTGTCTGGGATACATGTGAACTGGAGCAAAACTGTTATGTTCCCACTTACCCCTGCTACCAGGAGAATCGACTCGGAGTACCCCATACAATGGACCACGGAATCGGTACGCTACTTGGGTATACGATTACACACGGACTCGGAGGTGGTCCTTCGGGAGAATTATGGGGTAGCGATCTCTAAATTAGAAGATGATGTTGGTAAATGGATAAAACTTCCCTTATCGCTGCTGGGCCGAATATCATTATTAAAAATTATAGTTCTTCCTCGATTGATATTTCTTTTCAGTAACATCCCAATGGTACTATCGGGTACATTCTTCCGACAACTTCATACACTAGTGCTGCGGCTGGTTTGGACTGGTAAGCAACCCAGGGTAGCTTGGGACATCCTTGTTCGCCCCTACGAGGAGGGCGGCCTCCATGCCCCAGACTTTGAATTATATTACCGAGCTGCCCAGGGCGCGCACGAATATGGATAGATGCATGGTCCAGTGGACGCGCCGCATTTAAAGATTGAGTAAAGATTGAGAGAATAGTGGCTGATCCGACGCCGCTGACGGCGCTCCTTGCCCGTCCTAGGGCTAGGCAAATGGGCATTTTAAATTCACTAAATGCCGTGACGCAAGCCTGGCATCACCTAATGGACGTGCAGGCTTGCTCGCTGCTGTATGCCCCGGAGTCGAAATTGGCCTGGTGCATATGGCTTAGCCCCTGTAGAGACAGGGGTGTCCTATCTGCGCTTGCTAAATTGAATCTCACTACCTTGGGTGACCTTTTCGCCAATGGCACGGCTCGCACCTGGGATGACGTAGATGCTGGTTCTCTCTCGTTTTCAGTTCCACAGGGTGCGACAAGCCCTACGGAAGCTGCTGAGGGAAGACATAGCAGAGCCGCAAGTGGTATCGACGTACGACTTTATAGTAACCGCTAAGACACCAGCCCAGCTAATATCTCGTCTCTATTGAATCGCGCTGGTAGAACGGACGACGCACTATGCGAAACCATGCTTAGCGTGGCAGACGGATCTAAACACTGACCTCCCAGAAGAAAAATGGGGATACTGTTGTGCCAGTGTTAAGAAAGTATCGCTCAACGGTCGTCACCGCCTATTGCACTTTAAATTCCTTAATAGCGTTTATTATACCCCTGAGCGGCTGTTCAGATACGGCTTACGTGAGAGCCCTTGTTGTGAGAGGTGCAGGTCACAATCAGCGGACTTCCTGCATCTGGCCTGGTCATGCCCGAAGATAGCAGAATTCTGGCTAGCAGTGTACAACGAAGTGAATGATATCACTGGTCTGTCTCTGACCCCTTCTCCGCTATTGGCCATACTGGGATACTCTAAAGACATAGTGCCGGCTTTACGGAGACTGGTAGATATGGCCTTTTTAATAGCCAAACGTTGCGTTGCGCTCACCTGGATGCGTGGCCCGACCCCGACGATGGCTAGGTGGGTAAGTGACATGCTATATTGTTGTAGGCAAACGGGGCTGTACAGCGAGTTACTTCCTCCCTGCAACCGACCTAAAAATTACTGGGCGCTGTACCTGGAGAGGAGGCCTGTACGAGGGGATGACGTCTCAAGTGACACACACTCAATTATAGAAACAGTAGACACACGGGAAGTTGCACAATTGCACGACGACGTGGAGACTCTGCCTTAAGCAATCAGGACTGTGCCCTTGACACCGACATTGAGATGGAAGGAGTGTGCATTGTTAACTACAGTGAAGTTGAGAGAACGATGGTATTTTGTATACGAGATGTCAATTTGAACTGGGGTTGGGGTGGTGCTGACGCCTTTGAACAACGTGTTCTTGCCACAAAGTTACTGTACTGCTGTCATCTTGAACGTGCCATTTATTTTGCAATGTTTGATTGTAAATTGTTGAAATGCCAATAAACAAATTCAAATAAATAAATAAATAAATAAACTTGTAGTGGAGGAAGCACTCCTCCTTGAGCCTATAGTGGCCCTGGGGACTCCATCTCCTCGGGACTGTGGTCTTTGTGGATGGGTACCCGGGGAACCCACCAAACAGTAACTTTGGGGGCACGGGGGAGCCCCGAGGCCCAGTGGCCTGTGACCCCTGCAGCCCCATCCGGCTCACTGCATGGACCATCCAGGGAGTAGCTGTTTTTGTTTGCTCCTGTCAGACGGGAGCTCTGCCCACAGGAGCGAGGGCAGGGACGCATGTCTGTTTCCACTGGTCTGTTTCCACTGGTCGGGAGCATTTATATTTAGCTGCTGGGTTTATGGTCCGACAGCTGGATTCGCTGGTCCCAGCAATGCCCTGAGTGCCTCAAACCCCTCCTGGGAACCACGAATCAAAGGCAAGCTTAACATCCAGGTACTGTGAAGCTTTTTTTTGGATTTGCGGCTCCAGTTCCAGAAACTTGAATTGGTGGTACTAGGCTGTAAGGATGCATAGGGTGTGACACTCCTGTGGGCAACCCCTTCTGTGCATGATTAAATGTTGTGCCCAACGGGAGTTGGTAGCCAGAAAAGATTGGGGCGCAAGACCATGCGCAGTGAGATTTAATGAGAGTGGGATGCTCCTGCAGGCAACATGGCTGTGTGCATCCGAAGATCTTTGGCTGTTTGCTCTGGGAGTTGGCCAACAGTGAACGGTGGAACACTCTTATAGTCAACCCTCGCAGCACACAACCGAAGGCCGTGCACAGTCGGTTTTATCTGCCTATGGGGGCTGGAATGCAGGCATTGCAGCCATCCCTTTCTGTGCACTGCTACATCAGCAGAATGTGGGATGCTCCTGCTGCTATCCCCTGCTGCTCACAATTCAAAGCCATGCAAAATGGTGCTTGACAGCCTTTGAAGGGTGGGATGCCAGCCTGGCTTGAGATTAGACTCTGTGGCCAGCCCCTACTGTGTGTGGCCTGTCCATATACAATGAAAAAATCACAGTTAAAGAGCAGATAACCTAAAAACCACTGAAATTCAAGAGTTTTTGTTTAGTAAACTATCCCTAATTTGCACCCCTAACAGGTACTTCTATGACCTAACATATTACATCACTCATGACATACTACACAACCTAATTGATTATACCACTGATGCCATCTTTGATGAATTGATGAATATATATGTGTTTATATATTTTTGTGAAATATGTATAATATATGTGTATGATAGATAGATAGATAGATAGATAGATAGATAGATAGATAGATAGATAGATAGATAGATAGATAGATAGATAGATAGATAGATAGATAGATTGCTTTGATGTAAAAACAGTTAAGGCTTAGTAATAACACAAACCCAAAAAAATCTGAAATTCACCAGTTATGGTATGCAATGCACAACACATACAATAACCCATCTGACCTGTATGAAACCTGATATGTTTGCTCGTTTTAATTGATGTCTCCTAGATTTCATGCAGATTCACCAGACTGCATCACTAATGAATGACATGTTTGCTGTATCCCATTTATCTTCCCTCCTTTGATGGGTCACCTCAAAACTTGGCATACCAACAGATACGTAAACCTAATAAATGTCTGACAAATATAATGTTGACATTTCATACAGTGCTAAATTTGTTATTTATTAGCAAATGAACACTTCTTTGCTACCCACACTTTATATCAGCTCCACCTTGACAGACATCCATGAAATTGAGAATACCAAAAGTAAGTTAAACATGTTAAGTCTGCCAAATTTCAAGCAGATCTATCAAATGGTGCCAAAGTTATTAGCATACCAAAAATGTTTAGGTCCCCATTTAACTTTGCTCACCCAAGTGAGATCTGCACGACACCTGAAATACCTTCTCTGGGTGTAACTTTCTAGCTGCCTGACACATTTCATTCAGATTCATTAAACAGCACAAAAGCAATTAGTGAATTAAAATGTTATTGCTACTCCATTATCTTTGCCCACACCCCAATGGATTGGCACACAACTTGATATACTAATAGGAAATGATTCCTTCTATACTTCTGCCATATGTTGTGCAGCGTGATCACATACTACTAACGTTATTAGCAAAAGAACACTCTTTGCCACTCATTTTGTATATCCCTCAGCCTCCAATAGATCTACACACATTTGAAAATACAAAGGGTATGCTCAACAAGTTAAATGTCTGCCAAATTTCAAGCATGTATATCAAACAGTGCTAAAGTAAAAGTTTATGTTGTCAACCCCACCTTTTTCAAATATGAATATCTGAAAACGACTTAACTGATTTACATCAAAACACAAAAAACCTTTTTGAATAAAGGTCTCCATTCTTGGCATGTCTGGCATAAATTTGTTCGGGAGTTTTTACTGTAGCTGTACCAAGCAGAATTTAGTACCACAGCACAGTAAATGGTGCAGATAGGTCCAGAGGTTGAAAAGAGTTAAGGGTAGGGAGGGGACATGTCTCCTCCCCTTCACCTTGCCCAATAGGTGTCACAATGTGAATTGGCTGAAAAACATAACGGAAAGGGGGTTTACATTGGGCACTCTGTACCTAAGGCAATTGGAAGAGGTTTACACTGTGAACTTTGCAAAAAAAACACAGAAAGGGTTTTTACTTTGTTTAATTCTGAGAGACCTTGTTACAAACATCTCTAGCTCAGATAAGAAGGGGGTAGAGGTGTCTGGATTTCATTAGGTGCGTTTCTAGTATTCTGTTTAATATTTAGATATGTGTGAAGTAAAGTACTTTCTCTTTTTAAAAGTAAATGCACTGTCTGGGCATTGGTTTATTGTGTTCCTGTGTGCTTTGAGGAGTACTGAGTTTCTAACCAACTCATCCTCCCAGAGTAAAGGCTGCCAGAGGCTGCTGGGCAAGGAGGCTCAAAAGTAAATAAATGGGCAGCTTGGGTCATTAATGCTCGACACAGTCTGTGGGCTTCCTTATATGGGAATACAGACCACCAAGACGCATAGGCAGAGGAAGAAGACGGTTAGAAATACATACTGCAGCACTGTTTCAAGAATAAGACTCGTCCGTTTTTGTTTGAAATCTATTTTATTAATTTCCACATGCCTGTGTACATAATTTTGACAAAGAAACAGTTAATGACAATCTTCCAAACATATAACATCTTGGCAGATCAATTATGACATTTTGTCTTCACTCAAGAGTCCACAGGGGCACAAACCAGGCGTGGCAATCGTGTAGTGTTAAGTTAGTTCGTGGCCTAGTTACCTGGCTTAGATAAGTAAAATGGTTTCAATACCAAGGTCCATTTTCGCCAGAGAACAACAATAAAAATAACTGGGGAAGAACAAGGGTAAAGCGGGAAGGGGGGGAGGAGGATACCATAGGGGCACTGCTGGAGGCTACACTATAGCCCTGGGTTGTCGTGGGCACTTTTAATGGTACTGGCAGGTGTAAGAGGAGTTTGATGCCAGGATAGTATGTTAAAGCAGTGGGGTGTCACCTGCGTTAGTATGGTCTGCTTCAATCTGGGTGGTCCGCCCCTCGCGGTAATAAAGCATCTTTAACCCCTTGGTTGCGGGGCACATTCCCCTATTGTGCTGGGGGGCGCGCACAGCGCCCCGGTGCTCATGACAAGCTCAGCTCATCATGAGCCACGGTTCTCGTGTGCTCATGACGAGCTGAGCTCGTCACGACCACGCCCGTTTAATGGAACGCTCAGCACAGCAGGGGAATTAGCCCCGTGTGTGAGCGTTCCACAGCTCATGACGAGAGCACACGGGAACCGTGGCTCATGATGAGCTGAGCTCGTCATGAGCATGGGAGGGGTTAAATAGTTGAAGGGCCCTCAGGGGAGGGGGAGAGAGTGTCAGTGCTCCAGTTTAGACAGGTGCTGTACTAGGGTTTACCATATTTGTGTGAATTTAGTGTCAGAGTGTGCAATACGGCTGGTCAGGAGCTCCATCGCCATGGTGTGCCAGAGGAGGGTAAGCCATACCGAAGTCAGCGGGATCAGGGTTTTCTTCCAATGCAGGGCAGTAACCTGCTTGGCTGCCTCTAGCTTATGGAGGATCAGGCACCAATCAGAGTGGGTCATGGCTTTAAGCGATTGGGATCGGAGTCCGAGGATCGTTATCTGCAGCATGCTCGGGATAGGAAACCCAACTGCGTCTTTGATGTGGATCAGCACCTCTTTCCAGAAGAGAGTTCGTTTTGGGCAAGACCACCAAATATTTATAAATTATTCCGGGTCCGCATTGCAACGCCAACATTCGGATGTGGAGGAGGAAAACCAATTTTTTGTAGGCGAAGTGGCGTGTAGTGCCAGCAGGTCAAATCTTTACGGCCTTCTCCTGTTGAGAAATGCTTTTATATGTTCTGGGGATATCTCTTCACAGCTGCTCCCATTGATCTGGAGGGGCAACATCTGCTATGTCTGTATGCCATTTCTACTGATAGGCGTGGAGGGGTAGAGGGTTGGAGTGCTGCAGGACCTGGTAGGTACGCAAACTCAGGCCTCGCGAGCCATCAAAGGAGCGTACAAGCATCTCGAATGAGGTGAGCGAGCGTGTGGCTCCTTGCGTATTGAGGGGGAGGGGGGTATGTAGCCAGTGTCAAATTTGATAGTATTGTAAACGTGCAGTGGCTGGAAGGTGAAATTCTTGTTTGCAGTGGTGAAAGGATTTGAAGGTTTTTCTGGCAAAAAGAACACTAATCATGCGGCAGTCTCCAGGCCAGAAAAGAATTGGGCTGTAGGGCTGGTGGAAAGCCAGGACTGCGGGAGAGAGGTGTGTTGTGGGAGAGGAAGGAAGAAAGGCCATGACAAATCGCTTATCTATCCCATATATTCAGAGCTGTTCTCGTAGGGGTAGCAATGTAGGCGCTGCGCGGCCTTGCTCTCTTTTGCAGCCAGGCCAAGTCCCACAGGGGGTGGAAGGCTACCCCCCTATCTATATGAAACCAATGTTTCTCACTTTCGCAGACTACCCACTCCAAGATCTAACACGTGTGCTGCCCAATAGTAGAAAAGAAGATTGGGACAGGCGAGCCCCCCTTGATCCATCGGCAGATTCTGTTGGGGAACCTTGGTCTACCTTTACCCCAAATTAAGGCATTTATCTCTTTCTAGAGGCTTATTATATCCGATTAGGGGATAGGTGTCGGAAGTGTTTGGAAGAGGTAAAGTATTTTAGGCAGAATGGACATTTTGACTGTGTAGAGGCGACTCAACCATGAAATGGGGAGCGATTTCCTTCGCCGAAGGTCTTCCCTGACGGATCGTGTACAGTCCGGACAATTGACTTGAGACCACGATTCCAGCGTGGCCGTGACATTGAGGCCCATATACTTAATTGAATGGGGAACCCACTGGAACGGACTGAGAGTGCTTATTTCGAGAACCTCGTGATAAGCAGGCAATGTGGGTGCGGGAAATACGCATACAGAGTCGACGGGCCAATAGGGTGGCAACCCTGTTACCCCCCTTCATAATATTTTTGCTTCAGAGTGAGGGGGAGTGTTCAGCCTTGTTCACTCAGATCGCTTTCAGTTGGCCACAGAGTGAGGCCAGTCTTTTTTAACATTGCATGTTCCTGTCACTCCAGCCCTTTGATATCTCTGGCTAATGCGGTCTCTACCAAGTGGGATTCTCTTGTTCGGCAATTGCTATGGAGGTGATAGTGCCTCGGATGGTTGCCTTAAAGGCGACCCATAGGGTATTTCTGAGAATATCGGGGAGATCATTTCTTTCAAAGTAAGCTTGAATTGCCTGCCGTATTTCTGCTACATTGGCCTGATCACATATAATGTATGGGAGGACCCTCCACTGTGGCAAGGAGCAAGGAGGCGCTGCTATGCCTCCCAGTTAGATATCAAGGTGAGCGTGGTCAGATATAGAGATATCCGGTAACAGCTTGAGTTTCGCATACCGCCCCTCTTTGTCCCGTACTATTCGAGTCCCCTGTAGGTGCAGTACTACTTTAAGAAGGACGACTACTCCTGCTGTTTTAGATTAAGTGGACGCCCAGATTTAGGTCAGGTTTTTGGGATGTGCCATGCACTGTGTGTCCGCCGGAGGAGATGAATCTCCTCGAGGAAGACAATGTCCGGGTCCTGGATCAATAGGTAGTGCCATACCTGTCGTCGCTTGTAGGGCATTTAATCCCTTCAGGTTGAGGGAAAGATATTTATATTTAACCTGAGTCATAACTATTTATGCAGGAAGAGATGTAAAGCCCCATGTAGAACCCGCCTCTATGTTAATGGTGGAACATTTGTATAGTGTGGGCACCCGCGGTACCCTAGTGTGGGAGGTATTAGAAGAGTGCTAGTTGTAACCGTCTCAGGCAATTCTCTCAGTGTAAGATAATGTGTCTCCAATGGTGAAGGTGTGGAGCGATAATAAGATATGTTCACCCCCACCCCTGGGGTGTTCAAAGATAGGGAAGGGGAGGGAAAAGAGACAAGCAAACAATAATGACAACAGTAAGGCCAACCGGGCCACAATTGCCCATTCCAATCCTGAAGTGTCCCTACTGTAAATACCAGGGCGACTCTGATGAGGTCACTCCTCCTGGGGACCAGTTGAATGTCAGGGGTGCCACAGTGATCCTGCTGATAGCCGCGGTCTCCCTGTCTAGCAGCCGGCCCATAACTTCCAAGTGGAGAAGAAATCACCCCCTGGGCCCAGGACCCCATTAGGTTGAGCCCCTGCAAGCAGTTTGCCTAAGTAAGCGTCACAATATTTGCGTGGGAGGCAGCAAGTCTCTAGCGGGCCCTGCAGGCCCCATGCTTGAGAATGCTAAATATTGGAAGAAACGTTGAGACTGATTGGCATGGAGGTTTGAAGAGTGTAAATTCAGTGCAGCTGGATTCGACGGGTGGCTAAGACGCTGTGCTTCCGCAGTTAAGATGCACCGGGGGAAGGTGGATATGAGGCAGGTGGCGAGTTAGCCGGAATCCGAGCACCATCCATAGACCCAAGATGCTGTATAATGTCTTGCTTGATGTGTTATGACAGACCACTTGCTTTCGGTGCCAGATTTCTCGGACTAGGTACAGTTGACCATTCCGGCCGGAGCGGCGACCTGGACTTTGCAAGGCCAGAATTTGGGCTGGAGGGATGGGAATCCGTTGTAAGTTGGAGTAGTTGCTGGGCCTCCCATAGGGATCTGAGTGACCTGTGCTTGCCTTCCCAAGTAAAAATAAAGGGCAAAGGGATGGCCCCACTGATATTTAACTTTCAAGTCTTTCAGTTTGCTGTGACTGGTTTGAATTCCCTGCGCTGACTCAGCATGACAGGGGCTAGGCTTGAAAAGTTTGAATGCAGCGTCCGCCATAGGTCAGGTCAGCTTTCTCTCTGGCTGCGCAGAGGATTGCCTCCTTCTCATTGAAGAAGTGTACCCGGGTAAGGATGTCTGGAACGAGGCTTGTGTTCCCATGAGGGGCAGCTACCCAGTGTGCCCTATTCAGAGCTGGGGGGAGGCATCATCATCACCCCTGACTGCCTGAAGGAGATCCGCCATGTAGGACATGATTTCCTGCCCTTCTATGCCCCTGGGGATCCCCCTGATTCGGAGGTTGTTCCTCTGACTCCTGTTTTCTTGGTCCTCCTGCTTGATTTGCAGGTCAGTGTGCTGTTCCTCGAGGGACGTCATTCTGCGCCATAGCTCTTCCTGGTCTACTGTTCATGTGTCGAGTTTTCACTCAAGATAGTCTACTCTGCCCCCAATTTCTGTCACATTGCGTCAGAGATCCTGCAAGCATGATTTAAACTCGGTTTTGAGTGAGCCAATTTCTGCCTTAATTTCTCATAGGAAGTTAGTCATAAAGGCCTGTGTGAGGGGGCTTGCCTCGGGTCCCTTGGGGGTAGTCGCCACAGGTAGATCCAGTTGGGCTGTAGCGGCAGGAGGCGGCTTTAACCACATTGATGTGACTGTAGTTTCTTTAGTGGGGCCTGGGGTAGTGTCCTCTACAGCTATGACGCAGGGCATGTTCCTCCTGCAGCGCCTCCTGTTCAGCATGGCCAACCCGGGCGTTGAGTCCCAGGTTGATGGCCCACGGAGGGGTTGAAGTACCTCTGGGGCTGTTCCTGTCAGAGCATGGGGTTCCCCCAGCATGGGAAGGCCGGCAATGATGACCCAGGATCGTTCAAGAGATGTAAGAGACAAGTATAGCCTGTCGTTGGTAGGCCCCGGGATCGCCTGGGAGCCGGGAAAGCTCAACCCTGGATTCACTGGGAGGATAAGTGAGAGATGTGCTCCCGCCATCTGATATGACAGCCAAACTCCCCACCCCCACCCACGGTGGGGGGCCACCCCAAAGGACAGATCTAGGGTTCCCTTCCCTTGGTAGGGGCAACTTAGAACGCTGGGCAATGAGGGGGGGCAGGAAGCTCAGCCCTGAGTCGCCACCTTCAGGTAGCCGAAGTCAGGGTTGTAGACCCCCCTGGGGCTATGTGGAGTTCCACTCCACTTCTGGTGTTGGGGGGGTTCACTCAATGAGGCATGTAATCAAGCCCCCCCCCCCGCGTAAGGGTACCGCAGCGTCCTCTTGCCAGTGGATGAAGTGATAGGGGAGAGGGTAGGGGAGCCTAGCCCGCTGTCCAACCGCACAGCTGATCTCTTCCTCTTTGTTTCCCACCAGCGCAATTAACTGCCCACACGCGCATAAATGGCCGCACCAGCTCTCACCTCCTTCTTTTATGTGCTTCGCAGGGCCCCAGCATTGATGCAACAGCAGCTGGGTCTGTCGGCAAGTCAGGGCAGCTCCTCCCTCCGTTCACCAGATGGTGGGTCCCCCCTGGGCACCTGCCGCTCCTTGGTGATCACCCTGTGAGTTGTGGTGAGACTTGCGCCTAGGCCCCCGGGGGTGACCGCAGAGCGTGGCCGCAGAGTCCGATCAGGCCTCCGTCACCATGCGTCCTCTGGCAGGGATCCGGGCGGTGGGTCCTAACGAGAGTCAGGCACGGTATCGCTGGGGTAGGGAGATGGTGCCATAGCATCCAGCCAGCGGCGGCCCCTGCGAAGGTCAGGCCAGCCCCACTGCGCAGAGCCCCCGCTTCAATCCGCGAGACCCGGGGTCCGCTCAGTAAAGCAGCGAGCGAGGCCGCGCCAGCTTCCGCACCCGCATGATAAGTCCTCGGCTCCAGCCAGGTACAGTGTTTGTGATTGCCGGTGTTGGGTAGTCGGAGGGCCGCCCCCGGCCCCCAAAGTCACCAGACTAGGCCCTCGCAGGGGAGATCCAGGCCCTCGATGCACGGGCCGCTCCCTCCAGGCCCGGGCCCAAGATGGGCGATCCAGCCGCTCCCCAAGGCCAACCGCTACTCTTTAATCTCCATCTCGAGCCTGGGTGATTTTCTCGTAGCTTGGTGTCGTGGCGAGTGACTCAGTGAACATTAGCTGAGGGTCCACATCTGCTTTCGGGGCCCCGTTGGGGTAGATTCCAAGGGCTGGTGGCGGGACAGTGGAGACACCTCGAGGTGCGTCCTACTCCATCGGAGTCTTGGCCACGCCCCCACTCGTCCGTTTTTAAGTATACAGCCTTTCTTCCATCATGGCCTCAGCATTAAAACTCTTTTGTAGTGGAAAAGCAAAGCACACTAAACACCAACAGCAATCTGGCCCGTCTTACAGACAAAAAGTCACTTACTAACAGAAGCACTCTCACACCCATCACAGTTTAGACACTACCACCAGCATTCCTACTACCTACACGCTCCTGCATCCATCAATGTAGTAGTCACACATTACCGTAAGCAATATCACAACTCTCACATTGTAACAGTCCCACACAACCAAGTCACCCCTCACAGACTAGCAGTTACATACTACCGTCAGCACTCCAACACTCTGCACAGAGCAGAAGACTTCAGTGTCTGCTTAAAGATTTTGTGGGCCTTGGGTAAGAAATATCTAGGGGGCCTCTGATCGACACAAATTTTAATTTTCATACACATGTCCTGCTAATTCGACAACATATGATGCCAAACAATACTGAATTACTGTTAAACTTTCAGAAACAGGTCGCACAGAAACAGTTCAAATATGTCAAAAAGTCCATAAGATGACACTGGGTGCAGAGAGAGTCAAGGGTAAAGATGGGCAGAGAGAGAGAAGTTTGGAGATAAATTAAACTAAGGTGAAATAGAAAGACCCCACTTTACCAGGGGCCCTTAAAAGGTGAGGGCCCAGGTGTGGCTCCTCCATTACAGAAGTGGAGCGTCGCCCCTCTAGGTGGCAGCAAAGTTAAACACTTGAAAAATAAAATAATGAACCAATTTTATTATCATTTTATTATTCTTCTTACCTGCAGCTGGTTGCAAGCACGTCATAGAGCGAGGCGGGGCAATGCACTCTATTTGCAACAACAGTGAGGATGAACGTGACTGGCACTACTAAGTGTGCATCATGGTTTGGTCGACCAAACCGTAATGCACACTTAGCTGTGTTGTACAGCCAGGTGGAGAAAAGCCACAGGCTCGTAGTCCCTGGCTAAGCGCCAAACCAGGGCGCTCAGACCAATCCCAGCACTTCTCTCATGCTGGGAAAAGTATTCTGTCACACATCAGCAGCAGCAGTCTGACACCCTTCACAGAGTAGCAGTATCACAACACTGACAGCAGTCTCACGTCGTTCAGAGCTTAGGAAACACTCTCATACAAGTTAACAAACAAGCAGCAAGTTGAATAGGTCTGTTAACTGAAGGTATCTCTTCATTAATTGATAGATTTGTGTGTGGTATTGTGGATGGGTGATTGGGTGAGTGGGTGAATGTAAAAATGAGTGAATGGATGGATAAATAGACATGAATGGAAGGATGAGTGATTGAGTGCATGGGTGATGTGTGACTGACCAGATGTAATGATGGATAAGTGACTGAATGGATGAAACGTCTAAGAACTTTGAGATATATAACAGAGACTTGCTTGTTACACAAATTCTGGGACATACGCACCTTTCAGTAGAAATGATCCTTTCAAAGCATCATGAAATGCACCATGTGCGTCATGTTTTCAAACTAACATCATTCTACCCGAGTGCAGTTTTGGCTGCAAAGTGTTTTACTGTGACTTTTCTTTTATGGTGGTTTTCTTTGATTTTTGGAGGATTGCCATCATTTCTGTCGCTTATCTCAGCATCATGTTCAAGTACAAGGCACATTACACATCCGCCGCCTGGCCCCTACCACCCCTAAAAACAAAAGTACCATATGGCCCCCAGCTTCCATTAAAAGAGTTCACTCAGTTTTGCAAGTCCATTCTTTTTTTCACCCTTCCTCTACTCTTCATTTCTCTTTCTAATTCTCTTTATTTCTGGGTCACTCTCTCTCCCTCTCTCTCTCTTATCTCCCATCAATAGTTCCATTTGCGTCATTGACTACCTTTTCTATTTCTCAAGATAACTCTCTACTCTTACACTCTCTTGGTTTAGCTCTCTTTATTTATCTTCCCTATCTATTTCTCTGTTGCTCTCAGTCTCCTCCATCCCCTTTTCTCTCTCTCTCCTTCTCTCTCTCTTTGTTTCCTTTAAGTGTTTTCATCCCACTCCTCTTTTCTCTAGAGACCATTTCTTATCTTTTAGCAGACCTCCTTTCACTGTCAAGCGGTTTTCCGGCTATGTTTCTGCTGTCCTAACATGGTGACTAAACCCAACTTGTAATCAACCATTCCTGTTTCCTACCCATCTCTCCTGAGGATAGGGCCCATGTGCAGCTGCTCACGGTGTGCAATACACATAGTGCCTGTATAGGCAACACTTCCCACCCTTTGCAAAGTTAGCATGCGCAATGTAATAAATAAATACACAACACAATGATTTGTTGGGAAAAGATTGCTGCAGGTTTAGTCCATACAAAAGTATGCAGCATGGTGGGTTAACTTACGGATGATCCAAGGGCAGACAGCGGGTGACTGGCCTACTCTACATTGCCCACCTGAAGAGTCAAATTGCACCGTGACCAATCCACTCGGTGCTACCAGTTATGAGGAGATTTCCCCCTTGAATACCGTGAGCCACTAGTCCACCTATTTACTCACGCCCTTTTAGGGCACAGCATTGCAAGGCAAGCCCCTGGTTGCTCAGGCATCCAACCGCCCAAAGGACTAGTGGGGTGCTGACGAATCCTACTCCAGGGTCCTGCCGTAAAGACTCCTGGGGTTTGGCACAAGAACTCCTATTGTGCTCCTGAAGAGGTACCCTTCTGTACCCTTCCACCTCCAGTTCGCCCTGTAACTCCGCCAGCAACACAAACAAAAACATTAAATAGTTCTACCTAACCATGCTCCCCAGCCAACACACCGGGTATGCAGTATGGCAGAAGACGGTGTGTCCGGCAGCAAAGAGGGCGCCCTGACCTTTCCCCAACTCTCTGTGCGCCTGAAATGAAGTGGCACGCGCGTCGGACTGTGGTACCACTCCCCAGGGTCCCGAGCTAGAGGGGGGGTGTTGGTGTGCCTAAGTGGCACTAAGGTGGACACCCTTTTAGGTGGCCCACTGCGTGAGTCGCGGGCAGCCGTAAAATCTTCATCAAATGGAAGTGCGGTCTATGAGTGACTTATATCTGGAAGTAATGACAATTTAAACATGCATACAATATTTGCGATTCAGAAGCACACTCTACATATTTGGAGATGCAGGCTGCATGAGCGTAGTGCATGCTGCTGATGAATGCACTACGCACGTGTAGTGTTCTACTTAATTCAGGCGTGTGAGTGTTACCATTAAACATTAAAGGAGAGGGCAGGAAAATGTGCCTAACTAGGCCAGGTATAAATGGTGTCGAAAGTCTGGAAACGACCACAACTAACACCCATTGTCAGGCAATTCGTGTAAGAAGGACAGATATTTAAATGAAAAATATTTCCGTTGTACAAACATAAGTGTTTTCAAAGATATGCAGCACACAGTGAATGTACCTGCAAGGTTGGGTAAATAAGCGTAGATCAGCACTGTTTATGTATAAATTATAAATGTGTGCATACGTATACATTTGCAAACACTCCATGAGTAAGTTAGGCGTGGACGTGCCACCAAAATTCCTTTCCACACATACTACAGCAACCGGCAACAAGAATAACATCTGGTCCAACGGATGCCTCATCAGCTTGGCACAGCTCTCTGAACTCACCCGCTACAGACCCAGGCACTACACCCACAACTCTTTGAAGCTGGAACACTCACCCGCCTCTGATACTTCCCCCTAACAGTGCATTACCCCCTCATGGGTCCTCCTTGTCCCAGTCCTTACAAAGTGAAGCAGTCCTGCCTCCAACCAGCCAATCAAAACACCAGAAAACACAAAGCCAAAGGTCACATAAGCCCCTCCCACCGCCATGCCTGTTTTTTTCTTGCTCCAGCGGCAGTTGGAACGCTGGTGCTCCGTGTATCCTGTTGCTGTTTCCGGCTTGTTGCAGGATGTGTTGCGGTGCCATGAGTTTTTGAATACCACTTAGTAAAAGGTCTTTAAAATGTGCTGTTTCTTCTGACCCTTTCGATTCCCTGGCCTTCAGGCCTTCTGTCTTCCTTCCCTCCTATTCCCCTCCTCCCGAGGGTGCTGCAGAAGATTTGGGGGGAGAGGGTGTCGGTCCTGTTGATTGCTCCCTTTTGGCCTTGTCACCTTTGGTTTCCTCTCCTGTTGCGGCTGGCGGGAGACCGGTTTGTCAGGCTTCCTTTGGTGGTACCGGCTTCACGTCAGTTTCCGATCCTGTCTCTGCCTTGTCTTCGTCGTTTGCAACTGACGGCCTGGTTCTTGAGCGGTTGACATTGGAGTCTTTGGGCTGTTCTTCTGAGGGGGCCCGTGACATCCAGTTATCACAGCAGCCTTCCACCCTTAAATACTATGGTCGACATTGGGGCTCTTTTGTCTCTTGGTGTTCTTTGCATGGTGTGGATCCTGTGCTTGGGGATCCTGCTTCGGTGCTGGATTTTCTCCAGGATGTTTTTTTGAAGGAACTTTCCCCTTCCACATTGTCTGCTCAATGGGCGGCGGTTCGTGCTTGTCGGGGTACGGGGGCTTTCTTGGAGGTTGCTGCCCCTTTGGTGAATTGGCTTTTTCATAGCTTTAGGCTTCGTCATCCGGTCTCTCCTGTGATTGTGCCTTCTTGGGATTTGCCTACTGTTTTGCTGGGTTTGCAGTTGCCCCCTTTTGAACCCTTGTTGGAGGTGGACTTGCTGTGGTTGTCCGCTAAGGTGGCTTTTTTGCTGCCCATCACCTCCGCTCGTCGGTTGGGGTAGTTGGGTGCCTTGCTTATTTCTTTCCCTTATTTGCAGTTCCTGCAGGATAGGGTTGTTTTGTGGCTTGACCTGGCTTTTCTGCCTAAGGTTTCCTCAAAGTTCCATTTACAGCAGGAGGTGGTCCTTCCTGATTTGCCTATGGAGGGGGATTCCATTGTTCCTTCTTCTTTGGATGTTCGCAGGACTCTTCAGATTTACCTCCAGCGTTCTCTGGGGTTTCGGCTTTCTCCTGCCCTGGTTGTCTCCTGTGGGGGTGTGGCTAAAGGGAAAAAGTTGTCCACTTCTACAATCAGTCAATGGGTGCATTTGGTGGTCTGTCAGTCCTATAAATCTGTAGGTCTCCCTCCTCCCTCTCAGGTGCAGGGTCGTTCGACGCGTTCTGTGTCTGCTTCCTGGGCTGAGGCGGCGGGGGTCTCTATCCAGGAGATTTGTAGAGCGGCCACTTGGCAGTCTCATCACACGTTTGTTCGGCATTATCGCCTTGATGTTTTGCATGCATCTGTTGACAGTTTTGCTGTTGGCGTTCTGAACGCTGCTGTTCGTTGATCATTTGTTTGATTAAAGTTTTTTACTTTTTGCATGGATCCCTGGTGTCCTGCGTTTTTTCTTCCTGGTTCTCTGCTTGTGAGTTCCACACTTTGTAAGGACTGTAACGAGGAGGACCCATGAGGGGGTAATGTCGTGTTACTTACCGGTAATCTTCATTACCCCAATTAGGGTCCTCCTCATCCCAGTCCGCCTCCCTCCCGCTGTGGTTGTGTCTGGAACTTGTTGATAACAGGCATGGCGGTGGGTGAGAGGGGTTTATGTGACCTTTGGCTTTGTGTTTTCTGGCGTTTTGATTGGCTGGTTGGAGGCAGGACTGCCTCACTTTGTAAGGACTGGTATGAGGAAGACCCTAATCGGGGAAATGAAGATTACCGGTAGTAACAAGACATTGCAACACTCCTCAGACTCTGGGATGAAAATCTCAGAACCCTTTGGAAAACTCAGCCTCAGTCTACCAAAAGCACTAAAATGGCGGATGGTGCACTATACAAATGCAAGTAACAATAAACTACATACGTAAGCCAAAAATGATTGTGAGTACAACAAACATGAGTGAACTACAACTAGGCCATAACAGGAGTACATTATGCACGTCGGACTATACCTGGTGACTTTGTGAAACTGCCCCTCAGCGCTAGTATTTCTTCACAAGACGTCGCCCAATTCATCAGTTGCTTGTAAATATGTATAGCAGATGTCACAGTAAACTTTTAAGCTGTTGCTGTGCGTGTACAATAGATTTAAAGCCATTTCCACGGTACACTAAAACTGCTGGTCGTTACGGACTCGGGTGGGTCCCCCAGGCATGCGTTGCCTACGTTGCTAATGTGTTTTTCTTCCACGCATTTCTCTCTTCAAACGTGCACCTCAGACGCGGAGGTCAGCCGTTCATTTAGCAGTGTGTCTGTCCGGCCCCTAACGAATGCAAAGGAAAGGTAAAATAGAAATGTTTCCTGCCAGATAGCGCAGTTTTAATGAACTGGGGGGATGAGCTCAGTAATTGTTCCCCACGGTGGAATTTATACTATTTGATTGGCGTCTGCCGCCATGGACTGGAAAACAAAACAAGGCCCGCCTCTGCGGAAGTCTGGACTTAGCAGCACAGATAACGTTTTGCACTCGGGACGATAGAGAGAGAGATCAGCTGAAAATAGAGCTGCAGAGGGTGTCCGACCCGCCCACCGCCAGGCCTGCCTCGTGCTATCACAACTGCCCCGATATTTCATGTACATCCCGGGCCGCGGCATATGTTCCACGGAATCTCCTCCCCCACAGAGTCCATGAGGCAAAACAGAACGGAACACACTGCCGGCGGATAAGGCCGAGAGATGTCTGTGTCAGCTTATACATGGTGTTTACAACTCCATCGTGAAGGGAAGAGCAGCGGTGTGTCCACAGGGTACTCCATAGGACATAGCTGGCGAAATCCAATAATAAACTTCTGCGTAACTTTCTGCGTATTTTTACGTTTTTAAAATGGATATAAACAATATAAAACGAAGAAGGAAATGGAGAAGAATTTCATTTCTGCAGAACATAAGAGCGAAACACAGAAACAATCATATGTCATATGCATAGTGCATTATCAAGGGTTATTTTATAGTTTCTCCTAGTTTGGCTTTGTTACAGCCCCACGATCTTTGTGTGCTGGTATATTATTTTGGTAGATTATTCACCGTTCATTCTTCAAAGGTACATATAGCTATAATTTCTGTATGCCACTCATTATAGTCAGGTAGCATTCATTCTTTCCAGTGGCTCACATGCATGGTGGCTCACTATTGCCAGTCTTCCTGCCTTTTTTGTACATTATAGGCCTTCATGTATAAAATTGTAGGTTAAACCCAGCATGATTAGAATTGAAGTGGGTTCAACCATAGACACAGGTGTCATTAATTTTCCATATGTTGATAGAATTTTCCCGCACTCATCCATAAGCCTTAGACACCATATGGAGTCTGCCTGCCTCCTTTTCCATACATCTAAGACATTCAACCTGTAAATTACTGGTTTTAATCTACTAAAAAACTTTACAGGGAGTTATATAGAAGTCAAATAAATTCCTATTGTACTGGATTTTATACGTAACTATCTTGGACCCCGAATGTTTTAGATTTATGGATTTATTAGTTAACTGTTCTGAGTCTGTGTTTTCCAACCATCTAGTCTATTTTTCTGACCATTTCCCTGCTCATCGCATTCCCCAAATAATGTAGCGTTTCTACCTCCCAGACAACCTTCAACTCAACTATTTAATACCATGTAGACTAGAACCCCAGGGTACTCGTGTGCATTACATTATTCTTTATTATTATTATTGATCATTTTTCAATACTGGTTTTCATTTTAGTGGTATATACTGATGTATCCTCTGCATATGCAGCCGCGGCCCGTGGAGGGAGTTGCGGTGGGACGAAAGGCGGGCCGGGGAGGGGCAGGGTGGGGGATGCTAAAAACCGGAGTATGGATAATTGGAGGTAAGTAAACAATAATAATTCAATTGTTTACTTACCTCCAATTAGCCATACTCCGGTTTTTAGCATCCCCGCCTTTCGCCCCACCGCAACTCCCTCCATGGGCCGCGGCTGCGCATATGTGGAGAACTTGGGGACAATCTTTGCACACTTGGGAGAGAGCATTCTTCGGGTGCACTCAAGCTGAGAAGTAAACAAAACAGGCCCTCAGGATGTTAGAATTAATTTTTCAGTCACAGTGCCACGAGAGCCCTGGTTGGAGACTTGACTGGGCACCCTCGAAAGCTCATTCACTTACAGGCAGCCTAGAAACTGTTTTAAGAGCACCTTTTCACAGCATTTGCTTGGTAGGGGAAGTTGAAGATATGACAGCAATGTGTAAGTGTACAGGTTTCAGTACCCAGGTGTCTTGAGAACAAATGAGACAGAGGCAGAATTTAAACCGATTAGGACAATTATGAGGTTAGGTGTAGTCAAGTACACACCCTGAATTCAGTCTTCATACAGCAGATGGGTTGCAAGGCTTGAAGTTCAAGAACTATTTGGAGGGGCGCATGCTTACTGAGTTAAGCGAAGAGATGTAGGATATAACGTGGTGCATTGCTAAGCTCCACAGCGACAGTCCTGGACCTTCACTTACTTCAAAAAATGCTATAAGAGATTAAGAATGAGTGTTAGCGTCAGCTTGCTGTTTGGTCTCCAAGGGACCCTAGTTTGGGGGTTTATCAGCATTTAAGTTAAATTAATTTGACGGACAGTATATGGAAACTCCAATATAAAAAATCACGAACTAAGGGAATGAGTTAAGAATAAATTTCTGCTCCATATCATCCTTAGAGCCTCACATATTTCACACATACAACACTAAATTACATCATATATAATAGCATTAAAATAATGACTAATCTTTACAAATGGATAGACTGACATTTAGAAATGGATGAATATGCAATACCACTATGCAATGCCACAACAGTAATAAAATGATAAATAAAGAGTAATCAATAACATAGGATGTCACGTAATCACCAGACAAAGAAAACTTTGCATCATGATTCTTTTTTTTAAATTTTTTTTTATTGTTTCTTTTTTTTATTTCTGTAATTTTTTATTGTATGTAAAAAAATATATATCTTTACACGGAGCACGGAGTATACATGAGTGGAGGGAAGAGAGGAGAAGAGAGAAGGGCAAAAGGAGGAAAAAGAGAAGGGCGCCCGGGGGTGGGAGAAAAAAAAGGGGGAGGAGGGTGTTGGCCACGTTGTTCCATGGCTTGTTCGAGTGTCAGGTTCAAAGTTCAGTTTCCAGGTCCATCTGGTAGTCGTCTCCTGTTACCCCTTCAGCGAGGCACAAATGGTGTCCTAGGCCCACGCCCCGGACGAATAAAAAGGGGGGATAGTGGATAGAAGTTGAGAAAGAAAGGGTGGAGGAGCCTTGCGTATTAGTTTCTTTTCGTTGGCGCGTGGATCTGCAGGGTGCGACCTTCTGCGGTGGATGTTGGTCTTGCCTATGGGGGTTTCTGCGAGGATAGGTAGAGGTCGAGGGGTTCCCACATGTTCGCCTGCCTGTGAGTTTTCGTCGTGTGTTTCGCTGTGATGTTATCTGCCCCCCTTAGGAACGTGACCCAGTTTAGCCATGCCTTGGGTGCAGCCTTTGAGATGTCCTTCCAGTTACTTAGGACTATTTTGACTGCAGTCGTCAGCAGTAGGTCGATGAGGTCACAGCAGCCAAGGATAACCCAGTCCTAAAGAACACGAAGTTAGCGCTCCTAAGTGTTGACAAACTCCTAACAACAAGCATTAAAGGGGGCCAATCAGAATCCATCTGGTACAACCCCAAGCTAAGATACATGGGTAGGGTTCTAGACATGCACGAATGGTATAAACATGGCATATCCACTGCCCAAGACCTGCAAAAGCATGGCGAGTACACAACATTTGACACCCTCAAGGAAACCCACAACTTACATGCCATAGAGCTCTACAACTTCCTGAAAATCAAAGTAGCAATCAGGAAGGCGAACCTTCACAACCGGACATCATCAATCACACAACTGGCATCATGATTCTATGTCAGCTCTGGGACGGCTTTTAGGCAGCTGCACAGTTATAGAAATGGCTCATTCATTTATTCATTCATGACATCAAAATGACAAACGCTGAGTACATAACAATAGGTATAAGAAGAAAAATATAGTAGCACAATTATCAATTATTTGAATTTATCACTCCCTCAGCTCAATAACAGAATTTTTTTTTCTTTCAGTTTTCAGTTTAATTTACGTTTATTTGGACTGTTGGTCCTCAAACATTAGATATATTTATTAAAATACATCTTAAATGACATAACCTTAAATACATTAAAACACGTCTTATAACCAGTGGTCGAAGTGGGCGGGATCAGAAGGGCACGGCGTGCCTCTACTTTTTTAATTTCATAGAGTCCGTTCCTCTACTTTTTTAAACATGAATCGCGGACGGCAGAAACCGCCAAGGCTGATAGTTAAGGTTTGGCTTTTGGGGCCAGCTGGTGCCCAGAGAAGACAAGGAGAGTGTCCAGCTCTCCTGCCGCTGGCAGCTGCCCCCCTTCTTTGTTCCACCTCTTCCCTCTCTTTGTGTCTCGCTCCTCCTCATTTAGTGAACCACAGACTTCAAGAAACAGGTTATCAACTTTTAAGTGTACTACTTGGCCTTGCAGGCGCAGTTTGCACATCACTGGTTCCACAATAGCAGCGACCCATCCCATTAGGATTGACAGACAAGCGGCTACTTTACCATCGAAAACGGCACGGATGAAAAAGCACCTTAGTCCAACAGAGGAATACACATTGTTGAACGCACAGTATGGGCATGTTTGAGACTGGTTGCGATATATGCGATGACTGATGTACTCCCCCGCAATGTCGCTACTGAACAACCCTCAAATTATGCCAGCTTTTTACCCAGGGGTAGTGAAGCTGCTGTGCACACTCCAGATACACACACTGAGCAATCTTTTTGTCAGCAAGACCTTCAGATCGTATCAGGTATATCTGGATGCCATGGCTATGGATGTGTTGACACCAGAGGCGCAACTAGAGTAAAATGTTGGGAGGGCCTAATAAAAATTTCAGGGGGAAGGGGGTATTCTTCCAGGAATCGTTAGAATGGAGATGCAGGGGCTCTCAGAAGATGTGAAAGAACAACAAAGCCTCATTATCAAGTATATGGTCTTTCAAAGACCTGTGAAGTGCTTGGGTGCAGCTGTGTGTGTGCACGGGAAGCTGTCTCAGCCCGGCTGACACACACGAGGTGGGGGGGCTGGTTGATACACAGGTGTGTCGTTCAGCTAAGGACCTCCTCCCGTCGATGCTGAACGATCCTGCAGAGCTGGATCTCCTCACTTTTATCATGATGATCCCTTAACCAACTTGGCTGATTACCACAATGTAAAAAGCAGTAATGTCAATAATGGTAGTAGATGACGTGCATTGCAGAGCTGACTTTAATGAACTAGAATCCCAACCTTCTCTTTCCTCCTTTCGTTGATATGCTCCCTGTAAAATGGATCCAAAAAAGAACAACACTTTTGCTGGAAACGTCGTGTTTTTCAGAAATTTTTCAATTTCTTAGTGCAGCCTCAGGGTAGAAAGAAATAAAACATTAAAAATATGAAAAATAACTAACTAACTAACTAAAGCAAGACAGAGTGGTTTCAAGGTGGCCAGACTGATTTATTCACACCCAAACACCTTGGCACCACTTTACAGTGTTTGCAGTGAAGCACTACTTTTGTTTTCTCGTCGCTCTTTGCACCAACATTGTTTTCCCTGGGTGGGAAAGTGCACTATTCCTGGAGGTACTGAAATACCTGCTTGATGGGTGAATTGGAAAACAAAATGCATACCACTGCTCTGTATTCACAAACATGGTCTTTTTACACCATACTGCTTACGTTTTGTAAGGATATAAGCAATGGGCATTGAAGCGGGTCCCTTCTGGGCCCTGTAGTCATGGCCTTCACTTTTCAGGCAAAAGCACTCAGTAATTTCTGAATAATGAGTGTAAAAAGAAAAAGTCGACCATGTTGTTTCTGCGTACATTTCACATGCTTTACTTATTATTGCATTCCCTAGGAGTGTTTGCTTTTTCTAGGATGTTGGTAATTTTTTTAGGCAGCATATTGCTCTTGTCTAGTGCGTAATTTGAATTGCATCACATCTAGGTGTTTATAGCGGGTCAGTGGAGTGCAAGTTTCTCTCAGTAGGCCAGTATGGTGTTCAGTGGGGGAGTGGATGTGGCACTATGGTCAGAGCTGCTGAATTTGGAACTGGGGAACCAGGTTCAGCCTTCATGACCAGTCCCCCAGACCACTTCCCTTGAAGGAGCACATTCCTGTGCTAGACCTTAGAAGGCCTGCAAGATCTTAAAAGCCCTGGTGTCTTAGCACCAGCAGGTGGACCCTAGCGGTGGCAAGTGTGGGTTAACCTTGAAGACCTGTCCACCACAATTCATTCTAAAGTTCACCTCCAGCCTTGCAGGCAGGTCTATGAAGCAACATACAAAAGAGTGACAGTGACTTTGTCACTGAGGTCACAGGACCCTTGAGCAGGGTGGCTCTAGGGCAGTGCGACCGCACCAGGCGCTGACCAGACGGGGTCCGTGCAGGTAACAGCGGTGAGGCAGAGAGGCCAGGTAAGGGAGTATTTCGAGGGATGATGCAGAGGGAAAATTAAATATATAATTAATTTTCGCTCTGCATCGTCCCTCGAAATCCTCCCTTACCCGGCCCCAGTGCTGTTACCTGCATGGACCACGGCTGGTGCTGACTTCAGGTGGGGTTGTCGTGTTTGCAAGTATAATATGGTTTTAAAAGCACTTGCTGCCTCCTTCCTGGCCTCCAACAATTTTCGGCAACAATAAAAATGTCATGATGACTCTAGTGATTAATGTTCTTAGTAGAGAGAGATGGTGTTTTGTTTAGTGGACTTTTTGACTCATGGAATGAAAGCGCAGAGGGTTATTATGCCTGCTTCTAAGAAAATGTACCATGCAGATCACAAAATGCACGTAATGTAAATAGGTCAGTGGGTTACTGATTTTGTCAGAGAGACCCTATTGTTACTTGCAGTTAATAAGTTAAAACCCTAACATAGAACAGTGAGCTCTTAACTCTCATGTAAGAGCTGCATGCAAACTGCAAGGTATAAATTAGGAATAAATTAGAGCGTTATGCTTTTATCCCCAGTCTTTGATTATCCTAATGTTGCAGAAAAAGGGTTCATTTGGGTAGAAATCAATTCTGAATATTAAAGAGAACCCCCAACCATGGTATTACGTTTAAATTCTGAGTTTGTGTTTCTCCAGCCCAATCACTATTAAACTATGCTGCCTACTAGTATGGTTGTCATGTGACTCCTACACCTTGTAGTCCTTTGTCTTATGTTACAGTTCCTATACAGTGATTTACACATGTATGATTGATTTGATTGTCTAAGTGTAATAAGTGTGATGTAAAGTGCTCTGATAATCTACACTGGTATTAGTGGTGCTGTACATTTTCTGATAATGTATTATTTTTACACATGCTAACAGTCTCTGAAAAGATTTGGCCTTATTAGTGCAAGTGGAACGCACAACTGCATCAGTGAAAAAGGTGACCAGTCAACCTTAGCAAAGGGCCCTCCGATTCACAGCAGCACAAGTCACATTTTTTAGGAAGTTTTGATCCGTTTGAGCTACAAACAATTAACTAGTTAAAATCGTCAGATTATGCAGCAGATGATGTATTATGTGACAAATATGGCAGGGGCGTGGCCGAACAGCCACGATGGCGGACGGCTCTCGCTAGAGCTCCGTGCCCGGCCGGGCTTTTTTCGACCTACACAGACCCTTGGGGGTCACCTATCCGCTGAACTGTGCGACACCGCAGCGGAACTCAGTCCGGGACACGAGAGCTGGTGCGGAGGTGAGAAAGACTGCCAGGACGGACAGTTCAGAGACGCGCTGGGAATCGCGGCGCTGGCCTCTGAAGCCGGGAGGTCGAGTGGCGCTGCGGCCCGGCGGCGGACCTGCACATCCCGGGGCTTACTAGGAGGTAGCCGCCGGACTAGCGGAAGCGGGGCCTGCACTCCATGGGCGACGGCGGCGGCTGCCTGCCACCCCCCACGGACACTGCCAGACAGCGGGGACAACAGCGAAACACGGTGAGGAGGACGGGGCGAGGCGCGCAGAGTCCCGTGGCTCAGATTTGTGACACTGAATCGGGAGGCGCCGCCATTTTGAGGCTGCTGGCTGGAGGAGAGCCACGGGACCGCGACTCGGCCCCTGCAGTGCGAGGGCCTTTGTGGATCTCCCATAGCCCTGCCCCCCCACACCTCTGTAACCGGCAGATCGGCCCCACTGGAGGGTCGGGGAAGACCCACATACCAAGAGGCAGAAAAGTGTCGCCGCGAATTCCCAAGCTCACGATTTAGGCAGTGGCTGTGGTGGGGAGCCGCTCTCACTCGCCATCTCCACCCTGAGCAGGCCTCAAGGCCGGATGAGACGCCCTTACGGAGTGAGCTGCAGACAGTTGTACCCTGGTGAGGGGTTAGACCCCCTATGTGACGACCCTGCTCACCGGCTCTTTCTCCACCTGGGAACCTGACGCGGGTCCATCAGACCTAGTGCACGGAGGGACCTCCAGCGCCCGGGAGACCGGATCACCTATAGGGCGGCTGAGTACTACAGGCCAAGCGCAGCATGGTCCGGAAGGGCCAGAGGAACGTGGAGGGTCTGGGGGAGCCGACAGGACCCGGCCTGCAGGCGGGGGCTGGGGCGAGCGGTGGCGGGCCTGGCCTGGCTGACCAAATGATGCTGAGTACCCAACAGCCGGACAAGCTGGACCTTATACTCCAGGAAATCCGGGATTCCCGACAGGCGCTGGAGCACCAACTAGGAACCCTCACTACTAACCTGTCCCTCCTAAAAGCTGACCATGGCAAGCTGGCAGACAAAGTCAAAGACCACGGGCTAAGGCTCGCAGACCTTGCGCCCAAGGTGGCGGATCACGGCACGTCCATCCAAGAAATACAAGGCCAGGTCGCCGCGCTCATGGAACGGGTCGAGGACGCGGAAGGCCGCAACCGAAGGAATAATATAAGGGTGATCGGCCTGCCAGAAAAATGTGAGGAACCCGCGGGCTGAAGAGTTCATGCAGCAGTGGTTCAGAGAGCACGTGGCGACGGAATGGCTCTCCCCGTACTTCTGTGTGGAGAGAGCGCACAGGATCCCGATGGGACAGCCCCGGCCGGGGAGCTCTCCGCGCGCTCTCATTGTTCGTATCCTTAATTACCGCAACAGGGACGCACTCCTGAGAAAAGCTTGTGAAAAATCCACCATCCATTTTGAGAATCAGAGGGTGTCGCTCTACCCGGATTATACGAACACGGTACAAAAACAGCGGGCCTCCTACATGGGAGTGAAGAAGAAACTGAGAAGCGCACAGCTAAATTACGCATTACTCTTCCCCGCCCGCTTGAAAGTTATCCACGGGAAGAAATCTCACTTTTTCGAAAGCCCTGCGGACGCCGAAGAATGGCTGGAGGTGATGGGCTTGGACGGCAGCCAGGAGGCGTCCCAGGAGGCGGAGGCGAGGACGTCGGAGAAGAGCTCCGGGGGTAGCCGCCGCTCCCCCTCTAGATCAGGAAAGAGACCTGCTGGGCGCGGACCGGCGCGGGACCGTCAGAAGGAGGACCAACTGGCGGCTCTCTCGCTCGCCGGTACCTTCAGGGAGGACTCGGCGAAAGTAGCCATGGACTCTGACGATAACACGGTGCATTCAGACTCGGAAAACAGTGTGCCGCTCTTTCCTACAATCACGCCCAGAACCGCTGATGACCTCATCGACAGCTAACCTGTCAGGTGATATCCAGGACTGACACCTCCGCAGCTGTTACTGTACGGTATCCTTTTTTGTTGTAATTGGTGCTTCTGAAGCCTGCCCTACTTGAGAAGCTATGTATTGGGGATGGTGTTATTACACGTGATGAGAAGACGATGACTCTTTCCACAATAAACATCACATCCCCTGGAAGTGGCACTGCACTGGTTACTTGAGGGCAAGGTTTGAGGTTGCCCATTGACATCCCCACAGATGCTATCTGTATACCACACTGACCTTTATTCTATGCATCAAGGGCCCGGCCGGGCCACTGTTGAGCCGGCGGAGACCGGAACTGGTAACAAAATGGAGACGAATGTGATAGGCCACCCCCCCAATGGCGAATGCACAAAACTTTGGTTCTCTTTATTTTTATTATCAATGTTGGGCACAGCTATGTTCGCTGGCTGCGCCAAGTTTGTTTTAATTCTGTTAGATGTTTTTAAAGGTGCACTCTCCTGGGTTCGGCTCCCCGGAGTTCTCGGAACACGACCACTGACAGAACTGGTTCCGCCACATATAGATCATGGCTGATCACGCTGGAATGTACAAAGTTGTCACCTGGAATGTGCGAGGGTTAGGGGCAGTGCAGAAAAGACACAGGGTTCACTCCTACCTCCTTAGACAGCAGACACAAATCGCCTCCCTACAGGAAACACACCTCACGGTATCTGAAGCTCAGAAGTTGCGGAAGAAATGGAGAGGGACTATATATTCCACGTCATACTCAGCCTTTTCTAGGGGGGCCACTATCTGGGTGAGACACGGGACTCCGTTTACTGAAGTGGAAAGGAAGGTGGATGAGCAGGGCAGCTACATCCTAGTCAAAGGTACCTTAGATGGCAAACTGATCGTCTTGGGCAGCATCTTCGCCCCGAATTACGACCAGGAATTGTTCCTACAGAGGTTTGGGAGGGCACTTTCCTCGTGGGCAGATATTCCCTGGATACTCGGGGGGGATTGGAACGCCGTGCTGGATCTGGCCCTGGACAGGTCACACCCGCCCCTACACGCCGCCGGCGCTATTAAGCTTACTGCCATTTTCAAGGCCTGGGTGGAGGGTTGGAGCCTGGGAGATGCTTGGCGAGAGGTACACCCCACACACAAAGAATATTCCTTCTACTCCCCTGTACACGACTTACACACACGTATCGATAGACTCCTGTGCTCCCAAGTGCTGATTGTAATGATAAGTGCCCCAGAATACCTAGCGAAGACCTTCTCGGATCACAGGCCCTTAAAATGCACCTTTTCCTGGGGCAGAGTCCCAACCCCAGTTCCCACATGGCGACTCAATCCGCAGCACTTGGATGACGGACCGTTCAAGTCAACTCTTTTGGAAGCCCTGACACACTACTGGGAGGTTAATTGGGATACTGCCTCCTCCAACCTGGTGGTCTGGGATGCGATGAAAGTGGTAGTGCGGGGGGTAGCAATTGGGAAGTTGGTTGGCGCCAGGCAAGAGATACACCTGAAGTTATGCGAGGTGGAGGACGGACTAACGGGGCTTGAACGGGAGGTAATTGAGGAGCCGGGGAAAAAACAGGCTCTGCAGGAACACCATATCCTACACGCAGAGACGTTAGAAACACTACGCACCCTTGATTACAAAGCTTACTTGCAGAGACAACACACGGAAGCGGACCGATCCGGTGCGCTGTTGGCCCGACTGGTACGGGACCGGCCTGACACCCCAACTATCACTCAGATCCGTAACCATGTGGGCGACCTAGTAGTCACACAATTTGACATCAATCGGGCATTCCACGACCACTAGAAGACTCTATATGGCCGGACTGGGACGGATGATCCTACTCGCATACTTGATTTCATCCGGGACCTCCCCTTCCCCCAACTGACAACAGAGACACAAAAGTCGATTGAGGGACCCATTACCCAACAAGAAATACGCGCTGCAATCAAACATTTAAACAGAAATAAGACGCCGGGCATGGATGGACTCCCGGTGGAGTTCTATTCCACTTATGCCAACACATTGGTACCGGTTCTGGAAAAGATTTACAAGGAAGCCAACGAGAAGGGCCATCTCCCACACACAACCATGCAGGCCATGGTGATTTCTATTCCTAAACCGGGCAGGGACAACTTGGAGCTAGCAAACTATAGACCATTATCCATGCTGGCCACGGAATATAAAATCTTGAGCAAAGCTATAGCTCTACGAGTCCAACCCCACCTGACTGCGCTCATACACTGCGACCAGTGTGGGTTCCTACCGGGGCGCAGCACTTCTCTCAACACGAGATGCCTGCACGCCATAGTGACAGCATCGCCGACAGAGCTGCCACAGGCGGGTTGTATAGCTTTAGATCTCAAACAAGCGTTTGATTCGCTTTCTTGGTCCTTTCTGTTCGCAGTCCTGCACAGATTTGGTTTTCCAGACCCGTTAACCAGGTGGATCAGGCTGCTGTATGCCAACCCCACAGCAAGGGCGAGAACGGGACGGTATGTATCAGCCGAATACACAGTCCACCAGGGCACCAGGCAGGGATGCCCCCTGTCCCCAATGCGGTTTGTGTTAGCACTTGAACCACTGGCCATCGCTCTTCGCAAACACGCAGCAGTGCTGGGTATACCAATGGCGGGGACGTCCCATCTCATATCAATATATGCGGACGATATGTTATTATACCTCCGGGATTTGGAAGCCGACCATAGGATGTTGTATGACACCTTCCGCCGATTCGAAACAGTATCGGGACTAGCCATCAACCCGGAAAAGTCTGTGGGATTTTGCTTCCGTGACGGGCCTCATCCGCCCTCTCTGCCGTTCGGCACTTACACGATCCCGGTAGCCCAATCCAGCTTTAAATACCTGGGAATCCGCATATATTGAAGGCCGGAGGACCAGTTGGACGGCAATATTTCTAGGGCCATAGCCGGCCTCCGTGGCAGCATCGGTTTTTGGACTTCACTCCCCTTGTCAGTCATGGGACGCATTGCGATAGCAAAGATGGTAATGCTGCCACGTTTGCTGTATTACTTCGTAAATCTGCCTATGTGTCTCCCACATCGCATCTTTGTGACCATTAAGTCCTTATTGATTACCCTTATATGGGGGTCAGGCAGGCGACAAATTAGTCTGAGTAAATGACAGCTTGGCACCTCTCAGGGGGGACTGGGTGCCCCCGACTTCCAGGCATATTTTTATGCAAGTCAACTTCAATGGTTGTCTTATTGGCTGGCCGGAAAAAAACCTCCACGAGATCGGGTGGACGGCGGACCGGTTGGGCCGTGGGGACTTACATACTTTACTGCTACACAAGAGTAGACTTCCACGACAATGCCACCTGCTGCTCCGCACTGCCCTTCTTTGTTGGAAGAAGGCGTTGGCTTATACGTCTTCGGTACAGCCATACGCAGACAATATTCCCTTATTAGGTATCCCGACACCGCAGGGGACACTTACCAGATACGCCCTGAGAGAATGGACGGCATGCGGGATTGAGGAGGTGGGTAGTTTCTTCGGGGACAACCTATTGCTGGACCATCGCACCTTTGTACAAGTGACTGGGACTTCGGACAGACACTACTTCTTACATGCCACTGTCTCTCATTTTATCAGGACGGCTTGGGCGCCACAACGCGTACAACCACAGCAACACGAATTAGTACACCTCGTACATTATATGGGGGCCGGCGGCCACTTGGTAAGATGGCTGTACACAGGGCTTAGGACTCATGCTGCATTATCCCTTGACACCCTGCGAGAGACCTGGTCACGGGACACAGGGGAGGTTTTTACTGATATAACTTGGCGGGTGGCCCTGGAACATCCAAAAAGAGTTTCCCGGAATGCGAAATTCAAATACATTCAAGCCATGATACTCCATAGGGCATACCTTACCCCTGAGAGGATCCACAGGATGTTTCCCGACGCCTCTCATCAGTGCCCGCGCTGCAGGGTGGATGAGGCAGGCCTCCTACACATGCTTTGGTCGTGCCCACAGTTGGGCGGTTACCGGAGCAAGGTCTGCCGGACAGTGCGGGAGGTGTCTCAGATCCAGGTGAAGGAGAGTGCATTGTATTGCTGAGTGGGAGCCCGTCCTCGCCCCAAATCATTAAAACCCAAACTGCGATTTGTGGACTTAGCTCTCCTATTGGCGGTCCTGAAGATTACAATGCAGTGGAAGTCCCCGAGAGCGCCTAGGGCGGAGGCATGGCGGGCGGACGTGGTGAAATGGGGTAGAACGGAATGTGTTGCCCTTAGAACGGAGGAAGAAGGCGGGAGGCGAAAAACCCCGATGGCACTGGACTGGGAGGTCATGCTACTAGAATTAGATAGTATGGATCGGCCACTGTCCCAGGGCACCTGAGCACAATGCGATCCTGAGTGATTACTGTAGTAGCTACCGAGCACTGAGGCGGGTCGGAGGTGGTCAAAAGAGCTTCTATTGTGTAATCCTGGCAGAGAGTGGTCAGCGCTGGGGAGCTGAAATGGAACAGTTAGGAGAAATTGGACACCTGAGTTGGATGGGCGGGGGAGGGATAGTTGGGGGGAGTGCGGGTGGGCATGGGAACATGTTTGGATAATAATGGAGGACTCTACTAATGTGTACAAAATTGTTTGGAAATGCCCTGGAAGATGAGTCTCTACCCTTATTTGCGAACTGGGAGTAAATTGAAAAGCATGATGTATAGCATGTCTGTTGCCAATACAATATACATATGTGATTAATATGCTTTCACGAATAAAGTTTTGAAAAAAAAAAATGTGACAAAGATGGCAGAGCCATAATTATGTGGAAAACATTTGCAAACTGTGATATTTTGCCATTCATGTGAACTGCTCTTGTGTAAAAAGGGAGGAGAAGTGCTGATGACAGAAACTCCATGGCTGTGAGTCAAATAGCTTGCGGTTCCACTTTTAAGGATATTTGGGACATTCTGTGATTGGAAACGTATCCCACTTTGTGAATGTATTTTAATGTCAATAACTCTTAATATTAAACCTTAAGTAAACATGTGTATCCGTTGGTTAAATTAAATAACGTAATAAGCTGTAACCGGTTACTGAAATGGGAAACAAATACAAAAAATTGGATATTTTGCTCTTTCTGCCACACCTCTGACTCCGCCTACTGACCAATCCATGGGTTATTCCTGCCCTCTGATTCTCTGCCCACAGTTCCCCTACTTTTTTTCCCCACTTCGACCACTGCTTATAACACATGCAATTATAACACCCTCCATTAATTAATTAAGTCTGGGTGAATTAAAAAACCCATTTAAAACCAATAAGAAGAAGTGCCTTCACTCTTTGCATAAACTTCCCAATAGCAGCAGCAATATCTAAATGGCTCATTTCAGTCACCACAATGACAGCCTGGGCCCTAGACTTACTCTCTTATTTCCTAAAAATCGGTCTTAAAAACATAATTAGAATATCAAGAAGCTTCTGGCAATCTAATAAGATATGTAACAAATCACATGAAGTGCCCAACGTGCAATTACATCTTCCCGTCTTCCCGTCAATCATTGAGCTTTTTAACACTATGCAATGCCACAACAATAATAAAATGTTAAATAAAGAGCAATCAATAACATAGGATGTCACGTAACCATCAGACAAAGAAAACGATGCATCATGATTCTATTTCAGCACTGGGCCGGCTTTTAGGCACCTCAACAATTATAGACATGGCTCATTCATTTATTCATTCATGACATCAAAATGACAAACGCTGAGTAAATAACAATAGGTATCAAGAAGAAAAATATAGTTGCACAATTATCAATTATTTGAATTTATCACTCCCTCAGCTCAATAACAGAATTATTAAAAGTGAAACAGCGTCATACCAAGTCGATAATGGCGGGTTTTTTAGTTAGAATTAATTGACTATTTTTAATGTTGTATTTCCAGACCTGTAACTGCAAACACAACAATGATGGACAGAATGTGGATCAATGTCACACATTCACCCCAGTCCAAAGATCTGGGCCCAAATCCATCGTTTTTCCACTCCACACCACCCTGGGTTAGACAATGGCGATATGCAAATCAGCGCTGACCCTGTGCCCCATGGGAACAGTCCAGTCCGAACTACAAAAGCCATGTCCTTCCCAGAACGGAAACAAGCATCCGAGGACCGGCCCGGTTTCGAGGTAACACCTCTCATCAGCCCGGCTAGCTTGATTCCAGTGGTGTGGAGTGCCTGGGACTCACGTCTGAGCATCCCCAGTACACTTAGAGCGGTAACTGCAAACACAACAATGATGGACAGAATGTGGATCAATGTCACACATTCACCCCAGTCCAAAGATCTGGGCCCAAATCCATCGTTTTTCCACTCCACACCACCCTGGGTTAGACAATGGCGATATGCAAATCAGCGCTGACCCTGTGCCCCATGGGAACAGTCCAGTCCGAACTACAAAAGCCATGTCCTTCCCAGAACGGAAACAAGCATCCGAGGACCGGCCCGGTTTCGAGGTAACACCTCTCATCAGCCCGGCTAGCTTGATTCCAGTGGTGTGGAGTGCCTGGGACTCACGTCTGAGCATCCCCAGTACACTTAGAGCGGTAACTGCAAACACAACAATGATGGACAGAATGTGGATCAATGTCACACATTCACCCCAGTCCAAAGATCTGGGCCCAAATCCATCGTTTTTCCACTCCACACCACCCTGGGTTAGACAATGGCGATATGCAAATCAGCGCTGACCCTGTGCCCCATGGGAACAGTCCAGTCCGAACTACAAAAGCCATGTCCTTCCCAGAACGGAAACAAGCATCCGAGGACCGGCCCGGTTTCGAGGTAACACCTCTCATCAGCCCGGCTAGCTTGATTCCAGTGGTGTGGAGTGCCTGGGACTCACGTCTGAGCATCCCCAGTACACTTAGAGCGGTAACTGCAAACACAACAATGATGGACAGAATGTGGATCAATGTCACACATTCACCCCAGTCCAAAGATCTGGGCCCAAATCCATCGTTTTTCCACTCCACACCACCCTGGGTTAGACAATGGCGATATGCAAATCAGCGCTGACCCTGTGCCCCATGGGAACAGTCCAGTCCGAACTACAAAAGCCATGTCCTTCCCAGAACGGAAACAAGCATCCGAGGACCGGCCCGGTTTCGAGGTAACACCTCTCATCAGCCCGGCTAGCTTGATTCCAGTGGTGTGGAGTGCCTGGGACTCACGTCTGAGCATCCCCAGTACACTTAGAGCGGTAACTGCAAACACAACAATGATGGACAGAATGTGGATCAATGTCACACATTCACCCCAGTCCAAAGATCTGGGCCCAAATCCATCGTTTTTCCACTCCACACCACCCTGGGTTAGACAATGGCGATATGCAAATCAGCGCTGACCCTGTGCCCCATGGGAACAGTCCAGTCCGAACTACAAAAGCCATGTCCTTCCCAGAACGGAAACAAGCATCCGAGGACCGGCCCGGTTTCGAGGTAACACCTCTCATCAGCCCGGCTAGCTTGATTCCAGTGGTGTGGAGTGCCTGGGACTCACGTCTGAGCATCCCCAGTACTCTTAGAGCGGTAACTGCAAACACAACAATGATGGACAGAATGTGGATCAATGTCACACATTCACCCCAGTCCAAAGATCTGGGCCCAAATCCATCGTTTTTCCACTCCACACCACCCTGGGTTAGACAATGGCGATATGCAAATCAGCGCTGACCCTGTGCCCCATGGGAACAGTCCAGTCCGAACTACAAAAGCCATGTCCTTCCCAGAACGGAAACAAGCATCCGAGGACCGGCCCGGTTTCGAGGTAACACCTCTCATCAGCCCGGCTAGCTTGATTCCAGTGGTGTGGAGTGCCTGGGACTCACGTCTGAGCATCCCCAGTACACTTAGAGCGGTAACTGCAAACACAACAATGATGGACAGAATGTGGATCAATGTCACACATTCACCCCAGTCCAAAGATCTGGGCCCAAATCCATCGTTTTTCCACTCCACACCACCCTGGGTTAGACAATGGCGATATGCAAATCAGCGCTGACCCTGTGCCCCATGGGAACAGTCCAGTCCGAACTACAAAAGCCATGTCCTTCCCAGAACGGAAACAAGCATCCGAGGACCGGCCCGGTTTCGATGTAACACCTCTCATCAGCCCGGCTAGCTTGATTCCAGTGGTGTGGAGTGCCTGGGACTCACGTCTGAGCATCCCCAGTACACTTAGAGCGGTAACTGCAAACACAACAATGATGGACAGAATGTGGATCAATGTCACACATTCACCCCAGTCCAAAGATCTGGGCCCAAATCCATCGTTTTTCCACTCCACACCACCCTGGGTTAGACAATGGCGATATGCAAATCAGCGCTGACCCTGTGCCCCATGGGAACAGTCCAGTCCGAACTACAAAAGCCATGTCCTTCCCAGAACGGAAACAAGCATCCGAGGACCGGCCCGGTTTCGAGGTAACACCTCTCATCAGCCCGGCTAGCTTGATTCCAGTGGTGTGGAGTGCCTGGGACTCACGTCTGAGCATCCCCAGTACACTTAGAGCGGTAACTGCAAACACAACAATGATGGACAGAATGTGGATCAATGTCACACATTCACCCCAGTCCAAAGATCTGGGCCCAAATCCATCGTTTTTCCACTCCACACCACCCTGGGTTAGACAATGGCGATATGCAAATCAGCGCTGACCCTGTGCCCCATGGGAACAGTCCAGTCCGAACTACAAAAGCCATGTCCTTCCCAGAACGGAAACAAGCATCCGAGGACCGGCCCGGTTTCGAGGTAACACCTCTCATCAGCCCGGCTAGCTTGATTCCAGTGGTGTGGAGTGCCTGGGACTCACGTCTGAGCATCCCCAGTACACTTAGAGCGGTAACTGCAAACACAACAATGATGGACAGAATGTGGATCAATGTCACACATTCACCCCAGTCCAAAGATCTGGGCCCAAATCCATCGTTTTTCCACTCCACACCACCCTGGGTTAGACAATGGCGATATGCAAATCAGCGCTGACCCTGTGCCCCATGGGAACAGTCCAGTCCGAACTACAAAAGCCATGTCCTTCCCAGATCCGGTCCTCGGATGCTTGATTCCGTTCTGGGAAGGACATGGCTTTTGTAGTTCGGACTGGACTGTTCCCATGGGGCAACAGGGTCAGAGCTGATTTGCATATCGCCATTGTCTAACCCAGGGTGGTGTGGAGTGCAAAAAAACGATGGATTTGGGCCCAGATCTTTTGACTGGGGGAGTGTGTGACATTGATCCACATTCAGTCCATCACTTGTTGTTTTTGCAATTGCCGCCCTAAGTGCGCTGGGGATGCCCAGACGTGGGTCCCAGGCACTCCACACTACTTGGAGTCAAGCTAGCCGGGCTGAAGAGAGGTGTTACCTCGAAACCGGTCCGGTCCTCGGATGCTTGATTCCGTTCTGGGAAGGACATGGCTTTTGTAGTTCGGACTGGACTGTTCCCATGGGGCAACAGGGTCAGAGCTGATTTGCATATCGCCATTGTCTAACCCAGGGTGGTGTGGAGTGCAAAAAAACGATGGATTTGGGCCCAGATCTGTTGACTGGGGGAGTGTGTGACATTGATCCACATTCAGTCCATCACTTGTTGTTTTTGCGTATTTCCAGACCTGACATTTTGTACTGTGGTCCCTATTCACCACCAGTCAACCATAACTAAACGTTAAAAATCTTATTTAACTCTTTTACTGCTTCGAACGTTCTGGGCCAGTGCGGAACGTTCGAAGAAACGGGCGGGCTGCGACAGCCAACGGTCGTTCGCAGCGACAGCCAGGTAGTGCTCCCGTCGGCCATTGGCCGACGGGAGCACGGAACGGGTTAAAGTATCTTTTTGGAAATGTAATGTATTTTTGTGTTGCAAATCCAATACCATACAATCAATGTCCCCAGGAAGTTCTAGACGTTCTAGACATGAATGGCCATAATCGGTATTGATTTCATTTTAGTATTGATGAGTTCAGTCGGCATCCATCCTCAATGGCCCCGGACATTAATAAGCATCATTGGCCTTAGCCTTTAAGGAGTTGTAATTTGTCCAATACATTAATGACACTGAATTGTTGACTGGTCGCAGGACGTATTGAGCAATAATGGCCAATGGAAGTAATAAACCTGAAAGAGCCCAGGCAATGTCTACAGGGACTCCATCCAGTTCCAGAAATGAACACTGATTTCACCAAACATTAGTGAGGATGGTAGTGTTAATTGATATTAGTTGCCCTGTGAATTAAAGTTGGAACCAGGCCTCAGTTACCATTAATAGCCTGATGCAGTACTTAGCATTATTGTCCCTGACATTGTTGGATCTGGGGGCCTTGACATCTACAAAGAGATGTTTGAAAAGAAGGGACACACTAATCAATAGCTATGTTGATCTTGTGCTATACATAGAACATTTGTGGGCTGCAAAAACAATGAGCAAAAACAGAAGTTAATACCCTTTAATTTTTGTTGCCCTAATCTTATATCCTACTAATGCTCTGTGAGGAGCACAAGCAATGCATTTATCAGTCCTTTGCTATGAACAAATGTTGACAGTAGATGTCAAGCCCCACAGGCCATTTTTCAGCAATTCCCATGCTTTGCTAAAGGACAGAAAGGGGTTTTGGAGCCCCTGCCTTTCCATGGAATAAAATGCCATTAAAGAAAGTTGTCCCCTATTGCAGCTTTGTTCACAATGGCAAACAGAGCACTAAGATAGTTGTCACCTGCCCCAATCCTACGTCACTGACAGTAAAAGTGTATTCCCTACACTGAAGTTTAAGATATGTTGATGCAGGGAGATGTTCCCTGTGATGCAGGTCGACTTCAAGCCTAGTCGGAGATAACACTGTGATCAGTTTGGGAACTGATGCATTGCACATTATTGCTGCATCTAGGCTCCAGGGGCTGTATGATATGAGTCCAGAGTGTCATCCTTCAAAGGCAAAACTTACATACAGAAGAAACAAGCATTGGCAGATCCAAAAGGTCTCAACTTTGGGACCTCTTGGCTTTGCCAATGGTTGTAGCAATATGACACTGTATATACTCTGTGTATTTTATTTAAGTGAAGAGTTTGAATTAGTTAATATTCATAAACTCTCTTGACTTTAGCGCAATTTGTATTGTTATGGGAATTGACTTTACAACGCATTGGCAAAGCCAACAGGTCTTGGATCTAAAAGGATGCCCTTGTATGGTGCCTGTGAGCTGTGTCACATTTTGGTGCCTGGGAGAGTTCAGGTTGTGAGCAGGTGTTCATAACTGGGTGCAATTGAGAGGTCTGGTCCTGAGTGAAGGTACACAGAGGGCACCGGGATGGAAGCAAGCTAAAGAGAAGAGAGAGCAAAGTGGAGCAGGGGAGGAAAAGTATGCGGGCGAGAGAGCAACGGGAGCAGGTGGTGGAGAAGCAGACAGGCAGGAGTGAGACTGTACACAGAGTGTGGAAGGGGGAAAAGGAGAATACTAGGGGGACAGCTGGAAAGCAAATACACTCTTGAGGAGTACTAAAAAAAAAGAAAATAGTAGCACTTGAAAAAGGAGCAGTGAAAAAACACACAAGTAATGCGTCCATGCTCCAAGGGAGAGACAAACACAAGAAAAGGAAGGAAAGCCCATACAATCTAATGAATAATAAGAAAGCAGGTGAGCATAACAATGAACCACACACCAATAGTAAATAAACTCTAATCCCACTGTAAGCTAACAATACTTCTCACAACAGACAGCGCATGCGCTATCTAGTAGGCGAGAACTAAGAATGTAAGAGGTGAACCAAACTTCAGAAGTAGAAACTGACAAAACTGTCGGGTGGGGTCCAAGAAGGCTCGTTCTGAACAGCTTTACAACTAAACACAGACCCAACGACTGCTAAAAGAGCAATTTATGGAAATCGTGTAAAAAAACTATAAACAAAGCAAACCTACAATGATCTTTATGGTACAAAGGCGTTTTTAGTTTACTTCCCAAACTGAAACTTTTCACTGCTGCGGAATTTCACTTGAAAAGGTTATTGGTGAAAGAAAACTAAGACTTTCATTTTGCATTTAACCGAGAAACATTATGACCTGCCGCTTCTGTTTTTCCAGCATTTCTCAAAAATGATGATGCTTTTAAGCATAGCAGGCTTTTCAGCAAGGTCAAGTCACACTCTTGTCCCTCCTGGAGCAAATGTAATGCAGCCGGTGGGCTATGTGATCCTTGGATATGAATACCCTTGAGCTGGGAGAAAGCGAGTCGGTCACCAAAGGAAGGCTTATTATTCCCTCCCTCCCCAAAATCTAATAGTAATCCACAAGTGCAAAGGAGATCAGGCAGAAAGTGCCTACTCTCAGCCGGGTTCTCACAGAATCGAGACAGAGGGTTCCATATATACCGCCCCCATTTTAGATTGAGCCAAACTCCAACTGGCCAATCACTGAGGAGGCAGAATAGCAATAAAACAAACACAGTTGCCTCTCTTCAAAGTATTCATAAAGTTACATGGTTTGCATTGATTAATTGGGGGCCGCACCTCGTCCAGCACCTTCACTCTGACTGGAAAGTCTACAACCTTGGCTAGTCCATCATGATCAAGCTGGTCTTTCCCTCTCCCTCCAACGAACCTGGGGCTCACCAGAGCTCATAGTGGTGTTTCTTTAGACTCAAAGCTCAGGCTGGGAATTCATCAGGCTGTTGCTTGGCCCTTCATTCCCTGGCGTGATTGGGATAAAAGTGTCACTTATGTTCATTCCAAGCCTAGCGCGTGGCATTTACTGCCTGAATAAAGCTGAAGACGCGTATTATCATTGACTTACTGAGGAGGCTGACTGACTGCTTGGAAAGTTACCATCTTCTCCTCTAGCCTGCCAGGTGGTGCATAAAGGTACCTTGGGGGGTAGAGATCCTGCTTCCAAGAGGATGTTACCAGTCATCCTGCTGTGTCAGCCATTTTGATTGTTCAGACACAACTACACAGCACATAATGCAAGCCTTTTCCATGCATAGCTCAGTTCTTAGTTGGTACGCATAAACATAAAAAATCGAGAGTTTAAAAACATTACTGTGGGCCATGTTTTCTTCATTAAACTGTAATTAATGTCATGTCTGTCCAGGCGCTGTCTCTGGCCAGTGCAAAATGATCTATCTCTGCAAAAGTCATCAGTAGAAAAAAGTGCCAAAACAGACAACATCTGCGATTTGTGTTAACATTCTTGCTTGTGGTGCTGAGAACCAGTATCCCTTTGAAGACTGAAACACAACACAATACAGTGCAGCAAGCAATAATTCACCCGGATACTTCTAGGTCAAAGAGCACTTTGACAGCATAGTTTCCGCCGGCAAGGTGAAGTTAGATCCCAGTACTGAAGGAGATGGGATGCAGTTCAGGAAAAGGGGCGGACACATTGCACACAGTTGTTTAGGGTATTACGGGGCTCTGTGGTCTGGGAAGGTGTTTGGGCAAACCGTTGTCAGCTTGTTTTAACCTTTTTGTATGAGGAGAACCTTGGGTGAGACTGTTTTGATGCAGGGAATGATCTCTAGATCGTACACATGAAACAATAATTGACAAGCAGATAGCAAGGTGTTAAGGATATGTGGAGGGGTATAGGGATGGGTGATGAGGAAAGGGAGTGTAAAGAGGGTATAAGGGGAGGGTAAACAAAGGTCACTTGCCTCACTGCCAGCTCTTGGGATCTCCATCAGGTTGTTGTCCCTCACTCACTGTCGTAGCACCCTAACCAGTTCTCATCCTCTCTGTTTCCCCATACCTTTCCTCCTCTCTCAGCCTGTCTTCAGGGTTCTGTCGAGGACTGGACATAGTGATGGTCTGTTTAGTTTCCTTCTCGATTGCCCAAGGAACAAGCATTTACAAAGCAGTAGGTCTGAGTTGGAGCTATTGGCATTGTAAATGACGATGCCTTTTATTTATGTGTTGGTTTTCAAAACATAAATAAAAGGCATTGTCATTTACAATGCCAATAGGTTAACTCTTGCAAATGTGAGACCTATTGTGTTGCAAATGCTTGTTTGCAAAAGCTCCCCATGCTGCGCTTTCACTTTAATGGCGGACGCGCCCATTTCTTTAGATGACCCATGCATAAAAAAATGTGTGCAACCGCCATTAAAGTGAAAGCGTCGTATGGGGCGCTTTTACTTTAAAAAAGCATTTGTTTTTTAAGTTGAAAAACAAATGTTTCTTTTTGTAAAAGCATTCCATAACGTGCTTTCACTTTAATGTCGGCCATGCAAAGTAAAAGCGGGTATGGGACGCTTTAACACACAAAAACATTTGTTAAGCAGCATACCGCGTTCAGAAGTGAAGATAGGCACGTGGTCGCTTAAAGAGAAAGCAACCAATGTAAAAGCCTTACCAAATAACAAAGCGTGGCGACCAACCGTGAAGCAGAGAGGGAGCATTTTTCAAAGATAAAGTGCAGCATCCGTGATCGGGCGCCACACTGTCAGGAAAACAGGGTGGGTTAGAGAGAGCCTGTTGTACCTGCAACAGCAGCTAGAATAAAGACATTAAAGAAAATAGTGCTCATAGACTGTAGATAAAACAGACCGTGTATCAACACAAGTAAAAAGTCCAGTCCTCATGGGAGGTTACAAATGCAGACAAGGCAGCACTAAGGATGGACTACTAAGCCTATTCATGAATCAAAAGCAACCATTTAGAAAGGACAGTCACAAGAGCCAATAGAAAAGATGGGCGGAAAATGGGCGGAGCTTCAAGTCCATACCTGAATACAGCCTCGCAGACCTAAAAAGCGCTTCCACCCACCTGTCAAAATGTCACCCTAAAAAGTATCACACACATGAAAGGTGTCTGGTGTCTCCTAAATAGGACCCCAGATTGGAGAAAAAAGCATTAAGTTGAAAACATGCTCCTTGGTAATCAGTCAATGCTTGCTAGAAAATGCGTAATTATGTTGCAGTAAATAAGCCAATGGAATCCAGGTAAAAAAAAGGGAAAGAATCAGGGACAAATATATGTATCAAGTGGGCAATGACCTCAATGAAAAGTAGCGATCAAATGTGTTTTGCCACAAAAAGTTGGGAACAAATGCATTTTGATACATTTTCCTGTTTTGAGTCCCTATTATATATGTGAGTTGTAAAGGAACTAACATCACCGGAAAGATTCATACTTCATCTTGGATTAGGAACTTGCATTAGTATCCCCTGGACAATCCACCTTCTTGGAAAAGGTCATTCCTTAAGCCTGACCATGCCTCTTCGTTCAGAATCACGACACCTATTGAGCACACAAAGAAGACCAAGTTTGACATTCTTTTCCCACCGCCACATTCTACCAGCCCCACTACTGCCCAAACCAGATAATACCTTTCACTTAGGGTGGAACACCAAGTGGAATTCCCTTCTGGGTGAGGGCGATCATAGAATCAGCAGCCCAACCCAGGCTGTGAGGACTCACAACTATATGCTATGTGTGGTGCCCAGCAACCTGACATCTTGCTCCGCAGTACTCTCATAGACTTTCTCCAAACTTAGACAGTCTGTGGTGAGACTCAGGCAGTTGTGCCATGTTTGTTCCTAAGGGCAGCATCGCAAGTCAAGTCATTTTGTAATGTCACAACAAGACCAATATAGAATACAATACTATTTCAACAAAATGTATATTCTTTATACACTTGGAAACACGAGGCTGAAGTGGGCGGATCCACTGGGAAATCTGCAGCTCTCCTCAATAAGACTTTGGTTCTGTAGACATAATAACAACATGACAGAGTCAGTAACTTGACAGACGGATTCTTCCACAAGAATCAGTTACTGTGATATAGGTTTCTCGACAAAACTCCTTCTGAATCCAATTGCCATACAGTTTACTTATTGGTGTTTCTTTGTGTTTAATGGTATTTAATTGTGTTTTTCTGTATTGTATTTATCCGATAGAATTACACCTTCCCACTAGACATAAGTAGTTCAATGCCCAAATAAGTCACCCTCTACAATTTATAGAATCTATATGCTGAAATCTCGCTGTTTGTCTCCAAAATCTGAACTACAGATCTTCAATTCTCCTTCTTAAAATATTGGCCTTCCTGAAGAAAAATATTTTTTGCTAAGGCTAATGGAAGTTACCACCAGAAGAAAGGTTGAGTGATAAAGAGGCCTTCATGCTTACAATTGCAGGGCATGAGTTTATGATGAACACCAGGAGGCGGGAGAGTAGAAGCAAATGCACCAAATAACTTAGTATTTGAGGGAGATGGAAACTCATTCTCTGGGTGACCACACAAAATGCTGATTAGTCTCATAGGTAAGCCTAAATTAACTAAGCTCACCGAAACCAGGGTGAAGGGTCTTAATAAAACAAGAACAAGTGTAAGCAGAAGCCATATGGCAGAAAATTCAATGACCTAGAAGGCAAAAGGTTGAAAACATGAGAAACACCCAAAGCTGGAAATAAAATACCATGACATGGAGGCATAGAAGCACTTAGACAGGTAGCCCTACTCAGAGGAAAGAAGGCCAGATTTGCCATCAAAAACTTTAGAAATGATGCAGAGCCACTCATTGTTTTGGATCACACAGACCAATCCTACAATCAAGAAAACAGAAGAGTGTATCTAAGCCAGCATGAGCGCTTCTACCATTTAAGGCAATTAAAGGGCACCCAAGTTAGTGCATCCCTGCCACAAACACTGCACCATGACAACTCTAACAGACACTCATCAGAAGCATACGAAAAGGCAAAACTCATGCCGTTCATTGGAGGGCTACCAAACGTCGATTAATGACAGACCACACCACCACTGTTGACTCAGGATAGCTATAGCGATGAACACCACGGAAGGTTACTAACTTCGCTCCCACACAGATATGGATTTGGGATGGGTCAAATTTGCGTTCCAACTTTGGAGGACTGCGTCTTAAGATTATTGCAGAGACTTAAGTGAAACAAGGTCATATCAACGTTCATTGGCTTGTCATTGCTGTTGGCCAAAAGAGCAATTACCCTACCCACTGGAGGGAGGAGGGATTGTTATTAATCCTGAATGTGCTAGCTCTCTGTTCAATCAGAAAATACCAGACGTACTCCTTGACTCTTAGATGAGTGAGAGACAGCATATCTCCCATTGGTTTCCAGTACTGGGAAATAGCCTTGGTGCACAAAGTGTGGCTCTCTAATGGGTGGATGGGGCTGAAGGGGAGTTTAGTTGATAAAGTTGAAACTCCAAATGTTAAATGACAATGCATAGCCTAGGCATATTTTGTAGACAACATGACAATGCCATTCGGTGCAAAATAGTTTCTGATTTGTTTCGATCACGTATCAGAGAATTCTATATTGTAGTACATCTATGAGCTAGTTGTAGCATAACATGACAATTGCAATAATACAATTCATAACGTTTGGTTAAAAGTAACTAGAAGTATGGCCTGAGGCACTGCAAAGACTACAACACCCCAAACCTCCACAGAGCAAACCGTGGAGAGTGCCTTCAACTCGAAAACCCCTTGCTTCTCCCCTAGGGACTTAGTACATACAGGAATCTCCGGCGTTTGTCCTGAAGAGCCTGTAAGTGCCTTCTTTAAATGGTCCTTCAGCGTTGAAGCATTCCCTAACCTACCACATAATTCTAGTTACTGCCACATATGCATATGTTGCTCTCCTCTCAAACCCTGCTCTGCTGTAGCCATTCACCATCACACCAGGATCACTACATTGAAAGAAAGGAAACCCTCCAGCCCAGTTCAATTTCGTATCCTAATGTCACTTAAAACCAGTCTCCTGACCCCTTCCACCAGCATTGCTTTGGGTGTTTTTGTTCCTCTTTCACCAGAGGCCCACAGAACAAGCCTCTTGTCACTGATGGTAATTCTAGGTGAATGGTCGGCCAACGGGGATTTGCAGGCAGAGGAAAAGAGAGGCAGGCTCAGGTGAGGAGGTACTCTCTGGGAAAGGAAGTGGGCTGAGATTCCTAGGGGAACAACCATATTTATTTATTTTAATTTTATTTATTTTAAAAGTTTTATATAGCGCTAGCTTGACCCGTAGGTATCAGAGCACTTTACAAACACACAGTAAACAGCAGAAGGATATTACATTACATAGTAGGCAGTAAGGAAGCAAACCACAGAAAAAAATACAGCATGGTAGATAAATATGCAGTGAAGCAGTGGGGGAGAGAGCAATAAAAGAAATAGGCGAGAGTGACATAGTCCGGTCACCACTATTCTTGAATGTCAAGATAGGGAGGAGACAACTCGGATAAGGAGGACTAGGTTAGTTGACGTTGGGCATGAAAGTATTTGTTTAGGAGATGGAGTTTCAGGTCCCCTTTGAAACAGGAGAAGGAGGGGTTGCATCCGAGGACTCCAGGGAGAGCGTTTCATATCCTGGGCGCGTTGCCAGAAAACGATCGGTATTGGGTGGTTTTCTTTTTCAATTTCGGAGGAATAAGAAGGAGTGAGTTGGAGCTTCTTAGTGTTCTGGATTGACCTGCTCTACTCAGTTTGTTATTTAAATAGTTGAGGTCAGGAGAGTGAAGGGTTTGTGTGTGATGCAGGCCAGTTTATAAATACATCTCCCTTCCATGTGGAGCCAATTGAGGCAGTTGAGAGCTGGAGTGATGTGTTCAAATCTTTTGACTCCAGATACGAGTCAAGCGGACATGTTCAGCACTGCTCTTAGAGGGGCTAGGTGAGCTTTTGGAGTCCCTGTAAGGATGGCGTTCCCGTAGTCAATTTTAGAGAGAACTAGGGATTGGACTACTGTCTTGAGGTCATCTTGGGGTAGAAAAGGTTTCAGTTTCTTGAGGTGTTTTAGAGAGAATAGAGCACTTTTAGCAGAGTTTTTGATGTGAGCCTCCATTGACAAGTTCTTGTCAAAAGTGATGCCTAGAGACTTAACTGAGTCGGATAGGGTAAGGGGGTAGTTTAGGGCAACTAGATTATTGAGCCACTCTTGGCTTGGGCGATGGTTATTTTTTGAGAGAATAGGATTAGTTCTGTTTTGTCTGGGTTGAGCTTTAAGTTGTTAACGTAGAACCACGTTTGTATCTCAGTTAGGGTGGTATTGAGGAGTTGGATGTCACTGGGAGACTTGATCCTGAAATAGATTTGGGTGTCATCCGCGTAAAGGTGGTAATTCACTCCGGCTTTTTTCAATATGATTGTGAGGGGCTCCATGAAGAGATTGAAGAGGGACGGGAGAGGATCGAGCCTTGCGGGACCCCAAGAGTGACTTTAGTTGGCTTTGAGAGACAGGAGTTAATTTTAATTTGTTGCGAGCGGTATTGACGGAAGGAGGTGAACCATTTTAGAACTATGCCATTAATGCCGGACCGTTTTGACAGGGTCTCCAGAAGGGCTGGATGGTTTACTGTGCTGAATGCCGCAGAAAGGTCTAAAAGGATGAGAAGGCAGGCATCCCCTTCGTCTAGGGCCTTGTGAATGTCGTCCGCGACGTTGAGCATAGCTGTTTCCGTGCTACAGCCTTTTCTGAAACCAGATTGAAAGGCATCGAGGAGGTTGAACTTATCAATATTATTATTGAGTTGGGGGAGAACACATTTCGCCAAAGTTTTTGCAAGGAATGGGAGGTTAGAGATAGGTCTGAGGTTGTTAAGATCGTTATGGTTAGCCCCAGGTTTCTTGAGAATGGGTGTGATTTGTCCTAGTTGAAGGGAGTCTGGGACACAGCCTGAGGTGAGGGAGGCGTTGATGATTTTTGTCCAGAAGGGGGAGATAGTGTGGTTGAGTTCTTTTATGATTGTGAAATGGAGGGTGTCCATGGTGTGGGAGGAAGGTTTTAGATTGGAAATTATCTTGAAGACCTTGTTTACCGACATTAACTCAAAGTCAGACCAATGCGCATTGTTTTTTAGCTGGAGGTAGGTCTGATTGTCCTTGTTAAGAGCTATTTCCGAGTGGACCGGGGAGGTTGAAGGGTGGCAGGTTAACGGGGAAGGGGGATTAGCAGTTTGTAAGAAGGATTGATCAATTTTAGCGACTTTATTGGTGAAGAAGGTGGCAATTTCTTCACATCGCTCATTGGTGGCTTTGATTTCTTGAGAGGGAGTGCAGTTAGTTTGGCTTTTAACAATGCTGAAGAGTTCTCGTGGTCTGTTTTTTTGCCCAATCTAGTTGGCTGCGGAAACATGATGCCTTTTCACTGAAGATGTGTTTTTTGTATGACCATCGGGCAGATCTAAGATGTGTGAGGTGCAAGGACGAGGGGTTTTGTCTCCAAGATCTTTCCGTTTGTCTGAGTTGGCGCCGTTCATCATTCAGCTCCATGTTAAACCAGGGTTTTGATTTGACTCTCCTCAGTTGTTTGACTTTGAGAGGGGCAACTTGGTCTAAGACCTCTGTCATTCTTGAGTTGAAGTGAGAAGTGAGATCATCTGCCGACCATGATGAGGGATGGAGTTGAAGATGGGGATGAATCTTGGCTTCAAGTTCGGAAAGAGGTATTTCCTTGATGTTTCTGGTTAAGAGTTTAGGTTTGACAGCACAAATGGGTTGGAGACTGGCATGTGTGTCAATCTTGAACAGAATAAGGTGGTGGTTGGACCAGTCAATGGGAGTAATTTCTCTCAAGGAGATCAAATCATTGTTTGTTATGATCGCATCTAGAGTTGCACCTTTGATGTAAGTAGGTTTATTGCAGAGTTGCTTAAGGTTATGTATTTCCATAAGGTTGGAGAGGTTCAGGACATTGGAGTCTTCTGGGATGTTCCAGTGGATATTGAGGTCACCCAAGAACACGTCTTTGGTGTCTGACAAGGAGAATTGTGTTATTAGGTCTGTTAGTTCTTCGGGGGAAAGGGTACGTTCTCCGGGAGGAAGGTAGATAGTGTGGAATTTGATGGGTGGGGTACCCTTGGTGGTGAGTTTGACGCCTAGGTATTCAAACAATAGGTATTCTGCAGGTTGGAGTCTGGTAATCTGTATTCCGTCTCTATGAATTAAGGCAAGTCCCCCCCCCAGTTTTGATCGGCCGGTCTTGTTTGATGAGGTTGTACTCTGGAGGGGTGAGAATGTCAAGAATAGGGGTAGAGTGGGAATTTAGCCAGGATTCTGTGAGGAAGGCGATGTCAATTTCTTCAGCGAGAAGAGCTTCAGCAATGTCAGTAGCGTGCTGTACTGCTGATCTGCAGTTTAGGAGCATGCAAGAGAGAGGACGGGGAGCCTCGATGAGGCGAGGAGTTAGGTGGATAGAGGTGTACTGAGCGGGGGGTCTAGGTGAGTGGACAGAATTTGCAATTCTGTTTGTGCTAATAATAACAGGGATGTAGACAGGGGTTGACTTCTGGACTAACGTGAGGTGGGGGTCAAAGAGTTCAATAGGTTTCGGTACCGAAAAGGGTTGGCTATCCCTGTTGGGACTGGGGGCCTGGCTCGATGATGGGCTATAGGGTCGAGAGGTATTAAGTGAAGAAGGAGCACAACACCTCGGGGGGGAGTACGGAGTCTTGGGCCTGTTGAGCAGGTCTTGTTGTAATTGAAGGAAATCAGCAGCAAGGGAGTTAATTTTCTGCTCCATTCTGTTCAGTTGTTGTGCTATAGAGCTGAGGAAGTTTAGGGTTTTAGGCAGGGGTCGAGGATGGCTGGGGTCTACGGAGGGAGGTTGAGCAAGGGTGCGGGGTAGGAAGGAGTTCATAGGAAAAGGAGAGGGGGGAGGTTGTATGCTTGGAGTCTGTATTGTAATGTTCCTATTCGGGGATTTCGGAGTAGGGGAGGTGGGGCTGGTGTCCAGGTGAGGAGGGAAAGAAAATCCGGGACGGACATCAGGGTTCTGGGCGTTGTCAGCAAGATTGGCGGTGGAGGTTGTGAATGTGGGGGAGCGGCATTGGAGGTGTGGGAGAATGCTGTGGTAGGAGGGGGAAAGAGACCACAGGTTTGGAAATGACGTTTGACAGGGGGGAAGTAAGGGTCAGGGGAACAGGGTCAGTGTAGGAGGAAGTGGAAGGTTGAGGAGGAGGGTTCAGATTCTCAGGGGTGGAGAAGGGAGTGTCAGTAGGGATAACAGTAGCAGGCGGACTGAGGTTAGAGACCAAACTGTTAAGATTAGCCTTGGGGGGATTGTTAGTTGTGACTTTGTTGCTCCTAGGGGGAGCAGTAGAAGTGAGAATGGTGGGTGTTTGGCGACGCAGAGTGAGAATAGGGGTAGTGTGATTGTAGTGAGTGATGGTGGAAGTCCATGAGTTGAGGAGAGGGTCGTCAGGGCAGGGAGGTTGGATCGGTTCTTCGATATTACTGAGGGTAGTGGGGGATAGGGGAGAAAGGGTTTGATAGCTCAGTTGAGTTACAGAGGAGAGAAGTGTGGGGAAGTGGCGGTCAAAAGTGGTGAGGTGAGAGTCGGTGGCTTGTATGAGAATGGTTCCAGTTCTGTAAATGGAAATGGTGAGATCCCCTTTGAAGGTCGGGGAGATGGTAGTGGAGATTTTTTCGCCATAAGGAATTGTTACTGACTTGTCGACTTGAAGGTGACGAGAGAAGCTGTTTTTCCATTGATCTGGGCGATTAGTGTAAAATATGAAGTTTGTTTTCGTGCAACCGTTGGTCGCTGAGTGATAGTTATCTACAATGAGTGTTTCAGGGTGTTGTTTTAGAATGCTGTGCTTGAAGTTCTTTTTTGCATCACTGGTCATTTTGTTAGGGTAATTAATGTACCAGGAGTTGGGTCTGTAACGCATGAGGTTAGAGTTCCGGGTGTGCTTAGATGAGCGCATGATTGAATGGTAAGAATGTTTAGATGTAATAATCAATCAAGCAGTGGGCTGGACGCTCTCTTTAGGCACCACGAAGGTAGGGTGGAGGAGGGCGAACAAAAGAGTATAAAATGTACACATATCTAGAGAGTAACAGCATGTAAAGTAGAGGGTCAACGAAAGGCAGGCAAGACATGATAGGCAAACGAATGGCACCTATGAGTAGGATACGGCTAGTAAGAAGGGGTATAGTAATTCATAACGTGTTTCTGTATGTCAGCAGAGGAAACGTGGCACATACTGAAAGCAGCATTTTTCAGGAAACGGTATGAAAAGGCACTGCCTCTGTCTCCTCAGACGTCCAAGCATCTGCGGAGATAAGTAACACAGCTTTCGCTCCGACGTGACTGACTCTTTCCCAGCCCAACTTGTGTTTCAGCGGCACTGTCAGGTCTAGAATTTGATCTAGCTAAAGTACCCCCAGCTGTGCCGGGCATTTAAACCCGAGGCTGATATTTGATTGGCTGTGCCCCAGCAGCCTGCCGCGCCTTAACTCCAGCCCAGTCCACTTCAGTACTGAGCACTGGCTTTGCTCTCACAGAAACAAAACATTCATAGTCCTTCCCTCCCTGGAAAAGCAATTAACAAGGTGAAAAGAGGCCAGAAGCTCTGGAAAAAAAAACTTGAAATCGTCTTGGGAGGAATGTAGCTGGAAAACGAGTCTACTGTTAGAAAAGCCTCGCTGGGAAACTAATAAAGGCCTCTCTACCTGGACATTTCCAGGCCCACCGATGGCAGGATTGTTCGGCATCAACAAATTAAGCCTGTTTTGCGGTTACAGTACCTGCTTTTGTTCGAGTCTGGAGGGAGTTCGACCTTAATCTGCTTCCTCAGCAAGAGTTTCAAAAGCAAGGAAAAAATTGGAACAATCACCGTAAGAAAAGCAGCCTGGCAGGCAATGTTTGCGCAAGGAATTCGAGAATGATTGAGTCGTATATGTTAAAGCGATATTAAAACCACATGCTTGTCCTTGGCAGACTTTGAATATATTTCTCTGGCCCCATCGCTAGCAAAGAAATGGGTTAAGGTTCAGGGGTCACAGTGTATGACCTGCTCGTGTTTTTAGTCGTTGTGGAATTTTGATCTCCAGCCTTGTGCTTAGTCTCCAGCTCGCTCCTTCTTTTTTAGCACAATTTCTCACTTTTCACTCTGCTGGAAGGTGATTTGATGCACTTACCAGCCTTTCTGTGAAGAACGCCCATTTCACTTCTGAGCATCCCCATGAACTTGTCATATGAACAACATTACTTGTTCTAGGCTTACACCACCAGGTTTACAAACATGTGAGCAACTGAGGAGATGCAGGAGGCATCTTAGATTTGAAATCGAGCGAATATTTTTATGTCTGGAGCCAATTTCACAAGCTCGTATGCAAACATATCAAAATGTGTTCATGTGCATCTTGAAGATGTGCAGAGTACCACAAAGATGCTGAAGACCTCTCCAGATTCGCTGCAGTGGGAGGTCATAAAACATCTAAGAGAGCTCTGGAGATAATGCAGGCCGACCGACACGTCCCCGCAGGGGACACAAGTAAGAGGGCGGCCACCGTAGTGCCACAAGATGGCACACGGGGCAGCCCAGCTCTTTAGCTCTTTGGGACCCTGGAGGGTCCTCCCGCGCGTCACTTCCTCTGGGGGTGAGCGGGGGAGAGTATATATTCCTCCCCCGCCCACCGAGCGGCCTCTTTGTCCGCTGTCCCCTCACCCTGAGGCCGTTTTGTGTTAGACACGCAGCCGTGCGTTCTGGGCGCGATGTCCGATTCCGACGCGGGTCGTGGTGCCTATTGTTCGTCGGGTCCTTTAGGTGAGTCAGGGTTGAGGGGCCTTGTTTGTTGTAGTACCTTCGGGGTTACGGCTTTTGAGGCGGGCGTAATGATAACAGCCTCTTGGGACTCGGCAGGGGTGCTTGACGGCAGGGCACGGCCGTGCTGCTGGAAGTGCCGAGGGGCAGTTCTGGAGTGTGTTAGTGGCGAGCGGTGGTCGGAGCAGGGGCCCGACTTCCGCCGTGACGTGCGGGATGTTTCAGGACCTTGGTCTTCATTCGTTTATAGCAGCAGGCAGGGATACAGGACGCCTGTTTCTCTGTGGTCTGTTGCGCTGTACGGGGGCCAGCAGTCAACTTTCCTGCTTGCCTGACGCTCGGTCGGAGCGTTCGGTCACGTCGCTAGACCAGGCATCCGTGTCTCGGTGAGATGCGTTACTAGTTCGGTGAGCCTGGGAATTTCAATTTAAATGTGGGACAGTTTTCTTCGTGTATGTGCGCTCGCTGCTCTGTGCGCAATAGGTGTTTCATTGCCGATACGTACACAATGTTTATTCCGATAACGTAATCCTGTGATTTCCCATGGTCACGACAAAGTCTAATGCTTTTATGTCCTTATAATATTATTTTCTCTACGTGCAAGTTTTGGATCGATTGAATTGACAGACGTGTTCTTTGTGTAGACGCTTGTATGCATTTTCTAGGGTGTGCATGGTAGGTGATCGTTTCTTTTGTCCACCAGAACAGTTCTTTCTTTGAAAGTAGGCCAGCCTTGGCTTTGCCTTCCACGGATGCGGCTTCTCCTGCCCTTTGCTGAGCTTGGGAGCGGGTAGGGTTGGTTGGCATTATGATGAGTTTATACTCGGTTCGGCGAACGTTGGTCTTTTTACGGGCTACATGTAGGTTTGATTCGCGTATTTAGTATTTTGAGCCCCCCCCCTTCCCCCCCCCCCCCCCAAGCGGGTAGGAGAGTGTGCGGGGTGAGATCCCGATCGGCAACCGTCTGAGGGTCCACGCAGTCGGGCGGTGGCGGCTGCGGGTTAGCAGTTGCACAGTGTTGAGCTGGTGGGCTGGTCAGGAGGTAGTGGGGGGGCAAGTTGATTACACTCGGGCGGACATTTTATGGGGCTTTTTTGTTAGGTCCGGCTCGGTGGTGTTATGTCGCCCAGGGCGGCTATTTTCAGGGCTGTTTGTTACCTTAGGTCCTACGCACGTGTTTTATGGCGTCTGTGCCCGGCCATCTTAAGGGACAGCTTGTTGCTGTACTGCCCATATGGGGAAGGGCTCCCGGGGCGGCCATTTTCTTGGGCACTTTACCTCGAGGTGCCCGGCGCATGGGGGATGTGGTGCCCGTTGTACGGCCTTTATGCATCCTAATTTCAATTTGGGGGAACATGCCTGTCGGCTTCTATTACGTTGCTGGGTACATGTGCTCCTGGAACATGCCTGTCGGCTTCTATTACGTTGCTGTGTACATGTGCTTCTGACTGCAGACTTGCGGAGTTGCTTCTCTGGAACTTCGAGTACAGTGGAGGCGTGTCTGTTCCTCCTTTGGTCCCATCAGGGGCATTGTTGAGTCTCTTTATCATGGTCAGCAACAAGAGCGGAGAGAGTTGCTTTTGCTCCCTTGAGTCAGTGCCGGGTTTTCTCAGTGGGCGAGTGGAGTTTCTGGCTATACATTACGCAAGTTTCATAGTGGCTCGATGCTAGGTTCGACTCCGCTGGGAGAAAGTAATAGAGGGTGTTTTTAGTGCTTGCGAGGTTGCTGTTTCCGTGCCGTGTTCGTTACTAAGTTCACTGGCCTAATTTTCCTTGTAATTTCATTGCGGCTCATGTAGCGATTCAGGCCCGCACTCCTTGGTTCGCAAACACCCCCCACCCCCAGTTTTTCGTTCTAGTGGGGTGCCTCTGTTTCGCTCAGGGGCCTGCAGCCTCTCCGTAGCCATGCCGCTTTCCATGCATTTCGCATTTGCTTGTCCCCGAGGGGTTTGGTACGGCAGCATGTCATTCATTAGGGACCGTGTTTCCCTTGGCCACGGCGTCACTACCGACTACAGTGTTGCTGCAAGGGCCCAATCGATGGGTTTTGTCGGCCTTTTCGAGGACCTTTGTGGGGCTGATCGCGAGTTCCCGGACAGGACCGGGGAGGGTCGTTGTGGGAGCCTATCCAGTGGGCACGGGTGTCATGCGCATTCCGGGGAGGGCTCTCCGCATCGGGGAACTGCGCGGAGGCACGGGGGTGGCTCGTTACCACTTGTAAGGGATATGGCTCAATTATCTAAGCCGCTGACTTTGGTCCTGGGGACCCGGGTTCGAGACTCAGCGTAGGCGCTATAAACAAATGTAATTTGTTTGATGTTCAACCACTCCTTTTGCCACGGCTTTTCTGTGTCCGGGCGGAGAGTTCTCGGGCTCTGAGTGTTCCATTTCGACGCAGACTTTCAGTATGCCGTTTGCTCGTATAGGCAGCGTTGTTTTTTCGGTTATCCGGCGCGTGGGGGATACGGCGGGTACAGTAGATGCTTTTCCTCCTTTCGGGAGTCGCAGCGAGGGACGAGCAGGCTGGGCTTTTCCGCGGCTGCGTTGAATTTTGCCCGTTCCCACGGCGTATTCAGTTAGCTCCTTGTGCCGGTCGCAAGTGGCAGAGAGATGGTTAATTTCTTGTAGCCCCGTTGTGCACAGTTTACGGCATTGCGAGGGAACGTATGATGCAGCTTTCTGCCCGCTCTCAGGCGTTGCACGCCTGTCTTAGGGCGCTCTTGTCCTGCGGCGGTGAGGCGCTCTACCAGAACGGGTTCAGGGGAGCACTTTTCGTGTGTGCCCCTCTCATTGTACTTTAGCACATGGAGTGGGTTATTGGGAGCACGTTACGTGAGCGTCCCTCTTACAGCATACCCAATCACATGGAGCGATGTGACATCGTGGGCTAATATTTGAAGCACCTTACATCGCTTGGCATGTGGTACTGGCTCCATGAGGGATAGTTTCTTAGGCGGACTTCGCACCAGTATAGACATGTGCTGCATCTCTTGACAGTGTCCATCCCCAGATCATTTTTTCGTAGTAATGGTGTTCCTGTGCAAGTACTATAAGCAAGCACGTTTTGTACTTAGCGAACATGGGTGTTAGTCTGGGGGACAGTCACCATTCGGATTTCCACCACGTTAATTTGGGGACACTACTGCTAGCACCGGAAGGATTCTTTCTGTATGAGGGAGCAGGCAGTGAGTGTCATGTTATTTTGACAGGTGCAGGTTTTTTAAGGCTTAACCCTGGTGGAAGGCTTCCCACACGTGTTGGGCCTCGTCACCAAAAAGTACTTACGGGTATGACACTCACACAGTCTGGGAGCATATTCTATGTATTTAGGCCTTCCTCCGAGTAAGAGAGGGCATCTATTCGTTGGGTTGAGGTCAAGTTTGGCCTGGGATGAAGTGTCCTGGCTTTTAGGGTACAGGGACGTGCCATGAGGGGTCTTCCTCACACTCCTAAGCGCTAGGGTCAGTTCTGCCTTGCTTTTTATTATTGGTGTGTGGCTAGATTCGACACCTCCACTGCCTCGGCGTTGGAGGCGGGCAATTGTTTGCCCCACCCTTCCCTGCTTGTTAGGTATTTGGGGCACATTAATTAGCACAGCTGCGGACAGGCATGCCCCCGGTATCGCGGGGGGCATTGATTACCCTGTATCAGGTTAGAACTTGTTCAGGGTATGAGAGGGCAAGACTCCCTATTACTGTCTTTGTCCATATGCGGCCTCCATGCGGGAGAACCGCCCTAAGTGCATCGGGGGCTACATGTACCATCTACTGGTGGAAGGGTCTCGGGTAGTCTACCGATGAATATGAGCAGAGCAGGTAGCTCCAGTGGAATTATTGGCTTTTCTCGCGGGTAACACTTGAGTGTGGGTAACTAGTTGGATTTACTGGACAATGATTGGTCGGGTTTCCCGGTAAGCAGCGGCAGATTGTGGCCAGTGCTTGCATCCCTCGTGCCTAAGCTTAGCATGTGAGATATGGCCTAGTAACATGACGCTTCCCTGCAATAATACCTGTGTTGCTGTAGTTTCCCTATGATTTGCCCCGCCCACCTCCTCAACCATGTAATTGGGATTTTCAGTTCTCTCAACTGACTGACAGGCTTTGCCTGGTAGGAAGGGGGCTGCTGCACCAGTCTCATTGTACGATTTTTATGGTTACATGAAGGGGGAGGGTCTTCTATTCGTGTTTTATGTCTCCATACATCATTCGGGGATGGTAACGTGTTGCAATACCTTTCCGCAGCATCTGTCTACTAGTAATGGAAATATTGGGTGACTCTTCCAACTTGCTTTGGAGGTTTAGTTTCTTTTAAGAAACCTTTTATTTGGTTTGAGAGTAAAACTCATTGCCCTGGTGGCGCATTGTGCAGCTCTGCAGGGATACACACTAGCTCGGTCACCTCTACGCCGTGGGGCGATAGTGGGACCTTGGTGTTGGGTTTTGCTCTCTCTGGTTGAGTAGAATATTTAGAGACTCGGACGTGGTCGTCGACATTCGCTGAATAGACTGGGTGGGCATGCTCAGGTTGAGGCGAAGACTGGGCACGCCTTCTTCCCCTGCAGCTCTAGGTGAATCTTCATGTCAAGGCACAGTTGCTTTCGCCCTTCTCCTGCACCACGGTGCCAGGCATTGCAGACCGGCTGTATGTGGTCTGACTCCCTAAGTAGCGTATCTATGTTAGTGTTTCCCCAGGCACACTTTAGCCTGGATTATCAGGTCCTTTTATGTCACACATAGTGCTCTGTATCGAGGTACATGTCACATAGCAGTTGACACCTTGGCAGCCACGGATGGGGGCGGCTATTCTTGGGTGACTATGCACGAAAGATTCGTTGTGGCTTAGTTAGCTTATGAAATTGTAGCATTGAACAAACCATGAGATGGGCTTGTGGTATGGTAGCGCTCACATTATGACTGTTGGGCTGGCTCACGCGCATAAGGAGTGGACAGAGTGCCGCTACTATCCTTGTGACGGTCGAGCCCCAGTCTAGGTTTACTCAGCCTGTCATCCTTCCGAGGTCGGTTAAATGAGTACCAATCACATGGGTAAGAACGGCTGTGCCTACGGGTGTGCTCCAGGGGACCTATCAGGTTCATAGCGCTGCATTAATACGAAAGGCAACAGGGCAGTTATTATGGTACTTCGTTCTATTGCTGGCAAGAAAGTGTTTCTCAGGTCCTTTTATGTCACCCATAGTGCACTGTGACACGGAGACAGTATCTATATGGTGGTTCAGGTTGAACCCGTGTAGCTCTGGAAAATGGTGGCCAGTTCATAAGGGACTATGCGAGAAAGCTTTATTGTGGCCTCTTAAGCTTGTGCAACCATGCAGCATTGACCATGTCAACAGATGGGCTGTTGGAAGCGTAGTGCTCCTTTGGTAAGAAATTTAGGGAGGCTATGGCGTAGCAGCCTTCACCAGGCAATTTTCAGCACATCTCCTGAATGGAGGGGTAGCCCTACATTTTAGAGGGGCCTGCTTGAGCCACACAGATAACCCATACTTCCTGGCCCACGCGAGACACTCACTTAGTTGTACCACAGCATTGCCAGTTTGCGATTCCCCGGCTACTTGACACTTTGTTGACGCATTGTATATTTGCTTAGATTGTCAGGCCTGCAGTAGCCACACTACCTCCCCCAGTCCGAACCCACGAAGACCTGTCAGCTCTGACTCCACTGTGGTCAAGCTGATACTTTTTAGCCTCCACTTGTTCTTTTCGGGGGACGCTTGGTGGTCCACTTGCGGCCAGGTAAGCGATTGCTTTAGCTGTGTTACGTGTCCGCAAGGGGCAGGCAATTTCCACAGTCTAAAGTTTCTCAACGGGGGTTGTCTTGCATTGGAGGGCCCTTGGCTAAGTGCTTGGGTAAGCATTCTACCCAGACCGGATCTATTTAGTTGTTTTCAGGTACGAAAGTTGAGATTCCTCGTGCAGCGTACACTTACCAGAGAGTACGAGGAGGAAGTATTTGTCCTCCTAGTTGCACAGCATGTCATCAGTTGTATAGGCTGCCTGTTAAGCGCATCATAGGGGCCAATTAAGGCCAAGCATAGGGGGACGACTTGCGCAAATACCAAACCTTGCCAGGTTATGGGTAGCCAGCTTTAGCTAGAGCCTGTGGGGGTGATAGTGTTCGATTTCCAGTCTGGGGGTTTTGGGCCCGTTTTTCATCGCCAGGCGGTGCGGGGGCAGCAGGCGCTAGGTGCCTCTGTAGATCAGGCAAGGGTGTTTTGGACTGAGATGCGTGTAACGGATTTTACACTTTCTCAGACGGGTTCCCGCGGATACTCCTACCCACAATTGGGGAACCTGGTGACACTCTATCTTTATTCGACTCCACCCCGGTGTATATAAAGGGTCTCATGTGGTTAGCAGGGTCCAGGTTCCTGTGACCAGGCGCTTGTTCAGTAAGCAGCATAGGTTGATCCGTTACAAGCCTTGCAGTGTATCATGATCAGGACTCTGCGCGCTTCATCCCCTTTATGCTGGCCGTGACACCTTGTTCATGCACCTAGGTCCTTCACTAGGGATTGCGCTGCTCACTGCAGTTGTTCTATGGCACTTGATTGAACGACCACAACGATTGTACGGTGGGTTTCGCCACCAGTGGGGGACGGGCAATTTTCAGCGGTCAGACATGTCTCCATCTCTATAGGCAAGGCGCTAGTCAGGGGAGGCACGGGAGCCAACACGCAGGAGGTCCTGTGCTGTGTATATTTAAAGGGGCAGAGACACAAAACTTGGTAGCTCGACACCGTTCCGGTGGAAGTATCAAGGCTCACACAGGTGGTTAGCAGGGACCGGGATTCTGTGTCCGGTCGTAGGGTCAGCAAGCAGGGTAGACCGCACCAGTTGGCCCTTCATGGAGGTTTTCAGTACCATCCACAGGCAGCACACCTCTTTCCCTCCACCTTGTTGTGACACCATGCTGTGTCGTCACCGGGGAGCTATGGAGAACTATTGTTTATTGTCTGGGCTCTGGGGCTAGCATGCAACATAGAGGTAGAGCACAAGGGGAATTGACCACACGTTGGTAACAGGTGAGCTCTGTGGTCCGATTTCTTATTCCGAGCTCCCATGGCTTGATGCCCTGTCTGGGACAGTGCGGCAGTTGGCTCGCATGCGGTGTGCTGCGCCATGCGTAAATATTTGGAGCAGAGTTTTGGCCTTTTTACATGTGTGCTACAAGCCAAACTCCATTGGTGTTGCTGGACTCTTGGGTCAGCGGTCCACGTTGGCATGGACCTGTTTTTTCCGAATAAGGAAGAGACCCTAGTTATAGCAAGTAAGGAACAGCTAGGAGGAATGCCGGCCTTGGTGGGGGGCCCTGGCTGCGACGGTCCCCACACCCAGGGCTGTGGCGGAGTTACAGGGCGATCCAGAGGCGGAGAGGTACCCGGGAGTACCCTCTTCAGGAGCACAAAGGATGCTGAGGCCTATTATCCCCAGGAAGTCTGTGCGGTGGACCCTGGGGGTACGACGGCGCCCCGCTATCCTACGGGCGGTTGGAAACCTGTACAACCGGGGGTTGCTTGAACGCTCCGCCCCTCGTAGGGGGGGGGCGTGAGCAAGAGGGTGGACCAATGGTTCACCGGAATTGGGAGGGGCTATCTCCTCCCATTACCGCTAAGCAACGATTGGCTAAGGCCATGTTGCAAATTGGCCCATCAGGTGGTAGGTCGCGAGGGGCGGCTTGCCTTTTGGATCGCCTGTAAGATAACCCACCATGTTGGCATGTGTATATGCTAATAAACCTGCAGCTACTTTTCTCCAACAAAAAAGTTGTCTTGTCTGGTTATTTCTGCGTCATGCATGTTACGGGGAGCGGGCTGGTGAGTGGGCCGATATTGGCACTATGCAGGCCGACCGACACGTCCCCGCAGGGGACACAAGTAAGAGGGCGGCCACCGTAGTGCCACAAGATGGCACATGGGGCAGCCCAGCTCTTTAGCTCTTTGGGACCCTGGAGGGTCCTCCCGCGCGTCACTTCCTCTGGGGGTGGGTGGGGGAGAGTATATATTCCTCCCCCGCCCACCGAGCGGCCTCTTTGTCCGCTGTCCCCTCACCCTGACGCCGTTTCCCTCCCTTCCGCATACCCGGCGTTTTCAGGGTGGTGGGGGGGAAATGTTTCTAATCTTCTCTTATTTGTGTTGCAGGCGGAGTTACAGGGCGATCCAGAGGTGGAAAGGTACCCGGGAGTACCCTCTTCAGGAGCACAAAGGATGCCGAGGCCTATTATCCCCAGGAAGTCTGTGCGGTGGACCCTGGGGGTACGACGGCGCCACCTTATCCTACGGGCGGTTGGAAACCTGTACAACCGGGGGTGCTTGAACGCTCCGCCCCTCGTAGGGGGGGGCGTGAGCAAGAGGGTGGACCAATGGTTCACCGGAATTGGGAGGGGCTATCTCCTCCCATTACCGCTAAGCAACGATTGGCTAAGGCCATGTTGCAAATTGGCCCATCAGGTGGTAGGTCGCGAGGGGCGGCTTGCCTTTTGGATCGCCTGTAAGATAACCCACCATGTTGGCATGTGTATATGCTAATAAACCTGCAGCTACTTTTCTCCAACAAAAAAGTTGTCTTGTCTGGTTATTTCTGCGTCATGCATGTTACGGGGAGCGGGCTGGTGAGTGGGCCGATATTGGCACTAAAGGAACTGATAAATGTGGTCTTTCTAGTCTAGTACAAGAGCTGGTAAAAATATTCCCAGCATCTACTTTCAGTGTTTTCTGCTTGTAGATCTTCATCCGTGTCTGCTACACTGATTTGTGTTGTGCCACGGGGCTATCCTCTGCTTATTTACTTACTGCCTGTTATGCCAACCGGGGTGTAGTGCAACAAAGAAGAACCTCCAGTTCTGTCTGACTTGCATGGAGGGCAGCAACGAAGGACCTCCATTTTTCTCTGTCTTGGGCACGTTTTTGTACGGTGCCCCAGCTGTGGTTCGGGGTCTTCATTTCTGTTTCCATGGTTCGCCTGCAGGTGTTCTTTGTCTGCCTCTCTTCCATTTGCCGTCTGAGATCCAAATGGAGAGCTGATCTTATGATGTAGTCTTGTTCTCTTGTAATGGTGTGCCCTATCCATTACTATCTTTTTCTAATAATGTTTGTCTTCATGATCTCTTGCTTGCATCTGGTGAGCAGCTTCAGGTTGAAGATGGTTTGCGGCCAGAAAATGGACAAGATTCTTCTCAGGTTACTGGTGTGGAAGGCTGGCACTTTGGTGATGTAGCTTTTCATCACCGAGCAGCATTCTGTTCTATACAAATTCTTGTATGGATCAGAACCCGTTGCTTATATTACTTTTAACACATGTCCAGGACCAGCTGCAGCACATGTATTCTCCAGGCCATAAAATATGGCTGGCTTCCAGCTGCCAGCATCGCCACCAAGTTGAAACATAGCTTCTGTTCCTTTAGGGTCCAACAAGCATCTGCCTATTCCTGCAGGTCAGATGCTTCTTTTACTTGGATATCACACTCTTCTCTCTAAGTCATACTGTGGTGTTTACTCTTGACTGAAAATGAAATGGGAACCACATGTAAAGGAGAGGTTCAAGAAGAGCTTCTATTGTTATGTTGTTATGTTAATATTTTGTTATCTCATGTTGTCTGATACATATTTATAAGGCACACATTTTACCATCGGTATGGTCTTGCAGCTTCATTTGAGTCTGGGTCTTCTCTCTTTGGTTTCAACAATTCGATTTTAGGAGCCTGGTGTTGTCTGTGAGTTGTAGCAGTTTGTAGGCAATATAAAGATACTTGATGGTTTGTTGCTGATAATTTGATGTGAAAGAATTTGGGTGTGGCCAGAGGTCTAGCCAAGGTGCTTATGTGTTAATATAGTGGTACAAAAGGGGGTGGTGATGGACGGAGCATCTGAACCAATCAAACCCTCACACCCAGTCAACAGATCTAGGTTTAATCCATCACCATTCTTTAGCCAACTCTGCCACCCCAGTTCAGACATGGCCATATGCAAATTAGTCTGACCCTGTGCCACATGGGAACAGTCCAGCCCGAACTGCCAAGCCATGCCTTCCCTGGACCGGAAACAAACTTCCTAGGACCAGTTTCTGGCATTTCAGCCGTCTTCAGCCAGGCTTGCTTGAATCCAGTGGCAAAGTGAGCAAGGGACTCACGTCTGAGCATACCCTGCCAACTTATGGCAAACAAAGCGGTACAAAAGGGGGTGGTGATGGAAAGAGCATCTGAACCAATCAAACACTCACACCCAGTCAACAGATCTGGGTTTAATCCATCACCGTTCTTTAGCCCACTCTGCCACCCCAGTTCAGACATGGCCATATGCAAACCAGTCTGACCCTGTGCCTCATGGGAACAGTCCAGCCCGAACTGCCAAGCCATGCCCTCCCTGGACCGGAAACAAGCTTCCTAGGACCGGTTTCTGGCATTTCAGCCATCTTCAGCCAGGCTTGCTTGAATCCAGTGGCAAAGTGAGCAAGGGACTCACGTCTAAGCATACCCTGCCAACTTATGGCGAACAAAGCGGTACAAAAGGGGGTGGTGATGGACGGAGCATCTGAACCAATCAAACACTCACACCCAGTCAACAGATCTGGGTTTAATCCATCACCGTTCTTTAGCCCACTCTGCCACCCCAGTTCAGACATGGCCATATGCAAATCAGTCTGACCCTGTGCCTCATGGGAACAGTCCAGCCCAAACTGCCAAGCCATGCCTTCCCTGGACCGGAAACAAACTTCCTAGGACCGGTTTCTGGCATTTCAGCCGTCTTCAGCCAGGCTTGCTTGAATCCAGTGGCAAAGTGAGCAAGGGACTCACATCTGAGCATACCCTGCCAACTTATGGCGAATAAAGCGGTACAAAAGGGGGTGGTGATGGACGGAGCATCTGAACCAATCAAACACTCACACCCAGTCAACAGATCTGGGTGTAATCCATCACCGTTCTTTAGCCCACTCTGCCACCCCAGTTCACACATGACCTTATGCAAATCAGTCTGACTGTGTGGCCTCATGGGAACAGTCCAGCCCGAACCGCCAAGCCATGCCTTCCATGGACCGGAAACAAGCTTCCTAGGATCGGTTTCTGGCAATTCAGCCGTCTTCAGCCAGGCTTGCTTGAATCCAGTGGCAAAGTGAGCGAGGGACTCATGTCTGAGCATACCCTGCCAACTTATGGCGAACAAAGTGGTACAAAAGTAGGTGGTGATGGATGGAGCATCTGAACCAATCAAACACTCACACCCAGTTAACAGATCTGGGTTTAATCCATCACCGTTCTTTAGCCCACTCTGCCACCCCAGTTCAGACATAGCCATATGCGAATCAGTCTGACCCTGTGCCTCATGAGAACAGTCCAGCCCGAACTGCCAAGCCATGCCTTCCCTGGACCGGAAAAAGGCTTCCTAGGTCCCTTGCTCACTTTGCCACTGGATTCAAGCAAGCCTGGCTGAAGACGGCTGAAATGCCAGAAACCGGTCCTAGGAAGCTTGTTTCCGATCCAGGGAAAGCATGGCTTGGCAGTTCAGCCTGGACTGTTCCCATGATGCACGGGGTCAGACTGATTTGCATATGGCCATGTCTGAACTGAGGTGGCAGAGTGGGCTAAAGAACGGTGATGGATCAAACCCAGATCTGTTGACTGGGTGTGAGTGTTTGATTGGTTCAGATGCTCCGTCCATCACCACCCCCTTTTGTACCGCTTTGTTCGCCATAAGTTGGCAGGGTATGCTCAGACGTGAGTCCCTTGCTCAGTTTGCCACTGGATTCAAGCAAGCCTGGCTGAAGATGGCTGAAATGCCAGAAATCGGTTCTAGGAAGCTTGTTTCCGGTCCAGGGAAGGCATGGCTTGGCAGTTCGGGCTGGGCTGGTCCCATGAGGCACAGGGTCAGACTGATTTGCATACGGCCATGTCTGAACTGGGGTGGCAGAGTGGGCTAAAGAACGGTGATGGATCAAACCCAGATCTGTTGACTGGGTGTGAGTGTTTGATTGGTTCAGATGCTCTGTCCATCACCACCCCCTTTTGTACCGCTTTGTTTGCCATAAGTTGGCAGGATATGCTCAGGCGTGAGTACCTTGCTCACTTTGCCACTGGATTCAAGCAAGCCTGGCTGAAGACGGCTGAAATGCCAGAAACCAGTCCTAGGAAGCTTGTTTCCTGTCCAGGGAAGGCATGGCTTGGCAGTTCAGGCTGGACTGTTTCCATGAGGCACAGGGTCAGACTGATTTGCATATGGCCATGTCTGAACTGGGGTGGCAGAGTGGGCTAAAGAACGGTGATGGATCAAACCCAGATCTGTTGACTGGGTGTGAGTGTTTGATTGGTTCAGATGCTCCGTCCATCACCACCCCCTTTTGTACCGGTATGTGTTAATATAAGTATATGTCTTGCACACTGCTTTACTGTTTTGTATGTGTGTAAATTACCTAGATGTATTGCGTGGCAATAGGGAGTCTTGATACCCATAAGATGACTTATCTGATAAATGTTGAGCGGTGCTATGAGATTTGCTTATACGAGTATTTTTGCTAGATGGTGTGTGGTGATAGCATGGGTGAATGCTGTTGAGAGCATGCCAACAACAAATTAAGTGGCCTAACGGCTAGGGGGCTCGACCGCGGACCTGGGGATCTGGGTTCGAGTCTCGGTAACGACGCCAAAACCTCCTGTGAATCTGAGCAAATCACTTAATCTCCCCGTGCCTAAAATGAATATGTGTCCTCATGTAATGTAACTGGTGCTGTGTAAAGCGCTCTGATACCCGATTCGGTTCGGGTCTAGTTCGCGCTATATAAAACTCTGCAAAAAAAAAATGTGTGCACCATGTTGAATACGTGTGAGGTTTTCAGTCTAATTTGTTTTGTTTTTGGTTAGTGGCATGTGTGTTTGCAAGCATGTTGACCCCACACTTTATGGCATATTTGTGCTGTGTTGTCAGTGCAGAGTTTGGTCGAATGTGTTCTGTAGGAGTTAGTGTTAGAGATAGTGCTGTTGGGGCTCCACATAAGCCAGATGAGGCTCATTTGAGATGTATGTTCTGATCTAAGGGTACTGTTTGACTAAGCTCTGGAGTATCGCAGGCAAAGATAATTGGCAGTTCTTAACAATCAAAAGTGAACTAAGTAAATAGCAGTCATTTATCTTCAGAGGCAACCTTAGATTATAGAGAAGGTAAAGAAACTCACCACATGTGACCAAGCTGATGGACAGATATAACAAAGTCCCCATGCCCATGGAGGTTTTAAGGACATCTCCATCGCCCTTTTCATCCTCCCAATTGTGACCCTATATGTTTGGGCACAATATCCAGCTCAGAACTCGAATACCATAGTTTCCCATCATATTGGGCTCATGTAATCATCTTCCTTCCTCCTGGAAAGAGTAGCTAAATCCAGAGCCTGCATGTTTTTCCCTGGAGAGAAATTAATTAATATAACTCATTGAAAGATTGCCGCAGGACAGCCTGATAAACAACCAATGTGGCAGAGAAACCACGTTTGCCACACCAGAGGCCAACAGCCACATTTCAGCTTTCCTGCCAAAGTAGAAGGTTTTTTCTATAAGCTATCTCTCACTGGTACGCCAGAAGTCACCTCGGGTGGGGAGAAGAGCATTGTAGTAGTTGAGTTTTTCACCTGTAGTATGTAATTAATATGTAGAATGTTTTAGCATTTCTAAATTCTGTGTTTATCTAGATGTGCATTGAATGTTAAGGCCTGGGATCTGGTGCCGTTACTGTATGCTTCAGGGGTTGATAAAGAAGATTACTACAATTATCTTTGTCCTTGGAATTACTTGGTAACAAGCATCTATGATGTGTGTACCAGACTTGCCACCTCATTTTTCTGACCCTTTACTCCTTCCCTTCATGCATCTGACCCCCATCTTGACCTAACCTTCATGTTTCTAACTTCATCACGTTATTACTCAGCAACCCTGCCACAGCTACTTTCTTTGTGCCACGAGCCCAGCTCCGGCCACGAGCTAAAGGTGACTGTACATTTAAAATGGGGAATAATTTTCAGAACAGAAATTTGAAATGTCCCTGGTTCGCTGAGCAATTTCTCCCAATAAAATGTGTCGCTACCAGTGTTTTCTAAATAAGGCTCCATGTCACCATTCCCACACTACTGGTTGGTAAATTTAACACTAATGCATGCAATGTGTGTTACTTCTGCTATTATGAAATTGTGCTGGTGGCAATTACCATCTGCCAAAACATATTTTTCTGCCATTCTAGCAGCTAAACAAATTCCACGACTGACTGAAATTTACCACTGACAGATTTAAGTACCTAGCCATAACATATTTGCATTTCTGTGGGAGGTAAAGCAAAAACCACACCACGAGCCAAAGCTTTTTTTTTTTTTGCTAATGCCTCTGTACGGTGTGTAAGAGAATTACGATCATTGTCAGTCTGGACCGGTTATTTTTGAGATTTTCCTAACAGAATGGTCTTGTCACTATGTTCAGGGTTTTGTCCTAAGGTGATGTCTTCCATTGATCTGGAGCAGGAAGTTACTTTCATCCTTTCTAGGTTTCATCTGTACAGCGTGCATGCACTGTCAGGGAAAGCTATAGTAAATTTTAAAAAGCTTAAAACGGGCTTACCGCTTACCCCATACTTACCGTTATTTACCATTGGTTTACTCCTATGTCACTCTCATCTCCTTGCTTTTGATTGGTCAGAGCCTCCTTCTGCTTCCAAGTTTACTTTGGTGCTTGCTGATGTCCGATCGTACATAGAGCTTGGACCAAGTACAGTTTCCGGTTTCTGCAGCTGGTCCGCCCACTGATTGCAGCTTGCACAGGTACATTTTAGGTCTCGCCTGAGACAGCGCATGCACTGTCCCTTTGAGGCATTTAGTAAGTGGTGTTTTAAAAGTGCCACCAGAGGCTTTTGCTGGTCTACAGCTTGAGTTCACGAGCTTGTGCACATGCACAGCTGCCATCTGTGTTTTTATTGCTGTAATCAGGCTCCTCTGCTTGCACTAACCACTCCCTTTTCCCCCTCCCTCCTGGTCAGCTTCATTTGTTTCTATAGCTGTGAATCATGCTCCTCTGCTCACACTCCCCCTCCCTTCTCCCCCTCCTCCCTTCCTCTTCGTCAGTTTCATTTGTGTCTTCTCTCACTGTGAATGTTCCTGCTTCCACCAAGCACACATACCATCAGTCGCCAGTGCACGCTTTCACCAGGTACACACACCACCAGCCATCAGTGCACGCTTTCACTGGGCACACACACCGCCAGCCGTCAGTGCACACTTCCACCAGGCACACACACCACCAGCCGTCAATGCACGCTTCCACCAGGCACACACACCATCAGTCGTCAGTGCACGCTTTCACCAGGCACACACACCACCAGCCATCAGTGCACGCTTTCACCAGGCACACTCACCACCAGCTTTCAGTGCACGCTTTCACCAGGCACACACACCACCAGCCGTCAGTGCACGCTTTCATCAGGCACACACACCATCAGTCGTCAGTGCACGCTTTCACCAGGCACACACACCACCAGCTGTCAGTGCACGCTTCCATCAGGCACACACACCATCAGCCGACAGTGCACGCTTTCACCAGGCACACACACCACCAGCTGTCATTGAACGCTTTCACCAGGCACACACACCACCAGCCGTCAGAGCACGCTTCCACCAGGCACACACACCACCAGCCATCGGTGCACGTTTCCACCAGGCACACACACCACCAGCCGTCAGTACACGCTTTCACCAGGCACACACACCACCAGCCGTCAGTGCACGCTTTCACCGGGCACACACACCACCAGCCGTCAGTGCACGCTTTCACCGGGCACACACACCACCAGCCATCAGTACACACTTCCACCAGGTACACACACCACCAGCTGTCAGTGCAAGCTTCCACCAGGCACACACACCACCAGCCGTCAGTGCACGCTTTCACCAGGCACACACACCACCAGCCATCAGTGCACGCTTTCATCGGGCACACGCACCACCAGCCGTCAGTGTACGCTTTCACCAGGCACACACACCACCAGCCGTCAGTGCATGCTTTCACCAGGCACACACACCACCAGCCGTCAGTGCAACAGGCAGGCTCTTCTCAAAGTTTCTTAGTAAATATGTGTTCGATGCCTGGGAGGGAGTGGGTCGAGTTTCCTTAAATCATGCTGAGTATGCAGGTGCAGTGCATTAACTCCTCTGTGAGTGAGGCATGCTGCCTGGGGCTCACTCACTCCACACTTGTAAATTGCGCCTACACCAGGCTTTTTCTCCTTTGCAAAGTTCGCCGCACAGCTAGGCAGCCCCGACACCCCCGGGAATGACTGCTTCCTACAAACAGAATGGAAACAACATTCAAAGCAATGAAAACAAGTTCATTTGATGCAAAGAACTGTTAACAGAAACCATGTCCAGCTATTGTAGATCTGGCAACTTAAACAAAACAGCAACAAAAAAACTACAAGCATTGGCATAGCCAATAGGTCTCGCTTTTTGGACCCTATAAGTATTTAGTTATGCAGCAGAATATCCTTGGTGCAACAACACCAGCTGTTGCATGGCTAAACACTTATAAGGTCCCAAATGCAAGACCTATTGGCTATGCCAATGCTTGTTTTCATTATATTCAGGCTCTCCTTGAGAGTTCAGGTATTTGCAGGCTCCATCTCTAAATCCCTCCCACCTCTCCTGTTGTTGTTTTCCTTATCCCGGCCACCATCCCACCCCTCCCCACTTCATTGTTGGCGTCTCTTTCGCACCCCCCTCCCCACATTGCTACAAAAAGCGCTATGGCTGCAAGCGCTGGCTGCCCCATAGTGCTTTGTTTTATTTACTTTAGGCAATCCTTAAAAAAGTATTAACAAAGCTCAGTTCATGTTTTTTCACAGATAGCACAGCAGTGCAAAATTTAAAAAAACAAATTTTTAAGGGCAGCATTGAAATATTACAATGACGAGGCAATCCATCTCGCAGACATATCACTTTTCAGCAATTACATTCCATGAGTTTTTGCTCAAGAAAGGTTAAAGCGTCAGCAAGTTGCATAGTTGCTTGTTTTTGTTTCATTGTTTATAGCCAATTACAAATATCTTGCTAACACGTAAGCGTTTTATGACTGCAGAGTTCAAGCACTCAACGTAAAAGTCTTAAGAAAAATGCAAGGGCATGAATAATTTAGCACAAATCATTTTCAAGGGCAAATATGGCATTCACCTTTTTTTCATTAGGAAGAGGGATTTTGTGCGAGTATTCGTCTCGGACGACGCTCAGTTGTGCAGCCACGACACAAATAAGGGCATGAAATAGAGAATTGTGGCATAGTAGATGCTCCAATTGTTAAACCTATGACCTTCAATTTGCACTCTTTCTGGATGCTGCGCAAATGACCTGTATGACGGTCAGTAAAACAAGCACTGGCAAAGCCAATAGGTTTTGCCTCTGCAAAATCTATTGGTTTTGCCAATGTAATCTCTGCACTTGGGTGAATGTATGACATTGTTCCGCATTCTGTCCATCAATTGTTCGTTTTGTATTTGTCACCCCGAGTGGGACGGTATGCCCAGACATGGATCCCGTGCTCTCCATGCCACTGGAGTCAAGCTATCCTGGCTGATGAGGGGTGCAACCCTGAAACCGGTCCTAGGAGGCTTGTTTCCAGTCCAGGGAGGACCTGGCCTGGCAGTTCAGCCCGGACTGTTCCCATTTGGGGCAGGGTCAAGAGTGATTTGCATGTGGCTGGGTCCAAACTGGAATGGCATGGTGAGCAAAAAAAAGGATGGATTTGGGCCCAGGTCTCTGTACTGTGGTGAATGTATGACATTGTTCTGCATTCTGTCCATCAATTGTTCTTTTTGCATTTGTCACCCTGAGTGAGACAGGTATGCCCAGACTTGGGTCCCATGCTCTCCATGCCACTGGAGTCAAGCTATCCGGGCTGATGAGGGCTGAAAGCTCGAAACCGTTCCTAGGATGCTTGTTTCCAGTCCAAGGGGGACCTGGCCTGGCAGTTCGGGCTAGACTGTTCCCATTGGGCGCAGGGTCAAGACTGATTTGCATATGGCCGGGTCCGAACTGGAATGGCATGGTGAGCAAAAAAACGATGGATTTAGGCTCAGATCTCTGTACTGGGGTGAATGTATGATATTGTTCTGCATTCTGTCCATCAATTGTTCTTTTTGCACGCTACAAATGACCGGTGTGACAAACAAGCACTGCCAAAGCCAATAGGTTTTGCCTCTGTGAACTCTATTGGTTTTGCCAATGTATTTTTAGACATACTGGCTTAAAGTTATAAAGCACCATGACACGGCCAGCATTGACCTCATCATAGTGCTTTTTTTCTTTTAAGACATGTACAAAGCAGTGCAGTACAACATGTCTTAAAAGGAAAAAAAAAGTGATATGACGCGGTCAACACAGGCCAGGTCATAACGCTTTTATTTTTAACTTTAAGCCATATTGTTCAGCAGCTGTGCAACATGTCTAAAAATACATTGAGAAAACCAATAGATTTTGCAGAGGCAAACCCTATTGGCTTGTTTCCCTTTCCTTCTATTCCAAAGGGAGACTCTCTACATTTATTAGCTGTCATATGCACAGTTCAAATTTACTTTTCATGTTTTGTCAATTACAGACTTTGGGAGGCACTCTGACAATTTTGGTTTCTTCTGAAGTGGGCACAAGGCTGCAACCACAGACATGACTCGATGGATAGTGTCTGTGGTCTCTCTTGCCTGCAGTGTACAGCGTACTTCTGTATCATATCAAGGACAGCTGCCTCTTGGGCATAGGCCACAATAGCCTCCATTCAAAACATCTGTCGAGCAGATATCTGGGCATCTCCTTCTACATTTGTTTCCCACTACAAGTTGGATGTGTTTTATTAGCATTCTTTGGATTTCGGAACAAAGTCCTCGGTGCTGTCTCTTCTTTTGTAATGCTTTTTTCCTTAATAAAGTTGATGTGTAGCATTACCTAAGAGTGTTTTATTTTGTGTGGCTAGGAGATTATGAATGATCTGCTTTGTTATACCCTTAAAGTGTTATGGACTGGGGCGAGGGAAGGGTGGATGAAGTAATGCTCTGATAACTTAACGGTAATCTTCTTTACCCCAATTTCCATTCCTCACCCCAGTACTTACATCCCAACTTCCCCACCAAGGTTCTTTGAGTTCCAGAGCTTGGCGTTAGCAGGTTCTAACATGGGCATTCTACTCCTTGTGGGCCTAATTGAGGGAGTGGGGGCTGAAGTGGAGTGAGTGTGGAGCAGTACTTGAAATGGAAAAATAGTAGTGCAGGTCCTCCTTGTTTCTCAGAAGTGCTGCTACTCTTGAATTAAAAATATGGCATCCCTCTTGAGAAGTGCAGGTACTCTCCCTCTCAAAAAAAAGCACTGGTACTCAATGCCAGGCAGTACCGCACTGGTGTGGAGGAAAGAGGAGAGGGAAGGGTCCTGTTTTTTGACTCGGTCAGGTGCCGCCTATCAGCAGGTGAAAACAGCGCGAAGTTGGAAGAAATGGGGCAAGGGAAAAGTTGGGGATGTACTGCATTTACTACCACTGGTGAATTAGCCACAGTGTTGTCCATTTATAGAATGAATGTTACTTCCAGGTGATATTTTTCCCTTCGCAATGGGTGATTTTTAATTATGGCACACAGTAGTAATACCACCCTTTCAGTTTAAAGACCTGTTTATAGGATGTATGTCAATCCACCACAAGGTGCTTAAATAGTCCCTGGTGATGCTGTTTCTCCACCAGAGGGCCACAGACCGCTGCTTGCATCTGATGGACTGGCCTCTGTGCACATTATGCTTGGATTCCAATCTGTGGCGGGATCAAGAGAAAGTGGATCTGAGTCGGTGGTTGGCCATTTACTGCAGAGCAGGCATCAGCTGATATTCTAGGCCTGAGCTCAAATACACACTGTGCATAATCCTCAAAGTTTAGAAGGTGATTCTCTGTGCCACCAGGAGCTGGTCACTGTGCAATGATTTCAGAGCTGGGCTCGTATGGTTAGAGCACTTCATGCTCAAGCATTCTGTCCATCATCTGTTATTTTTGCATTTGTTGCTGTAAGCAAGAATGGTACACCCAGACGTGGGTTCCGTGTTCGCTATGCCACCGAATTCAAGCTAGCCTGACTGATGAGGGGTGATGCCCTGAAACCGGTCCCAGGATGTTTGTTTCTGGTCCAGGGATGCCCTGGCTTGACAATTCGGATTGGACTGCTCCCATGGGTAGCAGGATCAAGACTGATTTGCATATGGCTGGGTCCAAACTGTAATGGCATGGCAGGCAAAAATACAATGGATTTAAGCCAGATCTGTGACTGTGGGGGAATGTTTGATTTGTTCAGCATTCCATCCATCATCTGTTACTTTTGCATGTGTCCCCCTAAGAGTTAAGGATATGCCCAGACGTGGGTCCCTTGCTCGCTAAACCACCAGATTCAAGTTAGTCTGGCTGATTGAGGTTCTTTAATTTCGACTCCATTTTACATTCACCGCCATTTTGTGTTGCCTTTACACAGGCTGCTCGATTCATGAAGTGTCTCTGCCCCTTGGACTGCAACGTGTCAAAACCCCCTCCGTCCTTGGCTTGAAATCCATCTCAGACACCAGCCGGCCTAAACTAATCCTTGTCTGGACTACCTAATCCCTATATCAACTATCTGTTAGACTTTAGTATTCTTCTCGTATCTTCTTGCCGTATCTTATCTTTTGGCCTTCGCTATTCTCTCCCTGTGTTTTCCTATTCCAAAACCTTCCTTTTGAAGCATACAGACATGCCCTGCCATTACAACCCTGAACCATGGGTACCAGTATTGATTAACTTTGGGGGCTGGATAACACACAACATGTAAGCAGAGAGCAGCCGGTTGCACAACACCTTGTTTTCAAACCCTTCTGATTGGCTAAAACTTTGTGCATTGGGTGTATGTTTGTACGGATGTATTTTGACGATAAAAAGCTTGTGAGCCACGAAGTAAAGTGGCAGTCTCCTGAGAACCTACTTGTGTGTACTTCTTGGACAACTGTTCTTAGCTGCAGCTAATAAACTTGGTTTTCTACGCCAACAGAGTATTCCGTGTCTCTGAAAGAATTCCCCTATGCACACACACTAAAGAGTACAAACGATAATCATATCATTGGATAAGTACAAAGTCATAGAAGGTAAGATGACAGAGAGACGAAAGAGTCTTGTGTAGACTGAAATCTTCAGTTCTTTATTTCCATGACAGAGAAACAGCAGCCAGCCTACACGTGTTTCATCGCTCACGCGAATCTTCAGGGCTCGGACGCTACTGTATACGCAGAGGAGGTCGCTCTGCCGGTGATACTTCCGACCCGGTGGGGCCCTTGACCAATATGAGTAATAGCAAAAATGTGAGGAAGGTCACCTCCGACTGAGTTGCATCGGACAGGACTGGTGAGAAATATTAAGTAGTGACGATAGGGATGCCAAATACGGAAACGTGAACCCACTGTCAAATAACGTGAGTCATATCCGTCCAATTTCTTAATTAAGATAGGAGAGTCCCCAAAACGTCGTATGAAAGACGCGTTAGAAAGGATAGACGCGAAGTGCGCGACGGCATACAAAAATCCCGGGTCACAGTGTTCCTGGTCTCTGTGCAACAAGGCAGGGGAACTCAAAGATTTCAGGCGTGCCCTGCGCCGCCAGGCCCAAAGGCCCGGTTCTTCAATTGGCAGCCCAACGTGGGGCGGCTTCAGAGGTAGCGGTTGAGCCCAAGGATCGTGAGGAGCCCCGCAGGAAAATTCCAGAGGAGGCGCCCCCACACCAGCGACCCCTGTATGTCGAAAAGTGGACCGATGGTCTTTTGAAGTGTGGCTTCTCCTTTCCAGCGGCTGCTGGTGACTGCTGCCCTGACTGCCGTCCTGCCTTGGTCCTTTTTGGTGATGACTGGTATTGCGAGACGTTAAGCGGACCACTGTTGGCGTGAGAAGACATTTGGTTAAGTACTAGTGGGTCGCTCCCACTGCTTTGTTTTTGGTTCTTTGATTCGATTATTGTAATAACCGAAGCCAAGGGGTGAGTACGTTTGTGCTGTTTTATTTTTGATTAGCCCCTTCTTGTTTGTAGGAAGCCAGTGAAGTAACGATGCCTGGTTTCAGTAAGTTTAAAAAATTGTGTTGTTTTTGTTGCGATGTGAACTCCCGACTGGAGGACTCTTGTCCAATTCCTCCGGCTGGAACTCCTGCTTATGAGCTCTATTCTAAACATGTTGTGGGCCCCATCACCTTTAATGAAGTGTGGGTCCGCTATACGAAGAAAGATGGTGTTTTACAGTGGCCACATAATGGTAGTTTTGAGCCTGATATTTTAGACAATTTAGAAGCTACTTTGTTTAAAATAGAAGCCCGGCCGGCTATGTTTGACTCTTTTCGCTTTTGGCGCAAGGAAGCCAAACAGAAAAAAATTAAACAGGCAAAATGAGATAGGAAAGAAAGAGGCATGACTTTTATACAGGCTGCCCAACAGTTTAAAGATAATGAAATAGATCATGCGATAGAGATCTCAGATAGGCAACATCGCATGACGATTGATAAATGTTACCCGGTGCTGCCAACTTCTTCCCCAAATCCCAATGCTGATCTTGAGAAGGATCCTTTAATGTCTCACTTGTTAAGATCGCCCCCGCCCTATGTACAAGGTGCTAATGCACCACCACTTTTGTTACCCGTCTAGCAACATGTTATTCTCCCACCAGCTCCAGCTCCTGCACCTCCACCACAGCCCTTTGTGGCACCACCACTCCCGCCATTTCCCTTGCCTCCAGCTCCTCTGCCCCCGACTCCTCTACTTCAGCCTTCTTTGCCCTCGACCTCCGTTCTACCCGTTGCCTCTTCTCCTGTTCCGCCTCCTGCCTTATCTCCTGTTTTTCTGCCAGCTTCCCCTTCTGTCCGTCAGCGGATGGTTGAGACTGTTTCGGGTCTCCTTTCTCCTTTCTTTGGGTCAGGAAGCCTGACTCCTGTTTTTCCCCGTAGGCAGACACGAAGCTTGCTCCCAGGTTCCCGAGAACGAGATACGTTAATGGGTCTTGCTCGCAAGTGGATCCTGAGTGATCTCGAATATGCTGTTCAGGATATCATGGATACTTTTGAGCAGTGGGATGCCCCTGTACAAAGATTCGTTTTCAATGCCATGTGTGACATCCTAGGTCAGGAATGGGAGGCTACAGGATTGGGTTCAGTTCTCAAGGGTTTGCTGGATGTTAGGGCTGATTTCGATAAAGGAATTATTGTGGGTCCTCAGGTTGAGGATGCTATACAGACACTTGTCACCTTCAGATGAATGTTCTTTTCCCGGTCTTTGTCTGAACCTGATCCTTCTGTTAGGTGCGAACTGAAACACTACCCTATGCGAGAGGCTCCCCCAGTGTGGAGAAAAGCGGTTGGAGCCCAGGATGGTAATCAGCCTATACCAGTTCACTTCCAGCGTATATGGGTACATGTACCTTGGAAGAGATCTGAAGTGCTGGCCCTTAAACAGTCCTTACCTGACCCCCGTAAAAACCCAGCTGGTTACTACAAAGAATTATCTTAAACTGTTGATGCTTGCATTATGAATTTGACCGACATAGATATGTTGATGGGAAATGTTGTCCCACAACCATTGTGGGCTAGGATTCGGAAAGAGGACCACGCCAATGAATTAGGAGGTGATTGGGATGCTATAGTTGCTGCTTATAGACTCCAAGTGGGTGGTGCTAAACCCGATAATTTAGTTGCAGAACTTCCTGGTAGAATAATCACCTTAATGAAAACTATGATGCCCGCTCTGCGAGTTAATTGGGATAAGTTAGCTGCCTGTAAACAGAAGAAGGATGAGAGTGTCTCCGACTTCTTTACTCGTTTTGAGGAAACGTTTCTTGATCACAGTGGTCAGGATATGAGCACAGAGGGGGGACAGCGATTGTTCGTAGATAAATTTGTATTTAATTTGCTTCCCGAACTCTCTAATAAATTAAAGGATTCTGAAAGTTCATGGGCTGTTTCTTCTTCAGCCCAGATATTGGCTACTGCCCAATATTATGAAAATAGGGATAAGGAGGAGAAGGACAAATTGGATAAAAAGACTAAAGAGCTAAAAACGAAGGTTCTTTTGCAACAAGCTTATCCTCCTCGTCCTGCTCAGCGCCAGTTTCAGCCGACTCCCCAGTTTCAGAAGTTGTTGCAGAAACCTGAGCCCTTTGTTCCACGGCCCCCACTGGGTCCTAATCAACGTGCCGTTCTGCCAGGCAGGGGAAACAGATCCCGTATTTTTCGTACAGATATCGGAAAAAACTACAACTCCCGTCATGCTCGTGGGAGCGACGCAAGGGGCGCACAGGAAGTGCGCGAAGAGTCTTCAAAATGAGCCACGAAGATGATGCCGGCGCCGATAATTCCTAAAGTTCCTGGCAAGTGTTTGGAGTGTTGCTGGAGATGCGGTAAGACCGCGGATTCTTCCTTTGTTGGGATATCATTGAACCTGGTGGCTTAGTCCTTCTGGAATCCCGCTTCAGTGCTTTTCGCACTACAAACATTGCGTTGTTTCCTCCGGCTGGAGGGAAATACACGGCGGGGTTTGCAAGGATCTCCCTGCGCCCGTGTGTACTTTGTGTTCATAGTGCTGTGGTGTTCACAGGAACAGTACGCTAAAAGCGAAATCCCCGGCTGGGTGTGCGAATAACACCAGGCACATTATAATTGGCACTTTGGTTTCATGGAGTTTAGCGTGCGTCAAAACAGTACGCGAAAGTGAAATACTGCAACTCCGGATATTTGACTCACTTGCAAGGAATAGAAGGACGCTTGTATTTCCAACTGCAAGGATTTGTTTATAAGCTACTTGCCTCCACTACAAAGACAGGATTCAAAAGCGAGTGAGAGGAAAGACCATTGAAGGGCATGATACTTCTCCACCCTCAGTGGTGCAAACTTAGTTGCTCAAGCGAGGGGAAGAATCTGGCTTTGGTGTGCTATACAAACACCAGGTTACAGGCATTCACCTTGCAGTTATTTGTTTTCCTTATAACCTTTGCTTTACATATTCCTTGTTTTATATGTTTTACATAGGTAGCAGACTCCAAGCAGGGCAAAACTCCAATTGAATTACTCCCCCTTTGATGAAAACACATCTTGTATATTAGGTATGTGTGAAGGTTAGAATTGGGTAAGAACAGTCTAGGATGTGAAGGGTTTGTGTTCTACAACGTGTTTTATGCTTTGTCTTTCTATTAGATGGGTGGAGTGCCTGTTACCCCAGTCTTGAGAGTCTACTACTGGTTTATGCATACATTTCTTTCTTTACAGGTGTAATCAGGAATTTAAGGGTCAATTGGGTGGTAAAGTAGTGTGTGGAACTGGAAGTCCCAGAATTAAGGGGGGGCTGTTGTTTCATCCAGTTGTTCTTTGTCGTTTCAGGTCTCCCTCCCAGCTGTTCCCTTCCTTTCCCTCCCCGGGTGAACACCCTTAATAGTCTGTACATCATTCCTCAGACCTTAAGGCGGTTCAGAAGGGGAGGTTATAGGCCTAGCAACACAGCCCCGAAGAGGTCGGAAGGCAGAGCCTGACAGGATTATCGGCCCACGAATTCTATCCGCTTCTTGGCTGTGTTGTTTTACAAGATGACCACATTAGACGATGTGTTAGCAGCGTTAGCACTTGTTCAGGCGGAATTAACCACCTCCAATAGAGAGGTGGCCACATCCAGAGCCGAGAACGCTCAGTTAAAGGCACGCTTAGATAGACTGCCTACGGTTCCGGTGACAGGGGGTGGGGGAGCCACGGCCGCCACCTCTGTGGTGGTAGAGATGCCCGCTCAAATCCCTTTAGCCCCGCCCGAACGGTTCTATGGAGACAACAAAAAAGTGCAGGTGTTTGTAACACAAGTATTAATGCACTTTATGTGCAAACCCAAGATGTTTGCCACTAACCAAGCCCGGGTAGCCTTCCTGATTTCCTACTTAGGGGGTGAGGCTGCTCAGTGGGCAGTCCCTGTGGTTCGACGAGACGACCCCCTTCTCAACGACTGGGACGATTTCCGAGCTGAGTTCGAAAAAACTTTTGACAGAAGAGCGGAAACGTTCACAGCGGATAGAGAGTTATTGAAACTCAAGCAGGGAGACACAGACTTGGTTACGTATCTGAATCATTTTCGTCGGTTGGTGTCAGAAACCGACTGGCCCGAGGCCAAACAAACTGCCTTGTTCTATCAAGGGTTGAGCGGAGAACTCAACGACGTCCTGGCTCAAATTGATCCACAACCCCGGACGTGTAAGGCCCTGATAGAACTCACCTTACGGCTGGATCACAGAATGAAGGAACGTAAGGGGGATCACAAGAAGAGAGACCGACCCGTTACGCCTTATGAGAGTCCTACAGCAGGAGAGAAGGCCGGTTCACAATCAGATTCTATGGAAATTGGAGCAGTGAGGGCTTCCCTTACAGCGGGAGAAAAAGACTATCGCCGAAAACAAGGGTTGTGCCTTTACTGCGGGAAAAAAGGACATTTCCTTCGGGAATGTCCGGTAAAACCCAAACCTGGGAGAATGAAACCAGGACAATCCTCTGCAGTACTTACAGGACAAGAGTCGGGAAACGCCAAAGCTTGAAGGTATGTGAGGGGGAACCGTCAAGCAAGTACACTATCCCTTCTATAAACCCGGATGTGGACCAAGAAAAAACACATTTATACATTACCATGATGCTTACGTTGAACAATGAGGAAAAGGAGGTGCGCGCCATGGTGGATTCTGGAGCTACCGGGTGCTTTATGGATCGTGTAGAGGCCCGGAGACTGGGAGTGCAACTCGTTAGGAAGGAAAAACCCGAAATCGTCTACGCAGTGGACGGGAAAGAACTCGAGGCCGGACCCATCACGCATCACACAGCCGAATATGAGCTCACCTATGAAGGGGCGCATAGCGAACTTTTAGCATTTATTGTATCCAGGCACCCCAATACGGAATAATCTTGGGTCTTCCATGGCTGCAAAAACATGAACCGGTGATCCAATGGAAGAACAGAAAGGTGCAGTTCCTATCCCCTTACTGTAAAGAGCACTGTGTGCCCGGGCCACACCATCCGGCACAAACACTGGCCTCCACGGCAAGGATAGCGACGGCCGCCGAAAAAGAAGTGTCTCTCCCACTATGCTATCAGGCATACGAAGCGGTGTTCAGTGATAAAGAAGCGGAGTCGCTCCCTCCGCATAGGGCGTATGATTGCCGTATTGATCTTGTTCCGGGGGCGATCATTCCCAATGGCTGGATTTATGCTCTTACGTTGCCAGAAAACGAAACGCTTCGGGCCTACTTGGACAAATATCTTGCATTAGGGTTTATTCGCCCTTCCAGGTCTCCGGCGGCTTCGCCTCTGTTTTTTATCCCGAAAGCAAACGGCGAGAAGCGTTGTTGTATCGATTATCGGGCGTTGAATACCATCACCGTCAAGAATCAGTACCCGTTGCCGTTAATACCCGTTCTACTGGAACAAGTTAGATCCGCCGCTATTTACACCAAGCTGGATCTTCGAGGCGCCTATCACCTTGTTCGTATTAGGAAAGGAGACGAATGGAAGACGGCTTTTAAGACGCGGTATGGGCTTTACGAATACCTGGTCATGCCCTTTGGGCTATGTAACGCCCCAGCCGCGTTTCAGTACTTCCTTAATGAAGTACTGCGAGAATACCTAGACCGTCACGTCGTTGTGTATATCGATGATATACTCATCTATTCTGACTCTACTGAAGAACATGTACATCACGTACAGCTAGTATTACAAGCTCTGCAAACACATCATTTGTACTGTAAAATTACTAAATGCGAGTTCCACGTAACGACGGTGGAGTTCCTAGGAGTGATGCTTACACCCTCCGGTCAAGTGATGGCAGAAAGGAAAGTACAAGCAATCAAAGACTGGCCTCGTCCGTGCAATGTTAAAGATATACAAAGCCTGTTAGGATTCGCTAACTTCTATAGACGGTTCATTCAAGGTTTTTCGGGAATGGTGGCTCCTTTGACCCGTCTCACGAGGAAGGATGAGAGTTTCCTGTGGACGGTAGAAACACAAGAAGCCTTTGATAAATTGAAGGCGGCTTTTACAGCAGCTCCAGTGCTTTCACATGCCAACCCTGACTTGCCATTCATAGTAGAAGCCGATGCTTCTGAAGCCGCGGTGGGAGCAGTACTGTCTCAACGAGACGAAAACACCGGCATGTTGCATCCCATTGCCTACAGGTCGAGAAAACTTAGCCCGGCAGAGAACAACTATACCATCGCGGAAAAGGAGCTGCTAGCCATCCGTGATGCCTTCTTGGAGTGGAGACATTGGTTGCTGGGGGCAAAACATCAAGTCACCGTGTACACGGATCACCGAAATCTTCAATTCCTCCGAGCAGCGAAACATCTAACCCCCAGGCAGTTAAGGTGGATGCTGTTCTTTGAAGAGTATCGGTTCGTAGTGACCTTCAGACCCGGCACACAAAACAGGAAAGCGGATGCACTAACGAGGCAGGAAAATCCTATTATGCATACCGCTACACCAGAGCGGGCCATCATTGCACCCTCCAAGGTCATAGGAGTAACCAACACACAGGACTTCCTAGCGAAGGTGAAAATCGGAAACCAAACGTGTGTGTGGAGAACCTGGCTAAGACACCACCCTGAGTGGAAGGTGAAACAAGGAATCCCAATGCGAGGGGCACAGATTCTTGTTCCTACGATTGCTTTACGCAGAACCGTGTTCTCGTGGTGCCATGACATTCCATGCGCAGGACACATGGGATACATAAAGACTCTTGAGAAAGTCATGAGACAGTTTTGGTGGCCTTCGATTCGACTAGATATCCATCAATGGGTTTCCTCCTGCACGAAGTGCGCTCAGATGAAGGCGGATCGTCAAAAACCACAGGGACTGCTTCAACCGTTGCCCACTCCAGAGCTTCCATGGGAAAGGTTTTCTGTTGATTTCATAGTGGGCCTACCCAAAGACCAGGGGAAAACAGCTATAGTGGTGGTCATTGATTACGTAACCAAAATGGGGCACTTCATAGCGTGTGCCCAGGTCCCCACGGCAGGCCAGTTGGCACACCTACTCCTTGTGAATGTGGTTAGACTACACGGACTCCCGAGAGACATAGTGTCTGATCGAGGTGGGCAATTCACGGCTAGATTTTGGAAGGCTTGGTGTGTGGAATTGCAGATACAGTCCTCTTTGTCCACCAGTTTCCACCCTCAAACCGATGGGCAAACGGAAACGCTGAACCAAACACTGAAACAATACCTTCGGTGTTACGTGAAGGAAAACACAGACTCATGGGTGGATTGGCTCTGGGTGGCGGAAATAGCCTACAACAACTCTCAACATTCCTCCACATTACATTCCCCTTTTCAAAGCACCTATGGTTTTCACCCTCGCTTCACTCCTATGTTATCACCTAATGCGGGAACCAGGGTGCCTGAGGTCAGGGAGCGGTTGTTGCGTGTGCGCAAGGTACTCCTGGCCACACGGAAAAACCTGATCAAAGCCAAAGCTCGCTACAAGCACCAAGCCGATAAACACCGTAGGCCTGGCCCTGTGTACAGGAAGGGGGACTTGGTTTGGTTATCCACCAAAAACATCACTTTTAAGAAGCATAGCGTGTTCAATCCCCGTTTTATAGGGCCATACAGGGTGGTGGGACATGTGAACCCTGTGACGGTCCGGTTACGATTGCCTGTTCACTTTAGGATACACCCTGTGTTTCATGTCTCTTTCCTAAAACCCTCCCGGTGTCCGGTGCGTCGTGCCCCCGTGCCTGTCTGGGTTCAACAGGACCGGGAGTTCGAGGTGCATAGGGTGCTTGACTCCAAGTGGGTAAGGGGCCGCCTGCACTACTTGCTTTCCTGGAAGGGTTATGGCCCGGAGGAGAACTCCTGGGAGCCGGCTGAGGTGGTTCATGCTCCTAGGATGGTGGCCAGGTTCCATCGTTTGTGTCCAGACCGTCCTATGGCGGGTTCCGTCCCTTTGTGAAGGGGGATGTACTGTCAGGTTCTGCCAGGCAGGGGAAACAGATCCCGTATTTTTCGTACAGATATCGGAAAAAACTACAACTCCCGTCATGCTCGTGGGAGCGACGCAAGGGGCGCACAGGAAGTGCGCGAAGAGTCTTGAAAATGAGCCACGAAGATGATGCCGGCGCCGATAATTCCTAAAGTTCCTGGCGAGTGTTTGGAGTGTTGCTGGAGATGCGGTAAGAACGCGGATTCTTCCTTTGTTGGGATATCATTGAACCTGGTGGCTTAGTCCTTCTGGAATCCCGCTTCAGTGCTTTTCGCACTACAAACATTGCGTTGTTTCCTCCGGCTGGAGGGAAATACACGGCGGGGTTTGCAAGGATCTCCCTGCGCCTGTGTGTACTTTGTGTTCATAGTGCTGTGGTGTTCACAGGAACAGTACGCTAAAAGCGAAATCCCCGGCTGGGTGTTCGAATAACACCCGGCACATTATAATTGGCACTTTGGTTTCATGGAGTTTAGCGTGTGTCAAAACAGTACGCGAAAGTGAAATACTGCAACTCCGGATATTTGACTCACCTGCATGGAATACAAGGACGCTTGTATTTCCAACTGCAAGGATTGATATAAGGTGTGGCTCAATGGTTAGAGCAGCAGACCCTGATGCAGAGGTCTGGCCCGGACCAGGGTTCAATTCCCGCCTCGGCGGGTCTTGGGCTTAATTTCCTCGGACCTGATAATTCTCGCCTCGGTGCCTACTCTAATCATGGGTCCCACTCTGCACCTCTGGGCAATAGCTTGTTTAATCTCCACAACGGCCCCCACAACGCTAAGGATGCCTGGCTTCCACCTTGGGGGTGCCCAGGAGTGGACGCCTCACAGGGAAAGCCAGGATGGGTTCCACAGCGGTATTCGTACAAGCGCCTTGAGACCCTTTCGGGTGAGTAGTGCGCTATACAAGCATCAATTTACATTTTACAAGGATTTGTTTATAAGCTACTTGCCTCCACTACAAAGACAGGATTCAAAAGCGAGTGAGAGGAAAGACCATTGAAGGGCATGATACTTCTCCACCCTCAGTGGTGCAAACTTAGTTGCTCAAGCGAGGGGAAGAATCTGGCTTTGGTGTGCTATACAAACACCAGGTTACAGGCATTCACCTTGCAGTTATTTGTTTTCCTTATAACCTTTGCTTTACATATTCCTTGTTTTATATGTTTTACATAGGTAGCAGACTCCAAGCAGAGCAAAACTCCAATTGAATTACTCCCCCTTTGATGAAAACACATCTTGTATATTAGGTATGTGTGAAGGTTAGAACTGGGTAAGAACAGTCTAGGTTGTGAAGGGTTTGTGTTCTACAACGTGTTTTATGCTTTGTCTTTCTATTAGATGGGTGGAGTGCCTGTTACCCCAGTCTTGAGAGTCTACTACTGGTTTATGCATACATTTCTTTCTTTACAGATATAATCAGGAATTTAAGGGTCAATTGGGTGGTAAAGGAGTGTGTGGAACTGGAAGTCCCAGAATTAAGGGGGGGGCTTGTTCTTTGTCGTTTCAGGTCTCCCTCCCAGCTGTTCCCTTCCTTGCCCTCCCCGGGTGAACACCCTTAATAGTCTGTACATCATTCCTCAGACCTTAAGACGGTTCAGAAGGGGAGGTTATAGGCCTAGCAACACAGCCCCGAAGAGGTCGGAAGGCAGAGCCTGACACCTATTGTAAGGAAGAAGGTCACTTCAAGAATAGTTGCCCAGTCTTATTGCAGCATGCTGGTGGTACGCCTGGGCCACGAGGCCGAGGTGGCTTCCAGTCAGCACCTAGAGGGAGGGGGCGAAGTACAATGTCCCAGGATCAACGTTCTTTTCCCCCTCAAAAATTCATGAACTATTTTGATCAGCAAAATACTCAGTCTGCCCATTATTATAACGATGATTATTATATGGAGGATGAGAATCAGGATTTTAATTCTAGCTAGGACAGCCGTAGACAAAGTGAGGGAGTCATATCAGTTCCAGTGAACCAAAATGGGCCTTATGTTGATGTTGTTGCACTTGGTGTGTCAGAGCCATTTCTCTTAGATACTGGTGCAACGAAGAGTTCTATCATTCACTCTAAACTCCCTGGGGCACCTTTGTCTGGCTTAACAAATGTTTCTGTAGGATTTTCTGGCGCCCCAGTTCGTAACCCAGTTTCTTGTCCTTTGCCTATCTCCAGTGGTCCTTATGATTTGGAGGCTCCGCTTATTTTAACAACTGGTTGTGTTGAGAATTTGTTGGGTTTGGATTTGCTGAAAAGACTGTATGCGACACTGCATTGTTCTCCTTCTGGCGTACACCTTACTTTAGGTAAACAATTGATTTCCCCGACATATTTGTCTAGAGACCAACTCCCTCTTGAATTACGCTCCCTGCCTGCCACTCTTTGGGCTACAGGCCCCAATGATGTTGGCCTCTTGCAGATTCCATCCTACACTGTCACCCTCAAATCTAATGTTAGGTTACCTCGCATTCCTCAGTATAAGATTTCTAATGATGGGGAGAGAGCGCTCCTGGCTATTATTCATGATTTGGTTGAGAAAGGTGTGGCTGGAGAGACTAGAGGAAATGTGTGCAATAGTCCTGTTCTGCCTGTCCTTAAACGTACTGACTCTTCCCAGCCACCTGTTTATCGCATTGTGATCGATCTCCAGGAGGTCAACAAGATTGTTGTACCTCAGTTTCCTGTCGTCCCAGATTTCACTGCCTTATTTACAATGATACCTGCTTCGGCTGCCTGGTTTTCGGTCATTGACCTTAAGAATGCTTTCTTTAGCATTCCCATTGCTGAGGAAAGTAGGGACATTTTTGGTTTCTCTTTGGGAGGCCGAAGTTTCTGGTTCAAGCGTGCACCTCAAGGCTATTGTGAAAGTCCCTCCATTTATAGTCAGGCGTTGAAAACTCAGCTCGATGCTTTCACTTTGCCTCCAGGTGGCACCCTTATTTAGTACGTAGAAGATCTGCTGGTTGCTGCTGATTCCGAAGAAATTTGTAAACAAGTTACTGTTTCACTGTTGCATCACTTGTCTGACCTTCACCATAAGGTTTCACCCTCTAAATTACAATATTGTCGCCAAGAGGTTACCTATTTAGGTGATCTCTTGTCGAAGGAGGGACGGCGATTGACCCCAGAAAGAATCCAAGCAATTGCACAAATGTCTGTACCATGCACACAGAGAGAGGTGCGTCCCTTTTTGGGCATTACCTCTTATTGTAGACAATGGATTCCGAATTTTTCTTTGTTAGCAAAACCTTTGTGAGCACTTACTCTTAAAGATACACCCCAACCTCTCCCTTGGACAGAGGAATGCCAGAAAAGTTTTACTGATTTGCGCACTTCCTTATGTTCTGCTCCTGTGTTGGGTACACCAGATTACAGTAAACCTTTAACACTTTATGTGCACGAGAGAGAAGGTTGCGCGTTGTCAGTTTTGACACAACAATTTGGTGACAAGCAACGCCCATGTGCTTATTTTTCGGCTACGTTAGATCCTGTAGCTAAAGCATTACCTCGTTGTCTGTGGATACACTTCTAAACAGGACAAAAACTCAGCATCTTACGAGCGCCCGTTTATTGGGGTATGAGCTGACGCTCTTGGCTAGTCACGTGCACATCAAGCGATGTAATACACTAAATCCAGCTACATTGTTACCGATCCCAGTAGAGAAAGACATTCAAGAGCGACATGATTGTTTTCTCTGTACAGAGGAGGAGACAAAAGGTAGGATTGATTTAAACGATACGCCGCTCCTGGACCCGGATGGGATCCTATTGGTGGATGGTTCTTGTTTTAAGCTCCCCAACGGTGAAACGACTGCAGCCTATGCTGTTACCACTTTGCATACAGTTGTAGAGACAGCACGCATCAGGCAGAATTCAGCCCAAGCAGCTGAATTGATAGCTCTGACTAGAGCTTGTGTATTGGCTGAAGGGAAGAGAGTGAATGTGTTCACCGACAGCCAATATGCATTTGGGGTGGCCCACAGTTTTGGCCGCCTTTGGAGGGAAAGAGGATTCTTTACCTCACATGGTACTAAAATACAACATGGTTAGTTAGTGAATGACCTTTTAGAATCACTTGCTTTACCCACTCAGATAGCAATTGTGAAGTGTAGTGCGCATAAGAGGATCACTGATGATGTGGATGAAGGAAATGCTTTTGCGGATCAGATAGCGAAAGAGACAGCAAGAGATGTGACAAGTCATATGTATGTTGCTGGGCCTGCTAGATGGGTCAATCAAGGAGAAATGTGTGAGAACACAATAGAAAGTGTGAAAATGATTCAGGAAGAAGCTACAGAGAAAGAATTGAGTAAGTGGAGAGATGGTACGGGAATGTTGGATGCGACGGGGTGTTGGACAGAATTGTCGGAACACCAACATTGGCTGTTACCAGACGCCTATGTACTTCCAGTAGTAACTATGGCGCATGGTCCAGCCCACATCAGTGCAAAAGGAATATGCAAGCTTTTGGCTTCGGTATGGCAGAATGCAGGGATTCCTAAATGTGCAATCTTGTTAAACATTGCATTGTTTGTTTGATGCACAACCCAGGAAGAGGGACACCAACTCCAGCAGGCCATTTTGCTCCCCTAACGTATCCTTTTGAGGTATTGCAGATAGACTACATTCATATGGAGAGATGCAATAACCTAAAGTATGTACTTGTGGTGGTGTGTGCCTTTTCCAGATGGATAGAGGCCTACCCCCTAAAGGATAATACTGCCTTGTCTACAGCCAAGACCCTTCTGAAGGAATACTTCCCGAGGTTTGGTTTACCTCGAATTGTCTGGAGTGACAATGGAAGTGAATTCGTGGGTCAAATCATGCAGAAAGTATGTGCAGGGCTTAGTATTAAGCAGAAATTCCATGCGGCAAACCACCCTCAGTCAGCGGGTTTAGTAGAGTGCTATAATGGCACTCTCAAGCTTAAACTTGCGAAGATACAAGCCAGCACAGGTCTTGCCTGGCCCGATGCTTTACCTTTAGCCCTCTTGTCAACTCAAACAACTGTTCATTCTCGTGTGGGACTTAGCCCATATGAGATCGTGTTCGGACGCCCGGCTAATGTCTGGGGTGTCCCTAGACCCAAGAAGTACTCTGACATAGAATACCCAATGTTAATTGACTATTTGCATGACCTCACCACTAAATTGCGTGTTCTCCATCAGCAGGTACAAGACACCTTGCCACAGGCTTCCTCGGATCCTGGGCACACCCTCCAACCTGGCGACTGGGTGTGTCTGAAAAATTTCCAAAGGAAGAGGAATTTGGAACCTCGCTGGCGGGAGCCGAGGTAGATCCTGCTGACGACACGTACAGCCGTGAAAGTTGTTGGGAAAAAGAACTGGATCCATGGTGTGCATTGCAAAAAGATACCCTTGCCTTTGCCTTTTGATCAGTGGGTCCGCGAAGGTATAGGTGACTGTGAAGGAGAGAGGGTTCCTCGGTTTGTACCTTTTGGTGATGCACACCTAGAATGGACTCAGTCTGAGAAAGAAGATGATGACGTTTTGCAAGGAGCTATCCCACCACATCTGAGATTGAACACAACTAATCCAGAGACACTTTTCTAGGATCAGACTGTACCGAACAAAACTAGATACAATTTGAGATCTAGAGCAACTAAGGACAATTAGGGAACTTTTTGTTGTGTGTTTTGGTTTCTTTTTCTAGCAACATTGACCATCTAATTAGGTTGCAGGGTCGTGGTAAGAGCCTTAGTTAGTGACCCGAGTCGTGACACTAGGTCTGCGGGATTTGCAGTGTCATAGGACGGCTAATAATCGCGGCTAAGTGAAGAAGGAAGACTGCCACGAGCAACACCTAGAAGATGGATTCTGCTAAATATTGTAAATTGTTATTTAATAGATGTGGCGTAGTACTATGTGTTTTAACTTTGCTATGTGTTTTATTAGCTTGTGTGGGTTGGGTTACTCACACTTTGCGGCCAACATCTGTACCTACACCTACCTCTCACCCTATGTCTTTTCGCACTACTGTTTCCCCACACCAATTTCATACGCTACCAGAGCATGAGCAAATTAGGAGAATGGAGTATTTCAACAATTCCTTCATTCAATTGTTACACCAGCATCAATTGGTGATCAATACCACCGATTGCTGGGTGTGTGGACTTTTACCCCATAATACAGATAGAGGAATGCCATATTTAGTTCTACCCTTCTCCCTAAAAGGATCTGCTTGGGCTTACACCTCTATGTTTGCCAATGCCTATGAGAACCAACATCGACATCCCATTGGTCCATATAGAAATGGAATTGACGTTAGTCACGACACACTGATAAGAGGAATAGTGGCTATGTCAAAACATTATAAGAAATGTAATGAATTTCCCACTGACGAACGACAAGCATACATTGACTGGAATGTGACACATTACGTCACTAGTCTTACGGACAGAGCCAAAAGGAAAAGATCCCCACCTATATATACTGTGCCCCATCAAGGTCACCTATGTCTCCAAGCAAATGGTCAAAGTCCTAAAACTCAATTGGAAAAGAGCACTTGTAACATTACATACATCTATACATCCCGAGCGTCTCAAGGAACATATTTCGTTTGCCATGACAGAGCCTAAACATGGCTATCAGCCGATTTCTCAGGAACTTGTTATATGGCTTTTCTCCTCCCTCCAACATATACAGCTCCTTTGGGACATCAAAAGACAAGGTACAGTAGAGGGGTTATTGCTTTGGAAGACACAGTAGGACAAGAAGAAGGCAACTTCCTTAAAGGATTCCTCCCGTTTTGGGGCCCTATGGCCAATAGTAGAAATATCAGGCATCTCATTCGGGTAGTTGAGGCAACAATAAATGAAACTGTTGGAGCACTGAGCAATATCACTGCTGAGCTTCAGGCGGATTGTCTTATGACATTACAAAACAGAATCGTGTTAGACATCATTCTTGCAGATCGTGGTTGAGTCTGTAAATTGATTGGATGCATCTTTAACACTGGTTTAAAAATCGTCTCTTGGAATGCCGCCGGTTTGTCTAATTGCCCTGAGAAATTTGATTTTCTTCTTTCCTTGAATGCAGATGTGGTATGTATTCAGGAGACATGGTGTAAAACTCTTCCATATGGAGGGAATGATTACTTCGTCTTAGAGGCCCCGGCCACTCCTTCAAAAAAAGGTCATGCTAAAGGTGGAATTGCCTGCCTACTATCAAATGCATTGCAATGGCATTTCTCACATTACAAAGACGAGAGTAACCTATTCCAAGCCATAACCATTTCCAATTTGGACTCCATTGCTCAACGGTCCTCGCTTATAATATTAAATGCTTATATTCCCCCAGAAGATAAGTTTACGATAGTTTTAAAACGTATGTTTTCCTATGTACAACAACAAATAGAGGTGGATCACCCCCCATACTTATTATTAGTGGGGGACTTAAACTGTAAAGTGTCTAATACTTCTTTAGACATGTTTAGAAACAAAGTAAAATAAGAAGTATATAATATACCCCAAGCTATCTTGCCCACTAAAATAAAAACTAATAAAAGAGGCAAGACTCTACTTGGGGAACTTAGTTCTGTGGAGGGAATTATTATAAATGGCAGAATGCCTTCAGATACCCCGGCTAATTATACACATGGTTCCACTAAGGGAGAATCTATTTTAGACTATGTAATAACAGACTTCGATATGTTCTCTTTTCTTATAGATTTAGTGATCTCGCATACCCCCCTGAGTGACCATAAAGTTATCAACTTAACTGTCTCTCTAACTCCCCCTGAAACTAGCCTCTGGTCTTTAAAGAATAGAGGTTTTTCTATTAATTATAATAAAGATAGATGTTATTGGGGATTTACTAACAACATGAATGTACAAAGCATCCTTACCCAATTACTAATGGAACTTGACCACTGGCAAGGAAGGGAATTCCTGTTTCTCGAATTTCTCATTAAAAAAGTCACTGCAACGGCTAGAATTACAGGAAATCATAAAAAGAAATATTTTTCTCCTAGTCCCTTATTAAAGTTAAATATTGAGATTAATAAACTTGTCAGAAAGCAATACCTTAATAGATCAGGGGAAAATGAGTCTCAGTTAGCTATACTAAAAAGAAGGAGGGTAAGATTGAGATCCAAGTTAAAAAGAGAAAAAGAAGACAATCTATGGATCAAGTTAAGAGAGGTATCAATCCGCAAAAACGCTAGAGAGTTTTGGTCCGTAATAAGGCAAGGATGTGGGTCTGTAAAAACGTCCACTCCTATAGCTATTTCGGAAGATGCCTGGACCCAATTTGTAACCACCTTATATGCGCCAAATGGGGCAGGGGTGGACTCATGGGACCCAAGGCTTAATAGTGATCTTAAAATGGAACTCCCTACTGAGTATTCCATAGCTTCCGTAATAAAGAGCATGCGCTCTTCTGGGGCTATGGGACCTGACGAATTACCCATGTCTATAATTAAGCAAGATATAATTTCTTGGAGCAGGATTCTCCTCCCAGTATTTTTAGCATGTTTTAAGACACAAACAGTCCCCGAATCGTGGCGGGGGAGTATCCTAATCCCAATTTTTAAAAAAGGTGACCGGGATAATCCCTCTAACTACCGTCTAATAGCTCTATTAGACTCAATAGGGAAAATTTTTGCCAAACTCTTATTAGTTTTAATAACAGATTGGGCAAATTTAAACAATATAATACCCATGGAACAAACAGGTTTTCGAAAAGAGCATGGAACGCTAGATAATTTAACATCGTTACAGGTAATCATGGATAAATACGCTCGTGTACGGGGGGGAGGCGTATACGTAGCATTTATAGATTTCTCCACAGCGTTCGACAAGGTGGATCGTCCTACGTTGTGGAGAAAGTTGGCGGCATTGGGTATGCCGGAATATTTATTGAATTTAATTAAGGCTCTACACTCGAACACATGGTGTAAGGTGTTACAAGGCGGTGAAAGGGGTCTGTCCCAATCGATCCCTTCCCGGAATGGATTAAAACAAGGCTGTATTTTGGCACCCACATTGTTTTCCTTGTATATGGCTGATTTACCAACAACAGTTGCAGTTTGTGAGGGAATAGCTCCGAAAATCGGAGGGACAGGTATATCGATTCTAATGTATGCGGACGACATATTGGTTTTAGATCTGACCCCTAAAGGTCTCTCTAATCGTCTTCATGCATTGAATCAATTCGCCGATGCACATTTTATGAAAATTAATAGTACTAAAAGTAAAATTATGTGCATCTTTGGAAAAAAGAAGTGCAGATCTAGTAGCTATAATTGGTCAATCAGCGGAGAAAAACTTGAGGTAGTTAAATCCTATATGTTTTTAGGCAAATTAATCTCTGCTAATCTTAGTGAGAAGCCACACATTGAACATAGCTCACGAAAAGTAATGGCCCATGGAAGGGGACTATGTTCTCTGTATAAAGCTACTGGGAAAAGGCACTTCTCTTTATGCTTGGATGTATTTAGAGCGAAAATTCCTGCAACCCTCCTTTATGGAATAGAATTAGTGGATTTGAAACAATGGGGTTTCATGCAAAAAATGGAAGGAAAGGTACTAAGGAAAATCTCCTCATTTAATTCTGCCTGCTCTACAACATCATGCAGGCTGGAATTCGGACTTCGAAGCTGTTGGGCTCAGGGGTTGGCGGCCCTCGTAAGATGGGTAGCCTGTTTGGCCAGAGGTAAACCAGGCACCTTACGAGCAATCTTAAAAAAGGAATTATTGGGCAACTTTAATGAGTTCTCGCAGCTGGTAAAGAACTTTAGAAAAGCGATTTTGCTGCTTGAATTGGATGAAAGCACGTTATTCTTGCTCTCTCCATTAGAGTTAAAGTTAAAGTTAAAAAGTATGTCCTGGGAACTTTGTTATAAGTCGGATATACTTGCCCAACAGAAGCTTAAAGAAAAGGAAGCCCTGGTCATAACCTATACACCAAAATTAGCCCAACAATATCTAACCTGGAATATTCCGCATGGAGTCCGTAGATTTTGGTACCTTTTACGTCATAATTTGCTTCCACTTAATCCACTTTTAGCAAAATGGTATGGAGTTTCTCCTATATGCAATCATTGTAATAATGCTATTCAAGATCTTAACCATGTTTTGTTCATTTGTCCGGTATTGTCCCCTATGCGCCAAAAATGGATAAAACCAATTTGTTTACAATTGGGAATTGTGAATGTAAAAATGTTTTTCCTTGCACTTTATTGTCCCCCTAACGAAATGTTCTGTTCCAGAATTTTTAAATATTTTAAAGAGTTCTTAGATATTTATTAATGAATTTACAGGAGATGCTGATGTTTGGATTACTTGTAGATAATTTGTGCCTGGTCCTGTTGTCGTGTGATGTTTTCTAATTCTTATCAATATACTAATGTGTATGTATTTTTTATGTGGCCCTCAGTGAGAGCCAAATCATAATAAACTTTTGAACTCTTGATTGGATCCAGTTGTTGCATTTATATACCCGATAACACCCCTACAGTATACCAGGCCATCTCTAAATTGCACCACATTGCGGAGTCCATCCACCAGGACGAAGGAAATTGGTCTCTGATGGGATGGTTTTGGGGTCTACTGTCCACATGGGGATGGAAGGTATTGACTTTTGTTGGAATAGTCTTGGCCATCATCTTTTCGTGTTGCCTTTGTTTGCAATGTGGCCCCGCAATCTGTGGTCTTTGTGCTACCATGTGTGTCCCAAGACCCATGTCACAGAAAACAGAGAATATGAAGATGATGGTGCAGCAACAGCTTGACGACCTCATGACCATCAACATCGATTCAGATTAGCGTGAGTCTTTGTGTATTGCCTGCGTAATGGCAAAAGAAGGGTCTGAGGTTCTTTAATTTCGACTCCATTTTACATTCACCGCCATTTTGTGTTGCCTTTACACAGGCTGCTCGATTCATGAAGTGTCTCTGCCCCTTGGACTGCAACGTGTCAAATCCCCCTCCGTCCTTGTCTTGAAATCCATCTCAGACACCAGCCGGCCTAAACTAATCCTTGTCTGGACTACCTAATCCCTATATCAACTATCTGTTAGCCTTTAGTATTCTTCTCGTGCAGTATCTTATCTTTTGGCCTTCGCTATTCTCACCCTGTGTTTTCCTATTCCACAACCTTCCTTTTGAAGCATACAGACATGCCCTGCCATTACAACCCTGAACCATGGGTACCAGTATTGATTAACTTTGGGGGCTGGATAACACACAACATGTAAGCAGAGAGCATTCCGGTTGCACATCACCTTGTTTTCAAACCCTTCTGATTGGCTAAAACTTTGTGCATTGGGTGTATGTTTGTACAGATGTATTTTGACGATAAAAAGCTTGTGAGCCACGAAGTAAAGTGGCAGTCTCCTGAGAACCTACTTGTGTGTACTTCTTGGACAACTGTTCTTAGCTGCAGCTAATAAACTTGGTTTTCTATGCCAACAGACTATTCCGTGTCTCTGTGCAACAAGGCAGGTGAACTTGAAGATTTCAGGCGTGCCCTGCGACGCCAGGCCCAAAGACCCGGTTCTTCATGATGAGGGGTGATACACTGAAACCTGTCCCAGGATGCTTGTTTCTAGTCCAGGGAGGACCTGGCATGGCAGTTCAGGCTGGACTATTCCCATGGGGAGCAGGGTCAAGACTGATTTCCATATAGCTGGGTCCAAACTGAAATGGCAAGGCAAACAAAAACGATGGATTTAACCCAGATCTGTGACTGGGGAGAGTGAATGTTTGATTTGTTCAACATTCCATCCATCATGTGTTATTTTTGCATCTGATGGACTGGCCTCTGTGCACAATAAGCTAGGATTCTAACCCATGGATGGTTCGAGAGAGGGTGGATCTGAGTGGGTGGTTGGCCATGTACTGCAGAGCGGGTATCAGCTGATAATCTAGGCCTGAGCCCTCGTACGTACCATACATAATGCTTTAAGTTTAAATTGTGATTCTCTGCGCCACCAGGAGATGGTAATTGTGGAATGATTCCAGAGCTGGGCTTTTGTGCTTAGAACTCTTCATGCTCAAGCAGAGTCTCCAGTCTGATTTTGGATGCTCTGCTGTTTCTGGATTTATTTTGTAGAGGTACCTGCCTAGACACTCTTGCAGCTGCCTAGTAGGCATGACACGTACAGAGATCTGGCGACTTCCACATGGTGGCCACGTTGGAGAAGATGGAGGACCGTGCTTAGCATCCTTAATTGAAAGTTTGTGTTCTTGGCAAGTATTAATTATGGATTGGAGAAACAACCTGAGTAAAATATGACTACCAGATGTTTACTTGGTACCTGTCTCTGTCCTTTGGCCTATACATGTAGGACTTTTGTGCCATGTGCTTACCTATATGATGCACTCAACTGAGGGATGTATGACATTACAACGCACACTTTTACAACGCATACCTTTACAACGCATTTTTTACAACGCAACATCCATTACAATGCATTCCATTACAACGCATGCCATTACAATGAAATTTTAAAAACTACATTTACAACGCATTCCATTACAACTCATAATACCTTTACAACGCATACCATTACAACGCATAACATTACATTGCATGTTTGGTAAGTATTGGATAGTGTAGGGGTAAAAATTACTATTCTAACTCCAGGGGGTGCAACAGTAGGGAAAGCGTTGGATAGTGTAGGGGTAAAAATAACTATTCTAACTCCAGGGGGTGCAACAGTAGGGTAAGTGTTGGATGGTAATGTTATGCGTTGTAATGGTATGCGTTACAATGACTGAGTTGTAATGACATGCGTTGTAGTGGTGTGCGTTGTAGTGTCATGCGTTGTAATGGATGTTGCGTTGTAAAAGTTTTGTTGTAATGGTAGTGCGTTGTAAAAGTTGCGTTGTAAAGGTTGTTTCCCCAACTGGGTACTTCAGAACAGAAGAACAACAATAGCTCCTTCAAAAACCTGTAAAGCTCTGTTTCTCTCATCCCTAGAGTCATTCGATCCCTTTTGGGTATCAAACTGATCGGATCCAGTAATAATAATAATAACTTGTGGTTTTATATAGCACTTCATACCACACGTCTGCTGTTTCTAAGCACTGTAAATAACAGGTGTTACTAATACTCAATTTATGATAATCAGGTTACTGAATTTAGATCCATGGAAGTCTCAATCTGCTTTGTCACATTTCAAAAGTATGACTCAGTTCACCCCATTTGTCAGCAACAAGCGTTCAACTCACAGAGCCATTCTGCTGGATGGTTTGATCAGTTTGGTTTATTCTTTTCTATGAACCGATACACCTAAAACTGCTCCATTCTGAGGTGTAATACACTGTGTCCGATGTTTTCTCTATCCAATCACAGAGCGATTACTGTGTTTTTCTAACTTTCAAAATCCAGACGAGATGTTTAAGAGAGGCCCACTCAAATGTAGTTTGAAAAGCTATGCCTTGAGATGGTGAATGCTACTCAGTGCTTAATTTGTGCAGGCTTTTGCAAGTGGTAGCACAGGCCCTCATTTTTGGGGACCAGGACTTTTTTCCATCATTAGACTTTGAACCGGAGCAGGGAGAAAATGGAGGAAAAAGAAAGAAGTGAAATATAGGGAAACAATAGAGAGAAAACTGATAAAAACTTGTAGGAGAGAGATAAAGAGATAGTACTTTTAGGCTGCTGGAAAAAAGCAGCATAGGTTGAAATCAAGACTAGGCAGTGTTAGTATTCGGCAACCCAGGCTTTCAGCAGCACTGGCAGCAGACTCCTTTGGGGTCCCTTCACTTTTTTTCACAAATTAATTACTGGTGCTACTGTAATTAAAGACAAGTCCTCTTGAACAGGTTTAGCATTCTGACATGATGATGCTGTGCCCCTCACCTGTGTACAATGCACTGGCGTAGCAAGCTCAGGTGGTACCCGGTGCGGAAAATGTCTTGTCACCCCACCCCCCCCCCCCCCCCGGCTTGACAAAATGGCAAAAATATGTGTTTAAAACACATATTTTTGCCATTTTATCACCCCCTTAGTGATGGCACCCGGGTCGGCCCACACCCACCGCACCCCCCTTCCTTCGCCACTGGTACAATGTATGTCGCATGAATTATTCGCTTTAACTAAACTGCTCTCTGTTGTAGTGTATATTGCAGGACACTGTCCAGTATTTGTGCATTTAATGTTTCCACCAGCCACTCCCTGAGGGCTGGCTTCCACACTGCCCCACACCCATCCATCACAGATGTTACCAGCCAGGTGACCCTACCAGTAAAGGGGGCCGTGCGCACGTGCCCTAGGCCAGCCAGTATCACGGTGTCTGTGTGGTTATTAACGCTACATAAGGGACTCGGGCCCTAACCATTTCACCTCCTAGAGTCTCGAGAGGTTTAAATTCCACGTTACCTGTGCTGCGGTCTGTCCACGGTTTGATTATTTGGTGTTTGCTTCTGCTTTTTAGTCCAATCCGTCTGAGGAAATGTAATCTCTGCCTCCTCCTCTGTTCCCTGCAGAGGTGTGTAGAACGGCATGTGCATGTTATGCAAATGTACACGCGCTGACGTTCACTCAATCCGGGTGACAGCTGCTTACTCCTGGAAGTGGCTCCAACTGCCACCTTCAGCTTATAGGATAGACACCTTTTATGGAAGCCGCACGCTGCCATAAAATCTTTTTCCAAGCCCAAACGCGGCCTAAGTTTCAAGAGAGCAGGTGCCCTCCACAGCCGAACAAACGTGGCGTGGATACCCGAGCGCTCCATCTGTGCCTTTGAGGGAGGCCCCCTCTGACCCGAGAGGGTCGGCCACAAACCTCGGGTCGGCCACGAACTAAAGCTGTCTGGGTCAAACCGAGGCAAGTGTGCGCACTAAATAGAGACCCGCGCCAGCTTTACAAAGACACCCTGATCCGGTCACATTAAAGCAAACGGTGGCCTCAAGTGAACCGTATATCACAGCCAAAGACCTGAACCTTACACCACAGATGTGCCTGCTCCTCAGAGGCACTGAATGCCCTCACTGTCATCCGGGAACAAGGCTGGCAGTTGTATGCAATATGTCTCAATTTGATCGGTCAACTTTAATTGAATTCTGTCTGTTATTCTATATTTGTCTCTGACTTTGTCCTGCCAACACAGTCACATCAAAAACGCCCCATCTGTCTATCACTTCTTCATTTGGAAAACCATTTTGTGCTGTACTACACTGCAAGATTTATACTGCACATCTTACCCTTATGAGGGGGGCGATAGGCACTCTGATAGTTTCCCAATTCTTGGCAGACACTTTCAGAGGACAAGGATGGAAGAGTGAAGGGTTGCAGTCACGACTATGGGCAGCGCTGGGTGGTGTTTGATGACCACAGATGTTATCAATCATTTTCCAGCAAACTTGTTGCAGTGCTTATTCCCAAGGCCGCTGGAATTATGCAAGAGTGCGGCCGCTGCGTTTTTCGTATAATTATGGAGTTGCTGCATTTGCCACATAATCCATCACCTGCTGAATAAACTGCAGATTTTAACAAAAAAATGATTCCTAGCTCAAACCGTTCAAAAGTCACCAAAATTCAGCAACACCTGTTATCACGCAGTGAAAGACCATTAGCAAAGGTTGAATCATCTCCGTTTTGTTGATTTTTGCTATATTTGGGTGTTAAACTAAAGACCTTTTTATTTCATCCAGTTTAGTTAATCTCACCCCTAAATTCTCTTTCTGGGCCTGCGGTAGGTATTCGGTTCTCCTAGCGCTTGGACGCCTCCGGGCAGCAATTCGCGCTATACAAATGTACATCCTATCCTATCCTATCCTAAACTGGTACTAATGAGGTGCAAACAAAGCCTGAACAGTGTTAACAAGTGTAAAAATTACAAAAGAATGGAATAATATTATCACAAAATGTGCCACTTTATGCAGCATAATTTGCCTTTTCTTCCCTCATAATTTACTCAACGCTGACGTATAATTTGGACTTACCCCGCTGCATAATTCCAATGGCCCTGCTTATGCTTAAGGTGATACAGAAAGGTGTGAGTAAAGACATAGTCATGGTCGCATATGGAGTACACTTGCCTGAGTCACAGAATTATGTGGATGGAAATAGCAAGCTCTTAAGGCTTCCTGAAATTCGAGGTGGTTGTCAACTATTCTTATTCTTGAATAAATTGATTTACAGAATTGGTTGCCACGAATGACTAGAAGCTTCCATCAGTGCAATATTTTTTGAAGGGATTGCTGCTCAAGAGAGGAACCAACTGCTTAATTGGTCCTCCATGCCACATAATCCTAGGAGCCCTGTAGAGTGGTTTGGGGGCTGACATTATGATGATGAAATAAGCATTTCACAGGCAACCATGAAGTATATCCAATATTTCACAGTTGACTATGAAATATGTTTTTTTATCCCTTTGCACTTTGTGCAACAATAGACCAAACCATTCCATTAGATATCATAGCTTCTAATTTAGGGCGTCAATGCTTTCTTTAATTCTGCTATACATTTACTTCCATTTTGAAACAGGATCTTGTCACTTGTCATATCATGGTCGGGTGCACGTTGGCAGGGAATGGGTGCAAGCCCCTCGCTGTAACAAATACTCAATATCTTTTAGTGAGGTACTGGGCCCACGCCCTAATGTGACCTATCAATTTTAATAGGAAATCACATTGTATGGATTACTTGTCCAAATAAATTCAATAGTAATATTTTTGATTATATATTTTTAATGTGATCCAAATATGTGATAAAATCATCAATTCATGATATTCATACAACAGCAATATCACGTACACAAATAACATTTCATCATTGAGAATACATCCAAAAACAAAACTGCATCAAAACTCCTAATTTAATTAACACAAAGAACAAATCTAAACAACTCCCTTTCCTAGTTAAACATTCTACCTCTTCAGTCTACCCCGAGCTGTCTTCCATAAACTGCACCCACAATTTATCAAATTTCCTAATCCACCACCAGCGCAGTGCATTCAGCTATTCCTTATTTCTAATTTGCTATATTTTTGGGATCAACGGTGCCCACCACCTTTGAATTAATAAGGATCTGGCCACTTCCATTGCAAATATATTAATTTTACCATTTTGGGGGTAATCGAATAGTGGGATCATATCCCAAAAACATCCACCAAATACTGCGAGCTAATTTTGTCTGCCAGGCCCTCTTCAAATACTGAAATATTTATTTCCAAAGTTCTTGAATAGGGGCACACATGGCAAATATGTGTGACCAATTTGCGAAGGCTCCCGAATCATATTGGTAGCAGTGACCAGACAACCTGGGGTTAACTTGTGCTAGAAACTGCAGAGGTCTATAGAGTAGTCACTTACTAAAGAAAAACATTCTGCGCCAATTGGTTCCTCTAAAACAACACCTCAGGCTTCTGTAGTGGACTTTTTTAGTTGAATTTGTTAATTTTAAAACATCATGTATATCATGCTCCTTAAGGAGCAGCTGCATAAAATATTTTTTGAAAATATTGCCTTCTCTGAGTTTTTCATTACATGAGGACAAATACTTGCAAAATAATAATCCTTTAGATTGGGAAGCACCAAACCACCCTTTTCCAATTCTTCTTAAAAAGTGCTTACTGCTGCTCTGGCAGTTTTTTGGCCAAATTAATTATGTAAACATTGACTCCACTATGTCTTTAAACGACATGGGAGGGCGGAAAATTCTATGGTAATTTGTAGTCTCTTTCTTGCTATGTCCAATATAAATTACATGCACATGCAGGTGAGGCTTGGTTAACACGTGTCATTTGAACCCAACATAGCACGCTTTTAAGCTTTACCTTGTTGAAGAGTAAGTTGCATTGATTTGTGGTGACACCGTGTGCCTTAAAAAGAGATGAGGGCCATGGTCGGATTATGGAAGATGGAGGGCGCACTTTAAAAGTGCTTCGGGACCTCCTCTGTCATCCGACGGAATTGAGACCTTCCAGCCACACCCAGTCATCTCCTGGGTCAAGTGCTGCTCCTACGCTCCCTCTGGGGGCTGCCTAGAGGTCTGGCACATCAAAGGGCAGACACTGGACCATGAGCAGCCTACTACACCTGACGTAACCAGCTTTCATCATGGCGGCAGCGCCCTAGAGTCCGCCAAACATCCCTCATGCCTCCAGCTGCACTGAGTGCCTTTGCAGTGGGAACCGCCTGCACCTACCTCAGTGGGAGTCACAACTGTGAAGCTCCCTCAGGACTGGGCGGTGGGAAGCTGGAACCCTGGGGCACTGCCGGCCCTGACTGTGTGACCTGCCGACGGGCCAGGAAACCCACTGAGGGTCACGCACACTGGAGGGAACTGTGTGGGTCCCTGCAATCTTTGTTTCTGGTGCAGCCCAACCCTGACATGGTGGCTGCACCCTGAGGATTGTGTACCTACATTTACCATCCTAGGCAGTGGGACATCGAAACCGCCCTGGATACCTCCCACCAGCCGTGACCAACAGCAATCCCCATGGCTACTCCCTGGCATGGTCTGGCTTATCGGTGAGCTCATCGCGTGCCTGGGAGGCCCCAGCCTCAGCCCTTAAGACGCTGACTTGCCATCTGCCTGGTCCCCGTGCAAGAGCACCTCTGCTCCGTTCTGCCTGACTGCAGTTAACCACTGTGCCCCTCTGAGAACTTGTCGGGATCACGACACCAGCCTCCATAAACTTCTGTAGATAACGGTCTTGATCCACTCCAGCCTGCTTGTGCTGCCCCCTCCGGACATCCTGGAGCATGTGGGCCGGTTAGAGAGAGAAGGAGGTGCTCACCTAACAGCTGTACTGTTGGTTCCTCTTTTTTCTCTTCCAACCCTCCCAATCCCTGATACGTAGACTGCGGCTGACTACTTTGGTGAATCTTCCCATACCTTTGATGGCCTGCTGTTACCCGTGGACCCCACTACGCTAACAATAGCCTGTGACAAGGCATTGACAAGGGCACCACCACTCAAACCAACATAGATACATTTTCGGTCTCACCCCCCAGGACATTGGGACAAGTAGGGGATCCCCCTTCTCCTAAGCATCCCATGAACTCAGGATATCGATCCACCATATTGCAAGCCCTCCAAACCTCGCAGGAGGCCATGGAGATGAAGACTGGGGAGGTAAGAGTTGATGTCTGTCTCCTCCACCAGGACCTCCACAATGTGACAGCTCGGGTCTCGGGGTCAGAAATACGTGTCACGATACTGGAGGATGATGTGATAGCCTTGAAGGTCACAGTGTCTGAGTTCTGTCCACTACAACATTCCCTGAGAGCCATGCAGAAGACGTGGAGAACAGATCGCATTGGAGCAATCTCCACTTTGTGGGCTTACCGGAAGACGTGGAATCCAAAGCTTCTGAAAAGGTCCTTGAGTCCTGGCTGACCTCCTGGATACCTGAAGGTAAATTCTCCCCATGGTTTATGGTTGAGATGGCTTACCGCTCCTTTGCCGATTGTCCACCTCCCAGGGCTCCCCACGTCCGTTGATCGCTCAAATACTTTACTACTTCAATAGAGACGCAATCCTTTGTGAGGACCTTACGGCGGTTGACCTACAGTATCAATCCTCCCAGATTTTGATCTTCCTGGACTTCACCAAGCTGACCAGCGGCAAAGAAAGTTATTCAACAGAGTTAAGCAAAAGTTCTGGATCATGAATCTTCAGTATATGATGAGTTTCCCTGCTAAACCCAAGGTGCTGTTCAACGATTGTACCTTCTTTGTGATTCCCCGGAATCCGCTTGGGAATGGGCAGCTGAGAGGATGGCTCTCTGGGGTAATGCGACCCGCATTTATAGGCCACTGTCCAGTCAAATCAACCGCCCCCTCCACCCTGAGGCCTAAGCCCAAACATCGGACAAGAGGTCGCTGTAGGATGCATCTGGACTTATCTGGCTCCTCTGAGTCCAAGACATTCCATGCGAATGAAGCAGGGCCCTCAGACACACCCCGAGAACATAACCTTTTTACCGGAGTCTTCATACCCTTGAAAGTTTTTTATTGTAGGGCACGCTGGATGATCAATATGGGGGCATTGGCCTGAGTGCGTGCCCCTGGATGTGATGACTGCTGGCCAAAACTAGCTACCCAAAGTAACTGTGTTTCCTTGAGCTTAATCAGCTTTTTATAATCAAATAGGAGGAGGTCCAACTCTAAACCCCACTATCTGTTACAACTATAATTAGTTTTGCTGAGAGTTATGGAGCAACAGATACTGAAAGTGTGGGGTGGTGGGTTGTTGGGGGAATGGAATGTTTATTGTGTTACTGTTGTTTCTCGTTCCATGCCTATTCTGGATAAATCAGACTTTTACACCATATGTACGACCTTCATCTTCACTCTCACTTCAGGTATCCCACAAGACGCCCATCCCCTTCATGTCCAGGAATGTGAATGGGCTACTTGACCGTATTAAGAGGGAAGCTGTCCTGGCACACCCAACCATCAGTTGTTATGTTGTAGAAAACTCACGTGCTGGGTTCTTCATGCTCCTTTCTGCGTAGCTTTGGTTACAACAAGGTCTTACACTCAGGGATTGTAAGGGGCTCCAGGTGGATGGCCATACTACTCATAAGAACTTATCCCTGGTAGTCGCCACCAGCACCACTGATCCACAAGGCCTATTTTTGGGAGTAGAGGGTATTCAATGGGAAAGCAGTACGACTGCCTGAGTGTCTACATGCCACCCCTGATATCCACTTCAACCCTTTAGGCGCTTGAAAATCCATCATCCTGGCTTTTCCCCATAGCACCACCATAGTCGATGGCGATTTTAATGCTTCTCCAAATCCTGAATTATATGCTTTTGGGCCTCTCACAGCAGCTCGGCAGCAAAGAGCTAAACAACTCATGACCTGGATGGACTCACTGGGCTTGTGTGACACCTGGAGGACATGGTGCCCCCAGGCTAGGGAGTACACTCACACCTCCACAGCTCACAAAACACTCTCCCGAAACGATCTCCTACTGCTCCCAGCGCCAGACGTCCTCTGGGCCCATGCCGTTGAGGTTCTCCAAAGGGGCATCTCAGACCATTGTCCCCTTGTCCTTCACTTCGGAGCGCCAGATGCTGCCAATTGACCAATCTAGAATCGTATTGCCCGGTATCTCACAGATGCCCAGTGTTCAGAGTTCCTATTCATAGAACTGAAAACCTGGGTATAGTGACTTCCCCCGGCATACTCTGAGCTGCAGGCAAAGCCTCCATGAGATGTGTGGCGAAAGTGTACATTCAATGCCAGGAAAGCAACAAATTGCACCCTTTTACCACTCTCAAGGGCCACAGTCAACAGCTAGAGTGTCAACGTCAATGGGACGAAACAGAAATCGTTCAGTATCAACTCCCATTTGGCAAAGCCGACTATGTTGGAACCCCTCAACCGACTGGTGTACAAACACGGGGACAAGATTGGAAAACTGTTCTACTGGCTGGCCACAAATGACCTGGCTCCCAGGATTGTTCCTGTGATTCAGGACCCCACTGGCCAGACCACAAGCCACTCTACTGAAATAGGTGCCACCCAGGACTGCCCTTCTATCACCGATCCATCTTCCTGCACATCGAGTATGGACCTAGATCCATCACTCACTGTTATACACGAGGCGATCCTTGGGCTGAACTCTGGAAAGATACATGGGCCAGATGACTTTCCCCTCAAGAACTATTGTAAATTCTATGCCATCCTCTTTTCTCATCTCCATGCCCTTTACTAAGAGTCGTACTCGACTGGAGCCTTCCCGAAGTGCCTAGACACAGCAACCAGTGTTGTCATTCCCAAATCTGATAAACCTAAACTCTGCTGTTTGTCCTACCATCCCATTTCCCTAATCAACACTGAGATTAAAATCTTTGTGAAAGTCTTTGCCAACGGGCTTCAGCATACCTTGCCTGCCCTCATCCACCCAGACCAATGTGGCTTTTTGCCCGGTCATAGCACCCGCCACTGTATACAGTGTGTACATGTTGCCCGCCTCCAAGAAACCCAGGAAACATGTGCCAACCGTCTAATCGATTTCAAGAAGGCATTCAATTCCATCAACTGGTCCTTCCTGGGCAAAGTCCTTGAATACATGGACCTGGGACCACGACTTTGTAGATACATGCAACTTCTCTACTCTCAACACTGGGCACAGGTGCAGATAAATGGTGTACTGTCGACCCCCTTCCCTATTCAACGCAGTATCTGTCAGGGATGCCAACCTTCCCCAATCCCGTTTGCACTAGCCATCAAACTCCTGGCTGGGCTGGTATGCTGTGATGTCCAGATGTATAGTTGTCAAGGGAGCAGTGGTGATGAGGAGGGAATTGTCTTGTACGCAGATGGCATCTGTCTTTTCTTAGCCATCCCTCATCACTTGGGTCCCCTTTGCCTTCACTTTTTGGACCTTAACAAAGAGGCCTTCAGCCTCCGAGTAAATAAAAGGAAATATCTACTAGTCTCACTTCATGTGCAAACCTCCATTCCCACAAGACACCTCAGCTTCCATTACCTGGGTATCAATATAGTCCAAGAGCCAGACCTGATTTGGAACCTCAACCTGACCCCTCTTCTGACTAAGACAAAAAGGGTCCATCAGTGCTGGAAATCGCTGCCACAATATGTCCTTGGCAGAATAGCCCTCTTGAAAATGATGATCCTTCCGAGTTTCCTCTGTGTCCTCCAAAATTTCCTGCAGATGATCTACAACTCATGATTTAGAACTCTCACGTCCATAACACGCTCCTTCCTCTGGGCAAGCCCGCAACCTTGCATTGCTATGGACAAATGTCATCTCTTTTTTTTTTTGGTCCTCATTTGCCTTATTTCCACCCTTCTTTTAACGTAACCGACCCCGGGTTTTCATGCCTCATATACTGGACGAAAGGGGAGAGAATAAAAGCAAGGTGAGGCCTCCCAAAAAAGGCACCCTCGTATTTCTACTGGGAGACCTCGTCCTTTGTTTGACCCCAAAACCAATCCCCAAATTCTCCTGCTTAAACAGAGAAGACTATAACCAGCCGAGGCAGATGAAAGGCTTAATCATCAGACCTTTTTTCAAAATACCCCAACCACACCAAGACAGAAAGGGAGTCCAGAATTCATATCTCTTTCTCATCTAATCCGAAGTACACAACTTAGCAATGAATCTCATCGATTGCAGCCAGCCACACTCCATTGGGGAAGCAGAAGATACCCATGATTTACATATCCCTCTATGAGCCAAGAGTATAGCACAAAATACCAGCTTTGCACCGTCCTAAGTAACACTGCATTGCAGATCTAATCTCCCAAATATTATCAGCTAAGCGCTTACCTTGATCTGCACTTTTAGCATATTGGACAGGCAATTACTCTCGTCCTCCCAAAAGGACTGAATCTTCGGGCAACATAGAAACATGTGTAGGTCATCTTCATTTGGACAGCCACACTTGGGACACACCACCACTCATGACCCAAATTTTGACAGCCTTCGTGGTATGTAAAGCATTGGCTAGTGAGATAATACCTGTACTGAGGCAGCTTTTTAATGCTATCTTTTTGTCAGATTTTGAGCTGCCTGAGTCTTGGAAAGAGGCCAATATATCGTTAATTCCAAAGCCTGGCAAGTCATTAAAATATGTTGACTCGTACTTGTCTATTTCTCTTTTAACCGTCGATTGTAAGCTCTTTGCGAAGGTGATAGCAGGAAGGCTAAATGCGGCAATGTCCCACTTGGTGCATGAGGGTCAGAAGGGTTTTATTAAAGGAAGAACTCTGAAAGAGCTGACATATTCCCTGATAGGATCTATAGATATGGCTACTGCCTACGATCTTCCTTTGGCAGTAATAGTGTTAGATGCTGACAAAGCGGTTGATCTCGTACATTGGGTATACCTACAAATGTCATCTCTTGATGTAGGATGGTGGAATGCGGCACAACTCCTAGTTATCAATGACTGGATATGCAGGGGTGGATCGATCCAGCATACTGAGCAGAGCTCTCTCTTATGGCTATTGATAAAGTGAAGGGACTGCTTTATGGTGACCCTATTCCCCCGGTACCTTCTGTAGGTCACCAAGGTGGTCTTCTTACATTGGCGAGGAACACTGTGCTTTATTGGATGGATGAGACATTTACATAGCAAGGCTGGGTCTTCACCACACTCTTTGGCCTTGCGGGCTTCGCCAAATGAGACAAGATCAGTAGCACGACCCTAGGAGTCATTTGGCAGGGAGACCACTTGTGCATCTTTCAAGACCTCCAATCTCACTTTCATTTATCCCAGACTCAATTCCACAAATACCTACAACTTAGACACACTCTCTTCAGTCAAAACACTGCACTGGAAGCTCTGCCTTAATACAGCCTTATTGAGGCCTGGCTCCTAATAGGGACCTTTTTGGAGGGTGACACTTAACAAATTTACTGTAAGCATATGATTAACGCCCCCTGACTGTCCTGCAACCCACAAACAGAAATGGGTGCGCCCCTAGAAGACACTGACTGGCAGACGGCCAAAATGGCCCCCACAGAAATAGCTATATACTCCCGTCTCCGACTGATCCAACAAAATTACCTACACATGACATACAATACCCCTCGCCAAATCAAAGGAGAGAGTGAGGGCTAGGTAAGCTAGTCCGAATCCCCAGGATTATATGTCAAAATCAATAAGGACTAGCTATGTTAGGGGGAGGGAGACTCAATGAAGTACGTGTGCTGGCAAACCCATTGGTTTGTTCATGAAGCCCTCACCCACCAACCTAGTTGGTGGCATGTTTCATCATCGGGCCCACCACAGTGACACCGAGTGTGTCCCGGGTGTGCTTCGACGCCAGTGTTACTGCGGAGCTGGTATGTTCGCTGAGTGTGCTGTGGTATATAAATAAATAATACCGGATCTAGGTTTTACTGGACATAGCAATAACAGATAGCTCAATAAATAAGAGTCAAGATTCGAGGTAGTAGGAGTTTGCAGGTTTTAATACAGCATAAAGGACAGGAACAGGACAACCTGCACGGGAACGGGATGGCAGCGCTGCCGGGGGCAGGATCAGAATCGGCGTAACATTTAATAACAGTGCACAAATATATATACTAAAACAGTTACATTACAATGAATTACAGTAGGCGGAGCAGTGGGTGTGGTCAATAGCAGTCGCGAAAGATAAGGGTGAAAATGGGTGTAACAGGGGCGTATACATAGACATGTGATGCAAACGTAACAGAATATGTCATAAATGGGGCGGAAACATGGAGGGGGCTACCTAAGGAGCCGGGACCTCTAACCTAATGGTGCGCGCAAACTGACAATGACGTGTTACTAGGAGAAGCTGGGGGCTATGAACTCTGTGCTAGGAGCAGAGACTGAAGTCTGGAGAGTCAGGGCGACATGTACCTAAACCCTATCTAGTATCTGATGTTTAGAGGACATGTTGATATAAACTAAGAGTCAGGAGGGGAGAGGCTAACGGACTCTAAGACTGGAGCATGCATTATTCTACATGTAGTGCGTGATGAAGAATATTAAATGACCATTAAATGCAGTATTTCTCTTACATGGAGACGTAAAGGCTAGACAATGACGGAAACTATTGATGCGATTCAGTAGCTTAGGAATGCAGAGAAGGAGGGCTGGACTGATAACTAGAATCATAACATACTCTTGGCAGACTAACAGGCAGAGCCAGGCCGAGCCGGGCACTGTGAGGCAGGAAGTAAGTGAAGGGTCGAGGATACAGGTGGGGGCTGTATCGCTCCTCAGCGAGGACTCAGAAGACAGGAGCTGAATCTGGTGTCCGGGCCCTTTTGAGGCCTAGAAACGGGGACTTTACAATAAAATAACGTGCACACTGAGAAACGTGGCAACGTAACTTTACATAGGCCTGATATTCATAGTATTCACGAGAACTGGAAACTGGCATACTAGAGATGGACACAACTATAATTGCGTCTTTAATCGAACATGGGGAATACATATGCATATTAATCATGCACACATAACATAAGATGGACGACACGTAGGGACACAGAACATGGCAAAATTTACTTTTCCACATTCCCTCCTTGTCACTATGTTTCCATCAGGAAACATCAATATTCATGATACCATCTATCATTTCATACAGTATCATTTGCTCGTCTCGAATTTTCTTGGAACGGGATTTAGAACGGGACTTGGGACTAGGAACACAAGATGTAGCACAAATGCCGCAAATCGCAGGGCCACATTGTAAACAGAGGCAGCAACTGAATATGATCGCTACTGCAATACCCAGAAATGACAATACTTTCCATCCCCAGGTGGAAATCATATTCCAGAACCAACCGGACCATGTCCAGGTGCCTGGATCTTGGTGTAACATATGGGCAATTTTATGGAGTCTGGTTATAGCTGAATAAACAGACGGCGCGTTATTAGGAATGAAAATGCAGCAACTAGATCCGATGACTCTACAGGCCCCGCCCCTATCGGCCAGTATGACGTCAAGGACGAGACGATTCTGGAGCACGACAATTCTCATAAAGGATTGCTCCTCAGTCAAGTTACCTAGAGCAGAAGTAGTCTCAATCACTACTGCTTCGAGGGTTCTGGTTAATCTACGTATCAGTTTACTATTTACAACAGTGCCTAAGTAGGGGAAGACACCTTTATTGATATCTATGTATTGTTCTAGAGCAGTTTCAGTATAATCGACAATCGGGAGATTTCTCTTGTGTCTAGTATGTACTAGGTGGGAATTTCTATGATAGTCAGGTGGGGCTAGGAAAACTGGTGGCAGTAGGAAGGCAATGTAACATGTACCATCCCAATCAAGGGGCAGACGAACATATGCGGTCTGACCACAAACAAAATAAGAATGACGTGAAGCTTTGAAAATAGATTTCCTACTGTCACTATACTTGACAATAGTAGTACAATCACTATGGCCTACATGTACGGAACCATTATTTCGGACACATAATTCACCTTTGACTGGTAGTACTGAAATAGCAGGTAAGTCTGGAGTAGAATCAGACTGAACATTCAGGACCATGAAATTCGAAGAATAATTACCTAAATTATAAACTTCATTTTCTAGATCTAACCCTGTTCTGTGGGGAAGACCTTGCTTGTCTGGGAAACATGTGCTGTTCAGAAAAGACATATCTGTTGAGGATGACGTTAACGTGGACCATGCTCCACACGAACCATTATGTGAAAATGGATAAGGAAAGAGTGGCAGAACTCCCTTCGGTGTCTGGAAAGGGGGGAGTCGACCACACACCCAACAATTTGTGGCATTGCTGGTCTGGTGTGAATAATGTAACATGCGGATAAAAGAATTATTTCGCATAGCGAGACGATAAGAGAGTTCATGAGGAGGCAGATCACTAAACATGTGCTCTACTGTAGCATTAGCAGACTTATTTACATGAGAAACTGGAAAACACAAATAAAAAGCATAACTGGTGCAGGAAATCATAATGCTAAAATATAGCAGAAAACATAAAATAATAGTGCAACTTCTAGAGTTCTCACTAACTCTCTCTCTATGGGGGTCTATTATATACATGTCAGAAACCGGTCTAACCGTTTCACCTAGGGGAGGACTTAGACAATCAAACTGGCTGACTTATTTTACTAGACCTTAGTTTAAGCTTATACTCCTGCTGCGGAGTTTTCTCTAACAGGGAAGGGTTCGTAGCAATGTCTTTTGCGGGACAGTCCTTAAGAATAGTACTTTGGCAGTCTTTAAGATCCTCGGAAATGCTCTTTGAAACAGGCTTTAGTCCAAAAAATCTTTTCACATGTGACAGGTGGACCCAGCCCTTCCTGCCTTCCAGCTTGACGGCAGTACGGGTGGCCAGGAGGACCTGTCGGGGTTCCTTCCAGCGAGGTTCCAGCGGACTTGAACGATCAAAATTCCGGACAAGAACCATGGATCCGGGAACGATTTCATGCGGTGCCACCTCGGTATTGTCTGGAAATGCGGCAGCAACCTGTGAACGACAAGAGTTGAGGGCAGACATCAAGGAAGCTAGGTAATCTGTCAGCATATTACTTGAAACATCGGTAATACTTCGAGGTCTAGGTGTACCCCACATGTTAGGGGGGCGGCCGAATACGACTTCATACGGGGACAGACCTGATCTGGAATGTGCGACCATGCGCATATAAAATAAAGCGACTGGCAGAGCTACTAGCCAGTCCACACCTTTCTCTTTACAAATCTTGGCAATACGGATTTTCAGGGTCTGATTATGTCTCTCTACTAGACCAGCTGCTTCAGGATGGCGTACACAATGGAACTTCCACTGGTACCCTAACAAAAGGGAAACATGTTTCATCAACTCGGATGAGAATGGCTGGCCGTTATCAGAATATACGACTCTAGGGAGTCCATAACGGGGGAAGAATTCACGAACCAACTGCTTGGCAGTGGTCGCGGCTGTGTAATCTGGGACTGGATATGCTTCTGTCCACCTGGACAAAGCGCATACCACTACAAGGACATACTTGAAACCTCGACATCGCTCCATCTGAATATAATCCATTTGGAGGACTTCAAAAGGGTGGTCAGGGGGCTGGAAACCACCTTGTTCCACCGGGACACTTTTACCTGGATTAAACTGGCAACATATCATACAGGTACGGACTTTCTGTTTGGCTGCAGCTCGTAAATGCTTGTTGAACCAAATGTTCTGGATACTGTCTAACATAGCTTTTTCTCCTAAATGTGCTGGACTATGTGCGGTATTGATAATGACTTGAACCATAGAGTCGGGGAGAAACCATGTGGCTTTACCCTTTGTTACCCATCCCTGATCTGTCTGGACCCCTCCTTGTTCGGACCATTTCTTGATTTCCTCGGGAGTAGCATGTAACTGGATATCTATGACATCTTGAGTAGGGTCCTTAACTGTCATACATGTAGTCTGTTCTAGAGTGGATGTCGGTGTCTTGTTAACTGGAATGTCCTGTGTCTGTGCTGTAAGCTTGGCTGTGCGATCTGCTAGATCATTACCTTGGGAAATAGTGTCAGTAACTTTCGTATGTGCTTTGCATTTCATGATAGCAATGGATGTCGGTAAGTGTATGGCATCTAACAGAGCTTGAATAAGGAGACCATGCTGAATCTTGGTTCCATGAGAAGTCATGAAACCTCTCTCCTGCCAGAGCACTCCAAAGTCGTGTACGACTCCAAATGCGTAGCGTGAATCTGTGTAAACATTAACTTTCAGGTTCTTAGCGTGTATGCAGGCTTGTGTCAGAGCAACTAGCTCTGCTGCTTGAGCAGACAGGGTGTCAATACGGTGTGTTTCAATAACTTCAGTGTCAGTAGTCACTGCATACGCGGCTACTAGTTCTCCTGTACTTGTTCTCATACATGAACCATCCACATAAAGTGTCAGGTCTGGATCTGGTAATGGAATATCTGTCAGATCTTGTCTTGGCTTAGTCATAATATTAACTACTTCCACACAGTCGTGTGTGGCAGGATTCGAATTAACTGATGGTAACAGTGTAGCAGGATTTAGAACGTTGCAGCGTCTGATTTCTATGTGTGGCTGGAACAGTGTCAATTCATAACCTGTTAAACGTGCAATTGTCAAGTGCTGAGTCTGTGTTCGGTTTAAAAGAACTTCCACGGAATGTGGAACTTGTACTGTCAAGGAATGTCCTAATACTATGGAATCACTTTGTCTGATAGCTAGTGCTGTGGCTGCAACTGACTTGAGGCACGCAGGCAGAGCCTGGGCTACAGGATCTAATGTGCTCGAAAAATAAGCACAGGGCTTGTATTGTCCTGCTTGATCTTGTGTGAGAACAGATAATGCTGTACCTTCCCGTTCTGTGACGAAAAGTGTAAAAGGCTTACTGTAGTTCGGTGTAGCTAGAACTGGAGCTTGGCATAGAGCTTTCTTTAATTCATTAAAACTAAGTGTATGTTCAGATGTCCAAGGGAGGACAGTCGATACGGCTGCCTCCTGTGTCGTTAACTGTATCAGTGGTTTAGCTAGAAATGCATACTGAGGAATCCATTGTCTGCAGTAAGAAGTGAGGCCGATAAAAGCACGTACCTCCTTCTGGGTCTTGGGCTGAGGAAGACTCGCTATTAACTGGATACGGTCGGGTGTCAACTGCCTACCCCTCTTGGACAGTAAGTGGCCTAAGTAGATCACTTGCTGGACACAGAATTGAAGCTTAGAAGGGGACACCTTGTGTCCCATCTCGGCAAGGAAATACAAGACTGTAAGGGATGCTCGCTCGCAAGCACGTTCAGAACGGGCTGTGATCAGTAGATCATCGACATACTGGAGCAGGGCAGTGTCAGTTGGCATGTGAATATTGTCTAGTTGTCTCTTAAGTGCTTGACTGTAAATACTAGGACTTTCTGTGAAACCTTGAGGAGCTCGTGTGAACATATAGCTCCTTCCATTTAAACAAAATCCGAAAAGGAACTGGCTGTCTGGATGAATGGGGACACTAAAAAATGCGTTCTTGAGGTCTATGACTGTGAAAAATGAGGCTTCGGAATCAATGGCTGTCAATAGGGAAGAGATATCTGGGACAACTGGGTACTGGGGAATAATACATTTGTTAAGCTCTCGGAGGTCAATCACTAATCGATATACTGGGGGTGCATTTGGATCAGTACGTTTCATGACTGGAATGATCGGAGAATTACATACATTGGAGTCAGTTTCTACAACTACTCCTTGAGCGATGAGCTCGTCAATAATTTTGGATAAGGCTGCTACAGCCTCAGGTGGCAATCTGTACTGTCTGATTCGTGGTAACACTACACCTGGCTTGAGAGTCACACGATGGGGTGTGATTTGCATGAAGCCAACATCAGTTGGACCTTGTGCCCATAAATGCTGCGGAACATTGGACAATCTTGGATCAAAATCTCGTAATACATAGTGACCCTTGAAGTCACGTAGGAACAGTCGTATTCCCTCTGGGGAACAGCAAATAACTGCACCTAATTCTTTCAGTGTTTTAATACCTAACAAATTTTCTGGACATGACTTCGTAAGTAACAGATCAGTAGTGCGGGACAATGGACCTACTTCTATAGTAACTGGCTTAGATATCTCGTTTACAATAGGCTTTCCTGAAAATCCAAGGGAAACATTTCTAGAGCCTGAGAGCGGAGCCCCTGGAACTTCGGCGTGACTGATGGTCGTCCTACTTGCCCCTGTATCAATCAGAAACTTTCTGTCTTTCCCTAGTACTTGACTATGAACATAGGGACCCTCTTGATCTACAGGAATCTTGATGAGAGGCAAGCCTACCTCCCTCTCTAGGCTGTTTCATGAATATGGCTGATACTCTGGATACTCAGACTGTGCATACTGGTACATCTGCTGTGTAACATGCTGTGTTGCAGCAATAGGCTGCGGTGCTGGAACTGTCTGTTGTGCATTCTGTGACTGAGAAGTCTGTGAAACTTGTTCTTGTCTAGGCGGACGTGGTCTTTCTTTAGTCTTACCGGTAGCTATATTGTGTTTCAGAACTGCACACTCGTTTATGAAATGACCTGGCTGTTTACAATAATTGCATGTCCCTTTAACGGGAGCTGTAGGATGACTGGCTTGATTCGTACCCCTCTTCTGACTGTCTTGTGGAATAGATTGTGCAACTAGTACTTTCATTTTCGTGTCTTTCATACGTTTTCTTTCATGATCTTGCTCTTCTCTGATTCTATTCTGGTGATACTGAAGCATCTGTAACATCTGGGACGGGGTATTAGCTTGCCATGTACTTTCGACTTTCAAAACTCGATTCTTAACTTGTGGACTCGAATTCTCGACTAATTTAGTAACAAAAAGATGAGGGTATGACTCGCTACTTGTCTTGAGGCCACTGTTTATAATAAAACACTTTTCAAATCTAGAATAAAAATCACTAGTGTCTTCATCTTGTTTCTGTTTACAGGCTGAGATTGCATCCCAGTCTTCCTTTTTAGTTGCTAATAATCTGGGCAAAACTTGTATTAACAGTTCTGGTAATTCTTTACATTTTTCTCCTAGACCGGTACCTGGTACTCGTATCTTATCTTCAGCTTCTAGAACTGCCCAATCGATCTTTTTCTCTCCCACCTCCCAATCTTTTTCCTTGAGTTTTTCGTATACCCCTGAGGGCAACAGGACTTTTAACATTTTAATTATATCTGGATACGTGTATTCTCCCATACGGAGCATGTCTTTTAATTCTCGGTGGAACCCTGCTGGATCTTTGTCATGACAGGGAATTAATTTCTTCATCTCTAAGAGTTCCATCTTGGTAATCGGAGTGTAAACAAACACTCGTTACATTTCACCATCTGTTGTCCTGACTGGGTGTACTTCTCGTAACGGGTTCTGTCTATCTATGTAAAACGGTTTACTTTCTGGGGGTGAGACATGAACAAAATGCGGGTTCAGAAACGTTCTATATTTGTGGCGCTGTTCTAGAATGACACTAATTAAATCGGTACCTAAACCTTTCCATCTATACTGGAGTAACTCGTTCAGGACATCGTGTAACGGACCTGGATCAGAATGTTGACCCTCATACAATGTAATGAGGTGCTGGATCATATACATACCCACCAGTCGCTGCTCGGCTGGGGGCAATTTCAGAAACATTTGTGCCACTATTTCGTCTGGAAAAGTGGTAGAATCAGTAATCCATCGGACTGCTGATCGGACTAGTTCTTGTTCATGCATAGTACTTAACTCACTGTAACCGATTCGTGACTTCAGAATGTGATCGGTAGCTTGAAATACTTGTTCTAGAGAACCTTGTTCTGGTGCCGGATGATGAAAAACTGTCTTGTGTTCTAGGCATAAATGGCGATCTGGAAATCTAGATTTTCCTACATACGCTATTCTGACGGGATTCTCGTCGTCTACCTCTTCAGTAGAAGAGTCATTCTCTTTCTCGCATACTTGTGCTGCTTTACGTTGTTCATGTAACTTTATTATTTCTTTACGAATTCTCTTGTACATACTCTCTATACTACTGATAGTCTTGTGCTTACCCTCGGCTATATTATCACTCCACCTTGTCAGGATTCTCATTTCGGCCGGATCTTTAGTCGGGTAGTCTTGTTCTCTTATTAGACAATTAATCAGAAACTTTAATATCATGAGCTGGATCTCAGCTTTCCTTTGGGACATGGCTTCACCAATACTTTCTGGATCATCCCCTGTACGGATGAAACGATATATTCTGTCTAGATCTCCTTTCATATCTGGTAGGGTGTCTAAATACCCGGTCACCCGTCTTACACGGATGGAATATATTACTGTACTATCATCACCTGCAACCGGATCATAGCGGCATTCAGTAAGAGCTCGTCGGATATCTGCAACGGACTTAAATTTGGGCGTACGTTGTAACGCACATTCATGTAACTCGGCCAACGTTCTACGTTGGTGTGGTGGCGGGGTACCAGGAGGACCTCCTCCTGCGGCCCCTATGCTGGAATCGTCGACTGATACTCTTCGTGCTGGCAGAGTGGGAAATTGTAATGTGGGCTGAACCGGGGGTACCGTGGCAGGTACTCCGGTGTCTGGAGGAGCAGGATTTACATTATTTACAGGGACTGGCGGAACAGGATTTGCATATTCTGGAACCGTGTCGTCCAAATAGGACGAAATAAAAATATCAGCTGCGGTCGGTTTGTGACGTAGCTTGGTCGGAACTAATGGTGGCGGAAAATTACTGGATGCCTCCGGGGTCGCTTTTGGCAAGCCCTCGGCAAGAAGAGGATACATACCCTTAATGAGGGCATGCCTCTGTCTATCTGACTGTTCAGTTTTGACTCGTTCACCTATCTCGATTAGTTCCCTTTCTTGGGCTCGTTCTAAGGATTCTCTACTTAATTCTGACTTTCTGATTTCTTTTTCGGTTCTTTTATGAGATTCTTTGCGCCATAACTCGATGGCATCTTTCTGTGACTGTCTGGCCTTCTTTTTCCATAATGCTTCTTCTACTCGCATGATGCACTCGGCATCCCATGTACCCGATACGGGCCATCTATACTTTTCTTCTAACTGTTTGGTATACTCTACCCATAAATCTAGATATAATATGGCACTTATGCCATGCTTCTGATACATAAAATGACCTGGACTGTCCCTAGGCGGGACAGGAACTGCTTCTTCTAACAGACCTTTTCTAGTTCTTAACTGACGTAGTCTGGAAAATAACGGCATGACTGAACTGTTAATCTAGACACAATACAATACACAATGAACACGATAATTACTCCACATTCATACCACGACATTAAAATACATGAAGAACATTTAAAATATCAGTTCGAACAGAATACTACCTGGAATACTGAAAACAGAATACATGAATTTCTCGAGAACAGAACTGACTAGAACAGAAACTAGATGCACTGCTGAAACAGTACGAAACTTACCGGTCTCATAAAGAGACACGTCAGGACCCGCATCCACCGAAGTGGACACTTCGTTTTGGGTCTGTGTACCACCAACCCACGGACCAGAGTCAATTAGATTGACCCTGTCTAGATACTACCCCAGCAATGGTACTCACCGGGCAGCAAGAACGGAAGGCCTCGGACTGGACTGGACTGCTTCGACGCCGGACGGACGAACTTCGGACTTCTGTTACGGGTGGGCCTCCGGATACCTCGGACCTTGGACTCTCGGCTTGGGTTCTGGTCGGGACTCGCCGCGTTCCTCCACCGCCTCGTCTGGATGCTGGACCGCCACCTCCGTCTCCTCCGTGGGCCTGAGGGATACTTGAAGCAGAAATATCTGCACGTGCACGGTATGGTTCCGTCACGGCTGCAGAGGGTCAGGGGGCCGGCGTGGCTTCACCGGCGTGTGGGGAAAGGGCAAGTCCCTATTCGGGCGCCATTATGTGGTATATAAATAAATAATACCGGATCTAGGTTTTACTGGACATAGCAATAACAGATAGCTCAATAAATAAGAGTCAAGATTCGAGGTAGTAGGAGTTTGCAGGTTTTAATACAGCATAAAGGACAGGAACAGGACAACCTGCACGGGAACGGGATGGCAGCGCTGCCGGGGGCAGGATCAGAATCGGCGTAACATTTAATAACAGTGCACAAATATATATACTAAAACAGTTACATTACAATGAATTACAGTAGGCGGAGCAGTGGGTGTGGTCAATAGCAGTCGCGAAAGATAAGGGTGAAAATGGGTGTAACAGGGGCGTATACATAGACATGTGATGCAAACGTAACAGAATATGTCATAAATGGGGCGGAAACATGGAGGGGGCTACCTAAGGAGCCGGGACCTCTAACCTAATGGTGCGCGCAAACTGACAATGACGTGTTACTAGGAGAAGCTGGGGGCTATGAACTCTGTGCTAGGAGCAGAGACTGAAGTCTGGAGAGTCAGGGCGACATGTACCTAAACCCTATCTAGTATCTGATGTTTAGAGGACATGTTGATATAAACTAAGAGTCAGGAGGGGAGAGGCTAACGGACTCTAAGACTGGAGCATGCATTATTCTACATGTAGTGCGTGATGAAGAATATTAAATGACCATTAAATGCAGTATTTCTCTTACATGGAGACGTAAAGGCTAGACAATGACGGAAACTATTGATGCGATTCAGTAGCTTAGGAATGCAGAGAAGGAGGGCTGGACTGATAACTAGAATCATAACATACTCTTGGCAGACTAACAGGCAGAGCCAGGCCGAGCCGGGCACTGTGAGGCAGGAAGTAAGTGAAGGGTCGAGGATACAGGTGGGGGCTGTATCGCTCCTCAGCGAGGACTCAGAAGACAGGAGCTGAATCTGGTGTCCGGGCCCTTTTGAGGCCTAGAAACGGGGACTTTACAATAAAATAACGTGCACACTGAGAAACGTGGCAACGTAACTTTACATAGGCCTGATATTCATAGTATTCACGAGAACTGGAAACTGGCATACTAGAGATGGACACAACTATAATTGCGTCTTTAATCGAACATGGGGAATACATATGCATATTAATCATGCACACATAACATAAGATGGAGGACACGTAGGGACACAGAACATGGCAACATTTACTTTTCCACAGTGCAGTGTGGTGAGTGAGAAAGTGACGGTTAAAAGCTATACAGTGGGTCCCAGTACCCGAGGGTAAATAGATAAACTTTAATCACTGGGCCCCTGTTAGCAACTAAAAAGGCAGATGGACGTGTTGGAGTACGAATTATGACCTCCTGCGTCCTGTGTGGTCTACATGTTTCAGCCAGGCCTTTTAATTTAAAACTGGCTTTCCTCAGGACCAAGTGAGTATGTGAAAAAGGTGCAGATAAATAATAAAATTACTAAATTATAGTGGTTGTGTTATTTTACTAAGTGTTGCACTCCCTAAGGTGCGTTACATGTTACAGGGGGATTCCCTCTTGCTTTAACAGGCTATTTGCTGTAAAAAGCTCCCTTGGGTCACCTGGCAGAGAAAGAGACCGAAATTGCCGGTCTAGATCCTCCTTGGACCTGTCGTCCTTCTGCAGTGCCCGAATGTGACCCCTCGCCATTTATGGCATAAAGGCAAGATTCTACACCCAACTGCTTCCGCTGTAACCACTGGAACGCTGATTTTTTTCCACAAGGTCCGGCAATGCCCCAAAATTGCTGGATACTGGCACCAGATTGAGGGTACCCTGTCCTGGGTCCTAGAACTACTGATTGACTTTACACCCCAAATTGCTTTACTGGGTATTCTAGAGGTCCTTGGTGGCACCCGGGGCGAACGCACCGAGGTAGGAATGGCCAACTTGTTCAGTATTTGTATGTCCCTATTAATACCCTTTTGGGAAAGGGTGGCTGGTTATTTATTTGATCATTCATACCATTCCATTCACGGACAGAGAACACTACTGTAATAACCTTTCTCGGAATTGGGTCTACTTATTTAGTGGACGTCTGGTGCCCCATAGTGATCCCCAGAGGGAAGTGTGCCCATTAGTCACACAGCCATCATGGGTTCCCACTCAGCCCAAGACTATTCACCTGAACTCAATTAAAAAGCATGTCACTGGATAACATTCAGTGAGTGAGAGTTCATTTAACAAAAAGTTATTTCCCCATATCCAGTGGGACCACCCTAGATGACTCGAGGTTGACTCTCTCCAGGTTTAATACCTGAGTACTAACCACAGGAACCCTCTGTGATTGCATTTGAATTAATTACAGTGTTGCTGCTACCCTTGCAGATATTAAGGGGAGGATTCCACCAAAACTGCAACGGAGAGTACAATTTATTCTCAATAGAGTTATAGCTGGTTTTAACAAAGAGCATAGTAAAGTATGCCGCATCTTCCAATAAATGTTGAGTTTTAAGTTCACAGCCAAAAAGTTAACCACTTTGAAGACAGAAATAGTGTCGAACCACAACTTGTCCACGACTAGGGCTCATTTTAACATGAGCACAAGGCTTCTGTATGTACATCAGCACCCTCTTCTCCCAGGACTGGACTTATACAATCATTGTCAAACCTCTTAGACTTTGAACTTAAACCCGGCTAAATAGAGAAACTCCCAATAACAAAGAGATTTGCAGTGCTTTAAGAATATTCAGCCAATAATATCAACTAGATTTAGCTTGATGTTTATTTATTTTGTTAAAAACTCTTTTTATGAATTCATTAATAAACGTTTTATTTTTGCATCTCTACAGCTGACTAAGGATGAAATGCAGATGAAAAATGGTGCTCCATCTGCAACAGCTGACAAAAAGACTTCACAAACTTTAAAGGGATGACTTCATCTGTAACTCACTGACAGCAAATATCAGGTAAGTCATACATTACCTTAAGGATCACCCACATCAAAATCAATGACAATACCCCTCCTAATGATGCAATGAAATCATCTGTCAACCACACTGTGTCGGTTTACTTTATCATGGGGGAAGGAAACTGCTCGAACAGCTCACTGGCTTCTCGGTGGAACATTTGGAGAAACGCTATATGTTTTGCATTAATCAAAAGAGGCTAAAGCCTCGAGAGGGTTATGATGCCCCTCCCCTCTCTCAACATTGGTTATAAATGACATATTACATTCTGCGCATCTGCAAAGAGAAACAGCTTCTACAACGAAGTCTTTGGCCCGCAGTGTCTTTATCATGCAGCCTTTTCCACACAGGTAAGTGTCACACAGGTAAGTATTTGTCCATTCAAGGAAAATATCTTTACCACGCTTCTAAGAATTTTTTTAAGTAACATAAATATTACGTAATTTAAAAAAAAAGGGTTGAAGTGGGCTGTGGTAAAGGGAGGTAAGTCTCATTTAGGGTTTGGGTGTGCAGTGGTAAAGAGAGGTAAGGGTAATTTTAGGGTTTATGGTTGGGAAGTGATAAAGGAAGGGTAGGAGCCCTGTTCGGGGAGTTGTTTTGGTTTGGTACTATTTCTATCTTGAAAGTGGTTAACCTTTTGTCACTGAACTTAAAACTCATCATTCATTGGAAGATATGTCATACTTTACTAGACTCTTTGTTAAAACCAGCTATAACTAACTGTTGAGAGGAAATTGTACCCTCCATTGCAGTTTTGGTGGAATAGTCCCCTCACTATCTACAAAGGTAACAGCAACACTGTAGTTACGGTAATCACAGAGAGTTCCTGTGCTTAGTACTCAGGTATTAACCCTGGAGAAAGTCAGTCACGTGTCATGTAGGGTGGGCGCACTGGCTATAGGGGAGAGGTCTTTTTGTTAGAGGAGATCTAACTCACTGAATGTCATCTGGTGACCTGCTTAATCATTGCGTTCCTCGTGACTCTCTGAGGGTTGGGACATGCTGCGGCCTGTTTCCTTACAAGGGACCACTTTTCAAGGAAAAGAGGGCGTGGGATCTATATAAGGTAATCTTTAAAATAGCCTAGGTGGTGCCAAAATCAGTATTTATTCATGGGTCTATCTGTCAAGGTTAGAAACTGGGGGAAATGGGCTAGTTGGAGTTATATTCACTCCCTGGCCCTTAAGTGTGATGAACTAATTTCCGCCAATTACCCCAATCCAGTGGCTTTCATCAAGATCAGTATGTCCATATTAATACCCTTTTGGGAAAGGGTGGCTAGCTGTTTAATTGTTCATTCCATGACACTCAGAGGTACAATACCCTTTCTTGGAAGTGGGTCCACTTATTTAGTGGACACCTGGTACCCCATAGGGATCTCTGGAGGGAAGTGCGTCCTGTAGTCACACAGTCATCATGGGTCACCACAAGGCCCAAGACCTGTAGGGAAGAACTCAGTGATGAAGCATGTCACTGGATAACATTCAGTGAATGAGAGTTCCTTTGAGAAAAAAATCTTTCCCCTATATCCAGTGGGCCCACCCTAGATGACTCAAGGTTGACTCTCTCTTGATTGTGACACTGTATACGATGAGGGTGGGTCAGGCAGTATCTCTATTTTCCTCTTCCCTACTTATCCAGATTGTTACATTAAACCTGGAGAGTCATGTATTCTTTTAGAGTCCCTTTACCTGGAAAGTCCTTGAAGTTAGATTTTTGAGGACGTACTGTCCAGGACGAACTGGAGTTCATGGCCAGGGAGAGATCTGGGTGTACTTAAAACAGTGCTTGACCAGATCATGCTGAAAGCTGACAAATTCAGAGTCGTTTCCTTCATTTGCTGTAAGGTGGGTGCAGTCCTGCTCATGAACATTAATTAACCTGTAGAAGAACTCTATGTTTTGTGAAGAAACCAACTGAAGAGGGCACTTAGAGTGAGGAATGTGGATGATTTGTGTGGCTGTGCCCAGCAGTCCTCTCTTGACCACGGAGGAGCAGACATGAGGGAGGAAAGGTGAGGGAAGGGAGCGGCACGCAAAGAGCATGTAATTCCAAAATGGCTGAATATTTGTTCGCATTTTATTTGTTTCAGAAGAGAAGACCAATCTTCTGCTGGGGAGCAAGAGTTGATATATAGCGATCTTCACATATGTCCTGGGTTTCCACAAACCTCATTGCTTACGTCCTGTCGCAGACCGATAGCAGAGGCGCCTGCTGTGACATTTCTGCAGAGCTGGTGCATTTCTGAGGCTAAGCATTCGGGAGTTCACTTCTTTTGTTGTTGCAGATCAGTCATATAGAGATGTTTCTAGGAATGTGGACAATGAACTCATCTTAGCAGTGCCTTTAAAACCAAAGCAAACTAAGGAGTATCAATGACTGACTGGTTGGAGTCAACCCACCCAAATACAGATAATACAGGATCTCGACTAGTTCCTCACCCCAGAGTTCTACATTTCCTTGAGTCATCACATATAATGTGTTGTCTTCAGTCTCAACAGTAAGTGGCACTTTTTTTTTTTTTGCAGAGTTTTATATAGCGCGAACTTGACCCGAACCGAACCGGGTATCAGAGCGCTTTACATAGCACCAGTTACGTTGCATGAGTACACACATTCATTTTTGTTAGGCACGGAGAGATTAAGTGATTTATTTGCCCAGAATCACAGGAGGTTTTTGGCGACATTACCGAGACTCGAACCTGGTTCCCCCAGGTCCGAGGTCGAGCGCCAACCCTCTATTCACACTGCACGCTGCAGCGCTCCAGCTGCCTGGCTTCCACGTTTTGTCAAACTGTAGAAAGGTTAGCTGTTTGGCAGGCCTACTGCAATAAAACATATTACCTACGTCATTACTGGATGGCAGATTGTTGTTAACTCTATACAGAAAGTAGATCATGAATACGATGCTACAAACATGTTTACCAGTAAAGATGCTTGGTTCATGAACTTATGCAACTGGGAGGCAAAGAGGGGTGGAGGCTACCTCAGAATGAAATTCACAAAGGTTTGTGAATAAAATGTCACGAGGAAATTGCATTAAAACTATATTTCTATCCAGTTTTTGTAAAAACCGACTATATGATGAGTAGCATGTACAGGAAAAATAAACGTTATTGGAAGAAGTAACGTAAGGTTAATATCATTTATGAATGAATGTATTTCCTTTACCCTACAGCTGCATATTGTTTATGTTGCATACAACCACAGCCCTGGGGGTAGGCCCATGTATAAAGTAAGTGAATACGATATGGTCATCGCGGTGTGTAGTACATGAAATGCGTTAGAAACTGAAAAACTCGTGATCTATGCAAGTGCGTAAAAACAGTTCGCCCTTTGTGTACATTTCCCCGTACCTTTGTGAATGGGCCACTGTGTTCCTACCTCCCCTCCCCACCCCCGCCAATCACGGGAGCCCGTAAGTAACGCACACTTTCTCAATGTATGGAGCTGCGCCGCCGCCGACAGCAAAGCATCATTAGTCAGCCTTGCCCCAAAGGAAAGCTCTTGGCGAAACCTTGTTGTTGATAAAAGAGGTCCTTTCATACGTCCCAGATCTAACAACCCAGCATTTGCATTTTAGCATTCCAAAACGCATTACAGTTTATTTTCAAACCCCAACCGCTTCGGTAAAACGTACCCAGTTGTGAATCCAGGATATCGTTAAAATTCATCTGAACCGGGTTCTGCGGGACTGAAAATGCCCCGCAGCTTTGAAGAGCACCTGTTGCTAATTTCCACGCTCCAGACGAAGCATGTTGGTATGCGGTGCTGAGAAAAGCCCCCACAGGCCTGTTTGTTTAGGATTTCAAGGGCTTAAGTCCAGCCTTTGTGAACTACACAACTGGAAATGTTGCACACAATCCGGGGTATATTCATTTTATGGAAGAAAACTAAAAAGACAAGTCTGGTTGTAAAACTGCGGCATTTTCCTAACACAATAAACACAGAAGAGAAGTACCAATAGTCAAATACTACAGATTTCCAAATCTGTTTTTGTGGGGAATTGCTAATTTCTGAATGTTTTATGTAAAAACAAGGACAATCTATGACTCAGAATGGGCTGGACATATACAGTCTATGAGCTATATAGCAATTCCTTTGGAACTTCCAATTCATTTTAACAGGTAAACGCAATCCTAGTAATAAGGAAATACTGTTGTAGATACAGTACATCATAACAAAAATGACAGCATATACCTGTTGTTATAGGACTTATGTATGATTCACTCATAAAATAGATTCTTTCATTTTGGGCACCACTTAAACCCACTGCAAATAATCCACCAATGGGCTTGTGCTTTTCTGAGCTTTAGAGCTAAACGAAGGGAATACATTCCTTGTCACCTTTACCATTCCCCATAGATTACTGTCGTATGTTATCACAGTTCATGGACGCTCTCCTACTTGCAAAATCAATGAGTCCTGATGAAGACCACGTTAGAAACTTTAGGGGGTGGAAACGACAGCCACCTTCTATAGCTACATTACCAAAATTCGTCTAAATGCATCGACATTTCTCCAGTTGCCATAGTGCTGTTTGCTCTATGACTCCAACGAACCTGTGTGTTTCAGCCGCGCCGCTGTAGGTAAGAGGGGTGGGGCAGTGGGGCAGGCTGGAGGGGATTTCGAGAGATGACCATGAGGGAAAATTAATTATTTATTTAATTTTCCCTTGTGGTCGTCTCTCGAAATCCCCCTCAGTCGGCCTCACCGCTCTTACCTGCAGGAGCCGTGGCTGGGGTGTTTATTGTGTGAGGATATATTTTATCAGTGCTATGTTTTGGACAATAGATATAAATTAATGATCAGTTTAAGCGTAATTTACTTTTATTGTTTTTATTGTTTACATTACAATATAAAACACAAGCCCAGACATACTAAAAATAACAAACAACGTCTCAGAAGCCGGAGCACTCAATCCACAAAGTATAGTAAGAAGGGATACTGTGATGACCACTGTGTAAGACAAAGTTAAGCCAGTTCATTTCAGTCCATAACATAACCTCAAATTCTGTACTCTGCTACAGTTTACATTTAGTCAAAAGTTCCAGGCAGATGGACAACACGTGACAAATATTTTCTACTTAGGCCCCACACAATTCTGTTTACTTCTATGCATTCCTAATTCTACCTTAATTCCCTTGTCAGTGATAATGAAAATCTAAAGAGCATAAATTTGTGACATGTAAGTTGTGTTTGGAGTTGCTTAGCATACGTTTGTAAGCCAAGGGTATCATAGATCAATCGGTTATATTTTGATTTTTACAGATGTCAAACTGTATTAAATGAGACATCTTGGAGGTCTCCAACATTTTTGCTTGATACTGATCTTGAAGCATAATTCCCCAACCAAACCAACAATTTTCCAAACAATTTTCTTCCGACCTTCTTGTTTACACATCGATAACAGGATTATGGTTTTCAGACTTCCTCTTGGTGCCTTTTTGAGCCAAAACACACTATGTCAACTAGAGGGAATCTGTTACTAACGCTTGCCTTAGCACGCCAAGTTCGAGTCTAAATTGTACTTATAGGCAGGACTGTAAGAGATTAAAAAAAGTTTGGCAGACAGCCTTCAACAGCCCAATGTACCCATTCGCACAGCTTATATCTAAATACCAGGGCAGCATAATTAGGAGCTGATAAATATTCGCTTTTTAAAACTGTTACAGTAAGCTCTAAACTTGGACTTTGTAGTTTCTTGTAAATGTTATTTTAGGCTTAGAATTCTAAGTCATTGAGTTGTAGAAATGTGCCCTATAACCAGCTCGTGGTTCCACACAAAGCCTTAGATGGTTATAAGCGTCACCTTTTTTAACCTCTTTCTTTCCATCATCCAATTAAAATATTGCTGCCTTTGCTGTGGGTCAGTTATTTTGCAATCATGTAACAATGCATATCACACTTGATATCACTATTTTATGTCTCCCTGAAGAGGTTTTCTGACATGCAATTAAACCTTCTAAGTACATTTAGGATTACAAGTGTCAGATCAGACATGGCATAGTGTAATCAAAGGGCATCAACTGCATTTTCTGATGTAATGCGGGGATAGAAATAAACAAAATATGTCATTGTAAATATTAACAGACTTACCAGTTTGATAAATGCCGGCTATTACCTCTCCATCGATGTATACAAATACATATGTAATAGCTCCATATCTCTTTGTGAGTTCCACCCCTTCCGCCAGCCCATGACCTGAATGGTGCAGTGAATGGATTCCCTAATATGGTACAACTGAAGTGAAAGTATGAGTTGGACCTACAATAAGAAATCCACCAATCCATCCAAAACATAGAGGATGGTCCCCTAATCATTAGGGCTCAAATGAAAACAACCCCACTCTTTTGACATGGAGGGTACTCCACAGGAGACCCATACATTTGTGGGAGCCCTTCGGTGGTGAGAGAGCTCATTTTTAACTGCTACTTTGGTGCCTCCTCTCCTGAAGGGAAGCTTACACTTTACGATAAGAGTCTAACATAACAAACCTGGCAGCATGACAGCAAATCAGAAAAACACAAAACAAAAGAGATAACAATCATCATCGACGGCCAGAAAGAATACCAATATCTAGCTCTAAAGGTATTCCAGGTAATGGCCGCGCCAAAAAGTGTAAAACTAAGGTCTTGCGTAAGAGGTCAACCATACATGTGGAGTACAGGTGGGCTGGACTGTGAGTGCAGAGAAGGTGGTAGGCATGGGTCTGTGCTGCAGAGACAAGCTGTGTGCAATAGTGAATTGCAGCGGAAGTGAGCATGCTCCCCGGGTTGGCATGTAATGAGCTGCCACACTGTTGGCTGGTAGGGGAAAACAGCTGCATTTGTAGCAAAACAATGTAGGCACTTTGCTCGTGATGACGACGGGTTTGTGCAGTAGAGTATGGGTGGAAAAGGGAACATATGTAGTTCCTCGAGAGCTTCTTGCGTATGTGTCATCTTAAGAAACTGACTTGACTAAATTCCTGTTTGAGGAGCCCTCAATATGGGAAGGAGGCTTAGTTCCTATGGCCTTGGTCCTTGTTACCTTTGTTCTCAAGTAATTCTCATGCTGGCCTGTTATTTAGCGTTTCTGCTGAGCAGGTCCTTTATTTTGTCAGCAACCTGCTCGATTTGGCATCACTGCAAATTCAGTTGAGCTGTGAATTCAGATTAAAATATTCGAACACGTTTTTTAAAAGTTCATTAAAGTTAGAGTCGCTCGGGTGCTTTATTGGCTGATGCTTGTTCGTCAACAGAATCCCTCCATCTAGACATTTAAGGCTCATGTCAGCTTCGTGGTGATGTGAGTCATAGTAAATGACTTGTATTTACTCTTTATTAGCTGTAGCCTCGACTGAGATTTATCTGACAGAAAGAGCCATCAAGAGGATCTGACAGTGGGCTCCTAGAGACTTTACTGTCCTTGGCGTCCTTCTCTTTTGTCACAGTTTGCCTCCAAGTAAAAATAATACCAGCTAATATCCAAGTGCCTGGCTGTCATTTTGACCATTGCTGGGGACAAGGGTCAGGCGGCCAGGCACTTTCAAGAAGTCCAATGCTCAGGGGCACACAGCATTAATTTATGTTGGGCTTGGCCAGCCTCAGCCCTACAGTCTTGGGGAGCAGAGAAGTACTTTTGTTGGATCCTGATGAGTCGCTGCACATTTCAGGTCCAGGTACTTCAAACTGCAGCCCTGTATGAGGATGCCTGCTCGTCACTCAAGTCGTGTAACTCCGCCCTTTACCACTTGTCACAGGGTGAAGTAGGAGTCAGCGAACCCCAATGATCCCAGCCAACACCGTGACCAGCTGGAAAAAGGATGTGGTTAAGTAAGATTCCAACTTAGTCCCCTCTGTGGCCAGAAAGGCCCCGAACAGAAGGCTGCTTTGGAACTACAATCCAATGGTTTGTCTTTGGAGGGGCTACTGCAGTCTGCTCATGCATTTAGCTGGTGGGCCATTGTTGGCTTGAGCAATGGCTGTCCAGTGTTTCCCAAACTGTTGGTCAGGAGCTTGTTTAATCGGGTCGCCGAAGTTCAGGCAATAAATAAAGATGCCCTTACATTCTGTATTTGTCGTGTTACATTTGCTACGCTTCAAAGGCAGAGGTCAAATGTCAGGCTATTTTTTCTGCTGCTTATTTCTTAACACAGATACAGTTGTTAACGAACTCCTCCCACTTTGCAGGCAGAAAAAGAAAAAAACTGTGAATTATGTGACGATCCCCCTGGATACATGAAGTATAAAAGTAAAGCCTGAGGAAGTCATTTTTTCCTAACACACATAACATTTAAATACCTGTAAATTAACTGTGCACATTCAGCATTTAGGAAAGAAAAATGAAGCACATTTTCTTTGTTAATTCTGAAGTGATGGAAACAAAGATTTTAGTAGGGTCAGAACAGATCAACACTCTTTACTTGGTGATGCACAAATAAATATTCACTGAAACCCAATTTCCCCAAATTATCATTTGTGTACAATATAGTTTAATCTATAAAACTGTGTGTTATTGCAAATTTAGTGTTATTTGCAATGGAGAATGTAAAGTCTATAAATACCAGTGCTACTGATGGAGCAAGGATTCGAGGAAAAGAGACTTGCTCGAATCAACCTCTCATTAACAAATACTAGTAAATAGAAATAGAAGTGAAAAGAAAATTAACATACACACGACATTCATACATGGGGAAAAAGGCTTTATGCTTGCTTAAATAACAAAGAATAATTTTCTGTGTAACTGAAATCCTGCTGAAACCGGAAATCGTCTTGCGCATGTGCGTATTAGTGTTGTGCAAGTAACCATGTGATTAACCCATGTGAGTGGGAAAACTTTCACGCATGCGCAAGGAGTCACTAACCGTAGGTCTCGAGGCACCGCGTGCCTGGCATATACTTGCCTGAATTTAGAAGGCGCTAACGCTGCTAATGCTTTTGCCTAACAAAGAAGAAAATAACATGGGATAGAGTAGAAGTGGGTGGTAAACACTGATAACAACATATTTGAGAAAATAACATCTTTTTATGTTTCTTTTATTAATAGTGTGCATTTGGGCCTGATGTGCAAAGCCAAAAAAGAAAGATGGCGGTTGAGACGTAATACAAGTCGATTCTGCCCACTGAAAGTTTGGAGTGACCTGGTGACCGGATCATTAACCGGCTGCCAAGATCCGAGGACGAGATGCCGGAGAATGTTTCTTAACTGAAGAATAATATAAATTTGTATCTAATCTGTTTTATGAATGTATGAGAAAGGACATTTTTCTGAAATATTAATAAATTAAATGGGAAGGGTTTACTGAGACAAAGAATTAGTTAAGAAATAAAGAATGACAGCATGAGGTGATGACAACGCCCCTGCCCTTGCCAAATCGCAGTTCAGGAATCCCGAATATTAGCAACTTTGGGGGTGGGATATGCAGAAGTAAAGGGTATAACTAGAGTAACTTAAGAAAAAGAGTAGAGAGACTTGCTGGTTTTGAGATTGATGCAATTGACGTCAATGCTGAGTGAGGAGGGGGCGAGAGCTGCTGGGGGGGAGGAATAGACTGGGAAGATTCAATACTGAAAGACAGCCTGACTAGATTGAAGAATTTCAGAAGAATATCGAGGAGGGAGAGCGTGTGAGAGAGGGATGCGCTCAGGTGTGTCGGGTTCTAGAGAAGTATAGTAAGTATACTCCTATCCTGCCCTTGCTCTATAGTCTTTGTCTCCTGACTCTTTATCAGGTGACCTCCACCAGTTCTTTGGGCCAGGGTTTGGGTTTCTCATTTCACCACTAGGTAATTACATTAAAGTCTTAAAGTTGCATAATTATTGGCAAATGTATGATATATTATGTCCTTTATCTCTTCATCTATCCACTCCTAATGTATTGAATTGTTGAATAGATTTGTGCCTCGAATGTAATTGATAAATGATTCTCTCCCTTGAAAGTTGATGGAGTTTGCACTGTGAATCTGTATAAATGAGCGTTAATTTATTTAATGAGATATTAGATAAAAGAAAACCATTGAATCTTACCCAGAATCTGTGATTATTTTATTGAAGGCTATAAGTTAAACTAGTTATGATTGTTAATATCACCTTCAACTTCTCGACTAATGGTCCATTGACCAAAGGAAGAGTGTTGATCTGTGAAGATTAGTTAGGTATTGACTAATCAAGATCAAAGAAATAAAACTTGACCCCCAGCGGAACAGCCAGGAAACTTGAATGTGCTTATGGGCCCAGTGTGAAATTATTGCTGATTGTGATATTTATTTCCCTGGCCTACCGCTGGATCGCTACCACACAATGTTTTATTACATTAAAAAATTGGCCTTATAGTCATTTAAGCTAGCTTAATTTGTCGTTATAAAAAGTTTGGAAAGCACTGTTGTAGACATCTGTCTTAAGAACACTGTTGGAGAACAAGGAAGTTATCGGGTACAGTTTATTGGCTCTCAGCACTGACTAGGGACATAGTAGAGGCTGGAAAAGAGCCAGCAGCATGAGTGAAGAAGATGTGAAGTTCTTGCAGCATCCTTGTTGGTGATACACATTTGAGAAAAACAAATGTCAAAGACAATGAAAACTTACAGAAAACACAACAGGTGTGTGGGACCAATAAACAACTGTGCCCCCCCTTTCCGCATTAGTGCCCAGGGCAAGCAGCGTGTTGGATTCCTAAGCCTACTGTAAACAGGGCGGCGGGTAGGACAGTCCCAACAGGTCTAGCATCTGTGAGTAGTGCTCTCTCCTCCATGAGATGAGGAAGACGTCCCAACGTCTCTGGTGAGGTGTTGCAAGTCGTTTTTGACATTCTGGCCTGTTGTGAAATGCAGTTGAGCTCCAAGGTAGCTGTTGGAAAGTGGTGCGCCCAATTAGCTTAAAAAAAGGAAAGTTGGTTGTTATACAACCTCTACTTTCCTTAGAAAACAACCTGATTGCTGAAGTCAAGCCGCCATCTTGTTTCTGAGCAAAACAAGGTCTATTTTCCGTAGAAAAGGACCCAATTGATTGCATACTAATGCACAGACACCATTTTGCTTCTGAAAAATAGGTTCTATTGTCTATAGAAAGAGGCCTGATTGTGTATGTGACTCATATTGACTGCCATTTTGATAAGATGAGAGATATCTATATAAGTGTGTAGGGTGTATGTGAAAGTAAAAGAGAGCAAAGAGTCAAAGACTGCCTATCTCGGTGATAGGCACACAGTTTGTTTTGTACTTAAAATAACTCTGTGGTTAATTTCATTATATATACAAGTCTGGCGTTGAGCAACTGACTGCTGTGGGATAATTTTCAAGTAACAATTTCATAACTTAATACTGCACTGAGGTGATTAATTTATGAGGAATTTATTTGCTTGAGGCCTATCAAGTCAGAGCTAAGCAAGCTGGAGTTTACATAAAGAACAATACTTTATTATATTACATGACTGTTGATATGTGGGTGTATTTAAGTGTACTGTAATCACACAAAGGTAAATAGGTGTAGGAGGTGAAAATTGTGGCTGCCACTGGTGTTTTGATATCTTATAAATTGTGATATTCAGAACCTCACTCCTTCACCAATTTTCCTATGCAGTCCAAGAGAACCTGCTCTTAGAGAACATGCTCTCAAAAGTGGCACAAGTGGAAGAAAATATTTGCCAATTATGCAAGAGTCTGTGACATGAATTTAGGTGCTGAAAGCAATTTACCTGAACTAAGTGCAGCAGATCAAAGGTCGTTAAATGAATACAGGATATATATATATGAAAATAGATAGACAACATTTACCATGTGTAATCATGATTATGGACCGGTATTACTTTGGCTGGACAAAACAAGAGGGAGAAATCTGTAGAGGATTTTGTAAGAGCGCTTTGCAAGTTGGCTGCAAATTGTAAATTTGGGGATGCGACAGAAAAGAAAATACGTGACCAATTTGTTCTAAAATGTTTTAATAATAGAGGAACTCTGGTTATAGAATGAACCGCCACTTGATGAAGTAATTGTAATTGTAATTGCTAAACGAGTAGAACACATGGTAAAGAGCGTGGATGAGTTGAGTAGTGCAAAGAATAAATCAAAATTGGAAACTACTGGCAAAGTAGAGGAAATAGGTTAAAGAAAAAGTTACATTTGGGACGCAAGGGAAAGTGACATCTGAGTTTAGAGGCACATTCTAAGATGCAGGTGGTGCAAAATAAGGCCGCCTGACTGGTTAACAAACAGCCACCAGGCACACCTTCAGCCCTTCTGCTCCAAGCCCTGCATTAACTCCTCTGTCTAACGTACAAAGCCCTGTTAGGAAATGGACCCAAATACTTACAGGACAAACGAGTTGTTGCGCTATATCAAGTATCCATTAACATAGCATAACAAAACATGTTACAGATGTGGGAGAACAGGACACAACGCTAAAGCACTCATATGTATAACATTACAATCCACATGTAATGCATGTGGAAGAAAAGGACACTCTGCAAAATGTTGCAGAGGGAAAGGGAAAAAAGAGATGAAACAAGAGGTTAAAGAGATAGGGTTTGAGGTGGGTGGTCACAAGGGTGAGCATCCAACTGGTAAAGTCACTATAGAGGGAGTGAACTTGGAGATTAAATTTGACCCATGTTCACATCTCTCCATGATTATGGTAATAAAATCAAAATAAGTAGAATGGATATATTTTCTGTGGTATATGGAGGTGTACCCATTGAGATGTGGGGTTACTCAATGGCATGCATTGAATTTGGAGGAAACATGTTAGAAGAAAAAATGTATGCATCGAAAAGGGGGGATGACATTTTGGGATGGCCACATCAGAGGCTATTAGGTGTGACACTTAATCCCAGTGCTTAGCCACAAGTTCAAGTACAAAAGGTAGAACACAACACTGAGCAGTTTGCAAAAGAGTTTGGAGGATTATTCCGCAATGAGTTAGGATGCTTGAGAGGATACAGGCAACATATCAAATTAAAGGTGGGGGCTCAATATATTGGCGCAAAAGTGCACAGAATACCATTGAAAGATCAGGATGGAGTAGATAAGGAGAATGACCGTCTGATTAAGTTAATAATAATTGAAACAGTGGAAGCCATTAATTAGTTATCTCCCATAGTGGTAGTGAAAAAAGCCAATGGAGAAATGTGGCTGTGTATTGACCTTAGGTACTTAATAAAATAGATGAGATTGTTTCAACCCTCACAGGTGCCAATTATTTAACAACTTTAGATCTGGCACCAGCCTATCACCAGGTTAAACTGGATAAACGTCTGCAGGAACTTACAGCTTTTGTCACTCCAATGGGGACATACACATTTTTAAGATGCTATTCAGACTAACATCAGCAGCCTCTTTTTTTTGGAGGATCATGACATCTATCTAAAAAGGGTTGTCAGGAATAAAGTGTTATCATGATGATGTGTTACTTTTTGGTAGCATCAAGGAAGACCATGCTTTAAGAGTACGTAATGCCTTACATAGATTGGGGAAAGAAGGATTGACACCAAAAGAAAGATAAATGTAGGTTTAGTGTATGTGGAGAAGATTATTTAGGTCATTACATTTCAGGGAAGGGAGTATCTCCCAAGAAAGAGCTGTTTGACACAATTAAAAAAAAATAAAAGACACCGGACAACAAGGAACAATTTGTTTAATTTCTGGGAATGGTGGAGTTCTATTGTAAGTTTAATTCAAAATATGCTGACAAAACAGAACATCTGTGGAGGTTATTAGAATACAAATGTGAGCTTGTCTGGGACAAGAAATGTCAGAGGGAGTTTCAATCTGTAAAAAATTATCTTGAAAATGCACCATGTTTACAAGGATTTGTTCCTTGAGAAGGAACATGTTTGGTAACATATGCTACTGCTAAGGAGCTTGGTGCAGCCCTGATTTAATAAAGGGGAGGAGAGGAACATTTGGTTGCCTATGCATCTCAGTGTCTCAAGGGTGCAGAGATAAACTATTCAGTTATAAAAAAAAAGAGGCATAGGCAATATGTTGTGTCCTAAGCAAGTTCAGAAATATAATTTGGAGTATGAAATTCATAGAGTTGTCTGACCATAAACCTTTGAGAGAAGTGTTTCAGAAGAAGGGATTGGATGCAGTTTCCTCTCGTACAAGGAGTTGGGCCATTAGACTACAGGAATACAACTTCACTCTGGAATATATACCAGGAGAAAACAACAGGTCAGCAGATTCTTTATCAAGACGAGTAGAAGTAGATAACATTGAGGAGAAGTCATAAACATTTGTAGATGAAGAGGTGAGTGTATGTGAAGTTACTTGGGAACCATAAAACATAGGAGTGGAGAACTAAAGTTGATAAAGAACAGTCCATTTCCAAAGTAATTGAGTAAATGGTAGCTGGTCAGGGTAAACCGGTAGGTAAACCATTCTCCATGATCACAGATGAGTTATCAGTTGTAAATGGCATACATATTTGTGGAACAAAGTTAGAACCACCATTGAGTTTATGTAGCAAACTTCTGAAATGTGCATGTGATTGTCATATGGGAATTGTGAAAACAAAAGAGAAATTAAGAGTGCACTTCTAGGGCAGCATATGTACATCGGGAGGTCCTCAAAAATGGGGTAGAGTTTGGGGAGCCTGGAATAAATTCAGAGAGTATATATGCGAACCACCGAGCATGGAGACTGATCAGATGTCTGATTAAAGGGAGAGGGGGGGATGAAGTTAATGTACTGTTTATGAGATCGTTCCTATTGTCACAGGTAGGACTGATGTAAGAGATGTTGAAATTACTAGTGCCACTGGATGATGAACAATCTGTACATTAATGTGAATTTATGATGCCCTGAGTTTACAATAAAATATAAAAAAAGAGTGCACGTCTGGTGGCCAGGGATGGACATGGAACTAGAAAGGATGGTAAGAGACGTATGTGGTGCATAGTAGGTGACAAATCATTGGTGTAAAGACAAATTCCCATAGTATATAGGGAGCTCCCAAAACTTCCTTGGGATGAAATTGCAATAGACATTATGGGGCCTTTCATGAGGAACATCACATTCCTTATCTTATAGTTGTCATCGATCTATACTTTAGGTGGATAGAGGTTACCTGTGTACAAGATATAGCATCTGCCAATGTGATAAAGCTTTTAGATGAGATTTTCAAAAGAGAAAGTTATCCCAATTCTATGTTGTCATATAATGGCCCTCAATTCTGCTTTAAAGAAACGGAGAAGTATTTAATGGACCATGGGATAACTCACAAAGGTGTTCTGTGTATCACCCAAAGGCGAATGGTGGTTTTGAGAGGGTGAACAAGACATTAAAAGAGAGCTAATTGTTTGAATTGGCACAAGTACTGCAAGACAGGATAGCAGGTTATCAAATGTCTCCTCATGCAACTACTGGTAAAACACCTTTTGAGTTGTTTAAAGGGATGTAAACGAATACTAAGTTAAGTCCAGGACGGATGGTTTGGAGCAAAGGTTTTAAGAAAGGAATTGGAGTCTGGAGAAATGAAGAGTTCCTGCAGCAAGAGCAAAGAAAGAGGTACTTTGACCAGAGAAAATGCGTAACAAATAAAACATTTGTTTAGGAGATGTTGTAAAGATAAAAGCGTTTGTAGGTTGTCAACCAGGATCAAAATTCACAAGTGAGAAGAGGTTGCAAAGTTGTTAAAAAATGCCATAAAGACAGATGACGTATAAGTTTGGAACAAAAGTTGTGTTGCAATTCTTTGGCCTCAGAATAATAGAAGAGAAAATCACAACTATGTGAGGGTTGCGGGTGACCTGGGAACATGTCCGACGGGATGTGAGCCCTTGAGCTCCGGCCGGCCCGATCAAATAATCCTACCTAATCCTGCCAGAATATGCCAATAACTAGTGCCCACAGGCAGCAGAAGCCGAGCCGCTTACGAAAATGGGTGAGAGCGAAGTGCACCGGGTGATGAGAATCCGCCATTGTAAAAAGCGGCCTAAGATCGGGGCCTGGGCCATGGCGTAGACCGTGACATGGCCTGCATTGCGGAGATGAGTGGCAGATCACTGTGGCAAGGACCCAACTATTACCGCTGCCCGCTGCCACAGCATTTGACCCTGAGGAGATCCAGCAAGACACTGTGATTGCCCAGCGGCTCGGAGCACTGCAAGGAGTAAGCCCGACGGAGTCGGAGCAGGTAGCAGAGGCCAGTCACGTGATTGGCAGCTGAAGGTGTGTGTCAGGCCACTGCTTCACAGCCTGAAAATTGCTATGCCAGGTGGGTAAAGGGCCCGCTGGTGTGCTAAACCCAGTGGACACCAGGGTGGTTGGCTGTCCGGTGCACTTACATGGCGGGGGAGCTGGTCACGCTTACTGGCCGCCTGGAAATGGAGCGGGCACTTGGACTCGCCGCACCTGTCAGCTACCGGCACTATGGGGGCCAGATTGAATTGCCCCCCAGGATTGTTATTGGTGGAAAAGGAGCGGTGAAGACAGTGAGTGGTGAAGTTGTGACCCATGAGTCATTCCTAACGGGGGTAGTGCCAGATGGTTGCTCACTCCTAGGCCCATAGAGTGGGGGGTGGGCCCAAACAGACTCCAAAACTGTAATAGAAGGTAACTGTGGGGTGCTGGTCAATCCCTGGATGGCCCATGTCACTGGGCTGGGAAGCACCACTGAGTGTTGCTGATGAGATAGCACGAGCCATGCCCCGGACAACACACAGGTGGCCCCTGCATAGAGCACCTATCGATGATATTGGGTGGAGTCCGTGGGTCATTGCCATCGACCCTGACATATCTGTTGTCCACCTGGGAACTTGGGGGATCACTGGGTCCCTGCAGTACACCAAATAGGCCCGGCCTGCCTTGGAACTTGCCGGTACCCCCCTGGGATGGCTGGAGTCGACGCCTCACTGGGACCACTACTTGACACTGTGGTTCTCACCTGGGCCTGTGGTGCATTGGACCTAACAGATGTGTCAGGGAACTGTGTTGGTGCACACTGAGCCAGGCGGACTCTCTACCTAGTGGGCTCCAGGAACCACGCATATAGAGAACGTGGAGACAAGGAACTGGTGGCGATGCAGTAGCCAGTGAGGGGAATCACACTACAACCTACTTGAGTGCCGGCACGCACACTGTCATAGGATAGTGTGCATGCTTACCAATCTTGCAAAATTGCCGCTGGGACGGATACCCGGAGCAACAATAGTCATGGCCCATTACATCATGCGTAAGGACAAAGCGGCCCGCTCTGTAGCTGTTAACACCATCACCGAGTACACCATGCCGCACCACCCTCCCAACGGTTTACAAGGCATACGGGCTCCAATGAAGAGGAGGAGGCACACGGCAGTGGTGAGCCTTCCAGTGGAGACCTGTTGGCGGCCATACAGGGCTCCAGAATGGTATTGGAGCACTAAATTGAAACAGTGTTGATAGATGTCAATTTGCTGTGTGCTGACATACGAAAAGTAGCAGATAAAGTAACAACTGCGGAGGGAGCCATCCTGGAGCTGAAGGACGAGGTGGCTACTCTCAAGTAACAGATGGCTCAGATGGCCACAACCACAAAGGGCATGGAGCATCGAGCAGAGGATGCGGAAGACCGAGCCAGATGCAGCCATATTCGCATCATAGGATTCCCAGAAAGAGTGGGAGAGGGGTCTGCAGAACAGTTCCTGGTGAAATGGATCCACACTTAACTGCGTCCACATGGCCTATCAGATTTCTTTGTTGTGGAAAGAGCACCCAGGGCACTTGTGTCGCTGCTGCCGTCGGGAGCCCAACCGAGGGCTAAAATAGCCACGATTCTTAATTATTGCAACAGAGACTGTATACTACATGCAGCTTGTGAGCGGCAGGCCCCTAGCTTTGGTAACAGTAGGATCACCATATACCGGACTACACCAAGCAGGTCAAGCAGAAGCTGCGGGTGCTACAACTCCAATACCTGCTCCTGTATGCTTCTAAGCTAAACGTACTGGCACAAGGGAGAGCACACTTTTTGAGACCCCAGAGGAAGTGTGGGAATGGCTTGAGAACAGGAGAGATTCACTCCCCCCCCACGAGGCACACAGCCAACGTTGAGGGTGGGGCTCCCGTGCCCAGAGGAAGACTCGTCCCAGCAGCCTTTCTGCAGTCCGGATGTGAGAGCGGGAGGTTACAGTCAGTGAAGATGGCACTAAGCAACTTGGGACTGTGGAAACGCAGGGGTCTGATGAGGATGTGACTTCACCACTGGCAGTAGCTGGGGACACATCAATAACTCAGAGCCCAATGGTTGATTTTGTCCCAGACACTTTGGTTGCTCCTGCACTTGAAAACGATGATATGATATGTGAGAATGTCACAAAAGTGGACTTCTTGTTATTCTTATGATGCAGTGTGTGGCTGGGGCTTTGAAAATGTAAATGATAATATTAGAAAAGCAGGACTGCATGATGAGCCACTAGGGGAGTTGTTACTCCTGCTGTGAAACTGAAGGGGCTGGCATGAGATGCGCTCACCGTTCGTGGTGTATGACTGTACTATGTTTGATTGTTAGAAATGAGGGTCTCTAGTTGACAGAGTTATGCATCTTGTCCAAGTAGGGACCCTTCCTTGTAGTTAGAATAAGGGAATAACACACTTTAGATAACCCCTGTTCACCCCCTTGGTAGCTTGGCACGAGCAGGCAGGCTTATCTTCAAAGGCAATGTGTACAGTATTTGCACCCAGACAAACAGTAACACAATGAAAACACTAAAAAAAGGGCAGCACATCAGTTTGCAAAAATAAAGTATCTTTATCTAAACCAAACAGGACCAAAATTACAAAAATCGAACATACAAAATTCAAAATATGACTTTAAAAAAGTTTCAAGCTGTTCTGTCCATAGAAAACTATGGATGCATGACTTTTACACAATGTACCCTTAGATGCAACAAAATTCACAAGGCCAAACAGCCGCAAAGAAGGGAAGCAGCGAAAAACACATCAATGAGTCAGTTCCTGAGACTTTGGGGAGGTGATACGACCGTTCTGCTACACGCAGGAGAAGTGATGTTTTGAATCCGGACTGTAGGGGGGAAGTGATGCGTCGATTCCAAGACAGTTCTGGTCTGCAGGTGATGCTTCGGAAAACTTACCACACAAGTGTGATGCGTGTAAACCCGGGATGGGCTGGAGGTCGATGCAGCAGTGGTAAACAGGCGCTGCGCCGATTTCTTCAGCCACGTCCCACAATGTGTAGATTCTTTCAGCTGCACAGCAGGGCCTGTATTGGAGTTGGGGCGGTGTTCTCGGACTTCAGAGATTGGTGCACAGGACTTGGTGTGCAGCAGATTTACAGCCACTGGCAGGAGCTGCGTCGATTCTTCTCATGGCGGCAGAGCATGGGAATTTCTCCCACTCGGCGATGCTGCATCAGAAAATCAGGAGCTGGAAGGGTGATGCGTCGATTTTCTTGGTTTGTTGAAGCTTTTTCACCTAACGGGAGCAACCTCCAGAGGCCCAGAACTGGAATAGGCCCCTACTGGCATGCCAGAATTCCCATAAGTGGAGTTCAAGGAATCTGGTGGTGAAGTCTTTGTGCCCCTGAGACTTCAGAACAGGAAACTAGCACACAAAAGCCCTTAGAGATTCATCATGAGCAGGTTCACAGCAAAGTTCCAGTCTTTATCCTCTCATTGGCAAAAGCAGCAACTGCAGGCCAACCAAGCAAAGCAACACAGAGCAAAGAAGCAGCACTCCTCCTCACAGCTCTTCAGCTCTTCTCCTTGGCAGAGGTTCTTCTCGATTCCAGAAGTGAGCTAATGTTCTGGGGTTTTCTGTTTAATATTTATACCATATTTTCTCTTTGTAGTCTTTGTTGTAAGAGTCTCTTGGCTCAGTAAAAACCAGTTCTGTTCTCTCTGGTCCAGCTTCACAACAGGAGATGGATACAGCATTGTGTAGTGCAAACACAGCCTATGCAGGTGCTATTGAAAATTCCTCCCATCACTCTAAATGCAGAAAGGTCTATTCAGCCTGGTTATGAATCCCTAGCTCCTGTCACTCTAAAACCAGACAGTGAATACACAATGCGGCAGAGGCACACAAAATGGTAAAGCAAGATAATGCCCACTTTCTAAAAGTGGCATTTTCAAAAACACAATTTAAAAACCACCTTAACTAAAAGGGGTGTTATTCAATTTTGAGTTTAGGGAGCCTGAACTCCATTTCTTAATATTGTCCCAGTTAAAAGTTACACTTGTAAGATGTTACAAGGCAGCTCCCATGTTTGCTGATGGGACAGACAGCTTTTCAACAGTGAAAAACAAAATATGCAGTATTTCACTATCAGGACACGTAACACACAACAGTAGATGTCTCACCTTTAATGTACACTGCACCCTGCCCACGGGGGTACCATGGGCCTGCCTGAGGGGTGTCTTACATGTAAGAAAAGGGAAGGGTAGGACCTGGCAAGTGGGTGAACTTGCTCGGTCAACATGGCTTTTTACAACTGTGCACGCAAACACTGCAGTGGCAGATCTGAGGCACATTTATAGGGCTACTCGTGTGGGTGGCACAATCAGTGCTGCAAGCCCAAGAATAGCATTTGATTTACAGGCCCTTGGACACTCAGTGCACTTTATTAGGGGCTTACCAGTAAATCAAATATGCCAATCATGGATAACAAATCAGAATTCCAATTTACACAAAGATCACATGCACGTTAGCACTGATCTGCAGTGGTAAAGTGACCAGAGTCCTAACGCCAACAAAAACAGGGTCAGAAAAATAGGAGGCAAAAGGCAAAAAGTTTGGGGATAAACCTGAAAAAAGGGCCAGGTCTAACATTGATACTGCACTGTTTCATGAGTTGAATCGACTGGTTTATGTGATGGAGCGGGACCAGTCGGGGAGCCGGCTGGTGCTGGGAGGTTAACCGGTCCCTGTAGGACTGATGGAGAAGCTGTGCACATCCTGGCACAATCATAGAGTAGTACAAAAGGGGGTGGTGATGGACGGAGCATCTGAACCAATCAAACACTCACACCCAGTCAACAGATCTGGGTTTAATCCATCACCGTTCTTTAGCCCACTCTGCCACCCCAGTTCAGACATGGCCATATGCAAATCAGTCTGACCCTGTGCCTCATGGGAACACTCCAGCCCGAACTGCCAAGCCATGCCTTCCCTGGACCGGAAACAAGCTTCCGAGGACCGGTTTCTGGCATTTCAGCCGTCTTCAGCCCGGCTTGCTTGAATCCAGTGGCAAAGTGAGCAAGGGACTCACGTCTGAGCATACCCTGCCAACTTATGGCGAAAAAAGTGGTATAAAAGGGGGTGGGGATGGATGGAGCATCTGAACCAATCAAACACTCACACCCACTCAACAGATCTGGGTTTAATCCATCACCGATCTTTCTTTAGCCCATGCTGCCACCCCAGTTCAGACATGGCCATATGCAAATCAGTCTGACCCTGTGCCTCATGGGAACAGTCCAGCCCGAACTGCCAAGCCATGGCTTCTTAGGTTCTGTAATTCTCGAGTCTGACTCCATTTTGTTCCGTGCCACCATTTTGTGTTGCCCTCACGTAGGCCTGAAAAGGTAGCCTGGCGAACAAAGTGGTCTGGCCTTCTTAGTTCATGTATACATTAACTAGGTTTCTTTTTGACTCTGAAATGAACTGTAAGAAACTGACCTCTTCACCTGAAACTGACCTTGCAAAGCCAATTTCCCTGATCGATCTTCATCTGAGATTGCCAATCAATGTTCAGGACATCGTTAACTTTTTAGTTTCCTTGCAAGTGCTTATCTTGTTCAGCATCTGTTACTGTTACTTTTTTTATGTTTCTTCATTACATGGGTTATGCTTTCAATTATAGGTTGCTCGGCTTGTGGAGATTGAATTTGGGACATTCCTAATAATTAACTTTTGGGTTGGGATACTGTAAATTGAGTTTTTGCTATGTGATACTTTGTTTGAAAATGTATCTTATTGGTTAGAATTTTGTGCAGTGGGTGTACATTTATAATGTGAGTATTGGATTTAAAAGGAGACGTCTCGCCTTAGTAAAATGAGCAGTCTCCTGAGAATTTACACCGTGATGTATTTTTAGGATCACTGTTACTAGCTGCAGCTAATAAACTTGGTTTTTGACGCCATCCAGAAGTATTCCGTGTCTTTGAATACCAAGACAGGTGAACTCGAAGATCTTAGGCGTGCCCCTGACGCCGCTGGGTTAAACCCCGGTTCTTCAACTGGCGCCCAACGTGGGGCGACTTCAGCGGTACTGGTCCAAGCCAGAAGATTGTGAGGAGCCCCGTGAGGAAATTCTGGAGGATGGACGCCACTTCATTGACCCCTGCATGTCGACGTGGACCGAAGGTTTTTTCTGCGAGGCTTCCCCTTTCCGACGGCTGCGAAGGACTGCTGCCCTGACTGTCACCCTGTCTTGGACCCACTTGTGATGATTTGTAAGGCGAGACGTTAGACGGTCTTCTGGTGGCGTGACAGACATTTTGGTTAAGTATAAGTGGGTCGCTCCCACGACTTTGTTTTGTTTCTTGGTTTTGATTCGGCCATTGCAATAGTCAAAGCCGAGGGGTTCGTATATTTACGAGTGTATCATTTTTGATAACCCCTTGAAGTTTAAAGCAAGACTAGCGAGCTAAAGATGCCTGGTTTTGGCAAAATTAGGAAATGGTTTTGTTGTAGTTGTATTAAGGATTCCCGATTGGAGGACTCGTGTCCGATACCTCCGGTTGGAACTCCAACCTATGAGCTCTATTCAAAGCATGGTGTGGGTCCCATTACCTTTAATGAAGTATGGGTCCATTATACAAGGAAAGATGGTGTTTTACGATGGCCCCAACATGGTAGTTTTAAATCAGATGTTTTAGATAACCTCTAAATTGCGCTATTTAAGAAGAAAGCCCGGCCGGCGATGTTTGATTCTTTCAGCCTTTGGCGTAAGGAAGCCAAACAGCGAGAAATTAAGCAAGCTAAGAGAGATAGGAAGGAAAGGAATATGTCGGTAATGCAAGCTGCTAGGCAGTTTAAGGAAGATGAAGAAGATCGTGCGATTGAAGTGTGAAATGGACAACATTGTATGGCTATTGACAAATGTTACCCGGCTTTGCCACCTCCCCTTTCAAATGTGACTGAAGACCCTGAAAAGGATCCTTTGATGTCACATTTACTGAGATTACCACCCCCTTATGTGCAGGGTGCTACTGCACCTCCGTTACCTCCAGTTGTTGCACCCCTTGTTGTCGTTCAACCCCCTGCTGTTGTTCAGCCATCTGTTGCTTCACACGTGGTTCTTCCTTCCGCGGTGCAGCCCCCTCCAGGGCCGCCAGCTTTGCCACCAGCATTGCCTCAAACTCCTTTGCCTTACACTCCTTTATCTTCGACTTCTCTTATTTCTGTCCCTACGTCTCTCTTGCCTCAAAACACTTTGTCTCCTGTCCTCATGTCAACTTCTTCTCCTTCTGTTCGGCAACGAATAACTGAGACTGTCACAAGTCTTTTGTCTCCTTTCTTTGGGTCACAAATATGACCCCTGTTTCTGAACGTAAGCAGAGACGTAGTCAGGTCCCGAAGAGCGGGCAGTGTTAGATCTCCTTGCTCGTAGATGGGTTTCGAATGCCTCCAAGTACGGTCCACAAGTGGTTATGGATATCTTCCAACAGTGGGAGGCACCAAAACAAAGGTATGTTTTTGATGTCATGTGTACCTTCCTTCGTCAGGAGTGGGAAGATAATGAGTTGGATGCAATTCCATTGGAATTGATTAATGTTCAGTCTGAATTTGCTAAAGGAACGATAGTGGGTTCCGATGTTGAGGAAGCGGTAGAGACACTACTCACTTTTAGGTCTAGACTTCCACCTCAGTTATTGTTCAAACCTGACCCTTGTGTTAGTAGAAAAGTGAAGCAGTAGCCTATGAGCGAGGTCCCCCCTGTATGGAGAGAGGCAGTTGTGGTTGATGCCGCTCATGGTATTGTGGCTGCACCGGCTCATTTTCAGCGAGTGTGGGTGCATGTCCCTTGGAAGAGAGCTGAGGTCCTGGCTCTTAAGCAGACCTTGCCTGACCCCCGTAAAAATCCTGCTGGTTATTACAAGGAGTTGTCTCAGACAGTTGATGCATGTGTTATGAATTTAGCTGACATAGATATGTTGATGGGTAATGTAGTTCCTCAACCCTTGTGGGCGAAGATCCGTCATGAGGATCACGCACCAGAGTTAGGAGATACATGGGTTAATATCACTGCTGCAGATGGTCGGCAGGTAGGAGGTGCCAAACCTGAACCCTTAGTTGCAGAACTACCTGGTAGGATTATTAATTTAATGAAAACTATGATGCCTCCTTTGCGGGTGAATTGGCACAAGTTAGAAGCATGCAAACAAAAGAAAGATGAGAGTGTGTCTGATTTCTTCACTAGGTTCGAGGAAACATTCATTGATCATAGTGGTCAGGACATGAGTACAGAAGGTGGTCAGAGATTGTTTGTAGATAAGTTTGTTTTTAATTTACTTCCTGAACTTTCTACTAAGTTAAAAGATTCTGAGAGTTCATGGGCTGTTTCTTCTTCGGCCCAGACATTGGCTACTGCACAATACTATGAGAATAGAGATAAAGATGAGAAGGATAAAGTAGAGAAGAAGACTAGAGAATTAAAAACAAAAGTTCTTCTGCAGCAGGCTTATCCGCCTCACCCTAATCAGCGTCAGTTTCAGCAACCCCCACAGTTTCAGAAACTGTTGCAGAAGCCTGAGTCTTTTGCTTCGCGACTCCCGCTAGGTCCTAATCAGTGTGCTTATTGTAAAGAGGAAGGTCACTTCAAGAATGGTTGCCCGGTCTTGCCACAGCGTGCAAATGGTATGTCTGGTCTGAGAGGTCGTGGTGGTTACCAATAAGTACCTAGGGATAGGGGACGTGGTACAATTCCCCAGAATGAACTTTCCTTTTCCCCTCAGAATTCTATATATTATTTTGACCAACAGAATGTTCCGACCGTTCAGTCCGCTCAGTACTACACTGATGATTATTATGTTGGAAGTGAGAGTGCTGGTTTTAATGATAGTTAGGATAGCCATGGACAAAGGGAGGGAGTAGTGTCAGTTCCAGTAGACCAGAGTGGACCTTATGTTGAAGTGATTACATCAGGTGTGGCAGAACCTTTTCTTTTGGATACTGGTGCAGCAAAGAGTTCTATCATGCACTCTAAACTCCCTGGCGCACCCTTGTCTGGCTTGACTAATGTTTTGGTAGGATTTTCTGGCACCCCAGTTCGTAACCCGGTTTCTTGTCCTTTGCCCCTTTCTATTGGTCCTTGTGAATTGGAGGCTCCCCTTATTCTAACGACTGCCTGTGGTGAGAATTTGTTGGGTTTGGACTTATTGAAAAGATTGCATGCGACATTACATTGTTCTCCTTTGGGAGTACACCTTACGGTGGGTAAGAAAGTGATTTCCCCGATGTATCTGTCTAAGGATCACCTTCCACTGGAACTGCGTTCTCTCCCTGATACACTTTGGGCTACAGGTCCTAATGATGTTGGTCTCTTGCAGATTCCACCTTACATTGTTACCCTTAAGTCGAATGCTAAATGACCTCAAATTCCTCAGTACAAAATTTCCAGTGATGGCGAAAGAGCTCTTTTAGCGATTATCTATGATTTGGTTGAGAAAGGTGTGGTTGAAGAAACGAGAGGCAATGTGTGTAATAGTCCTGTTCTGCCTGTCCTTAAGCGTACTGACTCTTCTCAGCCACCTGTGTATCTGTTTGTGATTGACCTTCGAGAGGTCAATAAGATTGTTGTGCCACAGTTTCCTGTTGTCCCAGACATTACTGCTTTATTGACTATGATCCCTGCCTCAGCTGCTTGGTTTTCTGTTATTGATCTGAAGAACGCTTTCTTCAGTATTCCGATTGCTGAGGAAAGTAGGGATATTTTTGGCTTCTCTTTAGGAGGCCGCAGTTTCCGGTTTAAACGCGCTCCTCAAGGTTATTGTGAGAGTCCCTCCATTTATAGTCAGGCTTTGAAAACTCAGCTTGATACTTTTGCATTGCCTTCTGGTGCTACTCTTATCCAGTATGTTGATGATCTGTTGGTTGCTGCTGATGATGAAGAGATTTGTAAAGAAGTTACTGTTTCTTTGTTGCGACACCTGTCTGACCTTCATCATAAAGTGTCACCTTCGAAGTTGCAGTATTGCCGACAAGAAGTGACCTACTTAGGTCATCTCTTGTCGAAGGAGGGAAGACGATTGACCCTAGAGCGTATTCAAGCGATTGCCCAAATGACTGTGCCATGCACACAGAGAGAGGTGCGTGCCTTCTTAGGTATCACCTCGTATTGTAGACAGTGGATTCCGAATTTTTCTTTGCTAGCGAAACCTTTGTTGGCACTTACTCTTAAGGACACACCACACCCTCTTCCTTGGTCTGACGAATGTCAGAAGAGTTTTTCTGAATTGCGTGATGCATTGTGTTCTGCTCCGGTGTTGGGTACCCCCGACTATAGTAAACCTTTTACACTTTATGTACACGAGAGAGAAGGTTGTGCGTTGTCAGTATTGACGCAACAATTTGGAGACAAGCAGCGCCCATGTGCGTATTTTTCAGCCACTTTAGATCCGGTAGCTAGGGCATTGCCTAGTTGTCTAAGAGCTACAGCGGCAGCGGCTGTTTCTATCTGACAGTCTGCTGGTTTGGTATTGGATAATACATTGATTGTGATGGTCCCACATGCAGTGGATACCCTATTGAATTGAACAAAGACTCAACACCTTACCAGTGCACGTTTGTCAGGTTATGAGTTGACGCTTTTGGCTAGTCATGTGCACATCAAGCGATGCAACACATTGAATCCAGCTACATTGTTGCCAATTTTTGTAGAGACAGATGTTCAGGAACAGCATGACTGTTTTCTCCGGACAGAGGAGGAAACGAAGGGTAGAGTTGATCTGAAAGATACTCCTCTTTCGAATCCTGATGGTACCCTATGGGTAGATGGTTTGTGCTTTAAGCTTCCGAATGGAGAGACGACTGCAGCATATGCTGTCACAACTTTACACACGATTGTTGAAACAGCGCGTATTGCACAGAATTCAGCACAGGCAGCGGAGTTGAAAGCATTGACTAGAGCGTGTGTGTTGTCAAAAGGAAAGAGAGTGAATGTTTTTACTGATAGCCAATATGCATTTGGCCTGGCTCACAGTTTTGGTCGTTTGTGGAAAGAGAGAGGATTTCTTACTTCCCATGGTACGAAAATTCAGCATGGACAATTAGTGAGTGAACTTCTTGAATCACTTACTTTGCCGACCCAAATTGCGATAGTAAAGTGTAGTGCGCATAAGAAGGTTACGGATGATGTGGGTCGAGGGAATGCGTTTGCAGATGAAGTAGCGAGAGAAACAGCGAAAGATGTGACGAGTCGGATGTATGTTGCAGGTCCTGCCAGATGGGTTGTGGAAGGAGGAATGTTTGAAGATACAACAGAAAGTGTGAAGATGATTCAGGCAGAAGCTACTAAGAAAGAATTGAGTATGTGGAGAGAGAGTACGGGAATGTTGGATTCAACAGGCTGTTGGGTTGAGTTGTCAGAGCACCGGCGATGGTTGTTGCCGGATGCATATGTGCTTCTGGTGGTTACTATGGCTCATGGGCTGGCTCACATTAGTTCAAAAGGGATATGTAAGTTGTTGGCTCCAGTATGGCAGAATGGTGGAATTCCTAAGTGTGGTGAGAATTTGGTTAAACACTGCATGATTTGCTTGATGCATAATCCTGGAAAGGGAACCCCAACTCCAGCGGGTCATTTTGCTCCTCCAACATATCCGTTCGAGGTGCTGCAGATAGACTACATTCATATGGAAAGATGCAATAACTTGAAGTATGTCCTTGTGGTTGTTTGTGCCTTTTCCAGATGGATAGAGGCCTACCCTCTAAAGGATAATACTGCCTTGTCTACAGCCAAGGTTTTGCTCAAAGAATTCTTTCCCAGATATGGTTTGCCGAGGATGGTATGGAGTGATAATGGAAGTGAATTTGTGGGTCAGATTATGAAGAAAGTATGTGCGGGTCTGGGTATTAAACAGAAATTTCACGCTGCAAATCACCCCCAGTCAGCTGGCCTGGTCGAGGGCTATAATGGCACTCTGAAGCTGAAGTTGGCCAAGGTGCAAGCGAGCTCTGGTCTTACATGGCCCGATGCCTTATCATTGGCACTTTTGTCCACGAGAACGACAGTACATTCTCGTGTGGGACTTAGCCCATACGAGATTGTTTTTGGACGCCCTGCGAATGTCTGGGGTGTGCCGAGGCCTAAGAAGTACAGTGATATCGAGTACCCTATGTTGGTTAACTACTTACATGATTTGACTGCTAAATTGCGGGTTCTTCGCCAATAGGTCCATGACACTTTGCCTTCAGTTTCTGTAGACGCAGGCCACACGATTCAACCTGGCGACTGGATTCTAACCAGGAATTTCCAGAGGTCAAACAACTTGGAACCAAGATGGACCGGTCCATACCAAGTCCTGTTATCAACTCGGACTGCTATTAAGGTGTTCGGCAAGAAAAACTGGGTACATGGTACCCATTGCAAGATGATGCCTTTGCCCTTACTGTACGATAAGTGGGTCCGGGAAGGTGTTGCCGATTCCGAGAGTGAAAAGGTTCCAAGATTTGTACCTTTTAGCGATGCACATCTGGAATGGACTCAGTCAGAACGTGCGGATAATGAAGTCTTGCAAGAAGCTGTGCCGCCGTGTTTGAGATTTGATACTACGCATCCAGAGACACTCTTTCAGGATCAAACTGTGCCTGGTAAAGAACGATACAACTTAAGGTCTAAAAAGGACAAATAAAATTTGCATTTTTTTGTGAATTACACTCTTTCAGACAAGAGCCTATTTTTCTTTTTCTTTTTTGAGCCACCATCCGGGTTCAGCTGCAGGGTCGCGGTATAAGACTTAAGGGGTGGCCCGCGTATTGACGAAAGGTCTGCGGTTCTAGGGACGTCTAGGACGCCTGGACGGACACTTGAGTGAAGAAGGAAAATTGCCGCGAGCAGCACGTTAGAGGATGGAGTCTGTTGTAACTGAAAGAGATGTTGAGCGAATAGATCTTAAGACAAGATTTTGTACATTGATATGTAGCAAATGTTTTATAATATTGTGCTTTTTGATGTTTTTAAAGTATCACATTAGCTTGTGTGGGTTGGATTGTCTATGTTACACAACAGACCTCTGCACCCACCTCCCAACCTATGCTTTCTTTCACTAATGTTTCTTTGCATCAGTTTTATACGTTGCCTGAACATGAGCAAACAAGGAGATCAGAATTTGTCAACAACTCGTTCATACAGTTGTTGCATCAGCATCAGTTAGTAGTAAATACCACTAATTCTTGGGTTTGTGGTCTTATGCCTCATAAGACAGATAAAGGTATGCCATATTTAGTTTTGCCTTTTTCTTTTAATGGGTCTGTGTGGGCTTTACAGACCATGTTTATGGAGAAGTGGAGAAGTGTGGCTCACTGGTTAGAATTAGATTAAGTCTGTCTCCGGTAAGCTTTTGACCAATCCCTTCGGCTGATAATAGTGGCTTTAATGCCAATGTCAGTTTCACACTGGCGATCTCCCGCTCCCGTTCTTGTTTTCGCAGACGCTGCATTACTGCGGCCTCGTCCTGATCACGATTACCTACGGGCATTGCCAAGTTAATGATCCACGTCCCGGTAAGCCTTTGTTTCCCACGCAGCTATCAATGTCACATGACAAGCCCTTTGCTTTCCCTAGTCATTGATTCACTCATTTTTCTAACAGATATTTTGGCCTGAATTGGTTCTTTGCCCTCGCCGCCCACGCCGGACCTTACTGTGAGTCAATGTTTGGTATACCAGCAGATACCAACCGTTCGTATATTGTACCCCTATAAGACTAATGCCAGGTCTAATAGTTTGTCTGTTATTTTCATTTCTAGACCTGAGGGACTTCTCAGCGTCACGACGCATGTAAGTGCTCTCCTAGTTCTATCACTATCTATTATTCCATCGATGGCATTTCCAATCCCTATTGTCAATTTTTAATTCTTTTACTCGTAGGATTTGAAGTTAATACCAACAGATGTAATACATCCTGTCTACCTTCTGTCTTCGGACGAGCAACAATTAATTTGGTATGCTTTGTCTGTGTGCGTAAGAGTAGTGCATTCTGTGCATTACCACATGGTCTCCTAACAATTATTGTGATATATATCAAATAGGTTGCCTGCGCCCTCCGTGTCCTGATGAAGACCCGAAGCAAGGGTACAACTAATTCCTGCGATATCCAGATGGTCGAAACGTCGACAACTGTCCTTGTTTTGTCAACTTCACCCCAGTTTTGATACACATTGTTGTGTTTTGTGAAGTATGATTTAGATTAAGTGATGCATTGAACCCAATGTTGGTCTGGATTGTATTTGACGCATTAAGTGCTGTTGTTTTTACTGTCACTATTCCTTATTCACACTACCCTCACCTCACCACTTCCCTGCTACCCTGGGGCACTGCATTTTTCATGAATGCTTATACAATGACATGATATTTGATACCTTAATACATTGTGATTAAATACAGTGTAGTTTCATTCCTTGTCTATTGTTGCAAAATAATTTTTATGTTTATGAATAGCTTTCCTTCTCACTGGGACCCCCTACTCTCAGCACTGGTTAGAAGTGTCAGACCCTGAAGCAGAGGTCGACCCGGGACCAGGGTTCAATTCCCGACGCGGCAGGGTCTTGGGTCAATGTTCGCGGACTCGATAATTCTCGCTTAGGTGCCTAAGCTAACCATGGGTCCCACTCTGCAACTCTGGGCAATAGCTTGCTTAATCTCCACAAAGGCCCCAGCAACGCCGGGGATGCCTGGCTTCACTTTGGGGTGCCCTCTCACAGGGAAAGCCAGGACGGGTTCCCCAGTGGTATACAGCGCCAGGACGCCACGTAACGAGGTAACAGTGCGCTTTACAAGTATACATACATTACATTACATTACATTTATCTATGCGAATGAGGTAGCCCCTTACGTTCCCTTAAAGATAACTCCAGCAATAATGCCTTGATAAGGGGAATAGTAGCTATGATCCGAGATATTGATGCATATAATACTATCCCTAAGGATGAGGTGCAGGCTTATGTTGGTTGGAACGTGACTGGATATAGTACAAGCTTGACAGAGAAGGAGAGACGAAAAAGATCTCCCCCTATTTGGATTGTACCCCACCGAGGCCATTTTTGTCTGCAAGGTACTGGTCGGAATCCGAAAGCTCAGCTAGGTAAGAGTGTGTGTGCTCAAACCTATGTCTATTCATCCCGGACTTCTTTACCGTTTGTGCCAGCTAAAGGCACATATTTTGTTTGTCATGACAGAGCCTACAAATGGTTGCCACCTGATTTTTCAGGAACATGTTATGTGGCGTTTTTGCTTCCCCCTACATACACTACTGCTTCAGACTATCATAGAACGAGATATGGTAGAGGTGTCTTCAATCAGGAAGATACTGCAGCACATGAAGTAGGAGATTTCTTCAAGGGCTTCCTGCCCTTTTGGGGTCCTATGATCAATAGTAGGCATATTCGACAGCTTGTCCGCGTTGTTGAAGCTACTATTAATGAGACAGCAGGTGCTCTTAATAATGTTACAGCTGAGCTTCAAGCGGACCGCCTTATGACTTTGCAGAATCGTATGGTATTAGACCTCATACTTGTAGATCGAGGAGGAGTATGTAAATTGATTGGATCCAGTTGCTGTGTTTACATACCAGATAATGCCCCTACAGTATACCAAGCCATCTCTAGGTAGTCTATCCATGTAGACGAAGGAGATTGGTCATTGACGGGAAGGTTTTGGGGACTGCTGTCCAAATGGGGATGGAAGATTCTGGCATTCCTTGGTATGGTTTTAGCCATCTTTTTCTCTTGTTGTCTTTGCATCCAGTGTGGTCCCGCCATTTGTAGTCTTTGTGCTACTATGTGTGTTCGGAGATCTGTCCCTAGAGAAGTAGAGAATAATAAAATGATGCTACAGCAACACTTTGATGACCTAATGAATATTGATATAGACCTAGATTCAGATTAACATGAGTCTTAGGTTATTGCCTACGTAATGGCAAAAGGAGGGCTGAGGTTCTGTAATTCTCGAGTCTGACTCCATTTTGTTCTGTGCCACCATTTTGTGTTGCCCTGCGCCGCGGCCAGGGCGACTGACGCTGGAATCTGGGGACCACGGTTCGATCCCCGGCTCCGGCGGCAGGTTAGCCCAGCACCATGTGACTCTGGGCAATAGCTCGCTTAATCTTCCCGACGGCCCCCAGCGCCTAGAGACCCTTACGGGTGATTGTGCGCTTTACAAATGTGGACTTTACTTTACTTTACTTTAGGCCTGTAAAGGTAGCCTGGCGAACAAAGTGGTCTTGCCTTCTTAGTTTATGTATACATTAACTAGGTTTCTTTTTGACTCTGAAATTAACTGTAAGAAACTGACCTCTTCACCTGAAACTGACCACACAAAGCCAATTTCCATGATCGATCTTTATCTGAGATTGCCAATCAATGTTCAGGACATCGTTAACTTTTTAGTTTCCTTGCATGTGCTTATCTTGTTCAGCATCTGTTTTTTTATGTTTCTTCATTACACGGGTTATGCTTTCAATTATAGGTTTGTCCGGCTTGTGGAGATTGAATTTGGGACATTCCTAATAATTAACTTTTGGGTTGGGATACTGTAAATTGAGTTTTTGCTATGTGATACTTTGTTTGAAAATGTATCTTATTGGTTAGAATTTTGTGCAGTGGGTGTACATTTATAATGTGAATATTGGATATAAAAGGAGACGTCTCGCCTTAGTAAAATGAGCAGTCTCCTGAGAATTTACACTGTGATGTATTTCTAGGATCACTGTTACAAGCTGCAGCTAATAAACTTGGTCTCTGACGCCATCCAGAAGTATTCCGTGTCTTTGAATACCAAGACAGGTGAACTCGAAGATCTTAGGCGTGCCCCTGACACCGCTGGGTTAAACCCCGGTTCTTCACTTCCCTGGACCGGAAACAAGCTTCCCAGGACCGGTTTCTGGCATTTCAGCCATCTTCAGCCCGGCTTGCTTGAATCCAGTGGCAAAGCGAGCAAGGGACTCACGTCTGAGCATACCCTGACAACTTATGGTGAACAAAGTGGTACAAAAGGGGGTGGTGATGGACAGAGCATCTGAACCAATCAAACACTCACACCCAGTCAACTGATCTGGGTTTAATCCGTCACCGTTCTTTAGCCCACTCTGCCACCCCAGTTCAGACATGGCCATATGCAAATCAGTCTGACCTTGTGCCTCATGGGAACAGTCCAGCCCGAACTGCCAAGCCATGCCTTCCCTGGAAACAAGCTTCCGAGGACCGGTTTCTGGCATTTCAGCCATCTTCAGCCCGGCGTGCTTGAATCCAGTGGCAAAGTGAGCAAGGGACTCATGTCTGAGGGAAGGTGTTTGTGAGGTAATGGGTGATCTATACCCTGGTGAACCTTTTATCACATACGAATAGGCTTGTGGGGCTTTTGCGTTGGGACAGGGGCACTACTTACATTACACTGGTTTGACTGAAATAATTAAAATATCAAAGCCCGAATACCCACACTACATGTATTATTGTCCTGTGGCTCAGGACAATATTTGATAACCCTGTTGTATAAAGCAATGAGGCAGGACACAACTGGCCACCCGCCTAAAGCACGAACAGCATGGAACATAGACTTGGGCACCCGAGGACACTACATGGACCACTGTTAGTGGACTCACACGCACGGTATCCTGCAATGCCCAGTTTAAGCTGGTGCATTATAATTTTTTACATCAGACATATATAACACCTGAGAGATACCGCTGCATCTCCCCTTCACGGTCCAATGATTGCCCACGATGTGGTGAGGAGGGAGCCAATTTCTTGCACTTGGTTTCGAGGTGCCCTATAGTCCACTCTTTCTGGACTTGTGTGGTGACAGATGTACAGAGGGGGACCGGCTTTCACATAGATAGACTACCATTACACTGTTTGTTGGGCCATGTTAAAAAGCCAAAGAGGTACAAGATGGCATATTGGCTTGTCCAATTGTTTTTGGTATGAGCTAGACGTAGAGTAGTCATAACATGGATGGTTCAACATGCCTCTACGGTAGAATTCTGGCATCAGGATGTGCGGGAATGGACACTGGCTGAGGAAATACACATGAAACTAAGAAGCATAAGGGATGAAAAACTACAGGACGATCTCATGGAGTGAAGGGAACTATGCGATGTGTTTCTGAACCCCAACATGGACGTGAACACCTCGTACGAATCTGAGACAAATGTGACCATATCTGAAAAAGAGAGTGAGCAGAGAGTAATTAGACCTCTACCTGGATGAGGACGCATGCGATCGTATACCCGAGTATGAACTGTATAGCATTATCTTTCAATATATGTTCTCATTACCTATGCCGAACCTATAAACTACTGTCATAATTGCACTGCTGCCATATGTTGGATGAAACTGAAAAATAAAGGTTATAAAAAAAACTATGAGGGGGAGGGGACTAACGTCTCTCTTGAGTACTTGCAGACTACCATCTCTCATGCAGATGTGCATCCAGAGGAAGAAGTGGAAGAATATGTAGATCACCAGCTTACATGAACGATCATGAGTATTAAATACTTCTTTCGGTAGTATTTATACAAGATATATCGTATAACATGCTGTTTTAATTATCTAAAGTTTTAGGGCTATGTGTAAGTGAAATGTATATTTCTACTTAGAGAAATGTGTTAAAAAAAATAAGGGAGGGAGATGTGGGGGATGACCTTGGAAGAATTCCCTGCTGGAACGCCTCACACTGGAGATTTGATCCTAAGGTGAGGACTTTTGGGAAGTCCTAAGAGGTGTCAGTTTAGACTTGGTGATTGATGGCTGAGGTGCCTTAAAGAGCTTTCCTACATCGACCTTGGTGTGAGCCCTTCTTAGAATACATAAGACACCACAAGCAGCTCCCACAAGCAGCTCATCCAGTCCAGAACTTATCATTGAGTTCTGTTACTTGCTGCTCTGATTTTATAGCGTGTTAAATAGGACTACAACTCCCAGCATGAAACAGAAAAGAAACCTGGAATTGATGAGTTACACTCACGGAACCGGGTAACTTGGGAGCTTTTACACTTTATGTACACGAGAGAGAAGGTTGTGCGTTGTCAGTATTGACGCAACAATTTGGAGACAAGCAGCGCCCATGTGCGTATTTTTCAGCCACTTTAGATCCGGTAGCTAGGGCATTGCCTAGTTGTCTAAGAGCTACAGCGGCAGCGGCTGTTTCTATCTGACAGTCTGCTGGTTTGGTATTGGATAATACATTGATTGTGATGGTCCCACATGCAGTGGATACCCTATTGAATTGAACAAAGACTCAACATCTTACCAGTGCACGTTTGTCAGGTTATGAGTTGACGCTTTTGGCTAGTCATGTGCACATCAAGCGATGCAACACATTGAATCCAGCTACATTGTTGCCAATTTTTGTAGAGACAGATGTTCAGGAACAGCATGACTGTTTTCTCCGGACAGAGGAGGAAACGAAGGGTAGAGTTGATCTGAAAGATACTCCTCTTTCGAATCCTGATGGTACCCTATGGGTAGATGGTTTGTGCTTTAAGCTTCCGAATGGAGAGACGACTGCAGCATATGCTGTCACAACTTTACACACGATTGTTGAAACAGCGCGTATTGCACAGAATTCAGCACAGGCAGCGGAGTTGAAAGCATTGACTAGAGCGTGTGTGTTGTCAAAAGGAAAGAGAGTGAATGTTTTTACTGATAGCCAATATGCATTTGGCCTGGCTCACAGTTTTGGTCGTTTGTGGAAAGAGAGAGGATTTCTTACTTCCCATGGTACGAAAATTCAGCATGGACAATTAGTGAGTGAACTTCTTGAATCACTTACTTTGCCGACCCAAATTGCGATAGTAAAGTGTAGTGCGCATAAGAAGGTTACGGATGATGTGGGTCGAGGGAATGCGTTTGCAGATGAAGTAGCGAGAGAAACAGCGAAAGATGTGACGAGTCGGATGTATGTTGCAGGTCCTGCCAGATGGGTTGTGGAAGGAGGAATGTGTGAAGATACAACAGAAAGTGTGAAGATGATTCAGGCAGAAGCTACTAAGAAAGAATTGAGTATGTGGAGAGAGAGTACGGGAATGTTGGATTCAACAGGCTGTTGGGTTGAGTTGTCAGAGCACCGGCGATGGTTGTTGCCGGATGCATATGTGCTTCTGGTGGTTACTATGGCTCATGGGCTGGCTCACATTAGTTCAAAAGGGATATGTAAGTTGTTGGCTCCAGTATGGCAGAATGGTGGAATTCCTAAGTGTGGTGAGAATTTGGTTAAACACTGCATGATTTGCTTGATGCATAATCCTGGAAAGGGAACCCCAACTCCAGCGGGTCATTTTGCTCCTCCAACATATCCGTTCGAGGTGCTGCAGATAGACTACATTCATATGGAAAGATGCAATAACTTGAAGTATGTCCTTGTGGTTGTTTGTGCCTTTTCCAGATGGATAGAGGCCTACCCTCTTAAGGATAATACTGCCTTGTCTACAGCCAAGGTTTTGCTCAAAGAATTCTTTCCCAGATATGGTTTGCCGAGGATGGTATGGAGTGATAATGGAAGTGAATTTGTGGGTCAGATTATGAAGAAAGTATGTGCGGGTCTGGGTATTAAACAGAAATTTCACGCTGCAAATCACCCCCAGTCAGCTGGCCTGGTCGAGGGCTATAATGGCACTCTGAAGCTGAAGTTGGCCAAGGTGCAAGCGAGCTCTGGTCTTACATGGCCCGATGCCTTACCATTGGCACTTTTGTCCACGAGAACGACAGTACATTCTCGCGTGGGACTTAGCCCATACGAGATTGTTTTTGGACGCCCTGCGAATGTCTGGGGTGTGCCGAGGCCTAAGAAGTACAGTGATATCGAGTACCCTATGTTGGTTAACTACTTACATGATTTGACTGCTAAATTGCGTGTTCTTCGCCAATAGGTCCATGACACTTTGCCTTCAGTTTCTGTAGACGCAGGCCACACGATTCAACCTGGCGACTGGATTCTAACCAGGAATTTCCAGAGGTCAAACAACTTGGAACCAAGATGGACCGGTCCATACCAAGTCCTGTTATCAACTCGGACTGCTATTAAGGTGTTCGGCAAGAAAAACTGGGTACATGGTACCCATTGCAAGATGATACCTTTGCCCTTACTGTACGATAAGTGGGTCCGGGAAGGTGTTGCCGATTCCGAGAGTGAAAAGGTTCCAAGATTTGTACCTTTTAGCGATGCACATCTGGAATGGACTCAGTCAGAACGTGCGGATAATGAAGTCTTGCAAGAAGCTGTGCCGCCGTGTTTGAGATTTGATACTACGCATCCAGAGACACTCTTTCAGGATCAAACTGTGCCTGGTAAAGAACGATACAACTTAAGGTCTAAAAAGGACAAATAAAATTTGCATTTTTTTGTGAATTACACTCTTTCAGACAAGAGCCTATTTTTCTTTTTCTTTTTTGAGCCACCATCCGGGTTCAGCTGCAGGGTCGCGGTATAAGACTTAAGGGGTGGCCCGCGTATTGACGAAAGGTCTGCGGTTCTAGGGACGTCTAGGACGCCTGGACGGACACTTGAGTGAAGAAGGAAAATTGCCGCGAGCAGCACGTTAGAGGATGGAGTCTGTTGTAACTGAAAGAGATGTTGAGCGAATAGATCTTAAGACAAGATTTTGTACATTGATATGTAGCAAATGTTTTATAATATTGTGCTTTTTGATGTTTTTAAAGTATCACATTAGCTTGTGTGGGTTGGATTGTCTATGTTACACAACAGACCTCTGCACCCACCTCCCAACCTATGCTTTCTTTCACTACTGTTTCTTTGCATCAGTTTTATACGTTGCCTGAACATGAGCAAACAAGGAGATCAGAATTTGTCAACAACTCGTTCATACAGTTGTTGCATCAGCATCAGTTAGTAGTAAATACCACTAATTCTTGGGTTTGTGGTCTTATGCCTCATAAGACAGATAAAGGTATGCCATATTTAGTTTTGCCTTTTTCTTTTAATGGGTCTGTGTGGGCTTTACAGACCATGTTTATGGAGAAGTGGAGAAGTGTGGCTCACTGGTTAGAATTAGATTAAGTCTGTCTCCGGTAAGCTTTTGACCAATCCCTTCGGCTGATAATAGTGGCTTTAATGCCAATGTCAGTTTCACACTGGTGATCTCCCGCTCCCGTTCTTGTTTTCGCAGACGCTGCATTACTGCGGCCTCGTCCTGATCACGATTACCTACGGGCATTGCCAAGTTAATGATCCACGTCCCGGTAAGCCTTTGTTTCCCACGCAGCTATCAATGTCACATGACAAGCCCTTTGCTTTCCCTAGTCATTGATTCACTCATTTTTCTAACAGATATTTTGGCCTGAATTGGTTCTTTGCCCTCGCCGCCCACGCCGGACCTTACTGTGAGTCAATGTTTGGTATACCAGCAGATACCAACCGTTCGTATATTGTACCCCTATAAGACTAATGCCAGGTCTAATAGTTTGTCTGTTATTTTCATTTCTAGACCTGAGGGACTTCTCAGCGTCACGACGCATGTAAGTGCTCTCCTAGTTCTATCACTATCTATTATTCCATCGATGGCATTTCCAATCCCTATTGTCAATTTTTAATTCTTTTACTCGTAGGATTTGAAGTTAATACCAACAGATGTAATGGTGTAGCACGGTTACAACGAATTTTTTACAACGCACTACCATTACATCGCAACTTTTACCACGCAAACCATTACAACGCAATGCGCTGGGGGGCGCTCTAGGATAGGGAATGTATTTAATATACTATCCAACACCTTCCCTGCTATCCACGGGGACTGGAGTTGGAATAGTAAATTAAATAATTCACTATCCAGCGCCTAAAAGCATTATGCGTTGTAATGGACTGCGTGGTAAAAACCGCGTTGTAAAGGCATGCGTGGTAAAAGCATGCGTTGTAGTGACACCAATCCGATGTAATACATCCTGTCTACCTTCTGTCTTCGGACGAGCAACAATTAATTTGGTATGCTTTGTCTGTGTGCGTAAGAGTAGTGCATTCTGTGCATTACCACATGGTCTCCTAACAATTATTGTGATATATATCAAATAGGTTGCCTGCGCCCTCCGTGTCCTGATGAAGACCCCGAAGCAAGGGTACAACTAATTCCTGCGATATCCAGATGGTCGAAACGTCGACAACTGTCCTTGTTTTGTCAACTTCACCCCAGTTTTGATACACATTGTTGTGTTTTGTGAAGTATGATTTAGATTAAGTGATGCATTGAACCCAATGTTGGTCTGGATTGTATTTGACGCATTAAGTGCTGTTGTTTTTACTGTCACTATTCCTTATTCACACTACCCTCACCTCACCACTTCCCTGCTACCCTGGGGCACTGCATTTTTCATGAATGCTTATACAATGACATGATATTTGATACCTTAATACAGCGATTCCCAAACTGCGCCGCGGCGCCCTGGTGCGCCGTTATGAGGAGCCAGGGGCGCCGCGGCACGATGTGGGAAAGTGCAGGGCAGCGCTACTAACTGGGGAGAAATGCCGTCAGCAGCACTCTCTGTTGGAGGCCATCTCACATTTCTTTGAAGTGCTGAAGAGGCTTCAACAGCTCCTCCCAGACCTGCAGTCTGTCAATTAGCCCCATTGTCATTCTGTCTGTGGCGATTCTCTCACACAGAATGACAATGGGCCATACTGCAGTTACAGAAGCCTAGCGCGCGCACAGGGCCGGACTGGGAACTTCAAGCACCCTGGCAAAAATGATAAATTCAGTCCCTATTTACACCAAGTCAGTCCTCCCCTTACAGTACGTCTCTAAATCCTGCTACTCCAAATCCAAGCAGGACATTTATTATCTACTAATGATTCCTCCAGAATAAACAACAAATCATCAGGTACACACATTGCGCATAGCTGCAATGTTTGTTTTTCAGATACTTGCATAACTGTGATTCAGGCCACGATTTTATATTGCATTCTGGGACTTCAAGTGTGGGTATTTTAACAGATTAACAAGGGTACAGGTTCCACAGTATCAAATCTCGGCTTGGCAGAAGGAGCACAAGCTAAAGACGAATTTTACTACACATGCAAACATTTCTCTCTAAAGCCGGTCACAGTTGCTTTCAAACGTTTACACACGCTGATGAAATAAACAAAGCTGCCTGCACGCACCTAAAAGACGCAGAGAAGAGAAATGCTTCTCTTAAAAAATAAAGGGAAATACACTTCAACCTAATGCCTGCTGCTCCTCTCATGAAAAAAACACTCGCAGATACATCGTAACTCATCGTCTTTTAGGTGCGTGCAGGCAGCTTTGTTTAATTCACCAGCGTGTGTGAACGTTGCTGCAGGGCTGCGTAACTCATACTCATCACCACTTCCGTCGAGTGAAACCGGCCTCCTGGGGACTGAAACCGGCCTCCAAGGGTCCAGACTCCCGGGGGATTGCCCGCTTGCCCGGCTGGCCAGTCCGGCCTTGGCAGGATTGCATTACCTTGGGGAGACCTGCCGTCTCTGTCCCTCTCCACCACACGCCGTCTCTGTCCCTCTCCATCACACCCTGTCCTCTGCCCTCTCCATCACACACCGTCCTCCGCCCTCTCCACCACATGCCGTCTCTGTCCCTCCCTGCCCTACTCTTGCTTGTTAGCAAAGATGTGGTTCTCTGTTGTACTGCACCGCACCTCTGCTCTTCTTTATTATTGCGTCGATCGCCTCTCCCGACTCGAGTGAAAAGGAAAGATTGATGAGGGAAAAGTAGGGCACAAGGGGAGAGAGAAAAAAGTTTGACATAAATGAATAAGGAAAGGTGAAAGACCTGAAAGGTGCAGTGCAGGGTAGATGGATATTAGGGTTAAGTGCTATGTAGATGGCAGGACATTGTTTTCCATCCGGCTTCTGTGCAAAGGCCACCATATGAGTAGATGGGAGTGAGAGTAACAGAGTGACAGAGAAAGAGTGAGAGCGACCTAGGGGTTGGAGAGAGAATCGTAGGTTCTTAAAAAAACCAAAACCTAGATAGATGCCAAGTAAGAGAAACATATGCCTTTAGAAAATAACTTTTGGTACTGTGGGTGCAGGGTGAGGGGCCTGGTGGAGAGCGCTGGGTGGGTGCATGGTCAGGGGCCTGGTGGAGAGCGTTGAGTGGGTGGGTGCAGGGTCAGGTCCTGGTGGAGAGCTTTGGGTGGGTGGGTGCAGGGTCAGGGGCCTGGTGGAGAGTGTTAGGTGGGTGGGTGCAGGGTCAGGTCCTGGTGGAGAGCATTGGGTGGGTGGGTGCAGGGTGAGGGGCCTGGTCGAGAGCGTTGGGTGGGTGCATGGTCAGGGGCCTGGTGGAGAGCGTTGAGTGGGTGGGTGCAGGGTGAGAGGCCTGGTGGGGAGCTTTGGGTGAGTGGGTGCAGGGTCAGGGTCCTGATGGAGAGCGTTGGGTGGGTGGGGGCAGGGTTACGGGCGTTTACTACGTCATCTGATTCAATGCTCCCCAAAAGCAGCACAAGGCCCCCTACCAAGTATTTTTTTGCAGTTTTATATGGCGCAAACTCCACCCGAAGGCATCAGAGCGCTTTACATTAGCACCAGTTGAGTTGCAGATGGACACATTCATTTTTAGGCATGGGGAGACCATCATGCTTTTGAAATGGTGCCATTGTTCCAGGTGGCAGCCCCCTCCATTGGGTGGGAAGGGTGCAAGGGGGTGGCCGAGAAGGGTGCAAGGCAGAGGGGAAAAGGGTGCAAGGCAGAGAGGAGAAGGGTGCATGGTAGAGAGGAGAAGGGTGCATGGTAGAGAAGGGTGCATGGAGGAGGGGAGAAGGGTGCAAGGAAGAGGGGAGAAGGGTGCAAGGTAGAGAAGGGTGCATAGTAGAGCGGAGAAGGGTGCATGGTAGAGAGGAGAAGGGTGCAAGGCAGAGGGGAGAAGGGTGCAAGGCAGAGGGGAGAAGGGTGCAAGGCAGAGAGGAGAAGGGTGCAAGGCAGAGGGCAGAAGGGTGCAAGGCAGAGGGGAGAAGGGTGCAAGGCAGAGAGGAGAATGGTGCAAGGTAGAGGGCAGAAGGGTGCAAGGCAGAGGGGAGAAGGGTGCAAGGCAGAGGGGAGAAGGGTGCAAGGCAGAGGGGAGAAGGGTGCAAGGCAGAGGGGAGAAAGGTGGTTCCCAAAGGGTGCGCCGCGGCACCCCGGCGCGCGGGTAAAAAAATGGTGGGGAGCCACAGCCAACTGCCAATTAGGTCAAGGGAGCCATGGGTCAAAAAAGTTTGGGAACCACTGCCTTAATACATTGTGATTAAATACAGTGTAGTTTCATTCCTTGTCTATTGTTGCAAAATAATTTTTATGTTTATGAATAGCTTTCCTTCTCACTGGGACCCCCTACTCTCAGCACTGGTTAGAAGTGTCAGACCCTGAAGCAGAGGTCGACCCGGGACCAGGGTTCAATTCCCGACGCGGCAGGGTCTTGGGTCAATGTTCGCGGACTCGATAATTCTCGCTTAGGTGCCTAAGCTAACCATGGGTCCCACTCTGCAACTCTGGGCAATAGCTTGCTTAATCTCCACAAAGGCCCCAGCAACGCCGGGGATGCCTGGCTTCACTTTGGGGTGCCCTCTCACAGGGAAAGCCAGGACGGGTTCCCCAGCGGTATACAGCGCCAGGACGCCACGTAACGAGGTAACAGTGCGCTTTACAAGTATACATACATTACATTACATTACATTTATCTATGCGAATGAGGTAGCTCCTTACGTTCCCTTAAAGATAACTCCAGCAATAATGCCTTGATAAGGGGAATAGTAGCTATGATCCGAGATATTGATGCATATAATACTATCCCTAAGGATGAGGTGCAGGCTTATGTTGGTTGGAACGTGACTGGATATAGTACAAGCTTGACAGAGAAGGAGAGACGAAAAAGATCTCCCCCTATTTGGATTGTACCCCACCGAGGCCATTTTTGTCTGCAAGGTACTGGTCGGAATCCGAAAGCTCAGCTAGGTAAGAGTGTGTGTGCTCAAACCTATGTCTATTCATCCCGGACTTCTTTACCGTTTGTGCCAGCTAAAGGCACATATTTTGTTTGTCATGACAGAGCCTACACATGGTTGCCACCTGATTTTTCAGGAACATGTTATGTGGCGTTTTTGCTTCCCCCTACATACACTACTGCTTCAGACTATCATAGAACGAGATATGGTAGAGGTGTCTTCAATCAGGAAGATACTGCAGCACATGAAGTAGGAGATTTCTTCAAGGGCTTCCTGCCCTTTTGGGGTCCTATGATCAATAGTAGGCATATTCGACAGCTTGTCCGCGTTGTTGAAGCTACTATTAATGAGACAGCAGGTGCTCTTAATAATGTTACAGCTGAGCTTCAAGCGGACCGCCTTATGACTTTGCAGAATCGTATGGTATTAGACCTCATACTTGTAGATCGAGGAGGAGTATGTAAATTGATTGGATCCAGTTGCTGTGTTTACATACCAGATAATGCCCCTACAGTATACCAAGCCATCTCTAGGTAGTCTATCCATGTAGACGAAGGAGATTGGTCATTGACGGGAAGGTTTTGGGGACTGCTGTCCAAATGGGGATGGAAGATTCTGGCATTCCTTGGTATGATTTTAGCCATCTTTTTCTCTTGTTGTCTTTGCATCCAGTGTGGTCCCGCCATTTGTAGTCTTTGTGCTACTATGTGTGTTCGGAGATCTGTCCCTAGAGAAGTAGAGAATAATAAAATGATGCTACAGCAACACTTTGATGACCTAATGAATATTGATATAGACCTAGATTCAGATTAACATGAGTCTTAGGTTATTGCCTACGTAATGGCAAAAGGAGGGCTGAGGTTCTGTAATTCTCGAGTCTGACTCCATTTTGTTCTGTGCCACCATTTTGTGTTGCCCTGCGCCGCGGCCAGGGCGACTGACGCTGGAATCTGGGGACCACGGTTCGATCCCCGGCTCCGGCGGCAGGTTAGCCCAGCACCATGTGACTCTGGGCAATAGCTCGCTTAATCTTCCCGACGGCCCCCAGCGCCTAGAGACCCTTACGGGTGATTGTGCGCTTTACAAATGTGGACTTTACTTTACTTTACTTTAGGCCTGTAAAGGTAGCCTGGCGAACAAAGTGGTCTTGCCTTCTTAGTTTATGTATACATTAACTAGGTTTCTTTTTGACTCTGAAATTAACTGTAAGAAACTGACCTCTTCACCTGAAACTGACCGCACAAAGCCAATTTCCATGATCGATCTTTATCTGAGATTGCCAATCAATGTTCAGGACATCGTTAACTTTTTAGTTTCCTTGCATGTGCTTATCTTGTTCAGCATCTGTTTTTTATGTTTCTTCATTACACGGGTTATGCTTTCAATTATAGGTTTGTCCGGCTTGTGGAGATTGAATTTGGGACATTCCTAATAATTAACTTTTGGGTTGGGATACTGTAAATTGAGTTTTTGCTATGTGATACTTTGTTCGAAAATGTATCTTATTGGTTAGAATTTTGTGCAGTGGGTGTACATTTATAATGTGAATATTGGATATAAAAGGAGACGTCTCGCCTTAGTAAAATGAGCAGTCTCCTGAGAATTTACACTGTGATGTATTTCTAGGATCACTGTTACAAGCTGCAGCTAATAAACTTGGTCTCTGACGCCATCCAGAAGTATTCCGTGTCTTTGAATACCAAGACAGGTGAACTCGAAGATCTTAGGCGTGCCCCTGACACCGCTGGGTTAAACCCCGGTTCTTCACTTCCCTGGACCGGAAACAAGCTTCCCAGGACCGGTTTCTGGCATTTCAGCCATCTTCAGCCCGGCTTGCTTGAATCCAGTGGCAAAGCGAGCAAGGGACTCACGTCTGAGCATACCCTGACAACTTATGGTGAACAAAGTGGTACAAAAGGGGGTGGTGATGGACAGAGCATCTGAACCAATCAAACACTCACACCCAGTCAACTGATCTGGGTTTAATCCGTCACCGTTCTTTAGCCCACTCTGCCACCCCAGTTCAGACATGGCCATATGCAAATCAGTCTGACCTTGTGCCTCATGGGAACAGTCCAGCCCGAACTGCCAAGCCATGCCTTCCCTGGAAACAAGCTTCCGAGGACCGGTTTCTGGCATTTCAGCCATCTTCAGCCCGGCGTGCTTGAATCCAGTGGCAAAGTGAGCAAGGGACTCATGTCTGAGGGAAGGTGTTTGTGAGGTAATGGGTGATCTATACCCTGGTGAACCTTTTATCACATACGAATAGGCTTGTGGGGCTTTTGCGTTGGGACAGGGGCACTACTTACATTACACTGGTTTGACTGAAATAATTAAAATATCAAAGCCCGAATACCCACACTACATGTATTATTGTCCTGTGGCTCAGGACAATATTTGATAACCCTGTTGTATAAAGCAATGAGGCAGGACACAACTGGCCACCCGCCTAAAGCACGAACAGCATGGAACATAGACTTGGGCACCCGAGGACACTACATGGACCACTGTTAGTGGACTCACTCGCACGGTATCCTGCAATGCTCAGTTTAAGCTGGTGCATTATAATTTTTTACATCAGACATATATAACACCTGAGAGATACCGCTGCATCTCCCCTTCACGGTCCAATGATTGCCCACGATGTGGTGAGGAGGGAGCCAATTTCTTGCACTTGGTTTCGAGGTGCCCTATAGTCCACTCTTTCTGGACTTGTGTGGTGACAGATGTACAGAGGGGGACCGGCTTTCACATAGATAGACTACCATTACACTGTTTGTTGGGCCATGTTAAAAAGCCAAAGAGGTACAAGATGGCATATTGGCTTGTCCAATTGCTTTTGGTATGAGCTAGACGTAGAGTAGTCATAACATGGATGGTTCAACATGCCTCTACGGTAGAATTCTGGCATCAGGATGTGCGGGAATGGACACTGGCTGAGGAAATACACATGAAACTAAGAAGCATAAGGGATGAAAAACTACAGGACGATCTCATGGAGTGAAGGGAACTATGCGATGTGTTTCTGAACCCCAACATGGACGTGAACACCTCGTACGAATCTGAGACAAATGTGACCATATCTGAAAAAGAGAGTGAGCAGAGAGTAATTAGACCTCTACCTGGATGAGGACGCATGCGATCGTATACCCGAGTATGAACTGTATAGCATTATCTTTCAATATATGTTCTCATTACCTATGCCGAACCTATAAACTACTGTCATAATTGCACTGCTGCCATATGTTGGATGAAACTGAAAAATAAAGGTTATAAAAAAAACTATGAGGGGGAGGGGACTAACGTCTCTCTTGAGTACTTGCAGACTACCATCTCTCATGCAGATGTGCATCCAGAGGAAGAAGTGGAAGAATATGTAGATCACCAGCTTACATGAACGATCATGAGTATTAAATACTTCTTTCGGTAATATTTATACAAGATATATCGTATAACATGCTGTTTTAATTATCTAAAGTTTTAGGGCTATGTGTAAGTGAAATGTATATTTCTACTTAGAGAAATGTGTTAAAAAAAATAAGGGAGGGAGATGTGGGGGATGACCTTGGAAGAATTCCCTGCTGGAACGCCTCACACTGGAGATTTGATCCTAAGGTGAGGACTTTTGGGAAGTCCTAAGAGGTGTCAGTTTAGACTTGGTGATTGATGGCTGAGGTGCCTTAAAGAGCTTTCCTACATCGACCTTGGTGTGAGCCCTTCTTAGAATACATAAGACACCACAAGCAGCTCCCACAAGCAGCTCATCCAGTCCAGAACTTATCATTGAGTTCTGTTACTTGCTGCTCTGATTTTATAGCGTGTTAAATAGGACTACAACTCCCAGCATGAAACAGAAAAGAAACCTGGAATTGATGAGTTACACTCACGGAACCGGGTAACTTGGGAGCTCTTTGTAAGTCCCTGGAGTGTCCTCCATCACTCCCCACCACAGTCTCTGCAGCTCCAGCTGCAGGTGCTACGTGTTTCACGTCTTATGACGTAGTAATTTATTTATCCGGCCTGCGTTCTTTAAAAATGAGCATTTGTTTTGTCTATCATAAATTATATCACACTCCAGTTTTTATTGCTTCTTTTTCTCCTTCATATAATTTGGTGTGTTGGACTTGTGGCTATCCTTTAGCAGACTTACTGCATCTCTTATTCACTTGACCTCACACTGCCACGTTTTGGAAGTGTGTTTTGGTCTCGTATGTCACTTATTTTAAACTTACGCTCCCTCTTGTCCATCGTATTATTTTTTTTATTTTATTTTTTTAAAAACCTTTATTGTACCTTTGAAGTTCACACAGCTGTAGGCCTACAACCCGTAGGGCCGGCCACAATCACTTTCTTATAGTTACAATGCAATAGGGTAAAGCTTGATACTAAATGCGATTCTCATGCAGTACTTATTACAATTTAAATTAAAAAAAGGTACATTGCTCGCGATACTCTTCTGATCAATATAGGTTTTTTGGTTTTCTATTTTTTAACAAAAACAACAACAAAAAACATAAGGAATCACATTGCGGTCGTCCATTTTTGGTTGTTTTTCGTATTAGCTGAGTCAAGAAGCGCTCCACCAGTGCACACCTATACTAATTCCCTCCAATACCACACACAAACGCAATGATAGGAGTAATTGGGCTCTCCTGGACGTAGCTCCCCAGGTGTCCCTTCCTTCAGGTCCCTTCAGTACTCCATCTGAAATCTAGGTCTACCACGTGCCCCGCGGTCACCATTCACTTTAGAGGTCAGTGGAGTCTATTAGTGCTCTTCCCCCTCCTCATCCGATATTGTTTGATCGTCCTCCAGTAAGGGATCACAGATCTCCCCTCTATATACATTCCACGGAGTCCAAATTTTATTCCACTTCCCTGGACAGGCCCGACTAGAGTACACTGCCCTTTCCGTCACCATCACCCTGTCCATGTTTAAGCACCATTGTGATTTCGTTGGTACCTCTGCCGCCCCCCAGCGCTGCGCGATGTCTCGCTTGGCTATTATCATACCTAAAGTAGCCCAGAGTTGACCGTGCCTGGACAAATCGTTGGGGTCCCATATATTTAGCAAGCATTTTCGTGGCTCGGGAACTAGGGAGGTCTCTAGTGTCTGTGATATAGTGCGCATTATTTGCCTCCAGTATTCCTGGATACGTGTGGAAGAACGTGCCCTCCTCCCCACACCCGCGGAGGCAGTAAGGATGTTGTGCTCTATGTATGCGGTGCAGTGTCGTGTTTGTGTAATATACCCTATGTAAAACTTTCAGTTGTACGAGTCTTAATCTTGCGGAGATCCCCACTTCTTTTGGCGACGCCATCGCCTCATTCCACTCGTGTTCGTCCATTGCATTTATGTCACCCTCCCATTTCTCTTTCAATAGAGTCATTGGGTCCGGCAAGTTGTTGAGTAATTTGCCGTATGTAAGTGATGTCGCATGCTCAATCATGAAGTCTGTGAGGAGGCGATCCTCAAGCGGGGATGATTCCGGCACTTCCATTTCGAGGGGGATGGCAGCGAGCAGTGCGTGCCTTATCTGGACATATCTGTATGACTCCCTCACTCCCATGTCGTATAATTCCCTCAATCTGACAAATGGAACCACCTCTCCCCTTTCCCAGAGGTCGCCTACCGTAGATATCCCTATAGCATCCCATTGTGAGAAGCCTCTGCTGTTTCTCAGGTTTCCCAGGGCTCGAGAGTCCCATAATGGTGTAAGCTTGGTTATTCTCCCCTTCCAGCCTAGTGCCGATGTCGCTGTATGCCATAGCGCTGCAGTAAGTCTAGTGGGTCCCTCCAGTCTACGTACTCTTCTTTGATCGTACAGTGGGGCCAGAAGGCTATTAGCGCCGATTTGTGCCCTATCAGCCTGGAATGCTGGGTCATTTTGCGGAGCATGGATCCATTGGTTAATGGGTTTCAATTGTGCCGCCGAATAATACAGTTTCAAATTGGGCAACGCAATTCCGCCATCAAACCAGCCCCTATGTAGTTTGGCCTGCGCAACGCGTGCCGGGAGGTTTCCCCACAAAAGACTTGACACCGATGCCGCTACCTTCCTAAAGTATCTCGGTGCCACCGGGTATGGCGTATTCTCAAGTATATATAAGAAGCGGGGCAAAGACATCATTTTATAAAGTGCAGCCTTTCCCAACAGCATCAGAGGCAGCCCCGCCCAGAACTTAACGTCCTGCTTAAGTCGCTCCATGGGAGGCGTCAGATTTTTACACATAAATTCCGTTGGGTCCCTTGTAACATGGATACCCAAGTATTTAAAGGAGGAGCCAGCTGCCCTTAGCGGGCATTCCGTACTCAATGCCGGGACAGGACCCTTCAGAACATACATCTCCGATTTGTTCCAATTTAACGTGTAACCCGATACCTTACCATGGCTATCACAGAGAGTCAGGAGCGACGGCACCCCATGTTCTGGGTCTGTTAGGTACACCAGCATGTCGTCCGCATATAGGGAGAGCCGGTCCTCCCAGCCCTCCACCCAGCGTATTCCTTTCAGCAGCGGTGTTGTTCTTATCAAAGTAGCTAGTGGTTCCTATGCGATTGCAAAGAGCAATGGTGAGAGGGGGCACCCCTGACGGGTACCCCTCCCCAGAGGGAATGTTCGCGAGATGTGCCCGTTTGCCACCACCTGTGCAACTGGGTTAGCGTACAGTAGCCTAACCCATGCTATAAACTTGGAGCCAAAGCCCAGACAGGTCAGGACCTCAAACAGATAGTTCCACTCTACTAGGTCAAAGGCCATCTTTGCATCCAGAGCCAGAATAACCGCTTGGTCAGGGATCGATTCCGCCTTCGCCAGCACCCCGTGTAATCGGCGCAGATTCAGCGCCGTATTTCTGTGAGGCATAAATCCGGATTGGTCTGGGTGTATGAGATCGGGCAGATGCGGCACAAGTCGGGCAGCCAGGAGTTTGGCCAGGATCTTAACTTCAGCATTAAGTAATGAGATAGGGCGGTATGAGGAACATTCCTCTGGCGGTTTCCCCGGTTTGGGGATTGCTACTATGGTAGCCAGTCTCTGATCCGGTGGAAGCATGCCCTTCTCTAAACACTCCTTGTACATCGCCAGTAGGTATTTACCTAACCTCTCCGGGGTTGTCTGGTACCATTCTATAGGAATGCCATTCGGCCCAGGCGCCTTGCCGGGCTTCAGTGCACGTATAGCCAAGGGGATCTCTTCCGTAGTTATGTCTGCATCTAACTCAGCAGCAGCCTCTGGATGTAGTGTCTGGACCCCGATCGGCTCCAATGCTGCCCTAGCCATTTCTGCTGTTACTTCCCGCTCCGGAGTGTATACCTCTTCGAAGTGTGCCGCGAGTGCCTCTACTATTCGTTCCGGGCTAGTGTGTACCTCTCCTAGTTTGTCCCTCACGCGCTGTATACCTCTGGAACTCCCCCCCCTCTTGTCCAGCCATGCCAACATCCTACCCGCCTTGTCCCCTACGTCATAAATCCTGTTCTGTGTGTCAGTTATGTGTCCCTTAACTTGATTCCGAACATGATCCGTGTACATTTGTTGTTGGAGGTGTAGTGCATGCGACGTGTCTGGAGTGGGGTGCGTTTCATGCGCTGCTGTCATATCTCGCAGTGTTGATTCCAGTCTAGTTAGCTCGTCAGCTTTCTCCCTTTTGTAGCCCGTGATCGAGTTTATGGCTTGTCCCCTTAGTACCGTCTTATATGCTTCCCATAGGACCTCCGAGGAGCGTACCGAGGCAATATTTTCCGTGAAATACTGTGTTGTCGTCGTTTTGAGGGCTCTCCTAACCTGAGGGACCTTGAAGTATGCAGCGTGTATGGGGTATATTCGTTTGCGGGACTTCTCTTGAGTGGAAACTGTTAGGGTGATTGGGGAGTGATCTGATATCCCCCTTGGATGAATGTCTATGGTGTCCACGTGTTGTATACCAACACCCAGTGCTAGAAAGTAGTCGATTCTCGACAGGCTACCATGGACGGTGGAGTGAAAGATGTATTGCCTAGCCTGAGGGTGAACATGCCGCCATATATCGATTAGACCCATAGCTGTCAGAAAACGTTGGAAGCGGGAAGGTCCTCCAGTGGGCGCCGTCGTCGGGAATCTATCCATCTGCGTATCTATAGTGGCGTTGAAGTCTCCCCCAAGAATAACATCACCCTCGGGAAGGGTCAGTAAAAATTCTGCTAGTGCCGGGAGCTTCACTGAGTGGAGCGCCAGGGGGATTTATACAGAAACTAGGTTCAGGAGCCTCCCCTCCCACCGTCCCTGCAGGGCTGCGAAACACCCCTGTCCGTCCGTCTTGGTGCTCAGTGGAATGAAGTGGGAGGATTTCTGAATTAAAATGCCAGTCCCCCGCGACCCTGACGTGAATTCTGAATGAACTAACATTTTGTACACTTTCCTGTCCATGGCTTTGGATGCCCCACCCGTTAAGTGTGTCTCCTGCAGGAGTGCTAGGACAGGCTTCTGTCTCTTCAGTGCGGTCAACACCAGTCCACGTTTCACCTTATCTCCCAGGCCTCTTACATTCCATGTCAAGATTCGCAGAGGGGAACCCTGTGAGTGTGGCTCTACCCCCTCCGTTCTACGTGTTGGGTCGTCCGCCATATGTAGTTATGTAGTCATGTGCGTGTCTATCATGATCCGTGACCTGAAAGCTATGTCTCTTCCCCTCAGCTAAGTGGCGCAGATGCAGAACATCATATCTCAACCTTACTTGTGAATTCCGAACTCTTGCTAAGCATCTCGAAGTAAAGACAATATATCTTGACCTTACATATGTATTCCTAACAAATCCAAAACAACCCCCCCTCTCTCCCCCCCTCCCTGCCCCCCTGCTTAACGGACTTTCAACTGCCCGCCTCCCCAACTGAGCAGAGTGCTTAACCCATCCCAAAACCAGAGTACTTGCGTGTTGGGGGAGAGCGTCTCCCCGGGCAGTCGGCATCCCTGCTCTCATCCGGGCTACCCAGGCCAGCGTCCAGCCGCGACTGTAAAATACTTAGTTCAACTAGCAAAAGACAGCGGTCATTTTCGCCCCATTCATTCCGGGTCATTCTCCTCCGTCGGCCTCAGTGAGTTCTTGTGACGGGGATCTGCCCGCGCCCCCTCTGCCTGATGTCTGTGACCCGGTCCGGCTGTCGTCACGGTGTCCGTGGTTCGTTCTATGAGTTCCGCGTGGAGGTCCCGTGGTGCGCCATCCCTCAAGCCAGTCCCTGGCCGCATCGGGGGTGTCGAAGAACCAGACCTTTTTGTCAGCTACTACCCGAAGTCGGGCTGGAAAGAGCATTGAGTAGGGCAGTTCTTTGTCTCGTAACGTCTTTTTAACCTCGAGAAAAGTCCTCCTTCTCCGCGATACTTCCGCCGTGTAGTCTGGGAAAAAGGATACCTTAGAGTTCTGAACTTGGATAGCAGGCGCCACTCTAGCTGCCTGCAAAATGGCGTCACGGTCCCGAAAGTTAAAGAGTCTCGCCAGTATCGGCCTCGGCGGGCCTCCCGTTTTTGGCTTCCCTCCTGGCACTCTGTGGGCCCTTTCTACAGAGAAGAAGTGTGAGAGACCCTTGGGTTGGAGCTCGTTTTTGATCATATCTTCCACATAGAGGTCCATAGCTCCTGTAGTTTCAGACTCCGGCACTCCTAGAATTCGGACGTTGTTCCTCCGGGAGCGCCCTTCCTGATCGTCCAACTTCTCTCTGAGTGTTTTGTTGTCCGCTTGCAATTTTCCCACTTCTACTTGTAGCTCTGACACATCTTCGACTAAGGATTTGGTCACAACTTCTACCTGCTTCACTCTTTCGTTCATCTTCTGGAGGTCTGCGCGTATAAGGGTTACTTCGGTCGCCGTCGCCCCCACCGTCGCTTGCACCTGAGCCAACGCTGCCAGGACATCCTCCAGCGTGGCTTTCTTCGCCCCTTCGGCCTCCGGTGGTCTCCCCGTCGACTTACGTTGTTCCGTCAGGGGGGGAGTCTGTTTGTCATAGGCGAATTTATCAAGCTTGGCCTGCGTGGAGCTGTGTCTAGGGCCTCTGCCCGCCATGTTTTATGGCCTAGGAAGTCACTCGTCCTCAAGAGGCGTGTTGCTCATCAGGAGATGGGAGACCACTCGCTCCTTCTGGTTGATTTCTGCGTTGCTCTGCAGTCCTCGCGAGTCCACCCCTAGGTGTTGGGTGTCACAAGCCTCCCCTCTTGTGTGCACGGTTACCGGCTAAGCCGCCGTGGTCAATGTCCGTTCGGGCAGGGCCCCTCACGAGGTGTCCGTCACCGGGGTGGCCTTCCTCCCCCTACAGCGCGTCCAGCGTGGTGCACCTTGCCCGCTGCTCCTCAGTGCGGTCCGGGGGCCGTAGGCCTACTGTTTAAAAGGGGGAGGGTGGGAGACATCCCATCCTCCTCTCGCCCATCATATTACCCCCGCAAGCTGATGTACATGCTGATGTTCAAGACCTGTGCCTGTTGACGCACTGCGGGCCGATGCGTTTGCCCAGAGCGTACTGCCCTTGATCCCCTGATCCGCTATCCAGCGGCCGGGCACCGCCGCGTTTCCTTCAGTAGGAGAGGGGGCGCCTGTATTCAGCCAGCTCAGTGCTCGCCGTGCACCAGTCTATGTATAGCTGACGATGTGCCCTGGTGCTCGGCGGGGGGCGCATATCGTGCTTTTTACCACCGTACCCAGTGATGTCACCCAACGATGTCTCCCCGGGGTCTCCAGCACATGGGTCCAGTACTTGCCCTCTCGGGTTGTTCCTTCCGGGACGTCACGACCTTGCAAGATGGCGGTTCCAGCGCCTGTGTTGCGGCGTCTGCCACGTCGTCCCTTCGCAGTCTCCCGTGGCGACTTTCAACAGATCGACCACCCGCAGGCCTCTCCGGCGGATCTCGAGGCCCCTCGGGCTTTTTTGTGGTATCCGCCGATGTTCCCCCACATCCGGCGATCAGCGCCCGCCGAAGCCTCACTTCCGCCCGGGCTCTGTCTTCACTCTACGTCGCTGCGCGAAGGAGGATACTTGGCCTCTCCCTTCGCGTCACTTTTCCGCTAATTGCCGGGGCGCCGCTGACCCAAAACCGCTCCTCCTGTTGCCCCTCGGTCACCAGACCCGGTGTGCCTCGTCTGGGTGATAAATTTGTCGGATGTAACCTGCGGATTTATGCGGGATGCCGCCTTACATCGGGAGCCTCCCTAGGTTGCTGCCGCCATCGTTGGCCGCTAGCCACGCCCCCCCATCGTATTATTTTTTCATGGTAGTCTTTCTGACACCTTGAGCTTACCCTTTTGTCAACGAGGTTTATTTGACCTCATGTTGGCTTTAGCCTTTCAACAGATTACATTAAACTGGAAATCATGCTCAAAACTTTCAATCACAGCATGGTGGAATAATGTTGGTACCATAGGTTAGATGTTACATTCGCCTCTTCTAACATAACATACATGAACAGAGACTTATTTTGGTTACCATAGGTTAGATGTTACATTTGCCTCTTCTTAGAAAACACGCATGAACAGAGACTTATTGTGGTTACCACTAACTTCTTTTTTGAATAAAGTTGCAAAATGACAATTAACTTGTAATTGTTCTGAACATTTTAATGCCCCATGAATGCTCTCTCTATTCCTTTTTTCATTACCCTTAGTCACTAATAACATATATTAACTTCCTTGATTGTTTAAGTTACTATATATCACTGTATTATATTAACCGATCCTCAGTTGTATGATGGTTTTTTTGGGGTATTTATTTTTACCGCACTCCTTTTTTCCTTCCTTCCTTCCTTCCCCATAGTTTCTTGTTTTACAAAATTGTAAACAACTTTCTCTTCTGCTGTAAATTATCAGTCTCATTAATTGTTATTTCATAAGGTAATGTATTTATTCTTTGCAATTCTGTTGCTAATAAAGATCATCAAACATAAAAAATAAATAAAAAAATGAGCATTTGCAATACCTGGTCATTCATTTTAATAATCACTTTGCAGCGTCTTACTTACCGGAGTCACGAGCACAGGTCTGTGGCACGCTCCCCTCTCATGTTACATGCTTTATTTCCATTTACAGACATTTCATAACACGAGATCAGGGCTCAGACATGTTTATATTTCGTTGATTTGTAAATAAATCCCATCTGAGAGTGCCTGTGACAGCTCAGCTTGTATATGCCCTAATAGTCCAAGTGCTGCACTTACGCGTTCAGACGCTGCTGTGTTTCAGTAGCGGCTCGTGGTGGGAGTGCTGCCGGGTGGTAGGGCGGGTGGGGAGTAGTAAACTATGGAATACGACCCAACTGAGGTAATTAAACACATTTTGTTGCGCGCGCTGCATCGCATTTAGCAATGCAGCACGCGCAATGAAATTCGTTTTCGTTATTTATTTGTTTACTTACCTCTGTTCAGCCGTATGCCGTAGTTTACTACCCCCTACCCTGCATCTCCCCCCGCAGCACTCCCACACTGGCCGCTACTGTTGTGTTTACTAACATAACCCTAGAGCTACCAATTGTCTCAAAGCCGTTCGAGACACTTTGGGCTAGTTCTGACTATTAAGCAGCAGAATGTTGCATTCTGGAACTTGGAGTTTCACTTTCAACAATGATGGAAAGGGCTAAAAAATTCGACCACTCAAAAATTTGGTGAAAAAGAGACAACTGTCTGAAGGTGTCACACATTACAAGATATGCATCCGTAGGGCTCTAGTGACAGGGTGCATGTGCATTTAGGAAAAGAGACAGGAGGAGAAGATGGATGGAACTGATCAGCAAGACAATATCCTTGACATATTGGGACTGCCGGGCAAATTTATGTTGGGGCTTGTTCTTAGTGCTTATTACTGTACAGTACCAGTGACTCCACTAAGGTTCCTATAAGGAGAGCGTCACAATTGTTCATTGGTGGGGGTTCAGAGGTATCCCGGAGTACGAGGAGAGAAGACATGTGCATCGCTAAAATCGCAAAAGAGTTTATAATCTACAGGTTCGGTCCTCACCCGGAGAATAAGGTGGGTTCACAAGATGGCTCTGAGGAATGGTGCCCTGTTTGGAGATAAAGAAGTAACTTTTATAGATCTGCTTTGACTGTATCTCAAATTCATTTTAGGACTTGTATCCCTCATTAATGATAGTAAAAAGTATGATGCCAGTCTGAGGATCCTACTAAGAAGCAGTGAAGCGCGGTGCAAGCGGCAGCATCATGCAGCACATGCTCAAATTTGAGAAAGAGGTGGAGCCACATCAGCACTTTCAAGTGATAACAAAGTGTGTCTGATTTGTGAACAGTTACTTGTAGGCGCTAGCTCTATTTCTATAAAAGACACACCTTTCCTGAGCTCATGTTTGTATAAAAAAACTGCTATTTGTCTTTCTTTTTAGTCATAAGTTGCATTTTAAGATGGGTTAGGGAATGTGTTGCAGAGCTCTATGTGAACTAAGCAAGTCCCAGGGTATGATGTTGGTAAGATAGGTCTGTCGGTTAATGCAATTACTCTAGAGAAGTGTGTGTGATCCGCTGGTCACAGGTTTGAATCATGATATAATAACTTGGATGGTTAGTGTGCCTGCTGCAGGGCACTGCTTGTAACCTGCAGGTTGCTGGCTTATTTTTTATTATGATTTCTCCGTGGTCAGTATATTTGTTGCAAGATGTGCACAGCCTTAATGGTTCGTGTCTGTGCACATTTTATCATACAAATCTAGAATACCATAAACTTAACATACCATTAGACGAACAACCACAACTATGTAACATTGCTATCATTTGTTATGTATTCCATTATGTTCACGTATGTCACTTATGAGCTACTGGGGATGTCGTCCTTTATATCACACACACTATTTAGCCTCACCACTCCACTTCGTAGACCGGCCAGTTTTTCTAAATGTACAAAAATGAATTACACCAGTCACTTTTATCCAAAAAGAATATCGATTGGCACCACACAAACCACCATGTCACGTAAGTCACTTTCTCCATGACTGTTCTCCACATAAACACAAAGTCACCCACCCACCTTTTGAGCATGCCTTATGTCACCAGGGTGACACCAAGAGTCACCCGTCTGTGCAAAAATCCTACAAACAGTACATGTTCAGTGAAGATATACTTTGTATTTTTTGTTTAGCCCTGAAGATTCGCATTTGTTCCTTGCGATGAAACACGTGTTGGCTTTTGAAATGGAACATTAAACAGAATATGGACACTCTACCTACAGACTAATAATTGACTTACCTGTCTCACTCTACCATCTGTTACCAAATTTCGTACTGCCACCATCTGTTTAGATTGATGTGCTATATGTCAGCATTACATGTATACAATTTTATTCAAACTCTTGAAGTTCTCCACATATTTTGTAAGTGCAGGGGCACAGTTGTTCATATTCATTGTTGACCAGTTGTTCTGGTCTTTCAGAGTGGTTGTGAGGGATTACCACTCGCCCCATTGCCTACACCTTTTACTCTTATTTCCATTATCTAGCGGTTACCCAGGTGTGCGCCCAGTGTTCTGGTATTCCTAAAAGACCTCAACAGTTGTTTCTAATGCAACTGCATGTAGCCTGCAAGGCATAAATTTGCAACCTTGCTCCCTGATTAATCCAGCCTACCTTTCCAGTGGATTAGTCAAATAAGCATCATTGACAGAGTTGTAATTAACACCAGTCATTAATTTTCACAAAGCAAATCAGTTGTATCTTGCACCGCGTAATTGGTCATAATTAGTATAAGTGCATACATCAACCTGTATAAGTAGAATGTATTACATCAAATGTGTGTTGAATAGAGAAGTCCCTTTCCTCGCTAGATCTTAATTCCTCAGCTATCATAAACACACATATAACATGTCATGCTGTCCCTTCATGTTCTTCACTTCTTTGGAAGTGGTGTGTGCTCTCTGGAGAGGTGAAGAGTGTAAACGCTCTCATGGCTCGGCTTGTCTCTCGGTTACCTTCTCGAGTGTGACAGCAGAGCGCATCTGTGCCTTCCCTGATGTGCTGCTGGGACCGGAAGCAAGGGTGTGGCTGAATGGAGCTGGACTGCCTTTGCCTCCCACGCCCCTCTCAGTGAGGGCAGCGCCATGATGAAAGGAGTGACATCCGTCCCTCGAGATCGTGGCACACCAAGCACAGCAGGGGTAGGCAGAAGTTGTTGCGGGTTCTGCCGTAGCAGTGGACAAGTGGCTTCAGGATGGCTTTGGAGGGCTTCCCCAGTAACGGGTTACTTTTATCCTTTCCTTCTCCCTTTGTCTCTTGTTCTCATACTTTTCTCTTCCTTCTTCCTTCGTTTATTTAACCCCTTGGGCGCGGGCGCGATTCTGCGCCTGTGTGGCACTTTTATTGAGTGGGCGGGTTCATGACGGCCCTCCAGCCGTCATCAGCACACGCCCACCGTGGTGCATGACGGCCGGGGCCGTCATCAGCATGAAAGGGGCTAATTCCCCTCCCCTACTCTGGTGCAACGTCTGATAATGAAATTATGAAAAAACGAGTCCCGGTCTCCAAAAATGAGTATTGATGTGGCCCACCTGCACCCGTCGACATAATTTAAGCACGGGTAATAGCCACTGTAATTCAGTCGCGGCTCGCAGGGGGTGGGGAGGGGGGTGACGCGCGTGGTGGGGAGGGGGTGACCCGCGTGGTGGGGAGGGGGGTGACCCGCGGGGGGGTGATCGCGCAGGGGGTTTATTAAAATACATTAAAAAATCCTACCTGAGGTCCCGAGCAGGACCGCGCTGCCCCGGGTCCGTTGGCGCCACTACAGCCCCTCTGCTCTCAGCCAATCCTGGCGCTGCCAGCTGCACCAGGGCATGGCTATTCTTCGCCCGCAGCACGGCCATTAGGAGGGCTCCTAATGGGCATGCGCAAACATCTCAAAACACAAGTGCGCATGAGTGGGCACGGTGCGAAAATTCACCCTCCGTCCCCACTCATGCGCACTGGTGTTGTGCTGTTGCCTGTTGCCCCCACTGTCTGACAATCATGTCAGTCAACATGACGCCAGACCGCCCACCCCTTCAGACTCTGAAGGGTTGGGCGGTCCGACGTCATGCTGACTGACATGATTGTCAGTTCTCCCTCGGCGTCTTTGAACTTAAGTAAACTGAATCCGTTTTTTTTTTTTGTTTTTATTTGTAGAGTTTTTATATAGCGCGAACTAGACCCGAACCGAATCAGGTATCAGAGCGCTTTACATAGCACCAGTTACATTACATGAGGACACACTTTCATTTTTTTAGGCACGGGGAGATTAAGTGATTTGCCCAGAATCACAGGATGTTTTGGCGTCGTTACCGAGACTCGAACCCAGATCCCCAGGTCCGAGGTCAAGCGCCTTAGCCGTTAGGCGCCGAGGGAGCTGCGGGCGGGGGGGCTATGCCCCCACGCCCAAATGGACGCACCGCGCCTGTGACCCCAGATAATTGCAGGAATAGCCTGGCTGAAGTCATCGAATGACTTCAGAATGATCTTGCTTTTTGACTTGGGGTTGGAGTGAGGTGGCAAATTGTTACTTTGTCAATTGTGTCTATATGAAGTCCTTCCATTCGGAGAGGAAACGTCTCTCCTGTGAACATTGGATAGGAGTAACTCTGGGGTCCTGCTTCTCCGCATCCACAGACGCCATGTTCTCCTATGTTTTACTCTCGAGCAAGGCTTGGTACAAGAGTCTCTTCTTACATTCCCCGTGCCCATTGCTGACGCTTATATCTCATTACAAAGCCAGGTTCCGAAACTAACACGCATGAAAGAAAGCAGACCCGCCAAACCAAACTAGGTGGCGTGTGCTGGGCTGTGGGGACTGCGGCTTAGTTCTCCCAAACCCCAATCTCGTGTTACCCACTGAAATCCTGTGAATGGCCAAGGATATCCCGGTAAACTCCTTGGTCTGCGCCCGCCTGGTGTGGGGGAAGGGAGGCCTCGGGTCGGGCGCACGCTGCGGGGCGTTAATTTGCCGCGTGTCAGGGCTGAGCAAGAAGGAGCTCGGCAGCTGCTGCGGCTGACTTCCAGGAACCGTGGTGCGTGTTTGCCTCCCAGTGGCTGTAGCGAGAATGGCAACCTCAGAGTGACAACATTAAGAACAAGTACATCTTTGCTGGTGGATGTCAACAGGCAGAGAGCAAGTAAACCAGGGAAAAAGCAAAAATATATGTATTATTATACCCAGTGTATCAGTTTAGTTGCTCAAATTTGATTGACTCTGTGTTATTGCTCCTCCAGGACTTTTAATTACTTTCATAGGTTTGTTTCCATCGCTTTTGATTAAAGGTAGAGCTACTATTTCTATCTCAGAAAGCCTTACCTCTGCTATACTCCTAAAACCCTGCATGAAAAAGTGACCTTGACTTACTTCCAATTGATTCCCCTCCTTGTTCCTTCCTCGTGACCCTCTCCCTACATTCCATCCTCTACATGCCTTTTATTTCTGAGTATAGCCACCTGTCTCATGCCTGCCTGATTTAATTATCTTTTTGAATTATGCGATTGGCTTATAATTCATTTCATAGCTCACAACCTCTCCTTTTTTTAAACCCTATCCCTGTAACGTAACATTACCTAATCTTCGCCAGCCTACCTTATCAACCATTCACCTGAAACCATATTGCTCCCAACAATGATTACACCTAACTGGTGATATATAATTCATCACAAAGTAACTGGAATAAATGCATGCATTTTATTTCTGGAGCACATACCTAATTATAATAACCAACAACAACCACTGGATTAACCACTAACCTTGGGTTCTGGAATAGTGTGCTACTCGCTGTAAAGCACTTTAACACCTCATCAGGGGTAGCAAGCTCTATATAAATACAATCACATATTATGTACCCTTTTTATTACATCTGAGGTGTACTGGCTTCTGCGGAAATTGCTAAAAGGCTGGTAGATGTGAGCACTGATAGTCAAATGCAAAGTCAGCCAAACATGTGTGGCAATAGCACCTCAACTCTACTGCAACAGAACATCGGGAACAAGTGCATGGAAACCCGCTTGCTGTTTGAAGCACAGCCTTTTAGTTGCCTAACCAAGACATGACCTTATAGGAAAAGATTCCGCCACGTCTTAGATTGGGAAGCTCCAGTAATTCACAATGACGAGACCACCATCTTGAATCGCACATCATTTATGGTCAAATGCCACCCTTGGCTGGGAGCTCAGGGTGTCTGTGATCCCTCAAAGACAAAGCCCGACTTTGGCATGGCCTGTGGTATTTTTAGGCCCGGTGCTGGCACTCCACACCACCCACTAACCGCATGAGACCCTTCTGGGTCCCCAAAAGTGTGACAGCACCGGAACAACTCCCAGGATCAGAAGGCCCCACTCTCAACATGGCGTGGGGGTAAACAAAGTGCTGAACAGTAGCCGAGAGGAGACTTCTTCCCCTTTCATATTTCAAAGATTTTTTATTGAAGATATTTGTAATACAGTACAGTGGTAATGCGGGGGCACATCCCTTTCAAAGCTGCAAGCACTTGGGTAAGATCGGATCTTTCTCTGCTTTCTGTGCATGAATGTGACAGATCAGTGGGCTGTACATGTGTTCAAACAGAAATCAAAAGGCAAAGCTTTAAATAATCACTTCTGTTAGGGCGACAAATGGAAACAGGAGCCTTTGGCGGAAGTTACATCTTTATTCAATCACAACAAGGAGTCCTGGCACTGCCTGGTCACGCACTGGTCACTCATTGCCACCAGTTCTAACTATAACATTCCTAGCAGAACCCAGGTCCATGCCAGACATAGATATAACACTTTTGTATGACCTAAACCAGCTGTGCGTGACAGTCAAACACTTATATTAACATTATTTATTAGTTTGTATAATATGCTACAAACAGCCACTATCCGCCTCAGAATGATTAGCTGTTATTGGGTTAAAACTGGAGAAGGAGCAACTGGCACATCTAACAAAACAATTAAACTGAGAATAAATAGGAATATTAGTATACAATTAGTACAAATGGAATTGTACTTTTGCTAATAGGGAGTTGTACATTTTACACAAAAGCAGGTTAGATGATATAAAACAGTTCTCCTGTAGTGCTACATGCGATAGGGTTTTACGCTTTTGTAAATCGTCCCACAAGATTTCTTCAGTCTTTAGTACAGTGTGTATTAAGTGGGAGTGGTGTGAAGTTATTATTTTGCCCACAAAGTTTTTCACCGACCCTTTTTTGGCATTTCGTTTTTGAAGGTTCCCAGTTTTCCTTCACCTTAACTCGTGAAGTTTTTCTCTGCATTACAAGATAATGTGTGTGTCCTGCATTCGTTTCACCTGCTGTCCATGGAACTTTGGTGGCTGGTTTTCCCCCTTTCTCCTATCCTCTCTTACTGCCACTATCTAGGAACGAAGGAACTTGATACACTGGATGTTCATAGGCCCCTGTCTATCTGGCTCGGGCAACAGATGTCTCTAAAGTTGTTGTTTGACTTCCAAGGAAAGATAAGCACCCAGCCTTGCCCGCTCTATGGTACTGGATTCCTTGAGCCACCCCACAAGCATATGAACGTGGTGGTGCTGTCTTACCGGATTCAGTGCAAGTGGTGTTCACGAGGGCAATTTCTACATCTTGGACAAATGTTAAAGGTGCTTCTCTAGAAGAGATTTGTATTGCAGTCACATGATCTTCTTTACTCCATTCGTAGCGCATTATGGGTTGCGTGTTGTAGGCGGTTCACATGTGTTCAGTGTTATAGCATCATGAGGTGTATGTACTTCTATGACAGTTCTATTAAATTTGGTTGGAACTGGGTAGGAAAAATCTATGTTGTGTCTTTTTCTTATGTTTAGTCACAGGGTGCACAGGTTACTCTTGGGTAACTCGTTGCTTTTCAAGGACTGGAACGAGGAAAATGGACAAGTAATACATGATCCAGTTACTTATAGGTAATCTTAATTATTCCAAGTCCTTGTCTTCCTTGCCACCGTCCTAAGCGCCCTCATCTCTCCCCCCCTCCCCCCCTAGCAGTGTCCACAGTTCCTAGAATATGCTTTAAAAGGTTGTAGGCTGTCTATTGGATTGGGGCTAACTCTTAGGTCTGGGAAAGGGGTTTGGCTTAAACCCACTACCTCATGCTGATAACTAGCCTTAGTCCTTTTTGCTTTGCTGGGATAGGTTTACTCCATAATGAGGGCCGCGCAGACCTCACATTGTAAGAACTGCGATAAGAAAGACCAGGAATCAGAGTAATGAAGATTACTGGTACCAACCAGGTAATGACACACCTCTCTGTTCAAGTATTTCAAACAATGATGTCTAAAGGTTTGAGCAAATTGAATGCTGACCAACATGTGAGAAAACGTACCCTCCACGTTTCCTGATAGTTTTGGGTATTTATTAAGTTTTCCAACAATTGATCATGCATGTTCAGGAAAACATCTCAGGACAGAAATTATGACATGTATTGAAGACACCCGATTTCTTCAATAAATGTGCAAACATTAGAATATAATCAACCCAAGAGCTGTATATCTGTTCTTTGTAAGAAGAGCAGGCAGGGTAGGCACGCGGGTTATTGTGATTAAGGAGATATCTCTTTGGACGATTCGTCAATACTTAAGAGACAAAAATACCTACATGGAACTACAGCATAGCACTTTGTTAGATAACAGATAATAGCCAGATTTCTGGGACCGCAGAAGAACAAAAATGGATAAATCATAACATGAAAACATACTAATTCAGATAAAAGCATGACCACCATACAGACAAGGGGGCATTCACAATTCCAAACCTCCGGTATGAGGGTCTTTGTTTACAGGTGGGATGTGTGTTTACTCTAATTTTTTCAAAGCAGCATATGTATTTTCCCCAGAACAGTAAGAGATTATGAAAGAGACAATCTGAAATGAACATGTTCCTGCTTGTATTCATAGTAGTTCTGATGAACAGGAGCTTCCGCGTATTTGAACACAGGCCGAGTAACCATTTCTTGACTCTCTGGCTGGTCAGTTTGAGGATTATCCACCAAATGATAAAGTTCCAGCAGAAGTATCTCTGCTTTACTATCCATGTAGGGGGAGGGGATTCAGCCAGACTGTCCTCCATCAAGGGATGATCCCCCAAGGGACGGTTTGTTGCTTTCCTTTATCAACCAGTGCCAACTCAGGGTCTTAAGAAGTTAAACTTCCATAACCATGCTTCATCCAAAAGCCTCGCTCATGTGGTTAGCTGCCTAAGAAGCTATGTGGCAGGACCTGGAATACGAATGACACCAAATTGGGTCAGCCTGATTTTCTCATTACTTTAGTGAAGAAAATGTGCATTTTGCCAGAAACCGAGACATAACCGTGTAAGAAAATTAGTTTATTCCTTTTCATATTAACTAATCTGCAAAATATTGAAATATTAGTTTGCTTCCCTTTTGCTGCTGCTAAATTGTACGAACTTCGCACTGATTGAATTTGGACCAGGCTCTCACTTCTCATACCGAAAGCAGAAGAAAATAGTGCCAAAATGATTTAATTTGTTTTATTTACACTAATGACAAGTTTTTGTTCTGAACATGGGCCCTGTATTATTCTTTAAAAGCCTAGGAGGCAATCATGTGGCTGTCAGTGGCAGGTACAGATGTGATGGGAGTCACTGTACTTTGCATATTGTCAAACACCGATCACCTCTGAAGAGTATAGGGTGTGAAGGGTGTGTGTTACAAACCTGTCCCTGGGCAGGGCGTCGCCCCGGTGAACAATGGAGCATGTTGTCTTCCCACTTTGACCTTCACCTTTCTTAGGCTGGATAATAAACCACTGTCACTTTTGTGTGCGAGGTGATCCTTTCCCAGGGCTTTGGAAGACAGCCTGTACCTGTCACTCTCGTCCAATGCAAGGGATGACACAGTCTGCAGTCCCGCCTCACTACCTGGGGCTAAGACTGTGAGAAGGACACCTGCTGATGCATTGCCCAATCCCCTGGAGTAGCCATGGAGCTGAAAATACAAGACTACACCCCAAACAAGGCGGATCGAGTTTACTCAAGAGTCAAAACAGCGCTCCTGGGATGAATCAGTCGCTCCCGAGGACAACCGGACTGGAACATATTCAAAAACAAAGTGGTGCCCAAGACGCTGAAAATGCCAGTTTCACTGCACACATCGCGAGCCTCCACGAATCACTAAATATTACATGCTCTATTGGTCTAGTTCAAATGTATTATGAGCATCAAAGCGACAAGAGATGCCGTAGTCTGGGCTTTTTAAAGAGAAAAATCATGTCGAACTATTTTGGTTTATGGCACTTTAAGCCAGAGCGAAGAGTGAGTGGCGTTAACAACTCAGTGGTTTGTGTTGTTGCAATGGGCATTGAGAAAAGGCCTCAAAGAGGGATCGCTCACGCAGGGCATCTTTTTTTCCAATTACCCCGTATAATTTTATTTTTGTATTCTTTGTACACACCCGACATTTCTCCTTTGATTCTTTCATTCATGTATTTCTAAACTGAAGCCAGCTCATTACCCCCATGCGCCTCAGGCTTTCTCCTTGTAGAAGGCAGAAGTGGTAGGGGCCACGCACATTCAGCTCGTAAACACTTTTCACTCTGCCATAAGGGCAGGTTCCAGCCCCTGGCGCCATGATGGTGGCCACATGCCATTCCCACCTGGTGAGTCCTTTTAATCAGTAGTGCGGACCCAAGGAGTGTGCCCCTGAAGACTTGTGGTGGGCCGGCTTCCTGATCACAGGCCCTGCAGGTGGAAATGGAAAGTGCCTGGGGCCTAGTCTGGGGGCGGCACGGTGCTTTTGGGACCAGGTGGCACTTTAAATACGCAGAGACAGGCCATGACCAGAACCCCGGCAGCATTGTGGGGTGACTGGGAACGTGGAACTGTCACCCCTCCAGCCGCACGGACTGGATGGGGCCTGGATCCTGACGCCGGAGCGAGGAGCCAGCCTGTTGTGATTCCTCCCCCCCTCCCCTCCCCCCCAGACTGCGGATGAGCCAGCCTTCATTGGACCCTCATCCCTGTTCTTCTGAGTGCTACGTGACAGCTCATGCCAGCCACGGGCACTCCTTCGAGGACTTTGCAGCAGTGCCGTGTGAGTGCCACCGTGCTCTCAAGCTGCAAGGGTCGGCAGTAAGCACCAGCTGCAAGCAATCACGCAACACTGCTGCAAGGTCCTCGAAGGGGTTGTGTGGAAATGAGTGCTATCGATCACTTGAAGTTTTGGCACACTAAACTCATCTGCTTTTCTGATGGCACAGACTAAATCACATGATCACTATCACATTATGAAGTGGAATGTCAACAGAATTCACAACAAAATTAGGAAGAGTAGTGATTCAATACAATATCAAAGCATCTCCCTGACGATCTACTACAGGACACTCACCTTTTAGGCACACAATGCCCTGTCGTCAGCAGGCAGGGATGTACCAGGGTGTTCCATACAGGCTTCCCGCGGGTCTCTAGAAGTGGCTCCACACTCTTACTTTAATTGTTCCCAATTGTTGTATGAATGGTCCAGGTTTGTCATGATAATGGGAACACTGGGGGGCCTAAAGTGGTCCATCCTAAGCATGAATGCACCCATAGGTTGAATAACAGCTCCCTCTGTGCACCAATTGAGCTATTATCAGAATCACACATGGGTATAACAGTAGTGGGGGGAGACTTTAATGCAGTCATAAACCCTTCTCTCAACATGGACAGGACAACCCCTCCCTGACTCCAAGAGCCACAGCCTAGCCAAGTGGGATGACTTATTGGGTTTCACTGGAGGAAATGGCACATAAATGGCAAACAATACACCCACTACTCCCAACTGGACCATCCGTATGTCCCGGAGGCCAAGCTGGGTGGTCAGATACTGGCACAGGGGCTCACCAGTCAATGGCTTGTCATGATGCAGATTCGCCGCCCAGATCATGGATGCAGAGGCATGTGGTGTCTAAATGCATGGTGGTTTAAAGACAACCAACTGGTGTACAACTTGACGTGTGCCAGAGAGGGTCAATGCACACTCGATTCCATCACTCTACGACCTCTCGGAGGCCTTCAAGACTCTCATCTGGTGCAGAGAAAGAAAAGAGACATGGTCCCTAGAAGAGCCAATCATTGAGCTTGAAAGCCTGTTAACAGCTGGCTGCAACTCTAATTCTCACACAGAACTCGACCTCGCCCTATTATTGCTAAGAACAAAACTACTTGACACAGCGAAGATAGTGTGAATGATGTCCGAAAGACAAAATATTCCCTTTTCCAAGTCCCAGTTCAGCCTTTCCTACATTTGTGGTTTCCTAATTCCTTATGCCTGGTTTACTCCTTTCACCTGTCTCTCTGCCTATGCCTATGCTCCCCCCAGAGCCTCCAGCTGTATCAGGCCTGTGAGTGCAGAGTGCAGTGGCTTGCAAATTACTTGGTTGTTGAGTCTCCTCATGCTCTGTCACATCCTTGTTGCTGTGATACCTGGTTTGCCTTTTGATTTAGTTGGTATCTCTTGTGGTCCTGTTACATGTAAACACCTTGACTTATGTTTTGTCTATTCCAGTCCTGAGCTTATTTATTTTATTTTTAAAGTTTTATATAGCGCTAGCTTGACCCGTGGGTATCAGAGCACTTTACATATACACAGGAGATAAAAGTTGCATTACATTGCATGATCTAAGGAAGCAAAAAAAGATATAAGCTAAGGCATTATAATTAGGCAAAACAGTGAGAGATAAAGGTTGCCTTACATAGCATGATCTAAGGAAATTGATACTTGTATAGCGCACTACTCACCCGCAAGGGTCTCAAGGCGCTTGTACGAATACCGCTGTGTAACCCATCCTGGCTTTCCCTGTGAGGTGTCCACTCCTGGGCACACCCAAGGTGGAGGCCAGGTATCCTTAGCGTTGTCGGGCCGTTGTGGAGATTAAGCAAGCTATTGCCCAGAGTTGCAGAGTGGGAACCCATCCTGGCTTTCCCTGTGAGGTGTCCACTCCTGGGCACCCCCAAGGTGGAGGCCAGGCATCCTTAGCGTTGTCGGGCCGTTGTGGAGATTAAGCAAGCTATTGCCCAGAGTTGCAGAAAGGGACTCCATGATTGGAATAGGCACCGAGGCGAGAATTATCAGGTCCGTGGAATTTTTGAGCCCAAGACCCGCCGAGGCAGGGAATTGAACCCTGGTCCAGGGCTAGACCTCTGCATCAGGGTCTGCCGCTCTAACCATTGAGCCACACTAAGGAAGCAAGAAAGATATAAGCAAAGAACATAATAATTAGGCAGATTGTGCGGGAGAGGAAGACAAAATAAAGTAGGTGGTTGGCACAGTTCAGTAACCACATATTGTTGATGGTCAAGTGAGGGAGGAGTCAACTAGGTTATCAGAGTCTAGGTTAGTTGACCTTGGTCGGTAAAGAATTTGTTGAGGAGATGGAGTTTAAGTCCCTTTTGAAGCAGGAGAAGGTGGGGTTGCATCTGAGGTCTCTAGGGAGTGAGTTCAACATCCTGGGTACATTACCAGAGAAGGATCAACACTGAGTGGTTTTCCTTTTCACTTTCGGAGGGATGAGAAGAAGTGAGTTGGAGCTTCTCAGAGTTCTGGATTTTCCTACTTTTACTAGTTTGCTGTTAAGGTAGTTGGGGGAAGGGAAGGTGAGTGAAGGGTTTTGTGTATGATGCAGGCAGTTTGTAAATACATCTACCTTCCATGGGAAGCCAGTTGAGGGAGCAGAGAGCTGGTGTGATGTGATCAAATCTTTTTACACCCGTAATGAGTCGGGCCGCCATGTTGAGGACTGACCTAGTGGGGCTAGGTGAGCTTTCGGAGGCCCTGTTAGGATAGCGTTCCCATAGTCCAGCTTGGAGACGACTAGGGATTGTACTATTGTCTTGAGATCATCTTGGGGAATGAAAATTTAATTTTCTTGAGGTGTTTTAGTCAGTAAAGCTCAACTTTAGCAGAGTTTTTGTTGTGGTCCTTTATTGATAAGTTCTTGTCCAGGGTACTGCCTAGTGACTTAACCGAGTCGGATAGGACGAGGGAGCAGTTTAGGGCATCAAGATTCTTCAGTCAGTCTTGGATTGGTCGGTGGTTACTTTTGAAGAGAACAGTATTAGTTCTGTTTTGTCTAAGTTCAGCTTTAAGTGATTTGCTTTGAACCAAGATAGGATTTTGATTAGTGTGACATTGAGGTGACGGATGCCGCTGGGAAATTTGATTTTGTAGTGAATTTGGGTGTCATCTGCATATAGGTGGTAGTGAACTCCTGCTTGATTCAGAATGATTGTCAGGGGTTCCATGAATAGATTGAAGAGGGATGGTGACAGGATTGATCCTTGCGGGACCCCAAGTGTGACTTGAATTGGCCTAGAGAGGCAGGATTTGATTTTAATTTGTTGCGAACGGTGCTGCAGGAAGGAAGTGAACCATTTTAGTACTAAGCCATTAATGCCAGAGCACCTCTTCAAAGTCTCAAGTAAAGCTGGATGATTTAATGTGTTGAATGCCGCAGATAGGTCAATAAGGATGAGGAGACAGGCTTCACCTTCATCTAAGGCTCTGTGGATATCCTCAGAAGTATTTAGCACCGCTGTTTCGGTGCTACAACCTTTCCTGAATCCCGATTGAAAGGTGTCGAGGAGGTTGAAATCGTCAATGTGTTTGTTGAGTTATTGGAGCATGCACTTCTCCAATGTTTTATCTGGGAACGGGAGGTTGGAGATGGGTCTAAGGTTGTTGAGATCGTTGAGGTCGGCTCCTGGTTTCTTGAGTATGGGTGTGATTTGTCCTAGTTGAAGGGAGTCTGGGACACAGCCTGATGTGAGAGGAGTTGATGATTTTTGGCCAGAAAGGGGTAATGATGTGATTGAGTTGTTTTATTATTGTGGATGGGAGGGGGTTCATAGTGTGGGAAGAGGACTTTAAACTGGCAATTTTGCTGAAGACCTCGTTTTCCAACATGAGCTCGAAGTCTGACCAGTGAGCATTATTTTTTGGTTGGGGGCAGACCTGGTTGTCCTTGGTATGATCTCTTTCTGTTGGGTCCATGGTGCTTGAGGGGTGGCAGGATTAGAGGGAGGAAGGGTTTAAGGTTTGGATGAAGGATTGTTCCATTTTTGTTACTTTCTCTGTGAAGAAGCAGGCAATTTCTTTGCAACGCTCTTTGGTGGCTTTGATTTCATGTGAGGATGTGCCATTTGTTTGACTTTTAACAATGTTGAAGAGTTCTCTAGGTCTATTCTTCGCCTGGTCTAGTTGGTTGCGGAAGTAGGAGGCCTTTTCTCTGAAGATGTTTTTTTTATAGGCCAGCTGCACAGATCTGAGTTGCGTTAGGTGTAAAGTCGATGGGTTTAGTCTCCAAGGGCCAGATGTAGGAGCCCTAATACCGGTCGGAAACGGCCGATTTCGACCGTTTCCGACCGGTATTAGGGTTTTCTAATGTAGGAGCATGCTTTACAGAATCGGTATTTTACCGAATCTGTATTTACAGATTCGGTAAAATTACCGAATCGGTAAATACAGACTCAGTAAAAATACCGATTCTGTAAAAGCACATGTAGGTAGCACATCTTTGAGTGCCGCAGGCCTTTCAGATTCGGTATTTTACCACGAATCCAGGTGTGCATGCACATGTGTGCATGCACACCTAGCCATGTGACAGACAGACATGCCCTTAGGGCACATGGCTCACATGCCCGTCTTTGGGGTGCTAGAGGGTGTCAAAGTGACACCCCCTGCACCCTTGCTAAAATCGGAATTTACCGATTCTGTAATTACAGAATCGGTATTTCCCATTGATTCCTTTGGGCTTCAAAGCCCATAGGAATCAATGGGCAATACCGATTCGGTATTTACAGAATCGGTAAATACCGAATCTTAACGATTCGGTATTTACAGATTCTGAAATACCTACATCTCCCCCCTTCATATTTACCACTTCTTAAATACCGAATCGGTAAAATTCGGTATTTAAGAAGTGGTAAATAAGAATTACCTACATCGGGCCCCAAGTCCTTTCCTACTGTCTGAGTTGTCGTCTTTCGTTATTAAGATCCACGTTGAACAAAGATTTAGATATGATTAGTCTCAGCTGTTTGAGTTTGAGTGGCGCTACTTGATCATTATGGTGACTTTGGAGGCTTCTACATTAATTGGGACAAGTTCAAAATACTTCCCCTTACTGATGATACTGCACGAGGCCCCTTAGAATTCTCATTGACATGGAGATGTAATACGGTTCGCTATCTTGGCATACGAAGTACTAGATAAATCCTTCAGGATAGTTATGACCCAGTACCAGACAAACCAGAGGCACATTTTGAGCGATGGATCGCTCTGCCTCTGTTTTAAGCAGGCAGTGTGGTGCTTACAAAGATGATAACTCTCCCCAAATGTTTATGTTCATTTATAAACATCTCCAACTCTGAACGCACCTAATACGGCTCATCTTGGTGCCACGACTCCAGGGGTGAGTTGGTTGAGGCTTATACGGGTTTATGAAAGAGGTGGCTTCACTTTCTCTGCCCCGGAACGTTAGTTCTTTACAGTTCAAGCCTATTACTCCATATATTCCATTAGCCCTATCTGCCCCAACTCACGATTAGAAGTGATCAGCTTGAAATTGGCAGACTGGACACAAGACTAGCTGCAAGACCACCTCAACCTGGAAATTATATGGAATCAGTCCCCTGCATGCACCGGGCTATATGGACACAGCGAGGAGTGATTCACCTGCGATTCCTGGCTTTGATAACCCTTCTCTGTCCCCTACAATGGATAAGGCTACATGCACCTCACTACTGCGATGGGATATCACTACGGTGGGTTCAGGGAGGATTTCTTTCTCACCCTGGAGAGGTACCGGGCATTGAGTGCGACTAATGCACTTGATGTCTTTACTTACTTTATACTTCGCCATTCCGCTGCAGTGCAATATGCCCTGAGATAATACGTAGTATGAATAATGTCTGTGGCACCAAAAATGGAAAACTGCGCTTTTTAACTGCATTTATATCTGCAGGGTTTCTTTAAATGATTTTTTTAAGGCTGAATGCCGAAATCATAAACCAATGATGGGTGTATGAAGACTCAAGACCTAAACGTATTTAGCAGTATGTATGATATATGAAGCATGTATAGGTAAAATAGCTTTGTAGATTCATTTATGTTGCAGAGACCAGTCTAAAATCAGAAACTAGCAGGTTAAAATTCACAGAGGCCGACTTAGCCATTCATCTTCCTGAAGTTGATACATTGAAACCCCTATCTGCTTAGGTATTAATAGTTCTACTACAATTTCTAAAATGACGTTTGCTACATATGTATATGTATGTTAGCAGTGAGTGTTACATGTGCATAATTTGAAAACAGTATTAAAGTATCCCACTATGGAGGCAGTCTACTCAGCTACTAGTGCTCTCCTGTCTAATGCCGCTCGACCTCCGGGGTGTGAGCTAAATGGCCGTGTAAAGGCTTTCTTTGGGGGCCTGTCTTACGCAAAGGAGGGCAGCTGGATTGATCTACAAACTGGTTGTAAAAAATTTAACTCTGCAATAAAAATATATTTACCAAAAAAAAAAATGGAGGCAGTCTATGCAAATTCAGATTATAGCTTTCAATCGATGGATAGTACCATTATTTAATGCTATAAGAAACAGTTGTTTGTTATTGTGAATATAGCGAACTTGTTATTTACTCGTGTAGACACATTTGGTTGTAAGCATAATTGTCTCCATCCTCAAAGGTTTTAATATTTAATCATCAAATGTATATATACTAAGCAATAAACATACACTCACTGAATTATATATGTACAAATCTCACTTGTTCGTTGATAGTTATATAATACATAATACTTAACAATATAACACAGAGGTGTGTCAAACAAAGAAGGCGTGTTCCACTGCTGCATGAGATTTACATGTACACTCTCAGCCTATCCATAAACCCTGGTCACAGCCTCCTCTTCCTGCTCCGCAAGAAACTGAAGACCTGGCTCTTCCTATAAGCACCTTGGGGATCACAAACCTACACGCCTGCCCAAGCGCCTGGATACCCTCTCTGGTGATTAGTACGCTATACAAATCAATATAACATAACATAAATATTGGTGGCAAAATCTGCCAAGGTAGTTCTTGATCTATGCATTTCAGAACAAAGTTGGGCAATGGAAAATGGAAGACGCTGGAACGAACCCCTGACCCAAACTGCAAACTGGCCAAAGGCTCAGAGACTTTGTTGAATTACTATTCAGTTCCTTTTCCGCTTCTACCAACATTTTTCAACGAATCACTGAGGAAAAACGTAGGAAATGATTTGGGAAGCAGGAAAAGGACACAACGGTCTGCAAGATCACTACCATTTTATTGCATTTCAATCGATATCTGGGTAGAATGACTGGAGTTTTCCAAATTACAGCGGAGGAACAGAGCTGCTGGTCAGTAATGGGGGACTCAACCTGCCAATGGAAGCCCACACGGAGCGTAGAACCTGGCGCGGAGCATAGAACCTGGCGCGAGGGACTTGTGGAGGGAGACGGGGCCACAGGACAAAGGAGCACACCCACACAGTGCGCAGCAAGGGTACTCATGGGATTACAAGGAGGCGGGACACAACCAGGGCTCGAGTCGGGGTACCACGCAGGTGGACGGCGTCCCCCCACTTATTGTACTGGGAGCTCGATAACTGGAGCAAATGGAGCCACACATTCACTTTTTGGCCTCTCTGGGGCGAGATCGGAGCTCATTCAGAACGCTGCTCATGCGCTGACTTCTCCGATACAATCGCATCTAAGGGGTGAGCGAGGGGAGACAATGAGTCTGATGGTGCAAGCCACCTTTCGTGACGTCACTTCCTGTCGTGACGTCAGCGTCCCCCCACTTCTTTTTTTAGGACTTGTGCCCTGGTTACAACCAAAGAGGGCCACTGGGTAAAGAGCACACCCTGAAGGAGAACGATGCGAGCGAAGCATCACACCAACAGGTGAAAGGGATTCAGGATGCTCCCAGGTGAAGGATACAAACAGGTAGGGTAGGAAATGACAGCGAGGGTTGCCTCGTACTGAGGAATCACACCCACGTGCAGGATAGAAAGGGACACCTGCGCCAAAGGGTGAAAGGGCAAACCCATGAAGCAGAGCAATTTACTCTCAAGAGTGGCAACAGGTGAAAAGGCAAACCTATCGAGGACAGGCATAAGACTCAAGGCGCAACGTGGAGAAAGAGGAATAGAGACGAGGAATCAGGGGTCTGGGGGCCACTGTGAGACAGATCAGCCACAGAGAACATCACTATGTAAAGGATAAAATGCGCTTAGGGAATGAACACGGATAATAGTTAGCCATCCTACAATCAGAATAGAACATCACTTTCCATTGACAAATAAATATACAATGAAAACGACATATTAATTCAGATAAAAACAAGATTTTCTAACAAATAATAAGAAAAGTTCCTGGAAAACAGTGTTTTTATTGCAAAGGCCTTGTGTGTTCTTCTTTCTGGCTCGGACATTTATGAAAGTCGTTTGTTTTTCTTTCTGTTTACACATATGCTTCATCATTCAGTGGGCTGTCCTAAATTGTCCTTGTAGTGCTTCAGTTGTACGAAAGGTATTCTATTAATCTTGGAGGGATATTTAACTTGGCAACTTTCTCCAGGCCTCGAAGGCCAATTGCTTTCCGCAGGCTTAGTCTACAAAACTGTCTCAAAGTCCTCGGAGTCTCTGAAAGCAAAGATTATACAGTTAGTTAAGTAAACAAGCATCAGTAAATGCATTAGGTTTTACCTATGTGATTAATAAGCTGTTTTTTTGTTGTAAGATGTAACTTGCTGAGAAGTGGTACAAAATAAGTTACAGAAAGTCTGTTAAAGGTTTAGACCGCGACATAGTACTGAGTCTTGCTTCTGAGGCTTTAAAAACTGCTGCAGATGAGGGAAGAGCCACTGCCTTGCACTTTCTTGACCGTAGTGCCGCTTTTGACACGGTCTCCTACGGCCTCTTTTTGGAACGGCTTGGGGAGGCCAGGGTCGGGGGGGGGGAATATGGAGATGGATTAAACAGTTTCTGGAGAATAGATCCTTCCAGGTTCTACAGTTTCCTTTTGAATCCAGAGTCTGTCCTCTGTCGCAAGGGGTGCCATAGGGTTCGTCTCTCAGCCCTACCCTGTTTAATATCTATATGCGCCTCTTGGCACATATCGTGTTGAGACATGGGGTAAAACTGGTGTCATATGCTGATGACACTCAGTTGATTGTCACCCTGGAACAAAAGGAGGCAGGAATGGCCGACAAGTTTAAGGGGTGTCTGGGGGAGCTTGCTAATTGGATGAAGCTCAGGTGTTTGCAGCTGAATGCGGGTAAAACGGAGGTGATGATAGTCGGTAATCAGCCCTCTCTTTGGTCACATCGGTGGTGGCCAGAGGAGCTGGGACCGTCTCCGACCCCTAAGATCAAGGTCAAGAACTTGGGAGTATGGTTCAACGACTCACTTTCATTTTCCGAACAGACATCAGTCGTGGCTGGTGCCTGTTTTGGCATTCTTAGGATGCTGCGACAAATCTTGAATCTTTTCCCATTAGACGCTAGACGTACCATTATACAGGCCCTTGTTACATCCCGTCTAGACTACTGCAATATCCTGTACCAAGGGGTGACCCAAAAAAACCTGAACATCCTGCAGAAGGTTCAGAATGCTGCAGCATATCTAATTTTGAACATTCCTAGACGGGCTTCAGTGGGGGTGGCCCTGAGGAAATTACATTGGCTTCCCATACAGGCCAGAGTCATCTTTAAGGCTTTGTGTTTCAGCCATAGAATCTTCAATAAGAAATGTCCTAGCTTTCTGCATCCCCTTCTCACCGCCTATAGACCTACAAGTTGCCTAAGGTCCGTGGGCACGGCAAAGTTGATTGTGCCCAAGGTTTAGGCTGGTGGGAGCTCCTTTTGCTTCCTTACGGCGAAGACCTGGAATAACCTCCCTGTTGACTTAAGGCTGTGCCCGTCGGAGACCTTGTTTAAAAAAAAACTTAAGACATGGCTATTCCAACATCCCCCGGATGGCCGGCAATAGGCCTTCCGTAGCTGTTCCCTGGGGGCTCTGATTGGAGGGTGAGTGGGCAGTACTGGTCCATCTGTTGGGTCCTTCTAGTGTTCTAGCGCGGGGACACTCCGTTGGAGTAACCAGGCGCTCTATAAACTGTATAACAATAATAATAAAATGTTAGGATTATGTACAAAAAGGCAATATATTGTGCTGTTACTAGTGGTATAGTGCAGGCAAGTAATAGCAAAAGTTTGAAAAATGCAATGAAAGAGGGGAAATAATAGAATTAATTGATGTAATAGCAATATTATATGTTTAGAGGAGTTCTGACAACTTTTGCGTCCGGTGCCACTGCACCAGATGCACCATTCAAATCATGCCCCTAGTGCCTGCAAGATAACTGCATATGTGCGCTATATAAAACTTCATAAATAATGTGACTGCCAGTTTAGTAGTAAAATATAATAATATTTGGTGTTAAGAGGAGTTATGACAACTTTTGGCCCAGGTGCTGCTGCACCATTCAAATCATGAGCCCATTGCCTGTAAGATAACTGTACTTGAGATTGCCTCTTTAGAAGTAAAATATTGCAATATTTGGTGCTAAGAGGGGTTCCTAGAGCCTTGGGCCCCGGTGTCACTGCACATGCTGCACCATTTAAATCAGGACCTTAGTGCCAGCAACGTAACTGCACTTGTGACTCTTTATTTTGTAGTTAAATATAGCAATATCTGGTGTTCAGAGGAGTTCTGACAACTTTTGGCCCCGGTGCCACTGCACCTGCAGCACCATCGAAACCATGGCACTAGTGCCTTCGAGATAACTGCACTTGTGACTGCCTGTTTAATAGTAACAATTAGCAATAGTCTGCGTTTGGTGGGTTCCCTAAAGGTTGGGGCCACGGTGCCACTGCACCAGCTCCACCATTCAAATCAAGTCCCTTTTAACTGCAAGGTAACTGAAATTGTGCCTGTCTGTAGAGTAGTAAAATCTTGCAATATTAGGTGTTTAGAGGAGTTTAGACAACTTTTGGGCTCAGTGGCGCTGAACCTGTTGCACATTCAAATCATCACCCTGTTGTCTGCAAGGCAACTGCATGTGTGACTGCCTGTTTAGTAGTAAAATATAGCGATATTAGGTGTTGAGTGGGCTGTCTGATCTTTTGGTCCTGGTGCTATTGCACCTGCTGCACCATTCCTAAATCATTACCCTATTGCCTGGTAGATAAATGCACTTGAGACTGTCTTGTTTAGTAGTAAAATTTTGCAATAATATGGGTTTAGTGGGATCCCTAGAGATTTTGGCCCCAAAGTCACTGCACCTTCTGCACCATTCAAATCAAGTTCCTTTTAACTGTAAGGTATTTGAAATAGTGACTGCCTGTTTAGTAGTCAAATATAGCAATATTATGTGTTTAGAGGAGTTCTGACAACTTTTAGGCCAGGTACTACTGCACCTGCTGCACCATTCAAATCATGACCCTAGTGCCTGAAAGATAACTTCACTTGTGACTGCCTGTTTAGCAGTAAAATATAGCAATATTTGGTGTTTAGTGGAGTTATGACAATTTTTGGCTTTGGTGCCACTGCACATGCTGCACTATTGAATTCATGACCCCAATGCTTGATAATTGATAATTGCACTTATGACTGCCTGTTTAGTTGTAAAACATAGCAATAGTAGGTGTTTAACTGAGTTTTTAACGGAGTTATGATAACTTTTGGCCCCGGTGCCACTGCACCTGTTACACCATTTAAATCAAGCCCCTTTTAACTGCAAGGTAACTGCAATTGTGACTGCCTGTATTGTAGTAAAATATAGCAATATTAGATGTTTAGAGGAGTTTTGATAACTTTTGGGCCGGTTGCCACTGCACCTGCTGCACAATCCAAATCATGACCCTGTTGTCTGCAAGGTAACTGCACCTGTGACTGCCTATTTAGTAGTAACATATATCAATATTAGGTGTTTAGTGAGCTGCCTAGAGCTTTTGGTCCTGGTGTCACTGCACCTGTTGCACTATTAAAATCATGACCCTGTTGTATGTAAGGTAACTGCACTTGTGACTGCCTGTTTAGTTTTAAATTTGAGCAATAATCTGGGTTTAGTGGGGTTCCTAGAGCTTTTGGCCACGGTGCCACTGCATCTGCCGCACAATTCAAATAAAGTCCCCTTTAACTGCACGATAACTGCAATTGTGACTGCCTGTTAGTAGTCAAATATAGCAATATTATGTGTTTAGAGGAGTTCTGACATCTTTTGGGCACGGTGCTAATGCATCTGCTGCACCATTCAAATCATAACCCTGTTGTCTGCAAGGTAACTGCACGTGTGGATGCCTGTTTAGTAGTAAAATATAGCATAGCTCTTGTATATTAACTTTATTTTTAATGTACAATGTTTATTACAACATTTACAATTTGATCATAATGACCAAATAGATTACGTTGAAAAAATCAATCTGATAATGCCTACACAGTGCAAAGAAAGTTACTGAGGCATGAATAGGAAATGCCACAAACGTTGTAAGGCTATACCATCTGCTTTACACAACTAAGTAATAAAAAGCAAGCATTCCAGCATACTGTTAGAAGCTGTCTGCCTTTTCCGTGGGAAGAGATCTTATCTTGACAGTGAATGGGGCTTAAACAGTGTGAACAGCTTTAGAAGAAGTATCGTAAATGCGTTCAGCCAGGGAAAGTTAACCCAAAAAAAAGTTCCACACAAAAACGAATGAACACAGCAATTCGACCATCTGGAACTGATAAAAGTCCCCTTTTAAGATATATTAAATACAAGAGATTTCACAAGCACAGCGTAAGTGCCGTGCATGCGAAACCTAAAAAGCAAGCATTTCAGCATACTGTTAGAAACTGTCTGCCTTTTCAATAGGAAGAGATCCTATCTGGACAGTGAATGGGACTTAAACAGTGTGAACCTATTGCTGACATTGTTACACATTTGAGAACTTTAGGGATAGTAGTGCTGTCACAAGGCTTCAGCATGGCATGTTTTTTTTTCTTTTTTACTTCTTGTCTGATTGCGTGAGGAAGTGAGAATTATATATTTACATTATCGTTGTTTTGTCACGTTGTGCCTCAAACCTACCGTGAGCTCCCTGCTGTCACACTTCCTAATGAAAGGTATTGCTCATTGAGATAACCTGGAAATTAGTGCATACAATTTTACTTATCAGTACCCATTGCTAAATTACTCTGTTCATTTGCTTTTGAGTAGAACTTTTGTTTTGTTAACTTCCCCTGGCTGCATGCATTTAAGATACTTCTACACAAAAGCGAATGCAGAGTAATTTGGCGATAGGAAATGATGGGAGCACTTTTTAATGATATAATAAATACAAGGGATTTCACAAGACAGGGGAAACCTAAAAAGTGGTGGTAGTGTCTTCCTTTTATGTCAATGAGTGTGGAGGAAATATTTTCCCACTCAATGGGTGAACAATCTCTCTGTTTTTCCATCGCCCTTGTCTTCTTGCAGTCAGAGGCATTTGTCAAACTGCTGGAGTCCCCTCTTCGATCAGGTCATATAGCGCTTAAATCACAATCCATGTGCTATCGCAGAAGTGTCATCAGAGGAATGAGTCTTCCGCTCTCAAGATAGCCTTGCAACACAATGTTTAAATTAGGGAATGGTGACACAAATCACTAAGGAAAACAAAGTCATGGATGGAAGTTTAAATCATCATACTCATAATAAAGGAAACAAAACAATTTATTGTGTTTCTCCTGCAATATAAACTGAAATGGGTGAAATACTTAAACACAGAAGGGTGTGAGTCTCTTTTCAATATTACTGCCCATTTCATTAACTTCCTGTACCCACAGTTTCTTGCACCTCTTCACAGTATTATTTGTAATAAGTATATTCTAACCCATTGCTTACGTCATTACACAACAGTGGCAGTAATACCCTCTGAGGCAAACAGATCGATTTCTCATGCTAGCGTGTGATGGTCACTTTGCTTGAAAAGAAAAATGCTACTTACCCAGTATGCATCTGTTCTTGGCATGGAGAGCTGTAGATTCACATGCTTTTCATAGCCTTCAATCTAGTGTTGGGTCTGGATATTTGCACTTTGTTTTTTGTTCGAAGAAGTCTTTTCCAGTCACAAGGTAGGTGACTCCTCCTTTCGGTGATAGTGCGCATGGGCATCGACTCCATCGTTAGATTGTTTGCCGCAGAGGGTGATAATGGAGTTAGTAAGGGTAGTAAGAGATGTCCCTGTATATATGTATCTAAGTAAGATGTTACTGCAACAGGTATAGGTACCCAGGGATAAGGGTGGGTGCATGTGAATCTACAGCTCTACATGCTGAGAACAGATGCATACTGGGTAAGTAGCATTTTACGTTCGAGGCATGTGAACTGTAGATCACAGGCTTTGCATAGACTATAAAGCAGTTATCTCCCAAGCGGTGGCTAGCCTGTAGCTGTTGCAGTTGTCTGAAATAGTGTACGTAAAACTGCTTGGCCCACACTAGCTTGCTGTCTTGCTAACACATCTACATAATAGTGTTTTGTGAATGTGTGAAGTGTAGACCATGTTGCAGCTTTGCAAATCTCATCTATAGGTATATTTCCTAAGAATGCCACAGTGGCCCCTAGTTTGCGCGTTAAGTGTGCTCTAGGGGGAATTGTCAATGTTCGTTTTGCTTTTGCATAGTATGTCTGAATACATTTGACTATCCGCCTTATAGGATTGCCTGTATGTGGTGGAGCAAAAGCCACAAATAGTTGTTTTGTCTTACAGAAAGGTGTTGTCCTTTCAATATAGTAAAGTAGTGTTCTTTTCATATCTGGAGTGTGTAAAGCACGTTCTGCCACAGAATCTGGTTGAGGGAAGAACGCAGGCAACTCAACAGATTGGTTGATATGAAAGGCAGAAATGACCTTAGGTAGGAATTTAGGGTTGGTCCGAAGAACCACTTTGTTTTGGTGTATTTGTAAAAATGGTTCTTCTATGGTTAGTGCCTGAAGCTCACCTAATCTCCTCAGTGATGTGATAGCTATGAGGAAAGCTACCTTCCAAGTGAGAAATTGCAATGGCCCAAAAGGTGGACCCATTAGGCTGGTGAGGACAATGTTGCGATTCCACACTGGAGCAGGTGTAAGTCTTGGGGGAATGATTCTTTTAAGTCCCACCATAAATGCTTTAATGACAGTCCCTCTAAAGAGAGACAGATGTCTGTTCTGTAGGTATGTAGCTATTGCAGCAAAATGTAAGCGTATGGATGTGTATGCTAAATTGGAATGCTTCAGATGTAATAGATAGCAAATGATGATTTGAACTGAAGCATCAAGTGGGTTGATTTGATTATTATTACAGTATATCACAAAACGGCTTCCACTTTGCTGCATAGCATGCTCTTGTGGTAGGACGTCTAGCCTCTTTGATAATGTTCATGCAGTCTGGCGGGAGATTAAGGTAGTCAAACTCTAAGATTTCAGGTACCAGATTGCAAGGTTGAGATGGTTGGGATCTGGATGTTTTATCTCTCCATGGCTCTGAGTGAGGAGATTTCGACTAGATGTAGTTTTTGGTGAGGAACTAATGAGAGCTCCAACAGGGTTGTGAACCAGGGTTGACAGGCCCATGTAGGAACAACTAGAATTAGTGTCAGGGTCGACTGTCTGATCTTCCAAACGATAAATAGAATAAGTGGGAGAGGCGGAAAAGCATAGGCAAATATCCCTGACCAATTCATCCATGGTGCATTTCCTCTGGACAATGGGTGTGGATACCTGGATGCGAAGCTTGTGCATTTTGTGTTAAGGTTTGTGGCGAATAGATCTTTGTCTGGAAAGCCCCACATTTGAAAGAATGGGAGGAGAACATGAGGGTGGTGTTCCCATTCATGGATCTGTTGTCTTTAATGACTGAGCAGATTTGTAATCTGATTGTTTACTCCTGGAAGGTGTTCTTCGAGGAGATACATTTTATGATGTATAGCACATCTCCAGATGGTCTGTGCTAGTTGCGACAGTTGGAGAGAGTGTGTCCCCCTCCTGTTTTTTATGTAGTACATTGCTGTCATGTTGTCTGTACAAATCAGGACAGTTTTGCCTACTATATGAACTTGAAAAGCTTTGAGCACTAGAAAAATCGCTAGCAGCTCTAGATGCTTTATGTGAAGCTGCTTTTGCTGCATGCTCCACATGCCCTGAATTGTATGCGACTGGAGATCAGCTCCCCAACCAGTGAGCGATGTGTCTGCTGTTAGCACTGGCTGTGGAACCGGGTCAATGAAGGGCCGCCCTTTTGAAAGGTTTTGTGTATTTCACCACTGCAGAGAGTGATGGGTGCAGCCGTCTACCAACACTAGATCTGATAACAGACCCTGAGCCTGGTTCCAGTGACGTGCTAAGCACTCCTGGAGGGGACACATTTGAAGTCTTGCATAAGGGACTATTAGGATGCAAGATTACATCATCCCTAGCAACTGCATGAACACTCGACCTGGCAATGAGTGTTGTGGCTGAAACTGACAGAGTTGAGTCTGCATGTTGCGGATTCTGGCCGGATTGGGGTAGGTTAGAGCTTTTTGTGTATCTATTGTGGCTCCCAGATACGCCTGTGTGTTGGATGGTTGGAGATGGGACTTGGACAGATTTACTGTGAATCCAAGAACGGGGAGCAACTGTACTGTTCTATGAGCTTCACGTAGATAGCTTTGTTGCGAGCTGGCTTTTATGAGCCAGTCGTCTAAGTACGGGAAGACGTGAATGTGTTGTCTTCGTAGATGAGCTGAGACTACTGCCAGGCATTTGGTGAAAACCCTGGATGCAGTAGTTACTCCGAATGGGAGCACCTTGAACTGGTAATGCTGGCCTGCTACTATGAAACTGAGGTATTTGCGGTGAGCCGGATGTATTGGGATATGGAAATAAGCGTCCTTTAAGTCCAAAGTAGACAGAAAGTCGCCTTTTTGGGAGCCCTTGTAAGAGGAAGAGGGATTTTCTGTGGATATATTCTTGGAGCCACCCCTGTAAAAGGAGTGACGAAAGGAACCCCTGTTAGAAGGTAACTGCAAAGCCCCAATGGACTTTGCGACCTCAGTGTCTTTTTAAATTTGTTCCAGCGAGGTGTCAACTGCAGGGCCAAAGAGGTTTTCTTTTGTGAAATGAATGGATGAGAATAGAAGCTTGCACCTCAGGTTTGAATCCTGTAATTCTCAACCAAGCATGCCTGCGTAGCAGTACAGTGGTGTTTACTGCGTGGGCTACTGTGTCTGCTGCATCTAGAGCGCACCTAATGGAGGTATTGGTGATAAGTTTGCCCTTCTGGAGAAGATCATTAGCCTTAGATTTATGCTCATCAGGCAGAAATTAAAGGAGCTTTATTAACTCATCATAATGAGCCCTATCATATCGAGCTAACAAAGCTTGAGCATTAGCAATGCGCCAATGATTGGCTGCTTGCGACGCTATCCTTTTGCCCGAGGCATCAATTAACTTCGATTCCTTATTAGGAGGAGGGGCCTCGCCTGTGGTCTGTGAGTTAGCTCTCTTGCAAGCCTTGGAAACCACAGGAGAGTCTAAGAGCATCTGATCATTGATGTAGGTGGGGTCAGTAGGTGCAGGTTTATATTTTTCTCCACCCTAGGAGACCTAATCTGCGTGCTTTAACATCCCATTAAACATTGGCAGTATATGAGTAGCTCTCTAAGAGGAACTTAGCGACTCAAATAGGAAATCCTTCTAAAGCCTCCTTATGCAGCTCCAACCCATGATACTGAGCCGCCCTGTTAAGTAACTCAATGTATCCTATATTGTCGTCGGGTGGTGAGGGTCTGGCCGGATATAAATCGGGGTAATTTTCCGGGTTTGGGTCAGTGTCATAGTCCTCCCATGGGTCAGTATCCTGTGGCCTATTCTCATCCCCACCCCCTTCATCCTGTGGGTCAGGTGATAGTGGTGGTGGTGATTTTTTTTTTTATTTGGTAACTAGGCTGTCTTGCTCCCGGAACCAAGCCCGCGGGACGCATAATGGGGTATTTAAGAGGACATGGAGAAATCTGGGGAGAATCATCATTTTAAACAGGGCGACCCTCACCAGAGGGTTTAGGGGGAGCGGCTGTCACTTGTGGAGGACTTTATTCGCCTTTTTCACCAGCGGGGTCAGGGAGCAGGGTGACCCAGATTCCTAAATATTTGAAAGATTGCCACCTGAGGGGTATTGTGGATTGTGGGTGATGGAAAAAAGTGTAATAATAAACTCTCTCTTCGGGTGGTAAAGATGAGAGCACAATGTGCTTGTTAAAATACCCCTCACACACTAAAAAAATCCTTTAGTGTCATGCTTCATCATTGGGGTCTTCCCGTCCCTCTACGGGGCGGGGCGTGCTACGACCTGACGAACTACGCGGGAGCACTTTTAAGGTGACATAGGCTATGTGACAGTGCAAGGTGGGTGGTGTCAGTGAAGTGTAGGGACCTAATAATGTGTGGGAATTAAAAAGCTAAAAATCCTCTGGCTAGTGGAAAAAAATGATTTATTCACTTCCCTAGCTGGGGACGTTAAGAAGGGGGTTTTTGAGGTAGAGCAATTAGCTAACTACCTGGTCTACATGTTTCGTAAGCAGTCCCCTACTGCTTACTCATCAGGACCTTCTAATGGCCCCTACTAGAAAATGCTCGGTTTCTAAGTATGATATGCCTACTGTCCTAAAAACTAGCAGTAAAAATCCACTGTCAGTTTTAGCTTCAGGGCATGAGCTGGCCCAAGGGAAGCAAGATAAAATTTATCAAAAAAGTTGACCTAAATATGGTCTCTGTAAAGAAAAAGGGAAAAAAAGGGGGAAGAGAGAAAAGCACAAATTTATACAATTGTATCTATAATTTGTCTTTGAGCACAAATTTATATTAGTGCCACTAGTCCCACTTATCATTCATATTAGCCCAACCGATAAAGAATATACTTGAGACTTTATGGACAAAGAGACGGTTCAATTTGCCATCCCCTAGATGCTCGTTTTTCTTGTTGACCGAACATCAAGTAGCCCCCTGTAATTAGGGCTGGTTTCATCTCAACACACACACACTCATAACTCGATGCACACATTAGCACCACACAGGGATTAAAAACGAGGGACCCGATTTCTGTTCGTGATTTTTGTTCGTGAAATTCAATTCTAACAATATTATGTAGAAACAGTCATTAAAATCCCCATTGGGCACACCCCAGTTGTTTGATAGATATAGATACATACTGCTGTGGCGCATGTTGTATGCCCCATGAGCTGACAGATGGTAGGTGTTCACCGCGGTAATCTGTAAGAGAGAAGCCGCGCCCTTCACGTCAAAAAACACAACACACAAACATATTGGTTCCTGTCTCACGGGCCAATTGTTTAAAGACTTTGGTCAGAGTCTTTTACTCACAGTGTCCGCATAAGTATAATGCCTTACTCCTACCCGTACTGCCGCTCTGAAGATTAGTCGCGTCTAGAGTTTCGCAGTCATATAAGCTCCGCTAATCGCCGTGGTCGAGTTAGGTGTGCGCTGGCAAAACTAGTGCGCTAACCCCAAAATGGCCGCCGTCGATGGAACAGAGGGTGGTGCATTACCGGAAGTCTTTCTTCCGTTTCTATTTTGTGGCCAAGAGACCTGAGCCCAAACAATTCTTATATTTATATATATGCTCTAAGCTCCCTGTTAATTGTTGCCGGACGGTTAGATATGTCCAGATGACAGTACTAACGGTGTCTATAGTGGCTGACACTTGTATTTAGCATATAAATACAACTGACTTTTTTGAAGCTGGATTAACACTATAGGGGTCAGAATCAATAAAACGATAATGATTGTGACAGTGTCTGAGGTAACTGACCATAGTGTAAAATCTGGCATATGGCGGACTGATCAAGGGCTGAGTAGAATTATAAAAAAAAATTATATTTATAAAAAAAATTATATTTATAAAAAAGGGGTTTTCCGCGGACTGGTGATTAAGGTGAATGAGCTTTACAGCACTATTATAGTATTGCGTGGTATTTATTGACTGAATAGTGTCATTTAGAGAAAAAGGGGGTGTTTCCCTTGACATAAGGGAGGTGAACTCCCCAGACGTGGCAGCAGAGCTGTATTTGGACTATATCTAGGGTTATGATCATTCAGAAACAGGTGTTTAACCATTGCTGTGCTCTTGGGGGTGGCCAAAGTTTTAAGTAAAACACATGGGGAAGGGAGTACCCATCAGTGGACAATAGGTGTGCAGGATCTACAGCTGACCCCATGGTATTTCATCGTTTAACCCATGTTTATTGGACTGGACACGAAAAACCCATCTTTGTTCTTTTTCCAGTAGATGTTTCTCGTTGTCGATCTGTTCTATCACAGTCCAGGTTATGTCCTCAGGTTTATGCCCACTTTCCAGGAAGTGATTGGTTAGTTTTGTACTTGACTTCTTGCATTTGATTGTACTCTTGTGCTCACCTATTCTTGTCTTAACAGCCCTGCTGGTCATGCCGATGTACTCAAGATTGCAGGGGCAGGTGATTAAATATACAACATTGGAACTGTTGCAGTTGCTGAAGCTTCTCTGCTCCCATTTTGTCCCATTGTTGAAAGTTAATGTTTTACTCTTTTTGGTGAGACAGCATACCTTGCATCCACCACATGGGTAGTGTCCTTGTACAAAACTGGAGTTACCTTGGGTATTAACCTTGATTTCCTTAGGTCTGGTGTGCACCAGTATATCTCTCACACTCTGTGCTCTTTTGTGTGAAAACATGGGTTTCGGGATTGCAAGACCTCCACTATTAAGAATCTTCCAATTCTTATTAATGATCTTGATTACTTGATCCGAACTCGTGTTATACGTGGTAACACATATGGGTCTCTGCACTTCCACTTTTGTCACTTTCTCTTCAAGGAGGCTCTCTCTGCAGTTGTTCCTGGCTCTTTTGTAAGCTTGATCGATGATCCTTTGAGGGTAGTTCCTCGTTTTTAGCTTCTTCCGTAAATCATTGGACTGTGATTTAAAGTTGGCAATCTCGGTACAATTCCTGCGAAGTCGCAGGAACTGGCCGTAGGGTAAGTTGTCCCTCAGATGTCTAGGATGGAAGCTTTGGTACATCAAAAGACAGTTCTTTGAGGTGCTTTTAAAGTGTGTTGTTGTCATTAACCTGCCATTTTTTGGAAAAATGTTCAAGTCAAGAAATACCAGATTGTTATTGGTAGTGACACTGGTAAATTTCAGGAACTCGTCTTGATAGTTGAGCCACGTGAGGAACTGCTGCGCGGTCTTATCATCTCCATCCCAGATGATAAGGATATCATCGATGTACCTCTTCCAGATCATGATGTTGTTTCTGAATGGGTTATTAGCACTCAATATCCTTGTTTCCTCAAGATGGTGAACATAGAGACCAGCTATGCTTGGAGCAAATGTGCTTCCCATGCTGGTCCCATGTTTTTGAAGGTATAGGGTACCGTTGTGTTCGAAAAAGTTCTCCATTAGTGCCAAAGAGCAGCACTCCATCACCACATTTCGTGGGGTTCGATACTCCCAGTCGTCCGCGAAGAGAACATCTTCTATTATTGCCAGGGTTTCATTGTGTGGCAAACTGGTGTAAAGACTCTCCACATCACAGCTGATTAACAGCTGTGTGTTAGGATCAAATGACACCTCCTCGAGTAGATTCAGCACATCCTTGGTGTCTCTAAGATAGGTCGATGTCCTTTGTATCATGGGTCTTAGAAATGCGTCTGCAAATCTAGAGACTGGTTCAAGGACCGACCCGATCCCCGATACGATAGGTCTACCCGGGGGATTCTCTAGGTCCTTATGAATCTTCGGTAAGATGTATAGGTAAGGGGTTCTCGGGTTCTTTTGACATAGAAACTCCCCTTCTTTTTTGGTGATCCAATCATGAGACAGGGCCTCTTCTACCATTGTTTTGATTTTGATTGTTATTCTCTCCGTGGGGTTGGTCTGTAGGATCTCGTAGTTTCTCTTATCCTGTAGTAATCTTGTGCACTCTTTGTTATATTGTTCTCTGTTCAGTAACACAGTTGCACCCCCCTTATCCGCTGGTTTTATGACCACTTCTCGATTGTTGCTCAATTCTCGAAGTGCTTGTCTCTCTTCGTTCGAGATGTTCTGGAAGACTCGTTTCTGCATTGGATCGAGGGTTTCAAGATCTTTCATAACCGCTTTCTCGAAAGTCAGGAGTTCGATGGGGAGTGTGTTGTTCATCGGAGTGAAGGTAGATCGTGGCTTCAGTCCTGTGTCTCCTTGTTCGTTGTTATCCTTCTTGTCTCTAAAGAAGACCTGGAGTTTCAGCCTCCTTATAAACTCCTGAATTTCTTTACACAAATGGAATTTATCCATGTTGGCAGTGGGGACATATCCTAAGCCTTTTTCTAATACTCTTTTTTGCGACTCAGATAGCTCCATGCCTGTGAGGTTTACCACTAGACTCATTTCTGATTCTTGGATGCACCTGTCATACTCCTGGTTGACATTCTCGGAGTTCCTTCTTCCTCGGTGTTCCAGTGTACGGAGTTGCCTCTCCGGTTCCTCCCCTTGTTCTGTCCTCGGCGTGCCCCTAAAAAAGGAGCCGAGTTGTCAAAATATCCATAGTCTTGTTGGTATCCCCATTGTGGAAAGGGGCCATTTGGATGTTGAAAAGGCGGTGGGCCATACTGTTGTGGGGGATACATCATTGGCTGGGGGTAGCTATTCCATCCCCGCATGCCACGATGATTGGGTCGTCGGAAATTTCTTCGTGCGCCCTGGTATCTAGGGCTTTTGTTGCCACTTGAATTGGAACTGTTGGATCCAGCATCTGATGAATCATCGTTAGAGGTATTGTCACTTGATGGTTTGTAATTGTAATTGAATGAACCATTTATATTTCTTGAGGACAAAACTTTCAAAATTGATTGGTCACAAATTTCGTGGAGATGCACACGAGATTGGATCGTCCTGATCATAAAAACGGCAAGCAGACTGGCAAGTGATTTAAAAGTGGAGATACAAGCAATAGAGATACGTCTCAAAAGCTATAATTCTCCAGCGAATCTAAAGAAATATCTTGATGAACTAAATAAAACATTGAATGATTTTGAAATAACTCTCAAGGAAAGTAAATATGAAAAACTCAAAAAAGACACCAGTAGGTGGACGAAAGAAAAGATCTACCCCTACATTAAGGACAATTACAAACCATCAAGTGACAATACCTCTAACGATGATTCATCAGATGCTGGATCCAACAGTTCCAATTCAAGTGGCAACAAAAGCCCTAGATACCAGGGCGCACGAAGAAATTTCCGACGACCCAATCATCGTGGCATGCAGGGATGGAATAGCTACCCCCAGCCAATGATGTATCCCCCACAACAGTATGGCCCACCGCCTTTTCAACATCCAAATGGCCCCTTTCCACAATGGGGATACCAACAAGACTATGGATATTTTGACAACTCGGCTCCTTTTTTAGGGGCACGCCGAGGACAGAACAAGGGGAGGAACCGGAGAGGCAACTCCGTACACTGGAACACCGAGGAAGAAGGAACTCCGAGAATGTCAACCAGGAGTATGACAGGTGCATCCAAGAATCAGAAATGAGTCTAGTGGTAAACCTCACAGGCATGGAGCTATCTGAGTCGCAAAAAAGAGTATTAGAAAAAGGCTTAGGATATGTCCCCACTGCCAACATGGATAAATTCCATTTGTGTAAAGAAATTCAGGAGTTTATAAGGAGGCTGAAACTCCAGGTCTTCTTTAGAGACAAGAAGGATAACAACGAACAAGGAGACACAGGACTGAAGCCACGATCTACCTTCACTCCTATGAACAACACACTCCCCATCGAACTCCTGACTTTCGAGAAAGCGGTTATGAAAGATCTTGAAACCCTCGATCCAATGCAGAAACGAGTCTTCCAGAACATCTCGAACGAAGAGAGACAAGCACTTCGAGAATTGAGCAACAATCGAGAAGTGGTCATAAAACCAGCGGATAAGGGGGGTGAAACTGTGTTACTGAACAGAGAACAATATAACAAAGAGTGCACAAGATTACTACAGGATAAGAGAAACTACGAGATCCTACAGACCAACCCCACGGAGAGAATAACAATCAAAATCAAAACAATGGTAGAAGAGGCCCTGTCTCATGATTGGATCACCAAAAAAGAAGGGGAGTTTCTATGTCAAAAGAACCCGAGAACCCCTTACCTATACATCTTACCGAAGATTCATAAGGACCTAGAGAATCCCCCGGGTAGACCTATCGTATCGGGGATCGGGTCGGTCCTTGAACCAGTCTCTAGATTTGCAGACGCATTTCTAAGACCCATGATACAAAGGACATCGACCTATCTTAGAGACACCAAGGATGTGCTGAATCTACTCGAGGAGGTGTCATTTGATCCTAACACACAGCTGTTAATCAGCTGTGATGTGGAGAGTCTTTACACCAGTTTGCCACACAATGAAACCCTGGCAATAATAGAAGATGTTCTCTTCGCGGACGACTGGGAGTATCGAACCCCACGAAATGTGGTGATGGAGTGCTGCTCTTTGGCACTAATGGAGAACTTTTTCGAACACAACGGTACCCTATACCTTCAAAAACATGGGACCAGCATGGGAAGCACATTTGCTCCAAGCATAGCTGGTCTCTATGTTCACCATCTTGAGGAAACAAGGATATTGAGTGCTAATAACCCATTCAGAAACAACATCATGATCTGGAAGAGGTACATCGATGATATCCTTATCATCTGGGATGGAGATGATAAGACCGCGCAGCAGTTCCTCACGTGGCTCAACTATCAAGACGAGTTCCTGAAATTTACCAGTGTCACTACCAATAACAATCTGGTATTTCTTGACTTGAACATTTTTCCAAAAAATGGCAGGTTAATGACAACAACACACTTTAAAAGCACCTCAAAGAACTGTCTTTTGATGTACCAAAGCTTCCATCCTACACATCTGAGGGACAACTTACCCTACGGCCAGTTCCTGCGACTTCGCAGGAATTGTACCGAGATTGCCAACTTTAAATCACAGTCCAATGATTTACGGAAGAAGCTAAAAACGAGGAACTACCCTCAAAGGATCATCGATCAAGCTTACAAAAGAGCCAGGAACAACTGCAGAGAGAGCCTCCTTGAAGAGAAAGTGACAAAAGTGGAAGTGCAGAGACCCATATGTGTTACCACGTATAACACGAGTTCGGATCAAGTAATCAAGATCATTAATAAGAATTGGAAGATTCTTAATAGTGGAGGTCTTGCAATCCCGAAACCCATGTTTTCACACAAAAGAGCACAGAGTGTGAGAGATATACTGGTGCACACCAGACCTAAGGAAATCAAGGTTAATACCCAAGGTAACTCCAGTTTTGTACAAGGACACTACCCATGTGGTGGATGCAAGGTATGCTGTCTCACCAAAAAGAGTAAAACATTAACTTTCAACAATGGGACAAAATGGGAGCAGAGAAGCTTCAGCAACTGCAACAGTTCCAATGTTGTATATTTAATCACCTGCCCCTGCAATCTTGAGTACATCGGCATGACCAGCAGGGCTATTAAGACAAGAATAGGTGAGCACAAGAGTACAATCAAATGCAAGAAGTCAAGTACAAAACTAACCAATCACTTCCTGGAAAGTGGGCATAAACCTGAGGACATAACCTGGACTGTGATAGAACAGATCGACAACGAGAAACATCTACTGGAAAAAGAACAAAGATGGGTTTTTCGTGTCCAGTCCAATAAACATGGGTTAAACGATGAAATACCATGGGGTCAGCTGTAGATCCTGCACACCTATTGTCCACTGATGGGTACTCCCTTCCCCATGTGTTTTACTTAAAACTTTGGCCACCCCCAAGAGCCCAGCAATGGTTAAACACCTGTTTCTGAATGATCATAACCCTAGATATAGTCCAAATACAGCTCTGCTGCCACGTCTGGGGAGTTCACCTCCCTTATGTCAAGGGAAACACCCCCTTTTTCTCTAAATGACACTATTCAGTCAATAAATACCACGCAATACTATAATAGTGCTGTAAAGCTCATTCACCTTAATCACCAGTCCGCGGAAAACCCCTTTTTTATAAATATAATTTTTTTTATAAATATAATTTTTTTTTATAATTCTACTCAGCCCTTGATCAGTCCGCCATATGCCAGATTTTACACTATGGTCAGTTACCTCAGACACTGTCACAATCATTATCGTTTTATTGATTCTGACCCCTATAGTGTTAATCCAGCTTCAAAAAAGTCAGTTGTATTTATATGCTAAATACAAGTGTCAGCCACTATAGACACCGTTAGTACTGTCATCTGGACATATCTAACCGTCCGGCAACAATTAACAGGGAGCTTAGAGCATATATATAAATATAAGAATTGTTTGGGCTCAGGTCTCTTGGCCACAAAATAGAAACGGAAGAAAGACTTCCAGTAATGCACCACCCTCTGTTCCATCGACGGCGGCCATTTTGGGGTTAGCGCACTAGTTTTGCCAGCGCACATCTAACTCGACCACGGCGATTAGCGGAGCTTATATGACTGCGAAACTCTAGACGCGACTAATCTTCAGAGCGGCAGTACGGGTAGGAGTAAGGCATTATACTTATGCGGACACTGTGAGTAAAAGACTCTGACCAAAGTCTTTAAACAATTGGCCCATGAGACAGGAACCAATATGTTTGTGTGTTGTGTTTTTTGACGTGAAGGGCGCGGCTTCTCTCTTACAGATTACCGCGGTGAACACCTACCATCTGTCAGCTCATGGGGCATACAACATGCGCCACAGCAGTATGTATCTATATCTATCAAACAACTGGGGTGTGCCCAATGGGGATTTTAATGACTGTTTCTACATAATATTGTTAGAATTGAATTTCACGAACAAAAATCACGAACAGAAATCGGGTCCCTCGTTTTTAATCCCTGTGTGGTGCTAATGTGTGCATCGAGTTATGAGTGTGTGTGTGTTGAGATGAAACCAGCCCTAATTACAGGGGGCTACTTGATGTTCGGTCAACAAGAAAAACGAGCATCTAGGGGATGGCAAATTGAACCGTCTCTTTGTCCATAAAGTCTCAAGTATATTCTTTATCGGTTGGGCTAATATGAATGATAAGTGGGACTAGTGGCACTAATATAAATTTGTGCTCAAAGACAAATTATAGATACAATTGTATAAATTTGTGCTTTTCTCTCTTCCCCCTTTTTTTCCCTTTTTCTTTACAGAGACCATATTTAGGTCAACTTTTTTGATAAATTTTATCTTGCTTCCCTTGGGCCAGCTCATGCCCTGAAGCTAAAACTGACAGTGGATTTTTACTGCTAGTTTTTAGGACAGTAGGCATATCATACTTAGAAACCGAGCATTTTCTAGTAGGGGCCATTAGAAGGTCCTGATGAGTAAGCAGTAGGGGACTGCTTACGAAACATGTAGACCAGGTAGTTAGCTAATTGCTCTACCTCAAAAACCCCCTTCTTAACGTCCCCAGCTAGGGAAGTGAATAAATCATTTTTTTCCACTAGCCAGAGGATTTTTAGCTTTTTAATTCCCACACATTATTAGGTCCCTAAACTTCACTGACACCACCCACCTTGCACTGTCACATAGCCTATGTCACCTTAAAAGTGCTCCCGCGTAGTTCGTCAGGTCGTAGCACGCCCCGCCCCGTAGAGGGACGGGAAGACCCCAATGATGAAGCATGACACTAAAGGATTTTTTTAGTGTGTGAGGGGTATTTTAACAAGCACATTGTGCTCTCATCTTTACCACCCGAAGAGAGAGTTTATTATTACACTTTTTTTCATCACCCACCAAAATATAAAAAATTAAAACCACCACACATTGATAGAATCTCTTTGTTTATGCATATTGAATTGGAGGGTGATTCTGTCAATACCTCTACACTTCCTCTATTGTTTTGGGGTATTGTGGATTGCCAATCAAACCAGGCGGTGGTGAATTTATGTGTGATGAGTAAGTTGGGATCTTTGGGCGAAAGATGTGGAATGTAAGGTGGTGAAGGGTTAGTACCAACATTTCTTCTCTTCAGAGGAATGTGGTAATCCTCCTGTAGGCTCATTTTCCTTTTTTCAGGCAATTAGGCATGGATATGCCCGGTGTCTGGGTGTATAAGAAGCTTTTTCTGTTTTGGTTCTGAAGGTGGTAACGTCAGACCGAGACTCTTTTGGGGGAGACGTTTTGTCTTTGTCTTTGGTTGCCGTTTTCAGTGTCGAAAGTTTCGGCTCCGAAGATTTGCTCTTCGATAACAGTGGCTTTGGTTTCGGTGCCAAAGATTTCGGCTCGGCACCGGCATGGGGCGACTCAAGCCGAGGGCTTTTCTTTGTGTTTCAGCGCCGGGCCCGAGAGCGGGGCTCCTGAAACATTTTCTTTGTGCCGAATTTGGCCCCCCGGTACAAAAGGGGGTGGTGATGGACGGAGCATCTGAATCAATCAAACACTCACACCCAGTCAAAAGATCTGGGTTTAATCCATCACCGTTCTTTAGCCCACTCTGCCACCCCAGTTCAGACATGGCTATATGCAAATCAGTCTGAACCTGTGCCGCATGGGAACAGTCCAGCCCGAACTGTCAAGCCATGTCTTCCCTGGACCGGAAACAAGCTTCCGAGGACCGGTTTCTGGCATTCCAGCCCGGCTTGCTTGAATCCAGTGGCAAAGTGAGCAAGGGACTCATGTCTGAGCATACCCTGCCACACTTATGGCGGCCAAAAGCGGTACAAAAGGGGGTGGTAATGGACGGAGCATCTGAATCAATCAAACACTCACACCCAGTCAAAAGATCTGGGTTTAATCCATCACCGTTCTTTAGCCCACTCTGCCACCCCAGTTCAGACATGGCTATATGCAAATCAGTCTGACCCTGTGCCTCATGGGAACAGTCCAGCCCGAACTGCCAAGCCATGTCTTGGCCCCCCGGTAGAGGAAGGACCGGAGCCTTTTTGAACTTGTGTTGTTGGGACAAGGGGGCTTCTGTACTCATGGTACGCTGACCCAGTGTAACTTGCTCCTCATCCTCCATGTCGGAGTCGGCCTCGGACACAGAGATGTGTTGTGCTTCCTCGGCTCCTTGAGCGTGTCGTTCTTCTGCAACGGAATCTTCGCTGAAGATGTCTGGTATGGAGCCGCACTGATGTTGCATCACGTGACGTCGAGCCCCACGGTCACGAAGCTTCTTCTTCGATCGAAACGATCGGCCCGCGTCGCAGTCTTACTCATCGTGTTCCGGGGATAAACAGAGATTGCACACTTCGTACAAGTCGGTTCGCGGAAACTTGGCGCGACACCCTGGACAGAGCTTGAATGGATTCCATTCTATCGACTGCTAGCGAGCCCAGCACGGGTAGGCCCAACGGCCCTTCACGAGCTGTCCGATCAAAGGTCTTTTGAGTTTGCAATTGCGCGTCAAAGGGAGCCCCGAGAAACGGTGCCGAAACGGTGCCAAACCGAAGCACAGCAATTCACACTAAACCCGATGGTGAAAAAGAAACAATCTAACGATGGAGTCGATGTCAATGCGCACTATCACCGAAAGGAGGAGTCACATACCTTGTTACTGGAAAAGACTTCTGCGAACAAAAACAAAGTGCAAACATCCGGACCCAACACTAGATGGCAGGCTATGCAAAGCATGTGATCTACAGCTCACATGCCTAGAACCATTATTTTCCACAGTGATATCATATAATTTATTTTGGAAGGAAGGGTCATGCTTGTGTCTCTTTCCTCTTATTTTACTGTGTGAAGTGAGGGTGTGATGATCCTGCGGCTCATTGGTGATTTGGCTGCCAACATCAACTCTTTCATTAGGACTGAAAGTGTTGGGCTCCTTATTATCTGAAAAGGATCGGAACCCAATTGAGGGCTGGTATTGTGGCAGTTGACAGGCACCATATACGGAGGCGTTGCTTTCGTTGCAGGATAGTAATTAGCAGGATGACTGGTCATTCGGTATCGAGAAACATTTACAATGCAGTGCCTTAAAGCATCGCCTATACCTCCTAGGGAGATGCACTCAATCAAGATTTCCATTGACGTGCCATGCAGAAAGCCATCATACTTTGATGGCGTGTGATAATCAACTGGAGGCTGATTATAACAAGCCAAAAAAGCAGAAAGAGGCAAAAAAAATTGAAAAAATAAGTTGGGATAAAGGAAAGAGCTCCCTGACAAGTATCATAGAAGAGGAGAGGAAATGGCACAGTGACCAGAGTTGCTTGCTCGAAGTCCCTGTTCAAGTCTCAGCGGCGCAACTTTCTGTGATTCTGGGCAAATCACTTCATCTCTCCAGGTGAGGCAAAACTTTATGAAAAAATAGTTCCACCAAAGAGGATGTTAACAGTATTTCGGCTACAGTAAACTGATAAGAGAAGCAGATGCGGAACAAGCATGGGTAAATGTAGGAAAATATGCTACAGTCAATAGGAATGGAGGAAAAGTAAGAGGCAAGCACATGAAACAATGAAAAGTCAGGAAAGCAAGAGGGTGGTATGTAAGCCCCTTTTAAGATTTATACTAAAAACAATAGATTTCACAAGCACACAACAAGCACTGTGCAGGCGAAACCTCAAAAGGAAAGAAAAGCCATGGTACAAACCTCTCTATGCTCGAATCTCACCATCCAAGATTGGTAACACAGCCACTGTGGAATGTGAAATATTGGCTAGAGTTTAGAGAATAGTTTATGTACAGTAATGTAAGCCTAATTCTTCCAAACAGCTCTAGTCCAAAATTGCTGGCCAGAAAGTGCAACACGTAAGCATATTCAAAATGGTAGTGTCTCTCCTGTAAGCCCAATGCCTCGTTCTTCACTGCTCTCGGTGTGGAGTTGTATGTACCACAAAGAAAAGGGACTGAAGAACTTATAGTTATTTCTTCACAGCTCAAATTTTCGTCACTGTTTTCAAATTACATTTTGATAGCAGAGATGTGAACTGATTAGTAATCTCCTTTAACCAGATCTGAATCTTGAAGAAAGATAAATCTGCCTCACTCAAGCCGACACATTACAATCAGTTTGGAAATGCTGTCACCCTCCTGGTATAATACCTTCACAGTGTCTAAGCCCAGTGTCTAAGCTCATATTTTACAGTTGGCATAGAACCGGTTAATGCAAGGTAGGTAGGAATTGTTTATAATTATTCACTCCTCCTTCCTTCCACACCAACATGGGGAACCTGGACATTATCTACATTTCTTGATGATGTTAAGATAAACTTAACAGAGGGACTCACAGAAAAATATCACTAACTCTAGTCAGTTGGGCAGAGCTCCTTGTGCAAGTGGGGGAGGTTCTTGAAGCAGCCTTAAGAATAAATGTGATTTAGCAGCTACCATTACTTAATGAAGTTCTAACCAGGCAGATGATCTTCACCTTTCATATTCTCCTCCATCACCTTCGCATTGCTTCTCATACACAGAGCCAACATATCTCCTGATCTGCTCTTTAAGCACACAGTATAGGTTGGATGGGGATCAAATCAAGGTCTCATTTTGAGTTTGGCAGACGATATTCTACCAGAAACGTGGCAGGGTACTCTGTCCATCAAACTAACAGTCCGCTCTCAACATTTAGAGTCAGGCAGACTGTCATGTTTCCGCCGGCAGTACTCACACCGGAATTATTTTCAATTTTTATTTATTGAGTTTTGCAATAAACAATTACAACAATACAGTTGCGGATCAGTATCAAATACAATGGATATTCAGCACGTAATGGGGACTGTAGCTCTGGCATACAACACGGAAGAGAAGGGGGAGGAGGAGGGATGGATGGATGGGAAAAAAGGATAGGACTAAAAGAAGGGAGAGAGGAGTGTAACAACTACTTCGCCACTCAGCTAAGCGTTCACTTTGTACAAGCAGGTAGAATCAGCGTTATTTCGCCCACTAGGCTGTATGGTCAAGGGCTGCAGCCCATTGTCCCCGGGGTGACCAGCCGGGCGTGGAAGGTGGGTGGAGGGGCAAACGGATCCAGCCGCAGCTCGGGGGAGCCTCCTCTACCATTCTATTCATCAGTCGTTTTTCCCTGTAGCCGAAGATAATTTGTCAAGGGTGTAATGTGTAGGGTCAGGGCCCAGACAGAGTCGCTATAATGAGACACGGACACTTGGTTAACTGTTAGCCGGAAAGACTCCGAGCGGTCTTCCGCCTTGTTTATTTATACCCCGGTGGGAGCCCGCCCCGGGGTATGCGTGGATGCGTGTAGGTGTTCGCAACAAAGTATGGGAGAGCCCGTGTGGCTCTCTACATCCCTCCTTCAATTTAGTCTGTCCTTACAGCAAACAACAGGCAGGAACACATCGCCTCAGGGAGATGTCCAGACAAAGTCTCTCAGCCTCTGACTGGGTCTTGGGTTGGATCGCAGGTCATAGCTTTGGTTTCGGGCACAGGGAGATGCTGCAACACCAGCCGGAGTTGTCCCTTCCCTCTCGCCGCTGAGTACTCCGCAGGGTCGGCTGTGTTCGACGGTGACGTTTGGTGGCGTCACCTGGGGTGAACTATCTCCATTCCGCCGGGCTATGGGTGACCCTGGGACTGACCCTCCTAGATCCAGCCCATCATCATCTCCCGTCTCCTGATCTTCCGTTGCTTCACGTCTCCTAGCCTGTTCTCTCATTCTCTTGAAGCACGACACGTTGCGTGTCACCACTTGTCCGTTTCGCCTAGCGTTGACCATGGTCCCTCGGATCTTTTCTACGACCCATACCTCTGGCTCTAAGGGTGTTCGGAATTTCCATCCCGAGAGCCGATCTCGCACTATTACTGTGTCTCCCTCCTTCAAGGTTGGCTCTTTGGCATGTCGGTTCTCACTCGCCTTCTGATTGGTGAGTCGATACTCCGAGCCTGAATGGCTTCGTCATCTCTCTCTTCGGGCACCCACGTGCTATCTGTCGTGATGCAGTCGCGGGGTGCCCTCTTGAACATTGCATAGGCGGGAGCACACTTGGTGGTGCTGTGTGGCGTCTGCCGATAGGCCCCTAGGAACTGATCAAGAGCCAGTTCGGGATCCTCTCCGTTGTCTACGGCAATCCTCAGGGCTCGATTGAGTGTCCTCATCAGTCTTTCAACCTCCCCGTTCGCTTGGGGCCACAATGGAGTGATCTTCCGATGCCTGATCCGAAGGCTCTCAAGATAGTTCTGAAATTCTCTCCCTTGAAAAGGGGGTCCGTTATCGGATTTGATTTCATCTGGGAGTCCCATGGTGGCAAAGACTCGATTCAGGGCCTTCTTTACTAGGGGAAACGCTGTTGAGGATATGACTTCCACTACTGGGAATTTGGAGAAGGAATCGACAATGACTAGCGTGTGCCGGCCGTCGGAGAAACTTCCAAAGTCTATGTTAAGGTGTGTCCATGGTGTCTGTGGAGCATCCTCTGTGATCACATGTGCAGGGGCCGGATCACTGCCGGTGATAGTGCATGCATGGCATGACCGTACCATTGCATCAACCAGACTGTCTATGGCTGGGGACCATACCTTGCTTCTCAGACGAGCCTTCGTCTTGGCCATGCCCTGGTGACCCGTGTGTGCCAGCGCTAGCACCCTCTGCTGGAGGCTCTCAGGTATTACTATCAGATGCCCTTTGAGTATGACTCCTTCGTCTCCTACGCTTAGCTCGCTTCGGATTTGCCATAGCTGTTGGCACGAATGGCTCACTTCCGGTCGAAGGCTCTGCGCTCCGTCTAGGAAATGGGCCCAGCGGCTTCCTTCCAGGGCCTGGCGAACTCTTGTGAGCGTTTCATTCGTTGCAGTCGCTTCCCCGATCTCTTTCAATGTCATGTTTTCAGGACATGCTGCTTGCGAAATCATGTGGACGAATTCTTCAGCTTCCGTTCCTTCCTCTAGCAGTGGACGTTGGCTGGTGACATCGGGATGGCGAGACAAATAGTCAGCTGGGTTGTGCGCTCCAGGTCGGAACACGATCTTGAAGTTATAGCCTTGTAGCTGGACCGCCCATCGTTCGATCCGTAGGGGGGCCAGCCTGGAGGACCCCGCGAACAGCGGTAGCAGCGGCTTGTGGTCCGTCACCACGGTGAACTCCTGGCCACACAAGTTGAGGTGGAAGTGTAGACACGCCCATTTTATGGCCAGTGCCTCCCTTTCAATCTGAGCATACCGAGTCTCGGTGTCAGACAAAGCTTTGCTGGCGTACACGACTGGCTTCCACACCTCTGGCCCATGTTCTTGCAGGAGTACTGCACCCAGTCCCACTGGGCTGGCCTCAACGATCAGCTCCGTTTTGCGGCGTCGTTGGAAGTAGGCCATCACGGTTGTGTCCAGCAGATTGGCCTTGATGTTTTGAAATGCGTTGTTGGCTGCCACTGTCCACTCCCACCTGTGGTCTAGACGTGTGAGGGCTCTGAGAGGCTCTGCAAGAGCAGCCAGGTTGGGTATGAACCGGCCACAGTAAGTGGCCATACCAAGGAAGCTGCGCACTTCGGTGGGGTTCCTTGGGGTGCTTGCCGCCTTGATCGCCTCTGCCTTCTTGGGGTCAACTTTCAGTCCTTCTCTTGTGAATGTGTAACCAAAGAAGTCTATCGATTCTTGATAGAAGGAGCATTTCGACCGGTGTAGGGTCAGTCCACTGTCCTCGAGCCTTTGAAGGGTCGCCCTTAGATGTGCATGGTGTTCCTCCCGTGTTGCCGAGTAAACCAGAATATGGTCGCTGAGGTTGATCACCCCGCTCAGTCCGGACAGAACTTCACGTATGGCGTTTTGAAACACCTCAGCGGCGGAGGAGACACCAAAGCTCAGCCGTCTGTAACGGCGAAGCCCTACATGGGTTGAGAAGGTCGTTATGTACCTTCTCGCCGGTTCTAGCTCGAGCTGATGGTATCCCGAATTGAGGTCCAGTTTCGAGAACCATTTTGCCCCGTTCAGGTCAGCCACTATGTCGTCCATGGTGGGGGTGATGTGCCTCTCCCGTTTGACGGCCGCATTGGGCAGCCTCATGTCCACGCATAACCTGATCGCCCCAGGTTGTTTCGGTTTGGGCGCTACTACCAACGGGGAGACCCAGGGTGTCGGGCCCGACACCTTTTCTATCACGCCGAGGTCTTCCAGTTTCCTGAGTTCTTCCTCGACCTGCGGTCTCAGATTGAATGGTACCCGTCTGTGTCGGAGGGCTACCGGCCGTATGGATGTGTCGATATGCAGCTTGAACTTTCACCCTTTGAGCTTTCCAAGGCCTTGGAACAATGCTGGGAAGTCTTTCAGCAGGATGTCGGCATGTGCCTGGTGCACCTGGTTCGCAAAGAACACGAGTCCAAGGTCTTCCGCTGTGTGGCAGCTCAGAAGTGTGCCCTTTTTCCCCTCCGTGATGTGGAACCGTGTTTCGGTAGAATAGTCTCCATTCACGATGGTCGTCTGGATTACCCCTCTTAGTGGTAGTGCCGCCATAGGTGTAGATCCGGGCATTGGAAGGAGCAAGAATGGGCTTGGGAGACATTTTCTCGTATTGGTCTGAGTCCATGACGTTTACTGAGGCCCCGGTGTCTATGAGGGCCTTTACCTCTGTGCCTTCGATGGATATTGAACACATCGGCGGTGGTCTCCTCTTGGTGGATGCTCTGCTGACGTAGGAGATGACGTAGACTTCATCGTCTTCGTCGTCTTCATATCGAGGTGAGGAACAAGAATTAGATTAGGCCTCGCACGGGGAATGGATTGTAGTTCCTCCGTCAGTGTTCAGCGTGATGCCACTAATTAACATACTAAGAATGCCCCTATGGCATAAGACACCCTTTTCGTAACATTTTGTCACCTCTTTCTATAATCATTTTCCTTTTGCTCTCCTTGTAAATAGGTTAGTGTCGATCAACAGGACCGGCGCCATTTTATTTAGTCAACTCGTAGCACAGTCTGTAAAACCTCCTTGGCTCTGCATTTTCGCATCTCCCCGTTCTCATGAGAAATAGCTAAACACATGTAACGAGCAGCTGCTTCTGCTTTTGGGCCCCGTCAAGGTTGTAGGAGGGGGCCGGTCAGATAAGCACATTCTTACAAGCGCTGTGCGGACTCTCACCGAAACTAGCAGAAGGGAGTCAACCGGTGTGACCTTGCTATACTGAGCTCAGATAGACGCTTTGTGTGCCATATATGGGCATATCCCTTGCAACCTCCTGTACCAACTTGTACTTTTCCATCTTAGGTAACGGTTGCAAATTGTGATAGTATATATGTGTTGACCTGACAATGTGCCAGCAGTCTCTCTGCGGTCCTCGGGGTGTGAGGTCGTTGGGAGCTCCTCTGGCAGAGTATTATTTGTTTAATAAACGCTTGAACTTTCTACACTGCCAATCGACTGATTATTGATGAATGATATTTGGTAATTGTGAGTATAATCCGTTAGGGGTTTGTAAATTTCGGTACTTCAGTTGGCGACTCCGCCAGGACTCCGCGTTGGGGTCGTCCCTCCGTATCTGGAAAGTAACGGGACATTACGAGGGGTATTCTCGGTCGAGGGGTGGACTGACCAAAGAAACAGGGTTGCTCCGCTTTTCCGATCGGGAGAAGCCTCAGCTGTTAGTGGCCCCACGCCGGAGTCCTACGGGTGAAACCCGGAAGAAACAGATTGATTGGCAGTGGAGAAATCTGCAACCGGACCTGAGTGCACCAGGTGAGTGTTTTGTCTTGTTTCATGTCGGATATCCTTCTGCATTTGGTTTTGGAATATTGGTGGTCGTAGACCATGGAGATCGCGGTATTTTGAAAAGGGGGTCTGACGGGGCAGTAGTGAGACTGCACGGGCGGACGCCTCTATTTTGTATTTGATAGAGATATGACTAACACGCCTAGGTGTGAACTGTGAAACGTTCATACTTGGCCGGATCGCCCTCTGAAATGCTGATGGTCATGCTTGGGTAGCACTCGGACAGATCTGGAGCGGTGCTTGAAAAAGCGGGCTAAGCCAGCATAGTCCGGGAGGTGAACCAAGAAGGCCATTGGATGGTCGGTAGGTCGGTCTGTGGTTGTGAAAAACCTGTGTGGCTATCTCTAGGCAGCTCCTATGGTGAGGCTGTTTTGATCTTTGGTTCTTTTTGACTTTGGAATATACCGGTTCTCCACAGACGTGGGTCGATGGGCTCCGTCCTTTGATTTGGGCTAGCATTGGTTCATATTGGTTTGTCTTGTCTGTATTTCGATCTGTGTTCTGTGTTCGTTTATTTGTATTCCGGATGGTCATATGATTTTAGGTTATGAATGAGTGACTGAATGACAACTTGCCTTTTCCTTCCTACAGCTACAGTTAGAACAGTAGTAAAACAATGCTGTGCTTCAGTAAATTATGCTTTGGCTGTACCAGCCCAAATAGTACTAGATTAGATGAAAGCCATCCAGCCCCTCCGGAAGGTACTCCCAGCCATGACTTATACTGTAAGCACGGGATTGGACCCTTGGTGTTCAATCGTTTATGGCACAAGTACACCAAGGATAATGTAGAACTGCAGTGGCCTTTGACAGGGTCCTTCGATGAGAAAAAGATTAATTATTTACAGGAACGTCTGTTTGCAAAGCGCAGCAGATAGTCCATGTTCGATACCCTGAGGACATGGCAGAAAGAGGCCACCCGCAGAAGAGTGAGGGCCGAGAAATTAGTAAAAATGAAGCAAGGACAGACCATTACTCAGAAAGCAATTGCGCATGACAAAAACCAGACCGAGCAGAATATCGAGTACCTAGATAGACAATTTCGGTTGGAGGTAGATAAGAGCTATGTCGTCCGTAAGGCAGCCGAAGATGAGATAGAGGATCTGCTGGACGTTCGCCCCCCTCCGCCATATGCTCCACAACGGATATATCCAGCAGTGCCTCTAACGGCGCCCACAGCCCCTGTGGCATCTGCTCAAGAGGGAGCCCCGCTCCGGGCTCCCACCGATGTGCCGGGCACCGTTGCTTCCTCTGCTAGGAACTTAGCCACCCTGCTCCCAGACACGCGCCACCCCTTGGGGGGGGCGGGTGTCTCGCCAACGCTATTACCCTGGTCTAGCCCCGTAGGAACTTCCCAGTAAGCTAGCACGACACCCGAATGCAGGGGTCGGGCTCCGATTGGGGATCCAGAGGGCTCGCATATTAGACGGTTATTTACGAGAGGGTCTGTAGGCTATGGAGAAAAAGAAGCAATAGCTGACCAAGCAGTTAGATGGATGTATAAAGACATATACACCTTGACCGACATATGGAGTGCCATGAAAGATTTTGAGCCGGTGATGCAGCAGACTGCCTTGCAACACATGTCCTGATTTCTTATTGAAATCTGGGAACAGTGTTTTGGGGAACGAGGATTAGCCCCACAAATTCTGTATGACATTAAGGACCGAGCCCATAGATTCGAATTGAGCCCTGACGAAGTTTATAAGAATGTTGACACTCTGGTGAGTTATCGAGGCAGACTCTTTTCACGGTTCACTGAGTTGGGTTCCCAGCACCCCATGAGGGAAGTACACCCCATTTATCATCCGGAGATAACCGAGTTGCGCAATGATCAAAACGTAATCACACGAGACCGAGTAGAAGCTAGGTTTCAGGAACAATGGGTGTATACGCCATGGAAACGAAGTGAAGTGTTGGCTCTAAAAGCCCAGCTTCCGGACCCCCGAAAGAATCCCACTGCCTATTATAAGGAATTAACAGAGGCAGCGTCCTCTGCTGTCATGACTTCAGCCGATATTGAGCTGTTTTTCGGGTTGTTGGTTCCTGTAGATATATGGCGGCAAGTCCATGATACTCCCCACGCGGCCGAGTTGGGGGGCACCTGGGATGAGCTAAAAGCATGGGATCAAGACCGTAAGCCGGGGGATAAGCCAAAGGCTGAAATAATTGCCTTACCAGCAAAAATGATAGCCTATATGCATACCCTGATTCCTCCACGAAAGGTGGATTGGGATAAACTGACTGCTTGTAAACAAAAGAAAGATGAAAGTGTCTCCGATTTCTTTACCAGATTCAAGGGAACTTTCATCGATTTTAGTGGTCAGGACCTCGCTAGAGAGGGGGGAATACGATTATTTGTGAATAGATTTGTAACAAATCTGATACCTGAGATTTCGACCCGACTGCAAGCTGCCGAAAGCACGTGGACTACGTCCTCCCCTTCTATCATATTAAGCATGGCCCAGTATTACGAGCACAGGGAGAATGAGAGCAAGGATAAAGACGAAAAGAAGACTAAGGATCTCAAAACTCGAGTGTTGTTGCAGCAAGTTATGAGGGGTCGAGGCACAGGGAGAGGCGCCACAGGGCCCGGGTCCAGCGGGCCGGTCTCCAGAGGGGGAGGAGGGGGTCAGCCCTCCCGATGGGGACCCAATCAGTGCGCGTATTGTAGAGAGGAAGGCCATTGGAAAGATCAGTGTCCGTGGCTGTTAGCACAGAACGGAGCTGTCCGTGGAAGGGGTAGAGCACGCGGCGGCACGGACCGTAGTGATATGCACAGAGAGGAGGCAGTGCAAGGAGAACACGAGCGTAATCATTTCGATAAAGCACGAGGCACAGGTAGGCAGTACTACAATGAAGATTATGGTTTTGAGGATCAGGATAAATTCGGAGATGTATAGGACAGCCAAGGACAGAGTGGGGGCCAAGTGTCGATACCGGTCAATCAGCAGGGACCCTATGTGACAGGGGAATTGATGGGGACCACCGACAAGTTCTTGATTGACACAGGAGCAATGAATAGTTCGGTTGCTCGCTCGTTGGTCCCAGGGGCCGCTCTGTCCGGGCATAATAATGTTTCAGTGGGATTTTCAGGAGTTCCTGTAGTCAGCCCCATCTCTCAGCCTCTCCCTTTCACGATTGGCCCGTTCACTATGGACTCTCCATTCCATTTAACTTCCAGTTGTGGAGAGAATCTTTTGGGTTTGGATATGTTGAAAAGATTGAATGCTAAAATACATTGCTCTCCCGATGGTGTTTATTTGACTGTTCAAAATCCCGATGTAAGTACTAGACAATGTTTTGCTAAAAATGACCCATTGCCACCTGAATTTACGGACATATCGCCCAGCTTGTGGGCAACAGGAGATACGGATGTCGGTAAACTGGATATCCCTCCTGTCCGCATTACATTGAAACCCGGTGCTAGACTGCCCCGCATACCGCAATACAAGATCTCCCCAGCAGGAGAACGAGCTTTGCTTTCTACAATACAAGACTTGATTGATAAAGGGGTGGTTGAAGAAACTGCATCGAACATCTGTAATAGTCCTATCCTGCCTATTTTGAAAAAAGCTCCTGAGACGGAACCTCTGCAAATGTTGATGTCTATCGTTTTGTGATCGATTTACGGGAGGTTAATAAAATAGTGGTTCCCCAATTCCCGGTGGTTTCGGACATCACTACAATCCTTACTATGATACCTCCCACTGCTAAGTATTTCTCTGTCATCGATCTGAAGAATGCCTTCTTCAGTATCTCTATCCATCCTGATAGCAGGCAGGTCTTCGGATTCTCATTATCTGGCCGAAGCTTCAGATTCTGTCGCGCTCCTCAAGGTTATACCGAACGTCCTAGCATCTACAGCCAAGCCCTTAAGGCGGTCTTGGATGACCTGTCCTTGCCAGATGGTAGCGTGCTCTTGCAGTACGTTGATGATTTACTAATAGCATCTGACACTGAAGAGGGTTGTAAAGAAGCCACGGTTAGGTTGTTGCACCATCTGGCAGACAGAGGGAATAAGGTTTCCCTGTCCAAGTTCCAATATTGTCGACAGGAAGTGACCTACCTCGGCGACTTACTATCGAAGGAGGGTAGACGTCTATCACCTGAACGAATTATTACCATTTCTAACATGCTTGTGCCTTGTACTCAACGTGAAGTCCGTGCTTTCCTTGGCATTACCTCTTACTGTCGTCAATGGATCCCTAATTTTTCTCTTCTTGCTAAACCTTTGCTACACTTAACCACTAAAGATGTGCATGAACCCCTCCCTTGGACTGATGAATGTCAATCTGCTTTTTCTTCCTTGAAATCTGCTCTGTGTTCTGCTCCTGTTCTTGGCACTCCTGACTACTGTAAACCTTTTGTACTATATGTGCACGAGGTCGACGGTTGCTCGCTCTCAGTGTTGACACAGGGTTTTGGTGGTAAGCAAAGACCGTGTGCTTATTTTTCGGCCACATTGGATAACGTGGCCAGAGCACTTCCCAGTTGCCTGAGGGCCACAGCGGCTGTAGCGGCGGCCATCCGGCAATCAGAAGGGCTCGTTCTAAATTCTAATTTGACCGTGATGGTGCTGCATGCTGTGGACGCATTATTAAACAAAACAAAGACTCAGCATCTGACAAGCGCCCGCCTCACGGGTTATGAATTGACTTTGTTCGCCCCCATGTCACCATTAAGCGTTGTGCCACATTGAATCCGGCTACACTGTTACCTCTCCCTTCGGGGGAACAAGCGAATGATGTCCATGATTGTATCTTCAGGACAGAAGAGGAAACGAAGGGAAGAATCGATCTCACAGACGTTCCCTTATCTGAACCCCAAGGGGAATTGTATGTGGACGGTTCTTGTTTTAAATTAGCAGATGGCACAACGACAGCTGCATATGCAATTACCACTCTAAAAACAGTAGTTGAGACATTCCGAATACCCCATCGATCAGCCCAAGCTGCTGAGTTGATGGCTTTACTACGGGCCTGTGAGCTAAGTGAGGGATTAGAGGTCAACATATTCACGGACAGCCAATACGCCTTCGGTGTGGCCCATAGTTTTGGGAGGTTATGGAGGGAGCGGGGGTTTCTCACCTCGCATGGTCAAAAGATACAGAATGGACCCTTGGTATTACGATTACTGGCAGCCTTGACTCTCCCCAAAAAAGTAGCAATCGTAAAATGTAGTTCACATAAAACAGTGGTGGATGAAGTGGGGGAGGGCAATGCTTTTGCAGATCAGGTAGCTAAACAAACAGCCCAGTCAATGGTGTCCTCTATGTATGTAAGCTCCTCTGCTAGATGGGTGGGGGAGTCAGACTTGTTTAATAATACTATTGAAAGTGTGCAAGAAATTCAGAAAGAAGCAACCACAGCGGAGTTAGACAGATGGGAGCAGGAAATAGGACGATTGGACGAGAATAACTGTTGGGTGGATTTGACAGACAAACAGAGATGGTTGCTGCCCAATGCTATGGTACAAGCTGTCGTCACTATGGCCCATGGACCAGCTCATGTCGGAGCCAAAGGCATTTGTGCCTTGTTGGATCCCGTTTGGAATAACCCCAATATACAAAAAACAGCTGTACGTCTGGTCCAATATTGCATGGTTTGTCTGCAACATAACCCGGGGAAAGGAGAACCTGTTCTGAGTGGGAACTTTGCTCCCCCAACATTGCCATTTGAGGTGCTACAGATGGACTACATCCATATGGAGCGCGTCAATAACTTGAAATATGTACTAGTGGTGGTGTGCGCCTTCAGCAAATGGGTTGAGGCGTACCCTACGAAAGAAAATACTGCCCTAGCTACCGCAAAAGCCCTTATAAAGGAGTTCATCCCACGCTTCGGATTGCCTCGCTTGATCTGGTCTGATAACGGCGGGCATTTCCATGGGGCCTTGGTGCAATGTATATGCAATGGGCTCCAGATACAACAGAAATTCCATGCAGCTAGACACCCCCAGTAGGCAGGGTTAGTGGAAAAATATAATGGGATATTGAAGTTGAAGATGGCGAAAATCCAAGAGAGCACTGGTTTAAAATGGCCTGACACCCTCCCATTAGCTCTTATGTCACTGCCGGTCACCCCTCATTCACGTTCTGGCCTATCTCCCTACGAGATAGTCTTTGGGCGACCCGCTAGTGTGTGGGGCGGGCCTAGGCCTAGATCATTTACTGATGTTGAATACCCTATGTTGATCGACTACCTGTATACTTTGACTAAAGATCTTCGTTCTATTCATCAGCAGGTAGCATCTGTACTGCAACCTCTGCCAGAGGGCCCCGGACATCGCCTGGAACCCGGCCAGTGGGTTCTGGTCAAGAAGCACGATCGAGACTCCAGCCTGGCTCCGAGATGGTCTAAGCCACACCAGATCTTGTTGGCCACACGGACGGCAGTGAAGGTGGAGGGGAAACGACACTGGATTCATGTGTCGCACCTAAAAAGAATTCCTCTTCCACTTCCCTATGACCAGCGACACCCTGAGGGAATCCTGACTCAGGAAGGCGAGAGAGCTGTTGCCTTTGTTCCGTTCTCCGACGCTCGTGAAATCGGAGCTGAAGGAGAGATAGGGCCGGACGGGGCAGTCTCTGGAGAATCAGTAATCACCCCAGGCCCTATCCATGTTGATTTGGTTGGCAGCAGTTCTGACGAAGGTGTTGTACCTTCCCCTGTGTTATTTCCTGATCAGGAAGTGCCCGGTCATGTCCGTTACAACCTGCGGCCCAGAAAACATCACAGTACCTCAGATGACACTGTTAGGAGATAAGGAAAGACTTGGATAAAAGTAGGGTTTGCTAGTTTCTAATCTGGGGTACTGAGCGAGACACTGGACTGAACTAGTTGAGAGCTGGAACATTGATATTGTGCTCTGTTCAGAAAGAAAGACTCTGTTCTGGTCACCGGCCAGGTTGTTTGAGCAAAACCCTTTCAGAAAATTTGTATCGTGAGACGTCGTTGGATGTGCACTCGGATTACAAGTCTGCCTGTGAGGCTTTGAAGGACACAGGGAGAAGAACCCTCTGGCAGGAAGGTTGTTCTGGCCCCACTTAGTTACTTTGGACTTTTAGCTAGGAATGTACCCTTTTGGTCGTCTTGTACTTGAGGAAGAATTACCTTTTGCTCCTAGGTACTTGTCTTTTTATGAAAAAATGTTTTCCAGTTGGACCATGCGTGTGAAAATAGCTTTTGTAGTTACAATTGCGATAATTTTAGCCATCTTTATGGGGGTTTTTATATACTTAGAATATAAACACCCAATGCAATCAATGATGATGTCGACTGTTCCCCCCCTGAGCATTTTATGTATACTTTAGCACCCCACAAAGAACGACATCGCCAGACCTATGCGAAAAATGTATTTGTAGAAATGCTGCACCAAACGCACAGCACCACCAACACCACTGACTGCTGGGTTTGTGGACTTCTGCCCTCTGTTGTACACAATCATGATCTGTTCCTCTCGTTACCTCTCTCCTATTTAGGAAGTTGTGAAGCTTGGTTCAAACTGTTTTCCGCCATGTACAATCATTATATAGAAAATTACAAGCAGTTCGTTTACACTGAAAAAGACTATAATATGATTTTAGCGTACATTAGGGCACATCAGGGGTTTGACCCACAAGGCAATGGGGGACGGGGATCTTTAGATCCTCAGGCTTGCATGAACAGGTATATGGAAGTTCGGAATAGTACTTGGTTGCAGGATGAACTCTATGATTTTAATCAATTTAATTCCACACAATATTTCCAGCTTTTTGTTGATCGAAATGTTACAAGCGAACGCATCGTACCCATTCCTATTTTGAATACTTCCTCTGATTTCTGTGTACAGGGAATGGGACATGTACAGCTTGGTGACAGTGTTTGTAATTATACCTATCAGATGAATATACTCAGCAGTCCACCTTTGTTGACGCCACCAAATGTGTATTTCGTATGCGGGGAAAATGCTTACACTTGGTTACCCCGTGGTTGGGCCGGGCACTGCTAGCTGTCCTTTCTGTACCCGCCTGTACATATAGCACCGTCTGATTATCATAGAACACACCAGTTGCATTCAACGGGAGCAGTACCCAATAGGCCACGTAGGCAGCTCATAGTAACCGAAGTTGATCAGACTGATACCTCCCTAGAACAGTTCACAGACTTCAGCAAAGGCTTGGTCCCGTTCTGGGGACCGATCTTTAACAGCAGAGAAATAAGACGGTTGTCTAGAATAGTAGAAAATGTAATTAACATCACTACTGATATCATGGCCAATCTAACGGTTGAGCTTCAGGCGACCAGACTCGTGGGCCTTCAGAACCGTGTGGTTTTGGACGTTATCTTGGCCGATCGAGGCGGAGCATGCCGGGTGATCGGCAGCTCTTACTGTGTTTACATTCCAGACTCCGCCCCTACTGTTCATTTGGCCATCCAGAAGCTCCATCACATAGCAGCAGAAATGCATGTAGACAATGGGTTCTGGTCACTGTCTGGGTGGTTCTGGGGTCTTCTGGGTACTTGGGGTTGGAAGGTATTACTGATCTTGGGTGGAGCGGCAGGTATCCTTTTTGTCTGCTGTCTCTGTCTGCAGTGCGGTCCTGCGTGCTGTTCATATTGTGCCTCTAGAGTAACGGCGGCAGTCACGCCTTCAGCTACCCCCACCAAAGCCCAGATGCTCCAGCAGGAGGTCTGTGAGCTTATGAGAATGGACGAAGATCTCTTCGACGATTAGTGACCTCTGTTATTAGCTTCATCACGCTAAAAGTAGGGTTTGAGGAACAAGAATTAGATTAGGCCTCGCACGGGGAATAGATTGTAGTTCCTCCGTCAGTGTTCAGCGTGATGCCACTAATTAACATACTAAGAATGCCCCTATGGCATAAGACACCCTTTTCGTAACATTTTGTCACCTCTTTCTATAATCATTTTGCTTTTACTCTCCTTGTAAATAGGTTAGTGTCGATCTACAGGACCGGCGCCATTGTATTTAGTCAACTCGTAGCACTGTCTGTAAAACCTCCTTGGCTCTGCATTTTCGCATCTCCCCGTTCTCATGAGAAATAGCTAAACACATGTAGCGAGCAGCTGCTTCTGCTTTTGGGCCCCGTCAAGGTTGTAGGAGGGGGCCGGTCAGATAAGCACATTCTTGCAAGCGCTGTGTGGACTCTCACCGAAACTAGCAGAAGGGAGTCAACCGGTGTGACCTTGCTATACTGAGCTCAGATAGACGCTTTGTGTGCCATATATGGGCATATCCCTTGCCACCTCCTGTACCAACTTGTACTTTTCCATCTTAGGTAACGGTTGCAAATTGTGATAGTATATATGTGTTGACCTGACAATGTGCCAGCAGTCTCTCTGCGGTCCTCGGGGTGTGAGGTCGTTGGGAGCTCCTCTGGCAGAGTATTATTTGTTTAATAAACGCTTGAACTTTCTACACTGCCAATCGACTGATTATTGATGAATGATATTTGGTAATTGTGAGTATAATCCATTAGGGGTTTGTAAATTTCGGTACTTCAGAGGTCGCCTGTCTTGGGCTTGGTTATCTGGGGGAGGTAGTTCTTGGTCGAGTGACAACTGTCGAATGCGTTGGGTCACTGTCCTTGGTCTTGGACCTGCTGGTCTGTACTTTCCTCCTCGACACACTGCGGTGAAATGGTTCAGCCGCCCGCATTTTAGACACGTCTTCCCTTTTGCTCCACACGTCGCTGTTGTGGGGTGGTCGTCACCACAGTATCCGCGTTGGTTCCCCCGGGAGGTGGCAGCTCATGGGCGGCCAGCAGAGGGTCTCCTCTGAATGGCGTTGACTTTCTCCTCTTTGATCTGCGGGGTTCTGGCTGCGGCTGATGCAATCACGGGTGTGCATAGCGCCGCCTCCATTTCTTCCGCTCTCGCGTCCGATAGCTCGTGCAACCTGGCCAGAATTAGTATCTCGTCTAGCGATATGCCTGGTTGGCGGAGGATGAGTTTCCTTAGCAGCTTTGATCGGCAGCCCACGATGATTTGGTCTCGGATTTCTTCCCTCGGGTTGGTGAACGGGCAGGTGCTGGCCAGCCAGCGCAGCCTGGCATAGTACATGTCTACCGATTCCGACTCGGTCTGCCATGCTCTTTTGAATTTGAATTTTTCAAAGTCATTGTTGAGCTGGGGATCAAAGTGGGTGTTCAGTGCAGCGACCGCAGCGTCGTAGTCGTGCTCGAGTCCCGTATTGGGGAGCGTCTCGAACAATTCGTAGATCTCTGGACCCCCATACAGGATGAGAAGTGACCTTTTGACTGTCCCATCGGTTTCTCTGGTGCCTTTAATGTAAAGGTTTAATCTTCCGACCCACGCTTTCCATCTCGATGCCGCCGTTGCAGGGTCCGCCGCCTCGCTAAACGGGGGAATATGCCCTGCGCCTGAGTGTAGGTGGGTGGGTGGTGGTGGTGCAGTGTCTTCGGCTAGGTTCTGAACTGGCGGTGGGGCGACCACCGCAGGTACGTTCTGCCCTGCTCCATCTTGACTCGCTCCTGGCGCTGTGTTGGACATGGCTCAGCCCCTCTCAGGCCTGTGTGCGTGTGCTTGAGTGCCCCTGCGCACTAAACTCCCTTGCTTTGGTGACTTGGTTTGGCTAATGCTTGTTTGCCGTGAGTTGAGGCCAGGGTTGATTCCCTTCTTGATTCCCTACCCCTCTCTTCGGGGCTTGCCTGCCGTGGTGTATGTGGATAGTGAACCAGGAATGCTGTGGGCATAGGGGCCTGAAGTGTCAGTTCCTTTCTTGGGGGTACCTGTGCTTGTTTGTCTTTCCTTGTGGGTCGCAGCGCCCCTTTTCCAGAGTCAGGTGGCATGTGTATGACACGTTGGGGCAGATCGCAGCCCTCGCGCTGCAGGGGTGAGCCTCGGGCCCTCCAGTGCCCACGTGCGTTGTTGCAGCTCCCGCTGTGCGTCACTCCGCCCCTTCAGACAGGGTGTGTCGGCACTCGCAGGCCTCCTTGCAGCCGATGGCTCCACGCCGCCGAGGGAATTCTCCGGGGCTGCACGGGGGCACGCGGGCAGGCAGAGATCAAGGACTCACCCGCGCCTCTCGGGGCCAGATCGTCGCACTCAGGTCACCGGCGAGTCCCGCCAGCTGAAAGCGCTCCCGACGGGGAGACGCGTGGGTGGGCCTCGGAGCCGGGACCAGCACAGGGTCGCAGGCGGGTGGGCTCCGTGGCAGGGAGCGGACACGGCGTGGAGGCGTGGGCAGAAAGGCAGCCGGGCACGCGTGTAAGTACGCCGGCCTCGTCGCCAGTGTAATGTGTAGGGTCAGGGCCCAGACACGTGGCAGTGAGTCGCTATAATGAGACACGGACACTTGGTTAACTGTTAGCCGGAAAGACCCCGAGCGGTCTTCCGCCTTGTTTATTTATACCCCGTGCGAGCCCGCCCCGGGGTATGCGTGGATGCGTGTAGGTGTTCGCAACAAAGTATGGGAGAGCCCGTGTGGCTCTCTACAAAGGGGGCCCAAATGTCCCTCGGGCGGGAGCGGAGTTGAATTAATTCCCAGTATGCATCTAGCATCTCCTGGCAAACAGCTGCGTCATGCAACCATCCGCTCCTGCTAGACGCGCGCCTCCTACCCCAGTGCACTGCCAACCTTTGCTTTGCAGTAATAGCTTCGCCATCAATCGGCAGGCTGTCAGGGAATCTCTTTGGCGCTATCCAATAGTGCGACAAGGGTTGTACAGTCAGGGAGTGGCCTGTAATTATGGTAATGAATCTAAATACCTTAAGTTATCCCAGAAATCTTTTATCTCGAGGCACTCCCATGCTTGGTGTATAAAATTAGCAAGCTGCGCCGCACGGCGCTCGTACTCCGCAAGACCCATTCGCAGCATGCACGCAACTATATGATAGACTCTATGTACTAAACGAAAGTGTTTCAGGCGCAACCTGAAGTTCGGGGATAGTGGTTTAAACTAGGAGCAGCCTTGCTGGTTGCCACATTGATATCCATCGACCAGGCATCTGCATACCAGCATATGTATATGCGTGATCAGCTTACAAGGCGAGGGATTGGTCCGCATCTCCTCAAGTACGATGAAAGTGGGGCAACCGGGAACATATCATGGCGTCTACGCAGTGACGCCCCAAGCTGATGATAGATCATGACGTCGAAGGACGCCACATGGTCATGAAACACCTGCTTATGAGCAATAAAACTGCCATTAGGGTACACCACTCCAAATGAAGTCAGCTACAGCTGGCGCTGGTGCACCTGCGTCCCGGCCTCCGCAGTCATGGGGACTAACCGGGTGTCCCGAGATCAAAACTGATGGGGAAAACAGGTAGTCAAGACTTGCTCTTTTCTGCAACTCATTTCACACCCTAACCATGCATGCCACAGTATCTACCTGCTGACGCACCCGGTGGACAGGGCCATAGATAACCCTCTGAAACGGACATGGGGCCGCATTGTGGGCCACGGGCCGGATGAGGCTGAAATTGTATATGGTGTAGCCAGAAGTGCGCAAAGTGCGCCTAAGCACTAAGAAAGTATAAATTAATGTCAGAGGCCCCCAAACCATCGTGCTCGAATGGGAGTGTCAAGATCTCCAAAGGACACGCAAGGCTGTTTGCCGGCCCAAGCCAGCGAGACCAGGTGCGACCTGAGCAGTCAATGAAAACAACCTGGCAGCGGAAGAGGTAAATTGGTAAATAAATATAAAAGTTTGGGGCGTATAACCATTTTTGCAATGGCCAATCAACCAGTCAAGAACAATGGTAGTTTCGACCAGACGGCCATGCGATCTTTAAGCCAGATCATCAGTGTACCATAGATTTCCCACCAGAGCTCCTCCAAACCTTGGCTGAGCCAAACACCCAGATAGCGAACGAGGTCCCGGGCCAAAGTTAGGTGGAAGTTGGGACTGAAAGTCACTGTGGCCATACTGAGCGGGAACAAAATGGACTTCACCAGTTGATGGAGATGCCCGACATACTGCTGAAGCGGGTGAACTCTAAGGGGAATGGGTCCAGATTAACCGACGGGTCATGGACGTAGTGTAACTTTGTGCACATACATACAGACAAGTATCTGTCAGGGTCTGAACGCAAGGCTGCGGAATGAGTGGAGCTGGCGCAGCTGGACAGCAAGCGGCTCCATCACGATGGCAAATAAAATGGGTGAGTGGGCACCCCTGGCGCGTCCCACAGGCAATTGCAAAAGGAGCTAACATCCTGCCATTAATCCGCAGGTGCGCAACAGGCAGTGTATAGCAAGGTACCAGATGCAGACTCAGATCAATCGTGTGAAGAAGGGCAAAGAATATGCACAGGTTGTGAGCCATCGATCTTACCGGCACATAGCCGAACTGGTCTGGGTGGACCACGAGGGGCAAGAGGGGGAGGAGCCGCGAGGTAATGGTTTTACCAGGATTTTATTATCAATGTTGATCATAAAGAGGGCTGGTAGGATTCACAATGCCTCGGATCCTTATCAGGTTTCAGGATGGTCACGATAAGGGCCTCACACAGGGAGGCGGGAGCATGCCCGTACAGACTCATACATGTCAAAGATGTGTGGGGCCAGTAGGGGTGCAAGCTACTAATAGAAGGATGCAGTGAGGCCATCAAGGCCAGGAGCTTTATCCGCAGGCAGTCCTGAGATTACCTGAGCAGTCTTCTCCTCTGTGAAGGGTTCATTTAAAAACAAAAAAAGCGATGACCTTCCTTTAGCCAGAGGAGCTGCAAACTGAGTCCAAGTAGTTGACCAAATCAGGGGGATGTGCACGAAGGGATGCCATATCTAAGTTAGCATAGAGATTTATCGCAGTGCGCTATACAGCAGCACTGCTGGCTTGTATTTTTGATGGTCATCCAAAAGTTCAACCCATAGTCACTCACCCTTGGTTTGTGAAAGATCCTAGCCAAGTTTTTTACGGCCCTGTCATCGTCTTCATATCACCTGGTGCGAGCCTCCTTCTCTGGATAATGCGTCAATAATGGCCCGTAATTGCACACCGGCTTGTGGGTGAGGGCAGCATGTCTCACTAGATCTATCTACACTAGCGTCCAGAGCCACATTGAAGTCCACAAAGAAGTAGGGGTCATCTGTGATGGTGCCATATACGAACACCGATATTAGCGGGTGTCCCTGTAGAGTCCCCGCGATGAGTACATATCGCCCGATGTATCGCACAACGCGGGGCGCGTGCGCCAATGAAGCACTCTGCAGAGCACTACGGCAACACCCCGGGCATAGTTCAATTAGCAGGCCACATACTTCTCATCTGTACAGTTTGCCCTCAGTCACATCTGTGTTGCGTCTGTCAAGTGTAGCTTTTGCAGGAGGCAAACGTCAATGTTATGTCTCTGTAAGTAGGCAAAGACTTGTTGGACCTTCCGCCTGTCATTCATTCCCCGGATATTCCAGGTCAAGCATTTAACTGCCGCCATCAGGGAGGAAAGGTAACCTCAGGGGTGATAATGGCAAGTCGGGTGTACGACGTGCAGAGAGGGGAGGTTGTGAGACTGAGTAGCAAAACAGAGAAATCAAACAATCATACAGTATAAATATTACAGCAAACCAAAACCCATTACCCTTTTTGGCCCCTCAAATGGGCCAAATAAGGCCAACCCTCCCATCCAACAACCCCTTTAGGAAAATCAAGATGAACATAAGGAGACTAATCCCAAGTGGGGTGAGGTGACTGCCTGTCACTCTCCCAGCACCTTGTGCATTGGGTGGCTGGATAGGTGATTGGGGCAGCACAGGGCAAACGCACATCAACTGCTGAGTCAAGTTAGTAGTCCCTGACAACCTGCATAGGGCGGGGGCCTGCAGATGTACAGTTCCAACGGGGGATGAGATGAGGTAGGCCAGCCCCGGTTCCAGCACCAATGATCCTGCGACTAAAAATCAAGTGGACCCAGATCCTTCAGTCATTATCACTAAGCTGGCTTCAGCCGAGCCCCCAGGGGAGGGCTGTCGAACTGGTCCCTCAGCAGGGAGGTCTCTGGTGAATTTGGCAGCCACTTTAGGGACAGTTAAGACGTGGGTCTTCCCCAGGTGTGACACACGGAGTTTGGCTGGGTACATCAAGGAGTATTTAGCATCAGTTTTGAGAGGGTATGCTTATCTGGGAGAAAGTCCCGCCTGGTGGTCTGCACAGCCTGGGTAAAATCCAGAAAGAAAGAGACCTCGCTGCCATGCAACTGCAGCGGCCAGCCAGTGGTCCCTGGCAAGGCAGAGCGCAGTGTCCCAGTAATTCAAGAGCCTCGCTATTATGGAGAGGGCAGGGGCCCTGGATGAGGGCGCTGTCCCGGAGATATGTGCCCCATTCTACAATCAGCTTGGGGGGAGGGCCTCACCGAAGAGGGCGCACAGTATTTTTTCTACTAAGTCTTCCATGCGGTCCATAGCAGTCAATTCCAGAGCGCTCAGGATTCTCAAATTGTTGAGCTGTGATTGCGCCTCGAAAGCCTCATTCTAATTGTGAATAACTTAAAGGACTTTTCCCATCTGGAGCAATCGTTCCCCTGCCATAATAAGGCCTCGGTCACCGGGGGCAGAGGAGGGTCAACTCCCCCTTCCACCGCCCCCAGTGCCGCCCAGCTCCACACGATCCAGAGGGGAGCAAGCGCGCCCAGCAGGGTCACTCACCGTTGGGACTGCCTAGGGTCCCCCACAATGCACAGTCCTCTCAGCAGAAAGCAGTGCCTCCAGTCGGGGATGCCAGTTTACGTCCGCACTCATCCAGTGCCACTCCTCACTTGTGCCGGCCACCTGTCCCCATGACAGGGCTTCGACCGCGCTACCACCAAAGGTCGTAGCCCAGGCCTCACAGCAAGCACCAGGCCCCCAGAGGCATCATGCGAAGCAGCAAAACATAGGGAATCACGGGCCTCATCTAGTTTACCCCGATGTCGCACACTAAGCAGAGAAATACCAAATTGGCAATCTGGCCAGCAGAGCCTCCTCAGAAGGCGGCCATCTTGCTACCAGGCTAGCTCCCTCCTCCCCCCCACAAGCAGAAGCCCTAGACTAACAGTCTGACAGAGTTGTGGCCATCAGTCTAAGTATTTCAGACCTTTCACCCTATTTTGAGCGGGTGATTTGATGCACATTTAGTACTTCTGTTCAGGAACGCCAGGGAAAGCAAGCCTGTCCAAAACAGAACATTTCAAAATGGCGTCCACACCCTGGGAGAAATCTCCCAGGGTGTCAGGGACTTTATTTTGTGCTTCACAGACGCAAACTCCTGCTATGGAAGTTTGTTTAGGTCAAACAAAGTTTGCTGAGCAGCCACATGAAACATGGCATGGAAGCGGCTCCTCTGAAGACAGACATCTTCGCCAGGCAGACATAGATGTATTAATATAGCAGGAGGTATTCCACCAGGGCAGCGGAGGTTAGTACCTTTACCCCTCTGGCAGACAATGGACCATCCGCCAAACCCTAGATGAGGGCCACAGTTTTTAATGATTTTTTTACTTTTTTGTAGCCTGAACTGGTTTGCTCAGAATTTTAATTTGCCATCAGGGATTACTTCAATTGAAAACAGGTTTCTGCATTAAGTGCAAGTTTTAACAAGTATTTGCAATGCAATAGGTCTCGCAATTGCAAGAGTTTGAGCTATTGGCATTGTAAATGACAATGCCTTTTATTTATGTTTTTAAAAATCCTGCAATAATAAAAGGCATTGGCATTACAATACCAATAGGTCAAAGTTTCTAAAATGGGAGACTTATTACATTGCTAGCACCTCACTCTGTGATTTCACTTTAAAAGAGACCACGTCCCTTTCTTTAGACTAACCGTGTCAGAAGAAATGTCCACGGCCGCTATTAAAGTGAAAGCACGGTATAGGGCTCTTTTACCCCAAAAAAGCATTTGTTTGTCAAGTTGACAAACAAATGCTTATTTTGAAAAAGCACCCTGTGAAAGCGCGCATGGCTCGCTGAAAAGCGATGGATGTTGCAGGAAAGCATGTAGTGCCTGCAGTAGGAGAAACGCACTAAAGAAAATAGTGCTTACAGACTAAATAAAACGTACTGTGTAACAACCGAAGTAAAAGGGCAAGTCCTGATGGGAGGTTACAAATGAGACACGGCAGTACTAAGGAGAGACTAACAAGCCTATTTACGAATCAGAAACCAGCATTTACGAAGGACAATGACACAAGCCAATGGCAAATATGCACGGAGAGTGGGTGGGGCTTCAAGTCCATACTCCAATACAGCATGGCTCGCAGAGCAGCGCATGCGCTGCCCAGGCCAGACCTAAAAAGCTTCGGCTTAAGTTGATACATATGATGATCCAGCCATTTAATGGTAGTTGCTCTGCCACAGAAAAACTACACTGCATGACGGTTGGCAAGGCTGCAAGTGATTGATCACTGCAGGGATTTTACTTTATATTCTGCCAGTCAGCACATTATGAAAACAAAGGACCGACATAACTTGCTTTACTCAAAAGGTCGAACGTTAAAGACTTACTCTCATAGTATTCAAAGCACTTAGCCAGTGGGCTGCTCGGCCAGGTATAGTCCGCTGGCTTCCTTCCTCGGTTGTCTCTTGCATAAACATCCCCTCCAAATTCTATCAGCATCTCGATCAGGTCCCTACTTTTCACCTTGGCCGCATGGTGAAGAGCTGTCTCGTGTAGCTTTGCTGCATTTACATTTGCCCCTACAAATGGCAGAAAAGGCATGGTTAGATTAATTTAACGAGGAAATGTGAAAACGTCTGTATCAAACAGAATCATGATTTCTTAATATGAAATAGAGGGCGGTAGCCAATGTATAAAACATAATCTATGCACCATAACAAGACATGAGCAAAGCAATTTCTGAACAAGAAGCAAAACAATTCTGAGCATTTATTAATAAAGACAAACTAAAATGGAGATAAAGAATATCGCTATCGAGCATGGATCCGCGATCTGAAATAAGAAAGAGACTGTCCCAACAGTAAAACATTTTGCTACAGAGAAACACAAGGAGGAAGAAATATAGTGGGTTGTGTTGAACAAAGATCAGGAAACCCCAGAGAATTTGGTATTGCTGGTGACATCATTCTTAGAGAACAAAAATGGATTTTCTGCACTGTTGTTTGTTCCACAGCGAATAATTTATATTGTACTGAATTTTATTGTAGAATTTGTATGGCGCTTACTGTCTCTAAGTGCGATACTGAACCGCTTGCCTACATGGACAGAAAGCTATGCCATGTATGTGGGGTTGGAATGTTGTTGTCTTTGTTTAGTGATCCTATGAGGGAAGTGTTTCTATTTAGTGTGTGATGAGCACACAACTGTTGGAGCGATTTTATTATAATGATATGTGTCTATTAACATGAATCAAATACAATTGAAAATAAACCACTGACATGTTCACAAATGCATTTTTCAGGACTATGCTTAGCTAAGCCTTGACTAGGCCTCATCTCCAGCTAGAAAAAGATGGCTGCTGCTGACTCATAATAATTGTGTGTTTATTTTCTAATTCGGACACTACATGAAGCAACATATGCACTGTGTTTCGTAATGATAATGATATGCTGGCCTTAAAAGAACATCGGAGGAAGCTGTTGTTACATCCAAGGTTCTTCCTGATTGCATGCGGTAGACAGAAAATTCATGACTCTTTCCATTGTTTATTCTAACACATTTGCCTTGCCACCTTCGATGAAATTAAGTCAGAAATAGTTTCATATATTCATATTAGGGGGTAGTGCTAGTATAGTGGGTTTATATGATGTTTTATAATACTGTACTCTGAATTATCAATGATAAATTCGCTAATCCAGTGCCAACTGTGCAAATCTTCATTGCATTCTATGCTAGAAAATACTATATAAGCCATCACATTTGGGGACAATCCAGACACTTTTGGGTTTTTATTAGGGATGCTGCCCGTTCCTCTGTCGATTTGCAGCCAATTTGGGACTTTTGTTCTAATTTTGGTGATTACTACATCTATTCCTAATGTTGACAGCCTCTACGCCAATTGATTTTCTATGTCCTATGATTGATTATTGAATTGAGATATGTTTTTCCTTCTGTATTGCACTCTAATTATTTTAATAAACCTTCATGTTTTTCCCAGAAATACTGAATTGAAACTCATTTTTTATGTCAGTCCTTTTTTCTTATGTGACCGTATTTTTGCAATGCTGTATTGGATCTCATCATTAGGGGCATATTACCTCATCTATTCTTGAGACCAACACCATCCCTGACCCCGAAATCTATAAGCCACTATCATGTCGATTATCTGCTGGATAGCACCATCTCACCCACAGTTTTTGGTAGCCCATGTGGTGAAGATTAGAGCTAATAGATATTTCTCGAGATAATTTTGATCCCTGATCTACATTATATCTACTATCTACACTCCCAAAGTCCATAGTTTGAATCATTTGTGGTGCTCCAGTGATCTAGAGCTGTTCCTAAGTGAAGAACTATGAGTATTAGTACAGTGGAATGAATTAAGAGCGATTGTGCCATTCTGAGTCCATTGTGGGATTTGTAGTTTTTGAGTGCAGATTTGTGTGGAGTCGTGGATGACACTGTATGTAAGATATTTGGTTATTCATTTCTGATCTGTGGTTCATTAGGTGATTTAATTACTGTGATCTTGGTGTTTTTATCGTGTCTGTCAGCTAACCAGTTGGTATTTGTAAGTGTGTTCATTCACATGAAAAGGGCTTGATTTTGCTTTTGTGTCGAATAAGCTGTTGGATTGTCTATGCTTATTGTTGCTTAAGGTAATCGGATTTGTCGTAATCCAAGATTTCAAGATATATATTGTTGAACTGGTCTACAAGGTAGTTTGTTTAGTAAGGTGCCACATACAAACTGAGATAGCGATTTTTATGAATTGATCAGAACTTTTATGTTGAAATGTGTTCTGATCTACATTGGTGTTTGTTTGCTCCTTGGTGCACAGGAGTAAACGCGCTGATCAGAGGTGGATTACCATGGCACGAGAATCTGCTTTAATGTGAATTAGTGATTGAAAAGTCCCCAAAATTATTTATTCGGTTTCCATTGATTTTCAAGATTGATTTCCTTAGTTTCTTTGTTTTCCTCTTTTATAAGGCTGAGCTGACAAGATTTATTTTATTTGCATCTGATGTTGTGGTAGAAGGTACTGTGTTGAATGAAAAATTTCCTAGCTACCGTAACGGAAAGTTTCAATTCTATTAAGGACTAGGAGGCGAGGATTATGCAGTCCTTTCTTCTCTTTATTATAACAGCAATTCAAAGAAAAAACCAATCAGCACATATTATCAGAACTACAACTCCCATGAGCACATGGGGCACAGTGTCCATAGTAACCGCCAGCCAATGATGATGCCGTCCATTGTATAATTAGCTGTGACGTCCCTTCCTCTTCCTCTTCTTCTCTGTGAGGAATGATCCCAGGAACGCTCATCAATCCTTCTGATCTTGTCCTAAACCAACACAAGATAAACGTTATCCAGTTCTTCTTTCAAGAAAGAAAGCAAATAAAGGCAGTACACAGCACTTATGAGAACTAGCACAGCATAGCATATCAACACATCTAGGAGAGCATGAATATCTGTATACTCTATAACCATAGTCCATCTTAACTTAATGCAGTAGCAGAAGTAGTGAAAGAAATCGTAAATCGTTACTTACTGAATTACGAAGGAGTACGGGTGGGACGAGACCTACAAGTCTCGGGAGGGATAATCCTCGCCTCCTAGTCCTTAATAGAATTGAAACTTTCCGTTACGGTAGCTAGGAAATTTTTCATTCTATGTCAGGACGGAGACGAGGATTATGCAGTTTCAAAGCCTATCAACCACCAGTTCTGCCGCACCATAAATGGGTTTGAAGTAAAACTTCTTGAACGTGGACTCGGAGGACCAATCTGCCGCTGCCATAATGTCCTCCAGCCTACCGCCCACCTGTACGGCCTTAGAGGCCACTGCTCCTCTCGTGGAATGAGCTCCAAATCTGGTGACATCCACCCCCGCCTCGGACATGATCCAACGGACCCACCTAGCGATGGATGGAGCAGAAACCGCCCTAAACGGCTTCTGCAGAGCAATAAGAAGCTGACGTTCTCCAGTAGGGCGGTATTCCGCCGTCATGTCCTCATACGCCTTGAGGCAACGCACCACACATAGTTTAGGTTGATCCGGAAACGTAGGGTATGATACCGACCTGATATTAGACTTGGTCCTCCTAGCAACCGTGAAAGTGACTCCATCCGGAGTGAACATACGTGCCGTGATGTCCAGTGCCCGCACGTCAGAGACGCGCTTGCACGAAACCAGACACAGCAGGATCGCCAGCTTAGCCGACAACTCTTTCCTAGTAAGATACTGGTTATCACGCCAGGAGCAAAGGAAGCGCAGCATGATGTTGACGTCCCAGAGATACTTATATCTGGGTTCCGGGGGTTTGGAAAGTCTGGCACCCCTCATGAGCTTGCAAACCCAAGGATGTTCACCTGCCGGTTTCCCATCGATGTGGGCATGTCCCGCTGAAATGGCGGAGCTGAAAGAATTAATAGACCGATAGGCCAGCCCCGACTGTGCCAATTCGGCCAGAAAATTCAAAATGTGGGCAACGTCCGCCCCCACAGGATCGGCGTGTCTTCCCAGACACCAACGACTCCACCGTTGCCAAGCCGATTGGTACCTCTTGACAGTACCCGGCGCCCAGGCTCCACTGATGAGTTCCTCAGCGTCCGCCGAAAGGCGTCCGTCTTGCCACCGTTCCCTGAAATCCTCCACGCCATGAGGTGCAAGGTTCCCTGAAGCACCAGCGGATGTGGTTCCCCCAGGGGACCCGAAAGCAGCAAAGGGAACAAGGGCAGTCGAATCGGACAGTCCCACGACAACTCCAGAAACCAGGCCTGCGCCCGCCAGAAGGGGGTCACAAGGACCAGGGATGCTTGCTGACGGCGAACCTGCGCCGCTACTCGAGGAATCATGAGAAAGGGGGGAAACGCGTAAGCTTGCTCCAGCGTCCAGTCCTGCAAAAATGCATCGACCGCCGCCGCCTCCGGCCTCCAGCTCACGAACCTCGGAAGTTGACGGTTGAGTCGGGAGGCGAACAGGTCCATCGAGCATGGCCCCCACCTGTCCATCAAAGCCTGGAAGACCGCCCGATGCAGTCACCAGTCGCTGAAGTCTTGGAAATTCCTGGAATGCCAGTCCGCGATCGAGTTCTGTGTGCCTGGGAGATATTCCGCCGACACCGAAATACGCTTCTCTAGGCAATAGTGCCAGAAGTCCTTCGCCAGGTCTGCCAAGGCCCGAGACCGCGGCCCGCCCAGGCGATTGATATAGTGCACCGCTGACACATTGTCCATGCGTAACAGGATGCAACAAGACACCTGGTTCTGGGTCAGAGACTTCACCGCGAAGGAGCCCGCTAGGAGTTCCAGGCAATTGATATGAAGTTGAAGCTCTTCCTCCGAGCAGCGGCCCCCAATCGTGATGTCGCCGCACGAGCTCCCCAGCCCGCTCTGCTGGCATCCGATTCGATGATCAGGTCCGGGCTGGATCCGAAAATCGCTCTCCCGTTCCATGCACTCATGTGCTCGATCCACCAACGCAACTCCGTCCTTGTCTCCTCTATGAGAGAAATGAGTTCGGAGTACGTGAGTCCCCTCCTGAGATGTTGCGCCTTCAGGCGTTAAAGGGCCCTGTAGTGTAAAGGACCCGGAAAAATCGCCTGAATTGAGGATGAGAGGAGAGCCACAATACGAGCCAGATGCCAAAGTGAAATTCTGTCTTTCCGAAGGGTCTGGGAGAGCTCCTTGCGAAATTTGGTCACCTTCTGCTGAGGAAGGCTGAGACAAGCAGATTCCGAATCTATAAGGAACCCCAGAAAAGTGATCTGTCTCGTCGGAAGGAGCTCGGATTTCTGAGCATTCACCACAAACCCTAACTCCTGGAGTAGAGTAGAGCAATAGTCATGCTCAAGTTGGAACGAAGCCGTTCCGGCGATTGATCCATGATCAGAATGTCGTCGGGATATATGATCAACCGAAGACGCCTCTCGCGTAGTGTTTCCACCACTGGTCACAGGAGCTTCGTAAAGCACCATGGAGCCGACGACAGGCCGAAGGGCAATGCTTGAAACTCGAAGATCTCCCCGTTCCAAAGGAACTGTAGAAAACGTCGGTGAGGCGGAAAGATGGGCACCGTGAGGTACGCGTCCTTCAAAGCTAGGCGAACCATCCAATCCCCTTGGAGGAGAATGTCGCGCAGCAGATGGATCCCCTCCATCTTGAAATGGCAGTAGACCAGCCATTCGTTGAAGTCTCTTAAGTTTATGACCGGACGAAACCCTTTGTCCTTTTTCTGGACCAGAAAAAGGTTGCTCAAGAACCCCGAGGGGTGAAGGCGCGTCTTGCGGAACGCGCCCTTCCTGAGGAGTTCCGACACCTCTTTGTCAATCAGACTCCTGTCTTCTGCGGAAAAAATCAACGGGCGAGGGCGAGCTCTCTGACGGGGAGTACCATAAAACTCTATTCGGAAACCCCTGACAGTTTGGAGAACCCAAGGGTCTGAAGAGATTTTGCACCAGTTGTGAAGGTGATCCCGTAACCTCCCCCCCAGGACGGACGGGGAAAAAGGGTAACACTCACCAGATGGGCCTCCCGGCGCGTTGGCTCCACCATGATAGCCTCTGCCGCGCCCTTTGCCAGCTCCTCGACTGGGGTAGAAATTTCCCTGGCGGCCGTCATTCCAGCCGTTATTACGACGCTGTTGGTTCTTGCTATTAGGGCCTTGCTGGTACTGGTGGCCGGAGGAGCGACCCCGTCCTCTTCCGGCCCCTGCAAAAACCCGTCCGGGAAAAATCTTTTTGATGGACGTCTGCGCTCTGTCTAAAGCAGAAAAAGTAGTGACGAACTTATTTAACTCCTTTATGAAGGGTTCGCCGAACAACTTGCCCTGTGCAATAGGCCCTGCCTCCGAAGTGGCCAGATCTCCAAGCTTAGGGTCTATCTTGATGAGGAGAGACCTCCTCCGCTCCGCCGCCAACGCACAATTCGCATTGCCCAGGAAGCATAGGGCCCGCTGCGCCCAACCTGACACGACCTCCGTGGACATTGCCGTCCCCGATTCCCTGGCCTTCTCGGCTAACTGGATGATCTGGGTCACGGGCCCCACGACGTCCAGGAGCTTATAATGGCAGTTGCGCCAGGAACAATCTATGCCCTTCCTAGGGTCCTTCATGAATTTTGCGAAGAACGCATAGAGCTTTTCATCAATGTCTGGGGTGGCCGCCACTCTGCCCTCCAGCTTCGGACGAGGGCACTCACCCCGCATGCGGGTCCTGACCTCTTTCTCTAGGGGTTGACGCACTTTACCAGCCACATACGTTGCTACTTTGGGGTCAGGGGTCCATTCCGATGATCTCGGGTGGTAGATTCTCGTCGGATCAAACATGTCAGGGGTCTTGTCATCCCCTTCCAGGGACCCCGAAGAATGAGACGCCGGGCGCCAGGACCGCCGCGCGTACTCATCGTCATCCTCCGAGGAGACATCATCCTCGGTAACACCCTCTCCCTCCACGGGGAAACCATCCTCTTGGTCGGTATCCGGGGCGACCTCATCGCCATCCTCTCCGGGGTAGAATCCCTCCCGGCAGGGTACATGTTTGAGCGTCCGCGCACTTTTACGGAAGGAGTCCCTCAAACGCTTAAACTCCTCCAGGTTCCCCGCGTGACGCTTAGCTGACTTCTTCCCTCCCCTCTGCGCACCTTTGGGTCCGCGGTCAACAGGCACTGCGTTACCAAACACCCCGGGATGCTTTGGGTGAGGGCATCCACTGTCTCCCGCAGGGGCGCCAGCACAGTGTCCAGTGCCTGTGAAAGGGCGCGACCAACCGCCGGTGGCAAGGGCTGGGTGCAGCATAATTCTTCCGCCTCCTGAATAGGGGGGTTTGACTGCTCAGCAGAGTGCATTCTATGAGGGTGTGAGCACTAACACCTTACACCTAAAAACCAAAAGGTAGCCCCCTCGCCAGTGCTCTGACAGTCTAGCTGTCAAAATCCAAGTGCGGTACCTGAAAACCACCACTAGATGGCGTTGCGCACACTGCGTGTTAGAATGCACCGAGCCGGTGTCAAAGCGAGGGTTGGTGAGGCCGGGAACACAGTGCCTCAGCGCGCCACAGGAAAAGGAAAGAAGCCGCGAGCGCAGCCTTTCCCCGACGTTGGCGCCCCACAGAGCCGAGTGAGGGCGAGGACGCGCTTCACACAGTCCGCGATAGATCGGCAGTGACGGCGCAAGCAGCGCCTGTCGCACGTCGAGTCTGCAGAAGATCTAAACCCAGAGAAAGCGCACTAAAGAAAAAAGCGCTATTGCACAGGCAGATAATAATCAACAATAATCACGGAAAAACACAGTACGTCAGAAAGGAAATAAAGGGTGACTTATCTGACGAGCAGAGGAAGAGGAAGGGACGTCACGGCTAATTATACAATGGACGGCATCATCATTGGACACTGTGCCCCATGTGCTCATGGGAGTTGTAGTTCTGATAATATGTGCTGATTGGTTTTTTAGGTCTCGGCAACGAGAACTATTGTCACCTAGTAAGCTAGCAAGGGACTACAGAGAGGTGGACGAGCCGACCAGGGTCTGTGGACGCGCACAAAGGCAGGCAGGCAGGCAGGCATGCGCCAGACACACACACAGACAGACAGACAGACACACGCACGCACGCATGCATGCATGCACACACACACACACACACACACACACACACTCTCACACTCTCTCTCTCTCTGCCGCCCCCCTCCCCCCCCACTCACCGGGCTCTTTCCCTCCGCATCGGGTCAGTCACGGCAGAAGGCAGACTTGTGTCTTCTCCGGCGATCTTCAGCTGATGTGCACGCCCACGCTGCGTCGTGCGCGCCCGTTGATCCTCAGCTTGTTTACAATAGCGATCGTTTCTTCCGCTAGCACTCCGTGGCATCTCAGACGCACAGCAGGTAGCATTAGCACCTCTTGTTTTAAAATGCGTTTGTTTATCTAGGACGGACACGTTTACTGGTTGCTTGTTATTTATTGTCTTCTTTCCTCTGCTTTCCCCTCCCACCCCCTGCATGCGTTGCTTCTTCCCTTCCCACCCAGTGTGTATTGCTTCTTCCTAACCCCCAACCCCCCACGGTCGGTGTTGCTTCTTTCCCTCCTACCCCCATTCAGGGTTGCTACTTCACCAGTCACCCCAGAAAGTGTTCCCTATTCTCCTATTGCACATACGACATGCTTTCCTACAAGGACACCTGCTTTTCCACTCCCTGCTCCTCATCTCTGGCCCGCCCCGGGCGTCGTGCTTTAGGTTTTCGCACTGCGCCAGCTTTCATATTAACAACACTGGCGCCATGCTTAATATTTTGACAGGAGCCCGCTTTTATGGTTTTTTTTTTGGTATTCATTAGCATTTTTTTACAGTAGTACAGCACGCTACACGTAATCTTCAACAAGGGCAGCCACGCAGCCCGCCTAGCTCTATTTCAACATCTGCCGCTCCTAATCAGCAACAATGGTGGCTGCACCTTCTACATCTTTTTCGTGTTTATCCAGTTGGTTCCTTTGTGAGATCTACACAACTATGTGCCTTTCCATTCAGTGGTCTGGAGTGCAGGTTTGCACGTATGTCGCAGTTTATTCAGATTCCTAACATACCGCGGTTTTGCACCAGCACTGGTGTGTTTCGGGCGGCATTCAAACTGATTTATGTTCTGCATCTCTTCCCCACCAAAGCAGTGTCCAGTCCGAGTGCGCTCTTCGAGGACTTGTCGTTTCACTAGTTCTAGGAGCAGCTCGTGTGAGCACCAGTGTTTACAGGCGCACAGGCTGTTCATATTACTTATCGTCCCTGAGATATTTATTACCTATCTAGACTCTAGGGCAGTCACAAATTCTGACACTGCTTCCTACCAAGGACCTTTTATGGCCACATAAGAACCATTGTTTTTCTAAAACATTAGTCAACCCCAGGTTCACTTATTAGAGTCCCCTTGTTTTCCTTACTACATTGTTCTCACACGGCACGCCGCACTCTATTTCAACATCTTACAATGCTTTTTAGGTCTCGGCAACGAGAACTATTGTCGCCATGTAAGCTCGCAAGGGAGTACAGAGCGGTGCACGAGCCGACCAGGGTCTGTGGACGCGCACACACAAAGGCAGGCAGGCACACACCAGACAGACACAGACAGACACACGCACGCACACACACACGCACACACACACACACACACAGCCTCCCTCTCTGCCCACTCCCTCGCTGCCGCCCCCCCCCCTTCTACCCCCACTCACCGGGCTCTTTCCCTCTGCAGGGGGTCAGTCACGGCAGCAGGCAGGCTCGGTGTCTTCTCCGGCGATCTTCAGCTGATGTGCACGCTCACACTGCATCTCCTGCGCGCCCACCACGCTGTTTCGCGCCCGTTGATCTGTGTCTCCTGCGCGCCCACCACGCTGTTTCGCGCCCGTTGATCCTCAGCTTGTGATTACTACTCCTTCTAACCCGGATTCTAAATTACTATTTCTTGGTTCTCTAACTCCACTCTGTTGATTCGTAACAAACTGATATTCAGCACATTTCACAGTCTCGCTTTTGCTTCTCATAAATACAATAAGATTATTTTAAGCAATGTCTACCCTTCTTTTGGTTCTGTGCCTATTATGCTTCGGACTATAGAGTTTTAGAAAGTGTGGTGGAAGATTCCGTGATATCAGCGGTGTGCACAGTGCAGAGTGAGTGTGCAGAGTGCAGAGTAGCGAGTGCAGAGTAGCGAGTGCAGAGTAGTGAGTGCAGAGTAGTGAGTGCAGAGTGAGTGTGCAGAGTGAGTGTGCAGAGTGAGTGTGCAGAGTGAGTGTGCAGAGTGAGTGTGCAGTGAGTGTGCAGAGTGAGTGTGCAGAGAGAGTGTGCAGAGAGAGTGTGCAGAGAGAGTGTGCAGAGTAGTGAGTGCAGAGTGAGTGTGCAGATGAGTGAGTGTGCAGATGAGTGAGTGTGCAGATGAGTGAGTGTGCAGATGAGTGAGTGTGCAGATGAGTGAGTGCAGAGGAGTGAGTGCGCAGAGTAGTGAGTGCGCAGAGTAGTGAGTGCGCAGAGTAGTGAGTGCGCAGAGTAGTGAGTGCGCAGAGTAGTGAGTGCGCAGAGTAGTGAGTGCGCAGAGTAGTGCGTGCAGAGTAGTGAGTGCAGAGTAGTGAGTGCAGAGTAGTGAGTGCAGAGTAGTGAGTGCAGAGTAGTGAGTGCAGAGTGAGCGTGCAGAGTAGTGAGTGCAGAGGAGTGAGTGCAGAGGAGTGAGTGCAGAGGAGTGAGTGCAGAGTAGTGAGTGCAGAGTAGTGAGTAGTGAGTGCAGAGTAGTGAGTAGTGAGTGCAGAGTAGTGAGTGCAGAGTAGTGAGTAGTGAGTGCAGAGTAGTGAGTAGTGAGTGCAGAGTAGTGAGTACTGAGTGCAGAGTAGTGAGTAGTGAGTGCAGAGTAGTGAGTGCAGAGTAGTGAGTGCAGAGTAGTGAGTAGTGAGTGCAGAGTAGTGAGTAGTGAGTGCAGAGTAGTGAGTAGTGAGTGCAGAGTAGTGAGTGCAGAGTAGTGAGTGCAGAGTAGTGAGTGCAGAGTAGTGAGTAGTGAGTGCAGAGTAGTGAGTAGTGAGTGCAAAGTAGTGAGTGCAGAGTAGTGAGTGCAGAGTAGTGAGTGCAGAGTAGTGAGTGCAGAGTAGTGAGTGCAGAGTAGTGAGTGCAGAGTAGTGAGAAGTGAGTGCAGAGTAGTGAGTGCAGAGTAGTGAGTGCAGAGTAGTGAGTGCAGAGTAGTGAGTAGTGAGTGCAGAGTAGTGAGTAGTGAGTGCAGAGTAGTGAGTGCAGAGTGCAGAGTAGTGAGTGCAGAGTAGTGAGTGCAGAGTGCAGAGTGCAGAGTAGTGAGTGCAGAGTGCAGAGTAGTGAGTGCAGAGTGCAGTGCAGGTATGTGCAGTGCAGTGCAGGTGAGTGCAGGTGAGTGCAGTGCAGTGCAGTGCAGGTGAGTGCAGTGCAGGTGAGTGCAGTACAGGTGAGTGCAGTGCAGTGCAGGTGAGTGCAGTGCAGGTGAGTGCAGTGCAGTGCAGGTGAGTGCAGTGCAGGTGAGTGCAGTGCAGGTGAGTGCAGTGCAGGTGAGTGCAGTGCAGTGCAGGTGAGTGCAGTGCAGTGCAGGTGAGTGCAGTGCAGTGCAGTGCAGGTGAGTGCAGTGCAGTGCAGGTGAGTGCAGTGCAGGTGAGTGCAGTGCGGTGCAGTGCAGTGCAGGTGAGTGCAGTGCAGGTGAGTGCAGTGCAGGTGAGTGCAGTGCAGGTGAGTGCAGTGCAGGTGAGTGCAGTGCAGTGCAGGTGAGTGCAGTGCAGGTGAGTGCAGTGCAGTGCACGTGAGTGCAGTGCAGTGCAGGTGAGTGCAGTGCAGTGCAGGTGAGTGCAGTGCAGGTGAGTGCAGTGCAGTGCAGGTGAGTGCAGTGCAGGTGAGTGCAGTGCAGGTGAGTGCAGCGCAGGTGAGTGCAGTGCAGTGGAGTGCAGTGCAGTGGAGTGCAGTGCAGGTGAGTGCAGTGCACACTGCACTGGAGTGGAGTGCAGTGCAGTGCAGGTGAGTGCAGTGCAGTGCAGGTGAGTGCAGTGCAGTGCAGGTGAGTGCAGTGCAGGTGAGTGCAGTGCGTGCAGTGCAGGTGAGTGCAGTGCGTGCAGTGCAGGTGAGTGCAGTGCAGTGCAGGTGAGTGCAGTGCAGGTGAGTGCAGTGCAGGTGAGTGCAGTGCAGGTGAGTGCAGTGCAGTGCAGGTGAGTGCAGTGCAGGTGAGTGCAGTGGAGTGCAGTGGAGTGCAGTGCAGTGCAGTGGAGTGCAGTGCAGTGCAGTGGAGTGCAGTGCAGTGCAGTGGAGTGCAGTGGAGTGCAGTGGAGTGGAGTGCAGTGGAGTGGAGTGCAGTGCAGTGCAGGTGAGTGCAGTGCAGGTGAGTGCAGTGGAGTGCAGTGCAGTGCAGGTGAGTGCAGTGCAGGTGAGTGCAGTGCAGTGCAGGTGAGTGCAGTGCAGTGCAGGTGAGTGCAGTGCAGGTGAGTGCAGTGCAGTGCAGTGCAGTGCAGGTGAGTGCAGGTGAGTGCAGTACAGGTGAGTGCAGTGCAGGTGAGTGCAGTGCAGGTGAGTGCAGTGCAGGTGAGTGCAGTGCAGTGCAGGTGAGTGCAGGTGAGTGCAGTGCAGGTGAGTGCAGTGCATGGGAGTGCAGTGCAGTGCAGGTGAGTGCAGTGCAGTGCAGGTGAGTGCAGTGCAGGTGAATGCAGTGCAGGTGAGTGCAGTTGAGTGCAGTGCAGTGCAGGTGAGTGCAGGTGAGTGCAGTGCAGTGCAGGTGAGTGCAGCTGAGTGCAGAGTGGTGTGTATTGACAATATAAATGACAATGCCATTTATTTATGATTTAAAGAAAAAAAAAGAAATGTCATGAGCAATGCCAATAGCTCTACCTTTAATGATGCCGAGACCATTGCATTGTAAATGCTTGTTCTTTGAATTGCTGTTATAATAAAGAGAAGAAAGGACTGCATAATCCTCGCCTCCGTCCTGACATAGAATTCTGTTCACGAAGTAGATGCGCTGCAACTGGCTGATTGCTGCAGATAGTCATGTAGGGATTGGTGAGACGTCACCAAGAGTAGCACTGTCATTGGTTAGCTATAGATCATGCTGTGATTGGTTAACCTTAGCCATAGCTGCACTGTGGTTGGTTAGTTGTCTTGTGTTTGTTTTTACGTGTTAGTGAATAATTTGGATGGGAAAGACGGGTGCTGGATTGAAAAAGTGTAAAGTTTCTAAAGTTGTTCTTATTATGGACAATGAAAAGAGAGGTTGTAAAAACCAGATGAGGAATTCAGATGCAGATTTTTGGCCGTCTGTGATTTTTGGTGAGAATGAGACATGTTTAAGGAACAAGTGTGCAAGGAAATAACATGTATTCACAGGTTGGAAATGTGATCCTGCAGGGCAGAGGTTGAGGGTTTGTGAATAATCCTGGATTGGAAATGTCAATATGCTTAAGAAAAGCACTGCTTGTCATTTGTATTTGATAATTGGGCATTGAAAACGAGATACTCGACAGAATCCAGATAACATTCAAAATTATTTTGTTCCCTAGACATAGCAGTATGACAATCACATGACACAGTTTGGTGTCTGAGCCCAACAGACTATGCAAAATGTATAGAATCAGAGGCAATTCCTTATGAATATGCCTCTAACTTCAGTATTGCAGCAAAACATGAAAATATAATTCTGCTGCAGAATTTAGGTTTTTAGCAGAGCCCATTGACCCCGACTTGTGATTTTCCCTAGTTTACACAGAATGAAACAAGTTTGCAATGATAGTGCCTGAGGGAGGAGGAGGATTGCATGCTTGGTGCAGTCCTAGACCAGAGTGGCCCATATGTAGCTGGTGAGGTGAATGGCCACTCCGTATCATTTTAGGTCGATAATGGTGCTATCCACTCCATGGTTTGTTACATGGAGATCCCAAAACTACCCCGCTCTGGAAAAGAAGTCCAAGTTTTAGGAATTAGTAGTAAGTAGATTACGAACCAGGTTTAAGCAAATGTCCCAATTAAAATCAGGTCTATGGAAAATGACACCTGTTAATTTACAAGGAAGGGACATACTCTGGAAGTTGAATTGCGTGTTTTACTTTATGCCAGATGGTGTCGCAATTCAGAGACTGAGTTGATAAATGCAGAGCCAGTTAAACCAGATGCAGTTTACTGCAGGACTTGACGATATAAACTTTCATGAGAAGCAGAGGAAGGAATAAAGCGCATAATATAGCAAATGATAAAAAGGGTATCCTATGAAAGGTGCTTGGAAGTCCTTGTAACTATCCGGTGAGGGGCAATAGAACACAGAGCGGAAAATGGAGGTTGGTCCAAGATGTTGGGAAAATAAATAAAATTGTAGTCCCATGTTGTCCAATGCTACTGAATCTTGCTGTGATTTTGTTTCAGATTCCCGCAGATGCAGAATCGAACACATTCATAGACTTGTGCCATGCGTTCTTCTCCATTCCTCTACATGAATCAGTCACATAGACAAACTCAATTATGACAAAAGTATAGAAAAATCAGTTCAAAGCTGAAAAACAATGCTAGTTCCATGAGTCAATAATAGGTACAGCTATTCTAATAATATTTAAAAATGAGACCAATATCTGTATGTTAAAAAATAATGAAAACGTGTATTGTGTTATGCACTGATGAGTAAAATGCAACGGTTTCTTGAATAATGAATGAAAGCAGGCAATACCACTGCAAAAAAAGATAATACAGCACATGTGAACGAAATATTTTAGCACCTGTATGTTGAACAAATCCGAAGAGCAAGGAGAATTAGTACATGAGCAACTAATGAATGCCTGTATAGAGAATGATGCGCATGCATAAAAAAATGTCAGAAAACTCTTACAGTGCATGTTCGTATACTGGTGTCTGCGTAATTAGCATCAACGTAAAAAAATAAATTAATGTAGACAAACATGGTGAGTAGACACTGAAGGGTGAATGTAAAGGAAATGTGGCACTTTGGGAGCTGGTAACCTCAACCTGGCTGTGCTAGATCCAATTTAAACTGCTGTACCAAACGAATTACACCCCCGAAAAACTATGGAACATACACAAATAACACATCCAGCCTGTTTCTGGTAACATGGTTTGGACAGGCCTGGTCATTCATGCTTACTGGTAAGAGGTTAGGGACCGACACACTGTCCATATGCCCTGTGAAACTCATCGTGGAGGGATGGGAGTGTTCATGTGCTAGAGTAGACAATCGCTGGTGGGGTTGGGATTCCTTCAGACCAAATGCGAACATCTCCTGATACTCTTGTTCCAACACAGCCACTCCTTTACAGAACGGCTGAGGCAACACAGATAAGTACAGTAATGAGTCAATGAGCAATAAGAGTTCTTTCGCAGGTTCAGTTTGTTGCGCGTTGTAGATTCTTTATTTCTTATATTCTTTATTCTGTTAGCTACAGCTGTACCAAACTGTATAAATAATATAAGAAATAAAGAACTTACCTACTTTCTGTAACTCCTCATCCTTATCAAAGTTATCCACCTTCACTATTAGAAACTACACCATCTCTCACATTCTCCTCCAGATCTAGCTGGTCCTTCTCTGCAACATTATTTTACACGTTCTGTACTATTGTAGATGTGCTGTGCTTTGTTATCATTCACGACCACAAAGTCAGTGCACCAAATAAAGTTCTTCATCTTTCTATTAGCCTAAAACATAGCTAATGCCGCTCACTAAATGACTGAACAATTCTTATGGGAATTCATGAGCATTTAAAGGCAAAAGATACAGTACTGTCTACACCAACAATCTTTTGCACATGCATCATACCAAGATCTTTGAGGTTGACATCTGTGCACAAGTAAATTGCTTATTTATTGACTGAACTCATCCACACACCTCTCGGTCCAAACAAAGTCCTCTGCACTTACCAACAAACATCTAATTATTCATTGCTGACTGGCTAGATTCTTAATAAACTTTGCATAGAATTCTACCATGCAAAGAAGAGTTATTAACACTTCCTTTGTCTCTGGTCTGGATTACCCTCAATCACCTTCATCAAGTCTTTGTTAATTTTAGCCTTATATTTAGTGATCAAATGCTCCAAGTATTGAATATCCTTCATATCAAATATACATTTCAACAACTTCAAAGCTAAACCACTCTCCCTTAAAATTCCCAACACATCCCTTACTCTTTCATCGAGAACCACTTGGAATCCAACTACATAATAATAATACTAATAATACAAAGCTTTATAAAGCGCGTACAGTTACCTCAACCGGAGTTGTCCCGGCGCTGTATGAGCAGCAACGTGAGAAGGTAAATAGCACCTATGGTTCATATCTATTGAATAAAGAGCCAGGTTTTTAGTAGCTTCCTAAACCCAGTTTCTGATGTTGCCGACTGTATAGCAGGCGGGAGAGCATTCCACAACTTCGCCGTGTTGGCAGAGAAAGTCCTGCCTCCGAGGCGCGCCCTTCTGACTCACGGAGCGAGTAATTGAAACAAGGAGTTGGAGCGTAGGAGTCTCACCTGTCCATACCTGGGGAGTCGGACTTTAAGGTAGTTGGGGCAGGTCCCATGAGGGGCTCTGTAGGCCAGAGTTAGAGCCTTGAATTTGATTCTGCTTGCCACTGGGAGCCAGTGCAGATCGCGCAGATGCGGAGAGACATGCTGTTGAAACAGGATATGTTTTAGCAGCCGCATTTTGCACGGTCTGCAAACGTTGAATCAGATATTTTGGTAGGCCCAAGTAGAGGCCGTTTGCGTAACCCAGCCTAGAGGTAACGGTCGCATGGATTACCATTTTTCTGCAGTCCTTCGGTAGAAGCAGCAGAAACTTACGCAGATTCCTCAGTTTGCTTAAACATCCTGCTACAACCTGCTGGATGTGGGAGGAGAAGGACAAGCTGTCGTCCCACCTCACCCCCAAATTTTTTGCCTTTGTGCTGGGCAGAGGCCCGGGGCCCATCTCAGAAGGCCACCATAGATCCGGGGAGGGATGAACACCTTTCCCGAAAAAGATCACCTCCGTCTTGCCCGCGTTCAATTTTAATTTGTTCGTATTCATCCAGCAGGCTACATCAGGGAGACACCCCTTAAATTTAGCAAAAGCTGCCTCCGACACTTCTAAGTACGGGAAGACAAGCTGGGTGTCATCAGCGTATGAAATTGCCGTGACCCCCCATTTAGCGATCAGGGTGAAAAGTGTGGCTAAATAGATATTAAAAAGCAGCGGGCTGAGTGCCGATCCCTGCGGAACCCCACACCCCAGCCGCTTCGGTTTAGAGGAGAAAGGGCCCAACGCCACTTTCTGTGATCTATTAGTCAAATATGAATGAAGCCACCCAAGTGCTTTATGCTGAAGGCCAATATCCTCCAACCGCTGTAGAAGTCTGCCGTGATCGACAGTATCGAAAGCGGCAGATAGATCCAAGAGCACCAGCATAGCTGATGCTCCTGAATCTAACGCCCACCTAACTGACTCCGCCACCTCAATCAGGGCGGTCTCGGTACTTAAGCCATCCCTGAAACCCAATTGTGTTTCATGCAAGATCTTATTCTCCTCCGTGAAACTGTTCAATTGGCGCTGAATCAGTTTTTCCATCATTTTACCTGAAGCAGCCAGAAGGGAAATTGGATCCAGATGTCTTTGTTGGGATGGTAATGTTCCCTGCATGGTGTACAGTTCCCCTGCCCTAACTGCCCAACTGGAAGTATCTGATAACGTGTTTTTTGATTTTGGGCCTAGACTCACACTAATCTAGCGTATGCGCGATGGCCTAGACCTCTCTCTTGACATGAGTGAGGTCTTCAGCTTGACCTTGGGGAGCGCACCAAGCACGCCCTAATTAAAAATTGAACAGACAGTTGTCTACATCCCTGTCATAGGTTTACTACACTGAGCGGTAGTGGCAGCTTATACTGTTTTGTGAATCCATAGTGGAGACCAGATCTCCTCATCTCCATCACTGGAGTGGAGGTCTACTTTCACACTGTGTAAAGTGCTGCTTCTAGGTGTTTATCTAGATCCTAGGGCTAACATCCCTACTGTAGGTTGTGCGCATTTGTGTGTGTAAACTGCAGGACACCTACAGGGTTGCTGATACATTGAAGCCCCATGTCAGTTTTGCCTGAAATCTCCCAGGAGATAGTGCATGATATAATGTGTGGACTAAGCTCACCAAATGATCATCACCCCAGCAACATTCTCCAATGTACTTTAGATATTGTGGAACAGCTCTCTGCACCAGCCTAATGGATGTGAGATCTACAAAAGGCAACAGATGGAATACGTCTTCCTCAAAGTGACAGTGATAACACCAGCAGTGCTGAAGCACCATTCACAAAGCTGGGCTCCTGTAAAATAAAGTAGATCTTCCTGTAGATCCACCATCAATACCGATCCCCACAAGAATGAATTTTATGTATCAATGGCACATCCAGAAGTATGTACGTAAGTGCTTTTTCTATAGAGTGAACATGGCCATAAAGCAGTGTAGAGCTGTACAGTAACAAACACAATCATAAAGTCAAAAAGCAATAGGAGAGGTAGTTGGTTTGTGGGCTGTTAATGCATTGTAATGGAGTGTTCTTAAAAGAGGTCTGTCTTCAGCTCTTTTTTTTTGGAGCAGTTTTGGAGTGCTCCTGGTGGGTACAGGGATGTTGCTCCAGATCTTGGGAGCATAGATGGAAAACGCCAGCTGCATTGTGTTTTTTTCTTTTTTAGACTTCTTAGTCTGCAGTTGGATGATGTCCTGGCTGTGGGTGTGCCGAGACCCACTAGAGGTGGTGAGCTTGTCTGCAGGAGAAGTGCTGGTTGTGGTAGCTTTGTAAGTCATACAGTTGGTTTTAAAGAGGGTGTGGGACGTGAGGGGCCCTGCTCCTTGCTTCTTGCTCTCTTTCCTGCCTCCAGCCCCATTCCGTCACAGCTGCATTGCCAATTGCACGGAGGCCAGTCAGAGGCAATGTACTTCCACTATTTACCTACTTCCAAAAGGGTGCGCAGTCCAGTCTTCCCATCCCAGCACCTACTTAACCTATGGAAGAACGAGAGCGCAACGGGCGCGCCGCTGGTGTGCCAAAGGAGCACCTAAGGCAAGCCCGTCTACACCCGTCAGCGTCCCGGAGGCTGCCGGCGCGGGCCAGGCTGCTGGTCTTCTCACATATCACGGACAGCGCATAACTTACAGTAGAGCCGGGCTACTAAATATTGGTAAGAAATCATGCTGCCTTAACCATACTGTTATGAACCCTGATAGAACCACTTTAAAGTGTGTACATTGTAACTGGGCGGTTTCTAACAACAATGGTGGAACCAACCCGGGAAGGGAGGATTATGTAGGCAGGGGTTACAGAATGGGCTTCCTAACTAGCAACGGTGATCATTTCAGGGCACTCTTACTCAACACACGCTCTTTAAGAAAACACGAACTGCATGTTTCGGAGCTGTTGCAAGAGTCCAGCCCAGACATAATGTTTCTGACAGAAATGTGGCTTACCGAGGCCTCTAACACCACCATTGCTACGCCAATTCCCACAGGTTATTAGATCCTGAGGAAGGACCATGCAGGGGGCATGAGGGGTAGAGTTGCAATTTTCTTTAAAAATTATATCTCCTGCAATATAGTCCATATAGGAGAGCTAGACCGGGCTGAATGTGTAGGCTTCCATGGTGAATTATCAGCACACCAATCCCTGGCTGGAGTCTTAATATATAGGCCCCCTGGTCCAGCTGGTGATTTCTTCAAGTCCTTCAGTGAGTCAACCTCACCCCTAGTCCCCAAGTATAAGCACTTTCTGGTACTGGGTGACTTCAACATCCATGTGGACAAACCAACAGAGCAGGAGACCATCTCACTGACTGAGTTCCTTGCCATCTTCAATCCTTCCCCATATGTCTGTCACGCCACCAATGATAAGGGTCACACACTCAATCAGATCTTTTCGAACGCAGAGCTCCAAACCGATGTTCCTCTTCCCTTAGTATGTTCTGATCATTACCTGATTCATTTTAGGGTGTGTAAGTTGGCAAGATGCCCTCAATCTCATGGGAAGCATCGAACAACTACTGCAAGACCCTTTCACCGAATTACTCCAGCAGCCCTGAGCGAAGAGCTTGTCCATCACCCGCCTTCACTCAGTGACAATCCGGAAACAGATGCTCTCTGCTTGGAGAACTAGTTGGAGCAACGCTCCATGGCACTCGCACCTCCTTCCACTCGCTCTTCCAAGTCAGCGAGAATTTCTGCCCCTTGCTTCAATGAAGCTTTCAGGCAGAGCAAAAGCACCTGCAAACGGCTGGAAAGAGTTTGGCACAAATATATTTTCTTGGAGGACAAAGTAACCTATAAACAAGCCTTAAAAGTCCACCACAATAATATCTATGAGGCAAAAAAATCAATTTTCTCCTCCAAAATCGAGTCATCTGGAAATAAAAGCAAAGACATTTTCAAAATTGTGAAATATTTTTCTTCCCCGAATGCGGCTGCCAGACCTTCTGCTACCACTATGGGATGGAACAAGCCAATTTCCTCATATTTCCATGACAAAATTAAAACTATCCAAGACTCCTTCAGGAAGACCCTCCCAGTTGAGGGAAGGAGCACAGACTATCTAACACCCGGCACTCCCATGGAGGGTCCATCTCTAACACAGTTCCCCCCTCTTCCAATGGAAACTTCCTTGAAGATTATGAAAGGCCTTAAAGTCAGGCTCCTCACAGACCCCTACCCTGCCAAAGTGCTAGCAACGGTGAGGGAGGTTATTAACCCAGCCGCCATATTGTCCTCAACTCTTAGCTGAGGAATGGCCACGTGCTATGTAGGTGGAAAAATGCTAAAATGTAACCACTGCTTAAAAAGCCTTCTGCTGACCCCTCAGTGGCATCCAACTATAGACCGATCTCACTGCTCCCATTCTTCCCCAAAGCACTAGAGGAATAAGTGAGCGCAGTCATCACAGACCATGTGGAAACTTACAACCTTTTCCACCAGAGCCAGTCCGGTTTTAGAACTAATTGCAGCACAGAGACAGCGCGGCTCAACATTTCTGAATCCATTAAGGAGAAGCTGGACAAAGGAGGTAAAGCAGTGCTGATCTTGCTGGACCTCTCCGCGGCTATGGATACCGTGCCACACGACAGACTACTGCACAGATTACAGGAGTGCAAGCTGGGTGGCACGGTGCTTAATTGGTTCTCCTCCTCCTTGGAATATAGTTACCAAGAGGTCTGGTCCCCTCCTTTCGCCGCCTCATTTCCTCCTCTGAAGGTGGGTGTCCCTCAGGGTTCTATTTTGAGCCTGAAACTTTTCAACATTTACATGTCCCCCCTTACTCTCCAGGCTTAAGCTTGTAGCGCAACAATAATTTCCTATGCGGACGACATGCAGCTTCTGTTTACATGTGAAAAGGGCAAGGACTTTGATGGGGGGAAGATCAAAAAATGCCTGACTGGGGTTTTCACATGGCTCAGAGAGAATCAAATGTAACCTAGAGAAATCTGAGATACTTTTCTTCGGCTCTCCATCTCAGGACAAGTGGAAACAATGGTGGCCATCAGATATGTCACCTCCCCTCGCCTCGGTTAACACGGTCAAGAACCTGGGTGTTAAGTTGGATGATACCCTGTCCATGAAGGCCCAAATCCAGTTAGTCGCAGGAACCTGTTTTGGCCTCCAGCGGATGCGTAAGAAATTTCTCCCCCTACTGCCTCTCACCCACAGGAAGACTGTGGTACAAGCCCTCATTATCTCTAGGCTGCACTATGCCAATGTCCTATACCTATGCCTTCCGGAGTACCTTCTGAACAGACCAGGTGGTTCAGAAGGCGCCCGCCAGGGCGGTCCGCATGCTTGGACCGAGAGCCCGGATCTCACCCCACCTGAAGGTGTTGCATTGACTTCCCGTCCGAAAAAAGAATCGGCTTTAAAGCCCTGGTTTTAGCTTTGAAGGCTTTACAAGGTACTGGTGCACACTGTCTTAGAAGGAGAGTCACACACTATGTCCCCTGCAGAACTCGGAGGTCATCTTTTCGGAATCAGGAGGTTGTCCCCAAGTTTTCCTGCACACGTGCTGGAGGCCATTCTTTCCACATTCAGGTTCGCTGTGTTTGGAACCTCCTGCCAGTAACTCTTACACAGGTGTCAGACCTACTCACCTTTAGGAAGATGCTGAAAACCTGGCTGTTCCAGCAACAACCTTAAGGATTTTCTCTCCCCTTTTCAGGGTCTGCAACAGTCTAGCTCCGAGGTTCATAAGCAGTTTTTTTCAGTTTTTAACGTCTTTATTGCGAATTGTTATTCATAAAAGACACACATACATTACAAACAGTACAAATTGATTTAACAGAATTATAAAGTATCAAAGCAATACTAACAATCAAATAAAAAGTAACAGTAATTAATTAGATAAAAATTCCCAATTAAACATACATTTATAGACGTCAAAAAGGAAAATTACTAAAAATATAAAAAACTTACAAATATACATTTGTATATGAAAGAAAACTGGACATCAGTTCTGATCAGTCCATAGTATAATGCAAAAGCGTACTATTCAAAGTTATTCAAGACGATAAGTTTCGAACTGACTTGATCCTGATTAGCCAAGCCCATCCAAGAAATTTAGCCATTCCAATGGATAGCCATTCAGCAGTATTTGTTCTCAGAATGTACAAAGCTTCGCTACTCACTCGGGTATTAAGTCTGGAGCATACTGGTTTCAACCATTTACATCGTGGTTTACTGTAAGCAGTACATACAAATAAAAAGTGACCTAATGTTTCTCTGCAGTCAGTACAACAGGGGCAAAGGGATGATTCAGTCTTCTGCCAACCATTAGTAAAAACCCTCAGTGGAAGTGTTCCTACACGAAACTGATGGTATAATTTTCTATCTAATGTTTTAGGAATAACATCCCAATAGATCTCTATATGAGGGACTATTTTGTGAAGCAGAAACTGACCTGTCAAGTTCTGTTTCTCCGTAAGAACAACATGTTCTACTTTTACCGTTGACCAGAAAAGTAGCTTGAAGTCTTTTTTTGTAGGGAAAGTATTAGAACCCGGCTCAAACCAGAGCAAAGGAAGACCCATTTTGATCAAAGTGATCTTAATTTGCTTGAACCACGGTATGTCACCTGCCCCCTGCTGCATTCTCACATCCTGTATTTCTCGGGCGAACATGGCAAGTTCTGGAGTAGACCATATGCGCCTCCACAGTGCCACCATCCTGTAGAGGGCTTGATGTTTAATAGAATGCAAGCCCATATCCATTAATAATGGTAGGACTGGTGTAGAAGGGGGCAGGCTGACAAGGTTTCGAAGGAATTTGCTCTGTATCCTATCTAGGACAGACAGATCCACACAGCCCCAAATATCGGCCCCATATAAAATGGCTGAACTAATTTTGGCACTATAGATTTTAAGAGCCGGCAAAACTCTTTTAGTAAGAGAACATCGCTGCTCCTTTACTAAACAACCGGACAAGCGAGCAAATTTCAAACTGAGCGCAGCCACTTGTTCTTTCCATCTTAATCTATAGTCTATTGAAACACCAAGGTATGTCATTGCTTCAACCTGCTCCAAGCTAGACCCATTCATGGTAACATGACCCCTCTTCGGTTTATTTTTTGTCAGAACCATGAACTTAGTTTTATTGATGTTAATTTCCAGGTCATTCTCATTACAGAAGTCCACAAATTTATTTATAGCCACTTGCAGACCCTTCTGTGTTTTAGCCAGTATAAGAGTATCGTCTGCAAATATTAAAAGAGGAAATTTAGTCCCACCCAATGAAGGGGCATCAGTCGGAATGTCTGTGAGGAATTTCACCACTTGGTTAATAAAGAGTATAAACAGGGTAGGAGCCAGGACACAGCCCTGCCTCACTCCACGTGTCACGGGGAAGGTGTCTGTGACCTGACCCTGCCGCCCCCATCTAACTCTGGCAAAATTTCCCTCATGCATCCTGATGGTGAGATCAAGGAGTGCAGCAGGCACACCCATCCTTCTCAGGGCTGACCACATCTTTGCTCTTGGGACCAAATCAAATGCTGATTTGAGGTCCACAAATGCAGCATATATCGTGCCACCTCTCAGGAATACAGTTTTCCAAAAGATCATGACAAATCTTAATATCTGGTCAACTGTGCTTGTATATTCCCTAAAACCCGCCTGCATAGGAGACAGAATGTCAGCTTCGGACATCCATGAGTGAATTTTTCCTAACAACATTCGAGCTACAACCTTTTGAAGGGCATCAATAAGACTGATGGGTCTATAATTCCCTGCATCAGTTCTGTCCCCTTTTTTATACACGGGCAGAATCTCTGCCCCTTTCCATGAAATGGGAATCTCAGTCCCTCTAGCTATTGCATTTGCCAAAAGTGTTATATACGGGACCCAATGCAATTGATCATACTTAAAAAGGTCCGCAGGGATGCAGTCCATACCTGGGGCTTTACCATTCTGCACTTGGTTTAGGGCGGTGATCGCTTCTGATTTAGTAAAGACAATGTGATCATGAGATGGCACAGGAAACTGTACGCTGGCATCTTCCCTATTGTTATGGGAGATCCGTTCCGCGACACTAAACTGTGCCTCAAAATGCTTGACCCATTGCTCAACTGGAACATAATTAACAGGAACATGCATATCACCCGTCCCACCCCATTTTACAACCTCCCAGAATTTTTGTTGGTTGGATGAGGTGCTTGCCTGATATAAATCCAACCAACGCTGGTCATCCCATTTGGTTTTTGCCTCTTTAAGTACTTTCTTGTAGTTTGCCCTAGCCAACCTTATATCCCTGGCTATTTTAGATTTAATAGCAGATAACAAAGAGCTATGGGCGGCGCGACAAGATTTGTCGTACCACTTTGACTTAGTTTGCACTTTTATCCTTCCTTTAACTGGTTCGATAAAAAGAGATTTAATTTTATTAAAAAGAGACTCGTGAATCCTCCCAATTTGATCAGGTGAGATTCCTTCATCAAATAAGGGTACTATCAGGTTTGTAGCAGTTATGACCTCATCGGCAATTTTGTTGATAATAGAGGGGTTGTCTAGTAACCTGGCCCATCTTACCCTTCTGCAGTCATTCGTAAGACCCGCATCTGCTGTGAGGATGCTGGTTGCAGGATCCAAAAACAAACCCTCCTGCAATAATAGTTTTATGGCCAGGGGGTTGTGATCACTTTCAGATCTGGTGACCACCACCATGTCCTCCAATAATTTCCAGTATTCTAATCTTAACAAGAAATAGTCAATGCGACTCGAGTGCAGGGAATTGTCAAATGTAACCATACCCATTGTGTCTGATTTGGTCCTGCCATTTGCTGCACGCAAATTCCAATCAAGGCAAAGACCTAACCACTGCATAGCAGCCTCAGTGACTTTTTTAACTGGTGGAATAGTTAAATGAGGAATATTCCATAACTGGTCAATCTCCCCATAACCCCCATCAACAAGGCTAGGAAAAGGTTCGAATGAACAATTAAAATCTCCTGCCACCATAACACATTTATCTCTACTAATACTATTCAAAACAGATTCTAATTCAGCTACCACTCTCGCGGGCTTCCCTCCTGGTAGCCCTCTTGCATAAATATTAATAAGGAAAAAAACCTGTTTATTTTTACCACATAATTTCAGGGCCAGAATATCAGTACTTGCGGTGGGGAGGTCTGTTATCGCGAAAGCTAGAGATTGTTTTATCCAGATAACCAGGCCACCCGAGGGACGTCCCTTCAATCCTTTGCAGGCTAATTTATAATAGTTAAGATAGCCAACTCGGTAAATGGGCTCTGTTGACCAACTTTCCTGCAAAACAATTATATCGTATAAATCTATAAAGGAACACCACTCAGCCTCTGACATTTTCCCCCTTAATCCCGCTATATTCCATGATAAAACTGTCAAAATATGAGGTGGTTTCTCTCCCATAAATACCGTTGGACTCATAGTTTCTACTGTATTCAAAGGACTAGGTGTACAATCAGGGTGTATATCCCTTTCTATCTCCCTCTGTACTACATCAATGGACCCTAAAACAATCTCCATTTCAGGGGTTTTCAAATTATTTAGGGGCTGGGTTACTACATCTTCAGGTACCCCAATATCTAAAGATTCAACATCTTGTCAATCTACACCTTCCAGCCCTGACAATGGTGCAAACCGATTTGCAAGGCGAGGATAAAACATTGGGTAGATCGGAGTTTCGGGTTGAAATCTGCCTCTAAACCTATCCCTTCTTGTGTGGCGGAATGGAGATTGGGGTCTAGTTGCGTATAAAGCAGGATAAAAATAATGCAGTGATAATGTTTGCACATCTCCAACTCTTCCAAATCTTGCTTCCCTACTAATAAATTCAGTTACCCATGGTTCTCTAAAGCTAATAACCACACAATCACCCTCAAGGTCTTTTTTCTCAAAGCCTACCCAATCCACCCTCCTTACATTAAGGATTTCGGGTTTTAGATCAGGGGGAAGCGGACGGTTTTTATTAAGCCAAAATATGACCTTATTGTAAAGATCCTTGTGTGTTTCTCTCGTGCCACTACTAAGGGGAGCCACACCAGTTAGAATAATAGTATAAGGCACTGATTCTGGGGGGAGATTCACACAATGCTTCCTTGGGATAGATTTGGGATGGTAACTTAAAGCCTTATTCTGTGTAGAAGTTGGGTTTCTCTGATTCTGCGGGTTTATAGCAGGCTTTAGCCCAGTTGAATTCTCCATGGTTACTTTTTTGGGAACAGGTACTGTTATATTTTGTGCTGGTTTGGGAATAGATAACCCCGCTTTAGAGGTATTTTTGGTATTATTACCATGATTATTATTGACCCCAATATTATTAACCATAGTAGTAGGCAATTTAGTGGGAAGGGCAGGGGGGTTCAATCCTTTTGGCACTAAGCTAGCAAGGATTTTATTCGATGACGCTATATTATCTTTAACCAACTTATCTAAGGCATCCATTTTATCGTTTAACAATCTAGTCCTTTCGAAAAGTGGTAAAAGAAGTGATTTGAGTAGTAACTCAGTCCTGGCCAGGAAAATTTCTTCTGAAATACTAATTGTAGGATTACATTCCTCAGGATGGACAATCAGATTAGTATTAGGTGGCTGCGAGGGGGATGGAATAAAATTTCCCGCACCCTCGATTTGTACATCTGTATCAGGTGAATCTACCCTTTTACGCTTCCCACGGTTATGGGAAGATGTATGTTGTGAACTAAAAGTGGAATCCATATGTTCAGTACTGACATTAAAATTAGGCGAGTCTGAAAGGCCAGATTTCTCACTAACCAGGTCTAAATCGATAGTCCCACCATTCGATAGGTTGCCCTGTGCAGTATTAAATACACTTTCTTGGTTTGTCCCCACTACCTCCACAGAATAATTATCGGGAGCAGTTAACAATAACGACTCCACATTAGTATCGTTACTGTTTGTAGTCAACAATGTAAGTGGGACAGGAGAGACAACCGCGCTAATTTTACCAAGAGAGGAACGCTTGCCAGTAATAATATCAAGCGAAAGGCGTTTTTCAACTAAGGCTATCTCCTTTTCCAAAACGGCAGTAGAGCGTGTAAAAAATTGATCAATAGTCCCGGTAAAAGTGCCATTTGAGGTGGAAACCTGAACATGTCTTTCTTTACCCGACCTTAGGGGCATGTTTTTAAAGAGATTACAATAATCTAAAATGTCACGGGTCTCGATAAACAATTAATAAATATACATGATATATACTTCAAAATATAAAATGCCAAATATTAAGACCAAGTAAAAGCCACAGTTAGGAAGGAATAAATGTTAGATGGGTGGCCCTGCCCGGCCTCCTGCGGCCCCGGACGGCCACAGACGGTCCCGCCCTTGTCCCGGGCTTCTCCCGCGCGCTCTCCCGCGCTGCGGGAGTGGTATTGGATTAATGTAGAAAGAGGTGGAAGGGGTGGGAGGGGTCGGGGAGAGCGGCCCAGGTGTTGGTCCTCCGGGCTGGCAGGCGCTCCTGGGAGTTGAAGTCCCTCCGTGAGCGCACGCCGCTCGCAGCCCCGTCAGTAATCTCCCCCAGCTGACCCTCCAATCTCCAGGCTGCAGAAGTTCACACAGCGCGATGCGGGACCCGCGGAGCGGGTTCCGCGAGCAGTGGGTCGACAGGCAAGACAAGTAGGTCCCAAGCAGAGTGCTCTCTAATCAGCAAAGCGTCCCACTCGCTTACAGGGAAGTGCTGTTTAAAAACGGTCGGTGGAAGGGTGGGAGGGGTCGGGGAGAGCGGCCCAGGTGTTGGTCCTCCGGGCTGGCAGGCGCTCCTGGGAGTTGAAGTCCCTCCGTGAGCGCACGCCGCTCGCAGCCCCGTCAGTAATCTCCCCCAGCTGACCCTCCAATCTCCAGGCTGCAGAAGTTCACAGAGCGCGATGCGGGACCCGCGGAGCGGGTTCCGCGAGCAGTGGGTCGACAGGCAAGACAAGTAGGTCCCAAGCAGAGTGCTCTCTAATCAGCAAAGCGTCCCACTCGCTTACAGGGAAGTGCTGTTTAAAAACGGTCGGTGGAAGGGTGGGAGGGGTCGGGGAGAGCGGCCCAGGTGTTGGTCCTCCGGGCTGGCAGGCGCTCCTGGGAGTTGAAGTCCCTCCGTGAGCGCACGCCGCTCGCAGCCCCGTCAGTAATCTCCCCCAGCTGACCCTCCAATCTCCAGGCTGCAGAAGTTCACACAGCGCGATGCGGGACCCGCGGAGCGGGTTCCGCGAGCAGTGGGTCGACAGGCAAGACAAGTAGGTCCCAAGCAGAGTGCTCTCTAATCAGCAAAGCACCGGGACACTCTTCATGAGTAGCTGTGCGCTCAACAAATATCATAACACAGAGTGCCATCAGGATGTGGCTATGTAACCATATTTCTTCAGGCCCTGGACGTGACGTGTTGCAGTAAGTAGGATGCCCTAAGGGGTGTCATGGAGAGTTTAGGAGGTCACGGAGCAGACCATTACCACCCTCAGGATGTGAGAGTACGAGGGCTTGAACAGCAGTTCTGTAGTCGATTTCTGGAAGAAATGGTTTCACTCTCTTGAGAAGAGAGGGCTGACACCAGGAAACACTTGCACAGCTGGAGGCCGAAGCAACTGTAGCAGTAGAATCTACATTCCAATAGGTACAGGTACTGGAACCATGACATATAAGCATGCCATATTCTGGATTCCATGGCCATGCCTCATGAAATGGCTTTTGGGAATGCAGATAACTCCTCAGTTCTACTTAAAGCACTAAAATAGAGTGATCACGTCTTTGCATTAACAGCATGCTGGCACCAGAGATGAATGAATGAGAAGAACACAAGGTGAGGTGACAAATAAGCAACAATGCAGGGTTTGTTTATTTTTTTATTTATTAAACGAAGGCTCTTTTCTCTTCTCTTATTTATAGCCATTAAATTAATAAAGAAAGAAGAAGGGAAGATATAGAAACTGCACAAAATAGAAAATCTGTAGTTGCCTCTTTGGGTAGGTGTGAAAAGTGTGATATGCAAGCACCCGTTCAAAGTCCATTGATGGTCTGATGAAAACGCATGGCTACTCTTTGGGATGGAGACTGTGCTGTGTACAACAGGCTGTCCACCCTGTATGAGTGAAGAGCATTCTTGGTTTTAGTCTTGTCAAGTCTCAGGCACGTTAGGCCACAAGAGTATCACAGATCTGAGTGTGCCTGTGTGTGCTGGGAGGCACCCCAATGCTAGTCAGTATCCACAGGCAGGGTGGCAGCTGAAATGCAAGTTCTAGGGAGCCGACTCTGTGACACAAGCAACCCTCAGTGGGAGAAAATGTCCAAAGGGAAAACCTACAATTGAAGGGTCAGGACCAGCACTTACTACAATATTGTCCTGATGATGCTGGAGTAGACATGGTGAAGAAACGCCAAGGAAAGGGCACGGGGGAAAGCAATTTATCAGATAGGGTTTGAGAGGCCTTGCACCTCACAAGACCCAATAGACTCCCATTTAAAAAAGCATTTGCAATCCAATAGGTCTTGCGTTTACGCGAGTTTAAGCTATTGGCATTGTAAATGACAATGCCTTTTATTTATGTTTTAAAAATTAAAACAAAAATAAAAGGCATTGTTATTTACAAGGTCAATAGCTCAGACTCACGTAAATGCGAGACCTACTACATTGCAAATGCTTTTTTATCTTTCTTGCTCTGGGTCACAGTCTGGTGAGTTAAAATAAGTGCCAGTCCCTAAAACTGTGCTACGGTGAGCCATGTGCTTGCGAAAAGGTGGGTTTATAAATCTTTCCGAAGGCTAGTAGAGTAGATGTGAGTTTCAGTTCTGTATTCTCGGTGTGAGAAAACAGAACGCCTGATTCCCTGTTTAGGTATTTCCAGTAGAGGGTGTTGCTTTTCTAATGCTGCGTCTTCTTACTTTTGAGCTGTGGAGTTTCTTGCTCGGATATGTAACAGTCCTGGGTGAAGTGCTCTCCGCTTGCCCAAGATATTTCGCATTTTAGTTGGGTCTCCAGGGGAAGTTGGTGCATCTCTCTCAGAATGAGGCTGGTGTGACTGAATTGCCCGAGTGCTTGTTTGTGCTTCGACTTGTAGCATGTCAACAAACACATGGGGTCAATAGTTGATAACGGAAACCATCGGTGAGGCCTACATTGCAGCGGCCATTTCACGGCGCTAATCTGTTGTTTTCTTGGGAATCAGTTGTTTTGCCAGCTGTTTGAAATGTTGAAATAAGTCCACACAGCGCTCAGTGGAACGCTCATTGTGCACATCTGGGGAGTTCCACGCTCGGCTGCGTGTTTAGCTTTAATGATAAGGGTGCGTTCTTCGTACACGTGGTGCGATGTCCGATGTAGGGACTTTGGGACGTGTACAGAGCCAAGGCCTACGAATGAAATGAAAATGAAAATGAATTCGTACTTGTATAGCGCACTTATACCCTGAGCTGTCTTGGCGCTGTACGCATACCGCTGTGGAACCCTTCCTGGCTTTTCCCTGTGAAATGCCCACTCCCGGGTACCCCCAAGGTGAAGCCAGGCATCCCAGCGCTGTTGGGGCTGTTGTGGAGATTAAGCAAGCTATTGCCCAGAGTTGCAGAGTGGGACCCATAATTAGAATAGGCACCGAGGTGAGAATTATCAGGTCCGAGGAAATTGAGCCCAAGACCCGCCGAAGCGGGAATTGAACCCTGGTCCCGGGCCAAACATCTGCATCAGGGTCTGCCGCTCTAACCATTGAGCCACACTTCTCCACTTGGCCTTTCCCATCTCCCGCAGTGCATGGCTTCAGCCTTTCGGGGAAGGGCAACGGAGAGGCTTAACCATTGCAAATATGCACGCACTCGGATGAACCACCTTCCTTAAGCCCACATTAAGCCCACATCGACAGTCCACGCAATTCAAATTAAGCCCGCCTTCTCGACTGTCTCCTCTCGCAGTTCTTACCCCGCTCTGTCTCCCGCCGGCTCGTGCCCTTCCTGCCTCCCTCAGCAGAGTATCAGCGGGCGAAGGATGGGTTTCTCCATAATGGTGTGGCCGTCAGCTCCATTCCAGGCACCAGACTTCTCTAGCCCTGTGCTACAATTGACATGCTCATTGAAACGCTGCCACACAAATCACAATTATAGAATCAAAAGCATAGTAACACAAGAATAAACTCCTGTGAATTCGTAAATAATGTGTCAATGGCCTGTATCCATCTAAAGCAGAGACTGTTATCCAGGGCACAAGTCCTTAAAAAAGAAGTGGGGTGACACTGTCACCGGAAGTGGCGTCACGACTGGAAGTGACGTCACGAAAGGTGCAAGGGGCGGGAGCCGGGGGTAATTGGCACATGTGCCCTGGGCTGGGATACAGTGAGTGGGCTTGTAGAAGCGAGTGAAGGGGTGAGGGGGGTCAGTGCAGGAGGCGACGAGGAGCTCCAACGAGGAGAGGGCGCTGTTACAGTGAGGGGGGGCTTGTGCAAGCGAGCGATGGAATGGGGTGACGGGCACAGAGGAGGAGCAGGCGGCGGGGGAGGGGGGGGTCACGGGTTCCTTGCAGGGAGGCATCTACCAAAGACACAGTGCAGCGTCAGACTGAGCTGCCCCAGTCTGACACCTCCTCCCCGCTCAAAAGCGGAGGTGAGCAGCGTGCTGTGAACTCCGATCTCGCCACAGCAAGGCCAAAAAGTGAAGTCCAGCTGTTTAGAAGGGGGGACAGCGTCCACCCAGTAAAATAAGTGGGGGGACGCCATCCACCCGCGTGGTACCCCGACTCGAGCCCTGCTGTTATCATATTCTATTCTTCCCTAACAGTTTTGTCTCAGCGTAAAAAAACAAGCAAAAGAGAAAGCAACAACTTCATGTAAGCTACGTGTGCCAGATTGGAGTGTGGGCGGGGGGGGGAGGTGGGTGCGAAAATACAAGGAGTGCGAAAATTCACGGACAGCGGACTGCGGGCGGGGGGTGCAAAAATACATCGACAACAGAGTGCGGGCGGGGGGTACAAAAATGCATGGACAACGGAGTGTGATCGCGCTTCAGCAGGAATGACAAAAAGATAGTGCTCACCCAGTAATTAAAGAAGACAGTATCACGCCGCAAGTAAAGGATCCAGTCCGGGTGGGCGGGGCAAAAAGTGGACAGGTCGGTAACAAGGAGGGACTAAGAAGCCTCCTTTACAATAGAAAGCCAGTGTTTAGCCTGAGCTATGACGCAAGTCAATGGGAAGAGGGGGCTGCACTTCAAGTCCCCTTCCGAAACCATATTGATTACAAGAAGCCCTCGCATGGCGATTGCGGTGCATGCGCGCTGCTAATGCCAGGCGAAATCTAAAAAAGGGAGGGCACATCCAGGGCAGAAGAAATCCAATGAAGCACAGAAAGGAGTCATAAAAGAACCTATTACCTTATCAGCACTTGTATCAACCTTACTTCACGGAGCAGATATCTTGTTAGCTTCTTCCCAGGCCGACAAACAAGCGGCTTGTCTGATTCTTCGTAAACAACGGCCTTATTGCAGTTCTCAACAACTGACATGCACACAGGCACACACATACTCTGACTCACTCTGCTGTATTAGTAACCCTGGTAGCCAACCATTCTTTTGTGGCTAATTCTTTCCCTCTAATTGCTCCCATAATTCCTTATGTAAATTAACTTATTTAAAGCTCTTCCACACGCAGGATTGGACACATGAAACACACATGACACAGTACGAGACTCGCCAAAGGCCACTAATGAACGCATTAAGTCTATGCAGGATTTAGAAAATATAGTGCTGCTGATCAAAACAGAAATTGACTTAGAGAGACTAATTATAGTGATCGGCCAATATTGCATGCCACAATCATTTAGCCTCAGTGACAGTGAAAAGTCACTTGACTAATTTGCATTTTGTTTGCTGGCCCAATGTTTCTAAATGTAAAAGTGGAAATCAGAAAGTGAGTCACCAAAAACTAATTTAGTCATTGCTATATTAAGTTATGTTATGTTATGTTATGTTATGTTATGGACATTTATTCGGCGCACAGCTGCCCCAGCAAAGCGGCGTCCTGGCGCCTGACAAGGTAACCAACACAACACAACTAAAAAGACAGCAGACTAAAAAGGAACAGGTTTAAGAAAATAAAAAAGTCTTGATGGCCCTACGAAATAAAAAGAGATTATCAGACGCACGTATCTTTAAAGGAAGAGAATTCCAAAGGGCCGCAGCCCGAACTCGAAATGAGCGGCCTCCAGCTCGGCTAAGCTTGAACCGAGGGACAACTGCGAGATCCTGGCCTAAGGACCTCAAGGAGCGGGCAGGGACATAAGGCGTCAAGAGATTCGTAAGAATCGGAGCCGACGAGCCCTTAAGGATTTTATAGGACAAACAGAGCACTTTAAACTGAATCCTCTGCTTGACAGGAAGCCAATGCAGAGACTTCAGAGTATTGGCAGCGGAGCAAAACCTGGGCAGACCGACCACAGCTCTAGCTGCCGCGTTCTGCACCCGTTGGAGACGTGTAATTTCAGCTTGGTTCACCCCTACCAAAAGAGAACTGGCATAGTCCAGCCGAGAGATCACCGTCGCCTGCAACACCAGTTGCCTGGTTGCGGCATCAAAAAACTTCAAGGCTGGTCTTAGTCCTCGCAAAATGCCAAAACAGCTGGCGGCCGTTCTCTTGGTATGGGAGACAAAACTAAGGGCGGGATCTAGCCACACTCCAAGATTTTTTGTCTCCATTGCCGGAGTCGGGGTAGGTCCCAATTCTGGAGGCCACCAAATGTCACCCCATAGTTCCGATTTCTTGCCGATGACCATAATCTCAGTTTTTTTTGCGTTCAACTGGAAATGGTTGGAATTCATCCAGCTGGCGAGCGCCCTCAGCCCATTCTGGAACCTAGGGGCATCCAAATCAGAGTCCCCGCTGAGCGTGACCGCCAGCTGAGTGTCGTCAGCATATGAGACCATAGTCAGGCCCCACTGTCTGACGACATCCGCCAGCGGCCTCACGTACAGATTGAATAACGTGGGGCTCAGCGAGGATCCCTGGGGGACCCCCTGGTCCAGCGGATGGAATTTGGACTGATGGGGTGGAATGGCTACGCAAAAAGTACAATCGGCGAGAAAGGAACGGAACCACTGAAGGGCAGTCCCTGTGATACCAGCTTCTTCCAGGCGCTGGAGAAGAATATTATGAGAGACGGTGTCAAAGGCGGCGCTAAGATCTAATAAAACAAGCGCCGCCGTTTGACCCGAATCTAACACCATGCGCAGATGTTCCACCATGTAAAGAAGAGCTGTCTCCGTGCTGTGGTCAGCACGGAAGCCATTCTGCGTAGGGTCTAAGATGTTTGCCCGCAAAAGGTGGTCAGAAAGGACTATGTTCACATGTGCCTCCACGACTTTCGCCGGCCACGGGAGAAGCGATATCGGGCGGTGGTTCTCTGGTTTAAGAGGATCTAAACCAGGCTTCTTCAAAATGGGCGTAACCACCGCATGCTTCCAAATAACAGGAACCATACCAGTAGAAAGCGAAAGGTTAATCAGGGAGCGCACCGGCAAAAAATCAATAGACAACGGGTCCCTAAAAAGAGCTGGTCTCAACGGATCTGCCGGAGAACCGGACTTAATATGTTGGGCCAGTTGATTAAAACTCTCAGGCGATAAACAAGGGAGAGAATGCAAGGCCATGTGTTCCTCGGGCTTAAGGGAAGGTCCGACATCCAGTGTGGAAGTGGAAAAAGTACGACGGATGACTTGGACCTTCTCCACGAAGAAATTCGCCAAGGCCTCACACTGTGCAACCGAACCCAAATCATTAATAGGGGCTTTTTTTGCCATCAGATCTTTGAGAGCCTTAAAGATCGCTTTGGAAGGGTTAAGGCTGTTGCGGAAGTCGAAGGAATAAAAAGCCGCACGCGCTCTGCAGACCGCACGATGGTAGGATTTAATAGTGGCGAGATATGACACTTTTTTATCAGCGTCATAGGCTTTCCGCCACTTTCTTTCAGCGCGTCTGCACGCACTCTTTAAAGTACGTAAAGAGCCATCGTACCAGGGACTAGGGTCCCTTGAGCTACATTTGCTCAGGGTCACCGCAATGATAGAATCCAAGGCACGAGTGATCCACTCACAGAAAAGGTTGTACCCCATGTCCACGTTATCAAACGGGCCGAGTGGGTCCTCAGACAGAGTACGGTACAGATCCTCTAATCTGAGTTTGTTCCAGTGTCGCCTCGGGACGACTCTGGCCATGGGTTTAGAGGGGGGCTCGTACAGTTGGCACTGGATCCTGACCAAAAAATGGTCCGTCCAGGCAAGAGGGGTAGGAGTTAAAACCCTAGCCTCTGTGAGATTGGAAAAGAAACGGTCCAAAGTATGGCCTCCCACGTGAGTGGGGAAGAAAACCCGTTGGGACAATTGGAAGGCTTCCAGATCGGCCAGCGTACTACTGACTGCCGGGGTGGTCGGACTCTCAAAATGAAGGTTCAGGTCCCCTAAAATGGAAAAATTAGCACAGCCCACGGCCAGCATACCTATAGCCTCTGGAAGAGCCTCCCTAAACTCCACGTCACTACCCGGAGGACGGTAGATCACCAAGCCGGAGAAAGAAAACTGGGGGCTAATAGAGATCTGGAAAGAAGCACTTTCGCAGCCCACAATTTTTAAACCTCTCCAGACGCAGGGATAGCAGGATCTGACAGCAAGCGCTATCCCCCCCCCTAATAGGGCGATTAAGCGTGTACACCGTATATTCAGGTGGAAAAGCCAGGTTGAGGATAGCTGTATCAGCCTCCTGCAGCCAGGTCTCAGTAATACAGAAAATATCGGGTGACTCATCCTTAATCAAGTCGTAGACAGCCTGGTAGTGATTCACCAGCGACCTGACATTGAGGTTGCAAATACTAAGTGTGCGTGGGATACATTTACTCCTGGGTGCTGCCAATTTACCCATAGAGCACGGAAGAGCGGGAGTACAAAGTGCCCACCTACCACATACACAATGGTAGGGGCCACACAATGGGCTCATAGGAACCGCATCACAACTGGCGACCTGCTGTCTAAGGGATAGTAAGTCATCTCTAGAGTAGCAGATCAACGCACTCACCGTGCTTCTAGCAGGGCCGAGCTCGGCCATGATCGGCACCTCCGGCACGTCCGACCGCGGACGGGCGCAGACGGGCAGGACTCTGGCAAGACTCAGGCTAAGCGAAGGCGCGCCCACTGCGCGATACCGCTGCGCTCCAGAGGGAGCATTAAATAGATGTCCCTCTGTGGAGCCTGCGCACTAGAGCGCTCTCAGGTAATGGCGCCTGGATAAACAACGTAAAAAAGTTAAGACGTTCCCTGGGTTCTTGATTGCAATGGGGAACTGAGTCATTCACTCATCACAGCACATTTTCATTCAGCCTATTTACCAGTAGTATGCTATAGTGGAACCACAGAGACATAAACTATTTCGTGTACAAAACCATCAACATTTTATTATAAAAACAGATTTTGTTTAAAAACAGATTTTGTTTAAAAAAGTGTTTGATACAATATAAAACATGAATTCATCACAATAGTTAAACACAATATCAGTCTACTCAGATTTCGGTGTTTTTTTGATCAAGTCTAAAGATACAGAGATATAAAGATCAACATATTTTTGAGGACTTCAATTGCATTAGCACATAATTAAAAACATAATTAAAAAATGCACAAAATCAATACATCCCCAACGAGGTAGTCGACGCGTTTCGGTGGTTGTGGCAGTGTGCCCCACCTTCCTCAGGACAGTTTTGATGTACACATCTATCTGCGGGCAAAGAATATCAATATAAGAATTCATTTACAATAGCATTGACAGTTTTTTTCTCTTTTTTATCCCCTTATTCTTCATCTTATTTATGCTCATACATCGATATTTTGTGGTTCCACTCTGCATTTTACAAAACAAGATGGACCCTTGGAGCCAGCCACCCTTAGGGATCGATATGGACTAGAGTATAGGGGCCCAAAACATTCATACATTCATTCATTTCCCTCAGTTTTAGAAATCACGCAATCACCCACGATTGCATACCTTAAGAAAGTATCCCTTTTTGCTTGGGATATTTGATCGAAGTAAAACTTCTTGGGCGGCTAGTTTTAGTCTCGCTCTATCAATAGAAAAAGGATTCATTTAGACTCATTCATTTAATTTTCGGGTTTAGAGGCATATTCATTTTAACCCATACCCTACCTTATGTGTTTACACAGACACTTTACTTTATTCACAGTGTGTGTTCTTTTCTTAATTTCTCTGGCAGTTTTGTTCTATGCTGCCCTGCAGAAAAACGAGTAATGACATATTACACTCTCCTTTTTTAATTTGATGTGTAGTTTATTCTCCTTTTAATTCTCATAATTTGTACACACCTTGATTCAGGTAATCAGATCTTTACATCGGTGTGGGCTTATGTTGGTTGGTCTCACTCTTTTGGATATTTATCTGAAAAAGTTTTGAATTGTCCTTTTTAATTACACAATACCATTTCTCTTTTTCACCATATTCCTAGTGAGTTAACCTTGCTCACCTATGTGTTTCTGGTATGGTTGGTTACAATCCACCGGTTATTAAAGAAGTTTTTCCTTCCAATTCCACCTGTAAAAGAAGAGCATGGATATACTTAGATTGGGTCCCTTCCTCAGTTCGTAAGCTCTTTTGTTGCTACTCCATATATTATTACGCTCACCTTCTAGAGTTAAGAAAAATTTCTTGACATGGTGAGACCCTCAGTACTTACGTAGCCACATGGACTTTCCTCAATTGTCCTTCTTGGCTTGGGGTTCTATGGGAGAGATTGATAATTTAACCTCCATTCCGTTTTATCAGCTTATTATTTAGTTACTAACTTAGGGTGAACCATTTTTAGTCGATTCGTTTTCCCCTGAGTTCTACGCGTTATCTGTTTACAATATTCTCCAAATTGCTTAGTGTAGTCATTATACATGCATTTCTGGGCGTACCCACTGCGTGCGAGCCTTCATTTCTTGTTCATTTCCCTCAGCTCACTTTTTGCGCATTGCTAGTATGCGTTTGCTTTTGCTTCGTGCTCCGTATGTTCATTATTACTTCACGGAAAAACATACGCTGCTTCCGGGGACGCATAAGCCCTATTTTTTAACGGAGCGTTTCATTGCGACGCCTTAGGTTATACCTCTATGCGTTAGGCTCTACTGACTTGTATGTTTCAGCTCTACTGACTTCTATGTTTCAACACGTAATCTTTGCGCGTCAATGAAAAACGATAACTGACGATTATACCCGCATCTTTAGTTTACTATTACGCGAGTACTCCCCGTTTATCGGCCTCTTACCGTTTTTCCGGTTTGTTCACTCCTCCACCCATGTAACTCCAAATTTCAATTATCGAAGAGACACGCACTCCTACCCGGTCTCTTTTTAAAGTGAGTGTCCACCATCTCACTTGCCTCATCTTGGTCACGTGACTCCCTTCTTTAGTAAACATAGACGAGGTATCTACGGGGCTTGTCTATACTTAATGCATAGACGCCATCTTGGAGTGGCTTACGAGGAATCATAAGGGTCCTACATTTGACTATTACAGACATCTTTCATATACTTGTTTTTTAACACACTCACTTGTTTATATTTATTAGTAAGCCCAATATTTCTGATACTTTTATTTTAAGCAGTTGTACCAAATATTGATTTGCGCAATTCTATCGATACAGCCTTTCCCATTCTTCCCGATTATTAAGGCCCTCAGTATGTGTTTTAAACTTACACATAAAAAATTGTTCTCTCATTTTGCGTTTTTTCTCCCAATTTCCACCTCTTCTTGACAATGTGATTTTTTCCACCACACACCATCTGAGATCCTCTATTTTGTGTTTATGCTGTGACCAGTGTTCTGTTAATGGGGCATTACATTTCTGAGTCTTAATGGCTGAGCGATGTTCATTTAGCCGTAACTTTACTTCCCTTCCAGTTTCACCGATGTAGCCTAAGCCACACGGGCATGTTATTAAATAAATTACATTTTTGCTCTTGCAGTTGTACATCTCTTTAGGGGTATGAGTTCCCTCATTTAATGTAATTTTCTGGCTTGGCATTATCAGTTTGCAATTCACACAGGAGCTGCATGGATAGGTTCCTGTTACTCTGGTTCCTGTAGTGATGCTCATTTGTTTGTTTACTGATTTTTCTCTGTAGGTTTTTACCAACATATTTCTAATTGTTTTATTTCTTCGGTATGAATAGAGAGGTTTTTCGATGGTCCCTGTGCTGGAGTCTTGTAGGTAGCTCCAGTTTCTGTTGATTATGTTTTTTATTTTATTACTTAGCATAGAGTAATTTGAGACAAACACTATTTTGTCCATTTCTCCTTTCTTTCTATTATTAGTTTCAAACAGTGCTTCTCTGTTGTAAAATTTAGCTCTTTTGTAGGCTTTTTTAATAATACCATTTGGATAACCTCTATTTTGTAGTTTGACCTTAAGATTCTCAGCGTGAGTCTCGAAGTCTTGTCTATTGGTGCAATTTCTGCGTAGCCGCAGAAATTGTCCAAAAGGGATGTTGTCCTTTTGGCACCGCGGGTGGTCACTGTTATAATGGAGCATGGTGTTACGGTTGGTGGGCTTGACATATAGGTCCACAAACAGTGTGCCTTCCTTGCTCTTGATTTTAATGTCTAGAAAGGCACATTCCTCTTGACTCATAGTCGAGGTGAACTTCAAGTTGGGATCCCCACAGTTTAACCACTCAATAAATTCCAGCAGTTCTCCCTTCTCTCCGTTCCAGATGAAAAATATATCATCTATGAACCTTGAGTAGTTTTCTATGTTTTCATAGAATGGGCAAATCTCATTGTAAATATGCTTGTCCTCAAAGGCACCAACATAGAGACAAGCCAGGCTCGGCGCACAGGTAGCCCCCATGCTGGTGCCCTTGATCTGACAATACAGATCTTCCTCAAATAGGAAGATGTTGTTTTTAAGAATGATTTCTGTTAATTCAACTAGGAAACCTGAATGTTCTGTTAAATCCCCATTCTCATCTTTGAGTAATTCTCTTATTGTTTCTACTGTGGCTGATTGCGGGATGTTTGTATATAATGATTCGATATCAAGCGATACCAACCAATGTTTCTCTTTATTGAATTTTATACCTTCTACCTTTTTAATCATCTCAGTGGTATCTTTGATATATGATCTCTGTTTTGATACCAGAGGCCTCAGAAATCGGTCCACGTAGATACTCAGTGGTTCGGTCATGGAATTTAGACTCGATACAATAGGTCTCATGGGGGGGGGTTTCCAGGTTTTTGTGCACTTTTGGGAGGCCATATATGGCCGGTATAACTGGGTTCGTGTTTAATAAGAATCCATATTCATCAGCACAGATGATTTCGTCTTCTCTTGCTAGTTCCAGTGTTCTTTTTATACTTAGCTGTAAGTTGTCCCACTCTCTCTGTGTAGATCGTCTATAATGTTCCTTCACAGATAGTAGGGACAGCATTCTCTCTCTATAATCCTCAGTTTCTAAAAGAACAATACTTCCGCCCTTGTCACCTGGCTTTATCGTTATGTTTTCACATTTCTCTAGATTGTTAAGTGCATCCCTACAGTTTTTGGACAAATTATTGTTATATATTTTCGTTTCTTTTTTAAGCAGGTTTTCAATGTCCTTCTCTACTGCTCTTTCAAAGAGTTCTACATTTTTGTTAACCATGGCTCTAGCTGGGGTCCAAATTGACATAGGTTTTAGACCTGACAGATTTTCTTTTACAGGTGGTTCAGTGTTAAGGAAAAAGTTTTTGAGCCTCACCTTTCTGAATAGACTTTTTAGATCTTTTTGTATCTCATAGTTGTCAGGTTTAGCTATAGGGGCATATCCTAGGCCTAGACTTAGTACTTTCTCCACATCTTTATTCAGTATTTTTTTAGAGAGATTTATTATTGGGATTGCTTCCTTACCACCTAGTCCCACACTTTCTGACTGCGGGTTTTCATATACATTGGTCTGTATTGTGGAGCTTGTCGAGGGTAGTTCCCCCTGCCCCTTCCTCTCGGTGCATGATTCCCTCTCTGTTGTTGTTGCCCTAAAAAAGGTTTTTGTTCTCTATTCTGGCCTTGGTTCGTATCCTTTCTGCCTCGTGTCTCATTCCGTGTATCCTCATCAGATTCGGTACTTGCATAGGAGGATTCAGAAAAACTCACGTTTTTCCTATGTCCCCGTGGTCTATATGGGTACCAGGTCTTTTTCTGATTAGTTTCTTGTGCCGGTGTATCATAATAGTCTTTTTTGGTGTACGGATAAACTAATTCCACACTATACCTATTTAGATCTTTCTGTAATTTATTGGTTTTTTTGCCTATCAGGTAGTCCCTATAGCCATCCACATCTTCTGCTATCTCACTTAGTTTTTTCTTTGCCTCGTCAAGGGCATTGCTGTAGCTATTTTTCAGTTCTATCTCCATTTTATCAAGATCTCTTCTTTCTACTAAAATGAATTCTTGTGATGTTTCAATGATTAGAAGCATCCAATCCCTACTACATCTGTTTGCTATTAAAGTCCACCGTTCAATAAACTTATCATCTTTTACAAACAGACCAGGTTCGTTTTTTACCTGCAATCCAATAGGGATGATGCCTTTCTTACAGTATTCTATTAAGAATTCAGAATGCAGCTCTGTGCGTACAACTTTCTTCTTAAGATTCCAGAAAGTGTTCCATTTTTCAGAATTACTATCAGTAATAATGGATGCACTTGTGGTTTTTGACCTGCCTATAATTTTCGAAAACTGATCCTCAGTAAAGCCATAGGTTTTTATAGCGTCCATGTCAATTTAGGACTATTCTTGCCGACAACTCTCCGGCTAACAAGCCGTATTTAAATGATTAAAAGAGAAAGAGAGTATCCTTCTAGTCAAAACCCACAGGAACAGGGTAATAAATGTAAAAAAGTTAAGACGTTCCCTGGGTTCTTGATTGCAATGGGGAACTGAGTCATTCACTCATCACAGCACATTTTCATTCAGCCTATTTACCAGTAGTATGCTATAGTGGAACCACAGAGACATAAACTATTTCGTGTACAAAACCATCAACATTTTATTATAAAAACAGATTTTGTTTAAAAACAGATTTTGTTTAAAAAAGTGTTTGATACAATATAAAACATGAATTCATCACAATAGTTAAACACAATATCAGTCTACTCAGATTTTGGTGTTTTTTGATCAAGTCTAAAGATACAGAGATATAAAGATCAACATATTTTTGAGGACTTCAATTGCATTAGCACATAATTAAAAACATAATTAAAAAATGCACAAAATCAATACATCCCCAACGGGGTAGTCGACGCGTTTCGGTGGTTGTGGCAGTGTGCCCCACCTTCCTCAGGACAGTTTTGATGTACACATCTATCTGCGGGCAAAGAATATCAATATAAGAATTCATTTACAATAGCATTGACAGTTTTTTTCTCTTTTTTATCCCCTTATTCTTCATCTTATTTATGCTCATACATCGATATTTTGTGGTTCCACTCTGCATTTTACAAAACAAGATGGACCCTTGGAGCCAGCCACCCTTAGGGATCGATATGGACTAGAGTATAGGGGCCCAAAACATTCATACATTCATTCATTTCCCTCAGTTTTAGAAACCACGCAATCACCCACGATTGCATACCTTAAGAAAGTATCCCTTTTTGCTTGGGATATTTGATCGAAGTAAAACTTCTTGGGCGGCTAGTTTTAGTCTCGCTCTATCAATAGAAAAAGGATTCATTTAGACTCATTCATTTAATTTTCGAGTAATGACATATTACACTCTCCTTTTTTAATTTGATGTGTAGTTTATTCTCCGGTGGATTGTAACCAACCATACCAGAAACACATAGGTGAGCAAGGTTAACTCACTAGGAATATGGTGAAAAAGAGAAATGGTATTGTGTAATTAAAAAGGACAATTCAAAACTTTTTCAGATAAATATCCAAAAGAGTGAGACCAACCAACATAAGCCCACACCGATGTAAAGATCTGATGACCTGAATCAAGGTGTGTAAAAATTATGAGAATTAAAAGGAGAATAAACTACACATCAAATTAAAAAAGGAGAGTGTAATATGTCATTACTCGTTTTTCTGCAGGGCAGCATAGAACAAAACTGCCAGAGAAATTAAGAAAAGAACACACACTGTGAATAAAGTAAAGTGTCTGTGTAAATACATAAGGTAGGGTATGGGTTAAAATTAATATGCCTCTAAACCCGAAAATTAAATGAATGAGTCTAAATGAATCCTTTTTCTATTGATAGAGCGAGACTAAAACTAGCCGCCCAAGAAGTTTTACTTCGATCAAATATCCCAAGCAAAAAGGGATACTTTCTTAAGGTATGCAATCGTGGGTGATTGCGTGGTTTCTAAAACTGAGGGTAATGAATGAATGTATGAATGTTTTGGGCCCCTATACTCTAGTCCATATCAATCCCTAAGGGTGGCTGGCTCCAAGGGTCCATCTTGTTTTGTAAAATGCAGAGTGGAACCACAAAATATCGATGTATGAGCATAAATAAGATGAAGAATAAGGGGATAAAAAAGAGAAAAAAACTGTCAATGCTATTGTAAATGAATTCTTATATTGATATTCTTTGCCCGCAGATAGATGTGTACATCAAAACTGTCCTGAGGAAGGTGGGGCACACTGCCACAACCACCGAAACGCGTCGACTACCCCGTTGGGGATGTATTGATTTTGTGCATTTTTTAATTATGTTTTTAATTATGTGCTAATGCAATTGAAGTCCTCAAAAATATGTTGATCTTTATATCTCTGTATCTTTAGACTTGATCAAAAAAACACCGAAATCTGAGTAGACTGATATTGTGTTTAACTATTGTGATGAATTCATGTTTTATATTGTATCAAACACTTTTTTAAACAAAATCTGTTTTTAAACAAAATCTGTTTTTATAATAAAATGTTGATGGTTTTGTACACGAAATAGTTTATGTCTCTGTGGTTCCACTATAGCATACTACTGGTAAATAGGCTGAATGAAAATGTGCTGTGATGAGTGAATGACTCAGTTCCCCATTGCAATCAAGAACCCAGGGAACGTCTTAACTTTTTAACATTTATTACCCTGTTCCTGTGGGTTTTGACTAGAAGGGTACTCTCTTTCTCTTTTAATCATTTAAATACGGCTTGTTAGCCGGAGAGTTGTCGGCAAGAATAGTCCTAAATTGACATGGACGCTATAAAAACCTATGGGTTTACTGAGGATCAGTTTTCGAAAATTATAGGCAGCTCAAAAACCACAAGTGCATCCATTATTACTGATAGTAATTCTGAAAAATGGAACACTTTCTGGAATCTTAAGAAGAAAGTTGTACGCACAGAGCTGCATTCTGAATTCTTAATAGAATACTGTAAGAAAGGCATCATCCCTATTGGATTGCAGGTAAAAAACGAACCTGGTCTGTTTGTAAAAGATGATAAGTTTATTGAACGGTGGACTTTAATAGCAAACAGATGTAGTAGGGATTGGATGCTTCTAATCATTGAAACAGCACAAGAATTCATTTTAGTAGAAAGAAGAGATCTTGATAAAATGGAGATAGAACTGAAAAATAGCTACAGCAATGCCCTTGACGAGGCAAAGAAAAAACTAAGTGAGATAGCAGAAGATGTGGATGGCTATAGGGACTACCTGATAGGCAAAAAAACCAATAAATTACAGAAAGATCTAAATAGGTATAGTGTGGAATTAGTTTATCCGTACACCAAAAAAGACTATTATGATACACCGGCACAAGAAACTAATCAGAAAAAGACCTGGTACCCATATAGACCACGGGGACATAGGAAAAACGTGAGTTTTTCTGAATCCTCCTATGCAAGTACCGAATCTGATGAGGATACACGGAATGAGACACGAGGCAGAAAGGATACGAACCAAGGCCAGAATAGAGAACAAAGACCTTTTTTAGGGCAACAACAACAGAGAGGGAATCATGCACCGAGAGGAAGGGGCAGGGGGAACTACCCTCGACAAGCTCCACAATACAGACCAATGTATATGAAAACCCGCAGTCAGAAAGTGTGGGACTAGGTGGTAAGGAAGCAATCCCAATAATAAATCTCTCTAAAAAAATACTGAATAAAGATGAGGAGAAAGTACTAAGTCTAGGCCTAGGATATGCCCCTATAGCTAAACCTAACAACTATGAGATACAAAAAGATCTAAAAAGTCTATTCAGAAAGGTGAGGCTCAAAAACTTTTTCCTTAACACTGAACCACCTGTAAAAGAAAATCTGTCAGGTCTAAAACCTATGTCAATTTGGACCCCAGCTAGAGCCATGGTTAACAAAAATGTAGAACTCTTTGAAAGAGCAGTAGAGAAGGACATTGAAAACCTGCTTAAAAAAGAAACGAAAATATATAACAATAATTTGTCCAAAAACTGTAGGGATGCACTTAACAATCTAGAGAAATGTGAAAACATAACGATAAAGCCAGGTGACAAGGGCGGAAGTATTGTTCTTTTAGAAACTGAGGATTATAGAGAGAGAATGCTGTCCCTACTATCTGTGAAGGAACATTATAGACGATCTACACAGAGAGAGTGGGACAACTTACAGCTAAGTATAAAAAGAACACTGGAACTAGCAAGAGAAGACGAAATCATCTGTGCTGATTAATATGGATTCTTATTAAACACGAACCCAGTTATACCGGCCATATATGGCCTCCCAAAAGTGCACAAAAACCTGGAAAACCCCCCCATGAGACCTATTGTATTGAGTCTAAATTCCATGACCGAACCACTGAGTATCTACGTGGACCGATTTCTGAGGCCTCTGGTATCAAAACAGAGATCATATATCAAAGATACCACTGAGATGATTAAAAAGGTAGAAGGTATAAAATTCAATAAAGAGAAACAATGGTTGGTATCGCTTGATATCGAATCATTATATACAAACATCCCGCAATCAGCCACAGTAGAAACAATAAGAGAATTACTCAAAGATGAGAATGGGGATTTAACAGAACATTCAGGTTTCCTAGTTGAATTAACAGAAATCATTCTTAAAAACAACATCTTCCTATTTGAGGAAGATCTGTATTGTCAGATCAAGGGCACCAGCATGGGGGCTACCTGTGCGCCGAGCCTGGCTTGTCTCTATGTTGGTGCCTTTGAGGACAAGCATATTTACAATGAGATTTGCCCATTCTATGAAAACATAGAAAACTACTCAAGGTTCATAGATGATATATTTTTCATCTGGAACGGAGAGAAGGGAGATCTGCTGGAATTTATTGAGTGGTTAAACTGTGGGGATCCCAACTTGAAGTTCACCTCGACTATGAGTCAAGAGGAATGTGCCTTTCTAGACATTAAAATCAAGAGCAAGGAAGGCACACTGTTTGTGGACCTATATGTCAAGCCCACCGACCGTAACACCATGCTCCATTATAACAGTGACCACCCGCGGTGCCAAAAGGACAACATCCCTTTTGGACAATTTCTACGGCTACGCAGAAATTGCACCAATAGACAAGACTTCGAGACTCACGCTGAGAATCTTAAGGTCAAACTACAAAATAGAGGTTATCCAAATGGTATTATTAAAAAAGCCTACAAAAGAGCTAAATTTTACAACAGAGAAGCACTGTTTGAAACTAATAATAGAAAGAAAGGAGAAATGGACAAAATAGTGTTTGTCTCAAATTACTCTATGCTAAGTAATAAAATAAAAAACATAATCAACAGAAACTGGAGCTACCTACAAGACTCCAGCACAGGGACCATCGAAAAACCTCTCTATTCATACCGAAGAAATAAAACAATTAGAAATATGTTGGTAAAAACCTACAGAGAAAAATCAGTAAACAAACAAATGAGCATCACTACAGGAACCAGAGTAACAGGAACCTATCCATGCAGCTCCTGTGTGAATTGCAAACTGATAATGCCAAGCCAGAAAATTACATTAAATGAGGGAACTCATACCCCTAAAGAGATGTACAACTGCAAGAGCAAAAATGTAATTTATTTAATAACATGCCCGTGTGGCTTAGGCTACATCGGTGAAACTGGAAGGGAAGTAAAGTTACGGCTAAATGAACATCGCTCAGCCATTAAGACTCAGAAATGTAATGCCCCATTAACAGAACACTGGTCACAGCATAAACACAAAATAGAGGATCTCAGATGGTGTGTGGTGGAAAAAATCACATTGTCAAGAAGAGGTGGAAATTGGGAGAAAAAACGCAAAATGAGAGAACAATTTTTTTATGTGTAAGTTTAAAACACATACTGAGGGCCTTAATAATCGGGAAGAATGGGAAAGGCTGTATCGATAGAATTGCGCAAATCAATATTTGGTACAACTGCTTAAAATAAAAGTATCAGAAATATTGGGCTTACTAATAAATATAAACAAGTGAGTGTGTTAAAAAACAAGTATATGAAAGATATCTGTAATAGTCAAATGTAGGACCCTTATGATTCCTCGTAAGCCACTCCAAGATGGCGTCTATGCATTAAGTATAGACAAGCCCCGTAGATACCTCGTCTATGTTTACTAAAGAAGGGAGTCACGTGACCAAGATGAGGCAAGTGAGATGGTGGACACTCACTTTAAAAAGAGACTGGGTAGGAGTGCGTGTCTCTTCGATAATTGAAATTTGGAGTTACATCGGTGGAGGAGTGAACAAACCGGAAAAACGGTAAGAGGCCGATAAACGCGGAGTACTCGCGTAATAGTAAACTAAAGATGCGGGTATAATCGTCAGTTATCGTTTTTCATTGACGCGCAAAGATTACGTGTTGAAACATAGAAGTCAGTAGAGCTGAAACATACAAGTCAGTAGAGCCTAACGCATAGAGGTATAACCTAAGGCGTCGCAATGAAACGCTCCGTTAAAAAATAGGGCTTATGCGACCCCGGAAGCAGCGTATGTTTTTCCGTGAAGTAATAATGAACATACGGAGCACGAAGCAAAAGCAAACGCATACTAGCAATGCGCAAAAAGTGAGCTGAGGGAAATGAACAAGAAATGAAGGCTCGCACGCAGTGGGTACGCCCAGAAATGCATGTATAATGACTACACTAAGCAATTTGGAGAATATTGTAAACAGATAACGCGTAGAACTCAGGGGGAAACGAATCGACAAAAAATGGTTCACCCTAAGTTAGTAACTAAATAATAAGCAGATAAAACGGAATGGAGGTTAAATTATCAATCTCTCCCATAGAACCCCAAGCCAAGAAGGACAATTGAGGAAAGTCCATGTGGCTACGGAAGTACTGAGGGTCTCACCATGTCAAGAAATTTTTCTTAACTCTAGAAGGTGAGCGTAATAATATATGGAGTAGCAACAAAAGAGCTTACGAACTGAGGAAGGGACCCAATCTAAGTATATCCATGCTCTTCTTTTACAGGTGGAATTGGAAGGAAAAACTTCTTTAATAACCGGTGGATTGTAACCAACCATACCAGAAACACATAGGTGAGCAAGGTTAACTCACTAGGAATATGGTGAAAAAGAGAAATGGTATTGTGTAATTAAAAAGGACAATTCAAAACTTTTTCAGATAAATATCCAAAAGAGTGAGACCAACCAACATAAGCCCACACCGATGTAAAGATCTGATTACCTGAATCAAGGTGTGTAAAAATTATGAGAATTAAAAGGAGAATAAACTACACATCAAATTAAAAAAGGAGAGTGTAATATGTCATTACTCGTTTTTCTGCAGGGCAGCATAGAACAAAACTGCCAGAGAAATTAAGAAAAGAACACACACTGTGAATAAAGTAAAGTGTCTGTGTAAATACATAAGGTAGGGTATGGGTTAAAATTAATATGCCTCTAAACCCGAAAATTAAATGAATGAGTCTAAATGAATCCTTTTTCTATTGATAGAGCGAGACTAAAACTAGCCGCCCAAGAAGTTTTACTTCGATCAAATATCCCAAGCAAAAAGGGATACTTTCTTAAGGTATGCAATCGTGGGTGATTGCGTGGTTTCTAAAACTGAGGGAAATGAATGAATGTATGAATGTTTTGGGCCCCTATACTCTAGTCCATATCGATCCCTAAGGGTGGCTGGCTCCAAGGGTCCATCTTGTTTTGTAAAATGCAGAGTGGAACCACAAAATATCGATGTATGAGCATAAATAAGATGAAGAATAAGGGGATAAAAAAGAGAAAAAAACTGTCAATGCTATTGTAAATGAATTCTTATATTGATATTCTTTGCCCGCAGATAGATGTGTACATCAAAACTGTCCTGAGGAAGGTGGGGCACACTGCCACAACCACCGAAACGCGTCGACTACCCCGTTGGGGATGTATTGATTTTGTGCATTTTTTAATTATGTTTTTAATTATGTGCTAATGCAATTGAAGTCCTCAAAAATATGTTGATCTTTATATCTCGGTATCTTTAGACTTGATCAAAAAAACACCGAAATCTGAGTAGACTGATATTGTGTTTAACTATTGTGATGAATTCATGTTTTATATTGTATCAAACACTTTTTTAAACAAAATCTGTTTTTAAACAAAATCTGTTTTTATAATAAAATGTTGATGGTTTTGTACACGAAATAGTTTATGTCTCTGTGGTTCCACTATAGCATACTACTGGTAAATAGGCTGAATGAAAATGTGCTGTGATGAGTGAATGACTCAGTTCCCCATTGCAATCAAGAACCCAGGGAACGTCTTAACTTTTTTACATTTATTACCCTGTTCCTGTGGGTTTTGACTAGAAGGGTACTCTCTTTCTCTTTTAATCAGCCTGGATAAACAACCCCACTCAAAGATGGCGGCTGAAGAATTAGTAACCCCACCCCAGGAACCGGACCCGCTCCAAACAGCGGTGAAAGCCGATTACAGTGTGAGTGAGGGGGGCAAGGAATCCCTACTTTAAAAACAGGGTAAGAAAAACGAAAATAACACAAATAGCAAACAGGTAATTTTTAAAACAGCAATTCAGTATAGGAAGCGCGCAGGGCTAAGCGGCGGTATGCTACCTTGTCAGGCAAGTTCCAGATAAATGACTGTAATTTGATTTAAAATAATACTACTGGATTGATACAACACTTTAACCAAAGCACTAAACAAAACTTAAATACAATCAGTACGGCAAGACGAAAGAAGTCCAAATTAGAGACAGAGTAGACAGACAGAGGGATTCCACATCTTAGAAGCCCAAAGTGAAAACAAACACAAATGATATTTAGCACATGACATGCAAGGGGAGACCACTAAAAACTAAAAGTCAACGAGATCATAATAGTTAAGAACATGTGGTGAGAGATTTAGATTGCACTAACATGAATAGATTTAAATACTTTAGTAAGGAGACAATGGAGAATACAAAGACGGCTAGAGAGTCAATATCATAGATGCCAACCCTCCCGATTCAGGTGGGATAATACCGATTTCAAAGCTAGTCTCCCACCTCCTGATTCCTGTATGCAAAAACCCGATTCCTCTGCGGGCTTCAGCTGACAGGGTCTGGTCTTGTGTAACTCGGAGTATGCACTGCCAGTAACCTAGCAGCCAAGGTTTCAGATTGCTATGTGTGACATTTTCATAATGTTAGAGTAATTATGAGTGACATTTTAACAACTAGGAGTGACACTTTCTTGCGAGCAAAATCAAGCTATGAAGACAAGGGAAACATAATATCAGAAATTACACCCATTTGATCAACGAGAAACTCTAAGTTAACTGCTGCAAAGCGTAATAAATTGATATTAAACAAGTTAAATGTATCATACTCATGTCTAAGTAAATATACTTAGAATCATACAAATATAACAACTTTGCAACATATTAAATCAAGGATCTGAACACTAGGTCAGGAGCTATTTTTTGCAGTTGCGTGTTTTTTTATGCTTGCGCTTCTGTGTGGCAAATGCTACAAGCCTGCACAACACACCCAGCTATGGAAAGCCACACCATTTGGCAGTGGGATTGTGCAGATCTTACTATTGTGCGTCAGCATCTGTATTCTTAGTTACATGCCATCGCTCAGACTGTTACTAGGAATGAGGAAGATAAGCCCTTACTTCTGCATGAGACCTCGGCTTTGTCTGCGCCTCAGATGCCACAAGCCCAAGGAACACAACAACAGACTTTTTATCCCATCATTCTGCCATATGTAGCTATGCAGTTCCACAAGTAAGCGACTGTGACTGCCCACCTTCACTTCAGTTCCAAGAACAAGGACTATACACTGTGTGGGTAGTCAATATTACCCCCTACTTGTTGCATTCCGGTGATGTAATGTGCCAAAACCCTATGTAAAAGAGTAGTGGATTGAAAATTCGTGCAATCCTTCGTGCACGTCTGGAAACATGTCCCACTAGCTGATGAATTAACTTATTCGGTTCACAGCATGAATGCGAGTCAGGCGCATATGATGCCACTTAAATGTTTGTGAGGCGGCTTCTACGGGTACCTTTTGTTTTCATCACTTGGTAAGGGAAGAAGGAAGTTACTAGATTCACTCCTGTGAACGGACAACAAAGTCCATAGTACTGGAATTCCCTTTTGCAAACCATTGGGTGAGCAGACCAGACTTAGGGGGTCATTATGATGGCGGATTTTCCGCATACTCCGGGCCGGCGGTGAGTATGCGGGAAATCCGCCGAGGAGGCCTGAAAGACCCACCGCCAAATCAGGATGGCTGGTGGGTCTCACAATGTGTCTGCCGCTTTTCCGCCGCGGTCGGAAGGCGACCACGGCGGAAAAGCACTAACATGGCTGGCGGTGTCTATCAGACACCGCCAGCCATATTAGGATGTAGGGAAAGTAATGCTTTTCCGCTGCGGTTTTTCCGCCGTGGAAAAGCATACGGACAATCACTTTGGGGGCCCATTGCGGGCCCCCTGGGTGAAGGTTGCGTGGGGGGTGCACATGGGGGGTACCTATGGTACCCCCCTGCCTTTGCGTGCACGAAGCGGCAGGCACCGCGCGGTGCCTGCCGCTTTGTGCATGGAAATGCACAGCTTTCGTTTTTTACTTCAAGCAGCACCCGCCGCAATGTAAAACATACAGGATGTGACCGCCAGGGTGGCGGTCACATCCTAATTGCCATGGAGGGACCGCCGCTGCCCATGCGGACGGTCCCTCCTACTCAGGGGTGGCGGACGGACGCAAGTCCGTCCTCCATCCTAATCGGCCCCTAACTTTGCTTGAAGTTAGTGGCAATAACGGGCTGCCTCGTCATCACTGCCACAACGACTTCCGAGATAAACGCCAGTCCGCATGATTCCGAGGCTCAGCAGGCCTGGCTGCACAGCACCCAGGGTTCACTCACTCAGGTTGAGGCTGGGTCAATACCGCTGCACAACGCGGTGCGAGCAGCGCTAACATTTCCACTGCAGCCTGCAAAAACTTCATGAACTTCAGCCACCCGCCATGGCACTGCAGTGGGTGGCAGCAGGACGTCCCGCCTAGTGTGCGTCAGAAAACTCAACCTGACCTCACTCCAGGTCTCTCATTGGGCACTAACTCTCACGTCAGGCATCATTGATGTATCAAATATGGCCAGCAGTGTTGGGTGATTCCTAGTATAATTGTTACATTATTAATTTGTAGCAGTAGCAACTAGAGCTGCTGACTCTGAGCCAGCCCCCATCCCAGGAGGGTGCTGTAAATCCAGCTTTAGTTTTGTGTTTATGGTGCATGATTACTAGCGCTCCTCCTTGACAGCAGAGGCGCTATTATGCATGACTTTGCATTTCTGTGCGGTGATGCAGAACACCACACTGAAATGCGTTAGTCTAACACTTGATGTGTGGTACTTGGCAGAGCTGCAGTACCTGCTCCTGCAGGTCAGTGCACAACACTAGCTTCATGCTTTTTTTGCCTGACATAGCCCTTTTTTCCGTACTCCTGACTGGTAAAAAAAAAAAGTACATTTTTCGTTTCTAATAGCAGATACTGCAGCCGCAGACTTCCAAATCCCATGCATGATAGTTACCGGATTTAGGCCCCAACAGAAGTCAATGGAGGAAATAAATTCTCCTGATTTTCTCGCTTTCTTTTTTTTTAAACTCCCACTTTTCTCTTCGAAAATGTTGGCATCTATGCAATATGAGGTACCCAATGGGTCACAAACGGAAGCTACTGGACAGAGACAAAAGAGCCTATAAGAGGAATTAAAGATAGGTTGACATGGGTAGGCAAAAATACCAAGTATAACGGAACAAAAGTCCAGGCAGAAGAGGATAAAAATAAAAATAAGAATTTTTGTAGGAAGTTAAGTAAGCAAAGCATGACATTTGCAACGGTTGTGAAGCTCGAAATCAAAGTGCGAGCCATGTTGAAATGCGACTACTTGAGGAGCGAGAGGTGCGGAAATTTACAAGATTGCTGTATGCTGACCTCCTGATGTGAACAGAGAAATTACCAATTAAAATACATACTGCTTTAGCTGTGCTGCAAGAGAAAGGGTCCGGCTATAACAGAATGCAAACTCTTTCTTGTGGGTCGGTAGGAGCCAATGAGAAATTGGCAACATTTTAAGAACAGACATGTAGAACAACTGTGATCATTTGATCACACGAACATCCACTTTTAGAACGTGAGCTAGTAGTCTGTACAGGAAACTAGGAACAAGAACATACAGAAACTGGTAAACCATTTTTTTCTCGAGCAAAATGTTTGAACCTTTGAATGTTACCTTAGATATAGAAAAGGTCTATGTGGCGCAAGAGAAAAGTGATAAGCTTTGAACATAATGAAGAGTCATTTACTTAATTAGTGGTAATTTATATAAATAGTGTTTAATTTAGTCAGAAGCAGGATATGAGTAAGTGCTAAAGAGTTGCATTAGGAGAAAAGATGCTAAAAATGGGGAGCATCAAAGGAGTGCTCAAGAATTAGTATAAATATATAGATATTTCACAGATTAATCAGCTGAAGCTAAAGCAGTCACAGGGAGCTAAAAATTGTAAGCAAGAAAAAAATAGACGATACCTGAATTCAGCAGTATTTTGGCACAATCTATATGCTCCCTCGCACAAGCAACATGCAGTGGGGTTCCAATGTGGCAGTCGTGGGCCTCCAGGTTTGCACCAACACTGATCAAGAGCCTCACACACTCAGAGTGACCTTGGGCAAAGAAAACAGATTAATGGCAAAATGCAGCTATTACTATAAAACGTAACCATTCATAAAGTAGCAAAACAAATAAAACACAGAGACGCACAACGTACCAAGATCCCACCAGACAAGAAGTAAGATCACAAGTCTTGTGACCACCCTGCCATTCATGAGGGCATCACACTGAGCGATATTAAGTAGTCCTCAATTCTGATGACATCCACGGAAGTGAGATTATTAAAACATAAAACAGATTTAAAAAATGCAGTCCAGGAGGAGGAGCTTAGCGCGCACCCAAGATGGTCGCGTGAGCTTAGAGCTCCCGGACCTTCGCCGCCTCCACCGGTTATCCTGTACCCTATCCTGATTTAGATGACGGGTTCTTATTGGCACGGCCCTGCTGATCATTTATCCGTTTTCGGATTTCGATTTGAACCCCAGGAGCCGAAGATATGGACTTTTGAACATTTTCGGCCTGCTCCATGGTACTGCCCCGGGCTTGGTTTCTCTGCCAGCCGGATAGTAATTGAATAACAACGGCTCATGCGAGTCTCCCTTGCCCGGTCTTCTACTTTCAGTTTCGATTCTCGGGCTTCGACCTCTTTGACTTTGCCTTGGTCGCCCTGGTTTATTGCTTTCTTTCTAACCACGCATCTTCGATTGGCGATCCGGACTTTCATTGTTCCTTGCCTGGTGGCTGATCCTCAACCTATTCTCCAAGTTGCTGCGGGCACATCGAGTGTAGCCATTCTTACTAGGTCTCAGAATACCCTCCGGGGCGCACGACCTAAAATGGCCACCAAGCCCGAGGGAGAAAAGCGCAAGACCAGACCGGCAACTCGTGGAGGTCCAGTGCAATCTAACGTTATGGACAGATATACCCTCGCTAAGGGCTCTCCGGGCGGATTGAATAAACCCCCGGCCAATTTTGGAGACGAATCCCCGATGGGTGAAGATCTGACGTTGCGGGACGTCATGGGCGCCATTGCCGGCATGAAGGCCACACTGGGACAACAGTATGAGGCCCTGACCCACAAGTTGGACACGGTCGCAATCGATGTTACCTTGACCAGGGCGGATCTTGCGAAGACTAATGAGAAGGTCAAATCCCTCGACCTGAAGACATCTAGTCTTGTTACCGACGTCTCCGATTTACAGGCAGAGGTCGGTAACCTGCGGTCCGCCCGTGACTACCTCTCTCGACGCCTGGGCGATTTGGAGGGCCGTGCTCGGCGGAACAACGTCCGTCTGGTTGGTGTCCCGGAGACGATGGAACAATAATCGGTGGACCTGTTGGTGGAAGACCTAGTCCTGAATCATTTAGCGCCCAAGGGCCTCAGCAAGTTTTTTGCAGTAGAAAGTGCACACAGGATCCCGGGTGGCCCGCCTAAGCTGGGAGCTCCTCCGCGTCCCATCATTGCTCGGATCTTTAACTTTCGGGACAGGGATGCGATCCTGCAGGCTTCACGCATGTCGGGCCCTACGGCATATGAGAACACCACAGTCAGCTTCTACCCGGACTTCACCCAGCAGGTTCAGATGCAGCGACTTGGATTCCAGGGGGGGAAAAAGAGATTGAGGGACAGAGACATGAAATATGCTATGCTCTTCCCGGCCCGACTGCGTGTGGTCTACAATGACAGAACATTTTTCTTTGTACATCCTGGAATGGCTAGTGACTGGCTGGACACACTGCCCCCGGGACGGGAGCAATCTGATAATTCTGGACACTCCGGTGGAGCAGAGGGCGGCCTGGTGGAGCAGGAATAGGGAGCGAAATCGGCTCCCGGGCCGGCGTATTGACTTTCGGCGGTGATTTGATGCTATGCTACTATTGCTTGCTACTGTGTTGTCTGAATGGGGTGTGGGTGGGGGTTGGGTGAGACTTCCTCCTCTGGGGTTCTTTTCGTAGAATAGTTGTATGTTAGGGCGACAGGGGTGGCTTTTGAGTCTTACGCAGGGGTGCGGGTGGGGGGTATGATGTTTTGGGGGGCTGAGGGGTTACGGTTTGTGTTTCTTTGTTTTAACCAAGGCATAGTATCGATGATCTTCTGTTTTACAGTGTCGCGTCTGGTGTGGGGGGGGACTTGGGGTGGCCCTTGGGATGGGGGGTAGGGGACTACGACTACTGTGTTGGAACGTTAATGGGTTGGGAGACAGAATTAAGCGGGGTGTAGTTTTGCAGCTGTTGCGCCGTCTGTCCCCTGATGTGGTTTTGCTTCAGGAGACGCACTTGCTTGGTAATACGTGCCATGCAATGAATAGGCGTGGCTATCGTCTCATTGCGCACTCAGGTTTCACTTCTGGCTCCAGAGGGGTGGGCATTCTGGTTCGGAGATCCCTCCCTCTTGCCGTTGACGACATTATCCTGGATGATAAGGGATGATACGCCGCCATTGTGGGGCGCTGGGAGGGGAGGGTGGTCACTCTGCTCTCGGTCTATATACCGCCAGGCCTCCAGACTACTACCTATGCCGACCTGGGAAGAGTGATCTTGGGAGTCCCCGAGGGTCTGCTTGTAGTGGGTAGGGATTTCAACTCTGTAGTGTCTGGGATGTTTGATTGTTACCCCCCCCCCCGTGACATCGCGAAGTCTCAATCCTGGTTGGGGGATTTCCTGGAGGCGTTGGGATTAGCCGATTGCTGTCGCCTGCATCACCCTGGACAAATGCAATATACTTTCCACTCTGGGGCCCATGGCAGTCTTTCGAGACTGGACTACGTGTTGATGCCCTCCTCCCAGGCATCCCTCATAAGGGAGGTGAAACATCTGGCCAGGGGTATTTCAGATCATTCCCCGCTGTGGATGGTTGTGGACGCACACCTGGGATCGGAGGGTAGGGTGGCCCCGATCAACCCATGGTACCTCCGTGATCCCAAGGTCAGAACGGAACTAATTAAAGCGATTGATCAATACTTTGCTGAAAATGTGGGTTCTGTGTCCACTTCTGTCTCACTGTGGGAAGCATACAAAACTGTGATTCGGGGCCAGGCCCTCTCATCGATAGGTAACGTTAAGAGATGTAAGCGGGAGGAGGTTGTCGGGCTTGAAAATGAAATCTCCGTTCTTGAGGGGGAGTTGGAATCTGAGGTCTCCCCGGAGAGGCTGCACCTTTTGGGTCTGAAACAACTTGAATATAGAGCGCTGGTGACTGACGCTGCGAAGGAGATGGGTCTGGAACATCAGCGACGTTTGTATGATGTGGGAGATAAGGCTGGGAAATTGCTTGCTTGGTTGGATAGGAGGGAATGTGCGAGTCGGGTGGTCCCTGTTATTGTTGATGCGAATGATGTGAGTATCACTGACCCTGCTGAAATTGTTGCATGTTTCGCTGATTATTTTCGGGTAGTGTACTCCCCTGTGTCCGATAGACCTGAGCAGGACTCCCACTTGCTTCTACGCGATATCTCGCTGCCATGCTTGTCTGACCCTGAGAGGGATCTGCTGGAGGCTCCGCCTACGGTTGATGAAATCGCGATCGCCATCCGCTCGATTCGCTCGGGGAAGGCCTCGGGCCCTAATGGGCTCCCCATTGAGCTTTACAAGCTCCGTCCGGATGTGATGGCACCGTATCTACGGTCGATGTTTTTAGAATCACTGGAGACGGGCTCCCTTCCTCCTGACCAGAGATTGGCCTCCATAGTGGTTATTCATAAGGAAGGTAGGCCACGTGACCGTTGTGACTCCTTCAGGCCCATTTCTCTGATTAATGCTGAACCGAAGATCCTGGCCACAGTGCTCGCCAATCGTTTGGTATCTGTCATAAGCGATCTGGTTCACCCGGACCAGTCCGGATTTATACCACACCGTAATACGGCACTTAACCTTCGGCGCCTGCATGGAGTCCTTGCGCGAGCGGAAACTTTGCGTGAACCTGCCATCTTGGCGTCTTTGGACGCCACCATGGCGGTTGATACGCTTGAATGGCCTTATCTTTGGGCGGTTCTCTCTAAATTCGGTTTCGGACCCACTTTTATTAGCTGGGTGAAATTGCTCTACACTGACCCCTTAGCCCAAGTGGTGGTGAATGGGCGTGTCTCGACCTCCTTTGCTCTCTGTAGGGGAACGGGTCAGGGCTGCCCTTTGTCCCCACTCTTGTTTGCCCTCGCTTTGGAGCCGCTGGCGGCTTGGTTGAGATGGGAGCCATCTTTGAGGGGCATTAGATGGACCCCGGAGTTTGAGGATCGTATATCTCTGTACGCAGACGATATACTCTTGTACCTTACGTCGCCTCGGAAGTCATTGATCGTCCTTTTCGACGTTTTGACTTCTTTCCGTAAAAACTCCGGTCTTGTCATCAACTGGTCGAAGTCTTGCATTTAAGTCCTCTCCGGCGAGGCTCCTCTCCTGCCATGTGGCTGTCCTATCTCGGTGGCGCTGGAAGGATTCAAGTACTTGGGAATCTTTATCACCTTGGACCCTGTCCTTCGATATGAGCGCAATTTGCTGCCCCCTCTCCGTCGCCTCCGTGCTGATGTTATAGTGTGGGGTAGGCTCCCTCTCTCTCCTCTGGGACGAGCGGTGTTGTTTAAAATGATGTCGCTCCCCCGATTTCTTTATGCGCTTCATAACACGCTTGACATTGTACCAGCCGGTTACTTTCGGGAGATTGAAAGTCTACAGCGACAATTGATATGGGGAGGCCGTTCTCGTATCGCCCTTTCGAAGCTGACGCTCCCTTGGTACGATGGGGGCATCGCGCTCCCGGACATCCGTCGCTACTATTGGGCCTCTCAGCTGGGGGCCATCAACCACGGCACTTACGCTCCCTCGCCGAACCCGGCTTTTGAGATGGATAAATGGCTGCTACCCGGTGGAGACTACAATAGGGTTCTATACGCGAAATCTGCCGGCAGATCTCTTACGGGCCCCACTAAAACAGTGGTACAGGTGTGGTATCGAGCTACAGCGGCCACGGGATGGGCCGACAAGCCAACCCGTGTTCCCCCCCTTTATGCTTCGGATAAGCTTGGCTCCCTCTGGCAGTCGAAGGGTTTTGATAGGTGGGACATGATTGGAATCAGCAGGGTCGATGATGTATGGATCAGGGGTAGAGTCAAGACGTTTGAGGAACTGAAAGTTGAGTACGACCTGAATGATAGGGAATCCTTTCAGTATGCGCAAATCCGGCATGCGGTCCTGTCAGTTTTTCCCCCGGGTTCGGACATTCCGGAGGCGTCCCCGCTTGAAGATCGGATACTGGATGGGCATGTCCCTGATAGCACGATCTCGCTCATATATAAAAGGTTAATTAATACCAGGATTGACCTGCTGGATAACCTTCGAGAGTTATGGACTAGTGATGGTCTAGAACTCGATGACGAAGACTGGCAGGCTGCGATCTCTTCCCCGAAGGAGGTGGCTATCCCGGCGCGCCTCCGGTTTGTCCAGCTCAAAATTCTACATAGGGTGTATGTGACTGGTCCGCGTCTGGTACGCATGGGGTTCTCGGCGGATGGATTGTGCAGGCGTGGCTGTGGTATGGTGGGCACGGTTCTCCATATTATTTGGGAATGTCCTGCTGTGCTACGCTACTGGACTCGCGTGCATGATGTTATGAGTGAGGTCACGGGTGTGCACTTAATGCCTGAAGCGCGGAGGTGTTTGTTGAATGTCTGGGAGCCGAATGACTATAACCAGGCGCAGCTTCGATGGGTGACCTTGGGTAACATGATTGCCAAGAGGGACATTGCCCAGCTATGGGGCGCTCAGAGGCCACCGCCATTTCTGGTGTGGCAACAAAACATGGACTGGTGCATGTTTAGAGAAAAGACTGTTTATGTTTCCCGTGGCAAGCCCCGCAAATGGGGGAAAATTTGGACTCAATGGAACACATACCGTGGCGATATATGTACTCCCCCCTTTCCGGAACTTAATACCGACCTGTTTTCCTCCCAACCTGATGTTTCCTCCGCAGGAATTTAGATATTTTGTTTGCTTCTGGTCTCCTCCCCCCCCCCCCAATCTCATTGTATGCTCTGATGTTTGATTTGCATTTGTTCCCCCCCCGGGCAACGTGGTGACACCTTTGTATTGTACTGCCTTGTTTTTGTTTTGTTTCTCTGTTTTCTTGTTCCTTGAATTTAATAAAAAGATTTAAAAAAAAAAAATGCAGTCCATTAATAAGCATAAAATTAATAAAATACCGAATTCCACACCCTTCATATGCTGGGGTGAATCCATCATATGTCACAGGTAAGACTGCCATATGCTAGGTCTCGTGTCGTCACTTGCCTGGTGTACAGCTCCATATGCCTGGGACAATTCCATTTTATATGTCAGGGGTGAAGCCAACCTGAGCTAGGTGCACTGTCACAAAAACAGGATACTGCCAATACATGCCTGGTTTACAGTTCAATATGTATGTATACGTATTGCATTCGTATACTGTCATCACTTTCCACAAAGTTCACCAAGGAACTGTCATCATGGAGAACAGCCATAACAACGCGGGGATTACCCTGCACTGCCATTACAACGCGGGGATTACAACGAAAGTCGTTACAACGACTTTCGCTGGAGGGCGCTGTTGGATAGGGAATAGTTTAATTTTCTATCCAACACCTTCCCTACTGTCAACGTGGGCTAGAGTTGGAATAGAAAATTAAACTATTCCACTATCCAGCCCCCTCCAGCGAAAGTCGTTGTAACGACTTTTGTTGTAATCCCCGCGTTGTAATGGCATGCGGGGTAAAAGCCTGTGTTGTATTGACATACAACCGTCATCATATACCAACGGAAAATCTGTCTTTACTAAGAACCAACCATACTGCACTCAGATACCAGGGGTGCAGACATCGCATGGCAGAAATGCCGACATTTCATGTCAAGGAAGGTGGACATCACGAGACATGAGGCGTACATTATATGCCAGGACTGCAAACATCACATCCCAGGGATGTAGATTTTGCATGGCTGTGTTACAGCCTTCGCAGTTTGTAGTGATCTTCTACTACATGCATGCCACGGCCGCACTCATCTGATAATTTGGGTGAAGTCATCAAATGGCAGCAGCCTTTACATTCCAAGGTACTTTGCCAATCATGTCATGAGCGGAGTCTCCATTTGCCCATGGATGCTGCCATCATATGCCCAGTGTTCATTACCACTTACAGCCAGGGCTACAATCATCAAGAGCAAGGCTCTAACCAGAATATGCCGGGGGCCAGAAGACTGCATATGATATGGGTGCAGTGCCTCACACGTCAAGAGGGGGTGGTATCACATACCAGTAATCTGGTGACATTACATGCACACAGAAAAGCAACTGCAGTGGCAGCAGATTTCAGGGGTGCAGGCAACGCACGCCCTCTCATATACACCATCCTTCTTTCAAATAGTGAGGCTGTAAAAACAGCCCTCCACAACTACCACCAGCCCATCAAAGAAGCCAAGAAAGCAGTCATCACCACCCGAATCGACACCGCAGCCAACCACACCAAGGATTCTTCAAAATTTTCAAAGAATTTACCAACCCTACAGCCACAGAGAAAACCATCCACCCATCCTGAGAACTCTTCGACACCCTCTCAGACTACTTTCACAGCAAAATTGCTGCCATCTACAACAACTTCAACCCCCAACCCACCCTCTAAACCTCACCCAACCATTGAACTCCATCCATACACTCACCGCCTGGTCTTCACTCACCATCTAGACCACCACAGCCATCATTTCTTCTAGCCACTTCGGAGCGCCCACAGGTTCCTGCCCCCATCACCTCTTCAACCTCGGGGCAAACTCCAGTAGCACGGAACTCACCAACATCCTAAACACCTCCATCTACACAGCAACCTTCCAAGACTGATGGAAACACGCAGAAGTCAGACCCCTCCTAAAAAAAACCTCAGCCGACCCAATGAACCTCAAAAGTTACCGTCCGATCGCCCTGCTCCCATACCCAGCCAAAGTACTCGAGAAGGCCATCAACCACCAACTCACACAACCCTCTACTGGACACCTCACAATCGGAATTCCAGGCCAACCACAGCACTGAGACTGCATTGATGGTGGCCACAGACGACATCAGAACTCTCCTCGACCGCGGAGACTCTGTGGCCCTGATTCGCCTCGACCTCTCTGCTGCGTTTGACACAGTCTCCCACAATGCCCTCATCAACAGACCACAACATCGGCATACAGCACGACGCCCGCAAGTGAATTGCCTCCTTCCTTACATGACGCACATAGAGCATCCGGCTCCCTCCCTTCACCTCCACATCCAAGGACATCATCTGCGGAGTTCCACACAGATCATCACTCAGCGCCACCTTATTCAACACCTACGTGACCCACTTCACAGCAGTAGTCAGAGCCCTTGGCCTCAGGATTATCGCCTATGCAGACGACACTCAATTCATCCTCTCACTCACCAGGAACCCCCACCAAACACAATTTTGCTACTGCCATGACCAACACAGCTAACTGGAAAAAACACAACTGCCTCAAACTAAACTCCAACAAGACAGAAAAACTGATTTTCGGGAACAACACCTCTGCCTGGGACCACAGCTGGTTTTGAATTTGGACCAACCCCCACACCAACAGATCACACGCGTAACCTGAGGATCATCCTCGACAGCCAACTAACCATGAAACAACAGATTAACGGAGTCGCTTCCTTCTGCTTCCACACTCTTCGCATGCTTTGCAGAATCTTCAGATGGATCCCAGCCAAAACAAGAAAGACTGTCACTCTGGCCCTCATCACCAGCGGCCTCGACTACGGTATCACTCTCAATGCCGGCATCTCCACCCAGCTCCTCAGAAGACTCTAGACCATACAAAACGCGACAGCCAGACTCATCCTGGACCTCCCCAAAGGATCGTTCATCAGCCTCCACCTCAGAGGCTTTCTTTCGCTCCCACTCAAGAGATGACAGTTCAAGGTCTTCACACTCGCCTACAAAACCATCCACGAGCAAGGACCATCCTACATCAACCATGAATTTCCATCAACCCTCCAGACCCCATAGTTCCTCCTTCCTCATCCCATGCAGCCGATGCAGGGGGAGCTCCTTCTCCTACATCACCTTCAAGACCTGGAACAACCTGCCCCTCGACCTCGGAACAGCACTCTCTTTGGCGGACCTTGACTGAGACACGACATATTCAGCACCCAGATACCCCTAGAGGTGACAGTGCTTTGATGCAATGATTGATTGATTAAATGTCAGGAGCGAAGGAGTTGCTTAAGGGGCACCAGTAGTTAGGCTCCCATAGCAGAGGGAGAAAGACTATGAATTCCTCTAACCAGAGCATCAACTCCCCTGGCTCTATGAAACCTATGTGTAGTATGCTTTAAGTTCCTATGAAGATCAGATGCTGGCAGCAGTAACCAACCGATGTGTTTCCTTTCCGGTTCAACCCTCTATTTCTAAATATTCAGTGTCTCACAGCTTCCTAGTATGGCACAGAATAGGTGAGAAGACGAGTCATTGCCCCGTCACTCACAAAATGCCTTTGGAATGACAAGAGGCGATAACTGCAAAGAACTGACATGGTTGTATACAAGCGTTACCTGCTTTCTTTTACAGCGTCTCCCGCTATGAGGGTGGCTCAACAGACGCACTCACAGAGTTAGCAAAGTGAGTCATAGAAGTTACATTTTATTAGGACTAGCAAGCTCTGATTAAACTGAAGGTCCAGGTCAAGAGCAGAAAACAACTTTAGAGCTGTGTCCTGAAAAAAAGCTGTCAAATGTCCTTATTTTTTATATTCCAGGGATAAAAGAACAACTTTAAACATTGCAGTACTTGCTAACAATATAGTCATTATTTATCTTGCTACTCTAGAACTGTCTTACATTACAGGTGCTATTTGCTCTAACTGCACTCTTTTTAACTACTGCGCTGTCTGGATCAAAGGAGACCGCTGTCCCAAAAAGAGACATACAATGTAAGTGGAGCCAACAGGACATATTCAAATTTGGCTATAAAGCACCGACATTAAGGATATATAATACTCATTCACTAAGTGTAGCATTTCTCTTAGTTTCTATACTAAGCCAACAAAAAGACACAAAGTGCTTCGTAACAACTTAGCCTCCTCTGCAAGATTCCATCCCCACAACCTCCCAATGAGTTGTACAAGCGCTGGTCCCATAACTTCGTCACTGGGCCAACGTGCTTCTAATCAGCCTATCAAGGGCCACTCAGGCACCACTTAAGGATGTATCCCAAGCAGCTGCCCAGCAAACCATAGGTCACAAGAGGTTCGACCACATCACCCCACCGTAAGAGAACTGTCTAGTGCCTCTTGCCTGAACATACTATGTTTCAATGCCTACACATCTTTTACGAGCAATCTTCTCCAAAATAAAAGAAGGATCCAACTTACAAGTTACTTGCAGTAACAGTCTGTCTGGTAATTACTCTATTTAACTGCAGATTCCTTAGCTTTATACAGTGGCGGCTGCTGTGGCATTTAAATACTGCAAAGCGCGGGGCAGCGCAGGGGAAAATAATAAAAAAAATAATGCTTACCTGCATTCTGCGGTACAAAAGGGGGTGGTGATGGACGGAGCATCTGAACCAATCAGACACTCACACCCAGTCAAAAGATCTGGGTTTAATCCATCACCGTTCTTTAGCCCACTCTGCCATCCCAGTTCAGACATGGCTATATGCAAATCAGTCTGACCCTGTGCCTCATGGGAACAGTCCAGCCCGAACTGCCAAGCCATGTCTTCCCTGGACCGGAAACAATCTTCCGAGGACCGGTTTCTGGCATTACAGCCTTCTTCAGCCCGGCTTGCTTGAATCCAGTGGCAAAGTGAGCAAGGGACTCACATCTGAGCATACCCTGCCACACTTATGGCGGCCAAAGCGGTACAAAAGGGGGTGGTGATAGACGGAGCATCTGAACCAATCAGACACTCACACCCAGTCAAAAGATCTGGGTTTAATTCATCACCGTTCTTTAGCCCACTCTGCCATCCCAGTTCAGACATGGCTATATGCAAATCAGTCTGACCCTGTGCCTCATGGGAACAGTCCAGCCCGAACTGCCAAGCCATGTCTTCCCTGGACCGGAAATAAGCTTCCAAGGACCGGTTTCTGGCATTACAGCCTTCTTCAGCCCAGCTTGCTTGAATCCAGTGGCAAAGTGAGCAAGGGAATCACGTCTGAGCATGACTCACATTAAAATACTGCCATTCCAATTAGAACGTAGAACTGAAACTGCTTGTCAGAATGCACGAGTAAGAGTAACTGCTCCAATAAAAATACAATATTGGCTATTCTTTTCCAAAACATTTATACACAAATGGCAAAAATAAAGCCCTACAATACACACAACAGGGAGATATAGGGTCACAGGGATATTTAAAGACCAACCCAGGTTCCCATCCCCATTTACTACAATTTTAGCAACAAATAGAACCGGGGGTCTAAAGTCAGCAATATCGCCTACTGGCTTCAACTGCTCCAAATAATGAGTCAGAGAAGAAGTCCCACAAAAGCGAGAAAGAGAAGTAAAAAATGCAAAGAGCTAAAACGGAGTGATCAATAGTGAGACCCCGGAGCAAATGATTGGATTCCCATCAATTTATCGCTGTGATCAATCTTATCATTTGGTAGTCCACCCACATGGATGATGTGTCTCTTGATCATAGAGATTATCTTCCACGTAAAGGAGATTTGCTCAATCGGATCAGACCAAAATCACGTGAAGAGAAAGAAACGATAGTGCGTTTCTAAATTATAGACCACAAGGGAACTACGTGCAAAGCAAAACAGAAAAAAGTGGTGATTCAAAATAGGGTAATTAGGAGGAGAACAAGGAAATCTTTATTTTCAAATGTCACCTCACCCCCTAGTCTAAAAACAGAACAGTGCAAGGGGCAGTTTCAACAAATAACTGCAATAAATAAGGCCAACATGTTTCAGCCAATAGGGAAACAATACCCTCAGCTTTCTTCAGGGCCTCTGCTCTCAAACTTTGCTACTGCAAACAAGGTGTACAAAACAGATTTATAGTGAAAAAAATAATAATAACAATATCTATGGTTGGAGCGAATACAACCTACTTGTACCGATCCTCCGCTTCAAGGGATGCAGATGGCATCCGTCTTGACCGGGGACTGGACCTCACCTCATCTGGACCTAGCGCAGGATATAGAGGCCCCGCTCTGTCCGTCCTTGCCTCGGACATGTACTTTGAGTCAAGGGGGAGGCAGAAAGTCCACTCTAGTCCTTTGAATCAATTTGTCTGAAAAGAAGGTGGTATAGGGCAGCAGGACTGACAAAGTTTTGAAGCTCACTCATGTGACTAGCTGAGGTGATATTGATGAGAAAGACTGTCTTTAGTGTTAGGAGACACAGGGGACAACTATGCAATGGCTTAAATGGAAAGTAAGGACCAAATTAAGGTTGTGGTGTGGAATCCCGAAACATTTAGGAGGAAACATGTGGACCAAATATGGTATCCATAAACGGAAGAGACATCTGGCTCCAGGTAAGTTTTGGAACTTCAAAAGGTATTTTCAATGTAAATACAGCGAGCCGCCAGCACCACCATCCAACTGCAGACAGAGATAAACTGACTGACTCACATTAAAATACTGCCATTCCAATTAGAACGTAGAACTGAAACTGCTTGTCAGAATACACGAGTAAGAGTAACTGCTCCAATAAAAATACAATATTGGCTATTCTTTTCCAAAACATTTATACACAAATGGCAAAAATAAAGCCCTACAATACACACAACAGAGAGATATATGGTCACAGGGATATTTAAAGACCAACCCAGGTTCCCATCCCCATTTACTACAATTTTAGCAACAAATAGAACCGGGGGTCTAAAGTCAGCAATATCGCCTACTGGCTTCAACTGCTCCAAATAATGAGTCAGAGAAGAAGTCCCACAAAAGCGATAAAGAGAAGTAAAAAATGCAAAGAGCTAAAACGGAGTGATCAATAGTGAGACCCTGGAGCAAATGATTGGATTCCCATCAATTTATCGCTGTGATCAATCTTATCATTTGGTAGTCCACCCATATGGATGATGTGTCTCTTGATCATAGAGATTATCTTCCACGTAAAGGAGATTTGCTCAATCGGATCAGACCAAAATCACGTGAAGAGAAAGAAACGATAGTGCGTTTCTAAATTATAGACCACAAGGGAACTACGTGCAAAGCAAAACAGAAAAAAGTGGTGATTCAAAATAGGGTAATTAGGAGGAAAACAAGGAAATCTTTATTTTCAAATGTCACCTCACCCCTTAGTCTAAAAACAGAACAGTGCAAGGGGCAGTTTCAACAAATAACTGCAATAAATAAGGCCAACATGTTTCAGCCAATAGGGAAACAATACCCTCAGCTTTCTTCAGGGCCTCTGCTCTCAAACTTTGCTACTGCAAACAAGGTGTACAAAACAGATTTATAGTGAAAAAAATAATAATAATATCTATGGTTGGAGCGAATACAACCTACTTGTATCGATCCTCCGCTTCAAGGGATGCAGATGGCATCCGTCTTGACCGGGGACTGGACCTCACCTCATCTGGACCTAGCGCAGGATATAGAGGCCCGCTCTGTCCGTCCTTGCCTCGGACATGTACTTTGAGTCAAGGGGGAGGCAGAAAGTCCACTCTAGTCCTTTGAATCAATTTGTCTGAAAAGAAGGTGGTATAGGGCAGCAGGACTGACAAAGTTTTGAAACTCACTCATGTGACTAGCTGAGGTGATATTGATGAGAAAGACTGTCTTTAGTGTTAGGAGACACAGGGGACAACTATGCAATGGCTCAAATGGAAAGTAAGGACCAAATTAAGGTTGTGGTGTGGAATCCCGAAACATTTAGGAGGAAACATGTGGACCAAATATGGTATCCATAAACGGAAGAGACATCTGGCTCCAGGTAAGTTTTGGAAGTTCAAAATGTATTTTCATTGTAAATACAGCAAGCCGCCAGCACCACCATCCAACAGCAGACAGAGATAAACTGACTGACTCACATTAAAATATGCCATTTCAATTAGAACGTAGAACTGAAACTGTTTGTCAGAATACACGAGTAAGAGTAACTGCTTCAATAAAAATACAATATTGACTATTCTTTTCCAAAATATTTATACACAAATGGCAAAAATAAAGCCCTACCACAAAACAACAAAAGAAAATAGACCAATGCATACAAACAAACGTTACACCCAGAACACACTCTAGCAACAACAAAAGGCTTCTACAACACAACAAGACAGTTTAAATTTTATCTTTGGGCAACATGATTAAAAAGCAGACATTCAGTCCCTAAAGCATATAGGTATGAAACCTCTCCACAAACTCCTACAACAACATTTTTACTCACATCGGTGTTTTTCCCCAAATTTACACTGACTCTCACATTTTTCCTCCTCATTCTCATTTTGTCTTCAGACAGTTTGACAACTTCTTTATATACCACCACTGTATACCATACACTCTGACTACATGCCCCAAAAGTTATTGTGAACCACCACATGTTCACCAGATTTGGTACTCCCTTTGAAAATATGTCCTGGTTTCCTGATGCGAACCACATCATCAACTTTGAATGAGAAATGTTGCTTACCTTTATTTCTCTAATTAAAATCTTCCTTTTGCTTACTTTGTGGAACTTTAACTCTGGACCTCACATCCTCATCCATTTCAAACGTATTCTCAACATTAATTTAAGCAATTTCCTTATTTAGGTGGGACTGTTATATTCCATATAGGTACCCTAATATAGGCTCAGGTGACAACATAACCTTTCACCAATATTCTCCTCTAAATTACATACATAACGGTTCTTAGGGACTGACCTTTAACCCCTTCCGCGCTCATGACGAGCTCAGCTCGTCATGAGTGATGACGGTCGTACGCTCATGACGAGCTGAGCTCGTCATGTAACGCGTTTTTTAAAAAAACGCAGCGCGCAGCGGGAAAACCGCTAGCGCGCATGCGGTTAACCAGATGTGACACTGGACACAGAACGTGGGATTTTCCCTGGTAAAAGCCTCATACATTATGCATGAGGATTCTTGGAGTTACAGCAGGACTACCATTTCCTGTATAATATCTATGTACAAAGTTCATTCCCGACGTTATCCTAAGTCCAACAAATAATACAGCGAGGTAGAACCCCCGGGGACACCTATGGGTATATATACGTGACATCTTGCTAAGACAGGCAGAGGAGACCAGGACTTCCCGGCCGACACACTGTACAAAGACGCTGAAGTTCCTGCATGCAGATACTCCAGCTCACAGTGGTCTAACATCCCTTGCGGAGTGTCCAACCCAAGACCAGGACGGGGTCCCACAGTCTCTCAATCCAGGTAATGGGGTTGACTTTATCCTAGAGGGATTCTTGGCTTAATACCTACATACATGCTAGGTACATTTAGTTAGGAAGGCATCGTAGGAATACGCACTTTTATTATCATGCATTTTATATACTCATATGTATTTATGATTATTGCAAGATGGTTTAAATCTATCATCCTTTTACTTTCATTGTGCTTCCAATCATTTATATCTGTTACTGTCTAGTGGTTGTTGTAGCTCATCTATTTTACACTAGAATAACGACTGTTAAATAAATGCTTATTGAAAAATGTCCAGACCGTTTATTCTGTATATCTCTCTGAGACTAAGTGAGCACAAGTGACTGAGCGTAAAGTAGTACACGGTTTCCACGGTCATGAGGGGTCAGGGTTGTTATGTTCAAAGGTTGCCAAGAACTATTCTCTCCTTGGTAAGAGGGGATTCTAGTGGCACTGTGAGCTAGCTGATATAAAAAGGCCAACATATCCGGTGGGGGTGTTTAGAATCAGTCTGACACCAATCCTACAGTGTATGTCATCTAAACGTGCAGATCCTGTATAGGTATTATAAGAACTACACGAGAGGAAAAACATTCAAAACCAGTTTCCTCTCTTTCAATAACTGAATGGAGCAACTGCTGTCCTAGAATGGGGTGCACAACAATACAGCATAGCATAGTTCTAATAGCATTAATTATTTCACATTTGTTAGAAACAGCCCATTTGATACACTAGGCACCAGCCGCTTCCTCCATTCAAACAAACCGTTCATTTAGAGGTGATAAAATGAGTTCTTCAGATACTGTACCCCAACATTCTAAAGAAACTCATTCATGTCTTGGCTCACAAACTGCACCCCATTATCCCACAACCAATACTCTGCAAATGTTTCTCTTGATAACACTTCTCTGAGAAACATAATGATACTTTTTCAATCATTTAGGCCATGAACCTAACTTCAAGTAACCTAAAGTTGAAGTCGATTAATAGAATGGCATAATTATGCTTCACATCCCAGGTATTAATGGACCCAATAGACCAATATAAAGTTTTCCCACAGCCTGCTTGGTAATTCTAATATGATCATTGGTGACACTCTTGTGACAATATCTTTCTCACTACTGGCATACAAATATTAGTTCTTAACCACCTCATCAACTTCTTTATCTTTTGCTGGCTACCATAAATGTGACTGCAACCTATGTTTGGTCAATGTAGCACTGAAATGTCCCTCACAAAAGGTTATACTGCCCACATAAGCTGTCCCTCTCTTGGTCAAACATCACGTACATAACTCCCTATCTCCTTTAAAAACAACATCTGATCTAAAGGCCTGTCTCCAGATCCGTGGAAGCAATGAAATACGATTCCGACTCTTCTTTTTACCACCTCATCATCTATCACACTTCTCACTGCATTTCCCATAAGCTATCTTCAAAAATACTTTCCCCTCTTTTATGTGTAAAATGTCAAATTGGTACTACTTAAGTATAGAAGATAATCAAGCAATTCGTGGAGAATAACTCTTCACATTTCTCCGACTAAGCGTGAAAGTCAGTGGTTTGTGGTCTGTCAAACTTGTAAACTTCCTAGCCCACAAATACACTTTAAACTTCTCTACCGCCCATACACAACATTCAATTTCTTTTCAATGATCGAATATGCCATCTCTGACCTTCTCAAACCTCTGGAATCATAACCCACTGGGTGCTCAACACTGACACTTTTCGGAGTTAGAACAGTGCCTAACCCTATATTACTTCATCAATCCTAATAGTACAAGTTAAGGAACGATGGTAAGCCTTAAGATCTCAAGCACCAATCTTCTTTAACCCATTAAAAAGCCTTTTGAACAACCAAACTTGCTCCTTTGTCCCTAGTCTAAACACCATCCCAAACAAACCTTGGTGATACCAACTAAGTGTGTTTAGTTCTTTAACTGCCACATATATCTTCCCTTGAATGTGCCTACCTTTGAACTCCAAAACATCCTCAAATTCATCCTATAGCACAATGCTTCTCCCTTCATAAGAAACTGGAGCTCTATCTGCAATTCCAACCTTCCATCACCCCATGTTTCTTCAAACAGCTCTTAGGTACTCATGGTAATTATGGATCCATAATCAACCCGAAGATTCAGAGTTTTGGTACCAACTACTATATCCACATATGGATCCACACATTCTTTCACATCATCATCATCACCAACATCATATCTTGCAGTTCACTCTAAACTGCATAAACCATGCACTTATCCTCGACAAATTAACCCTCTATGCAGATTGCTTGGAATTTTGACATACTTTAGTATAATGCACTACTTAAATACATGTCCTGCAAGTGACATTTCGAGCAAGACATTGTCTAACTACTTTCACATGTATCGGATAACCACAACAGAAATAAATATTCTTTGCTTACAAAAAGTAATACTCTTGCTGTTATATTTTGTGACAACTTGCCATCTTTGATCTCTACTGCCCCAACTGATTCCACCTTATTGTTCTCATCCAGTTCCTTCACAGACAACTGGGGAATTTCTATACTCTTTGCTGTGCGTAATGTTTCTTCAAGTAATGGATGTCCCAACAGTGGCTTAAAAATGGTTGGTCTCTCACCAATTAACCACTGTATGTAGGAATCTATGCTCTTGGTTTGACTCTGAAATTCTTGTAAAACGTATGCCATGTTGCAATTAAAATGTGCGTCAAATCATGTTTCCCCAAGATTTTCAGCACAATTTGGTATTCATCTAAATGTTTACTTGTGTTAGGATCTAAATCTGGAATATGTTTAAATATAGCTCTACCCTCAACCCCCAAAGAATGCAGTAGCAACCATTTCCTAAATTTGTTTAAAAAGCATCAACCCAGTTTTTCCATTGATTATGGGGATCACCTGGAAACTCAAAACACAGGTGGCACATTTAGAGACTGCATAATGGTTTAGAACAAATGCACTGTGTGTACAATATATAGCATTGTATAAACTGCAATAAATTGCTGTCCACATTCCCAAATCAAAGGCAATAAGCACACTACCCTGTAGAACAAATTGGATGATGGTGACAGAAAAAAAATATTGACAAACTTTCTACCACGATGTCACTGGTCCAACAGGGCTGACAGGTAACCTATAACTGCAAGTCCTTGCTAGGACAAAGACAAAAACAGGAATACATCCAAATGTCTGGCCTGCAACAAGTCGGTGGTATGGGTGCCTCACCAATCCACAAACCTGTCCCAAATCTGGAAAAAACTGATTTTGGTGAGAGATTTCTGGCTGCGGAGATGATTTCTACTACAGTCAACTGCCACCACTCAATCCCTATGCTTGGAGGTGTAGATTATGCAGGCCAGGGTGGAGGACCGTGCCCTGCTGCTGCGACAGAAGGTCCTCGCAAAACCGCAGTCTGATTGGAGGACAATTGCTTATGCCCAGAAGTTCTTGGTACCACACGCTCCAGTCTGGGGCCAATCTGGAGGCAGGGGTATGACTTGGGCTTAGTCACTCCTGATCTTCTTTAGGAATCAGGGCGGGAGAGGCAGCGGCGGAAAAGCATGCATGATTCCCACGCTCCACTGTAAGCAGAATGCGTTTCAGAGGGAGAGCCTTTTCGGGAACTCAAACACCCAAGTGTTGACACTACGCGTTCAGCTGTGGAAAGGAGATCAAGCCAGAAGACACCTGCACCCAAACCAGGTGTAATTACCATTCGTGATTCACTAGGTGTCGCTGTCTGAGTTCGTCCACCCTGACATTTAAAGATCCTGCCAGGTGGTGTATGATGAGAGAGATGCACTGACAATCAAGCCACATTCGAGGCACAGGGCTGCATGGCACAAAGCTTTGGAATGTACCTCATACAGCTAGCTGCAATACCACATGGCAGTGGTGCTGTCCATGAGGACCTGATCCAGCCTTCCCTTGATGAATGCCAAGAAGGCTTTCAACACCAAGCGGATGACCCGCAGCTCCGGCCATGTGAACGCGAGTTACCATCAGAGACCAGAGTCCGTGATCCCCACCCACTTCGCCCAAAGGACTGCCCCAACCCAGCAGGGACCAACATTAGCTAGGGATAGGGCAGGGCGAGGGGTCTATCAATGTTTCAATTGTGATCTAATAACCACCACTGCAGATCTTGTGCAGCCCCCTCCAAGACCTGGATGCCCACATGTGCCATGCGGCATTGCCGATGAGCAGGATGCAAAAGACCTCAGAGACACCCTCACTGAAACTCAGGACCAAGGCTGAAACATTGGGATCACAGCCCGAATGTCATGAACTTGTTGATCCAGAGGGAATGGCATGAAAGTTCACCTTATCCAGAATTGCTCGGAGGAAAGGGAAACTCTGCGAAGGAATCGTGTGTGACATCGGCACACCGATTATGTACCCCAGTGACGTAAGGAGATTTGCCATCATCTGAAGGTGGTCAATGACTGACTGTGGCAAGCCTACCTTTAACAGCCAATTAGAAAGAGAGAAGAAGACACCCGATGGTGGGCTATGACCACTGCCATCAACTTTGTGACCACCCAAGAGGTAATGGTGAGACTGAAAGGAAGCACGACAAACTGAAATACTCTGACTTCGAAAGGAATGGGGTGCCTGTTGATGGGGTGGTGGGACTTGACACTCTCTGAAAGCGATACCCATAGTGATGCCTCAAAAAGGGTGAAATTGCTGGGGATACTGTCTTGTATTTGGGGAAATACCAAGGGAGCATGCAGTAGCTCTACTCCCTTTGAAGCGCTTGAGGGTGTAGTCAGCCTCCTATCCAAAGAAGCAAGATCTGTCAAAATGCATACCAATCAGTAATGCCTGAACATACCCAAGAAGCCCGTAGATCTCATTAAAGCATGGTGCCAACCACTCTGCCTAAACAGTTAGTTGTGTCCGTGCCTGGACCAGATGTACCAATTTGAGGTAAACTTTCTCTGGGACTGCTTGTAAGATCACAGCGACGGAGTCCCATAAGGCATAGGAGTACATTCCCAGAAAGCAGCTGGGATTGACTGACATGAGGGTGAGGCAACTGGAAGAAAAGATCCCCTTCCCAAAATGCCCCTATTCTTTTCAACCCTCTGTCTAGGGGGATGGTAGGAAAAGAATTGGGGTTAACACTTTTAGTGGAGGCCCGCTACTACCAGACTCTCCAGAGTAGGATGCAACATTAGGAAGGCAGGGTCACCCACAGCGGGTTTGTGACAACGTGCCACTTACCTGTTTACAGGTGCGTAAGAGCAGGATTTAGCCTAAGTGCCCATAAGGGAATCGGTCAGGGCCTTGCTGGATGGCAGGAGGGGTTAAGATGAGGATTGCCCTGGGTGTAACACTTCAAGCTAAGATTTTGGTTTTTAGCTCAACAGAAGGCAGCTCCAGATACAAGACTTCTGCAGTTCATCTACTGATGTAGGGAATAAAGCAGACATCCGTGGAAGGGCCGAGGAGAGAAACCAGCCCTGTCTCTGGGGAAGTATCCAGCCCACTGGCCTCAGAGGTCCAGAGAAAAATTGTCATCATCATCATCATATTGTGGGAGAACTCATTACCACCATCCACTTCATCACAATCATCACCATCATCACCAAAAGCTGGCTGGCTCTTGTCAGAGTCTCATCCGAACAGCTGTTGGCAGACTACAGGCGGCTCCTGGAGAAAGGCACCGTCTTATTAGAGCCAAAATGGACTGGGGTTGAATTCTTAGTATTTGAGCCAGAATGCAGTTTCTGCCAAAGTCGTGACAGATTCAGTTTGAGGTCCGACAATAGGATCAATGTCCTCCTCTGGCGCTGACGTTTACACGGTAGCAAGAGGCATGGATCATGGTGCCGGGCATGGAGTCCCTCTAGAGTCAGAGCTGAACCCAAAGTGAATTCAGGAGCACAGATGGTGCTGATGGCGGTTCCTCCAGCAGTAACCCAACTGAAGGACTCTTGGATCCATGGGTCCCAGTGGCGTGCCATTGGTAGCTGGTTGGGTGCTGAAGATGTGGAGAGAGCCGTGGTTAAATGTCTCAATCTATTGTAGCATCATTGGTGGACCCAGGAATTCTGTCTGCATCAGAATCTGCTGAAGAAGCTGCTCTTCGGTAAAGGACCAGGAACAAGAACGTGGGTCCCCTTGATGTCCTTGTGACTTCTCAGGTGGAGAGTAACAACACTAGGACGAGGCACACTCGGACATCTTATGCCTCTTTTTGGATTTGGCTTACCCGAAGACTAGGACCGCAATGATGACCTGTCATGAGACAGGCCCCAAGATTGGGAACAAGCATGTGTCCTTGACTTCGAGGAGCCCTTAAGCAACTTCCTACAGTACTGACGTACAGCTTGGCTTCACTGTCCTGTGTTGTCTTCGGGTGCATAACGGCACACTTCTCAAAGGACATGCAGTTGTGGTATGACCCCAAATACCAGAGACACACCTCGAGGGGTTCTGTCACAGACATTAGCTTGCGATAGTCCCTACGAGACTTAAACCCTGTAGTTTTAGAAGAGGAAATGTTCCATTGCGCGGTGGATAGAAATTTAAAGAGAAAAAACTAATTACATGAAAAATTAGGAGCCAGCTCCAGATCGGCACCTGGGAATATTCTAAAGGAGGTAATTTGTGGGTAGAAGTAAGTATTCGTCTGCAAACAGGCATTTTTCTCTGCACCGTGGTCCAAGAAGGAGTACCTGCAGTAATAAACCTTTCCCAGTCACAATACGTACCAAGATACCAGCATGATCAAACCCTCCAAACTTTACCTGTAATCCATTGTTAAGTGCTCAATTTTACTTTAGTAAAGAATATTGGACCAGATTTACAAAGTATTGCTTACATTTAAATTGCCTTTGGTTGTACTAAATATGATGCATTCCCCAAATGTAGAATCCCAATGCTGATTTACAGAGTCATTCAATAATCATGAGGTGCATTTACAAATGTAGAAAGTCTGCCAGTACGGCAGAATTACTTAATTCCACAAAAGCATTAGAAGAGGTGAAAGGATTTGGTTATTACAAAATGATAAAGCATCATATTTTCTAAAAAAACAACATATTTCCTAAATATACTGGTTTCTCAATATGTTGTGGTCACACCTCACAAATACAATAGTACACGTTTTTTAGATGTACAGTACATTCAGAAAAATGTATTAACATTTGTGTGTTACACTTGTGTGTGTTTTGGTGTGTTATTGTCTCTTGTGTGTTGACATCTTTTGTTTTCACCTGAGTGGCTATTTGAGCATTATTTTGTCACTTTTTCGTGTTACACTTGACTTTTGATTTCTGATACAGCCAAGGCAGTGGAGAACATCATTTGTCCTTTGCCCTGCTGTATAAGAAGCACTTCCTTAGAACATGATGCAATGCGTGAGATCTAGTCCTACATTTAGACATGAAGTATGGAAGGCTCACCACTCATGCAGGCTTCATGGAGTGGGGAGGCTGTGAAGAGAGGAGGGTTCACTCTGGCTCCATGAGCTAGAAGGAGCTGCACACATTCCAGACTGCCAGAGGCACAGGCATCACAGAGTGGGGTGCTGCCGTCGATGTTTCGGGCGTCTACCTGTTTAGGAGAGATGCAACACAAGAACCTTATTTAAGAAATTATCATTATGATCGAATTACTGGTTCAAGTTAAAGTTTTTGCAAAAATTGTACATTCTTTTAACATTCATTTAATAATGGGAAATAAAAATTACAGCAATACTATAAGGTTAAAAAATAAAATGATCAGACCAACGAATACCACATAAATGAAAATTAAACAATAGCCAGTAAACTGAATAAGCATTGGCAAAGCCAACAGGTCTTCCCTATGCTTTTGGCGGAAATAAATAGTATCAGGACGTTGCTGAGCCATGTCAAAATAACAAGCATTTGCAATACAATAGGTCTCGCAATTGCAAGATTTGTGTGTTTAAAAAACACCTGCAATAATAAAAGGTCTTGTCATTTACAATACCAATAGGTCAAAGTTTCTAAAATGTGAGACCTATTGCTTTGCAAATGTTTGTTTTCAAGTGCCCCATGTTGGGCTTTCAAGTTAATAGAGGCCACGCCCCTTTCTTTTGACGAGCCATGTTTAAAGAAAGGTCCACTGCTGGTATTAAAGTGAAAGCGCTGTGTGGGGCGCTTTTTTGTAAAAGCAAACGTGAAAGTGCGCGTGGCGGCTGAATGTTCCAGGAACGCATGTCGTGCCTGCAGCAAGTGAAACTTATTAAAGAAAATAGTGCTTACAGACTAAATAACACGTACCGTGTAACAACCAAAATAAAAGGGCCAGTCCTCATGGGAGGTTACAAATAAAGACAAGGCGGAGCTAATGAGGGGCTTACAAGCCTATTTATTTATCAGAAGCCGGAGTGTACGAAGGACAGTGACACAAGCCAATAACAAATATGGGCGGAGAGTGGGTGTGGCTTCAGTGCATACTTCAATGCAGCATGCCTTGCTGAGCAGCGCATGCGCTGCCCAGGCTCGACCTAAAAATAAAGGCTTGAAGGCAGTTGCTCAATTCCACTAAACACTTGAGCAAATCTAGTTCTAAATCTATTGGAAGCATATGGCGCGCGCAGACAACGGCAAATAAAGCGGCGCTGAAAGGGAGAAACAAAGTTGGTGCTGCTGGGATATCGAGTCGGAAGAGGGTGGAGAAGGAAGAGAAAGCCGGGGAGGTGGAGAGCGAGGGCTCTCTGTAAACAACTTTTGCCGCGGCCCTGAAAGTGATGGCGCGCGTACACACAACGGCAAAACTGAAAGCAGGCTGGCGAGTGGCAAATGGCAGCTGTACACGTCGCGCGCCTACTTTTCGCGTAACAGCAAACAGGTGGCCGACAAAAGCCTGTGGGTAGCACTTTGAGAAGCCAGTAACTAAATGTCTCGCCAGAGCAGCGCATGCGCTGGCCCAGGCGAGACCTAAAACTGGAACCATTCATTGAGGCACTGATGCACCAACTGTTCAATCCGAATCTCTCCACCCTCTTCATTGTGGCACGTGCTCACCGTACATTGGGCCCTAGACCTCCTGTAAGCTCCACACTCAGTCCAATCCTAGCACGGATATTAAACTACTGGGACCGTGATGCCATACTCAGGTTGGCTAGGGAAAAAGGAAGCATAAACCACAAAGGTAATAAAATTTCCATCTTCCCAAACTTCACCCTCTCGGTCCAGGCGTGAATTCCTGCAAGTGAAAAAGATGTTAAGACAAGCGGAAATCCCGTACGCAATGCTGTACCCGGCAAAATTAAAAGTCAATTACAAGGGTTCCGCTCATCATTTCACAGACGCCAAGTCAGCTTTAAAATTTGCCAAACATGTTTGCAGCTTAAAGAAACCATCCAAATCGCTCACATGAACTTACAAGAAGCAAGATTGAGAGATAATGATTGGTATATGTACATATAAATGTCAGGTATTGTTGTATTTATCCGCAAGGTAGCCCAACCCCCATGTATAGATTATAGATAGTGCGGATATAGCTGGCTAGCCATTGCTATACACAATGCCTGCCCGGGGTGGCTGTGGAGCTCTTTAAAGACTTGGTGGCCACCCAATGTATGGTGGGGGAGTAAGCCGGTAAACCATGCCCCGGTGAGATCTCCCAATACCAGTCCCTTGGCATATGTTGCGAAATTTGTTACAATGAGTTGGGATTTTTACTCAACCTAATTGGGGGGTTAGTGTGGGTGGGGGACGGGATGGGGATGTTTTACAGTTCACAAGGACAGCACTACGGGGTAGAATTCTATCAATAGATATATTGCAGAGTGACAGCAGGCCACCCTCTCTAATTGCTTCACCACAGATACAGTCAGATTGTTCTCAGTAGTATGTGCACACCTCAAACCTTAGGAAGCAGCGTATTTGCCGCCATGGGTCCACGCATAAGAGACACGCAGTCATGCTCAATAGATAGAGTATCATTTTCTCACGTGGCACATTAGGGGGTTACATAATTTCTGCAAAACACGTTTGGTGCACACATACCTGGCTAGGCACAACATAGATATCTGTTTCCTTCAGGAAACCCATTTAAATAGCTTGTCTCATACTAAACTACAAAATAGACGCAGGGGAGCTGTATACTCGGCCATTTACTCAAATTACGCTAGAGGGGTATCTAGTCTGGTAAAGAGGGGACTACACTGGAAATTAACGTCTTCACAAATAGTTCCAGAAGGCCGTTATGTGATCCTTGGGGGGACATTGGGGACAATGGGCATCACGCTGGCCGCAGTGTATGGCCCTGATGTTGACAAGCCTAATTTCTTTAGGAATGTTTGGGCTAAGATTAAAACAATGGGATATGACTTGATTATATGGGGAGGCAACTTTAACGCCTTGATCGACAATGTCAAGCACAGGAATGGGTGGTCCCGGAACCTTAACTTGCGATCGATTATCGCTATTAATGAGATAATTCCAGAGGAAGGGCTTGTCGACATTTGGCGCCAAAGACACCCACCCAACCCTACATGAGGGCACCTGCATCACCACTCAGCATAATGCATGTTCCAGGCTTGACTTCTACTTAGTGATACCTGACATAGCAGCTTGGACCGACTCGACACAACATCTGCCCAGAACACTGTCAGATCATGCACCGGTTCTGTTTAAAATGTCTGTGCCGGCGAAACAGTCTAGACCAATCTGCTGGAGGCTACCGCCAAATGCCCTGCTAGACGCGCCATTCAGGGAAGAGATAAGAGGGGACATTTCAGAATATTTCTCCACAAACACAGGTTTACTACAGACACAAGCTATGCTATGGGAAGCATTCAAGGTGGTTATCAGTGGGAAATGTATCTCGAGGCAGGCAGGGGTACTGAGATCGATTAGCTCACTTTGAAAAAGCTTGAAGGCCATATCAAGGATCTCGAGTCACAATACTATAGCACTGGTGACACAGATTTACTATGTACTATTAGGGAGAAAAGACAACAGATTTTGTCTGGGTAAAAATGCCAAGTGTCATAAGTGTGGGAGAATAAGACATCTGGCAAAAGTGTGTCACTCCAGTATCAGTAAAACTGAAAAAGTGAACTGTATAGTTCAGGATGAACCGTTATGTGAAAGTGACCTAGTTCAGGATTTATAAGAGATGATTGTAGCGGCCACGGATGAAAGTATAGTCTCTGGTGATCCGTTTGATTGTGTAGATCCCTATGTAGATGTGTTCGTGGGTGATGTTTGCTTAAAGTTATTGGTGGACTCTGGTGCCCGCATAACAATGATTACATATGATTTGTTCAAGAAATCTTGGGGGGACAGATCTCACTTTCCTTCAGATAGAGCACCCGTCTATTACGAGGGATTCATAGAGGATGTGTTGGAATTCAAAGGCCGCAAGATAAGGTAAGATTTATTTGGCGGTTCATGGTTTAAACATCCTTGGTTGGTACCATCAAGGGCTTTTCAGAATGGTATTGAGACCTGGAACCAGTGAACAAGTTTTGGTTGTCAAAGATAGTTCAAAAAAATTCTCTCTGCTTAGAATACGAGTTTCCCAAAGTGTTTTCAGACTCTCTTGGGAAAATTGTGAGATTTAAGCACAAGATCAAAGTGAAGAAAGAGGCCGTAACTGTGAAACATAAGGTCAGGTTTGTGCCATTTAGCCTTAGGGGAGATCTCAAGACGGAATTGGATAGATTGCAGAATTGTGGGATCATTGAGCCTGTTGAATCCAGTTTGTGGTTAAGTCCATTGGTTGTTGCACACAAACGAAATGGCGAAATAAGTTTGTGCATCGACCTGAGAAGTCTTAATAAAGAAATTTGGATTGATTCCCATCCCCTTCAAAAAATTGGTGACCTGTTAGAAGAATTGAGGGACACAGAATGGTTTTCAAAGATTGATTTGGCCTCTGCGTACCATCAAGTTATGTTGGATGATGAGTCTCGCCACTGTATAGCTTTTAACTCCCCGTTTAGTTCATTTCAGTTCTGTAGGATGCCTTTTGGTCTCGCCTCTGCGGCTTCCGTGTTCCAACACGTAATGCAGACAGTGCTCCAAGATGTAAATCTTTCAAAATGATGTGCTCATTTTTCTAAACATTTAGAAGAACATAACATTTTGAGCACTGTGCTTGGTACTTTTGAGAAAAAAGGGATTGTCATTAAAAAATAAATAAATGTGACTTCTGGAAGAGATAAATAGAATTTCTGTGACATCTTGTTTCGGTTAAAGGTGCTAGCCCAAGGCCAGGTCTGGTGAAAGCAGTTGTCGATTGCCCATGTCCAAAAAACGAGGATGTGTTCGCTCCTTTTTGGGGTTGTGTGAGTTCTACGCACGTTTCATACCTGAATATGCCAGTAAAAGGAAGGTCCTTGGTAATATGTTAAGGACGAACGTCACTTTTGTGTGGGATGTTAATTGTCAGGAAACTTTTGAGTTGGTCAAGTCAGAAATGGTCAATGCAAAAACGCTTAGTGCTTATGACCCGGGTGTTCCTTGCACCATTACAGTTGATGCCAGTAATTATGGTCTTGGGGCAGTGCTTACTCAACCTTCAGGTGTGAGTGAAGTTACCATCAGTTATGCTTCCAGAGTACTGCGAGATACAGAGCTTAACTACTCTGTGATTGAAAAGGAGCTTTTGGAGTGTTATTGGGCATGTGAAAAGTTCAGAACTTACATTTGGGTAGGAAATTTGTCATCCAAACTGATCATAAACCCCTTGTATACATTCTGGGGGGAGAATGTCTTAAATATGCCACGCCTCGTATTGCACGACTGACTACCAAACTATTACAGTATGATTTTGTGGTAAAGCACATCCCAGGAAAGGAAAATGTCAGAGCCGATATGCTGTCAAGGCTTCCTTGAGGAGAAGATGATGTACTGGATGTGGATGAGGACAAGGAGGACTGTGTTATTGCTTTTGTTGATGCAGTTGAAAATAAGGCTTGCAGTGAGATTGAATGACCAATTTTGTCAAAAAGAGAGGCATGTCTTTTGGTGATCCCATCTGTGTCGAGAAAGTTTGTGGTGGTGCTATTATGGTACGTGGTGGGCATTAGGGGAATGCTGGGAAAGTTGGGAATGTTCATTCTGCTGCCCATAATTCTAATTGCACAAGGAGTGATGTTGATATACCTTCTGGACCAATTAATGTCCCTTCTGGTAATACTTCTGAATCCTCTGTGACAAGTGAAGCACCAAGGAGGTCTACTCGCATTAGACGTGTTCTTGGATGTTACGATGATATATTCTATTTCATTATTTTCTTTTTGATAATCAATTTTATTAAAATGTATAGCAACATATAAGTTAATTGGTTGCAGTTCAATAAACATCAGTGTAAGCATGACAGTACATACAGTTGACAGAGAAAAGGGCGATCCATCGGGGTATAACACGTCAGTCCATACAGTAGGTACAGTTGTACATGTAATAAAATAAAATAAAGGCAGATCATCAGGGTGGAAACATATTGAACCATTTACCCCACACTTTACTGATTAAGTCAGGGCACCCCCTGGCTTCGAATAGGGCCTCCTCCTGGATCCCACACCAATCCACTCCTCTCCCCCAAACTTTTATAGTAGGCGCCTCAGCCTGGGACCAGTGCGCCGCTATATCTCTCTTGGCCACTGCCACAGCTGTCCCCAACAGGCACTAGTCCGCCCTAGAGCCATCCAAGCCAACAAACACCCCCAACAACATACGCAGCGGATCATGGGGAACCTCCCATCCCAGGGCCCCGCCCCCAAAACAGCCTATTTCATTATTTTATCTGCATGAATTGTACTACATTAGATACTATTCCTGTATCTCTATGTTCATTTTTGACTATTGTTTCATTCAGCTACAAATTTGAAGAGGTGCTCAAAGGATGTTTCAAACTATATTAGTATTCACCTAAGCGGAGAAGGGGACTTAAAGAGATAACTGATAATCTGGAAGAGCAGCCATTTTGGTGGCTTTCAGCAAATCAGATGCGTAGCAAGTCAGCACAGGGCAGTAACAGCGCTTAAGACAAACTGGGAATCTACAGTACTTCATCTTGAGCACCTTGCTACTGGTAGTGATGAATATTCATAGAAAGCCAAAGGATTGCTTCATGACATGAAATCAGAGAAGTTTCTTTATTTCTTGCACTTCATGATAGACTTCACAGAGCTGCTTCAGCAAGTGTCTAAGGCATTTCAAGAAGAAGTCAGTCTTATTTCTGAAGTTGCAAGAAAGATTGAGGTGCTTCAACAGAAGCGAATACAGCTGAAAACAAAGCCAGGAAAAGCACTAACACAATTTCAATTGCTTTTTAAAGATAATAATTTTGCAGGGGTCCCATTACTAACATAGGCAAAGCCTGCTAGAAAAGGCAGCTCTCTAGTGGAAAAGGACAATAGTGGATTGACTCTGCTCCTGGAGGACGCTTACCTCCGCCTCTCCTCGGGATCCAGCTGAGCCACCGATATCCCGCCGATATTCCCTTTGGCTTGTGCGATCGCTGATGTGAAGGGAAGCGTTGAGGAATTATTCTTCAGAGGAACCGAGAAAGACAAATTTTAAAACTACCGTTCAAAAGCTAAAAAGCCAACGCTTGCGGCGTCTGCGGCGGTACTTGGCCACCTCCTAGCTGCTAGATGTGCCGGATCACTCAGCTGAGCAGCGCGGTGCATGGTGGCCGTGCAGCGAGATGGTTTTTAGTAAAAACCCCTTCAGCGGCGACGCTATCACTTTTGCGAATACAGAGTGTTGCCAGTATCGTCAGTTGCGGCTGTAGCAGCTGTGACAGGTCTTCGTTAAGCGGCTGTTGGGGAGTGCAGGGCTGCAGGGGAGTGCCTACACGGCCAGGCTTCTACCTGAAGAATGGGATGGCTCCTCCTCGAACCACCCGCCGGGGGCGAGCAGAGGCCCAGGTGGAAACCAGGGGATCTGCAGGAGCTGTGGATGCCTCATTGGTACAGGAGAGCGGTAGAGCTATCTATGGCAGAGTTTCGCCTGGAGAAGTGCCGGTAAGCAACATTGTATATGTGGGTGTGTGCAACTCTAGCAACTCAGGATGTGACACCTCAAATGTCCCCCAGATGGGGAAACCGATCCTGAAACTTTTGCGCTCTAGGAGGGCAATGGCACTTCTTCGATCCTGCAGCTCGGAGACAGCCATCCCTGGTCTTCAAATGGCTAAAGTTCTAAATGCCGCTGTACATGAGAGCTGGGAGTGTATGGGAGACCCAGCTATACCCACAGTGCTTACTGCCCCTCCTGATTCGAACCTTGTCTGTACTATCGAGCCCCCTGCAACAACCCAAGAAGTAATCACGGTGGACCCCATTCATGAGAAAGCGATTGACTTAATTCTTCCCCCGCGGTTTCTGTCTCTGCTAATTCAGGTCACACTTTTGAGTCTATCGGGTCGACTGGTGAGGACCCTTTGGCAAATATGAACCAGCTAAATGTCAGCTTACCGAGTATCGGTCCTGGCAGGGTGGGTGAGAGTAACGGAAGATTTGAAAATTGCGAAAGTGGTATCTGTAAGGGGCAGACCAGTGACTTCAACAGCAGCTGGAGTAATAATGTTTCAAAATCCAGGCAGCCCGATTTTCTGCCTAAACGTGAGGAGGTCTTGCACTTCTCTAAGACCGAGTGGCAGAGTATTCCATAAACGTGAAGCTGCCACTTGAAAGGATCTGCTCCCGATCCTAGACACTCTGACCTTAGGTGTGGCAGTCAGAAGCTGAGCGGATGACCTCAGAGTGCGTTGGGGAATGTAATGTTTAAATCTTTCATTGAGGTAAGGGGCCCCAATCTTATGGAAGGCCTTAAAGACCAGCACCAGTGATTTAAAAAGGATACGCTTCTGAACCGGAAGCCAATGGAGGGAAACCAGCAGAGGGGACGTATGAGTCCTGGGTCCTGCAAGGAAAATGACTCTGGCCGCTGCGTTCTGGAACATTTGAAGACAGCCGACCAGACACGCCGGAAGCCCAGGTAGAGAGAGTTGATGTAATCAAGCCTGGAGATCACCAGGGTCTGTACGACCGTCTTTCTATGCGAGACAGGACAGGGGAGAAAGTTTGGCAACATTCTCAACACCCCAAAACAGTTTCCGGCCACTGATTGTATCTGGGCCTTCATTGAAAGAGTGGCCTCCAGTTTAACCCCTAAATCTTTCAGCGTAGTCACTGGTGCAGAAGGGGGGGACATATCTTGCAGCCACCAATTAAGCCATGCATCACACGGGCTAGAGAAAAGAAGAAAATAATTTCCGATTTGTCCGAGTTACATTTCAATTCGTTATCTCTGATCCAGAAAAAAACCTCGGACAGGCAGTTTTTAATAGCATCGCCATTGAACACGGCACCCTTTTCACATGTGAACAACAGTTGGGTTTCGTCTGCATATGATGTTATTTTCGCACTATGCTTCTCGGCTATAAGTGCAAGAGGGGCCATATACAGATTAAACAGAGTGGGGCTCAAAATTGAGCCCTGGGAACTCCAACGTTCATAGACGGTATATCGGCGGTAAAAGGACGGGACCAAATGGTTTGTTTCCAGTTATTAAGAAAGAAGGTGAACCATCTCTATATGGTTCCTCCGGCACCGCACTCCTCAAGTCTGCTCAGCAGTTTATTATGGGGTACGGTGTTGAAGGCCGCAGAGAGGTCGAACAACACCAGTGCCGCACTTCCTCCTTTGTCCAATGTGGTTTTAATAGCTTCAGAAACTTCTAGTAGTACAGTCTCTGTGCTAAAGTTATCCCTGAAACCGGACTGACTAGGGTGAAACAGATGGTTAGACTAAGCATATTCTGTGGTAATCATATTGACATATTTCTCCAAAGCCTTAGAGAAAAAAGGAAGTAAAGAAATGGGCCTGTAGTTACAAGCTGCACGCGGGTCGGCCGAGGTTTTTTTCAGCAGCGGAAGGATTTTGGCATGTTTCCAGGACTGAGGCATAAGGCCCTCTCGAAGAGCAGTATTCAGAATAAAATGTACTGCAGGATTGAGTACCTCTGCAGTAGACAATGGTATTTTAGCTCGACAGGGGTCGGAGGGTGAGCCAGATTTGAGAGCCTTCATAATTGAGAGCGATTTTTCCTGAGAAATGGCAGGGATCGGCAACCAAGATGGGTCGGTGCAACACCTAGCGACAGGCAATAAAACAATGGCAGCAACAGGTGCTGGCAACTCAGTTTCAAAAGAGTCTTGGATATCTTTGATTTTAGTATGGAAGAAACATGCCAACAGATTCGTTAGTCGGCGTAAACAAGCTGCTGGTGGACTACAAAAAATTTTACGATGTTAAAAAGTTCTCTGCTTTTATTATTAGCCTCAATGATTTTAGTAGAGAAAAAAAGTTTCTTTCCCTCGCAAACATTTCTATTATGCTCTCTCAAGGCCTGCTTGTAAATGCCTTTGTCTATGGAGTTCGCCCGCCATTTCCTTTCAAGGCATTTGAACTCGCTTTTGCTAGTCTTCAAGGCTCCCGAGAACCAGGGGGCAGAAACTCGGTTAGTTTCAGTTGGCCTCAAGGTGGGAGGAGCAATTTCCAAGGCGCGCAATTGGAGCCAATGCTCTAAGACGAACACATCGCCCTCTAGGTTCCCACTCAGAGAGATAGGATAGTGACTTAATACTTTCTGCATAGCACCTGGGGAAATCAGGTGGAATGGTCTATAGTTATTGACACAGGCCTGGGCAACAGAAAGAAGCTTGTCAGGCTCCCTGGAAACTCTAAAACTTAACAAGCAATGGTCTGACCAGACTAAAGGAAGGGGAGCATCTATTTCAATTTCTTTAGATGAAAAAATCTGATCTAGCGTATGCCCCTTATCAAGGGTAGGGAGATAGTCTCTAGACTATCTAACTCAGGGGACGCTGGTAAAATTGGTAACATTGGTAACATTCTAAACGCTACCTCGCACAATGGTCGTCTAGGCATGGCGGCAAATACTTTGGAAAACACATCTGAGACTCTTCTGACTGCTGGTATGGTCGCGGAGGACCCACATGCTCAGGGCTCAGGGCAGTTTACAGACCGGGACTAATGATGGAGGTCAAGGCTCTTTCCAAATGTCAACAGATATGGAGACTGTTCATGCCACAGGGTCTACACCCCTATAGTTACAACCTTTCCCGCAGTGTCTACTCCCGCTATACCTTTATCAGCACCCTCTTTAATACTGCCCATAAAAGAAACTGGGAATGCGAGTAGCGCTGGGCATATTCAGCATACTTACTATGCTGGTAGGGATGGCGTGGATGATGAACCTTAATTCTCCAGAATCATGCAGGCGCTCGCCATTCAGAAAGTGGAAGCACAAGACTATTATCAGCAAGCCACAGTCAACAGCACTGAAATTAAGCAAGCACTGTCAGAAGTCACTATCAAGGTCTCTCATTTAACTTCTGAGGTCTCCAACCTTCAACAACAGGTGGCAGTGGTAGAGGAGGTCAATACCCAAACGGTGAACTTGGTTAAATCACAAGACTCTCAAATGGCTCTCAAGCAATTTAAGATCGAATATCTTGAAAATCGGCAGCGGCGTCAGAATTTGAGGAGTTACAGAATTCCAGAAGGCAGGGAAGGCTCTGACCCAAGGGCATTAATTGTAAATTTACTACGGAAGGCTTTCCCTGACTTAGAAGATTGGGATATGGACACACAAGTTCAGAGAGCGCATAGACTGCCTCTATTTCTTCCACAAAGCAGCCAAACCAAATTTTGCAAGGCCTATTCTTGTGTTTTTGGGCAATTTTTTGCATCGTCAGGCAATTTGTTTTAAGGCACGGTCCACGGCTCCCGTCAAAGTTGATACTGTTTCTACGTTTGTGCGCTCAGACTTGTGCAAATCAACTATGGACAAGCGTTGGCAGATTTGTCAACATATGGACCCATTTAAAGCTGTGTGCATGCAGGTTTTATTACAGGAGCCTGCTCGTTTAAAAGTCATTAAGAATGGTCGCACACATTTTATCTTAATGAGCAGGAGGCAAAAAGGCACTCTTTAAGTGGCAGCCTGCCTCTAAAGTCTGATGTTCAATAATGGCTTAATGAAAAACAAAAATATATATATATATATATATATATATATATATATATATATATATATATATATATATATATATATAGGAAAAGGAAAAAATAAAATAAAAAGAGGGGGTTGATTAACAACTAGCTTCTAACTAAGTTTGTCTAAACGTCCTTGCTTTTGGCCTTGGATGGTACTGCTAAGATGGGTTCCTTTTCTCTTTCTGTTTTTGTTATTTCATGTTTCTTGGACAGTGGCATGGTTGGAATGCGGTGGGCTCAGGAGGGGGATTTCCGAGTGGCTGGGGAGAGACGTCCTCTGTATGCGGTCACTCGAGGACAGCAATGAAGGGGGTGACTCCTTTTCTAAGACTCAGGGTGGGGGGGTTGAAAGGGTGAGGGATACGTAGAAATTGTGGTGTGGCCTGTTTGGCCATTTTTTGCTTTGGGTTAGTAGGTGGAGGGTAGTTGGGGAGGGAGGGGGATAAAAAGCCAATTTGCAGTTAAAAAAGCACAGACAGAGTAGAGGATTAAGAAACTTTTACTATTTTTGATGGAGACTGCTCAAAATTTACAAAACTTACATAATGCCGTGTGTTAAACTTATGAGTTGCAACGTTTCTGGGCTTAACCAGGCCAGTAAAAGGCGATTGGTACCCGAAGAACTTAAGGTGTTTAAACCTTATATAGTTGGGCTTGCTGAAACGCATTTGGCCTTTAAGGATAGAACTCTTTTTAAACAACTTGGTTATGATTTTACTCGTGTGCACCTCACAGTCGGCATCTATCCGTGGGGTGGCTTTATTGAAGTCTAAACAATGTTCAATAATGGTGTTACGTACTTTGGCAGACTCTAAAGGAAGATGGGCAATTGCCCAACTTTTGATCTCTAGTCACAAGGTGACGATATGTATGGTCTACGGCCCTAATGTTGACTGCCCTGAGGTTCTCTCCTTTTTGTGTTCTGAACTTTTGGAATGGGCCAGGGACCCCATAGTTATGGGAGATTTTAATAGTATTTTAGATTAAAAGAAATTGACACCACAAATACTACGGCAAGAGGTCGAATGGCTCAGGTGAGGGCAGCTATACATGATTTACTTCACATACACCAAATGGAGAATGTCTGGAGAAAACTTTTTCCTACAGTACCAGCCTATACCTTCTTTTCAAATTCGCATAAACAGTACCCCAGAATTGATATGATTTTTTACTAATAAAGCTATGTTAGAAAATTCTTCTATGGAGGTGTGTCCTACAGTAACATCGGACCACAATCCCATTATGCTTACAGTACACTTCGATTTTGAGGGGAAGGAGCCAACAAAGAAATTCTCATATCCCAGGCACCTCCTCAGTAACCCGGACAACGTAACATATATGCAAGAAACACTGAGGGAATATATAGAAAACAACCAACATACTGCGTCTTGCGCTATAGTTTGGGACTGTCTGAAGGCATATGTGAGAGGGGCAACACTCCAATACATTATTAAGCAGAACCAGCTTAATGCAAGTCTGGTCAGAAATGAGCATAGGCAATACATGGAATTAGAGCGGCTACATGCACGAGCAATTCCCTTGAAGGACACTGGTGAATATTGATATACCTCCAGCTTATTGATGTAAGAGCAAAGCTCAGTAGAAGGCTAAAGGACAGAGTAGCTAACAGCTTTCAAAAGTTCAAAACGAGACAATATGAATATGGAGAACGGGTGGGACGGGTCTTGGCCTATCAGCTAGCGGACCAGAGGGCCAAGTTACATATCGAGCAGTTTATACTAAATCTCAAGATATAATAGAGCAATTTAGGTTATTTTATGCCGATCTGTACAGTGACTCAGCCAGTTTTAATCAGCAAGCAGTTATAGAGTACATACAAGAAAGTCCGATGTCTGTTTTGGAATCATCTAAATCCGACAAACTGGACAGAAATGCCGACTTACTGGAAATCAACCCAGCAATTAGTGCACTATCATCCGGCAAAGCGGTGTGCGAGGATATTATCCTTCTTGAGTTTTACAAAACTTTCAAGGATATATTGGTCCCGGTCTTTCTAGAGCTGGTTAATGAAATACTGCAAGGTGGGGATGCGCCCCCTCCTGGAATATAACTAATATCAGTGATTTTCCAAAAAAGGGGAAACCTGTGGAGGAGAGGGGTTCATACCGACCAATATTCTTAATTAATGCGGACGCAAAAAAAAAATTCTCAAAGCTTCTCGCCTCTCGTTTAGCTCCTCTGATTCACTTACTGGTATCTGAACAGCAGCATGGCTTTGTTCCGGGGCGAGACACTGCTGCACACATACCCACAGCTATTGCTGCATTCGATGTAGCTAGTCATTTAGATCAGCTGATGCTGGACGCTGAGAAGGCCTTCGACCGAGTGGCTTGGGAGTCTTTATGGCATACGATGTTATCTTTAGGCCTCGGTCGGAGTTTTATATCGGTGGTACAGAAACTATATAGCAAACCAATTGCTACTATTAGGCTCAATGGCCTTTCTTCTTCTTCTTCTTTTAGTATTCAGACGGGTACGCTGCAGGGATGCCCGCTATCCCCATTATTATTTGCTCTGTACATCGAGCCCTTTATCAGGCATCTGCTTCATAATAATCTTAAATCTCCAGTGTCCTTCAATGGTATGGCTTTAAAAATGACTGCTTACGCAGACGATATTGCTATATATACCACAAGACCGGTAGAAGCTATCGCCGTGATAACTCAAGAGACTCAGCGTTTCGGCTCTTTCTCAGGCTTTAAGCTCAATTTAAATAAGACACAGTCAATTTAAAATTTTTAACCTGAATCAGCCCCACTCTCGCTAAGAATCACTAGAACTGCTACTTATCTCAGAGTCTGTCTTAGCTGTCACACTGATGATGTTATCGCTTTAAATTATGAGCTATTACTGAAAAAGGTTGTTGCAGATATGCGTAGTTAGCACAAGTTACCACTTACTATTATTGGGAGGTGTAATGTAGTAAAAATGAATATTCTAACGAAGTTCCTTTACCTGTTTTGTACTATTCCACTGAGGGTTCAACTGTCACTATTTAAGCGGATAGATAGTGCTAAGGCAGTTATACATGGGGTTATCGGAGGGCAAGGAGAGCTCTTAGGTATATCAAGTTAACTTACGAACAAGGCAGTTTTAAACTCCCAGATTTCAAAGCTTATTTTTGGGCCGCTTTTGTTAATCGGATTCAGAGTTTACTAAAGGGATCTGGTGTGGGCAAGACTTGGTTCGCATACCAGCTGGCCTGTGGCCCAAACACAGGGTTTTTATTGTATAAAATGGCTGACCCGAATTATTATAAAAGGGCTCGATTTAAGACAGTCAGACATATTGCCCAGATTTGGCTAGATATATGTAAAGCTTATGCATTACCAGATCTACACAAATTTACTTTTCTTTGGGGTAACCCGAGATTGTCTGATATATTTTTCGACTCAGCGGGGAGAGGGTGGCAATGCTGCGGCATAACATAGCTTGGGCAGTTGTATGATGACCAAGGTTTTAGATTATTTGCATCACTGAAAGACGAATTCGGGGTAGCACATAATTAATTTTTAAAATATTTACAAGTCAGTGACTATTTTATTAAAGGGGAAGGCTTATTAGCCCTACCCGGTTCAACTGAGGTATTACGTGCAATTTTCCAGATTTCAGGTCGGTTGCTACATAGGGAAAGTCTATCAGAGATTCATGTCGGCGTTAATGACGATGGTATACGGATTATAGCCAAATTAAATCGCATTTTTTAAACCGATATTACAAACGAGGAAGCAATGAATCATTGGCTATAATAAATACTGCAGTTACCTCAATTAACCTGAAGTTGCAGCAACATCGTATTATGTTTATGTTTTACTATACCCCAGAGGTTATCTCCAAGTGGGCTATGACCCACACTTCTTTAAAGTCATGCTTCCCGAAGTGTAATGAATATGCCGCTGATCTCCGGCATATGTTTGTTACATGTCCAAAGTTAAATACTTTTGGTTTGAGGTTACCCGCGTAAATTACTAGGCAATGATACTCAATTAACGGAGAAAGAAATATTATTGGGGACTTTAGCTGATTCAGGCAATTTATTGAATTCTCTGGTTTCAATTATTATAGTTTGTGCTCGTTTGTGTATTGCCAGGGCTTGGATCCAAACACTGAGCCTGAAATTGGCTTTAGCAAAAGCAAGGGGTCCACGCTCAAGGGTAAAATTTGAGAGGGTATGGTCGAGCCTTCAGTGGAATTTGTAGACGCCTTGTCTACAATATATCATTGATTGCAATTACTTGAAACTTTCTGATATTGTTATTGCATTTTTTTTTCTTTCGCTGTGCTCTTTTTTTATGTTCCGATGATGGCATTCATATTGTTCTTCTGTGCTATTTCTGTTTAATGTATTAAACTGTTGGCTAATAAAAACCTTAAAAAATAAATATATAGAAAAGGCAGCTCCAATTAAACTAGTTGTAGTAATCTTCCTCTCCTCTCTAGCATCTCAGTCTTCTGCCCTCTTAGCTCCCAGTATGTTATCTCCATAAAAACGGAATGTTGAGGTTTGAATGTTCATCATCTGAGATGACTTGTCAGTTTCCTGGGAGCTGCTGTGGCTAACAGTCTGTGACAAGGGGGGGGGGGGGGGGGGCAGCCCGTTGAAGAGAAGGACCAGCACTCAGGAATACTAGAGATTGAGGAGCGCTTTTATTTGTAATGTCACAAGTCAGAAGGAAATTAACAGGACTCTCTTGGTTTCGAGATGGCAGAAGTCTTGGTAGCTCTTGATGCTCTCTCTTCACAGGTCCGGCCGTTTTAGGTCCTCTTGGCGTCAGGGGTACAAATGGCACTCGAAAGAAGGGAAAAGAGACCCTTGGTTACTAACGTTACCGGGACTCCGGCTATGAAAGAAGGGGGGCGGGGAGTGAGGGGATCACCAGGGACCGGTACCATAACACAAAAAAGACGTCAGTGAAAATGCGCTTGTGTGTACTCAAAGAGGGGGGTGCTCAAACACACAGGCACGTCCCGTGACCACCCTCAACCACCCCTACCCGTTCCCTCCCCGTGAAAAGACGAGCCCCCTTAATCTGGCCCGTACCTTGTGGAGCCACACTTCTCCAGAAGCATGGCGGGCGGAGCGTGGTCTCGTTGGGCTCACGGCTTTCTCCGCTCCTGGTACGACGCGGCTTCCGAGTCGTCTCTCCTCGGCTCCTGGGGCGACGCAGCTTCCGAGTCCTCTCTCCGCTGGAAACCGAATTCCTCTGTAGGCTCTCTGGACGACTTCTCCTCTCCTGTCCCGGTCGCGCTGTACTCTTCCGGGTGCCGCTCTATCAACTCCACCGCAGCTCCCGATTGGAGGGTGATTGATGATGTCAGCAGCGGAGTTCCCTCCTCCGGGAAGGCCCACGCTGCATTAAAGGGACCGTGTCCATCCTGTACACGGGGCGGAAAGGAATACGGGTTAAAGTCTTCTCCTGGCCCGTGGCAGGCAGGGACCCCCTGACACAGTCAATAAAGTACATCTCGCTCTTCATGATGTCTTGTACTTGATTACTTCAATTTGGCGATGAGGATGGGATTGTTAACCCCATCCATCCATGTGTGCAGCTTCTTCATTGGTGTTTCTCAACGAGTCTCCACCAGTTTTGACAGTTTTGGATTATACTGAATCGTTCGGTGGTCGTTAGCATAAAGACTAACTTGGTTCCCACCGATTGGATCTTGGATCTCGGTGTGCTCGTGATGAAGCTAAGGGAACTCAGTTTGCATTCAAGGAAAGTAAGCTCTGTCAACTCCGTTTTCTTTACTGAAAGAAATGAAAATGGTCTTGTACATACGGAGGAGTTGAGCCTTGTGGGAGTATGACGGGAGTACTTTGTTTGGATGATGTTTGTTACTCCCTGCATGAGGATTTATAAGTAATTTAAGACTGTCAAGTGTGCAACACTTACCGCGTCGTTGTCGGGTTTTCCCTCTGTGCGATGAAGTTACTTGGACAGGAGCTGACGATTGAATGATGACGTTGTCGAATCCTCAGTACTCTCGGTGATTCACAACTACGTCTGCTGGTTACGTCGGCACTGAACGTTCGTCACGTCAGAGTCTAAGTGCGTGAAGAAGGATTGCATTGGATCTGCTTGTCGTCATTAAAATGTCATTGTGCTAGGTCACGCAACGTGACCCGACACGGTGGCCATCTTACATGTAAATGCTTTGATTAACTTGGAAACACTATAGCAACCATCTCCTATACGCAGAAAGGATCATTATCGGAGCGGTTCGCTTAATTACAGACATTGGGGCTTGCATTGCTACGGACGGACGCAAGATACGTCATTAATATCTTGTATACGTGTAGAGCTGTCAGATTAGTTTGTGACACGCATGTGTTTAGAAGAATTTCATTTAAAGTGTATGTGAAAGTCTTTCAAATTCTATTGACTCTGGACACGATGTGTGAATTATCAACTTTATGTTCATGGTTGAAGAGGTGAGAAGCATGGCTTAATTATACATTTACTTGAAGTAGATCAGATTCACTCTGGTCACACAAGGAAAATATCTAAATTGATATATTTTCTTCAAATTTATAATCTGCTTCACCAGTGATGACATTTTCAATTGTTTAAGGAAATTCAGAGTGAACAAGGACGTTTTAAGTGAACAACCAGGGACAGAACAAGGAAGTTTAAAGTGAACAACCAGGGACGGACCATAATAATATATTACTGTGTTACATTATCTATAATTGTATTTATACATCTACTATGTCATTTTTATTTGCCTTTAACATCTATTTCTAGTGGTTTTGTATGGTTTCAATTTGACAACTTTTCAGATATGCAGAACGTTCAAGCTCCGCCTCCATTTCTACAGCTTCCAGGGGATCCACCTGTCAGATGGAAGGTGTGGTTCAGAGCTTTTGAAAAATATTTAGGAGCAATGGGAGGTAGTAGATTTAGTGCACATAGGAAACGTTTTATCTTGGAACACAATTTAGGTTTTGAGGGCCAGGCTGTTTTGGAACATCTTCCTCCCCTTGAGGTAGTTGAGGGTGAGGATGAGATAGACGAATTCCAACAAGCTGTTAAAATGCTGCATAAACAAATTGATGTAGAAAGCAGTCTTATTATGGCTAGACATAAGTTTTTCACTAGTAAACAAATAAACGATGAGAGTATAGTTTCTTATGTTGCTGCACTTCGCATACTTGCGTCTGAATGTGAGTTTGAACACTTCACATTGCAGCTTATTCGCAATCAGATTGTTGTTCATACTAATGATGGAAAAGTGCAGGAGAAGTTACTTACTCTTAAAAATCCATCATTACAAGAGACAATTTCCATAGTAAGAGTAGAGTAATGAATTGTTTCAAAAATCAAAAAAGGAGTTGAAACCAGACAAGAATCTGGTTGGAGCTGTTAAGAATGTTGGGGGAAAAATGCAAAGGTACAAGCTTCATCGTTCAGACAACGTAATGAATCTAAAGGTTCTAGATATCCATCCAACAAATATGAAAAAAAACATTGTCTCAAAGAATGTGTGTGGTAAGTGTGGTTTTGCTGCTCAGTTTCCCAATTCTAAGATCTGTCCAGTTAGAGCTGCTTCATGTCACAAATGTGGAAAACAGGGTCATTTTGCAAAAGTATGCAATTACAAAGGAAGAGTGAGTGTGGTTTACGATGAAGATGACAAGTCAGTTGAGGGAGAATGTGAGGTTGTTAGTTCTTTATCTGATTTGGTTGTTGTTGTCAAACATGATTCTGAAGATTGTATTGATCCTGTTGTTGAGATTATAGTAGACAATAAAGCCCTCAATCTATTGGTTGATTCTGGGGGGCGTATGACAAGGATTACAGATGAACTGTTTGAGAAGACCTGGAATGAGAAACCACTCAGTCCGTCCGATAGCAGTCCAGTTTCTTATGAGGGTAGAAAAATTGAAATATCTGGTTTTTTTTTAAACGTCTCTAGTTTTCAAAAACAAACATATCAAGGGCAAACTATATGTAGCTAAAAAAGGACTCAACATCTTAGGGTGGTACCATCAAGGATAATTTGGCATGACACTTAGGCCAGGTACTAAAGAACAAGTTTCTGTTGTGGATGAACACAGTACTGGCGGGACCTCTACGTCTTTGTTTTGCAAGTTTCCTAAAGTTTTTGGAAATAACTTAGGATGTATTAAAGGATTCAGACATTTTATTAAAGTGAAAGAAGGGGCAATTCCGATTAAGCACAAGTTACGCAATGTGCCTTTTAGTTTGAAAGATGATTTGTCAGTTGAACTCCGGAAAATGTGTGAATCAGGAGTTATTGAACCCATTGAGTCATCTCTTTGGTTGTCTCCATTGGTAGTGGCACGAAAGAAAAATGGTAGTCTTAGGGTTTGTATTGACTTACGCAGTGTAAATAGAGAAATGTGGGTTGATTCCCACCCTCTCCCTCGGATTGATGGTATCCTCTCTAAGTTTGCTGGTGCCAAATATTTTTCTAAAATCGATTTGGCATCAGCTTATCATCAAATTGAATTAGACCCTGCAATTAAACATGTTACAGCATTCGTGTCACCCATAGGTACGTTTCAATTCAAGAGGATGCCGTTCTGACTCGCTTCGGCGGCATCTGTCTTCCAACACAAGGTTGTTTGACGTGTAACTCAAGTGATAAGGTTGTAAAGATATTCTCGCCTCCCATTCAAGAAGTCATGCTTCCTGATGGTCCTTGGTTGAAATTAGCAGTAGACTTTGTCGGACCATTTAATATTCTGCCAAGAAAGTACAAATTTGCTCTTGTGGTAGCTGACTATTTTAGTAAATGGTGGGAGGTTCATTTTATGTCTGACCCCAATTCAATTGAAATTATATATATATACAGAGTTTATTTGCAAGAGAAGGTTTTCCTAAGGAAATTGTTTCAGACAACGGAATACAATTTACTTCAAGAGAAATGTGTGAATTTTTATGTCAATCTGGTATTGTCCACAAACGCGTGGCTCTTTATCACCCACAGGCAAATGGCTTCATTGAGAGGACTAACCGCATTCTTGTTGAATGTATTCAATGGGCTGTTTCCTCAAAAATTGTTATCAGGCAAGCGGTTCAAAGCATGTTGTGGGCACATCGTACAACACCTAATGCTGTCAATGGTTCGAGTCCATTCAAATTACTTAGAGGTAGAGAAGCTTCATTTCATCTATGTCCTGCTTGGATGAAAAAATGGGGCTCTCTTATCAAAATAAAGAACTCACCTAAAAGGTCTGGTCCTTCAAGGCAGCTCAATTTGGTTAATCTTAAGGAATTTAACTCAAAAATGTGTGGATGGGATTGGGTAACAATCAAGTCTCCTCACAATGTACCTAAAGGTTTATCTAAGCTTGGTTCTCCACTTAGAGTTGATGTTCTTGCTCCCTCTGCTGTAAGAGTTAATGGAAATAATTGGTGGAATCGCTCAAGAGTTTATAAGCTTCCTGAAAAAGTTGTGTCGCAACTTGGTCTTAATTTGGTAAATACTGAAGGTGGTTCCACATCTTCCCCTAAGAAAAATATAAATTGTAATGATTCAACTTTGAAATATGTTCCACCTCGAAGGAGTAGTAGGGTTTGTGTTTCATCAGAACGAATGGATCTTTGATGAACGAATGGATCTTTGTTGTGGTTTAAGTATCTGTAATGTATTTTCTTGATTTTATATCCTACATCTAGGCATCTCTAAAGTTATTTGATTTTATATATTCACTTGTTTTTCTTTATCTTTAATGTGGTTACATTTCTAATCTATTTTGTATTTAATGTTATTCTGTTGTTAAGATTAAGGGAAGAAGGGAGATGTTGTAGTAATCTTCCTATCCTCTCTAGCATCTCAGTATTCTGCCCTCTTAGCTCCAATTATGTTATCTCCATAACAACGGAATGTTGAGGTTTTAATGTTGATCATCTGAGATGACTTGTCAGTTTCCTGGGAGCTGCTGTGGCTGTCAATAAAGTACATCTCTCTCTTCATGATGTCTTGTACTTGATTACTTCACTAGTGTCATCAAGGAAGATACAAGTGAGTTAATAGAGAGTGCTATTTCTTTTATAAATTACCGGTTTCTGAAGCACATCTCTGGCAAGCCACATTCTTTGTTTAACATTTTTGATTTTACTTTGTGACCCGACTCTTTTGAAAAGATTATAGAGGTTTTGGGGATCAAGAATTTAAGGAGCTTGTTACATACTACAAAAAGGTACTTACTGATGAAGAAATTCAGTCTGCCCCTGGAGAGTGGCTAGATTTTAAACTGTACGTCTGTCATCGGATGACGTTGCATAAGCCTGTATCCCTCTTCACTCAGCTATTGGAAAAACACCCGGAAGAAGTTAAACATGTCCTACCAATTTTAGAAATCATGCTTTCCATCGGTCCAACAATAACAATATGTGAACGGGGGTTTAGCAGCATGAACTGAATAAAAAATTAGCTCCGTACGTCCCTTCAAAGTGAACCATGTCTGATTTAATGCGAATCAAAGTAGATGGGCTGAAGTTAGACACTTTTGATCCAACCCGAGACGTTTTGCATTGGCTTTCAGCAAATCCAGGAAAGAGACATATTATGGGCCACAAACATCCTTGTCAAAACAAGAGTGTTACTGAGTCAGAAGATATCGACTGAGTTTATTGCTATACTCTCTTTGTTCAAATCAGCACCATTTTCCTTAACAAGTTAGTAAATGTTGGTGCGTTGTGTTATTTTACCATTCACTGTTTGGTGTCTGTCATGATACTTCTGACAATTTGCCATGGTGGAGCAGCTGTTTGTCTACTTTGGAGACACTCGCCCCCAGTCACAGATGTAGGTTGAATCCATCATCGTTCTTTAGCTCACTTTGCCACCCCAGTTCAGGACTGGCTATATGCAAATCAGTCTTGACCCTGTGCATCATGGGAAAAGTCTAGCCCGAACTGCCAAGCCAATGGAATCCTGATAAGGGCCCTGGCACTTTTTTTTAATACAAATTAAGCACTGCCACAGCTACAGCAATATAATTAAAAAATGGGCTACATCCTGCCTCAAAGCTGACGGAAGCAATGCAAATACAAGTGGGCAGCTCGAAAGTTGACACTTTCATCCAGCCCGAGCAGTAGTGCTTTCGCTGAGAGCAAACCCATGACAATGACAATGACACAATGACACAGCCTTCCAGGTCCATGAACATGCAAAACTGTCCCTATTTTGAAAGAACAAGCACTTGATCTCTGGCTCAGTCTGTTTCAACCTCCATTGATACAAGTACATTGGTCCTTTTGCACAAAGTTATTTCAAGACAGAATTAAGCATTCCAAGGACAGAAGGCAGCGTTGCATCTGAAGAACGCAACCTCAACATCTATGGTTAGTTCAGTGTATCAGCATCTTCACTAACAAGTAAGTGCCTGATATGTTGTAATGGATGTTATTTCAGGGACATGTTAAAGTTTATGGGGTATTTTTTGCCATGTATGTTCACAGAAATGTTCACCATGGCACTCTGATACACACATCTTAGGGAGGTACTTGGGTGATAAATTAAAATGTGCTGTTAATTTGGTTGGCCAACGTTTTCTTGGGTTGTTGGCGCTGCAAATGTTTTGAAAACAATTTGTATGTGACGAATTTGTGGGTCAAGTGCATTGATGTTAGGTCGAGTAGAAAAGTCTATTCACTCGACCAGTAGGTAAAGTAAGTTTTTTTAGATTTGTCGAGGCCTGAAGCGGAGTGTGTTTGCTTGCTACCACCGAAGATCTGCACAAGTTGTCCGCTGTGATCGTGGGCACCAGAGGATCAAGTGTGTCTCAGTGATGCTGCTTGCGTGTGTCGTGTGCAGCCTGAGACCCTAGTGAGGAGACGTCTTGTTATCGTGCACCCAGAGCCCAGTGAGTCTCATTCACTCTGAGTGCGGGTGTAGTGTGCAGCCATGCACAAAATGGCGGCCGTCCAGAAAGCACAGTGACAGCTGCGGATTACAGCTCAATCAATCAATCAATCATGGCATTTGTATCGCGCGCTACTCATCCGGAAGGGTCTCAAGGCGCTGGGGGGAGGGGGTTGCTACTGCTCGAACAGCCAGGTCTTGAGTTGTTTCCTGAAGGCGAGGTGGTCCTGTGTCAGCCGGAGGTGGATGGGGAGGGAGTTCCATGTCTTGGCTGCCAGGTAGGAGAAGGATCTTCCTCCGGCGGTGGCTCTTCGGATGCGTGGTACGGCGGCGAGGGCGAGGCTTGTAGAGCGTAGCTGGCGGGTGGGTGTGTAGAAGGTCAGGCGGTCGTTGAGGGACTTGGGGCCCAGGTCATGGAGAGACTTGTGTGCGTGGGTGAGAAGCCTGAACGTGATCCTTTTGCTGACGGGGAGCCAGTGCAGGTCCCTCAGGTGTCCGGAGATGTGGCTGCGTCGGGGGGATGTCCAAGATGAGTCGGGCGGAGGCGTTCTGTATGCGCTGGAGTTTTTTCTGTAGTTTGGCTGTGGTTCCCGCGTAGAGGGTGTTCCCGTAGTCCAGTCGGCTGGTGACGAGTGCCTGGGTGACGGTCTTCCTGGTCTCGGTGGGGATCCATCGGAAGATCTTACGGAGCATACGCAGGGTGTTGAAGCACGATGAGGAGACGGCATTGACTTGTCTGGTCATCGAGAGGGAGGAGTCCAGGATGAAGCCCAGGTTGCGTGCGTGGTCTGTTGGCTTGGGAGCGGTGCCCAGGGCGGGAGGCCACCAGGAGTCGTCCCAGGCGGAGGGCGATGGTCCCAGGATGAGGACTTCTGTCTTGTCCAAGTTCAGTTTCATGCGGCTGTTCTTCATCCATGCGGCGACGTCTTTCATCCCTTCGTGTAGGCTTGTTCTGGCAGTGTCGGGGTCTCGGGTGAGAGAGAGGATCAGCTGTGTGTCGTCGGCGTAGGAGATGATGTTGACGTTGTGTTGGCGTGCGATGGTTGCAAGAGGTCTCATGTAGACGTTGAAGAGGGTTGGGCTGAGCGAAGATCCTTGGGGTACGCCGCAGATGACTTCGGTGGCCTCGGATCGGAACGGGGGGAGGCGGACTCTTTGTGTTCTTCCGGCGAGGAATGAGATGATCCACTCCAGTGCCTTTTCTTGGATCCCGATGTTGCTGAGGCGTTGCACTAGGGTGCGGTGGCAGACGGTGTCGAACGCTGCAGAGAGGTCCAGGAGGATGAGGGCCGCTGTTTCCCCGTTGTCGAGCAGGGCTCGGATGTCGTCGGTGGCTGCGATGAGGGCGGTCTCGATGCTGTGGTTGGCTCGGAACCCGGACTGCGAGGGGTCGAGGAATCCGTTCATCTCGAGGAAGGCTGCAAGCTGTCTGTTGACGGTCTTCTCGATGACTTTGGCAGGAAAAGGGAGGAGCGAGATGGGGCGGAAGTTCTTGAGGTCGGTGGGGTCCGCAGTTGGTTTCTTCAGTAGGGCGCTGAGCTTGGCATGCTTCCAGCTCTCTGGGAAGGTGGCGGTGTTGAAGGATGAGTTGATGACGTTCCGGAGTTGGGGTGCGATGATGGAGTCGGCCTTGTTGAAGACGTGGTGGGGGCAGGGGTCGGTTGGGGATCCGGAGTGGATGGTGTTCATCGTGCGGGCTGTGTCTTCGGTGGTCACCGTGGTCCAGGTGCGGAGGGTGGCGGTGGGGGGCGTTGGTTCGACGATTGGGTGCGTGGAAGGTGCGCCGAAGCTGTTGTGGATGTCGGCGATCTTGCGGTGGAAGTACGAGGCGAGAGAGTCGCAGAGATCTTGTGAAGGAGTGATGTCGTTGTTGCTGGTGCTGGGATTGGAGAACTCCTTGACGATGTTGAAGAGTTCCTTGCTGTCGTGGGCGTTGTTGTCCAGTCGTTCCTTCAGTGATTTCATCTTGGTGGTGCGGATGAGTTGGTGGTGCTTGCGGGTGGCGTCTTTGAGGGCGGTCCTGTTGTCTGTGGTCTGGTCGCGGAGCCAGGCTTTCTCGAGGGTGCGGCAGTTCTTCTTGGAATTCTTGAGTTCGTCGGTGAACCAAGAGGCTTTCTTGCTTCTGGGTCTGCTGGGCGGGTTCTTAAGTGGCGCGAGGTAGTCGGCGCAGGCGGTCAGCCATTGTGTGAAGTTGCGGGCTGCTTCGTTGGGGTCCGTTGTGCTGGCGGGTGGGTTCTGGCTGAGGGAGGTGGTGAGCTGCTCGGCAGTGATCTTGTTCCAGCTCCTGCGAGGAACCTGTTGCGGGTGGTGGTGGGTCGTGGTTCTTCTGAAGCTGAAGTGGACGCAGCTGTGGTCGGTCCAGTGAAGTCCGGTGGAGTGGCTGAAGGTGATGTGCTTGCTGGCTTAGAAGACGGTATCAAGCGTGTGGCCGGCGTAGTGGGTGGGGGTGTTGACCAGTTGCTTGAGTCCAAGGTTGGCGAGGTTGTCCAGCAGGGCGGTGGTGTTGCGGTCCTTGTTGTTCTCCAGGTGGAAGTTGAGGTCCCCTAGGAGGATGTAGTCTGCGGAGCGGAGGGCGTGCGGGCTGATGAAGTCCGTGATGTCTTCGCTGAATTGTGTACGTGGTCCCGGGGGTCTGTAGACGAGGGTGCCTCTGAGGGTCGTCTTTGGGTCGGTGTGTATCTGGAAGTGGAGATACTCTGCGGTGGTGAAGGTGTCGTTGGAGTCGGTCGTGATGCGGATGGTGTTCTTGTGTACGATGGCGATGCCTCCTCCAGTCTGGTTGGCGCGGTCTCTCCGGATGATCTTGTATCCGTCTGGGATGGCGATGGCGATGTCGGGTGCTGAGGAGGCTTTCATCCAGGTTTTCGTGAGGAAGGCGACGTCTGGTGAGGTTATGTCGAGCAGGTTCCAAAGTTCGATGGCGTGTCTGTGGACGGAGCGGGTGTTGAGCAGGATGCACTTGAGGTGGTTGCTGCTGGTGCTTGGCTTGGCGGGTGCGGTGCAGGTCCGGAGGCAGGTGAACTTGCAGGCCTGACAGGTGAAGGGTCCGTGGGTGCGTCTCGGGGTGGCTCGGTGGCAGGCTCTCGGTCGGTTGGGTTTGAGTGCGATGAGGGTGGCGGCGTCGTAGGTCCGTCGGGGGCCAGGGGTCCTGGCACTGGGCGCGGTCCAGGCGCGGACGAGCGCAGGCGGGCTTGCCTTTGGCGCGCCTTTGGCGCACAATCGGCGCGCCCGCTGCGCGTGCGTGGAGGCGACATAAGAAGGGAGCCGGGAGGGAGGGTCCGCTGGGTGGCGGGAGCGGGGGGGCCAATCGGCTGGCGGGGGGCGGGGCCGCAGGGAGGCAGCAGCAGGAAAAGGCGAGTGACGAGTGGCGGCAAAAACAGCAACAGGAAACCAGAAAAAACAGGAGCAGGAGGAGCGTGGGGGCGACCCGGCCTGGCAAGGCACAGTGGTCGCTCCCGAGGTCAGGACGAAGTCCCTTAAGAAGGGAGCCGGGAGGGAGGGTCCGCTGGGGGGCGGGAGCGGGGGGGGCAATCGGCTGGCAGGGGGCGGGCCGCAGGGAGGCAGCGGCGGGAAAAGGCGAGTGGCGAGTGGCGGCAAAAACAGCAACAGGAAACCAGCTACGGTATGTGCATCCCCAGCACGACATAGAAATTAGCGACTATAGCAATCGCCCTGCACAACTATTCGGTCTGTCTGCCTACTGGACAGGAGGGGGACCAGTCCTGCGTTTCATGTGCCGACACGGGAGGAGGTGATATAGTAGGCCATATGCCGCCTGCAGGGCCCAGGGTTCGAAACTATGCCGTGTTGGAGCGATGCTGCGCTGACGCTCCTGGAAATATTTGCCATCGTGTAGTCCCACTGGTGCGGATCACGCAGTGAGTGCATAGACGCCGAGATGGAAGCTATCATTTTCAAAATACAAGCTGTGGGTCATACTGTAGTTATATGGTGATCTGCTGTTGAATGGTACTGGCAGGCTGTGACTTCAATTTTGGAAGTACCTTACGACATACATATATGGGCTGCCCTGGATGCTACCTGTCTGAGTATGAAAAAGTTGCTAACAGGCCATCAGTCGAGCTGGAATGCTGTAACACCCAGAGGTAGAATAAATTAGAGATCGAGAAAATGCTTCTATGAGAGGGGAGGTCGACATATAGCGTTACTGTTGGATAGTGCTGTTCTGAGACGCCTCTTATCGTATTCTAGTAGTGCCGACTACCAGCATCATGGGCAAACCAGATAAACAGCAATCCAAACTCTTATTTGAATCGCTGAGACACAAGAAGGGTGCAACTGCACACTCTGATACTGAACTGGAAACTCAATCCACAACTGGTAACTCACTGGAAGCTGTCCTTCAGGCGATTCAAAAAAGTCTGCAAGATATTAACGGGAAACTGGATACCCTCACTCAACGAGTAGACAACATGGCGGCGAAGCTAGACAAACAAGGGGAGCGCCTGGATGACGCTGAAACCCGCATTGCAGCAGTGGTGGACGAAGAACATGCCATGACCAGTAAATGTACAGGAATGGAGAAACTGCTGGAAGTTATAAAAAATAAAGCCGAGGACTGGTCGGATGGAAACGTATGTGGAAGAGATGCTTCTTTCAGTCTTTGGTGCAAAGCATTTTTCAACGGTCCTCATAGTGACGCATATGTTTGTTTAGTATTATGAGGTTGCATCGTATATCTTTTCATAAACATATACTTGTTTTTCTATGAAACTTGTGAGGAGTCTATTTGTAGCGTCTTCATTGGGTTGCTGTGAGCTTAATTGCAAATACTTTATACATTGGTCTTGAAGATAAGCCTGGCTGCTCATGCCAAGCTACGAAGGGGGTGGAGCGGGAGCTATCTCTAGAGGTGACCTGTGTTTCCCTAATGTTGGGGGCTCGTGGGTCCCTGTTTGGCCTACGGTACCTACCTCAGTCAACCAGGGATCCAGGGAGTCTAACAGTGGGAGATATGACGGTGGAAAGAGTCTCATCACGTCAGCACCTCCAATGACGTACAATTTGATGTGGGACCATACAAGAAAAGAACAATTGGAAGTGACGTGCCCCCAGAGAAAAAGCGCTCCTGAAAGGGGAATTTTTTCAGTTACAAAAAAGTTTCAGACAATTTCATCAAATCTTTTCAGCCTACGTGTTTCATCCTAACCCGAACTTCATCAGGGCTGAAAAAAAGAAAATATATACACCAATCAATTCCATACAATGTGATTCATTATTATTTTGTACATTATACTGATACAAAAGCGCTACTCACAAAATCAATTCAAACCCACAAAACTACATAAACTTTTAGATGCCTGCCTATGTCCATTCTAACAAACATACATCCAGGATGGGATTTCAATTAGTCAAATTTTTATTAATGCTATACTTCATTAGTAAATCTTTAAAATTATCAAAAGACTCTATTCATATTCATTGACATTGTTAACCTCATTTTTACATTCTTACGCATTCAACATGATGACAACATTCCAATACCCAGGTTATTTACCAAAGAAAACCCTCCATTGCCATTGTTTCTCTCCTAAATACCAGAGACATCCCTGTTCTCTTACTTTGCATTATTATAATCCCTTATTAACTCTTTAGTTTTGATGATGTTTTGATTCTATGAAGAGGGACAGATGGGGAGTTATCAGAGTATTTAGAATTTCTGAATAGCAATGATTTCAATGTTACTTTCACTTTGTGTCACCATAAAGAAAAGATAAGATTTTTTGGATTTGGAACTGTTTATAGTTGAGAAGAAAGTGCAAAGCAAGATATACCATAAAAAACGCTACAAATTCTATTTTAAGAGCTGATAGTTCCCACCCACCTGCAGTTATAAAAGGCATCACATATGGAGTGATGATACGGATAAGGCGTAACTGCAGTCAGGAGAAAGATTTTGAAACAGGACTAGAAGAATTACAGACTAGACCATTAGGAAGAGGATATTCGCGTGATTGTTAGGAGAAAGCAAAAAAAGGGTGAAGTTGGTGAAGAGAGAGTCTACTTTAGTGCAGAGAGAGAGAAATCAAGTGAAGGAATGAGTAGCTTTCATTTCAACATATAGTATGCCTCAACATCTAATATATAAGATTTTGAATAAGAATTGGAATTTGTTAAAAGGTGTACCAGGACTATTGGATGTAATTTCAGATAAGCCTAAGGTCACTTACAGGAAATGTCCTACCATTGGTAGTTTAATCACTAGGAACTATCTGGAACCTACACGCGTACAGGGAGGAAACTAGCTTCCTACTCCACCGGAAGAGTTTTTGACATGTGGTGCATATAATATGTGCGACGTAGGTATTAATCGCATTAAGGAATTTAGCTACAATACAACAACAAAAAACATATAAATGAATAGTTGCGGAGTAGTGTATGTAATTCAGTGTGAATGTTTGAAGCTCTGCATAAGGAGCACAAAGCGCACCTTGAAACTTAGGATACAAGATCATAGGAGAGCAATAGTTAATAAAGACGGGAGTTCTCCTATATATCAACATATTAGGGAGAATCATGAGGATAGAGCGAGGATCAAATTTCATGGTCTTCAAAGAATTGTTCCAAAAACAAGGGGAGGTGATTGGGAGTTACAATTAAGGCAGCAAGAAGCCATATGGATCAGAAGATGTAGGTTGGTGCCTCAGGGCCTAAACAGTGATAATGAATTACATAATTTCTTAAATTACTCAATTCCTGAGCCCCTATCTAAGACTTTGAGTCAGTGGAAATAGTAGTTGTCATCATATTGTAGTAGATTGTTGACGTTAGTGCTCTATTAATATAACTACAACCCAAGGGATGAGCGCGGCTAGGAGGTAGTCTAAAATTACTGGGTCACAAACAGGATAGGAATTGGGCATAATCACTTAGAAGAGGAAGTTGGAACATGGAGATGAGTGTTGTGAGTAAATTTAGATAAAGGAGATTTGAGCATGAGATGAGCGCGTTGGCAGGTTGCGCAAGTTAAAAAAAAATATTACGTGATTACAAACAGGAAATGAATCACGTAGAAAGAGGATGTTGTTATATGCGTAAGCTAACCAATAAAATAGCTTGGTTGTAAACAGGAAATGAATCGGGTGAAACTATGTGGAAAGAGGAAGTTGTTACATGGAGATGGGGCTTAGCAGCAATCGATATGATTGGTTAAGAAAGGTGATTGGCTCTATACCTATTGAAAAGAATGCTGTTGATGACCTTCTGTCCTGCTGGGAATCGCATGTGGTCTGACTGTATTGGCAACAGGGGGCATACTGTCATAATCATGATTGGCTGTGGTCATTTGAGCAAAATGTTAATAAAAAGATTTTCACAAAAAAACGAAAGGTGGCGGACCACAGAGGAAACCATATGAATAGTTAATATGGAGACTTGAAAAGAAATGAATTTGATTGGCTGTGAGGACGAACATGGCTGGAATTTGATTGGTTAAGAACGGTAGCAAACCACAGAGGAAACCATATGAATAGTTAACATGGAGGCTTGAAAATAAATGAATTTGATTGGTTGTGAGGACGAACATGGCTGGAATTTGATTGGTGGAGACTTCCTGTAAAAGAAAGTGTTAGCGGGAGCTTCTGAGACGGTGGGATTTATCGGACCGGCTGCTCACAGGAATGACTTAGAGAAGTAGAGAAGGTGAGAAAAAAATGTTCTGGGGAGGCTGATTTTCGATAACGGAGAAAGGAAAAGGAGAAATATAGATTTGGAGTGAGGTTTAACTGATTATAGCTTAATCTATAATGGGGATATGAGTTGATGTAGGATATTAATTGTGTTTATACTTAAGAATTCTGACTTTAGACCACTATGTTAGGTATAGGTAGGTAGGGTGGGGCAGAGGTAGCTCCCTGATTAGGACAATAATGCATTAATTATGCCTATTGTCAGCAGATTGTCAAAACAGGATGACATTGGTGTAAATATATTTTTACGCAGAATACAGCACTTGTGATTGTGAAAGAGAGGACTACAGAATATGGAATAAGGAAAATCGTGAGGACTGTGCAAAAACGGTTGATGTGAAACAAGGTACAGTGTATCTATAAATATGAACTAAAATAGATAACAGTTGGAGGGGAGAGTTTAAATATAGACAGCGTTAATTGTAGGTGTAGCACCCTGGTTGGGAAATAAGCATTATCTTTGCTTTTTGTCAGTTGATCGGCACTAGAGTATAATATGGGTGTAAATATATTTTAATATGGGGGACCTAGAGGGCACACTGCGGGATGGCTGCCTGCTAAGACATCTCCGTCGGTCAGTAACATCAATCGGCAATAATAGCAATTTTGCAGATGCCAAATTGACAGATATTGACAGTAATGGAAATTGGAAGAGGAGGCGATTAAACTGTGCAGACCTAAACATTGAGGCGGCGCGAAGGAGGTGGTGAAATCGTCCCCGGGATAAGATGGCCTGGAAAGTATAGGGCTGCGTAACATGGCGGAGGCCCGGGAACTGATCAGCGGTTGAACATGGAGAGCAACGCTACAGCATCGAAAATAGCGGACAATTGACAGAAATGCTGTAGACATCCACCAGATACAGTACTACGCTGATAGGAGTTGTTATGCAGTAAGTCGGCAGTGAAATCAGTTTGTGGGAGCACCGAGGATGCAGCGCGACAGGCCTCTGTAATATGGCGGCGCTCTGACTCACAACAGCACCGGACTAAATATAATGTGGTGAGCAAGTGAGCGTGAAATTGGTGCTGGAGGAGCGCATTAGGAAAAGAGTACAGACTGCTATATTTGAACCTAATACTGAGAAGGAGCGTGGTGCGCTCATCTGAGGTGTAGGTGGCGACATTGCGAGTTCTGGGGAGGAGGCGTGAAAGCCCAGCACAAAATGGCGGTGCCCTGAACTATAGTTCCCTTTCAATATTTGTGGTGTTGCCAGCGATGAGGAACGTGGGCTGAGGCAGGGCTGCAAGCTTCCACTCTGGGCAGTGGAAAGCAGCGGTTGATCTGGTTATAGAGCAGCGCACTGACAATGTTGTAAACCACGATAAGATAAACCGTCAGGCACAAAATGGCAACCGTCCGGAAAGCACAGTGACAGCTGCGGATTACAGCTACGGTATGTGCATCGCCAGCGCAACATAACAATTAGCGACCATAGCAATTGCCCTGCGCAACTATTCGGTCTGTCTGCCTACTGGACAGGAGGGGGACCAGTCCTGCATTTGATGTGCCGACACGGGAGGAGGTGATATAGTAGGCCATATGCCGCCTGCAGAGCCCAGGGTTCGAAACTATGCCGTGCTGGAGCGATGCTGCGCAGACGCTCCTGGAAATATTTGCCATTGTGTAGTCCCACTGGTGCGGATCACGCAGTGAGTACATAGACGCCGAGACGGAAGCTACCATTTTCAAGCTACAAGCTGTGGGTCATACTGTAGTTATATTGTGATTTGCTGTTGAATGGTACTGGCGGACTGTGATTTGAATTTTGGAAGTACCTTACGACATACATATATGGGCTGCTCTGGATGCTACCTGTCTGAGTATGAAAAAGTTGCTAATAGGCCATCAGTCAAGCTGGAATGCTGTAACACCCAGAGGTAGAATAAATTAGAGAGCGAGAAAGTGCTCCTATGAGAGGGGAGGTCGGCAAATAGCGTTACTTTTGGATAGTGCTGTGCTGAGAGGCCTCTTATCGTATTCTAGTAGTGCCGACTACCAACATCATGGGCAAACCAGATAAACAGCAATCCAAACTCTTATTTGAATCGCTGAGACACAAGAAGGGTGCAACTGCACACTCTGATACTGAACTGGAAACTCAATCCACAACTGGTAACGCAATGGAAGCTGGCCTTCAGGCGATTCAACAAAGTCTGCAAGATATTAACGGGAAACTAGATACCCTCACTCAATGAGTAGACAACATGGCGGCGAAGCTAGACAAACAAGGGGAGCGCATGGATGAAGCTGAAACCCGCATTGCAGCAGTGGAGGACGAAGCACATGCCACGACCAGTAAATGTACAGGAATGGAGAAACTGCTGGAAGTTATAAAAAATAAAGCAGAGGACTTAGAAGTGAGGTCTCGCCGTAATAATATACGGATCGCAGGTGTTCCAGAATCCACCAATACTGGTCGGATGGAAACGTATGTGGAAGAGATGCTTCTTTCAGTCTTTGGTGCAGAGCATATTTCAAAGGTCCTCATAGTGGAACGTGCATATAGATCGCTAGAACCACGTCCACCTCGGGGCACTTCTCCGAGACCCATAGTTGCCTGAATCCTTAATTACAGGGATAGGGATAGTGTATTGAAGATGGCTCGAGAAAAGCAACAAGTGGCATATCAGGGTAACAAATTGGAATTCTACCCGGATTTCACAATGGCTGTACAACTAGCTCGTACGGACTTCGCTCAGGCCAAGAAGAAATTGCGTGAGTTGGATATTGTAATGATTTCCAGGCAGGTTCCGCAGGAGCGTCAGGAATCAGAAGATTAATCCACAGCCTTCCCCTACGTCCTTCCGACTCTATCAAACACTAGAGTATCGAGAGGCTCGCCGCGCGAAAACAGGGAGACAAAACAAGGAAAGGTGGGGAAGAAAAAGGCTTGACTGTAATCTTCTGCGTGAAGGCGTAACAACACTGTAAGGACTTCTGGTAGACGTGGGGCTGAAAGAAATATACAAGCTATCTAACAACAGTTACAATACACATATAAACGTCTCTTATATTCTGTATATGACCATTACATACCACTAATGTTTTGTCTAAGCCGTAGAACAGATGTACAGGAGTTGTAGGAGTTCGGCTTGAGCTATTACTAAGATGATAAAAAAACAATAGTGACAACACTCCAATTACCATGAATATATAGTAATAAGGGCCTAAAGTGTAAAGCTCTCACTCAGTATGATGTAGAAGTCTTCTAGATGCATATGTTAATCAAATGAATCATGCCAATAATCCGACGCCAACACCACTGCGTTGCATGGAATTCTATGATACAAAACACACGTTTAGGATTCTATAATTTTCTATCACAATTTAAAACAAGTATACAGCGCACAGCGCTGTTACCGTGATTCTTAGTTGTGAAGATGGAAGTCTGCACCCCACTTGAGTCCACGCAAGTATCCCCCAAACATGAATGGAGGCTGGCCAAGGAATGAATGATGATGGGGCTAGCCGGATTACAGCCAAGTAAATTAATGAGGGAAAACAAATGGGCCACCGCTGGATGGCGGAGAACAAGCCCGGCCGCCGGGCGGTGTACAAAGGGAACAAGAACCTAATTACCTAAAAGGGACAACACGCTACCCGGCCGGACGGCGGAGACTAAGCCCGGCCGTCGGGCGGAGTAAAAACGTGAAAGGGAAGATTGCAGGGACACGCTGCCCGGCCGGACGGCGGAGACTAAGCCCGGCCGTCGGGCGGAGTAAATACGTGAGGGAAGGTTGCAGGGACACGCTGCCCGGCCGGACGGCGGAGACCAAGCCCGGCCGTCGGCGGAGCAACAGTATGAAATAGATCAAGAAACGGAGCACAAGTAACAGAACAGAAGGGGAGCCGTGAAACGCGCCAAAAGCACAAAGGACGGTGGTCTACCGACTTCAAACAAAACCGGAAGGACCAACAGGAAGTCAGGCACACAGGAACAGGACGGAACTGCTAAACAACGGAGCTAGACGCAAGAACGTAAAGCGTCGCTCCAAGGGCTCTGGTAACATTTATAGTGGTTTCTCTTAAAGGGACAGTACGTCGGGGATCTCGGGGCATGACAGATATAGAGTATGCAATGCTCTATCCTGCTCGTTTGAAGGTGACATGGGATGGCCGCTCTACGATCCTCCCAACACCAAAAGCTGCGCAGGAATTTATCAAGAAAGTCGTCAATAAGCGCAAAGAACAGAAACGAAATGAGCGAAACCAGGATTCGGAATAGGATACACCGGTACAGGAGTTGCTGTAAGAGTCAAACCTATTCTTATTTTCGAACTCCATACGACAGCAACCAGTCGGATTGAGCATCAAGTGACAGGCTACCATTTTTGTTTGACAGAGACTAGTGGTAACGTATAAAATGCCCTTGAACTGTTAGACTCTGATAGATTGACCATTACGAACTTGATGTGCAACAATGAGACATTTTATTGCTTATAAAGTACATAAGAAGTGGATCTATCATAAGACACATTAAAATGAACTGTGTGGTCACTAGGGCTCACTAACCAGTAATAAGATATCATTTGGAATGTGGGTTATATGTGTACTTCTAATCGGCCCTTGTGAACACTGTGTCGCCGGGAGGGTGCACTATGGTACTTGGAATATGTGATATGAACTGTTCAATCCTTGTGAATCACCTGGTAATTGTAAACAGGAGGGTACTGATGCCTTGAGAGGTCTAATAAGTTGTTTTGCATATTGGATGACTTTTTGCCAGGAGTACTCTTCTGCGATAGATAATATGTAACTGGCATTGATGCATTAATTGTGTAGTCCTGACCACATCCACTAGGCTGGATGGAGTTGTGTGCACTCAGTGGACCCCCACACGGGTGTTCCCCATGAAGTTCATTGTTCTGTTGTATTTTTCTGGTAGGGTCTGTCTTTGGCATAATTGGGATGCTGAAGTGGGTGGTGGGTGGAAGGGAGAGGGTTGGAAAATGTTATGCAGACTATGGTACTTGATTTTTACCATGCAATTTGGCAGAAATTGCATAGCCTCACAGATAGGACACTGCTCTGGGGGGGGGATTTTAATCTTGTGTTGGATGAACACATTGACAGATCAGGCGCAACTACGGAACCGCATCGAAAGGCAATGGGTAAGCTGAAAGATATTATGTCGGAGATGCACCTTAACGACATATGGAGAATCAAAAATCCTGGACATCTGGAGGGCACACACACATCAGCAGCGCACAACAGCTGGTCACTTATAGACTACTGGGTAGGAACTGACGACACAGTACTATGGACGAGGGCCATAAAACACTTACCCAGGACATTGTCTGATCACAACCCAATACTGCTATCTATTAATATACCTCACTACACGTCGCCACCTATAGTTGGCAATTTAATGCAAAGGCACTGATAGACTCCGTATACGTGGACACCATTAGTACAGCTATCACAGACTACTTTCAGCTCAACGAACCCACCACAGACGACCCTAGTTTGTTGTGGGAGGCTTTTAAAGCCACGATAAGAGGAGTCTGTATAAGTACGAATGCAGGAATTCTGAAAGATATTCGTAGGCAGCTTAGTATACGTGAGGATAAGCTGGTAAAATTAGAGCGAGAATACGAAACCACACAAAATGCTAAAGTATTGGGGGACTTTAGGGTTGTAATGTCGGAATATCAGTCGTACGCGGAAGACAAACTTAAATATGTTGCAAAACGTACCATTGCAAGGTCATTCGGTGAAGGGGAAGACCTGGGAAAATGTTGGCTTCTAAAATGTGTGAGGGACGGGATCCGCAGACGGCCCTATCTATCAGGGACGATGCTGGAATTACGCGCACTGATGCGCAGGGGATACTGTAGGAATTCATGAAAACGTATTGTGCATTGTACAAATCGCAACCCACTGCTTCTCCCTCCGAAGTTATGGAGTACTTAGCAGACGTCACAGCGTGGTTATCAGATACACAAAGAGAGTACCTATCACTGCCAATTACTGTTGAGGAAGTGACAGAGATCATCAAATCGCTCCCCGATGGTAAGCTCCGGGGCCAGATGGGTTCACAGGGAAATTTTATAAAGCATTAGCAGATCAATTAGCTCCCTATTTAGTAGCAATGTATGGCGATGCATATGATAAGATGATGCTACCTCCTACCCTGAGGGAAGCTGTGCTAAATGCCCTACTTAAGCCAACTAAAAATCCCAAATGTTGTGATTCATATCGGCCACTATCATCAATTAATGTAGACACCAAAATACTAGCTAAACTGCTAGCAACTAGATTACAGCCTCTCATGACCAACTTGATACTTCCTGATCAATCAGGATTCACCCCTACAAGATCAACAGCGCACAACACCAGAACACTTTTCGCGCTGTCACATTACTTAATCACAAACATCAGGGCAGCTGTGGCTATGTTGGATGCGGCCAAAGCATTCGATTCTATAGAATGGCCGTATTTAACCGCGGTATTGCAGAGGATGGGTTTTCCACCCATATTTCTGCAATGGGTGCAAATATTGTATAGCAAGCCAACAGCCTGTATAAGAGTTAATAACTATATTTCTGATAACATATCAATAGAAAGGGGGACAAGGCAAGGGTGCCCGCTGTCCCAATTGCTGTTTGCAATAGCGCTTGAACCTTTGGCTTGTAAAATTAGGCAGGGACATCGCTATTCTGCTCTTCAATTTCCACAGCGACCATTGCATATCTGTCTGTACGCAGATGATATGATGCTATACGTGCGAGACCCGGAACAGTGTTTGGCCCCTTTGTTACAGACTTCCTACTATATTATTTATGTGCGCAAGCACAATTTCCACATTATTGGTACCATCAGATCTCCTACCTCACACATGTGGCTATAGAGGAAGGAGATGCACTCCCAGTTCCGTTAACAGCAATACTGACACATCGTAGGCCGCCACTGCACAATAAAGACATTAACACCATTGACACGATGAATGCTGCCTGGCGCAAGATGGGTAGTCTATCGCATAAATTGCCATTATTCGCCCCGCTTTACCTCTGCAACATCATCCAGAATTATTGGTTACATGGGAAGAGGTGGGCATTAGACTGTTGAGACAGGTGGGCATTGATACTATGGGAGACCTCTACCATAACGCCACGTTTAAAACACTTCACAACCTTACATATATTAGCAATCAAACTCTATTGTTTAGCTTCACATACCAAAGGCTTCAAGGTCCAATGAAGAAATTGTATCCCACCTATCCAGCGGAGCCACCACAACTAACGGCATTGCAAATGATACTTACCACTCCCAGTAGCAAACATTTGGTGTCTAGACTATACACTACATAGCAAGAGGATATTGCGGACACGACACATAGAGCACATGCTAGGTGGAACGAGGTACTAGATATTCCGTTCACAGAGGAAGACTGGTCGGCAACATGTTCTCTTGCAGAAATGTTGATGCCCAACGGAAATCTGAGAATTTTGCACCTCAAATACATTCATAAAACCTATCACACTTCAGCGAGACTCTATAGATATCGTTTGCGTACAGATGCGAGATGCAAGCGTTGCAGTGCTGAATCTGCAGATTTTCTGCACCTTGAGTGGACTTGTACAGCAGTACAGGATTTCTGGGTGAAAGTTACACAGATACTGGGTGACATGGTAGGTACTGATATTATTTGCTCTAGTCACACATGTTTATTAGGGCTACTCCGTGATGTGCGTGCTGTTAAGCGTAAGTTCTGTATGATTGCATTACTTCTTGCCAGACAAAGGATTTAGATGTGTTGGGATAGTAGAGAAAACCCTAAAGTCAAACAGTGGCTTCAAGACATGACATATTGTCATGACGTGTTGAAAACATACGAAGAAGAGCTGCCTGCTGGATCCAAACTGAGAGACTATTGGAAATATTTGATCAAATATCTACGCACGAACCAGGTTGATTAACTGAGTATAGTAATTGTTTCTTCTTTTGGTGGTAAAGTTAACATGTGGTTATATCATGCAAATATTGTAACTGGATGAAGGATGTTGTAGTACAGTGGTCTGTATTTTGTTCACATGTTTGGACATGCTATGTTTTTTATATATATATATATTCACTGAAAAAACCATAGGTTATAGACCATATATAGTTAGGAATTAGCATTTAAAAAACCTTATTTTACTCACACAAAACCATTGAAATTCCATATATAGTTAGTTGTACTAACTATATATCGCGCACCCGCAATCCACTGCTGATCATGTCACATATTACATCATTCATGACATGGTCAGTGACATCACTGATGACATCACTGATGACATCTCAAATGACATCACTGATGACATCACTGATGACATCTCAAATGCCATCACTGATGACATCACTGATGACAACATCCAGTGACTGTATTTTTCTGTAAAGTTAAAATATGTCTTACATATTGAAGAATGAGTGGATGTATAAGTGTCTTGATGAAGGATTTAGTAGGGGCATGACTGACTGTATGAGTGACTGATTAAATGTGTCTCACTGAGTGCATGGGTTAGTGACTAAACTGTCTTAATTTGTGCATCATTATGTCTGTTGTTCTGTAAACTGCTGCATGTGTTGATCAGTAGCTATATGATTAACTATATGGGTTATTGATTGGTTGCCCAAGCATTTGTATGGGAGACTGAGTGTGTGTGTGGGTGGCTGGGAGGTGTATGACTCTCTGCATAGATGTGTGAGCAGTTGATTCACTAGATGTATGGGTTCAAAAGTGCATGTGGAAACAGCTGTATGGGCGGTTGACTGTGTGCATGAGTGTATTGGTGAGTGAATGGATATCTCAGTGCTACATGTCAAAGTAAGTACATATGTAAAATACAGTACATGTGAGAGTTGACATATATAAATAACTGTGCATAAGAGCCAGTGAATGTGTGAGTGGCTGTATGGATCATTGTGAACTTGTATCCAGGATTGTATAAGTGAGTAAATATGTTTTAGTATATGTTTGAATAAGTAAGGTGTGTATAACTGTATAGTTGAGGAAATGGAGGTGTGATTGATTCTTTGCATGACTGACTAGGTGTGTGAGTAACTCCATGGATGAGTGACAGTCTGTGAGTGTATGTTTATACTGAGTGTATCTAAGATTATATAAGAGTCTGAAGAGGTTCATCATAATATCACATGAATGATGTCATCAGTGATGTGATCAGTAATGTCAAATGAGATGTCATCAGTGATGTCATCAGTGATGTCATTTGAGATGTCATCAGTGATGTCATCAGTGATGTCAAATGAGATGTCATCAGTGATGTCATCTGAGATGTCATTTGAGATGTCATCAGTGATGTCATCAGTGATGTCATTTGAGATGACATCAGTGATGTCATCAGTGATGTCATTTGAGATGACATCAGTGATGTCATCAGTGATGGCATTTGAGATGTCATCAGTGATGTCATCAGTGATGTCATTTGAGATGTCATCAGTGATGTCATCAGTGATGTCATCAGTGATGTCACTGACCATGTCATGAATGATGTAATATGTGACATGATCAGCAGTGGATTGCGGGTGCGCGATATATAGTTAGTACAACTAACTATATATGGAATTTCAATGGTTTTGTGTGAGTAAAATAAGGTTTTTTAAATGCTAATTCCTAACTATATATGGTCTATAACCTATGGTTTTTTCAGTGAATTTTCAAGGTTCTGTAAATGCTAATTCCTAACTATATATGGTCTATAACCTATGGTTTTTTCAGTGAATTTCATTGGTTTTTTAAAAGCTAATATCTGTAGCTGTAAAATGTATTCTTCTTTAAATCCAAAAATATATGTTATATGTTTATTAATAATTTTTTTTTTAAATATTTTTTTTTCTTCGCTTCCGGTTCGCGAACCGGAAAGCTTCCCGTTAGCTCAATTTGATGCCGCGACCCGGTCCGCGAACCGGTAAACGGTCCGTTTGCGCAACTGCCGCGTTAGAAATCAACATCGTGACGCGTCGCGGAAGCGCGACGTATCGCGTTGTCGCGTAATGCGTCTTATGACGCGCCGCGTTAGCGCACCCGGAAGTGCTCCGGTACGCGAACTGAGACGCGAAGCGCAGCTCCCCGGAAGCGATCAGGGGCGCGTCGCGAAAGCGCGACGTATCGCGTTGTCGCGTAATGCGTCTTATGACGCGCCACGTTGGCGCACCCGGAAGTGCTCCATAGCGCGAACCGAGGCGCGAAGCGCAGCGACCCGGAAGCGATCCGGGGCGCGTTCCGCAGCGCGTAACATAAGCGTAACAGGTCATGTGACTTGTTAATAAAACTTTTCATTGGTTCATTTCACTTTTGGTTTCATAATGATGTAAGGCTAGGTCAGGTGACCTAAAAATAACACTTTTCGTTGGTTTAGAACTATTGTTTTTCCCAAATGATGAAAACCCCTCCTTCTTTCCTCACTCTGACTTTCATCTTTGTGAGAGGAAGACCTTTTTTTGATAGTTCAGCAATGGCTTCATTGGTAGCTTCAGCTGGTGGACCCCCACCACCACCACCACCTCCACATGGGAAGAGAGGACCACCTCCCCAGTTCATCAGCAACACAGAGGAGGAAGAGGACGAGCAAGAGGAAGAGGAGACAGAAGGACCACAGTTTTTAGAAGAGCAGCCCCGGGTTTCACATCGAAAAACCAGTTTTATTTGGCAGTTTTTTTCGATCCCTGAAGGGCAGAAGAAAGTAAATGCCAGATATGTCACCTGCCTCATATGTAAGGAGAAGTTATCTAGAGGCACCTTAAAAAAATACAGCTTCGGTAACTACACCATGCATCGTCATATGAGCAGGTGGCATCCTTTAAACTACAGCCGGGCAGAGATACGTGACCAGCAGGACAACCCAACAACTCCTGTGACCAGGTCATCATCACAGATATCTTTGACACCAACAGAGGCACGGGAAACCGTGCCAAACATTCAGGACAACTTTGTCCATATGAAGTTTACCTGCTTGTATTGTGGTGCTTTATTGTCTTGTGGTAATATGAGTATTACCTTAATCAACCGAGCTTATGAAAATCACAATTGCCCTAAACGCCCCAGACAGTAATTTTTTTTTTGCTCCTGTTGAGCCGTTTCCAATGCCTGTTTTTTGTTGTTTCCCCTCCATCAAAAACAAAAAAAAACATAAAACTGTTCAAAAAATACAAAAAAAAAAAAATGTTCAGAAAAATAAAAAAAATATATAAAACAACAAAAACATAAAAAAAACAGTTCTTTTCAGAACTACCTCCCCTTTCAAAAAAAATTGCTAGAATGTTTAGCACTCTGGCAAGCTCTATTTCTTTTGGTTCGCTTCCCCGTTCGCTTCCCGGTTCGCGAACCGGGAGCGAACCAAAAAAAATTTACAAAAAAAAAAAGAAGAGTTAGTATAAGGGAAGTAAACAGAGAGTAATGTTAAAAGAAAGACAGCTATAGGGATTAAACCAGAGATACTGTTTAATAGATCTATTTACCGAAGAAAAGATGCAAGAGGGTATAATTGTGAAAAACAAAATAAAAAAGGAAGTGAAAGAAAAAAAAGAGAGTAGAACAATAACAAAGAAGAGTTTCTTGGAGAATGTGAGTGAATGTTCAAAATAAGATTAAAACATGTGGGATAACAGAGAGAAAAAACAGAAAACAGAAAAGAAAAAATAACAGAAAAAGATTAATTGAAACAGCAAAGAAATGTAAATAACATAGAGCCATATCATCAACATAGCCAATAAAAGTTTTGCAGCTTTTATCGGCAGAAATGTGTCGCTAAAGCCGCTTTTTCGGCAGAAAACTGCCGCTAAAACCACTTTTGCAGCAGTTTTCTGCCAATAAAAACAGTAATAATTTCATTGGCTGTGTTCATAATATGCTCCTTAGTGTGCTTCAACTACACAGAGAAAGCATTATGAACAAGTAGTGAAAGAGTGATCAGTCAAAGACACTAAGAGTAATAGAGACGGAGTGAGTGAACAAGAGTGAGGAACTATGAGAAGAGAGGGACTGAGAAAAAGAGTGGAAGGAGTTGAGTAAGTAGGTAATAGAGAAAGGAATGAGGAAAGTAGCAAAGGTAGGAAACTGAGGGTTAAAGAAATGAAGCTGTGGAACTAATAGTAGGTGAATGTGATAGAAATGTAACAAAAAGAGTACAAAACATTTACCTTATAATTGTCGTTAACTTACTCACTTTTTATTTTTATACTTTCAATCTGTGAAAGAGAGAACAAACATTTGAAAAATATTAAAACATGTATTTAAAAATTAGAAAAGACAAGGGAAAAGATTGAAGGACAAACAGTTTTTCAACAACTTTGACACTTACAGAAGCTTCTGCTTCTCCAGGCCCCCTACACAGTCCTAAAGATATACATTTTAAACTAACAGTATCTTGATGTAGATGAAGTGAGGCCTATCTTAAAACATGGTGCATCTTTTGCACTGCTGTTGTCTCACAACAGTGTCGCAAGACACTAACATTTTAAATGATTGTTTCAGGATGCCAATAACATGTGTCCTATCCAGAGGTTTGTTTGAGGTGAGGCCTACTCAGGGTTCCAAATGAAATTTCGAGTTGTTGAAGAGAACAGAGGACATAATACATGTGAAGGCCTACCAATGAAGTAAGTCATGTCCACTTCACTCTTGAACAAAGGCCAGACCTCTTCTGTGTCCGTGGACAGACCTAAATTTCATCTGCACAATGTCATTCGTAAACTTAGGAAACACTGGTGATGTAATTGAAAAATGTGGAGTTTCTTTTCCTCATTTCACAATCACATCACCTGTGTTGCCTTTGGTTAGGTATCTCATAGTGCAGATGGAGTCTAGCATATCAAAGAGTACATAGAAGTTGAGCAGTATATACAACAATTTTGACATTTACAGAAGACTTAGCTTCTTATCTTGTTGGAGATGAAGTCAGGCCTGTCTTGCAACATGGTGCATCTTTTGCATCACTGCTGCATCGGTTTCATGTGGCACGGGTTTTTTACAGCACGACACATCTGCCTAGATGCATCAATTTGTAATTTTGTCACCTCATAGCAAATCTTTTGCACCGCCGCTGCATCACAAAAGTGACGCACAGTGGTGCAAAAGAGGCATACACCTATCATAAATCTGTCCCTAACATTTGAAATGATTGATTCAGGATGACGATAAGGTGTGGCCTCTCCAGAGGTTTGTTTAAGGTGAGGCCTACTCAGGATTGCATATCAAATTTATGCTTGTTGAAGAATACAGAGGAGATAATACATGTGAAGGCCTACCAATGAAGTAAGTCATATCCACTTGACTCTTGAACAAGGGCCAGACCTCTTCTGTGTCCGTGGACAGACCTAAACTTCATCTGCACAATGTCATTCGTAAACTTAGGAAACACAGGTGATGTAATTGAAAAATGTGGAGTTTCTTTTCCTCATTTCACAATCACATCACCTGTGTTGCCTTTGCTTAGGTATCTCATAGTGCAGATGTAGTCCAGCATATGAAACAGTACCCAGAAGTGCAGCACTGTATGCAACAACTTTGACACTTACAGAAGCCTCACCTTCTCCATGCCTCCTACACCGTCTACATGTACATCATAAATGCAAACAGTACAGAATTAATTATACATGTTAAATGGTTTATTTTTGCTGTTCTCAGAATGTATCAAATTTCACTAAAAACAGTGACTTGAAGGTATTCCCTCGTGGGTAGAGAGAAAAAACTCTCTAACAATGAGCACAAATGCTCTGGTCAGCACATTTTGCCCCAACCTGTTGCTGGATAATACATATCCTTATAGAAGACCCCTCACTCACCAACCTGGGCCAACACTAATCACTTCAAGTATTTTATTCTTGAGTGCTTGAACCCTTGGTAAAATTAAAGTGTGGCACCTTTGCCTAATTAGGAAGGCTAGTGTTGGCCCTTTTTAAACACAATTTTGATAGTCTTGAACACATAAAAACAAAACCAGCTCCACTGTAATCAGGTGTCGCAGCACACCCTGTAGGCACTCGGCCTATGGGGTGGGACCCCGATGATGAAGCATGTCACCAACCAGGTTGGTGAGTGAGGGGTCTTCTATAAGGATATGTATTATCCAGCAACAGGTTGGGGCAAAATGTGCTGACCAGAGCATTTGTGCTCATTGTTAGAGAGTTTTTTCTCTCTACCCACGAGGGGTTACTCCTCTATTGTTTTTTCATATTAATTGGGGGACCAGGAGTTCCCACCTCACATAGTGCCTGTCATTATTACTATCCCTCTCTCTCTCCATTGTTGCGAAAACTTGAAGGTATTCATCATATAACAGCGGGGAAAAAAAACACAATCAAAATGATTGTGTTTAAAAAACCCATTCAACATAACAAATCAGAATTCAGAACTCCTTAAAGTTAACTTACTTTCCATGACGTCGAAGGATGTCCTATGAACAGCTTACACTCTGTTGTGCTGTTATTACTTTCAGCCCGCCACTTTCTGAAAGAAAACCTCCATCGTTTTGAAAAATATGTTACATACAATAAATGACTTCTCGCTCTCTACCACACGTTTCCACAAGGCCAAATCATGTCAGAGCCATTTATAACTCTTGGAATTCTTGTAAGCCAATCCCGTCATGTTGTATTTCCACAACTTTTAGAATTAAAATGTTGAAGATCATTTTCACAATCCTGGATTACTAATATCTTACCCTTCTTGCTCACTCATGTTCTACATTTCCTATGACACTGATACTGCTTACTATGAAGCAGACTTACACTACCTCTATGACTACTACAATTATTTAATTCTCTACATCACTTTTAATCACAAAGCAATATAAAACAGTAGACAGCATTGCAGACTTACATTCCCTCTACTCCATGTTTTGATTGGCTGCTTGAATTAGCTTGTAAAAAGAAATAGTTTTTCTGAACTCATTCAAAGTGCACTTATTTTTCCATGACGTCCAGTGTTATGGTAAGAAGTTATGTCTCTGTACTACACTTATCCTCAAGGCCAAATCGTGTAGGAGCCATTAGAACTTCTTGAAATTCCTCAGAGCACATCCCGAGATTCTTTCCCTAAAATTTTGGTTTTAAAAACACCAGGTAAGAATTTTTAAGGTCATACGGCAATTTTTTTGGGAAAATTAAAACAGAATCGTTGCAGAATGACCAGCCATTTCTAGACTTTAAATAAGCTGTGTAATGTCCTGATGTTATTGAAGGACCGTCATGATATATAATTGCTACAGTTACAAAAGTCCTTCCTGATATTGACAACTGTGAAGCCACAAAATTTTTAATTAAAGTTGTCAATTTTGTTCCATCAGACCTACATCGTTGGAACATTAAAATGACATACTGGCCATATGTTCGTATAAATAAGGTTGACATCATTTCAGATTTACATTGGCTACATTCCATGTTGTGATCAGCTGCTTTTACTAGCTTATTAAAGGAGACTGATTTACTGTCTGGCAAAGTTAAATATATAAATCTTTCTGAGTCTACACTAGTAGTACTTGATACCCTACAGTTCTCGCAGTCATGCTGCCATTGATAAGAAAGCCCAAACAGATGATCTACATCTACACCTTCAGCATGCAATACATCAGGCATATACAATAAAAACTCCTGACAATCTTGCTGAATATTTTGAGAGAATTGTGTTTGGCCTGAACATCTGTCTAACAGATTTCGAATTTCAGACACACTTTCTATTTTTGTTCTATCAGTGCTACATTTCTCTAACACAGAATTTAACAAACTGCATAATCTTTGATCAGAATTGACCACAATCTCTTCTTTTACATTTTCTAGAGAAAACAAAACATTAACCACTACATTAGCATAGCAGTTGACACCAGAAGTGTTTTCAAATTGAAAACCAACAACATCTTCAACAGAATCCTTTTTGTTTCTGCTTATAATTTCAGGTTCATCGACTTTTCGTCTTTTTGCTACAACCTCCCCAGTATTGGTCACATTTCTTCGTTTCCGGCCTACCACACGTTTCTCAAACAAAGGATATTGAGGCAAATGTGGCGCATACTCTCTTCTCAACCTATTGTATTCCTTAACACAATCTAGATCCGCACAAATGTTTGTGACATCACACTCAATCAAGTACAATCCCGATAAAGTTCTAACTCTTGACAATGCCACATATGCCATACCCTCCTTGAACACAGAACTGCCAATATTCACCAATGCACTGTCTACACTTAAACCTTGCGATTTATGGATTGTCACCGCATATGCCAAGCAAACAGGAAACTGCTTACGGCGAACATATAAGTCTTTTACAAGCAAAAATCTAGCAGAACAACGACCAATTAGCTGTACTTCCTCAATGCCATCAAATTTATTTTAAAAAATTCAATTCCATCTCTATTTCTGTATTTCACAAAATCAACAACATTACCCATTGATCCATTTACCAGACCTCTTTCAACATGTAAATTCCTTCTTAAAATTATACGGCAGTTCAAGCACACATTCAGACTCTTTTCAAAACCTGCAGTTTTAGATATAGTCTTCTCTAATGAATCCAATTTTGATTTCAAATTCTCAGACAAAATGATTGTTGATCCCATATGCTCTACTCTGTCAATAGCTTCCAGTTTCACAATCTCTTGCTTTTCTAAATGCAACATTTTGTTGTTGAAGATGGCACATTCTGCAAGAGTTGGCATCAAACATATTCCAGATTTCTTCTCAGTAATTTTCTGAAAAATATTCTCAGGCACAACATCTTGTTCTGGATATAAATTTGACAGTAATCGTGCATGTAAAGCTTCTTTCCCATGCTCGGTCACTTTTCCAATTCTAACATCTTGTAGAATATTCTTGTAAACTTCATCCTTCGCCTGACGCATATTTTCATGCAGTTCAGCATAATTGAAGTTTAACCATATATTGACGTTGCCAATGCTCCCTAGGCACTTCCTGGTATCTTCATGCGTGAGCATTTTGAACACAGGTTGCCCTTTCACTGGTGTCAGCTGCAGAAGATCTCCGAAAACAATGATGTGTTTACAATGATGTGTTTGCCACCAAATAACACATCATACTCTGTTTTGAGAACTTCTTGCATTCTCAAATGCACAAAGGCAAGCATGACATTGGAAACCATGCTTACTTCGTCAATGATAAGAACTTTCATTTTCCTCTAGATTCTTGAAACTTCACAACAAGCATCTCCAGATAGCTTGTGATATTGTAATTTGTTGTCATGCTCCACTGGCAGCATCAGTAAACGATGTAAAGTAATCCCTTTAATGTTATGTGCTGCCAGTCCAGTTGGAGCGGTGACAACACAAGACAGCGATGACTCAGTCCTTTCCTGCAAATAACATGAAATTGCTTTAATAAGGAAACTTTTTCCAGTTCCCGCTTCTCCACTCACGTAGAGTCGGACAGGCTTCAACGACGTACATGAGCACTCTTTCTTCTCATGACTTAATCCATGATCAATTTGCATGGTAACTTCGTGATATATTTTCCTCTGCTCAACGTTGAGTTGTCTTTCCAACTCTTCTAAGTTAACCACATCCTCCTGAGCATGTGCCATGGCTCTTTCCACTTCATTCATAGCAGTGGCAGCTTCATTTTCGATAACAGGTCCTCCTAGTGGATCCTGACTCAATGAAGCAGAACTCTGACTGTCCTGAGAACTGTCTCTGGCAATCTCGGCTGCAATCGTTGCTTCCTGCTCGATTTCCACATTCAACATTTCTACATATTTGGGAAAAGCAGGACATTCTATGGTCTCCTTGGCGGCAGTGAAAGAGTCTTCGTAACAGAGGAAATCTCCAAGCAGTTCCTCTTCTGCACGCCAAGGCTTGAAAAGTTGTAAAAGTGCTAAATAGAAAAACTCCTTTTTTTCAGGAGATTCGCCACTCAATTTTCGATGGTTTACCAAGTGGCATTTTCTTTGCTTGACCAGACATCCCTCACTTCCAATTACAGCATACACTCCTTTCTCAATATCTTCTTTGATATTCCTCTTGAATATGTAATTTTGAAGAACCTCATACAGACAAACATTCTCGAGGTGACTGCTTCGATTTGGATAATATGTATCCAACATGTTGGTCTTCAAAATGTCGGTACTGTTTGGCTCCTTTTCCGCCAAATACTCAATTTCCCGCACAGGTTTCAGAACTCGATTACGCGTTGCAGCAAGACCAAGACTCGCCCAAACGATACTCCTGGATTTGGCATAGAGACTTGCTGAAGACAACCGGTCAGAACATTCGTAAGCTCCGATTTCTCGATGCGACAACATCTTCAGACTGAAACTGTACAACTTCTTGCTGAGGCTCTTTTCATGGGAAATGTCCTCCCACATATCCTTCAATTCTGTCTTCTCTTTTTTGGTGATGTAAGATGTCACATACCGAGCCACAGCCATACAGTTATCAGCCACAAACTGTATATCCATGTTAGCATTCCACATGGACAAAATCACCGGGTTGTAGTTGTTGATGTACTTGGACTCTTCGTTCCTCTTCAAATTGTATGTGCTTTTAGGTGATTTCTTCATCACATTATGTCGCAGCGAAGACATCAAACTGTTTACTCTTCCTTTAGAAATCACCGGTCGTGGAAAGCCGAAACGACATTTGGTGTAGAACTTGTCCTTGTTTCGGAATTTACGACGACAGTACTTTCCACAACGATGGCTTTGGAAACGTAGAACTTTTTCTCTTAGGCTTTTCTTCTCCTTTGCGTTTGGAACAGCACACGTAGAATACTGTTGTATGAAACTCATCACTGAGTCTTCTGGATCTGTTCCAAATTTAGGTGCATCCTTGATCCACAACAGCATATGTATGTGAGGAGCACCTCTTGCTTGGTACTCCTTTCTCCAGAAGAAATCCAACACCTCTCCAAGAGGTAGATTCTTCTTATTCATGATGAAAGACATCATAGCTTCAAATCTATGATTGAAGTACCGGCATACATTGACTGGATCCAAAGAGCACAGTTCTCCAGGTGTCTTGAATTCAATGTTTTCGATATTTCCATTTGCCTCTCGTAGAAATTCAAGTAAGTCTTCCCAGCCATACTCGGCACAGCTCAGAGTGAGGAACCATGTGGGAGTTCCTAAGTTCCTCAGCATATATTTTAAATCACCATGACGACGGTACCAGTACTCATTAGTACCACGCTGACACGCCATGAGATTAATCAGGTGAGAATCTAAAATACTGTCTTGGACATTGACTTTATCCATAAACTCACTTGCCGAGATGTTTTGCATGTGTATACCACTTTTCAAGATGTGGTTCACTGCATATGACAGTCCAGACAGATCGCTTTCAAACAGGAGATGAAATAAATAGGGAATACATTGTCGAAACCTAGCATCTCCTGCATACAATCGCAAAGTCCGGTATTCAGAAGCAGGAATTTGATGAGGTCGCTCATCATATCTTCCTCCCTGACCTGTTGGAAAAAGCTGTGGGAAACACCGAGCTTCCAAACTTTCCTCCCAAACACTAATGGGACTCCCTTTGGCTTGTTTCATTTGAAACAACTCAATAGCATTCCCCATGACTTCCTTGGAATGCAAAGGATGAACACTATAATGTTCATATATTTCTTCACTAGTAGAGGGTTCTACTTTCTCAATTTGACCAGCACACAAATCGCTATCCTCTTCCTCACTTACTTCCTCTTCTGCAACATAAACATTCTTATAGTACTTATTATTTTTTTTCAAATACAATGTTGCCTTTTTGACTTTCCTAACATCCACTAAATCTTGCCATATTTTCTTATTCTTTGTCGGAACCCCATTAACTAAGATAACCAGAGGTTCCTCTTCCACTTTTTCTACTCCAATTGTGTTAATGTTTTTCTTCAAATCTAGAGGCAAATAAACAACTCTTCCCTTTAATCCTCTCTGTAAATCTGATGGAGGCAATTTCCCTGTCTTTGGCTCCATTCTTACAATAGCCTGAAAGGGATGGATACTTTGAATCAAAATAGATTCATAAGTATTTAAATCCTTCAATTCAGAAGGAATCTCAACCAATTCCAGATTATTATGAACTGCTCTAGCAGGCATCTGGTTTTGATTTAATTTGCTACAACAATAAGTACACACACGTTGATCCGATCCCAAATCAAAACAATTTTCTACCATCAAATATGTTGTGAAATCCTTCCATTCACTATTATTTTCCCTTTCACTTTTTGCATATAAATCCACTAACTTAGTCTGATTCTTATAATAAGTGCGTCGACAACACACACAAGTGAAATTAGGCCTCTCACTTGATTTCACCTGAAACGTCGCAATTTCCCTCTGAAAATTATCTGTACTGGAAACCTGTACACTATCTTCCACATTACCCTCTTCTTCTTGGTCAATTTCAACATTCTCCTCTTTACTTCCAAAGTAACCAAACTCAATTTCTGCACAAATATTCTTCACATCTACTTCTGAACCATGCAAAAGAGCAGCGCATAATTGTTTAAGCATAATTGCTGGACTCTTAGCATAATACAACATTCTAACTAATTTCCTCACTTTATTATGATGCACTGCTAGCATCCTGAAATGATGAAAAACACTCTGGCATACTCTCCTGGAAAGACAAGCCAGTGAATGACCATGCAAACCTGTCACTTCTCTAACTCTGCAAGGATCTAATTCTTGCAACAACTTCATTTTCTGCTTCAAACTTTTCTTATTAAATGTCCGTACAAAATCACAAAGCAAATTGATGGAATCCTGTCGCACACTGCAAATACTACTACACTTCCAGGTGTACACAGGACCCTTAGGACGTCTTCCTAAAACCTCATTACCTAACACCTCTTCTGTCTCTGTTGTCACAAGTTTTTCTTTTTCAACTGGACAACCATCTTTCACTTCATAAGCTCGACCACTGGTGTCAACTGCATGCACCAAATCATTATCCTGGAAATAACTCTCCTCATTAAAAAATGCCTCACAACTTGAACTATGCATCCATTCTCCGGAAAAAACTTCACAAAAATTACTACGATTAACTATTCTCTTCCATCTACTATTTCTTTTGAAATCATAAATTGCCTTGTTTAACTTCCTAATTCTATTGATTATCAAAATAAATAACTTACGTTTAATTTCAAATGCCTGATCAATAACTTTCTCAACTTTTTTTTTTCTCTTATAAAAAACCACTTTGTTGACCTTTCTTAATATTTTTTAACAAATTGCCAATTATCCTGTTGCGGAACATTCGTTTACGAATGTCCCTAAACTGTTGTTTCCTTCTACTATCATGCACAGAGTTATCTCTTGCTCTAGCAGTAACATTTTTGATTGGCCTTTCCTTTCCGTTTAAAATGCTTCTCTTTTTCTGGACTGAAACATTTTCTGTAGTAATATTTTTTTTAGTACAAATATTTCTTATAAATGTTTTTGTGCTCTTACCCGGTGCTTTCTTGGTGACTTGACAAGTTTTTTTCTTAGAGGACTGCTGCATTATATCATTTACCTGCTGTCTTTGACGTTTTGCAGCCTTTCTAAGTCTTTCTTTAGTTGGCATGCTGAAATCTTGAAATGATCTGGAGTTGAATCTGTGGTAAAATATAATAAAAAATGTTATTAACCACTATTACCAAACAGTAAATCAATAACAGTCATCAAAAACTTAACACACTACTTAACATTTTTAGTGCTTGGCAAATTTAGAATACAGAAATAGCAGAAAAGAAATGGAATTCATATTCATTTTACCTGTGCTGTTTTATATGTGAATCTGATCTAATTTTATGAGCATATTTTAATATTTTATTGAAGACACTACACATAACCTGTTTTTGAAGGTGTCTTTATTTTTAAATGAAACGGTTTACATTTTTACTTTTCATTTATTATAATTTTTTTTAAATAAATGTTTATAGTTCCATAGGCTCAAGCACGTCAGCTTCCCACCCTATGTCATACAATTCTGACAAATCTGCATCCTCATCATGTTCTTCTTCATCCTCAGGATTTAAATCATCCAAGGGATCTACTTCCACTGATGTTTCAATTACGAGTTCAATTATGAGGTCGAGATCAACTGATTGCTGATTGTCGCTCATGTTGATGTTGTCGTTATCTTTAAAGAAAGAGAACAACAATGAGATGTTGCAGAGTAAGGCACAAATCTCAGAGACTATAATAGTAAAATTGTTTAACAAGAGTAACATTTTGCAGCTATTATTTAGCCATGACCAGCGATACTGAGGAGGTAAGGCCTATGTCCAAGTTTTCAGTGAACAGGACTCATCTCTTCTTAACCTTGGATAAGCCTCACCAACTCTGTGTCCCCTGCTCATACTTAAATGTAAAGTGGCAGATTTATGTTAACTGACGCGTTCCCAGGGATGCACCAGTTAATGTGCACCGCTGCTCTGCCACCCATGGTGTGCCGCATTTACAATGTGGAGCACCATTGAGTGAAAACAGCACAGATGCGTCACGCATCTGTGCCGCAAAAGCAGCACATTGCAGGAATCACGTCGTAAGCGCAACATGTCTACTGCAATGCACAGGAGCAAGCCACACATTGCATGGTGCATCACTCCTTATGCCTGTTTCAAACAGGCGTAATGATTTGATTCAGCAATGTTATAAAGCTGAGTCAGTGAAATCTTCTAAATTTCACTGTGTTAGTTTTACAGGGCTTTCTTGCAAATTAATGCATACCTTGCAACAAAACACCTATATGAAAACTGACGCAGGTTTCATGTGGCACAGGACTTTACAGCATGACACATCTGCCTAGATGCATCAATTTTTAAATATGTCGCCACATAGCAAATCTTTTGCACCGCCGCTGCGTCACAAAAGTGACGCACAGCGGCACAAAAGAGGCACACAGCTATCATAAATCTGTCCCTAACATGTTAAATGATTGATTCAGGATGACGATAAGGTGTGGCCTATCCAGAGGTTTGTTTAAGGTGAGGCCTACTCAGGGTTGCAGATTAAATGGAGATGGGGCACCCCTGAGCCTTGCTGGAGCTGCATGGCACTTGCGATGCAGCTCCAGCAATGCGCCACCTTTACGGCACAGATGTGTCACGCATCTGTGCTGTTTTTGCCCCATGGTGCGCCGCATTGTAAATGCAGCGCACCATGGGTGGCGGAACAGCGGCGCAGGATGACTGGCACATCCCTGGGGATGCACCAGTCATCATGAATCTATCCCTAAGCTTCTTATCTTGTTGGAGATGAAGTGAGGCCTGTCTTGCAACATGGTGCATCTTTTGCATCACTGCTGCATCGGTTTTATGTGGCACGTTTTTTTTACAGCATGACACATCTGCCTAGATGCATCAATTTGTAATTCTGTCGCCACATAGCAAATCTTTTGCACCGCCACTGCGTCACAAAAGTGACGCACAGTGGCGCAAAAGAGGCATACACCTATCATAAATCTGTCCCTAGCATTTTAAATGTGGAGCACCATTGAGTGAAAACAGCACAGATGCGTCACGCATCTGTGCCGCAAAAGCAGCACATTTCAGGAATCACGTCGTAAGCGCAACATGTCTACTGCAATGCACAGGAGCAAGCCACACATTGCATGGTGCATCACTCCTTATGCCTGTTTCAAACAGGCGTAATGATTTGATTCAGCAATGCTATAAAGCTGAGTCAGTGAAATCTTCTAAATTTCACTGTGTTAGTTTTACAGGGCTTTCTTGCAAATTAATGCATACCTTGCAACAAAACACCTATATGAAAACTGACGCAGGTTTCATGTGGCACAGGACTTTACAGCATGACACATCTGCCTAGATGCATCAATTTTTAAATATGTCGCCACATAGCAAATCTTTTGCACCGCCGCTGCGTCACAAAAGTGACGCACAGCGGCACAAAAGAGGCACACGGCTATCATAAATCTGTCCCTAACATGTTAAATGATTGATTCAGGATGACGATAAGGTGTGGCCTATCCAGAGGTTTGTTTAAGATGAGGCCTACTCAGGGTTGCAGATTAAATGGAGATGGGGCACCCCTAAGCCTTGCTGGAGCTGCATGGCACTTGCGATGCAGCTCCAGCAATGCGCCACCTTTACGGCACAGATGCGTCACGCATCTGTGCTGTTTTTGCCCCATTGTGCGCCGCATTGTAAATGCAGCGCACCATGGGTGGCGGAACAGCGGCGCAGGATGACTGGCCCATCCCTGGGGATGCACCAGTCATCATAAATCTATCCCTAAGCTTCTTATCTTGTTGGAGATGAAGTGAGGCCTGTCTTGCAACATGGTCCATCTTTTGCATCACTGCTGCATCGGTTTCATATGGCACGGTTTTTTTACAGCATGACACATCTGCCTAGATGCATCAATTTGTAATTTTGTCGCCACATAGCAAATCTTTTGCACCGCCACTGCATCACAAAAGTGACGCACAGTGGCGCAAAAGAGGCATACACCTATCATAAATCTGTCCCTAGCATTTTAAATGATTAATTCAAGATGACGATAAGGTGTGGCCTATCCAGAGGTTTCTTTAAGGTGAAGCCTACCTACATTCATGGGGAAATGAATTAAAATGTCCTTAAGACACATGAAAGCGTTTTTTTAAAGCCTTTGCAGCATTTTTGGGTCACTTTTAACATGGCTATGTAACTCAAACTATCAAAATGTAAATTTGCCAAGCACAGGTGGGAGCATATTTACAAGGAATTTGCACCACGGGGAAAGGTCTTACATTAAAATGGGAAAAATAACATCAGAGACACTCCAATGCCTTATAAAGAAGCAGACACCATTATGTCCTTCCCATAAATGTTAAAAGCATTTCTTTACCTCAAAAACGATTTTCAAGTCATAATTTGAAAACACTGCACATGGGGAAATGACCTAAAATGTCCTTAAGACACATGGAAGCGTTTTTTGATTGCCTTTGCAGCATTTTAGGGTCACTTTTAACATGGCTATGTAACCCAAACATTCAAAATCTAAATTTGCCAAGCACAGGTGGGAGCATATTTACAAGGAATTTGCACCACGGGGAAAGGTCTTACATTAAAATGGGAAAAATAACATCAGAGACACTCCAATGCCTTATAAAGAAGCAGACACCATTATGTCCTTCCCATAAATGTTAAAAGCATTCCTTTACCTCAAAAACAATTTTCAAGTCATAATTTGAAAACACTGCACATGGGGAAATGACTTAAAATGTCCTTAAGACACATGGAAGCGTTTTTTGATTGCCTTTGCAGCATTTTAGGGTCACTTTTAACATGGCTATGTAACTCAAACATTCAAAATCTAAATTTGCCAAGCACAAGTGGGAGCATATTTACAAGGAATTTGCACCACGGGGAAAGGTCTTACATTAAAATGGGAAAAATAACATCAGAGACACTCCAATGCCTTATAAAGAAGCAGACACCATTATGTCCTTCTCATAAATGTTAAAAGCATTCCTTTTCCTCAAAAACGATTTTCAAGTCATAATTTGAAAACACTGCACAGCTCCTATGCACAAAAACACCCTGTCAGTACTAATACTTCACATTTTCTCCAATTACAATTTCTCAAAGAAACAAAATCTATTTGTAAAACACTTGAGGCAAAGCAACATTTTAAAAACACAACTTTCTTCATAAGTTTCTCCTTAAAGCACACTATTCTCTATCTAAATTAAATGAATCTTTTCTCACCTTAGCAAATACTTTATGAGTTTCAAAACAGTCTCAGAAACACACCACTTTGTCTTTAGCAGAGCAAAAGGTATGCACTCCAGAGTCTGCAGCTATCAAAAGCACAGAAATGCTGTAATTCTTCACACATATCTCTCATGTCACCCAATCAAAACTCTTCCCTCACTTTTTTCAAATCAAAACCCTTCCCCCCTCTGCCCTCTCTGCCTTTTTTGCATAGCAACCACCTCTTGGAAGACCTCTGCTGTTTGCAAGTTCACACAACAATGTTTCAATTGAACTCTGAACTCTCAGTGCACCTGCATATCCAGTGCAATCTTTCATTTAATGATTTTTTTATTGACCATTCAAAATACATCTTTCAAAGAACTCATCCATGCACCCTAACTTTCTGTTTTCAGCAATCAAAATCCACCAATCACTGTTACTGCTTCATTAACACAGAAACTCCACAGTTTTTTTCATTTTAAACTCTTATTTTTTCAACTGCCATTTCATTGCCACACTTCATCTGACTGCAGCAGAACCTTCTCTCACCATGTTTTCTGTCTGGATTGTTGGACATAGTTACATCTACTGGGCTCAGAGGTATGCTGATAACAGAAATTTACCTAACCTCAATTTACAAGATGTGGAAATTAAGTGGTTTGGCCACAGAGGATTAAAATGTCACCAATTGATACCATTGGTGAAAACCTTTATGCATTTGCCAAAACCTGACCTGTTAATTGTGCACTGTGGAGGTAATGACTTGGGCACTTTGACTGGGGTAGGTCTGGAAATGCTTTTAAAGGACACCTTTGAGTAATTAATGGCACTTTTTCCTCAGACTGCCTTGGTATATTCAAATATATGCCAAAGACAGAAATGGAGGTGGTCGAACCAATTTTGTCCACAAATTGAGAAGTCGAGGAAGCATGTAAACAAATCTGTTTCAGCTTACATGAGAGACCATGGAATGGGCTCCGTGTACAACAATAACTTGCGTTACTACATGCAAGATATCTACAGAGGAGATGGAGTTTACTTCTCAGATGAGGGCAACAGAATTTTCATTCTGAATTTAAGACTGTGCATTGGTACCTACTTATAAGTACCTAAATGTACCATAAACCCAAAAGCTCTTCTCAGAGCTACCCTAACTATGATCACTCACAATTATTATTTTACTCTAACTTTTTTCACTAATTTTCAACAAAGTACGCTCCCCGGGGCGCTACCCGGTACGCGGACCGGAAGCTAACCTTGCGAAATTTTTGAGCCACCCTCAAAAAACCTAGGGGGTCAAGATAAGTCTACCGTGCCCCCTTCTACCCATTCTGAACATTAGTTGCCCTCCATCTTGTATCTTAATTCGACCAAAACACAAAATGGTGGACTCCCGTAACGCTTCAGGTTCGCGTACCGGGGCGCTCGCCAGTTCGCGTACCGGGGCGCTCCCCGGGAAGCGCTCCATCAAAAATGGTGGGAAAGTAATTTACAGAAAAACGACTGGAGACACTTTCACCAAATATAGATTAGCTCATACTACATACCAATCCCTATCATTTTCACAAATTTGATTGAAATTCCATTTAGCCATTTAGCCTGTAGACCTCTCTAAATACCGTGAGGTAAATTACTTCACAAAACACATCTGAAGTGTTGGAATTGACAACCAATGAAAATGTTACTTTCATTTTCTACTTTTTTTACCTGACATTTGATTGGTTATATACCTGAATATATATAAAGGAAGAGAAGGAAACACAGCCATTTTGACTACTACTTCCTGGTGTACATTTCAATTGGATTTTCACTAATCACTTCAACTTCTTTGTAAAGGTAAGTTGTTATTTTAAAAACTGAAGTATATTGTGCACTATCAGTTAATATGGTAAACTTTTTCTGATAGTTATATACTATCCCTCTGTAGTAGTTATAGACTTCTCTGTTATAGTTATGGATAGAGTTAGGTTTCTCTTGTATAATTATGAATTTACTTACGTTAAATCACATACACTTTTTTATATTCCTACTTCCACTCTGATACTATACACTGCCCAAAGATAAATTCACTGATAAAAACTGCCTATCTAAAATTAATCCCAACAGTGCCCTATCTCTACTAATATATTTTTTTTTTATCCAAATTTCAGGCAACATGGAAGGCGAACAGAAAGTTTCATTTCAAATTGTCCTGCAAGAGAGCAGCCAAGAATTAATTGATCCAAATTATATAGAATTTATGGATGAAACTTGGGACCAAGAACTACTGCAATGTGTGCAAGCAGTAGATGACCTCCTTCAAAATGAGGACATTTTACACACTCAGAGATTACAAGCTATGTTCAATGAAAATGACGACATTTCAGACAGTGAAATGTTATTAAATTTTGAAACACAATCACAATAATAAATAATTGCTTAAAAAATATAGAAATTAAAAAATAATCAACAAAACCAACAATCAATTAACATACAGTATTTGAAAAGTCTATCATTCTTTTTTCCTTTTAGTACGCTCCCCAGAACGCTTCCCGGTTCGCGGACCGGGCGCTCCCCACGCAAAAAAAACAAAATTTTTTTTTTTTTTTTGCCCTGCGGGGCCCTTTTAAAGCCTCTACATCAAACCTAGGGGGTCAGGGAGGATCTACTATGCCCCCTTATGGTCATTTGCCCCTTCACTTTGGCCTCCTCTTGTCTCTCGATCCTACCGAGAGACAAGATGGCGGCCGCTACGGACTGTTTGGAATGTTTACAGACACCGGAGAGCCAATCAGCTTCGCTACGCGAAGTTCCGTTACGCGTCAAGTACGCGAACCGGAGCGCTGCCCAGAGCGCGCTTACAGATATATATCTTTTTTTGAACGTTAATTTCTCAAAATCCACTGGAGCACATATATTGAGACCTAGCAAAGGCACATCGGGCTACCAGTCCCTACAATTTTGCCAAGTTTCGTGCAAATCCATTCAGCCGTTCGGGCTAAAAGTGAGGCCAACCGCCCTATGGAAATTAACATGGGAAAAACACGTTTTGGGACCCCCCTTTTTTCTCAGCCCCCCCTTGACAACCCCCCCCAAATTTTCAGTATCTGCTCAGAAACAAAATGTTCCATTTTCCTGAAAATTTCAGCCAATTCCGTCCACAAACGCCAAAGTTATTAGACATAGAATTTTCAAAAATCCCATAGAGAAAAAATCCTAACTATATTTATTTTTTTTTATTTTTTTTTTATATATACTACCTACTGGCGACCGCCAGTAGGTAATATATATATATATATATATATATATATATATATATATATATTACCTACTGGCGGTCGCCAGTAGGTATATATAGTTAGGATTTTTTCTCTATGGGATTTTTGAAAATTCTATGTCTAATAACTTTGGCGTTTGTGGACGGAATTGGCTGAAATTTTCAGGAAAATGGCACATTTTGTTTCTGAGCAGCCCCTGAAAATTGGGGGGGGTTTCGTCCAGGGGGGGTCGAGAAAAAGGGGGGGTCCCAAAACGTGTTTTTAACATTGAGTTTTCCATAGGGCGGTTGGCCTCACTTTTAGCCCGAACGGCTGAATGGATTTGCACGAAACTTGGCAAAATTGTAGGGACTGGTAGCCCGATGTTCCTTTTGTAGGTCTCAATATATGTGCTCCAGTGGATTTTGAGAAATTAACGTTTAAAAAAAGATATATATCTGTAACAGCGGACCGGGCAGCGTCCCAGGACGCGTACTTTTCGCGCAACGGAGCTTTGTGAAGCGAAGCTGATTGGTTCTCCGGCGTCTGTCAACATTCCAAACAGTCCGTAGCGGCCGCCATCTTGTCTCTCGGTAGGATCGAGAGACAAGAGGAGGCGAAAGCGAAGGGGCAAATGACCATAAGGGGGAATAGTAGATCCTCGCTGACCCCCTAGGTTTGATGTGGAGGTTTTAAAAGGGCCCAGCGGGGCAAAAAAAAAAAATAATAATAATAATCGAACGGCTGAATGGATTTGCACGAAACTTGGTAAAATATTAGGGACTGGTAGCCCGATGTGCCTTTGCTAGGTCTCAATATATGTGCTCCAGTGGATTTTGAGAAATTAACGTTCAAAAAAAGATATATATCTGTAACAGCGCTCCGCTTCGCGTACTTTTCGCGCAACGGAGCTTTGTGAAGCGAAGCTGATTGGTTCTCCGGCGTCTGTCAACATTCCAAACAGTCCGTAGCGGCCGCCATCTTGTCTCTCGGTAGGATCGAGAGACAAGAGGAGGCGAAAGCGAAGGGGCAAATGACCATAAGGGGGAATAGTAGATCCTCGCTGAACCCCTAGGTTTGATGTGGAGGTTTTAAAAGGGCCCCGCGGGGCAAAACAAAAAAAATAATAATAATAATCGAACGGCTGAATGGATTTGCACGAAACTTGGTAAAATATTAGGGACTGGTAGCCCGATGTGCCTTTGCTAGGTCTCAATATATGTGCTCCAGTGGATTTTGAGAAATTAACGTTCAAAAAAAGATATATATCTGTAACAGCGCTCCGCTTCGCGTACTTTTCGCGTTACGGAGCTTTGCGAAGCTGATTGGTTCTCCGGCGTCTGTCAACATTCCAAACAGTCCGTAGCGGCCGCCATCTTGTCTCTCGGTAGGATTGAGAGACAAGAGGAGGCCAAAGCGAAGGGGGAAATGACCATAAGGGGGCATAGTAGATCCTTCCTGACCTCTTAGGTTTGATGTACCATTTTGCCAAGTTTGGTGTAATTCCGTTCAGCCATTCAGGCTGTAGACGTATGTAAATGTCCTATGGAAAATTGCATGGGGAAAACACATTTGAAAGTGTTGAAATTTAGAACCAATTAAAATGTTACTTTGGTTTTGTATTTGTGTGTGATGAAAGTTAATTGGTTATGTATATATGTCAAATGAGAGGAAACCACAGCCATTTTGTGATACTACTGTCTGAGGTACATTTGTGAGGAATTTTTGGTGGTGAATTTCTGGTGTTTGATTTACACAGTACTAACACTTTTCCTACTTTTAAAAAGGTGAGTTGTTAATTTGTAAGGGGAACTATGTTGTACACTTGAAGATAATTTGAAAAATGTTTTCTGTTATTTATTTGCAGTCCTTCTGTTATACTAAATACTTGATAAAGTTAGTTTTATATTATGTATTACTAAAAACGATAAATGAAAGTGATTATTTTTTTCTGCAATTTACAGCAAGCAATTTCAAAATAAAATGGCTCACAATGAAGAGACCGTGGCAATTTCTTTTGAATTGTCCACTACATTGATTGAAATTGAGAGCACCAATAATGAAATATTGTCACAAGGAGGACATGACTTGTATGATTCCATTAGATTGATTGAAATGGACAGCACCAAGAATGAAATATTGTCACAAGGAGATGACTTGAATGATTCCACTACGTTGATTGAAATTGAGAGCAGCAATAATGAAATATTGTCACAAGGAGGAGATGACTTGTATGATTCCATTAGATTGATTGAAATGGACAGCACCAATAATGAAATATTGTCACAAGGAGGAGATGACTTGAATGATTCCACTACATTGATTGAAATTGAGAGCACCAATAATGAAATATTGTCACGAGGAGATGACTTGAATGATTCCACTACATTGATTGAAATTGACAGCACCAATAATGAAATATTGTCAGAAGGAGGAGATGACTTGAATGATTTTTTTGATCAATCTCTTGATGGCGAATTTATCGAGTGTTTGGAGACCATAGAGTTACAAGAATCATTATTGCAGACTTTTCATGAGGACATTGCTGATGAGGACATGTTACTAGTTCTTTCAAATTTAGAAAATTCTGAAGAATAAATTTATATTTAGAAATCAAAAATTGTTTGAGACATTATTCATTTTTATTTTTAATTTATGAGGTTGTAGCGAAGTGATTGTAGTATAAAATGAGACTTATAGTATAGAGTGCAACATTTTTATGTTACATGGTAAGTTTACTCATATTTACTTCCCTTCTGCCACTATATTATCTCCAATGTGTATTTGACATCTCTTCTTCATCTCCGGCCTCCTTTCTCTCACTGTGTGTCTCCGATGCATCTTATCGCTGCTATTTTGTGTAATTACAGAAGAGAGTAAAATAAAATAGTTCGGAACATGAAAAGGGGGCAAAGTAGAGTACTCCTCACCCCCTAGGCCTTTTTAGGCGGTCCCAAAAGGATCAGTTTCTGCTTTCCTGAGAGATTATGGTATGAGTTCCATATACCACAATAACTTGCATTACAACATGCAAGATATCTATCTCCTATTACCAACTTTTGGAGATATTCGCGCTAAGCGCGAATATCTCCAAAAAGTAACACCTGCCCTGAGCAGTTCTTAGCCATGTTATCCAATGGGAGGTGGATAACATGGCTAAGAGCATTAGCTCGGTAATGTATGAATATCGCTGAGTTTTTAGCGATATTCATGCATTGCGGCCGTTTATTATCGCATTTGTGATAAACCTTGATAATAGCAAGGTTTATCTTCGATAATTTCTGACGATGCTTAGCGGTAAAAAATTCGTTGGTAAGCATCGTTAGCGATAAATATCGCTTAACTTTGGTAATATGCCCCAACGTCTGTTAACGTTCGATTCGAAGGCAATGAGGAAGTGTTGAAAAACATTGTCTGCGCCATCTTGCCTTTTTTGAAATGCCACACTTTTGTCGTGCACGGCAGCCATTTTAGATGCCTTGACCAGACCCACTCTCTGCACGCTGTTGATTCGTAGCATGGCTCCTCACCCTCGCAAGCATCTTCCCCAGGCACTGGTCACCCCCGCTCTCTGTCTTATGCATGGGCAATAAACCTCCCCCCATCTGCGCTGCTCTTCCCTGAGAATCACACTGTGCCCGCCCGACACCTCCCTTTCGCCCTATTCACTACCGCACCCTCTGACACTCCTCTTCCTCTGTGTCCGATTGTCCAGGCTATCAGCTAGCCCTGCAGATGTAGTTTATGGCCCCAGCTGTAAAGAATCACCCCTCTTCAAAGGAGTTATAGTAGATCAAGGCCCACACCCGATGAGATCCGTCACACCACACGTGTTCCTACTATCTGAAAACTATCCTGTATTGTGATTGGGGAGGGGACCGAGCCTGAAGCGGAAGATTCCAGGAATGACTCTTTGTACATCAAAGTTTTACAATTATGTGTCACATTAAAAATATATAGCACTCCAACAAAGTAGTAGGAATATAAAACTTTAATAACATATAAATATATACAACAAAACAAAAACAGTAAAAACATTTAAACAACGAAGAGACCGTGGCAATTTCTTTTGAATTATCCAATAGATTTATTGAAATTGACAGCACCAATAATGAAATATTCTTGTCAGTAGCGGTCTGTTGTGCGAATAGTTCCAAGGCAGCAGAACGCGCTGAAATCTAGATGGCACGAAAGTGATGTCTAGCAAGTTGCCGCCCAGCAAATAACGGCGTGGGGCGCCGCGGGGGTGAGTGAGTCCAGTAGGCACCACAGCTATTCTTACCGGCATTGCAGAATTACTGCTGGGGACAATGCCTGTGCTGTAGCAGGGTCACAGCAGAAACAAAAAGGATTCTGTTGAAGATGTTGTTGGTTTTCAATTTGAAAACAGTTCTGGTGTCAACTGCTATGCTAATGTAGTGGTTAATGTTTTGTTTTCTCTAGAAAATGTAAAAGAGGGGGAGGCAGTCCAAAGTTCCGTTAAAAGGGCAAAGGAAAGGATCGGTGGTTTGAACTATCAGTCAAAAAGGGGAGGGGGTGCAACAATTTTTCCTACCGGGTCACACTGTGCTTTCACCGGAAGTGAGGTCTGCAGGATTCTAGTAATTCAAAGTGAGGCTGGCGCCGACGTCCCGCGGATACAGTTTCGTCACTCCACGGGTGATCATGGCAGTCATTCCCCATCGGGGGTCGGAGACTCCCGCGGCTCCTCTAGAATCTTCAAGGTCGTGGAGGACTACGGTGGTGGAGTCAACCAGTGACCGGGCCATTTCTTTATGCTGGGCCCGCTCTTGCTAGGTCGACCGCCATTTTGAGAGTTCGGTAGCTACTGGCGATCGCGGGGTCAAATGAGCGGACGGGCTCCACCCTGCCGGGCGAGACGTTGCAGCATGGCCACAGTGGAAGAACTCTTTTCCGGGCGCCTGGAGCGCTGAGGGTGCAGCTGGGAAGCCTCCACTGGGGAGGCGGGAGAGGCCTGTTCGCACCGTCTCTCCCTCACAGTGCACCCCACGGCGTCTCGCTTGAGATTTGTTATGGCCGGACCAGGCGATGAGGACGAGGGGGGGGGGGTCGGAGGCATGTGCAAGACATCCCCCCCCAGGGTTGTTGCAGCAATTATACAAGAAAGAAGAAGTGTCCCGTCCGTCTTCGGGCCGGGCTTCCGGTAGATGTCGGCCGGACGCCCCTGGCTCTGGCCCCATGAACGGGTTTCTTGGTTTATCGGCTGCAGCCGGATCCCGTCGGCCTCGGCCCCCCGACCGTTGGTGGCCGGACCGGAAGAGCATGTGGCGGGACTACCTGCAACTCTCAAGGGCCACAGCGGCCGGACTGGGAGAGAGAGGGGAGGGTCGAGGAGACATTCCCCCCCCTGCAACTGTTCAGCGTTGTAAAGGCAATCCCCTGGCCGGGTCCCGCTGGTCTCGGCCTCTCCTCCGGCTACACCCTACGTTAGGATCTCCTGGCCGAGGCGTGGCAGCAGGACCTGCCTTATATGGGCTGCTCCCGGCTGGGCGTAGCCGGAACCCTGCCCCACCTTGGAAGTTTCCAGAGTGGGGGCGGATGTTCTACTGACTTGCATTTTCCCTAGTCTATCGATTTTTTTGGCGTGGCAGGCGGTGGGACAGCGAGGGGTGATTTGGTTTCTCTTACTGTTTTTCTGGTCTCTCACCACTGGCATATTTTAATGTTTTCTTGTTTCTAGGACATTAACAGGTTTTATCATTACGTTATGTTATCGTTTCTTTGTTCGTTGTTTAATAAAAGTTCATGTTCATCAGTGGCCTACTGATTTTTCGATTTCCTATTCTTTTCTTTCCAGGTTGTTTCATGCTAAAGTTTCTGTTAACAGGATACAGTGATCACTTCGTTATTATTGCATATGTCCTTTTCACTAGGGGTGCTCTCTGGTCGGGCCAGATGACGTATGTCTAGTAAATGGTCCGGGTGAAACAGGTGCATCAATCAGTGGGGAGTAGATAGGCATGACAGATTACAACGGGGGAGAAAGGTCCGCATTACGTACCCTTTCACTACTTGCAAAGATTTTCCTACGTTTATTTGCAAACAGGGAATACCTCCAAAAAGAACTAATTCCCAAACAGTCAATGTTCGGACAATCAATCAATCAATGAGGAATGAAATAGGTACGACGTGTTAAAGGCTTGCGTTACCTACCCTTCACTATCTGCAAAGGGAGAGAGAATATTCCTATTCTTCCTCGTTTGCAGGCAGAGAAGATCCTTAAGAGAACCAACTTCGAACAATTCAATGCTCGATTCAAACAATCAACAAGGGGTACTGTGAACACAAATGAACGCCGCTAATGTACATACGCATTGCTATTTTCAACAGGTTGTTCCTAATGTTTCTATTTTAGCGAGGTCAAAAAGAGATCCCATTAGTGGCCTACTGATTTTGCTCGATTCCTTTTGTTTTTTTACACGGTTTTTCGCTATCTGCAAAGACTAAACAGAGTATTTTGACTCTGTGCTTGTTTGTAAATAGAGAATGAACGAAAGAGAACAATCAATCAAATGGAGAGAGAAGCAGGCACGACGGATTACAAAGGGGGCAAAGGGCTGCGTTAACTACCCTTCACTATCTGCAAAGAGAGAGTACTCCTAATAGAAATGAGGGGTGGGGGGCAGCATTCAAAGCAGATCAGTGTGCATAAACACGAAAATGTTTTTACTTACCACGTACTTGACATTCGACAGCTTATGATATTTGCTATTAAAAAACCATTGAAATTCACTGAAAAAACCATAGGTTATAGACCATATATAGTTAGGAATTAGCATTTACAAAACCTTGAAAATTCACTGAAAAAACCATAGGTTATAGACCATATATAGTTAGGAATTAGCATTTACAAAACCTTGAAAATTCACTGCAAAAACCATAGGTTAGAGACCATATATAGTTAGCTGGACATTTTATTGACATAAAACCAATGAAATTCCATATATAGTTAGTTGCACTAACTATATATCGCGCACCCGCAATCCACTGCTGATGATGTCACATATTACATCATTCATGACATGGTCAGTGACATCACTGATGACATCACTGATGACATCTCAAATGACATCACTGATGACATCACTGATGACATCTCATTTGACATCAATGACCACATCACTGATGATATCATTCATGTGACAATACAATGCATCTCCTCACATTTTAATATAACCTCTGTTTCACCCAGTGTTAAAAAGAGTATAATTTTTGAAACCATTGACACACCAATACTAGTTACTACATACGCACTCACTGATTGCTACGTCTACACACACCTTCACTCATTCACCCATACAATCATTCATACATACAATCACTCATCTTTACAACACTATCATATGCACTCATACACCTATACAGACACTCACAGTCTGCCACTCATCCATGGAGTTACTTACACACCTAGTCAGTCCTGTAAAGAATCAATGAGACTTCCATTTTCTTGTCTATACAGTTAAACATAGAGCACCTTACATTTTCAAACATGTACTAACACATACTTACTTTCTTATACAATCATTGATACAAGTACAGATTGATCTGCACAGAGTCACACACCTCCCAGCTAGCCACACACACACTCAGTCTCCCATACAAATACTTGGGCAATCAATCAATAACCCATATAGTTACTCATATAGCTACTGATCAACACATGCAGCAGTTTACAGAACAACAGACATAATGATGCACAAATTAAGACAGTTTAGTCACTAACCCATGCACTCAGTGAGACACATTTAATCACTCACTCATACATTCAGTCATGCATCTACTAAATCCTTCGTCCAGACACTTATACATCCACTCATTCTTCAATATGTAAGACATATTTTAACTTTACAGAATTATACAGTCACTGGATGTAGTCATCAGTGATGTCATTTGAGATGTCATCAGTGATGTCATCAGTGATGTCACTGACCATGTCATGAATGATGTAATATGTGACATCATCAGCAGTGGATTGCGGGTGCGCGATATATAGTTAGTGCAACTAACTATATATGGAATTTCATTGGTTTTATGTCAATAAAATGTCCAGCTAACTATATATGGTCTCTAACCTATGGTTTTTGCAGTGAATTTTCAAGGTTTTGTAAATGCTAATTCCTAACTATATATGGTCTATAACCTATGGTTTTTTCGGTGAATTTTCAAGGTTTTGTAAATGCTAATTCCTAACTATATATGGTCTATAACCTATGGTTTTTTCAGTGAATATATATATATATATATATATGCTCAACAGACGCCATCCATCACGCTCCATTACCTCATGGGCAAACAACGTCGGAACGAAACCACAAATGCGTGCAGTATTTTCAGTGCTTTATTCCGTGCATATAATTCAGCCAGCAAAATGCCATATATATATATATATTTTAATACAGAACACAGTATTCGTGAATGAGATAGTGTGAAAATCAGGACGTCGATTACAGATTGATCGTGAAGAAGGTATAAGAAATTGGTTACATGAAATAAAGGTATGTTGTTTTTCTAAAAAATAGCAATAGTTAAAGGGATACATTTTAAAATCAAAGTGGTAATTGCAGATGTTGTTTGAACTTTCACAGAGGTTATGCATGGGAGTGCTTAAAAAAGATGCACGTTTGACTTGTGATATGAATAAAGGTCCAACAAGAATTGAACAAGGTACTTTATTCAAAGATTATTTAAGGGTAAAAGGAAGGTGCATAAATATGCTTTAAAGTTACAAAAAATATACAGTAGGCCTCTGGGTATATTTTGAACATTTTTGGAGAATTTCTGACTTTTCCTTAATGAGCAGTGAACAAGAGTTAATAAGGGCTTCTAATAATGCAAAGTAAGAGAACAGGGATGTCCCTAGTATTTAGGAGAAACAATGAGGCGATGGAGGTTTTTCTTAGGTAAATAACCCGGGTATTGGAATGTCATCATCATGTCAAATGTGCAAGAATGTAAAAATGAGGTCAACAATTTCAATGAGTATGAAGAGAGTCTTTGTTAATTTTAAAGATTTACTAATGAAGTATATTATTAATGAACAATGAACTAATTAAAATCCTGTCCTGGATGTATGTTTGTTGGAATGGAGATAGGCAGGCATCTAAAAGTTTATGTAGGATTTTGGGTTTGAATTGATTTTTCGAGTAGTGCTTTTGTATCAGTACAATGTATAACATAATAATGAATGACATTGTATGAATGGATTGGTGTATATATTTTCTTTTTTTCAGCCAAGATGAAGTCCGGGTTAGAATGAAACGCATAGGCTGGAAAGATTTGATGAAATTGTCTGAAAAGATTTGATGAAATTGAATGAATGACATTATATGATGTTCTTTCTTTAATAAATTTGGAACAACAGTTATTTGGAACTGAAAAAATGGGCTGTGGACTGGACTTTCTTTGAGAAATTCAATAATTGATTGATAACATTGAAAGAAGTGGATTGTGGCCTGTGAGCCGTGGGGAGTTGAGCATTGCTATTTGAATTGAGAACAATATTATCCAAGAACAATGACTTGAGCGCACATGTGTCAAGCCCTTACCGCCCTGGGTTCAGTGGTATATATATATATATATATATAAAATTCACTGAAAAAACCATAGGTTATAGACCATATATAGTTAGGAATTAGCATTTAAAAAACCTTATTTTACTCACACAAAACCATTGAAATTCCATATATAGTTAGTTGCACTAACTATATATCGCGCACCCGCAATCCACTGCTGATCATGTCACATATTACATCATTCATGACATGGTCAGTGACATCACTGATGACATCACTGATGACATCTCAAATGACATCACTGATGACATCACTGATGACATCTCATTTGACATTACTGATCACATCACTGATGACATCATTCATGTGATAATACGATAAACCTCTTCAGACTCTAATATAACCTTAGATACACTCAGTGTAAACAGACACTCATAGACTGTCACTCATCCATGGAGTTACTCAGACACTTAGTCAGTCATGCAAAGAATCAATCACACCTCCATTTCCTCAACTATACAGTTATACACACCTTACTTATTCAAACATATACTAAAACATATTTACTCACTTATACAATCCTGGATACAAGTTCACAATGATCCATACAGCCACTCACACATTCACTGGCTCTTATGCACAGTTATTTATATATGGTAACTCTCACATGTACTGTGTTTTACATATGTACTTACTTTGACATGTAGCACTGAGATATCCATTCACTCACCAATACACTCATGCACACAGTCAACCGCCCATACAGCTGTTTCCACATGCACTTTTGAACCCATACATCCAGTCAATCAACTGCTCACACATCTATGCAGAGAGTCATACACCTCCCAGCCACCCACACACACACTCAGTCTCCCATACAAATGCTTGGGCAACCAATCAATAACCCATACAGTTAATTATATAGCTAATGATCAACACATGCAGCAGTTTACAGAACAACAGACATAATGATGCACAAATTAAGACAGTTTAGTCACTAACCCATGCACTCAGTGAGACACATTTAATCAGTCACTCATACAGTCAGCCATGCCCCTACTAAATCCTTCATCAAGACACTTATACATCCATTCATTCTTCAATATGTAAGACATATTTTAACTTTACAGAATTATACAGTCACTGGATGACGTCATCAGTGATGTCATCAGTGATGTCATTTGAGATGTCATCAGTGATGTCACTGACCATGTCATGAATGATGTAATATGTGACATGATCAGCAGTGGATTGCGGGTGCGCGATATATAGTTAGTGCAACTAACTATATATGGAATTTCAATGGTTTTGTGTGAGTAAAATAAGGTTTTTTAAATGCTAATTCCTAACTATATATGGTCTATAACCTATGGTTTTTTCAGTGAATTTTCAAGGTTTTGTAAATGCTAATTCCTAACTATATATGGTCTATAACCTATGGTTTTTTCAGTGAATTTTCAAGGTTTTGTAAATGCTAATTCCTAACTATATATGGTCCATAACCTATGTTTTTTTCTGTGAATTTCATTGGTTTTTTAACAGCTAATATCTGTAGCTGTAAAATGTATTCTTCTTTAAATCCAAAAATATATTTTATATGTTTATGAATAATTTTTTTTTTAAATATTTTTTTTTCTTCGTTCCCGCTTCGCAAATCGGGAAGCTTCCCGTTAGCTGACCTTGATGCCGCGAAATAGACCGCGAGCCGGTAAACGTTTCTTTACCGCAAGTGCCGCGTTACAAAACAACATCGTGACGCCTCCCGTCCGCATGACGTTTCACGTTGTCGCGTGATACGTCATATGACGTACTACGTTAGCGAACTGGTACGCGAAGCGAGTCGCAAAGCGCAGGTTTCTGGAAGCAAACCGGGAGGCCCTGCAAAGCGCTTAACGTAAACACAGCAAGTCATGTGACTTGGTAATAACACTTTTCATTGGTTCACTTCACTTTTGGTTTCCTAATGATGTAAGACTAGGTCATATAATCTAAAATGAACACTTTTGATTGGTTGAGAACTCTTGTTTTTCCCAAATGATGAAAATCCCTCCTTCTTTCCTCACTCTGACTTTCATCATTGTGAGAGAAAGACCCTTTGTGATCACTGAGCAATGGCTTCTTTAGTAGCTTCAGCTGGTGCTTCCCCACCACCTCCACCACATCCAAGGAAGAGTGGACCACCTGCTCAAGTTATAATTCAACAAGAAGAAGAAGAAGAGGAACAGGAGGACGAGCACGAAGAGAGGCAGTTTTTGCCTGAGCAGCCCAGGACGTCTCACCGGAAAGAAAACTTCATTTGGCAATTTTTTAAAATTCCCAAAGGTCAGAAAAAAATAAATGCAAGATACGTAACTTGCCTTATATGTCAAGATAGACTGTCCAGAGGGACCGACAAGAAATACAGTTTCGGAAACTACACAATGCATCGCCATATGACTAGGTGGCATCCTAACAACTACAGTGCTGCACAGTTTCGGAACGACCTAGATAATCTCCCTATTATGGCCAGAAGATCTGTTGTACCGGAAGTAACGGGACCAGAGGGTAGGGAGATGGTGCCAAATATACAAATGAGATTTGGTGATGTAAAACACATCTGCGTATTTTGCGATGGATTCATTTCCTACGGAGAAAAAAGCATCACTCTGATCAACAGAGCTATTGACAATCATGCTCATGTTTGTCCGAAACGCCCAAAATAATAAATACTTCTTTTTTTTGTTTTGTTGCTCCTGTTGAGCCCTTTACAATGAATCGTTTTCATTGCCCCCTCCAAGAAAAACCCAAAAAAATATAAAACTGTTACGAAAAATTCAAAAACAGTAAAAAAATGTTCAGAAAAATAAAAAAAAAAGTTCTTTTCAGAACTACCTCCCCGTTATTAAAAAATTGGTACAATATTTGGAACTGTGCCAACCTCTATTTCTCTTAGTTCGCTTCCCAGTTCGCTCGCCGGTACGCGAACCGGAAGCGAACCAAAAACAGTAAGTATAGGGGAAGGAAACAGACACTTATGTTAAAAGAAAGACAGCTATAGGGGAGTAAACTAGAGATACAATTACCCGTAATCCACTGCTGATGATGTCACATATTACATCATTCATGACATGCTCAGTGACATCATCAGCAGAGGATTGCGGGTTTTTTGGCAACATGCCTTATCCACGGTTTAATAACGCTGCCTTTTGCTTTATATAAGTTTTCAAATTGTATGAAATATATACCAATAGGTCGTTATGAACCTTTAGGTAGTGCTTTTCTTCATGAGGTCTGGTCGCTTCCATACACATACAGATGTTTCAAAGATGATCAAGAAGTTTATCTGAATGGAGAGGAATGCACTGAGACGCCAGATCATTCACTAATGTGTAGGCACATACAGTTACACGGTTCATGCAACAAACACCGACCAAATATGGCTTGCGTGTTGCAAGGCACGCCAGTTCCTGCTATCATCCCCACGTCAAGTTGTTGGAAAATGGTAGTTATTTGATGCTCAATAATGAAGATTGTTCTGAGTTAATTAAAAGTATTCCTTTTATCGTAACAGTAAGTGAACGGGTTATTTGCTGCAGAAATGTTCTATTTCCTCCCACACATGAACATAGGGAGTTTTCAATCTGGCCACAAATACCAACCTTGGGACACGTTTCAACGGCATGGCAAGAATAAGAGCTCTTTTGTCTCAGAGAGAGGTGGCCTTGAGTTCGGCCCGTGAAACTTTCGTACTTCACATAGCGAACACCCGTACAGAGGTGCACACCCTTTTCAATTAAGATTTGCCTTTCAATTTCAGCAACATGTTTCCGACTATCTTTAACGCATCCTCCACAAAGTCCCTGGCGCACTTTTTTAAAGTTGTTACCAGTGGTCTCGTGACTTCATTTGAGAAAATCTTTGGAGTCATCCCTGCTTCCTTTCATTCCATTTTCTCCACTCTGGTTCGTGGATTGGCATTTTTACTTGCATTACCAGCGGACGCTCTTGTGCTTTTTTACATTTTTAAATATGGATGTCCCTCCTATGCAACCTCACACCCTGCAGCTGCTGACACTGTTCCGCAATCGCATGCTAGAATATTATGGCACAATGCCGTTGGCGATATTAAGCACGGCATATGGATTATCTTTTCGATTCTCCTACTTCACCTGTGTCCAGCCTGTATTTCACTGCCTGACCTGTGATTTCGATTGGGCCATTGATTTGTGTCTCTGCGGACCGGTTTCTCCTGACGTCGACTTTAATCAGCTGATGACTCCTATCATTACTCACGAGTTGGTTTGTCCTGGCGAAAGGATTATGGCTGTGGCATTGATGCATGGACTACTTGGTCCCTGGAATTTACTGGCGGCAGCACAGTCTTTCTTGGAACAGAGCTTTCTTGAAAACCCACCGAGCTGTCCTCTGATGGTGATAGAGGATCCGGTGCTGGGAGAGCACGTATGTTCTTTTCCGCTTTTAAATTGGATGGCTGAACTGTTTTCGGATGAAGACGGTGACTTCCTATTGGAGGCTGTTGCAGCTTATTTTGCATACACAGTTATGTCATAGACCTTTTTCATGTTTGATATGCTGAGTACTAGCATTTCATTGACAATTCATTGACTTATTTGTCAAGTTTTTATTATTTACCTTGCCTATTGGCTTAAGACTCGATAAAGTACTTGGCTGTTTTATTTTTCTTTAGCATTAAATTTTCCTAGTTTTTAATGCTTTACCTTGCGGACCGTCCACATATAAACTTGCAATCTGCTCTCATGAGATGGCACTTCTATTATCTTATTCAGTTCGTTTCCGGATCATGGGGAGGTGTCATCTAGGTCCTGGATATCTTTACACCGTGTTAAGTTAGCATGGGCTCATTACCGGTTTAAACGCCATTTTTCCTTTTTTGCAACTTCTGCACAAGACACTTAGTTGTTGCTTTAGCTTTCCACCTAGTAGTTCATCGTGGTTTACATGAGAATAATATGTTATTGGTCTACTATCTGCTTTACTTGTTAAACTATATCTGTACAGCGAGTGCTAAAGTTTCAAGAACAACACGATACAGAATTGTTATGAGGTCTGATCTCCACGACTTCATACTCATAACATAAGTGCAACTTCTGCCAATTCTGGGCATGAGGCGGGTTTTATATTGCTTTGCCGAACACACATACACAACAGTTGATGCGGTTCACATGAAGAGAGAGCTGGTGTATGCTGATGTGATTCCTTCAAATCTAAGACACTAAAGTATGGGCACGCCCTAAACCAACACAAAGAGACCTTCTTAGCAAATAATATAATATGTGTATTAGGGAGGGTGAGATATAAGCAGCCGCGGGCCGTGGAGGGAGTTACGATGGGGCAGGGAGGCGGGGAGGGGGAGAAGCAGGGTGGAGCCCTCTCTACCTTGCCCCTCCCCCTCCCCGCCTCCCTGCCCCACCGTAACTCCCTCCACGGCCCGCGGCTGCTTATAAGTGTTGCTAACTCTTATTCATTTACAGCATGTTAACATACTGTCACCATTCGCTTTTTATGTACTAGTAACTATGCTGGTAATTTTGCTACTGATAATATGTGTACTTGTATTCTCCACCCTGCTTCTCCCCCTCCCCGCCTCCCTGCCTCACCGTAACTCCCTCCACGGCCCGCGGCTGCTTATAAGTGTTGCTAACTCTTATTCATTTACAGCATGTTAACATACTATCACCATTCACTTTTTATGTACTAGTAACTATGCTGGTAATTTTGCTACTGATAATATGTGTACTTTTATTATCTAAGGTACTACGCCTGAGAAGACGGCATTAGTAAATAAACATTTCAAATACACATCTGTTCTTCTTAACTCCATGTTCTGGTTTCTAAGAAATCTATAACGACCGACTGTTCATGAGTTCCACGTATCCTGAGGTACTATAAGTTCATATTCTGGATTGTCTAAACATTGAGAGTTTGTTATATCCAATGTGACACTGTACCTAGCTTGCTAAGGAGTTTTTGATTACTAACGTGAGTTTTGGGACACCCTAATTCGCCGAGGTTCCAATCCTCTGTCCACAGTTCTGTGTGAGAACAGAAACCCTGCGACAGGGGCACCCCCGACCCTTGCTGGAGCTTCATCACACTTGCGATACAACTCCAGCAATGCATTCGCCGAGGTTCCAATCCTCTGCCCACAGTTCTGTGTGAGAACAGAAACCCTGCGACAGGGGCACCCCCGACCCTTGCTGGAGCTTCATCACACTTGCGATACAACTCCAGCAATGCGCCACCTTTACGGCACAGATACATCACGCATCTGTGCTGTTTTTGCCCCATGATGCGCCGCATTGTAAATGCAGCACACCATAGGTGACGGAACAGCGGCACAGAATGACTAACACATCCCTGGTGATGCGCCAGTCATCATAAATGTATCCCTATGCTTCTTATCTTGTTAGAGATGAACCGCCATATGTATCATCAAAGTTTTTTGCATTTCCTAAATAGCGAACTTTAAGGAATAAATAGCGATTCTTTACCATTCCTAGTTTGCGATGAGCTATTTGCTAATTAGCCGAATGTAGCCCAATGAAGCCCAATGTAGCCCAATGTAGCCCAAAGATGGCCGCCAGACACACAAAAAAACAAATGTAGCCCAAATATCAGCCAGATGTAGCCCAACTATAGCCCAGTGACAGAATGACCAATCAGCTTCGCAAACCTCCGTTACGCGAAGCGGAGCGCTGTTACAGATATATATCTTTTTTTGAACGTTAATTTCTCAAAATCCACTGGAGCACATATATTGAGACCTAGCAAAGGCACATCGGGCTACCAGTCCCTAATATTTTGCCAAGTTTCGTGCAAATCCATTCAGCCGTTCGATTATTATTATTATTATTATTTTTTGCCCCGCGGGGCCCTTTTAAAACCTCCACATCAAACCTAGGGGGTCAGCGAGGATCTACTATGCCCCCTTATAGTTATTTCCCCCTTTGTTTTGACCTCCTCTTGTCTCTCGATCCTACCGAGAGACAAGATGGCGGCCGCTACGGACTGTTTGGAATGTTGACAGACGCCGGAGAACCAATCAGCTTCGCTTCACAAAGCTCCGTTGCGCGAAAAGTCCGCGTCCTGGGCCGCTGCCCAGTCCGCTGTTACAGATATATATCTTTTTTTAAACGTTAATTTCACAAAATCCACTGCAGCACATATATTGAGACCTACAAAAGGCACATCGGGCTACCAGTCCCTACAATTTTGCCAAGTTTCGTGCAAATCCATTCAGCCGTTCGGGCTAAAAGTGAGGCCAACCGCCCTATGGAAATTAATATGGGAAAAACGCGTTTTGGGACCCCCCTTTTTTCTCGGCCCCCCCTTGACGAACCCCCCCAAAATTTTCAGGGGCTGCTCAGAAACAAAATGTGCCATTTTCCTGAAAATTTCAGCCAATTCCGTCCACAAACGCCAAAGTTATTAGACATAGAATTTTCAAAAAACCCATAGAGAAAAAATCCTAACTATATATACCTACTGGCGACCGCCAGTAGGTAATATATATATATATATATATATATATATATATATATATATATATATATATCCATCCCACTTGGGGTTCTACTAAACCACCAGTCCCAGAAAGTATTGCTTCAGGTGTTACACCTGTGTATAATCACTGTGGGTATTTACTGGTGCTTGCAGCTTGCCGTCATGTCACATGGTCTGCCACTGAAGAGGACGTCGGCCCGAAACGCGTCTGGCAGGAAAAGGACTTTGTTCGCGGCTCGTGCCCTTGCGTTGGCATTAATTCCTACTTGTAAGTGCATCCCACCCAGGGGCAACTCTTTCTTCCATTTGTTAGCGGCCGGCCCGGTCGCGGGTTTGCACTACCGCGGAAAAACTGCGGGTCCACAGCTACCTCATTTGGGCAGCTTACTGTGGTACGGGAGGTGTCTTTTACTTGTGAGGTGCTTGCGGGGACATTGGCAATCCTTTAATACTTTTTGCATGTGAATGGCGGCGGCGACCCACTTGGGTTCTACTAAACCACCAGTCCCAGAAAGTATTGCTTCAGGTGTTACACCTGTGCATAATCACTGTGGGTATTTACTGGTGCTTGCAGCTTGCCGTCATGTCTCATGGTCTGCCACTGAAGAGGGCGTTGGCCCGAAACGCGTCTGGCAGGAAAAGGACTTGTTCCCGGCTCGGGCCCTTGCGTTGGCATTAATTCCTACCTGTAAGTGCATCCCACCCAGGGGCAACTCTTTCTTCCATTTGTTAGTGGACGGCCCGGTCGCAGGTTTGCACTACCGCGGAAAAACTGCAGGTCCACAGCTACCTCATTTGGGCAGCTTACTGTGGTACAGGAGATGCCTTTTACTTGCGGGGTGCTTGCGGGGACATTGGCAATCCTTTAATACTTTTTTGCATGTGAATGGCGGCGGCGACCCACTTGGGTTCTACTAAACCACCAGTCCCAGAAAGTATTGCTTGTGTATAATCACTGTGGGTATTAACTGGTGCTTGCAGCTTGCCGTCATGTCACATGGTCTGCGACTGAAGAGGGCGTTGGCCCGAAACGAGTCTGGCAGGAAAAGGACTTTGTTTGCGGCTCGCGCCCTTGCGTTGGCATTAATTCCTACTTGTAAGTGCATCCCACCCAGGGGCAACTTATATATATATATATATATATATATACACACACACATATATTCTTCAAAAGAAAACACTTCAGAGTCCTTTCCAAGACGTGAATACAGGCCCAACATGAAAGTCCATTAGTAACAGGTTTCATTCTGGCACAGCTAACAGTATAACGCGTTTCGACTCCCAAATCCATTAAAGGCATTAAGAAAGTTCTATTTAATAGTAGTATTGCAGCTTCTGAGGTCACACCACTCCATTGTCGTAACCTGAGTCACTTTGTGTCTGTTTACGCTGTGCCTATTTTAGTTATTATTGGTCCTGGCGTGCAAAGGAAAGAAAACATTCCCACCGCAAACCCTGGCTGCACAAGCACATTAATGTATAGCCAGGCAGGCTGTTGTGCCCTTCCATGAACCATTCCATCCATATGCTGCAAACAGCCAGTGGGCATCCGTACTTAACAAATTCCAAAAGACATTTGACACACTCGGACGCCATCCTCTTGGGTAAAGGCCTGCTCGAGATGTCAGTCCAAACATATTCCAAAAGGAAACACGTCAGAGTCCTTTCCAAGACATGAAATAGGCCCACCAGCCAGTCCATTAGTAACAGTTTTTATTGCTGGCACAGCTAACAGCATAACGTGTTTCGACTCCCAAACAAGTCTTAATCATATACTTACACGTGGGTGGTCACCTGCGAGGAAACCTCCGACAGCTCTACAGAAAAATGGCTAAATGGAATTACACTAAACCTGGCGTGAAAGTCGAAGTCTATACAAGGAAGTGCTTTTGCTTAGTAGAAACCCATTTACTAGTCTTTGAGCAATTAACATTAGAAAAGTGATTTTTGTAGGCCACCAAACTGAGTAGACTCATCAATACAGATAGAGAAAGCTGTACTGTTAATTCATGGCCAGTCTTCAAATCCAGGTTCGAGGACCAACCACGGACCTAAATTTAAAAACATATTGAAATCCTATAAAATGAGGAAGCTTTTCCCTTCTATCATCCATTTCAAGTTCACAGTCTCAAAATGGAGTTCTCAGATGTAAAGATCTGGCTTTGTGGCACACAAGAAAACCTTCTTTTAAGAGTTCTATTACGGAATGTGGTTTACAGTGCCTGCATGTTGAAAACGCTTTGGAAAAGTCACATAATGAGCCAGGGTGAACACATCCTGACCCCCTCTTCCCTGTCCTAAGTGGGAGCAATACATGCCCATGTTGCAGGGTCTGTGATCCCCGACAGGCTCAGACCCCCTAAGTCCATGGCCCATAGACTGCATTCTTGATACTGAGACCTCAGACTATTGAAGGGCACCTAACACAGGCGACACAGGTTTCATAGCCCACGGATTTGCCACCAAGGTTACAAAATATGGGTGAATTTTTAATGTGCAGAGTCCATGGCCTGGTACCAATGTTGGGTTCCTTCCTAGACCATGGTCTCAGCAGAGACTGCAGACTGTGGGCTTCGAGAGATTGGTGTCTTTTGGGGTGCATGGTATAGTTCTGCGGCTGAGGACTATGGGCACCATTTTGGGAAGGCCGAATCATCTGCTTTGAAAAATATTCTGCAGACTATCAACACATTAGGGGAACTATCATATCATTAGAGGGATGGTAACAAATAAAAAACTACCTATTCTCACATACAATGACCCATTTACATGTGTTGGCATAACATTCTATTTTTAGGGAGCGATCATACGGAATTCAACTTTTTTTTCTATTTTATCAAATTAAATTGTACCTAGTCTGCGACATAACTCAACAGACTGTGGAATTGGCAGACCTAGCAACAAGGACTGGATATTCTGCATAGTCTGTGGACTACTTCACATTTTAATGAACATTCTAAGCTTCTCATTAACAGAAAGTTACTGGAGTTGTCAAACACATGAAAAACTGAGTTTTCCTTTGCAACAGGAGGCACACCCACTATTTTTTGAGGAGAAAAAAACCTAATCAGGAGCTGTAGCTGCTCACAGCTTAATTTGATTCCAGAATGGCACAATCTGGAGAAGGAGATCTTACTGGACCACCATTTACAGCCGCACAAGATAATGAAGAAAATAGTTAGTGGCATGGAAAGACTGGAGAGGTGGAGACGAAGTCTGATGCTTGGAAGTTTTTTAACCCTCCTAACAGGGACAGAGATTAGGGATGTGCAAAATATGCATATTGTACTTTTGCAAAACGACGCACACTTTCAGCAAAATAGTTTATTTATTTATATTCTTATATAGCGCTGGAAGTCAACCCCCGAAAGGGTATCCCCGCGCTTACGTATTACCAAAGAGCCAAAAACTTGAAGATTAAACAGTGTGATGAAGGGGGGAACAGCCTAGCAGGCGACAAATAAAAAAGTTTTCAGGGACTTCTTAAAAAATTGAAAGTTGGTTGTGTTTTTGAGAACCGGAGGCAATGAGTTCCAAAGGATGGGGCCTTTGTAGGACAGGGCTCGTCCTCCCTGCCTGGCTTTTTTTATCCTAGGAACTTGGAGTTGTTGCTGGCTACTGGAGCGCAGAGTTCGACTGGGTATGTAGGGTTTGAATATTTCTTTTAGATATTTAGGTCCGTTGCCAAACAGACATCTGTGAATTGTGCAGCAGATTTTAAATTTTACACGTTGTCTAATTGGCAACCAGTGGAGTTTTGTCAAGAGGGGGAGTGAGGCAGACCTTGGCTGGGCATTGAGAACTAGTCTTGCAGCAGTGTTTTGGACCACCTGTAGTCTCTGTAGTTGTTCCTCATTTGCCGAGACCAGCAGGCCATTACAGTAGTCCAACCTACTTATTACCAAGGCCTGGACGAGGGTCTTCCTATAAGAGTCTGATAGAAATGGGAAGACTTGTCGTAGCAGCCCAATGACCTGGAAGCAGGAACCTGCTACTTGGTTTGTGTGTTCTTTAAGCAGAAGTGTTCTGTCCAAGCGCACTCCGAGATTCTTGACAATCTGTTTGGGGCTTGGAGTTGGTCCTAGATCCAGGGGCCACCAATCCGGGGACCACAGAAGTGTGGCCTCCCCGAACAGCATTACCTCAGTCTTGCCTACATTGCATTGGAGGCGGTTAATGGCCATCCAGTGGGATATTGCCCTCATTCCGTCTGCAAAAGATTTTTTTATTGCGGACGTTAGGGTTTTAAAGGGGAAAGGGAAAGGGGAAAAGCTGGGTGTCTTCAGCATACGAAATAGGGGTGAACCCATAAGATCTAACAATATCCGCCAAGGGGGCCACATACACGTTGAAAAGTGTGGGGCTTAAGCAAGAGCCCTGTGGTACTCCCTTGGTGAGCTCCCTTGAGATAGAATGGTGGGAGCCCAATCTCACCTCTTGTTGGCGATCCGAAAGAAAGCTCTCCAGCCAGGAAAGAGCCACCCCTTCTATTCCCCTCTCCTTCAGACGACCGAGAAGTATCTCATGAGACACAGTGTCGAAGGCAGCGGATAAATCCAACAGCGCTAGAATCACTGAGTTTCCTCCATCCAGTGACATCTTGATGTTATCAGTCACTGAAAGGAGGGCTAATTCTGTGCTGTGGTTGGGCCTAAATCCAGATTGAGAGAGATCTAGGCCCTCCGCTGCCTCGATGTATTTGGACAAGTGCGTATTTACGTGTCTCTCGGTCATCTTACTAAGGAGGGGCAGGAGGGAGATGGGACGAAGGTTGGAGAGGTCAGTCCATGGAATTGCTGCGTTCTTTCGGATAGGGTTCACCACTGCTTTTTTCAATTCTGTAGGCACAGATCCTTCCCTAAGAGAGTGGTTGATCAGTGTTAGAATGTGGGGTCTAAGCAGATTTTGCAGAGAGGCAGTTGTTTTAGCTGATAAAAGATCCGCTGGAGATCCAGATTTTATGTGGCTCATAAGGGATGTAAGATCTGAGTCATTGACTGCTGGGAGTGCCGTAAGTGTGGTTTTACTCCATGTGGGTAGGATGGAGGGGGAGAGAGAGTTGTTACTATTCTGATTGGGGATCAACGTAATTATGCAAAATGCAAAACTGGCATTTGGCGCTTTATTTTAGTGCGAAATGCATCCTCACGTCCACTTTGGACGCATGAATGCATTTTGTACTAAATAGTGCAAAAACACAAAAGCACCACTAACAACAGTCGCTCGCGCTGTGTCATTCATGTTGCTTCTGTGTATTCATGGGAAATTTTTACTGCGAATGGTACATAATTTCGCAATCTGGCAAAATAGTGTAATTTCACATAACAAGAGTAACGCTAAATTATGCTTATTACGCCTCTGTAATGCAAATTTCACCAGGACAAAATGATAAATGTATGCAGGGCTACAGAAACTGAGCAAGGGTTACTACTCCTTTTGAACGTCAACCACTTGCTGACATTTAAAGTTGAAGCATCAATAGGGGTATTGATGAGGGAGAGACTGAGTGTTGTAACACAGGAAGAGCAACACTGCCGATCAGTTCTACATAGCAAGCAACCAGTAGCAGCATGTCTGGAGGTGTCGGTCCTCACCTAAAAATAAAACACATTTTCATTTTTATTGCACAATTGTTGCACAATGCGGTTCCAAACGCAGAGAACAAGGAACGAATAATCTCAAAATTAAAACACCATTTACATAATAAAAATTGGCAGATACCTTTGTTGGGATTCAAACATGTAATCACACAGCTAGTATTCCCAGCCACTGTTTCTACTTGCTTCAAAGTGGTTGCTACAATACTTTCTATGTGAAGACACAGCTTGCTATCTAGATGACAAAGGAGCGCAATCTTATATAAGCACCCAGCAGCACGCGAGTTGGGTGCTGCCGCGCCTCACTCCAAATAATAAATACATCGGCAAAAGAAAAAATAGTTAAAAACTAAAATTGACTGCTGCACTCTGATGAGTTAGAGATTTTTCCGCCCAATCTGCCCTTGACTTACTTGAAGTATCTCTAAAGCGCAGCACCCGGGGCGGGACAGAGATGAGGGGGGCTGTGAGCCGCGGCCGCTATTGTTGACTGTGATGATTGAGTAGGGCGAGAAGCGCATAAAATAAGAAATGCAGAGCAACCGTTCTGGAACCTGAAACCTGAAACGTGCATCGTGGTTAAAAAAAATTATACAAAGCGCGTGTTAAAACGACAGTGCTTTAAAGAAAATATATTATGACGTGAGCAGCGTTAATAGCGCGGCCGCCATTCTTGATTCAAAAAACATAACATAAGTTATAGTACAGCCGCGCTGCTTAAAAAAAAATCTGTTGCAATGGAAAGCATGTCGTGTGTGCAATAGGAGAAAGTCATTTAAGAAAATAGTCCTCACAGAATGTAAATAAAACAAAGAGTAACAACACACTTAAGAAGGCCAGTCCTCATGCTAAGTTACTACAACTGAAAAGGCGGTACTAGAGTGACTACTAAGCCCATTGACCAATGAAAAGCCACCATTTACAAAGGACAGTAACATGAGCTAATTAAAAAGATGTGCAGAGTTTAATGCCCATATCCTGAATACAGTCGTACAAAAGGGGCAATAGAGCATGTCTCTAAGACACAGGGCAAGCGCTGCCTAGGCGAAATTTAAAAAAATTGAACTTGTATATCCCACCACTAATGGCGTAAAAAGAATCTCACCAATAATGATGGTTATTAAATGTAATGCTATAATTACTTCTTTGTTCACCAGCGTAATCACCAATATGTATCTAGATATGCAGATCAATTTTAGTGCTGAGAGCAAGCTGAAATAGACTTTGTAGCACTAGGCGACCAGCAAGACAATCTTTTTTGGAGAGTAAGAAAAGTGGCGCATACTAATGGTAATGAGTACTAAGAAGATGAGCGCGCTTGAGTGTGGTTTTGGCGGTTTGGAACTGCCTTCATTTGGACCTCTGTAAAAAGTCAACAACAGAATTTTGTTTCTGACCTTGCAAGAATATTTTGATTTTCAGCTTCCATAATTACCAACCTGCGCCCCGGCAGCAATCAGCAGCTGCGCGCACTGCGGTTGTCCCTGCAGACAGGCTTCATGCAAAGGTGTGATAGAGTCCACTGTAACAAGGTTCACACAGCATCCACTGTCAATCAGCTTTGTAAGCTGAAGAATTTGTCCCTCTCTGGCAGCTTCATGAACTGGAGTCCTGTCCGCCCAGGAACCTAAATAAAAGAACAAACAAATTAATAGTGAAAACCCTTGAAAAAAATAAGTTGAACTACATAAGAACATCTTCTCAAATGCTGTTCTATCGACTGGGTGTTATATCGAGAAATGCATCTCCATAAACATTTACCAGTCAGCGCGTTATCGAAGCAACAAGAGGTGCTTTATATTAATAGCATTACGAGAAAATACTAATAATGCAGCTCCAAGACAGAACTGGAGACTTAGCAGAGTCATGGTGTCTCAACTGACATTAAGTAGATGGGCCTCGAGGTGCTTCTATTTTGCATTACAATCTACGAATGCATGTGTATACATTTTGTTTTTTGATATAGTTGATTTATTCAAAGGTAAAACAAACTATGAATTGTGCAGTCACCTATTATTAGCAACACTAAACTGGAACTCATTTTATATATCTCCAAATAATTACAATTTTACAACAGAGCCTCATGTAACAGGTAAAGTCCAGGACTACAGGTAATAAAAAACAAGCATTTGAAATGCAATCGGTCTCGCCTTTGGGACCTTATATGTATTTAGCTATGCAGAACATTAGCCTGGGTGCTGAAACATCTACAGTTCTTTAACATGGAAGGAAAGTAAGCACCAAACTGCGTGACACGCCGGGTATGTGAACACATGGAGAGAAATATTGCCTTTCAGCGGAAAATGGTATAGTCCAAAGCTCTGTTTTTAATATAAAAGCAGGGCCTTCGGTGGTCATATCACTGAAAATACAAGATGTGAAAAAAATATTATTGTCTACGGGTGCTCTTGGAAGACAATTTATATGGATTGGAGTCTAGAGAATGCTAAAGTGATTCTGGTATTTTACTGACCTCTGCTGGTCGTTTTCTATCAAGACAGTTAAACAGAGGAAGTTGAACAGAAAAAAAAGTCCCGAAGCGGAAGCAGACAAGTCCTAGGGCTGATCTCCAGAACCCGCAAAGTACATACACATATAAGTATATACTGAGGTATATATACTAAAGTATATACTAAAGTATATATATACAAGCGGTCTCGAATGCTCACCTCATAACAACTAGGCAAGTACACTGAAAGCCACAGCCTAGTTTGTAGTAGTGGAGTACAAATAGATGGATAACTAGCAATGTATGTAATAAAAGTGTGAAATGAAACATCTGTGAAACAAACTAATGCGCTGGAGCTCACTGTGGTTCGGTTTTGTTGATGGGAGAGTCCCATGAAATAGTACAGAGAGCATAAAGTGAATCTCATCTCTCCTTTCAGCTATCATCCTCCTTCCATGCCTTCCACCCTCTCTGTGCATCTCTTCCCACTCACTCCTGCCTTTTCCCCTAACTGTCCTTCCAGCTCTTTACTTCACTTATTTACTTTGTTTCTTTCATTCTCTCACTCATTTCCATTCTGTCGTCACCTAATCCTCCAGCTTTTTCCTTTCTAACACTCTCTTTCCCATCACTTTCTCTTCCACAACCCTTCCTTCTTCCTTTGCTTTCTCTAGCCTGTAATGTCTTCCTCGTCTATCGTTCTGACGTTCCTTTTTTATTCTCTTCTTCACCTTTTCCCCGATAACTAACTGGATCTGGCGGCTCAGTGGACCAATGCATCCAGTCTTTGGTCAAAGATACGAATCTTGGTGGGTCCACTCGGCCTATCATCGGTCCAAGATCGATAAAATTAACACCATTGAGATGGTAACAATCAACATCTGTTATTCATGGCCAAGATGCCCCAAGGGGTGAACGTTCATATTACAAATACATATATATCATTTCCTCTCTCTTCTTTCTCTCCCTTAAAATCCATCCTTGATTTACAATCCTACAGCAGTAAAAAAAAAAAAAACTTTTAATTATATGAGACACATTTTTACAGGAAAAGGTTTCAGTGAAAAACAGTTCAACCCCAAAAATAAACTGATATACAAGTTTTAATTTGCAGGGAATGTACAGACATAAGCCCACCTTTGTGGTATGCCAAGGTCCATAATAAGTGATGGTAGACAAGCTGGGTTATTTATTGAAACGGTTAATGGCTGAGTAACAGCTGAAAAACTCTGTCATAGTGATTAAACCACTGAAATTAACCAAAGAGGGTGTTGGAAACGTGCCTAGTCCAGTAAGACTCAATACATTCCAAGAAGTAAGGTACCCCAAGCAAGTGAATCGTTATAGCCTGGTACAAACTGTCGTCCAGGTATAAGGCTCACAGCTACGTTGTGAGACTGCACTAAGGGGGGGAGGTCCAAACATAATGATCGAGACCATGCTTTAAGGTGGAAAATTCACTTCTAGGGCCAGATGTAGGTAATTCCGATTTACCTACTCTTAAATACCGAATCATACCGAATCGATATTTAAGAGTAGGTAAATAGGAAGCAGGCAGATGTAGGTAATCTTTATTTTGCAATTACCGAATCGATAAGATTCGGTATTTACCGATTCTGTAAATACCGAATCGGTATTTCCCATTGATTCCTATGGGCCTTGAAGCCCATAGGAATCAATGGGAAATACCGATTCGGTATTTACAGAATCGGTAAATACCGAATCCTGGCAGGCTTGTGTGCCATGTGGCACACAGACATGCCCTAAGGGCATGTCTGTGTGTCACATGGCATAGGTGTACATGCACAGATGTGCATGTACACTGGAAATCGGTATTTTACCACCCAATAGGATTGGATGGTAAAATAAGAACTCCTAAGGGCCTGTGGCACTGCAAACTGTGCCACCTACATATGGATTTACAGAATCGGTATATTTACCGATTCGGAAAAATACCGAAGTGGTAAATTTACCGAATCGGTAAATATACCGATTCTATAAATTCCGAGCCACCTACATGTCACAAGCCAAATACCGGTCGGTAACGGCCGAAATCACTGCCTTTGCATACTATTACTGCTTAAAGTTATTTGTTTTTAACGTCATGATTAAATAAACAACTTTTCTGCAACCCTGGATTCCCTAGGTACTGCTGTGTTCACAGACTCTCTTTTTAGGTCTGTTTTCTGTTTCTATGGATCTATCCAAAAGTTTTAAATGTTCTGGTTTTTAATCCAGTTTGTGCTTGTCACCCTTAGTTTATTTTTCTGATTTTTGTGATCCCTACTGAGGTTTACTTTTTTCCAAAAACTATTTAGGTTTTCGATATTACAGAAAAAAGAACAGAAACAATATCAAAGGCAGCAGAAAACGACATTAGCATATAATCAATCCATCAATTTAAATTTCAACACCCCATCACCTCAGATATTCTGCCCACTGACCTTGAAAAGAGGAAGTCACCATAGAAAGTAAAGCCATCAACATTTTTCGCCCATACAAGTATAAAGAAACCCCACTAGCATAGACATATGAAAGCTTGGAGACCCCAGATTAGTTCACAATATAATTTCAGGACCATCTGTGTCCCTAGGAAATTCAACTCTAGAGATTACTCTCTCAGTGAATGTGCAAGTGAATACTATAGCTGGCCAAAGCTCTCAAAGGAATCCAATACTAGAACTCTATTCTCTATCTCAATCGTTGGGCCAGGTTTCCAGCGAACAAGACTCCTTCTCCTTGCAGCAACATGTTATTTCTTTTTTCACTGTGAAAGCACATGAAAAAGTAGCATCCTATTAGCTCTGTCAATCCATCTACTACGGGTCCTAAGGTTAATGTAAAAACCAACAGGGACAACAGTCGTCCATGGCATGTGCCCATCCCCAGTCACAATTTTTCAGGCCTTACCCTATTGACCAAGCACTCTCACCGTGGCTTGGGCATAATTAGCCCACATCAACAGTAGCATATTACCCCCTAGGGCCTAGGCCAACTTTATACAGCATCCATTCAAGGAGGCCAGTCAACCCAGCTGAAAGTCTTGTCCGCATTGAGGGCCATGAACATTGCCAGAATATTTTTCCTTTCCACCTTCTCAACCATGCAAGTCACCAGACTGATTTTGCTGAATGCCTATCTGTCTCCATATTGCTTGGGTGGACCCATTATTGCATTAGTGCCGCAAACGCTTAGCCAATACCTTCACTTAGGCCTTTAAGTCTACAGTGAAGGCAATGATCAGGCATGATGTGCAGAGTAGTACAGTGTTAACTTTCTTAGGTATTAAAGTGATATTTAACTCTGAAATTGTTTCAGTCACAACGCCCTAGTCACGGAAAAGTCAGGCTGAACGCAAGTCAACGAGTGTCTTATAACAGGTTCCTACCATCTGACCTGAGGATTTGTTAACCTTGAATCCTTTAACAGTTGATAAAACCTTCAGTGTCACTTGTCTAAATGGGCTTTAAAAAGAGAAGGACCCCAACTCACAGCAGCAGCATCACACCTTTCCACAACCCCGAGCTCAAAGTCAGAGGAGTTTCAAACAGCAAGAATCAGTGAGTGACCCTTTCAAGTGGCTCCTGAGGAGGTCTGTTGGGCCAGTTTCCATGCAGGTCTCATCTAGTGTACTCTTCGTTACATGACATTGGCATCATGCCTAAAATCAGAGGAAAGGGTGCCCACAATGGGGCATGTGCATATCTTCAAGATGCAGTGTAATAATCCTAATCACAGCATTTTGTATGTTTGAGCTAGGCCAGTCAATATCCTTGCCACCCATGTCATCAAACAAACATAATTGCATTCACAAGATTAGCTTGGCATCAGGCCCAATAAGTCCTCCAGCGTGTTCTAAGACAAAACCTGGGCTAATCATTCACAGTGCTCCTCCTATGGAGCAAGGCATATAGAGAAAGTTAAATTAGCCAATAGAATTCCGCTTTCCCATCACTGCTCTGGCTTTTAGTGCTCATGTCACCTCCAGCTAATGTCATATTCCTAAAATCGTATCCACTGTTAGAAGGGTGTGCCAGGGGTTGCGATCCTCATCCTGCACCACACTCCATCAATCTTTCTCCTCGTGGCCAGTGTCGCCAAACATATGTAATCGCATTCGTGAGGATAGGATGGCCAAATCAGTGTTTACTACTGATGTATTTTCTTCTTTGGCTGAAGCGGTGATGTGGCATGCCCTGACCCTCCACCATCCCAGACGCTCAGTTCCACCAGTAACAAACCCGGGGCAAGTTGCAGCCTCTCAACCCCTCTCACCTCCCCCTCTCACATGCAGACACAATGCCAGGGCATGTCTTCTCTACTGTTTTGGGGGGTCTCTTCATTTCAGGAGAGGCATGCAGAATGCAGTGTTCAGTGTTGCTTCAGTGCGGAGGAAGGCATAAGATAGGAGCTCATGTACCCCAGTGACTCATCTCTGGGATTGTGGCCATGAACTGCCACTTCTCCAAAATTCTGGTTTGCAATCACTTTCACCCTCCAAGATCACCTATGAAGTCAGACTTTTCAAAACGGCTTAGTGCGCACATTCTTAACTGCTGTTTGCATTCTCTGACGATCAAGGCACTTCATGCCTTATGGCCACGGCCACTAGATTCATGTGATTCTGCGACTGTGGATTTTCGCATGATTATGGATATCCCATTTCTCACATAATCCATCATCGGCTGCATAAACGGCAAATGTTGTTGCTAGCTCAAACGGATCAAAAGTTACTAAGAACGTGGCTTCATGTGTGCGCACTTAGTGGAAGGCCCTTCGCAAAACTTAACTGGTCATCTATCAGTTGCTTATTTTCGGTTTTTGCAGTTTAAACTAGTGATAATGAGGTGAAATATTTGCCAAGACAGTATTACTGTTGCAAAGTCATCCTGCACCATGGGCATACTCATTTTTTTCCTAACTGGTAGTGGTGGTAACAGACTCTGACTGCTCTGACCGTAACCACCACACTTGAGCTAGACTTCCTTTAACTTGGACCACGGAACCGGTCCGCTATCTGGGCATACAAATTCATACTGACCCGGAGATAGTTTTTAAGGAAAACTATGGGAGGGCAGTCCCTAAACTAGAGTAAGACGTCGATCGATGGATACGCTTGCCTATTTCGCTCCTGGGGCGGATATCATTGATTAAAATGGTGACACTCCTGATGTTTCTATTTTTATTTTCTAAATATCTCCATTGTCCTCCTAGTACACTTTTTTAAAACTATCACCTCCATACTGACTAAACTGGCGTGGGCGGGAAAGCAGCTTAGAATGCAGTGGAAGGTTCTCACCCTATCTTATTATCTCTGCGGACTGGGAGCCCCAGACATGGACTTGTACTACAGAGTAGCGTAAAGCTCACATGCGTTTCATTCGCTACACCAGACTTTAGACCCTCGCACTTACATATTGAAAAGGTGGCGGTCGCCCCTTCTGGCCCCCCCCCCCCCACCCACTAGCCTATTTCGGCCCCCAGATCGACGCGCGGGAATCCTTGACTCCATAAACTCCACGGTGCACGCATGGCATGAACTGGTGAAAAAACAGGCCTGTAACATATTATACTCCTAAGTGTAACGACGGCGGGCGTCCTCTCTCTGGAAGGGAAAGCTCGTACGTGGGATGATGTAGTAACAGAGGGTACTGCGGTCACCCCATTAGTGCCATTCCAGTACCATAGGGTGAGGCATGCCATGTGTGAGATACTAGGCGAAGACATGGCGCTCACAATCATGTTGAAAGGAGAATCACCCTGCAAACTAGTGTCCAGTATTAATAGGGTTGCACAGGTCTATCGTAAGAACTATTACACAAAGTCTAGATTGGAGCGGGAAACGGATCTAGATATGACCATAGATGATGACACTTGGAGATACAGTTGTGTGGCGACCTGCCGGATCTCCTTAAATAGTATTGAGAAGAGGGGTCCCAGAACGTAAAGAGTAAAGAAAAATAAGTACAAGTAGTAAAAATAGACATGAATCTTAAGGTTGTCACAACATTGTTGTTTAATCACAATGTGTGGGTAAGTTTCATTACAAATAAATGTATACAGTTCAAGCGTATTTCGTGCCCCAGGAGGGAAGGGGAGAAGGAAGTGCTGGTGTAGGGAGGAGTGTGGGAAGATTTAGACAAGTGACATAACAATGGTCAAACGACCTTAGTATACTGTAAAATCATACGATTTACAAACACCAGGACCAGCGGTTCAAGTATACTAATTAGGCATCATGCTTCTAAAAAAGTAGTACAATCCAATGATACATAAGCGGAAGGAAGCGGAGAGTACAAAAATCTGTCGTCGTTTCGACCCACGAATAGATGTAGGCACAGGATGATACCTTGCTAGGGGGTCTTCATCAGGACTGGGGTGGGGCGGGTTACCTGAATCAGGGTAATGGACAAGTAGTCATTTAACAGGATGAGTTAATCATGAAGATTGCACAAACCAAACATATGGTCATACGGGAGACTGTTATAATTACCATGTAGTATGGAATACTGGATACATGGTAGAGAAAACCTCAAAGTAAGAAGGGAACATCAATGGTATCAACTACGGAGGAAAAAACACGGGCAGTAATTAAAAAGGGGGCTTAACGAGTTAAAAGGGTAGTAGTACGGGTATTAAGCGCAAAATGTACATGGTACAAAACTCACAAGATGTTGGTCAGGCCACGTCTTTGTATAATCAGGCGACACGTGAAAGTGTTCTCTGTGGAGGAAAACACACGAGGCAGAAAGGTAATAGCCTTGTGTCATAGTGGTGCCTGAACTCAATAAAAGCTACATTGTGGAAAAACTCACATTTGTGGCTGTGTTGAAAAAACGGAGAAGGACCCGCCGACAGATCGGGAGACTTCAAACGCAATTTCCGTTGACGCGATGCCGCCGGAACACCGATCAGGCACCACTATGACACAAGGCTAATACCTTCCTGCCTCCTGTGTTTTCCTCCACAGAGAACACTTTCACGTGTCGCCTATTAACTCATAAAATACACAGTTAAAAAAAAAAGTTTGACGAATTTACAAAATATTCATGTTTTACAATCAATAATGACCAAAACATATAAACAACTCCTGGTTAAAAATTCAACATTCTAAATGAAAAAGAGAGTATATATCACAAGACAAGAAACACTATGTCATTAGCATCGTACACATCCGTAAAGAACACTTGTAAGGGCCAGTACCTGGTATTATTCAATTCATCAATCAATCAATCAATCAATCATAGCATTTGTATAGCGCGCTACTCACCCAGAGGGTCTCAAGGCGCTTGGGGGGGGGTCTGCTACTGCTCGAAGAGCCAGGTCTTGAATTGCTTCCTGAAGGAAAGGTGGTCCTGGGTCAGTCGGAGGTGGATGGGGAGGGAGTTCCATGTCTTGGCTGCCAGGTAGGAGAAGGATCTTCCTCCGGTGGTGGCTCTGCGGATGCGTGGAACGGCGCCGAAGGCGAGGCTGGCGGAACGTAGCTGGCGGGTGGGAGTGTAGAAGGTCAGGCGGTTGTTGAGGAACCTGGGTCCCAGGTCGTGGAGAGCCTTGTGTGCGTGGGTGAGGAGTCTGAATGTGATCCTCTTGCTGACGGGGAGCCAGTGCAGGAAACTCAGGTGTCCGGAGATGTGGCTGTGTCGGGGGATGTCCAGGACGAGTCCTGCGGAGACATTCTGGATGCGTTGGAGTCTTTTCTGAAGTTTGGCTGTGGTTCCGGCGTAGAGGGTGTTCCCGTAGTCCAGTCGGCTGGTGACGAGTGCCTGGGTGACCGTCTTCCTGGTTTCGGTGGGGATACACCGGAAGATCTTTCGGAGCATAAGCAGGGTGTTAAAGCATGACGACGAGACGGCGTTGACTTGTCTGGTCATCGAGAGGGAGGAGTCCAGGATGAAGCCCAGGTTACATGTGTGGTCCGTTGGCATGGGTGCTGTGCCCAGGGCAGGCGGCCACCAGGAGTTGTCCCAGGCGGAGGGCGATGGTCGCAGGATGAGGACTTCCGTCTTGCCTGAGTTCAGTTTCAGGTGGCTGTTCTTCATCCATTCGGCGACGTCTTTCATCCCTTCGTGTAGGTTGGTTCTGGCGGTGGTGGGGTCGTTTGTGAGGGAGAGGATCAGCTGGGTGTCGTCGGCGTAGGAGATGATGTTGAGGTTGTGTTGGCGTGCGATGGCTGCGAGGGGGCTCATGTAGACATTGAAGAGGGTGGGGCTGAGTGATGATCCTTGTGGTACGCCACAGATGACTTCAGTGGCCTTGGATCTGAACGGGGGCAGACGGACCCTCTGGGTTCTTCCGGTGAGGAACGAGATGATCCATTCCAGTGCCTTCTCTTGGATTCCGATGTTGTTGAGGCGCTGTACTAGGGTGCGGTGGCAGACCGTGTCGAATGCTGAGGAGAGGTCCAGGAGGATGAGGGCCGCTGTTTCCCCGATGTCGAGCAGGGCTCAGATGTCGTCAGTGGCTGCGATGAGGGCGGTCTCGGTGCTGTGGTTGGCACGGAAGCCGGACTGCGAGTGGTCGAGGGATCCGTTCGTCTCGATGAAGGCGGCCAGCTGACTGTTGACGGTCTTCTCGATGACCTTGGCAGGAAAAGAGAGGAGCGAGATGGGACGGTAGTTCTTGAGATCGGTGGGGTCCGCTGTTGGTTTCTTCAGGAGGGCGCTGAGCTCGGCGTGCTTCCAGCTCTCCGGGAAGGTGGCGGTGTTGAAGGAGGTGTTGATGATGTCCCGGAGTTGGGGTGCGATGATGGAGTCGGCCTTGTTGAAGACGTGGTGGGGGCAGGGGTCGGTAGGTGATCCGGAGTGGATGGTGTTCATCAAGCGGGTGGTGCCTTCGGTACTGACCGGAGTCCAGGCGCAGAGGGTGGTGGTGGGGGGCGTTGGCTCAGTGGTAGGGTGCGTGGTCTGTGCGTCGAAGCTGTTGTGTATGTCGGCGATCTTGCTGTGGAAAAACGAGGCGAGGGAGTCGCAGAGGTCTTGCGAAGGAGTGATGTCGTTGTTTCCGGCGCTGGGGTTGGAGAGCTCTTTGACGATGTTGAACAGTTCCTTGCTGTTGTGGGCGTTGTTGTCCAGTCGTTCCTTGAACGCTGTCTTCTTGGTGGTGCGGATCAGCTGGTGGTGTTTGCGGGTGGCGTGCTTGAGGGCAGTCATGTTGTCTGTGGTCTGGTTGTTGCTCCAGGCTTTCTCGAGGGTGCGGCAGTTCTTCTTGGAGTTCTTGAGTTCATCGGTGAACCAGGAGGCTTTCTTGCTGCCGGGTCTGCTGGGATGGGTCTTCAGTGGTGCGAGGTAGTCAGCGCAGATGGTGATCCACTGTGTGAGGTTGCTGGCTGCTTCGTTGGGGTCCGTTGTGCTGGCGGGGGGGTTCTGGCTGAGGCAGGTGGTGAGCCGGTCATCGGTGATCTTGTTCCAGCTCCTGAGGGGAGCCTGTTGCGGGTGGTGGTGGGTCGTGGTTCTTTTGAAGCTGAAGTGGACGCAGCTGTGGTCCGTCCAGTGAAGTCCGGTGGAGTGGCTGAAGGAAATGTGCTTGCTGGAGGAGAAGACGGGGTCAAGCGTGTGGCCGGCGTAGTGGGTGGGGGTGTTCACCAGTTGCTTGAGTCCGAGGTTGTTGAGGTTGTCCAGCAGGGTGGTGGTGTTGGTGTCGTTGTTGTTCTCCAGGTGGAAGTTGAAGTCCCCTAGGAGGATGTAGTCGGCGGAGGGGAGGGCGTGCGGGCTGATGAAGTCTGCTATGTCTTCGCTGAATTGTGTGCGTGGTCCTGGGGGTCTGTAGATGAGGGTGCCTCTGAGGGTCGTCTTGGGGTCGGTGTGTATCTGGAAGTGGAGGTGTTCGGCGGCGGTGAGGGTGTCGTCGGAGTTGGTCGTGATGCGGATGGTGTTCTTGTGTACGATGGCGATGCCTCCTCCGGTCTGGTTGATGCGGTCCCTCCTGGTGATCTTGTACCCGTCCGGGGTGGCGATGGCGATGTGGGGGGCTGAGGAGGCGTTCATCCAGGTTTCCGTGAGGAAGGCGACGTCTGGTGATGTTGTGTCGAGGAGGTTCCAGAGTTCCACGGCGTGTCTGTGGACGGAGCGGGTGTTGAGCAGGATGCACTTGAGGTGGTTCTTGCTGGTGCTCGGCTTGGCGGGTGCGGTGCAGGTTCGGAGGCAGGTGAATCGGCAGGCTTGGCAGGTGAAGGGTCCGTGGGTGCGTTTCGGGGTGGCTCGGTAGCAGGCAGGGTTCCGGCCGGCATTGAGTGCGTTGAGGGTGGTGGTGTCATAGGTCCGTTGGGTGGTCTTGCATCGGCGGGGGCCAGGGGTTCTGGCGCTGGGCGCGGTCCAGGCGCGGACGGGCGCAGACGGGCTTGCCTTTGGCGCGCCTTCGGCGCACAATCGGCGCACCCGCTGCGCGTCCTCGCGGTCTCCATTTAAGGCGAAGTGGGAGGGAGGAGCAGCTGGGAGGCGGGAGCGGGGAGGACACGGAAGAAAAGGGGGCGGGGCCGCGAGTTCACGGCGGCGGGAAGCGGGGAGAGGGGCTTTCACCAGGGGAGGCAATACCCTAGACACAGAGGTACAAATATAACAAATGAAACAGCAGGGTAAACCGTGAGTGACAACAAGGCAAATACCAGGGAAGAAAACGACAACAAGGCAAAAAACAGGGGGAAAAATGGCAGATCGGCACAATGAGCAGCAGCGAGGGGGCACACACACAGCTGGGGGGCCGTGCGGCGCGGGGGTGTCCTGAGAACAGGTCACACTCACCTGCGTCGCGCGGTCTTCATTTAAGGCCAAGTGGGAGGGAGGAGCAGCTGGGAGGCGGGAGCGGGGAGGACACGGAAGAAAAGGGGGCCGGGCCGCGAGATCACGGCGGCGGGGAGCGGGGCTTTCACCAGGGGAGGCAAGACCCTAGACACAGAGGTACAAATATAACAAATGAAACAGCAGGGTAAACAGTGAGCGACAAGGCAAATACCAGGGAAGAAAACGACAACAAGGCAAAAAACAGAGCAAAAACGGCAGATCGGCACAATGAGCAGCAGCGAGGGGGCACACACACAGCTGGGGGGCCATGCGGCGCGGGGGTGTCCTGCGAACAAATACTTTTTGACCATAGCCGCTCGGGTAAGAAAAGTCACAGTCGATATCACGCTGGAGCTCTGTCCCAAACTCTCTTTTTCATTTAGAATATTGAATTTCTAACCAGGAGGTGTTTATATGTTTTGGTCATTATTGATTGTAAAACACAAATGATATTTTGTAAAATCGGCAAAAACTTTTTTAAACTGTGTATTTTATGAGTTTTTAAAATTAATAAATCGATTTGTATTTTTCTAAAATTGGCGTTACTAAGATTATCTTTATGGGATATATGTTCTCACTTCCAAATGTCTGTAGAGGATGTCAATGACTGGAATGAATTGAATAGATTAAATATATAAGAGTTATAGGATTCCATTTTCTCCAAAGCAAAAAGCTTGTGATACTTCTCTCTCAATGACAGCAAAGTTTTGCTCAGTCATGGTTAAGGGGCATGAGGCAAAAACAACAGTCCTCTCTACGGAACCATGCATCTATGACAAAACAGCCCCTATCCCTGTGGTACTGGCATCCGCTATCATTATTGCCTTTCTCTTTGTATCATAAGGCACTCGTATGTATACTTCATCCTTGATCTGTTGAAAACACTTTTGTTGTTCTCACTCCCACACAAAATGTATACCTTTAGGCAGAAGTACTTTGAAATTCTCTGTCTTGGTGGCAAAAACATTTACAAACTTATAGTAGCACTCTATCAGTCCCAAGAAAGAACGTAACTGCTCTTTGTCTTTAGGTGGTGGTGCAGATCTAATTGCCAACTGCAAATCTCTTTTAGGTTTGACTCCTTCTGCAGTCAAGGTATGCCCAAGATGCTAAATCTTCTCTACTAAAAATTGGCATTTTTCTTGTCTCAACGACAAACCTGAATTGGAGAGACAGTCCAAAGCTAACTTCAAACAGACATTATGAATTTCAACCGTATCACCAAACACCAAAATGTCATCCTGGAAGTAGAGACTGTTGTGCAAAGCCTTAAAAACCTCATTCATCATCCTCTGTAAGACACTAGCTGCTGAAGACAAACCAAACAGCATCCCGGGAAATTGGTTAGTGCCTTCCATGGTGATGAATGCTGTAGGGCTTGGACATACTGTGCAGACGTATCTTGCGATATGCATGTTTAAGAAAACCTTTGCACCTTTGAGTAACAAAATCAGTTCATTGATGTTTGGCAATAGGAAACTATCTGCTACAATGCTTTAATGTAATCCTCTTAAATCAACACAAAATTTCAATTTACCATCCTTTTTAGGGCTCGGGCCTACGTCACACTGCGTAGCAGTGTGGGCAGAGCCCAGGAGTCCTTTTCTAAGGGGTTTGGAAATCGTACCTACCGAATTCCAGAATGCTCGTGCATTTTGCTATTTTTTTTGCCAGCTGCATGGCAATTGGCCCTCGCATGCGTGTGTTTTTAGAATAGAGCACGCCATAGGCGGTGGAGTAGCTCCGCCTATGGCATATTCCGTGCGGTCACGCGCAACAGAAGGCCATATTTCTTCAATTACCAGCTGTCAGGGTCTGCGGTAATTGAAGACAGATGCTGGGCGCGCGTGCACCATTCTTTGCTGTGTGCTCTACGAAGCTTCTGAACTCTATTTGGCCTTCCTGGAGCGTGTGCATTTAGTGTCTGGACTGGATGTTGCTGGGCGCGCGTGCACCATTCTTTGCTGTCTGCTCTACGAAGCTTGCCTTCTGCCCCCTGATTGCACTCGATAATAAGAAGCGCCCCCCGCCCGCATTCTTCTCTCGAGAAGCCAATGGAATCGCCTCTCTCCTGCCACCGAAAGCCGCACTAGTGGGGCCCTTTATAGCAGCACTCTGTGTGCACGCCTGTGGAAGCAGTGCTTTGTCCCTCCTTAGATGTCCAAGTGTCACTTATCCTTTGTTTAGATTCAGATACATTAGGGTAAGTTCTGCATTGTTGACATCAGAGCTCGAGGCCCCTTTGACCTTTGTCCTGTTCCCAGAAGTAGTACATGGACTCCGCGGAGCGTTCTATTCTTTGTCGGGGCTGGGGGCACCTTCCTATGCTGTACGTGGCGCCCCCAGTGCCCCTCTTTGCTGGGATGCTTTTGTTGCGAGTCTTACTCGCCACGTGAAGCCATTATCCTCATACGTGACGTTGTTATTCATTGTTCACCTCCTGTCTCCAGCAGCCTGGAGTGTGCAAGGCAGTTCTTTCCATTGACATCCCCACCCCAGAGGGTCACAACACCCTTCTCCATGGGAAATACAACGAACGGGCGCGCCATAGGAGCCTTGCGTTTGCGTACCACCAGGGGCGTAGCGTTGGTGCAGCAGGTGCAGTGGCACCTGGACCCAATCGTTTGGGCCTAAGGGGGAGGCATAAACCCGGACAAAGTTGTATTTCAGTGTCTCAGCGGCAGTCAAAAGTGCCATTTTCCTTGCTTCTCCAGGGCCCATGGCATCCTTGCTTCACTACTACATGCAACGCTAGCTCCATGAAGGTTTTTGTGAAATACGGAGGCGAAGTAGGCAGATAGGCTTTGGGTGTGGCAACCAGTACCCTGAAGCCATTTCGGCAAATGTATGCGCATTTGTGAGTACAAGGGTGCTCACCTGCAAGACGTCAGTACCCATTGCTTTCTGATGCTTGACTTTTTAGTACAGGCGATAGGTCAGATGGTTAGTGCAACTGGTGCAGAGACGTGGTAACATCCTAAAGGTTGCACGGACAGACCGCGCATTGGTTAGCTCCGCCTTTTATTTAGATGAGCTCGTAAAAGGAGTGCAGTGAGTAGGCGAATTAGACGTTCTGCCTACGGCTTGCAGGAACAGAGAGCAGTAGGTGCAGTTAGCTCTTCTGTGCAAGATGCCAAGAAACCTCCAGCCACACAACAGCCAGGCTCGGCGGTGTAATAGGCAGCTTGGGCATCAGAGGCAGGCGCAAAGGTGCGACACTGTGCCAGCCACCTGCACCTAGCACCCAAGATCTGTAATGCCACGTCCTGGCATCAAGTATCCAGGTCACCTGATTTTGTTTATTTTTTAAAACACAACTTGTATTATTTTATCCTAGGCAACGCAGTCCTGGGCACTACATAGCTTGAACAATCGTCTCCACATGCACAGTACATAAACCATAGAAAGGTTCCAAGTAAAACACTTCAGGGCATAACATCAATATACATAAAGCAATACTATCCACGCCCAATGCAGCTAGAGAGGAGCATACCACCCACCCTATCCCCCCCACACTCACTATCATGCCCCACAAGAGAACCATCACTGGGAACACAGTGTTTGTTCAGTCCCTCATCATAGTGAAGGTTTTACATGTCATGTACTGTCCCACGGTCGAAGGATCTTAGGGGGCTCCACATCTAAGGGATCCACCCGGGGTGTCCGGCTCGGGATTTCAGAGACACGTTTCAAGGAACAGTGTTTGTTTGCGGCTGGGCTGCGGGGAAACAATTTTTCTTTCCGCCCTGCCACCCGAACTGCAGATTGCATAACACTGTGAGTGTTTCTTCTAAGAAGTGTCACGGCACCCTCTGAAACCGAGCACGTCACCCGGAGCAGCGCCCGGCTCTCTGCTCCCCGGCCGTGCCAAATTAAACACCGCAGCAACAGACGGGGCCCTGAAATTAGATGGCAGGCATCGGAGAGCAGAGTGCAGAGTGCTGTTGAGTGCAGAGTGCTGTTGAGTGCAGAGTGATGTGTGCTGTTGAGTGCAGAATGCTGTGTGCTGTTGAGTGCAGAGTGCTGTGTGCTGTTGAGTGCAGTTGAGTGCAGAATGCTGTTGAGTGCAGAGTGCAGAATGCTGTTGAGTGCAGAGTGCTGTTGAGTGCAGAGTGCTGTTGAGTGCTGTTGAGGGCAGAGTGCTGTTGAGTGCTGTTGAGGGCAGAGTGCTGTTGAGGGCAAAGTGCTGTTGAGGGCAGAGTGCTGTTGAGGGCAGAGTGCTGTTGAGTGCAGAGTGCTGTTGAGGGCAGAGTGCTGTTGAGTGCTGTTGAGGGCAGAGTGCTGTTGAGTGCTGTTGAGGGCAGAGTGCTGTTGATGGCAGAGTGCTGTTGAGGGCAGAGTGCAGAATGCGGTTGAGTGCAGAGTGCTGTTGAGGGCAGAGTGCTGTTGAGGGCAGAGTGCTGTTGATTGCTGTTGAGGGCAGAGTGCTGTTGAGGGCAGAGTGCTGTTGAGTGCTGTTGAGGGCAGAGTGCTGTTGATTGCTGTTGAGGGCAGAGTGCTGTTGAGGGCAGAGTGCTGTTGAGTGCAGAGTGCTGTTGAGGGCAGAGTGCTGTTGAGGGCAGAGTGCTGTTGAGGGCAGAGTGATGTTGAGGGCAGAGTGATGTTGAGGGCAGAGTGATGTTGAGTGCTGTTGAGGGCAGAGTGCTGTTGAGGGCAGAGTGCTGTCTGCTGTTAAGTGCTGTGTGCTGTTGAGTGCTGTGTGCTGTTGAGGGCAGAGTGCTGTTGAGGGCAGAGTGCAGAGTGACTGTTCCAGAGAGAGCAGGGTATGCTTGTGCACTTACACGGTGCACTGACACACAGGAGCTAAAACAAAGAACAGCTGAACACGTGTCTTGGGAGCTTCATTGAGGCAGCCGGCCCTCTGTGAGGGGAGCAGCAAGGAGGGGACGCCTTAACCAATCAAGCGCAACTACTCACAACCTACTGTATGATTACAACACAGGCCAAAGGGCAGTGCTCGGTCTTTTCGCATTACGTAGGGTGAGCAGTGTGTGAGTGTGTAGTGTGAGCAGTGTGTGAGCGTGCAGGGTGAGCAGTGTGTGAGTATGCAGGGTTAACAGTGTGTGAGCGTGCAGGGTGAACATTGTGTAAGCGTGCAAGGTGAGCAGTGTGTGAGCGTGTAGGGTGAGCAGTGTGTGAGTGTGAGCAGTGTGTGTGTGTAGGGTGAGCAGTGTGTGAGTATGTAGGGTGAGCAGTGTGTGAGTGTGTAGGATGAGCAGTGTGTGAGTGTGTAGGGTGAGCAGTGTGTGAGTGTGCAGGGTGAGCAGTGTGTGAGTGTGCAGGGTGAGCAGTGTGAGAGTGTGTGTGTGCAGGGTGAACAATGTCAGTGTGCAGGGTGAACAGTGTGTCAGTGTGCAGGGTGAACAGTGTGTGAGTGTGCAGGGTGAACAATTCCAATCCAAACCACATAATTCCACTACACACCACATGCATACACTCCATAACACATGGCTAAAAGACATTGCCATTTACAATGCCATTAGCTCTAACTCAAAAAAATCCAAGACCTATTGCATTTCCAAAGCTTGTTCTTTGTAATGATCACAGTGATATCCAATAAGATGCTTTAACTGGTTCTATCACCCCACTCTCAAGCCTTTCACTAAGTAGTTGCTTCACTTACTCTCTATCCAGAAAGGGTACTCCCCAGACTTTATGTTGGACCGAAATGGCGCCAAGCCTCAATTTTATCTCATGAACATGTAGCTTTTCAACTCACCCATTCTTTTTCCAAATATATTCTTTGTTCACGTAAAAAGTCCTCTAATGTTGTATTCTCCACAATCATAACCTGCGTTGGCGCTCGTGGATTAATAATGATGTGCAGATCATACTGATGATACCACCCCAAAACTGGAGGTCCAGATTCAGCCACATACACTTTTCCCTCCTGCACCTGTCCTTGATTACAATGTCTGTATGCATGTAAATGATTATATCAATTTGCTCTTTGGTACTCTCCCGGTTTAATATTTTTAGCTAACAAACGCACAGATGGCCATTCTTGTAAAAGCGTTTTTTAGGAATGATGGTATACAAGGTACCGGAATCCAACATCAGTTCCACAACTTTATTCCTGATATGAGGTAGTCTTCCGTATATGCTGTGTTGAGCACTACAGTAATTCTAGTGTCTGTGTTCTGTTTGGTCCAAACAGAACACAGCGAACGAGGAGTACGCGGCTGCGCTGCACTCGGATACATGAGAATTTGGTGTCTTGCTCGAAGCAACTGAAGTCGTACCCGACTCCAGGCTGTTCTAATTGGCGTGATGTCCTTTTAGAACGACACTAGAATTACTGTAGTGCTCAACACGGCATATACAGAAGACTACCTCATTCACCTATGTTTATCCGACACAAGACAGTTTTGATTAACAGTTACCTCACACAGGGTTTGGAGGTTACTTCCCTGCTTATTCATCATTGACGGTTACGGGCCCAGCTGGGTCGGAATTAACACCAGCTGAGTGACCTTCTGGTTTTGAAACAGCCATATATAGTCCTGAGGATTCGCAATAGCGATGAAACACGTGTCGGCTGGCTGTCTTACACAATAAAGGACTCCATCGGACCACTCTCCCACTGGAGATTCCTACATTTTTCTGTTGCTTTGTTTTGTGTATATGACTATTGATTGTTACATACAATGTGATTTACTTGTTATGAGTGCATTGGGTAACCCCGTCATAGTTTGCAAACATGATCTTGGAAACATTCATGCCACCCCCATTCTCAAAAAACAATGCCATTAGTGAACCAAGAGGCTAGTCATTTGTCAGGTGAAGCTCTGGTGCAGCCTTAGTTGTTATATAACTGGAACAACATTATAGTTAATTAAATAAAACACAAGAGAAGGTTTTGTACAGCACCCACAATTAACTTGTATATTTAAAGGTCTCTCATATGTAGTTATGAAGTCATAGGAGGCAAAGTGCAATTAACCATTTGCCTAGGTTTGCACAATTTCATCAAGAGGGGAAGCCTGGACTGATACTAGAAGCGGTCCCTGGAGCTCCTCCGCGGCCACCCTCCGTTTCCAGTAATCCTGTTGTTTTCCCCGGGCCCCAGACACCGCATTCAGTTGCAGAACAGCCGGAGCCCACTTGAGAGCGAGATCGGGGCAGTAGCGAGATCGTCACGGAAGAAAAGTGCATTTTCACGCCCGCAGCAGCCCGTCTGACCAAGTCTTTAAAATGGCGGCCCTGCACGGACGAGCAGACGCCTGGTGAAGGAGGCAGATTCGGGGGCTTCTCAAAGGCACTGCGGCAGATCCTGCGGAGGGAGCCGGACGGGGACAGCAGGAAGCGGGTCAGAAGGCGCCCTCGCGCCCGGACCTGGCACCGTCCACTGAAAACTAATGGATGCTTCCTAAGCCACTCCTCTGAGGAAACAACAGCCCGACCAGGATCCCCCTGCAGCACGCCTGGAACCTCCTCTGCAGCCCCACGAGAAACCACCAAGTGAGACCACAGTCCGACCGAATACTCAGCCATGTGCACGGACTGCTGATCTTATTTTTGGAAGGATTCAAGTCCAACTCTCCACCGGAGCAGCGCCTGAGGTAGGACGCCTGACCCCAAAATGGCCACCACGTGCGACCTCACCAACAACAAATGAAGCTCGCCGACTCCCAATGCCCCCAATTTGATTAAGCGGAGCACAGACTCCCATGGGAGCACAAAGGGGAACCATACAAAAAACTAATCGCTCTTGCCACTGTCCTGTCAGCAAGTCTGGACGCACGAAGAGCAATCTGACTTTCAAATGTCCGCCACTCACGACCTCCCACACAACAAATGAAGCTCGCTGACTCCCAATGCCCCCAATTTGACTAAGCGGAGCACAGACACCCATGAGAGCTCAAAGGGGAACCTTGTAAAAAACTAATCGCTCTGGCCATCGTCCCGTCAGCAAGTCTGTACGCACGAAGAGCATTCTGACTTCAAAATGGCCAGGGGCACTCCTATTAGACGCATCGGAGAGTCGGATGACCATAATTACAGACCCCGGTACGGGAAACACTTGGGGCACTGCATTTGTGGACCACAGATTCTCATGGATTTCTTTAATTTCCCTTCTGTCCTGCCCGCCATTTTGCTGCTGTTCTCGGCCGTCTTTCTCTGGTCCCCGGCCTGTCTTCTTTTCCATTCCTTCGTCTTTTACCCTTTTCCCTCGTTTCCCCCTCGATGTTCCTCAAATGTTTCTTCCCTTTTCTGCCTTGCCTTCTCTCCTTACCCTTGATTCCCTCCCACCCTCCCTTGGTGTTGTGACCACATGCCCCCCTACCACCCCACTTAAGGGTCCTCTGCCTAAGAAATTCTACTACGTGTGTATATATATGTATATAGGGATAACTCTAATCACTAGTATATGCAGTAGACTGTTGTGCTCTCTTCCAATTCTATGTGACTCTTAGAGTATATCCATTCGTATCCTTCCCCTATGTATATAGAGATAACTCTATTCACTAGTACATGCTGTAGACCTTTGTAGTATCTACCATTCCTATGTGACTCTTAGAGTGTATCTATAAGTATTCCTTCCCTATGTATATAGAGATAACTCTAATCACTAGTATATGCAGTAGACCTTTGTACTTTCTACCATTCCTATGTGACTCTTAGAGTATATCCATTCGTATACCTTCCCTATGTAAATAGAGATAACTCTAATCACTAGTATATGCGGTAGACCTTTATACTATCTACCATACTTCTGTGACTCTTAGAGTATATCCACTTGTATCTCCTCCTTGTGTGACTTTACATCTTGTACATTTGCAATTTTTTCCGTGTGTATCCTTGCTGTAACGCATGTAATCCTAAGTCCTTATGTTTTTCAACTGGTGCTTATGTAAAGCGCTCTGACACCTTCGGGTAAAGGTCTCGCTATGGTAAATCGCATAAATAAATAAATACCAGGTTTTCTAGTTTCACAATTTGCAATTCAGACACCAGATGAGTATCTCTTTCCCGATCACATTTTATATTTGAAGTTAATGCTTTGACTTCAATTCTTGGTGAATGAGAATGGTTTTGGCAGACAGAAGTCACATGAAGGCTTGGATTGTTGTCCACCCCATGCATCTGCTTCGCGCCTCCTACACCTACATTTCATCACCACGTCCCTCACATTCCTGGTATAGGTGCGGCCCTCAGGCATGCCACTGAAAGTACTTTGTGGCCCCCGGGTAAATGTTTGCGAGTACTCATGCCCTAGATGGAGCAAACACCGCTGTTAACTCCTTACCAAATAGCTTTGAAGCTGTGAAGACTGCCTGAAAGAGTGTGCAAATGGTTGGTGACACCAAAGGACTTTATGTATCACCATTTCACACACCAGAACAATCCTCAGGGCCTTATCTAGTCTCAGAGAAGCATTGCACTATACCATTTGCTTGAGACCAGTATAGGATTATTTTTACCTGTAAAAATCACGTTTGGACAGATATACTTGAAAGCCTGATCTCTCCAGTGGTGGAGCATTGTCTGGATGCAGTGCAATGGCTATTCCATGGATGGGAATCGTCTTCATATCCATGGCTGTGAATTAGACCTTTCCAACCTCAAGAAATGTCCATTGCTTATCACTCACCTCAAGCATCTGTCATCCATAAGGGGAGCAGCAAAAATGAAGACAGAAGGTAAGACATGGTGTGGGGCATAGAGACTGTAACCAAATTCACAATACAATACAAGGAACACCCAGCAACACAGCATTATTCCATTAAATCAATCCTTGGAACCCAAACAGACTCGCAGGTAAGCCTTGGCCTTGGCAACTCGAGTGACATTCCTGTGCCAAACTTAGCTCTATGTTTCAAACACTCATAAACAACATAGCAGGTAGCCCCTTTATCACTGGTTGTCCTCGATGGACGTGAGCTTGGTTTGGTCAGTAACCAGTCAAATAAGGACAGTGATGCTGTAGCTTTCTCTAGACATTTGTCATTGAAGCGGGACCTCTATGCTTCATTCAGTGACGAGGCCTTTGGCAAGGTTTGCTCAACCAGAAATTTCACATGCACTTTTAAGGGCTAAGATTCACATACCCTGTGTTATCGCGCTCCTAACAGGACAAAAGGTATGCAGGCTGTCTGTCCCAGTCTGAAAATTAATGCCATGAAGATCAACAGCCTTCCACACAGGTACAGATGGAAGAGTTGGGCCCTCCAAAGGATTGCAATAACATCCAATTCAATTTGTGAATCTCTCTTTTATGAGGGTGTTAAAACTCAGCTGCCATACGCCAAAGGAAACATCAACTCATCCTTCAACATTTGACCCAGAACAGAGCCAAGACCCACCAGGCTGGCATCCTGATCTACTTTTAATACGTACTAAATGGCCTCATCTTCGCGAGTGCTTCCTTGACCTTCTAGAACAAAGCCTTATCTCTCTAACAGAGTATTCTTTTTGAGCAGAGTTTTTAATTGCTGCGTAAGGTACCCAAAGTTTCTGATGTAACTCATTCAGACAGCAGCATAGGAAGGGGGATGCGGGCTGCCCCGGGTGTCATCACGGAAGGGGGTTACAAAATGGCAAAAATATGTACGTATTGAAACTTTTTAGTTCAGTCAACAAATGCAACGAAACGCGGCTGAACTCGAAGTGGGGGGCAACAAGAAATTTCCTGCATCGGCTACCACCTGACCTTGCTACGCCACTGCATTCAGAAATTCGCCATGCCAACTGCACAGTCTGAAACATCAGCGAGAGGTGGGGCGAATGAAATGTCTGACACTATGACCTATTGGCAGATAAGCCAATGGCAATGATTGTGCTTCCACATAAATACAGAGGTCTTCATATATTCTGTGGAGACTGAATTCACTATCTTGCTGTCTTTTGAGCTCTGTCTTCTGGGGAGTATGACGATATATGTGTAATAAATTATTGTACGAAAAAAGGGGAACTCGTTGAAGGCCCATGAGGATGTCACGGATGTCACAAACAACTGGTTGGACTATCTCAGTAGCTGAAAAAAATCACATAATTCAGCTGTGTATAACAACTCAGATCAAAATATAGCCAGAAACTGATCATGAACTTGGAATCCGTGTTAAGTTCTATTGAGCAGTAGTCTGCACTTATTTCTGATGAGGATTTGTTGGTGGTTTGCGATCAGCGTCAAGTATAAAGCAAAGAACCTTAGTGTGGATTTTAAATGTCATGAAGGGTCCGATGAAGAAAGTAACTTGAATTCTGGCAAGTCCACTATAGGTGACAATGAAGGAAATTGATGTGCGCTGGTACTAAGAAGTTCAAAAAGATCTAAACATTTGGAGGAGTCTGCGGTTCCTCTAAAAATTGTGATTGCTCAAAAAAAGTATACTAAGAAAGAAGAGGTTTATTATTTCTGTCTTGTGCGTTATAGATGACCACATAGGTGTGTTCTAATCAGGAGTACGGATGGTCCTTGCTTAAAGTAGCTGATATGTTGCAACATGACAATGCTGAAGGAATCTACAATTGCACCTTCCTCAGTGCCTCATCACCAACACTGTTTGCTTCCATTCATTGGATCTTAAAAACATTCCTCGCATAATGTTCTATCTCCGCTGATTTCCATAGGCTACCCTCTAAAACCACTTAAACTCTCCCTTCGCAGAGACTACACAGATTGAGAGGTATGTGTATTCAGCCTTTGAGTTTACCTTTGTAAATCGCTGCTAGTTCGTACTAGCAAGCCAAAAACACCCCCAAAATGCCCTAGGTTATCACACACAAGTTCAAGAGTAGAAAAATACGGTCCCTGATGAGGTGCAGTAGTGACGATCCTGTATAGTAAAACAACCGCCACTACAACGTAGAGATGACCAGCATAACCTTAGTCTATTTTCTTTCTCCGCTCTACAGCGTAGTCTGCCTCTTCTTTTAGTAAAACAACCCTCCCTGCCTGATCATCATGGTAAAGCAATCAGACTGTCAAATCCTGCTCCTCCGACCCTTTTAAAACATGAAGCCTCACCTACCCCCTCAGTTTTGAAGGATAAAAAAACCACAGGCTTGCTTTCAGTTGCTACTTCCCACGCACCAATATCGCCTCCTGCGGTGTACATGGCCATGGCTCCTCTCATTGCTGCCCTTCAGTGCCGGGTAGTTCAATCCTTCTTCCGTCCATACAGCTCCACTTGGGGCCAGGCTGGATTGCCCATTGAAAACACAAACAACTAGCCCGGGCACTCGCAAAGGACACACCTGAAATTGCGTCTCAAAACGATAGCCATATTGCTGAGGCATAGAATACATAAATATTAATAAAGGACTGGCCTAGTTCGCTAGCCCTGGAAGCAGTCTCTATAATGACTTGTTTAAATGATTTAGCAAATTAATTAGATTTTAGCTGTTTAATTGCTCGAGCCGTGTTTTTGTTTTCTAACTAACATCAACCGTACTTTTCTGAACTGCAGCTGTTGCTACGTCCAAGTCTTTGTCCGAACACCCTTACTCTTCCTCCGAGTACTATGTCCTTCGGAGTACTATGCCCCGCCACCGTACTACAATATTTAGCGTTCTCTGGAATCCACGCATCCCTCAATCACTGTGTCTATTCTGAGCCTCTACCGCTTCCGGTAGTATTTTGAGCGTTGAGTTTCGGCTCTACTTTCACAGGAAGCTGTGCTGGCTCCGCCCCTACCGGAGAGCTGTGTCTCAGCTTGTCTCTCTAGCTCGAGCAGTGTGAGACAGCCAACGCAGCGCAGGCTACTGCAACAAGGGCAGCCTGCCAATTTATTTGCCTGCCAATTTATTTAAATGTCCATGGACCTTCTGAAATGTCTACGTCGTCTTGGTGTAGACTATAGAGAGACTTTAATGTGTCTGAGTCCTGAGCCCCAAAACCTTTTTTATAAAAAAATAAACATGCATTGTGTATCCTGCATTTCCGTCTGCCCCGCACCAGGCCCGGTTCTAGCGGGTGGGCCGGGTGGGCCAGGCCCACCCAAACATGTGCCTGGCCCACCCAAACAGGAGCCTTGTCCCTCGCAGTGAGGGCTTGAAGGCAGGCGTGCAAGGGCATTAACCTCAAAGGGTGTCTGTGTGTGTGCGCCCGGGCTGAGACAGCTTCCCGTGCTCACACACACAGTTTTTGAGATTATCGCAGCCACCCCGAGTACTTCACAGATCTTTAAGACCATTTACATATGAACGAGGCTGTGTTAATTTTAACACCCCTTCATCGCAACATGGCGAAAGGCTACAAATCCTTTTTTTGGGATGTACGACATTACAACGCATGCTTTTACATCGCATGCTTTTACAACGCGAGTTTTAAAACGCATACCATTACAACGCATAGCGCTTTGGGGTGCTGGATAGTGAATAGTTTAATTTACTATTCCAACTCCAGTCCCCGTGGACACTAGGGAAGGTGTTGGACAGTAAATTAAACGTATTCCCTATCCTAGAGCGCCCCCCAGCGCAATGCGTTGTAATGGTTTGCGTTGTAAAAGCTGCGATGTAAAAGCATTGCGTGGTAAAAGTTGCGTTGTAAGTGATGTTTCCCCTTTTTTTGACATGGGTAACCTTTGGTAACCTTTGCCTCTTGTTCTGCTGTGTGGATATTTCTTTTTCTGTGCAGTGCAGGAAAAAAGAAGTTTGTTTATTCCTATTCACCTTTCCTGACCCCTGGAGCTGCTTATCACATCAGGCTGCCTGTGACATAAAGTTTGACTAACGGAGTAGGTAAGAGAATGTGTTACTATTTGTTTTTCTTTTAAAAATCTGCACAGGCCCAGCACCACACATACTTCATGTGCGCTTAATTTAAACAGTTTTTATCATTATCATGGCTGATGCAGGATAACAATTAGACAATACAGAATGCCCAGATAACGCTGGTGATTCATGATCCTGCTGGAGAGCAATCATTTGTCTGTTAGTAGTTTTTAAGTGCAGATGAACTGTATTTTATGTGGAAGCTGAGTGGGTTACTGCCTTTGTCACAGAGATCCCTGTGTTACTTGCAGTTCAGAAGTTACAATCGTATCATAGGACAGTGACCTATGAACTGTCATCGAAGAGCTGCCTACAAACATGAATGGTATAGTTAGAACTTCGCTTTTTTTGTTTTGTGGTATAGTTAGAACTTCCTCAGTCTTTCATTATTCTAATGTTGCTAAACTGAGTATGTTTGGGCAGATATACATTTTTATCAGTAAAGCTGACCCCCATGGAATACTTTTTAAATCCTATGGTTGTGTTTCCCCAGACCAAACCCTTTTAAGATATCCTGCCCACCAGTATGAATGACATGTGATTCCTACACCTTGTAATACTCATTGGCTAATGTGACATTCCCTGTAGACTGATTTACATACTTGTATGATTCATTGTCTCTGTTTAATGTGTGCGTGGTGTAAAGTACTGACACACACTACACTGATATTAGTAGCGCCATACAACAAATGAAATGCATATGAGAGAGTGGCTACGTAGAGATGAGGGCACTGGAGGAGGGTGGCAGTGAGGGAATCTGAGGAGGAGGTCCACGGGGGGCTACGGAGAGATGAGGGACGCTGGTGGAGGGTGGCAGTGAGGGAATCCCAGTAGGAGGTAGTGGGAGGAGCTATGGAGCGATGAGGGGCACTGTTGGAGGGTGGCAGTGAGAGAATCCGAGGAAGAGGTCATGGGGTGGAGGGGGAAGCTAGGGCGAGATGAGGGGCACTGGTGGAGGGTGGTAGTGAGGGAGTCTGAGGAGAAGGTCATGAGGGGGAGGGGCTACAGAGAGATGAGGGGTACTGGTGGAGGGTGGCAGTGAGGGAATCTGAAGAGGAGGTCATAAGGGGGAGCGGCTATGGGGAGATGAGAGGCACTTGTGGCATGTGGCGTGGCAATGAAGGAATCCTAGGATGAGGTCAATAGGGGGGCATGGAGGGATGAGGGGCACTGTTGGAGGGTGGCAGTGAGGAAATCCGAGGAAGAGGTCATGGGGTGGAGGGGGGAGCTAGAGAGAGATGAGGGGCACTGTTGGAGGGTGGTAGTGAGGGAGTCTGAGGAGGAGATCATGAAGGGGAGGGGCTACAGAGAGATGAAGGGCACTGGTGGAGGGTGGCAGTGAGGGATTCCGAGGAGGAGGTCATAAGGGGGAGGGGTTATGGGGAGATGAGGGGCACTTGTGGCATGGCAGTGAGGAAATCTGAGGAGGAGGTCAATAGGGGGGCCATGGAGGGATGAGGAGCACTGTTGGAAGGTGGTAGTAAAGGTATTTACGGAGAAAGAGGTCCGTGGTGGGGCGCCAAAAAAGACTTTCGCATCAGCGCTGAAGCCGACCCTGTCATGGCCTTTCTGTCTTTATTTATTTAATTAGCAGGTGGGGTCATAAGGGCTACTGTGGAACATACTTTACAGTGTGTGCTAATTATATTTACTGCTATAGTCAATGTTTTAAGTTTGAAGGTGATTTTAATAATGTTTTTACGGGGAAAAATGAAAGTGGAGCCCAATGGTGCCTGATATGGGGCTGGGGCCCAAGGTCAGCTGTGAGATAAGATGCATTGGGGAGGAGTGGGTATAATCAAGCCTTTAACCCCATGGATGCTCAGCATATTCCCCTGCTGTGCTGAGAAATCGTAAATGCCATACTACATGACGAGCTGGGCTCGTCATCAGTGTAGCAGCAGGCTACTTCATGACGAGCCCAGCTCGTCATGAGCGTGGAAGGGGTTAAGGGAGTGCGTTGCAGAGTCCAGGGTCAGGTGGAAGTAGGTATGAAGAGGGATTCTCTCTGAAGGCTCCCACAGAGGAAGCCCGTGAAGTGTCACTTGCCTGATACTCCCACCTCAGAAACCTCCTCTTCCCATCTAAGGAACATTACATGGAAAAAACACTTTTGAGAGTGATAATATATGGAAAGAGATTTGGAAAAGAGTGCTTTTTACTGGGCAGTGTAAGACTAAGAAGAGATAATGGAGGACCCTGAAGCAGGCCTGCCTAGACATATATGCGACAAATCGAGCCCGCAGTGGCCCACCCAAATGCACCCTTGGCCCACCCAAATAAAAATTCCTGGAGCAGGGCCTGGCCCCGCACCCTCCAAAAAAATTAACGCATTTTAAATGTAAAGAGCACGTTTAAATCTGGATACAGAGTGTCTCGCATTTATAGAATTTCAGTACAGCTTACGTAAACAACCACGGTGCAGAAGTTATTGTTAACGTATAAATACTGTTAAAACTAGCCACTATAATTACTACTGAAAGACAATTGACTTTTCTATCCTCTTTCATCTCTTGATTTGTATTTAACCGTGATTGCTTCACATATTTCAAACAATTCAACTGTTTAGGAATCGTATATGTTAACTAGAATATATACCCATTTGGCATATTTTGTAATCGGAGAGCTCAGAAATGCACATCAAAACCACCTGGACAGGACTTATAGGTCGAGGAAGGACTACCAAATTTTGTACTTAAACATAGTAGGACAGCGGCTTTCATGAATTTACATCAGAGACTTTCAGTTTGTTTCTTCACAGGTAGGGTGACCACATTTTCAGGAGCAAAAATCGAGATAGGCCAGAAATAAAAGGAGGACTACAGCCTTTAGCTTTACTTCAATGCCTGGGCTGCCACCCACCCCTCTTTCTCTCTCCTCTCTCTTTTTACCTCCTGGGTAGTTAGGATGTAGTTTCTATAGGAAGAGCCTTTATAGGTCGAGCCTGGGCAGCGCATGAACTGCTCTGGGAGGCATGTTGTATTAGAGTGTGCACTTGAAGCTCTGCCCACTCTCCGCCCATATTTTTCAATTTGCGTGTGTCTTTGTCCTTTGTAAATGCTGGCTTCTGATTCGTTAATCGGCTTGTTTGTCCCTCCTTAGTACCGCCTTGTCTTCATTTGTAACCTCCCATGAGGAGTGGCCCTTTTACTTCTCTTGTTACACAGTATGTTTTAATTAAGGTCTGCAAGCACAATTTTTTTAATGAATTTCTCCTACTGCAGGCACCACATGCTTTCCTGCTTTGCTTGTACTTTTTCACCTACAATATTTATTTTGGCAGTGTGGCATGCTTTGATTATTGCTGCTGCATGCCTTTCTTTGCAACTTGCTCCTTTTCACTGGCATTCTCTATTTTTTTTGCAAGCGTAGCACGCTAATGCTTTAACTGTAGTAGACGCGTCCCTTCCGCTTTTTTGGGGGGGCAGCTTCAGCTGCATACAAAAACAGTGTCTGCGCTTGCTTTAAAAAATAAATAATTCGGCACTACTATATGAGAAGTTGGACTGGAACATGCTGTCCACTATTCTAGTGGGTACCTTGCACCAGTCCAAACGACCCTTATTGATGGTAGGTTTAAAGAAAACCTTTATACAAAGCTATCCTAGTGGTAGCTGTGGAGAGCAGCCTTCGGGCTAAGTCTCGAAGGAATGTAAAGCAGCTTGTTTTACCAGTCTATAATCTCATGAATGATCAAATGAAAGGAGAACCACACCAGGTATATATATAAAATATATGTATTTATTCTAACCAACCCCCTCTAGTCTCTTTATGAAGCTAGAGGTAAAAGTACAATACAATTACTTAATTAGCACACAGTACATTAGAACAGTATACATTTTGCCCTAGGGGCCTCACAAACCATATACAAAGAAAGTGGTATAAGAACCACGAGGGACATAGAAACAGGCCTAGGGTCTGTAGAATCGCTGGGGCAACCATCAACCACCAAGGTAGGGATGCAGGAGACCCACGGGGGACGCGTGCAGTGTCTAAACACAGCCGCGAATCACCATTGACTTCTATGGAAAAAGTTACGGTTAGATTTTGAAAGATTAAGGACACTTGGGAGTGGACTAGGAACAAACCCCTTCAGTACTGGACACTTCGAGAGTCAAGACCCACGGTAGTGGCTCGAAGTACTCGTGTTACCTCACCCAGGGAAGCCGGGTGCATAGGTGTCTTTTGGTGTCAGGTTTCGTTGTTGTTTCCTATTGAAAGCTGCAAAGAAGTGCTGCAGGCGACCATATGAAAAGTGTCCGGATGGAGCCATGGGTGGATCGAAGATCTGAAGAACCTGAAAGCAGAGGGGACAGTGTCTGGGTCACTTGAGGTGACAAGAAGATGCCAGCCGATGTCGGGTGATTTCAGGTGATGTAGGTGAAGCTTGACTCTTCAGCCACAAGGACCAGGAGGCGTCGACAACAACCAGTAGTTGGATTCGAGATGTCCCACGATGGATGTCGAGTGCTGCAGTGTCCGTATCCGAATTGGACCCAACAAGTCTTGGCAACCGCAACCCACGCAGAATGGAAAGATTGGCTTCAGTGCAGACCAGCAAGGTCTGAGGGACACACCCTTTGGAGGGGAGTCGGAGCACGTCTGGAGCAACCAGGAAAGCCCAAGAAATAAAAGAGATTCCTTCCTGGGGACCTACCAGTCGACGGACCAGGGATCGCAAAGGGCCCTCGAGCAGAAATGCAGGAAGCCGGCCTACGGAACACTCGTGGAGTGTAGGCCCACAAGCTTCGGTGCAAAAGGTGCTCAGGGCTTGGACTACAAGTAACCCAATGTACAACTTCAGGAAAGCTTGGGAAGTCGATGCACTAGCAAATGTGCAGGATGTCCAGGAGTTCCGGTCCCACGTCTCTCGTGATGGCTACAGGTCTCAGCTTTGCTGGGGACTCGTATTGGCCTCGGAGATGTCTGGAAGTCCGTGTCCTGTCCTGTGTCGCAGATTCTTCGGGATCCGGCAGGAGCCTCGAAAATGCAGACCGGCAAGATGCTTCTTTGGTGCCTGTTTGAACAGGGGAATCACTCCTTGAACCCAAGGGAGATTTCTTCAGTCTTCTAGACGAAATAGAATGTCGAAGGTCCAAGATATATGTTGCAGAGTTTCGTCCAGGGTAATCTAAAGTCCTAGGGACTGGGTTCCTATACTTATACCAAGTTTAGGGGCTGGATTAGCTCCAAGGTCCAAGGTCCCACCTATGGGAGGACCTGGGGAGGGGATGGTTACACCCCTTCCCCTTTGTCCAGTTTCGTGCCAGAGCTGAGGCTGAGTGCCCCAGCAATCGGTTTGAACTGGGGTATGCACAGGGACACCTTGTGTGCCCCAGGCACTGTCTGAAAAAGCATTTAGTGAATGCACCCGCCATGCCCCAATACACTAAAGCCTGTCTGGGGAGGTGGTTACACCTCCCTAGACAGGAAACCTATTGTCCAGGTCTCCCCTGCTGGAGTTTCGTCCAGCAGCAGGAGGTCAGACTCGTGTCTGCGTCAGCAGCATCCATTTTGTGATGCTGGGGCTCCTTAAAACTATTACCGGGAAAGTAAAGGTGTACATGTCTTCTCCCTCTAGAAGGGTGGAATTCTACCCAAGCCACCAGGACTGGTGGGGCGGGGGGGAAGGGATAGGATTCCAAAGTGTTTGACACCAAACACGACATGTTTTGATGCAGCCATTCCAAAGTTAGCATTTACTGCGAGGTTATAATGCACTTAAGAGTATATGGTGTGGCTGTATCACAGAACAGCTATAAGGAAGGGATTCCGAAAACTGCAGAGGGGCTCAGCTCATTCTAGGACACCATCTCACACAAAACGAAGCACTCTGCCTCCAGGATTGTCACGACCTGCCATAGGAGTGACTCATAGGTTTATATGTGTCTGTATATAAAGGTAGATATAGGTATACTATATCTAAGTAAGGGGTGCAAGCACCACCTTAACCATCCTGCAGTAGCAGACCTGTGGTGTAATTTTGGGAGGCTTCCCAGGGGTGGCATAATACATGCTTAAGCCCCTGGTAGGCCTCTGGGGTACCTATGCCCTTGGTACCTAAGGTACCATATACTAGGGACTCACGGATGTACGTCATTACGATGCACACTGTTACAACGCGTTCCATTACAACGCTGTTGTAACAACGCAAGTCGTTACAACGACTTGCGTTGGGGGGCGCAAATTAAAAAATGTTAATTTACTATTCCAACACCAGTTCCCGTGGATAGTAGGGAAGGTGCAATTCGTTGTAACAGCTTTCGTTGTTATGACTGCGTCATAATGGAACGGCGTTGTAATGGTTGCGTCGGGACTCACAAGGGTAACCCAGTAACCAATCTGGAGTGTACCTAATGTACATGCAATCAGTTTAGAGAGGAAGCAGCTAGGCTGGGGTCCTGGTTAGCAGGGCCCCAGCCAGACTAAAAGTAGATAAATCAGTGAAACACAGCAAAAAGTGGGGGTAACCATAGTAAGCAGATCCTACTCTCCTACACATCCCCCCCAAATGCAGGGACATTAAACTAACCTTGACCAGTTGAGTCTTCATGTTCTAATTGGAAATATCTGGAGAATCCATCTGCATTGGCATGGTTACTCCCAGGTCTATGTTCCACTGTATAGTCCATCCCCTGTAGGGAAATGGACCACCTTGAAAGTTTGGGGTTTTCACCATTCTTCTGTTGTAGCCATAAGAGGGGTTTATGGTCAGTCTGAACAGTGAAGTGAGTGCCAAACAAGTATGGCCTCAGCTTCTTCAGAGCCCAAACCACAGAAAAGGCCTCCCTCTCAATAGCTGACCAGCGTTTCTTTTTAGGGGTCAGCCTTCTGCTAATAAAAGCTACTGCCTGGTCCTGCCCTTCATCATTTAATTGTGACAGCAAAGCCCCTACCCCCAACTCAGATGCATCTGTTTGGACAATGAATTCCCTGGAGTAGTTAGGACTTTGCAGAATTGGTGCAGTGCACATGGCCTGCTTCAGGTCATCAAATGCCTTTTGACAGCTGACTGTCCACTGAACTTTCTTAGGCATTCTTTTAGAAGGTAAGTCATTTAGGGGTGTCACAATGGACGCATACCCCTGTACAAATCTTCTGTAGTACCCAGTCAGGCCCCAAAAAGCTCTGACCTGAGTCTGGGTAGTTGGAGCAACCCAGTCCATGATGGTCTGGATTTTGCTCTGCAATGGTTGAACCTGGCCTCCATCTACAAGGTGACCCAGGTATACAACCTGACCCTGCCCTAGCTGGCACTTAGTTGCCTTGATAGTTAGGCCTGCTTTTTGCAGGGCCTCCAAAACATTTCTGAGGTGGACCAGGTGATCCTCCCAGGTGGAGATAAAACCAGCAATACCATCAAGATAAGCTGCACAGTAGTCTTCCAGGTCTGTTAGGACTGTATTCACCGACCTTTGAAAAGTGGCAGGTGCATTCTTTAGACCAAAGGGCATTACCACAAATTGATAATGTCCACTAGGGGTTTAAAATGCTGTTTTTGCTTTGCATCATCAGCTAGTCTGATCTGCCAGTAGCCAGCTGTTAGATCAAATGTGCCGAGAAACTTGGCTGAGGCCAAAGTGTCTATAAGCTCATATGTTTTTGGAATTGGATGGGCATCAGTCCTAGAAACTGCATTGAGACCTCTGTAGTCCACACACAACCTCATCCCTCTCTTACCACCCTGGGTGTGAGGTTTTGGTACCAAGACCACTGGCTAACCAGAGGGCTATCAGAGGGTTCAATAACTCACAGTTTCAACATTTTCTGGACTTCTGTCCTGATACAGTCCCTGACATGATCAGGTTGCCTGTAAATCTTACTTTTAACAGGCAGACTGTCCCCAGTGTCCACTTCATGAGTGCACCAGTTAGTCTGACTTGGAGTCAGAGAAAACATATGTCTAAACTGATTTAGAACCTGTCTGCAATCAGTTTGCTGCTGCTCGGTGAGGCTGCCTGCATAGGCTACTCAATAAACTGATCCATCATCAGGGTTCTGAGAGAGCAGGTCTGGGAGAGGGTCACTCTCTTCCTCCTGTACGCCATCAGTAGCCATGAGCAAGCCCATGTCTTGCCTGTCAACATATGGTTTCAATCTGTTGACATGAAGCACCCTATGGGGTCTTCTGGGAGTTCCGAGATCTACCAAATAGGTAACCTCTCCCATCAGTTCAACAACAATGTGGGGTCCACTCCACTTGTCTTGGAAGCTACTGGGACAACAGGCTCCAACACCCACACTTTCTGTCCTGGCTGATAAACGGTCAGTACAGCCTTTTAGACATGCCAGGTTTTCTGTAATTCCTGGCTAGCCTCAAGGTTTTTAGTTGCCTTTTTCATGTACTCAGCCATCCGGGAGCGGAGACCAAGTACATAGTCCACAATATCCTGTTTAGGGGGTTTGAGAGGTAACTGCCATCCCTCCTTCACCAAACATAATGGTCCTCTGACAGGGTGTCCAAACAGAAGTTCAAATGGGCTGTAGCCAATCCCCTTCTGAGGAACCTCTCAGTATGCAAACAAAAGGCAGGGTAGCAGGATGTCCCATCTCCGCCTGAGCTTTTCTGGGAGTCCCTTAATCATACCCATTAAAGTTTTGTTGAATCTTTCAACTAAACCATTGCACTGTGGATGATAGGGTGTGGTGAACTTGTAGTTCACTCCACATTCCTTCCACATTGCAGTCAAGTAGCTAGATATAAAGTTTGCATCTCTGTCAGATACTACCTCCTTAGGAAACCCCACTCTTGAGAACACTCTCAAGAGGGCTCTTGCCACAACAGGTGCTGTAGTGGTCCTATGGGGAATAACTTCTGGGTACCTAGTGGCATGGTCCACCACCACTACGATAAACCTGTGCCCAGATGCTGTCTGAGGATCCATTGGTCCAACAATGTCATCCCCACTCTTTCAAAGGAACCCCACCACAGGTAGTGGTATCAGGGGGGCCTTTGTAGTGCCACCTGCCTTACCACTGGCTTGACAGGTTACACAGGAGCGACAAAACTCCTTTGTGTCTTCAGACATCTGGGGCCAGTGAAAGTGAGGGACAATTCTGTCCCAAGTCTTGTTCTGGCCCAGGTGTCCTGCTAAGGGAATGTCATGGGCGAGTGTCAGTAGGAAGCCCCTGAACTTTAGAGGTATAACCAACCTCCTGGCTGTACCAGGCTTGGGATCTCTACTCTCTGAGTATAGGAGTCAATCATCCCAATAAATCTTATGGGTGCCACTAGCATTCCTAGCTGCCTCAGCAGCAGCTTGCTGTCTGAGGGGTTCAAGAGAAGGGCCACTCATCTGCTCCTGACTCAGATCTGCCCTGGAAGGCCCCGCTGCCCCCAAGAACTCAACCTGATCAGGCTCAAGCTCCTCTGGGACAGTTCCTTCTTCAGGCTCACAATCGTCTCCCTCAAGAGACTGATCATTACTCTGAGTCAGGGGGGAAGGCTCTTCCTTAACCCTACTGCTCCTTTTCTTGGAAGGCACCTGGTCCATTATTCCAGAATCTAGGGCCTGTTCAGTGTTAGACTTTCTGACCTGTGACCTAGTCACAGCAAACACATGTGCATGGATCCCTAACATTTCTGCATTGGTCCTCAACTCCACTTCAGACCAGGCTGAAGTCTCTAAGTCATTTCCAAGCAAGCATTCTACAGAGAGACCTGCACTTATCACAACCTTCTTAAGGCCAGTTACCCCTCCCCAGGAAAAATTAATAACGGCCAGGGCATGGGTGGTCCTGAAATTGCTAGCATTGATCACTTGGTAAGTCTCACCAAGTATGACTTGTCCAGGGTCCACAATGTCTGGTGTCACCATCGTGACACATGTCCCTGTGTCCCTGTAGGCCAAAGCTTCTTTTTCATTTATCAAAGGCTGTTGTCTGTACTTGCCCAGGTTACTGGGACTCACAGAGGAGGTCATATCCATGCCTCCATCACATACTAACACAGCCTGAGTTGGAACTCTGACTAGGCCAGAGCCCATCTCAGATCCCAGGGTCAACCCCACTACACCCTTCCGCTGAGAACCACCATTTGTAGCTGAACTAGGGGGAACAGTTGCCTTAGGAGCAATGGTGGCTGGTGCTGCATCTTTCTTGGTGCAGTCACTGGTCCAATGGGTATTCTGTTTACAGACTTTATACCATGGGTTTCTTGGGCCTTCTTTCTTTTTGGAAGATTGGTGATTCCCACCATTAGAAGCTTTTTGGGGACCTTGTGAAGACTTCTGGTCTTTACCCTTCTCCCCTTTTTGATCTTGCTTCTTTTGGTCGCCACCTTGGTTCTGTACCTTCTGCTTCACCCTGGTTCTTACTCATTTGTCTGCCTTCTTTCCCAATTCTTGGGGACAGGTCAGATCAGAGTCTACCAGGTGCTGATGCAACAGCTGATTTTGACAGTTATTAAGGATCTGCTCCCTCATGATTAGATTATACAATCCTGTATAGTTACACACTTTACTGCCCAACAATCAGCCCTCCAGAGCTTTAGTAGCACAATTTACAAAGTCAACCCAGTCCTGAGTCTGTATCTTCTGGGTGTCTCTGAACTGTATTCTATACTGCTCAGTGGTTAAGCCAAACCCATTTATTAGAGCACTCTTCAGGACTTTGTAAGCATCAGCATTCTCTTCTCTGACAGTGAGGAGCTTGTCTCTTCCTTTGTCTGCAAAGGAAAGCCACAAGATTGCTGCCCACTGCTTCTGGGGTACCTTCTGTACTTTGCAGGCCCTCTCCAGTGCAGTTATCCACTTGTGGATGTAATCCCCATTCTGATAGGGAGGGACAATCGTGTTAAGATTTCTATGCTCATAAGAGCTATCCCTACCACTAGGGAAGTTGCTGCCACCATGGGGCTCTAGCCCCATCTTTTTTCTTGCTCTTTCAAGCTCTAGGGTCTCCTTTCCTAAGGCTATCTTTTGTCTCCTTATTCTCATTTGAGCTTCTTCCATTCTCACCTGATGCTCTCTCTTCTCCTGGGAAGTACCCCTCCTATGAGCAGAGACAAAGGACCCTATAGATGTACCAGACTGATCAGTTTCCCGGAAGGTGATCTGGGTCTTCTGGGCACACCACCAACTCTTCCTGGGGGGACAAAGATAGGGCCACCTTGGGCATCTCCATCTCAAGTAGGGGCTGGGTTCACCAGGTCTAGGTCATTGCCACCTGCCTGGTCAGCATCAGAGTCTGAGTCCTGGTGGGGTTCCCCACTGGAATTCTCCTCCTCTGCTGTACCCACCCCACTGCCTACCCTTAAAGGCTCTGTAGCCTGCCTAAAGTCATCAAGCAGTAATGCCTCTATGAGGCGTTGGGTATTGGACTTCTGTCCTGTCTTTAATTTTCTCATGGCACACAGAGCCATTAACTCTTGGAAAGGGAATGTGTCATACTTAGATGTCTGTACTTGACTGACATCTGGCAGAGACCCACTAGGTCCTGCTTTTAAAGACACAACTAGTGAGGTGTGGTGTATGCACTACCTACACTATTTGTTTACCTACTAAACCTCTTTTGAGTTGTAGAAAGGGTTTGCTAAACCCTTGACACACAACTCTAAGTTCAGTAGAACTTACTGTATTTTAAGCTTGTAGTATATGTACCTATGGTACCTTTAGTGGTTTTTCAAATGATTAACACTTGAGATTATCTGGTAAAACAATTCAAGCTGGAATCCTACATGCTGCACACCAATGTGAGAAGTTGGCCTGGCATATGCTGCCCACTGTTCTAGTGGGCACCTTGCACCTGTCCAAACGACCGTTATTGATGGTAGATTTAAAGACAACCTTTATAGAAAGCTATCCTAGTGGTAGCTGTGCAGAGCAGCCTTGAGGCTAAGTTTTGAAGGAATGTAAAGCAGCTTGTTTTATCAGTCGATAAACTCATGAATGATCAAATGAAAGGAGAACCACACCAGGTGTATATATAAAATATATGTATTTATTCTAAACACACCCCTAGAGGTAAACGTACAATACAATTACTTAATTAGTATACAGTAAATTAGCACAGTATACGTTTTGCCCTAGGGGCCTCACAAACCATATACTAAGAAAGTGGTATAAGAAGCACGAGGGATATAGAAACAAAACCTAGGGCCTGTAGAACCGCTGGGGCAACCAGGAACCACCCAAGGTAGGGACGCAGGAGACCCACGGGGGATGCATGCAGTGACTAAACACAGCAGCCAATCATCATTGACTTCTATGAAGAAAGTTGCGGTTAGATTTTTAAAGATTAAGGACACTTGGGAGTGGACTAGGAACAAATTCCTTCAGTACTGGACACTTTGAGAGTGAAGACCCACGAGAGCACCGAAGTACTCGTGTTACCTCACCCATGGAAGCCGGGTGCATAGGTGTCTTTTCGTGTCGGGTTTCGTTGTCGTTTCCTATGGAGAGCTGCAAAGAAGTGCTGCAGGTGACTCGATGAAAAGTGTCCGGATGGATCCAAGGGTGGATCGAAGATCTGAAGAACCTGAAAGCAGAGGGGACAGAGTCTGGGTCACTTGCCAGTGACCAGGGAGGCAACAAGAAGATGCCAGCCGATGTCGGTGATTTCAGGTGATGTAGGTGAAGCTTGACTCTTCGGCCACGAGGACCAGGAGGCGTCGACGACAACCAGGAGCTGGATTCGAGCTTTCCCACATCGGATGTCGAGTGCTGCAGCGTCGGTATCCGGATTGGACCCAACAATCCTTGGCAACAGCAACCCACGCAGAATGGAAAGATTGGCTTTGGTGCAGACTAGCAAGGTCTGAGGGACACACCCTTTGGAGGGGAGTCATGGCACGTCTGGAGCAACCAGGAAAGCCAAAGAAACAAAAGAGATTCCTTCATGGGCACCCACCAGTCGACAGACCAGGGATCGCGAAGGGGCCTTGGGCAGAAATGCAGGAAGCGGACCCACGGAACACTCGTGGAGTGTAGGCCCACAAGCTTCGGTGCAAAAGGTGCTCAGGGCTTGGACTACAAGTAGCCCAATGCACAACTTTGCGAAAGCGCGGGAAGTTGATGCGCTAGCAAATGTGCTGAATGTCCAGGGGTTCTGGTCCCACGTCTCTCGTGATGGCTACAGGTCTCAGATTTGCTGGGGACTCGTGTCGGCCTCGGAGATGTCTGGAAGTCCATGTCCTGTGTCGCAGATTCTTCGGGATCTGGAGGGAGCCTTGAAAATGTAGACCAGCAAGATGCTTGTTTGGTGCCTCTTTGAACAGGGGAGTCACTCCTTGAGCCCAAGGGAGATTTCTTCAGACTTCTAGTTGAAATAGAATGTCGAAGGTCCAAGATATATGTTGCAGAGTATCGTCCAGGGTTATCTAAAGTCTTAGGGACTGGGTTCCTATACTTATACCAAGTTTAGGAGATGGATTAACTCTAAGGTCCCACCTATGAGAGGACCTGGGGAGGGGATGGTTATACCCCTTCCCCTTTGTCAAGTTTCGCGCCAGACCTGGGGCTTAGTGCCCCAGCAACCGATTTGAACTGGGGTATGCACAGGGACACCTTGTGTGCCCCAGGCACTGTCTGAAAAAGCATTCAGTGAATGCACCCACCCTGCCCCAATACACTAAAGCCTGTCTGGGGAGGTGGTTACACCTCTCTAGACAGGAAACCTATTGTCCAGGCCTCACCTGCTGGAGTTTCGTCCAGCAGCAGGAGGTCAGACTCGTGTCTGCGGCAGCAGCATCCATTTTGTGATCCTGGGGCTCTTTAAAACTATTACCAGGAAAGTAAAGGTGTACATGTCTTCTCCCTCTAGAAGGGTGGAATTCTACCCCTGCTGCCAGGACAAACACAACATGTTTTGATGCAGCCATTCCAAAGTTAGCATTTACTGCGAGGTTATAATGCACTTAAAAGTATATGGTATGGCTGTATCACAGAACAGCTATAAGGAAGGGATTCCGGAAGCTGCTGAGGGGCTCAGCTCATGCTAGGGCACCCTCTCACACAAAACCAAGCACTCTGCCTCGAGGATTGTCAAGGCCTGCCTTAGGAGTAACTTATAAGTTTATATGTGTCTGTATATATAGGTAGATATAGGTATACTATTTCTAAGTAAGCGGTGCAAGCACCACCTTACCCAGGTTGCAGTAGCAGACCTGTGGTGTCATTTTGTGAGGCTTGCCAGGGGTGGCATAATACATACTTCAGCCCCTGATAGGCTTCGGGGGTACCTATGCCCTTGGTACCTAAGGTATCATATACTAGGGACTCCCAAAGGTAACCCAGTAACCACACTGGAGTGTACCTAATGTACATACAATCAGTTTAGAGAGGAAGCAGCTAGGCTGGGGACCTGGTTAGCAGGGCCCCAGCCAGACTAAGAGATGATAAATTAGTGAAACACAGCAAAAAGTGGGGGTAGCCATAGTAAGCAGATCATACTCTCCTACACAACCCCCCTCCAAACGCAGGGACATTAAACTAAACTTGACCAGTTGAGCCTTCATGTCCTAAGTGGAAATATCTGGAGAGTACATCTGCATTGGCATGGTTACTCCCAGGTCTATGTTCCACATATAGTCCATCCCCGGTAGGGAAATGGACCACCTTACAAGTTTGGGGTTTTCACCCTTCATCTGTTGTTGCCATAAGAGGGGCTTATGGTCAGTCTGAACAGTGAAGTGAGTGCCAAACAAGTATGGCCTCAGCTTCTTCAGAGCCCAAACAACAGCAAAGGTTTGCCTCTCAATAGTTGACCACCGTTTCTCTCTAGGGGTCAGCGTTCTGCTAATACAAGCTACTGGCTGGTCCTGACCTTCATCATTCAATTGTGACAGCACAGCCCCTACCCCCAACTCAGAAGCATCTGTTTGGACAATGAATTCTCTGGAGTAGTTAGGACTTTGCAGAATTGGTGCAGTGCACATGGCCTGCTTCAGGTCATCAAATGCCTTGACAGCTGACTGTCCACTGAACTTTCTTAGGCATTCTTTTAAAAGTTAAGTCATTCAGGGGTGTCACAGCACCCACTCTCCGGCGCAGGCTCCCTGTGCTTGCTCATCCAGAGGAGATTCATGCACATCATTTTTGGTTGTGTTGAGATCGTGTGCCACACTTGCCAGAAAAGGGCTAGCATTAACGGTTAAGATTGCAGTTTTTTTTATTTAAAGCAGCAGCGACGCTCTTGAATATTGGTATGTGCGCCTCAAAAATGTTTTTCAAATATATTTGTTAAACAGTCGGCACACCATTTTCATTTTACACACCTGCTGTTTGGGCGGTGCTACAGGGAGAGGGCGGGCATAGGGACCACTGCAGGGAACAACAATATGGCCGAGCCCTTCTGGGAACACAGCTGCCCGTGGGGACACTGCACCAGGTGAGAGCATGCTACTGGCCGCCTTAATGGGTTTACAGCATTGCAAACATGTCACGCTTTCACTCTAGCGCCGACATCGGATGAGAAAAAACAAGCATTTGCAACACAATAGGTCTCGCATTAACGAGTATTTAAGCTATTGGTAAAGAAATAGCTCAAACTCTCGCAAATGCGAGGCCTACTGCATTGCAAATATTTGTTTTTTTACTAGAGCCCACACATTCATGAAAGACGCGCCCCTTTCTTTAGACAAGAAAGGGGCATGTCTGACATTAAAGTGAAACCGCGGCATGGGGGCTTTGACAAAAAAAATAATCTGGTTGTCATGTTGACAAACAGAGGTTTTTTTGGGTAACGGCACGTACCCTTCGTTAGACGCGGTTTGTGTAAAGAAAGGGACACGGCCTCTATGAATGTGAAAGCGCTAGTAAACAAAAAACAAAATAAATAAGTACGCATGGACGCTATATTGAATGCTGACTGCGCTGCTAAAATAAACAAATAAAAAACGCGGGCTCTATAGTTATAGAGGCCCGTCATTAGTAAAAATTTAAATAAAAGCAGGCAGCGTGCTGCAAGTTAGTGGTTGGAATAGGGGCAAATAATTAAATAAAATAGTGCTCATAGCCAAGATAAAGCCAACCGTGTAACAAGACTAGTAAAAGGTCCAGTTGTTATGAGAGGTAACAAATGCAGACAGGCAGTACGAAGGAGGGAGTAACAAGCTTAGCCACATCGCTGCTTAAGAGTTTCCCCTACTGTGCTGGACAGCAACGAAAACGGGTGTGGTCATGACGAGCTCAGCTCGTCATGAGCACCTGAGAGGTATATGCCATGACGAGCTCAGCTCGTCATGAGCATGGAAGGGGCTAATAATGAATCGGAAGCCAGCGTTTACGAAGGACAATGACACAGACCAATTACAAATAGGGGCGGGAAGTGGGCGGGGCTTCAAGTCTATACTCCACTACTGCATGCCTCGCAGCAGCACATGGGCTGCCCAGGCTCGACCTAAAAAACGAATCTGTATTGGAGTGAAGCGCTTATAAGTAAAGCAAGATGACATTTATTGTGTCTGTAAAGTAAAGCTACGTGGCATATGTTTTCAGAAGATTCACAGGTAGGATTTTACAGGATAGGATAGGAATTTGTAAAGCACGCTAAACCAGGAAGGTGTTGAGGCGCTAGGCAGGACGAAGGGGAAGCAAACAGTCACCAACTATGAGGCGAAAAGCCAGGTCTTTAAGATCTTCTTAAAGGAAGTGAGTGAGTTTGCCGTGGTGATAGAAAGAGGCAGAGTGTTCCAAAGTTTGGCGGCCGCCACAGAAAATGAGCGGCCACCCCACCTGGAGCGACAAAATCTAGGCAAGACAAGCTTCTTCTGGGTGGAGGACCTCAAGGATCTGCCCGGAGTGTACCAGTGGAATAAAGTTGCACGGTGAGATGATTCAGTACCATGTATGGCCTTGTACACCAAATTCAAGCCAAGGCACGTATTCCCTCTAATGGACTGATGTTTGGGGATGTTCAGTATAAGTCTTGCCGCAGTATTTTGCACTACCTGCAGCTTGTTCATGGAGCCTTTACTGACATTGAGGTATAATGCATTGCAATAATCAAGCCAAGAGGTTACTAGGGCAATGATAGTGGGCCGATGAAGATCCGAGGGAATGTATGGCAGCACTTTCTTAAGAATTTTAAGAATATGGAAACAGGTGCTAACCATGCGGTTCACCTGGGTATCGAAAGACAGCCCCTTGTCAAAGATAACTCCAAGGTTTTTGGCAGTTGTCACTGGAACAGGAAGAGGGCCGCAGATTTCAGGGCACCAGGCGGCAGACCGGATTGAGGGCTGAGGGTCGAAGACCAAAACTTCGGTTTTCTTCGTATTAATTTTAAGAGAGTTTTTCTTCATCCAGCGTATTATGGTGGTCATACATATATTAAACCTTTGAGCAACCAGCTGCAAATCATCAGAGATTAATATCATGATTTGCGTGTCAACCGCATAGGAGAGGACTTGGAAGCCGAAAGATCTCACCAGTGAAGCCAAGGGGGTCACATAAAGATTGAAAAGAGTAGGGCTAAGTGAGGAGCCCTGGGGGGCGCCACAAGGAAGACTGAAGGATTTGGCTTTGAACCCGCAATAGCTGACTACATTGGTTCTATCGTGCATAAAAGATTGGAGGAATTGTAAGGCCTTCCCAGTGACACAAACATCCTGCAGTCGCTGAAACATGCGGACTGGGGAAATGGTGTCAAACGCCGCCGAGAGGTCAAGCAGGATCAGCACTGATGATCCGCCCCGACCAACCTGCATGCGGATACTATCTGAGGCAGCAACCAAGGCTGATTCAGTGCTGTGCCCTGCCCGAAACCCGTTCTAGGATTATTTCAAACGGGACTAGAATAGAACAGCATGTATATTAGGGGGAAAATCACCAAATTCCTGTATTTTCCCCTTATCAGTGCATACCGTAAACGGTAAATATAAGCAGAAAACAATTTCAAACGTGCTCCTAAGCTTCCCCGATGTCCCTTGACTGATAAAGTACACAAAAACAAAAAAGCCATGTTAAAAATTAAAATGTATGACTTTATGTAAAGTTCTACTAAATAATCATGTCTTGACCTCTGCAGAAAGTTAAAACATGAACAGAGAGCTGGTGTTTTCCTCTGTGGAAGGTGGCGATCCAAGTGTCAGGGCTTGCTGGCTCTGAGCACTGGCAGTTTTAACAAGCATTTGCAATGCAATAGGTTTCTCAATTGCGATATTTTGAGCTATTGGCATTGTAAATGACAATTCCTTTTATTTATGTGTTTAAAAAACCTGCAACAATAAAAAGCATTGGCATTTACAATACCAATAAGTCAAAGTTTCTAAAATGCACGACCTATTGCATTGCAAATGCTTGTTTCATTTGGCAATAACTTTGCCATCGTTTGACGAATCCATGCGAAATTTTGAAAACTAGTATGATGCTCACTCTAGCTGCTGTCTTGAAAGTTTTGTGGTGATCCGTCAAGCGGGGCACGAGAAAATTGGTGGGGTCTCAAAACGTGTTTTTCCCAGGTTAATTCACTCAGAGATTTTAGACACAACTACAGCCCGAACTGCTGAACGCAATTACACCAAATTTGGCAGAAAGGTAGCTATTGGTCCTGTAAGAGACCTTTTTGCAAATTAGTGTAAATCTGTTCAGTAGTATTTGAAATATGAAGGAAAATCCAAATTTGTATGTATAGGGTAGCAGATCCTCTGATGATCCGACTGTCCCCGTGCTCAAATCTGATTAGCTGCCAGTACTTCAAACCAGGAAGTGTTGGCAGCAATCTTGGGACTAGACTTGAGCCGAGTTCCCCAATTTTGTTTAAAGATAAGGGGGCAGGGTAAGAATACCCTGCCCCCGGCCTCTTCAAACAGTTTAAAAAAACAATTTAGGCAAGAGCCACGGCTCCCACCGAAAAAAAGAAAAAAGCAGAGACTCCCTCACTTCTCTATTTTCTCGCCCCCGCGTGGGCCAGGTCCAGGGTGGGCATGTGGGCTCATTGAAAAAGATGTAGGGGGTATCATGGACCCCCGTGTCCCAGGGACCACCACCTCCTCGGGGCTTTTGTTAAATAAACCTGGGGGTCTGATGGACCCGTGTCCCGGGGACCACCATCTCCCCAGGGCTCATTTCTTTATTATGAAGGGGGCTCACAGACCTCCCCTTGAGGACCACCACTTCCCCGTGGCCAAAGACATTTTTAAAATAAAAGGGGGCTGCGCGCCTCCTATTCCCCGCCGGCTGTTCTTGGCCCGGAGGACTGCCTCCACCCCAGGACAGGCCTTAGTGACCGAAAGGAGGGTGCCACCCATCCCCCTCCTGGAGCCATTGATGGCTGTGGGGACTGCCAACCCCACGGCCGGCTCCTGCTATGTCCCAGGGTGCTCACCCCCGGGACAAAGCTGTTTGTTGTCGCTTGACAGGAGTTTTACCGCTGCCACCCGAGTCACAGCAAGCACCTTGGATCCAGCAAACAAGAGCTAAAAAATGCTCTTGCTTGCTTGAAGCTGAGCAGAATTGCTTTCAGACACAGGGAGCTATATGTTTAGCAGCTCCCTATGTCTGAAAGCGATGCCGGCTCCTGTAGGAGGCTGGGAGCTGGCAGGGACCACAGGGGCCTTCAAGCTCCCCCACGGTCCCAGTGGAAAGTGGGTGCCCTGGGAGCACCCACAAAAAGATGGCCAGGCCCTGGGGTATGGAGACCCCTGGCTGAAGTTGGCCCGGGAAGCGGCCCCTCTCTCCTATATATTTGTTATTTAATTAAAGGCCGAGCCCCAGGGGATGGGGTCCCCGGGCCAATATTGGCCAGAGGAGAGAGGCTGTGCGGCCTCCCTCCCCTATAAAAAAAATACAAATAAAATCTGGGCCCCAGGGGATAGGGTCCCTAGGGCCGAAATAGGCCCGGCAGAGTGGCGAGCAGCCCCCCTCCTCCTCTAAGTCCAGCCCCCAGGCATGGGCTCCCTGAGGCCGAAACAGGCCCGGGGAGGGGGGCCGAGTGCACCTCCCTCCCTCAATGGGGGTTCTTTCTTGTGCTCTACTACTGAGACCAGAGATCATGTTCTAAACTTTTAAAAACTAGAACTATGTAAATTGCCTAGATGCCCCGCCAATTTGATCCCGCCCCATATACATTAAAGGTATGCAACGTCTTCCCGCCCTTTTACCAGTATGATGGACAGCTTACTAAAAGGCCCCACGGGCGTTTCCTGCCAATTTTGGAGACGCATTCCTCACGCCTACGAATACGAACGCATCTCACACAAAGAAGCACTTACTTCTGCAAAGTACATATCATCCAAGTGTGTTTTCTCTGCAGTTCCACTTTGTAAAGTTATCTGGTGAAGACACTCGAGAAACAATCACATTGGAAAAGATACATATACACCAGGTCACTGGAGACATTTTCTCTGCGTCCTTTACGCAGTTGTAGTGTAGATGCATTATTCATTTACCCCATGAGGTAGCATTTACTAGTTAGCCAGTAGAAAGTACTCCATTTGGGTAGAGGTGTTGCACAAACCGCTGGCCTCTTCCTGTATAAATACGTATGTCAGAATTAATTCTGGCACGATGCTCATTTCACAGAAATAAAACCTCAAAGGGAAGCACTTACAGATATACACAAAGCAGGTGCCCGAGTTGAAGCTCCACTTCTGTAAAGTACTAATCATCCTAACTTCTAGGCATGGCCAAGGCAAAGCAGGTGTGTTTTCTCTGCATGTCCACTGTGAAAAGTTATCCTTAATCCATGATCAAGCACAACATCTTATACAGTGTCTGTGACAAGGGGGTTCGTTCTTGTTATCTGCTGCTGAGAGCAGAGTCCATGGTTCATCCTTTTAACTACCTTAAGTAATCCCTGAAATCCATAACACCACTCACAAATCCACTCACAGACCCACAGGCACTCACACAGCTACTCACAGATCCACTCTGCCACTCACACATATACTCACACACTCGTAGCACCACTCACAGACCCATTCATAGACTCAAACAGGCACTTACATATCCACTCACAGATCCACTCACAGACCCACTCAGACACTAAGGTACCTGCTTACAGACCCACTCAGAGACTCACATTCCCACTCACAGCCCTGCTCACACACTCATACACTATCACACCGACTCACAGACCTACTGAGACACTCTTACACTCACACACTCACTGTCAAAGGTTAGTGGTTATAGTTAAGAAATAAAATACAAAAAACTTTAGAAATTCACTGAAAAAAACAACGTTTACAGGGATGTTGTAGTTAGGAAGCAACATTTAAAAAACATAGAAGTTCACTGATAAAAATAAAGGTAACAGGGACATTATAGTTAGGCTCACATTTCATTCCTACAAAACCATAGAAATTCAGCAGCTATAATTACCTGCCCTAACTATAACTTATGCACCTGCACTGCTTATGAACTCCCATATTACATCACTCATGACATGGTCAGTGACATCACTCATGACATCAGAAATGACATCACTGATGACATCATCCACATAAGCACTCACATCCCATAGAACCTCTCAAACACCCACTCACACACCACTCACAAAACCATTCACAGACCCATACAAGTATTCACACAATTCACTCCTCCTTAGAGCTACTTGCACAACCACTCACTCAAGCTGTCACTCGCACAGCCATTCACTCACCCTTACAGCCACTCAAACATCCTTTCATTTACCCACACAGCCACTCACACAGCCATACACGCACCCATACAGCTACTCACACATATACCTATTCAACTGCACAGTCACTCACCCACACACCCACTCACACACCCATATAGCCTCTAAATACAGCTACTCACTCACTCATACACACACTCACTCACACACCCACACAACCACTTACATGCCTATTCACACATACATAAAAGCATACCCATATCTGCTCACTCGCCCATACAATCATTCATACAGACACTCACTCTCCAATTCAACCCCTCACACACCAATTCATGTAACCAAACACTCACTCAAATGTCACTCACGTACCCATGCACTTACACTCCATCACTCACACATATGGCCATTCAGACGCACACTCACTCACCCATACAGTCACTCACGCACCCAAGCAGCCACTGACACACCCACACACTCACCAGCATAGTTACTCACACTCATCCACACAGCTACTCAGATACCTATAGATACAGCCACTATCACATCCATACAGCCACTCAAACACGTATACAACCACACAGATACCCACTCACACACACACACAACTACTCACACAACCACTCATACCAACAGAACTAGTAACAAATCCACTCACTCACCCATACAGTCACGCATGATTGCACTCACACACCCATACAACCATTCACATGCCCAGCCAGTCACACATTGATAAAGACAGTCACACACACAGATTACACATGTTAGATATAGTATCAGAATACTAATCTAATTTTTGTAGTAGGTTAGTATATATGTTTAACACCCATAAACTTTTAAAAGCGCTTACACTCATTTGATAATGTCATCAGTGATATGATTCGAGATGTCATGAGTGATGTCACTGACCATGTCGTAAGTGATGTAATATGGGATGCCATAAACAGTGCATTGTGGGGGCGTAAGTTATAATTAGCTCAGGTAACTATAACTGCTGAATTTCTATGGTTTTGTACTATTGATATATGAGCCTAACTATAATGTCTCTGTAACCTTTGTTTCTTTCAGTGAATAAATATATATATATATATGTATATTTATAAATATATATATATTTATTATATATATATAGATTTACAATAATCCTTTACACAAGGAAGATGGCGCCATGTGTTGAATTGAATTGATCAAACAATGTTTTATTTTGTCAAACTGCCATTGGATGCGTTTCGGCTGATCCCAGCCTTGCTCACAAATGGCAAGGTAGCATTTCCGGCAATCTTTTAACCATCGTCATTTTCAAAGTTAGAACTACAAGTACATGACCCGAAGTTTTTTTCACAATCTCTGAAAATATCCACATGGAATCTCGTATGCCGCAAATGACTGTTTTGCTCATATTATGCCACTGAAATTGTGACTTAATTGTACATATACTCCATTATTAAATAAAATGGCTAGAATAAATCCACATTACAATATTGTTCAGAAAAGTCGTCATAAATGATAAACATTGCATTTACCATATACTCTATTCAAACACATTTTATTACTGTGCAGAATATAATTTCCTAAACAATGCAAAATACCAAGAAAATATTGCGGTACTGTTGTAACATTTCCCTAGTGGGTTTAAACATTATTCACATTTCATAATGAGATACATCATATGCTGTTAGGCCCAAGTGGGCATAGCAGCCAATCACATGATATTGCCAATTAGGGGTAAATAACAAATATAAATAGTCACAGTAGGTTACTTTTTACGGGTAGTTGTGCAAAAACTAATTATAAGTGTCAATATATTGAATAACAGTGTATTAAAAAATCAAAATTTTTAAGAAGAACCACCATGTGTACATCATGGTGCAAAAACATTAATGATTGCTACAAGGAAGAGGAATTACGCTAGCTATGTTTTTCAACAAAAAGTCAAATTCATTATAAATGTGTATGCAAATCTTCGCCAATGTTTAGACCACTGAGACTCTTCGAATTTAATTCAATTATATATCGAGACTCAAGTCGCCTAGAGGGTAGTTTTTATCCCTATTTTTTAAGGCACGAATATGCTGGAGAATACGCTTATGTACTTCCAGCGTTGTACTGCCCACATACTTTAATTTACATGGACATTGCAAAACGTAAACTGCATGATCGGTTCTTATTCTCCTAGGTCTAGGGTTAAGCATAGTTGTGTATGACTCCATGTTTTTTCCATACTGGCACATTTTGCATTTCGAGCACCTAAGGAAGCCTTGTTTCCTCCTCAACCACACTGTACCACTTACTGCTTTGACTTCCTTAAGTGTGTTACTGACTAAACTCTGTCTCATTGATGGTGCCCTCCTGATTGTTATTAGAGGTTTACATGGTGCTGGGGCGTGGCTACGCAGGCGAGCGGAATGGCCGCCTGAATGTAGAGCTCCGCCGAGCGGGCTGCAAACGGGGCCATTCCCATAAGATCCGACACTGCACAGGGGTCGGAGAATGCCTGCTGCCGACCCCTGAAACCATCGGATGAAGCTGGCTGGGATTGGAGGCCGGGGAACGGCGAGAACGGGATCAACGGCGGAGGGGTGGTGAGGCCTCCCGGGCCTCGCCGGATGTGACCCTGCTGCGCCGGAGCGCTCGGTGAGTCTTCTGTGTGGCCCCTTCGTTGGCCCCCTTGGCATTGGGGTTGCTGTTGGGCTCTCCCAGGCCCGCTGCTTGCCCCCGGTGGGCTCCGTTGGTGGAGGGGCGGACCCCCGGTGCGGGACCGGCCCTTGCGGCCTGGTCCGGCCTCGGGAGCCGGGGCCTCGATTTTGGAGACTGCCTGGGCTGTGTGGCGGCGGGCGGGAGCAGCGGGCGGCGGACCCTGCTTGTGCTTGGGGGGTGACGGGGGTGCGCCCAGGGGGCTCTAGGGAGACTTGCAGGCGGCCCCGCATCTCTGCATTCAGTGGGGGCACTACATCTTCGCCCCCACCACCAACATGCATCCCCGACTCGCGTCTGTCCCCTAATAGGCCCACGAACTACACAGTCTCCAGCCCCCAAACGCTGCAACTGGCCACGCATATTATACGCCTGTGAGCATGCTGGATGGCTGCAAGAACACTGCATGGCCTTTGTGACTCTGGCCTATTTACTTGAATGTGCCTCATTGTCCTGGATGCCTGGTCTCCCTGCGACGCTGCCATTTGCTGCCTAACTGGGTGGAGAAACAGTCTTGACTACTGGTACAGTGTTGTCGTCGCGACCCCCCACTGGCCCTACATACTGCAAGGGCTTGGCCACCGGATTGGCTCCAGACGGACGTGTCACCCCGGCATAGGAACCCCCCGGGACTACGCGGTTCGGCCTTGGCGTCCCCGCGACCTCTGCGGTGCGGACTGCGCCTAACACGGGGTTGTGTTTGAGACCCCTGATCCATTTGTCCCGGTCTGGACGCCTTGCTTGCAGGGTGCCTTGTAACTGTGCTCCACGCTCTTGCTGGTCGCACTTGTCGCTGTGTCTTGACGCACTGGTGCTTGTCCACCGCCATTTCCATCATGGGAAAAAGGGATCTCAACCAGAGGAAACTTACCTTCGAAACGGCTTCCCTCCGCACAATTGAAGACCCACCTACACATGCCGCGGACACTGAAGTCCCAGCGACAGCAGGAGACACCGCTGGTATGGTCGCCGAGATGCTGGGCGAAATGCGTGCTGGATTCAAGACCTTGGACTCCCGCTTCGACACCCTCGAAAAGAAAATGGCGGATATGGGCGCGACGATTCAATCACATGATAGGCGCCTGGATGTGGCTGAATCCAGAGTTTCCGACTTAGAAGATGGAGCTGCGTCGACGCTGAAAAGATTGGAGCGCGTGGAGAAGATCCTTAAGGATGTTGCTATTAAGAATGAGGATTTAGAAGCGCGCAGTAGGCGCAATAACATTCGCATAATTGGTGTGGCGGAGACGACGGCGACCGGACGCTTTGACACGTTTGTGGAAAATCTCCTGATCGAACTATTCGGAAGGGACACTTTCACGGCTGGCTTCATAGTGGAGCGTGCACACAGAGCGTTGGGGCCTCGGCCTAATCCAGGGTTGCCACCCCGGCCCATCATAGCCAGAATCATGAACTTCAGAGACCGGGACGCGGCGCTAAAAGCTGCCAGGGAGGCTGGCGAGGTGAAATGGCAAGGTGGAGTGCTATCCTTTTATCCGGACTTCACAATGATGGTCCAAGACGCGCGCCGAAAGTACACTGGTGTCAAGGCCGCTTTGCGCAAGCTGGGGTTGCGCTACGGAATGCTGTACCCTGCCAGGCTCAGGGTGGACGTGGATGGCAGGTTTCGCATTTTTGACTCCCCCGCCGAGGCACAGGAATTTTGTCAAGCTTACAAAAACAGAGGGTCGCCTCGGACCTCAGGTGAAGCACAAAGATCTCCGCCACACACAGAGTCGCAGGCCAGTGCTGACCTTTTTGCAGAGAGCGGACAAGGCTGAATCGAACCCTTTTTGGATTGGCCGTTCACTTTTGTATTATGCACCTAACGGTGTTGTTATTCTTGCAGTGTTTTCTATTCTTGTTGATAATTGAATGTCGCCCCGGCCGGGGTACCCGCGTGGCGGAGCGTTGCCACCCCCCCCATGGCACGGGCCGTATTGTGCTTCTCTCTTAGTTTGCTTTTATTTTTCGAGTATATTACTGAACCATTGCTTTTGTCTGATGACATTGGTGTCATTCTTTGGGGTGGGAGATGCCTCCTGGGGCTTACTGAGAGGCTGGGTGGTGGGAGGGTGGGAGGGATTGTTTCATTCTTCGGTTCTAATGTTAATGAAAATGCACTGTTTTTCTTCATGAATGATGCCTATTTTGCGGGAGGGAGACGACGGATGTGCACACACTTGTTTAATTGTAATTCCTTCGGATTTAAATGGCTAAGGTAGGACAGCAGTCTGGTCCTTCCAGACTTACCCTGATGTCATGGAATGTCCGGGGTTTAAATAACACGAGAAAGCGGCGTCAGCTTCTAAACTACGCAGCGCGACATGGGGTTGATGTACTGTTTCTACAAGAGACACACTTAGTGCGGAATGACTCCTCCTCATTTGCTAAGGGCTGGGGCGCGCACAGGTACTTCTCCAGCTACAGCAGGTATGCGAGGGGTGTGGCGATAATGATACATAGGCGCGTCCCCTTTGTGCACTCAGACAGCGTAATTGACGATGGAGGCAGATACGTTATTGTTACGGGGGTACTTCTTGGCTTCAAAATCACCTTTGCTGGAGTATACGGTCCCAACTCAGACTCTCCCGCCTTATTCCAAAGTCTCCATGATGCTTTGCTACGCCTTGACACAGATATGTTGGTGGTAGGTGGAGATTTTAACTTGTTGATGGACCCTGCCAGGGACAGCACGTCTTCTTCCCCAGACTGTAAACCCTGCTCGCGTGCGGTACTGACAGATATGTGCACACACTACCCGCTCATTGATATTGAGGCTCGTTTACATTCTAACACACCCACTTATACCCAACACTCTGGATATCACAACACTAGTACCAGGATCGACTACTGGCTCCTTTCCCCAGGGGTGGCTGGTTGGGTGAATAACCATTCGACACTTCCACGCACGTTGTCGGATCACTCTCCTATTGTACTGACCCTAATGATTCCCAGACTGGGGGGATACGAGAAGCAGTGGCGTTTCCCCGGCAAGGCGTTATCTGACCCGGTCTTCAAGGAAGACGTTCGTACAGCAATAGAGGAGTATTTTGAGCACAACACAGGCACAGTAGACACTTGGGCCACGTTGTGGGAGGGATTCAAGGCCACTATTAGAGGGGTTTGCATCACTAAACACGTGGGGCCTTGCGCGAGATTCGGACCACCATGACACGTATCGAGACAGAAATAGCCAAACTGGACAGAGACACACTCACGGACACCGATGGTGAGATAGAGGCGAAGAGGTTAGGGTTGCTGCAGGAGTTCAGGGATGCTGCAGACAGGGAATTGAACTATCTGTGCGCGCAACACTCAGCGAGACAATACGGAGAGGGAGACAGGCCTGGCAAGCTCCTGGCTCAACTGCTCCGCCCTCCCCGTCAGGCCGCATACATCTCTGACATAGTGGATGACTTGGGCGTTCGACATCAGACCACCCCTGCCATCTGCGATGCCTTCTTATCCTACTACAAAACATTGTACACCTCCACTCTGACAGGGGATCGTCGCGACCCAGGCCCCTATATGAATGAGATCTCGATGGTGTTCCTGGAGAAATATATGCAGGACTTTCTGGCTATGCCTATTGCTCCAGACTACGTCATTGAGGCCATAGATGCATTGAAAGGCTCCTCGGCGCCGGGTCTTGATGGCTTTTCGGCCGACTTTTATAAAGAATACAAGGAGGAGCTAGTGCCTCGCCTGATAGAGGTGTATGCAGAAGCACTTGAAATGGGGGTTTTGCCGCCCACGCTCTGAGAGGCGGTCATCATTCTACTTCCTAAGCCCGGTCGGGACCCCACGAGGTGTGGCTCTTACAGGCCCCTTTCGCTACTTAACCTTGACTACAAGATTTTTGCCAAAGACCTCGCAACCCGACTATCTTTACTGATGGAGTCTATTATCTCGCCGGCTCAGTCCGGATTTGTCCCCCACAGATCCACCTCCTTTAATCTCAGAACGTTGTTTTCGGTGCTCCACAGAATAGACCCAGATACACCGGCGGCTGCGGTGTTTTTAGATGCCGAAAAGGCGTTTGACTCTTTAGAATGGCCCTTTTTTCTGTCAGTCATGAGACGGATGGGCATGCCACCGATGTTCGTCTCAACGGTCGAACTGCTTTATACCGCCCCTAGGGCGCGGTTGCGCCTGAATGGCACAATTTCTGATAGCTTCCCTCTTTCGCGGGGAACCCGACAGGGATGCCCCCTGTCCTCCCTGCTGTATATCCTGGCCATGGACCCTTTGGTGCGGCACTTTCAAGAACACCACATGCACCGTGGGCTCCAGTTTCGAACGGGTCCGCTTCTTATTTCCCTCTACGCGGACGATACCATTTTATATGTTAGATCTCCGGTGACAAATCTTGCACCCCTGCTTTTGGAAGTGACCCGCTTTGGGGAATACTCTGGCCTTCGTATTAATTGGCACAAATCCGACATCTTCCCACTCACCCCCTCCACTGAACGCTGGGACTGCCCATTCCCGCTTGAGTGGAATGCTGACTCGGTGAAATATCTGGGTATCCACATTCATCTAGACACGGTATCTATGATTCATCTAAACTATGGCCGGGCGTTGGACTTTCTGGAAGATAATCTCGCACGTTGGCTTCGCCTCCCTCTTTCGATGGCTGGCCGTATCGCCATAATTAAAATGATTGTGCTCCCCGTTTTCTATATTTGTTTAACAACATTCCGATCCCACTCACTAAAATCTTCTTCACTCAACTGCGCTCGTTGTTGCTGCGGTTGGTGTGGGGAGACAAGAACCCGCGAGTTTCCTGGCGAATCCTGACACTGCCTTATGAAAGAGGTGGCTTTGGGGTGCCCGATTTTTATCTCTACTACCTAGTCGCGCAATGCGCTTATGCACACCCTTGGTTTCACCCGGACGCTCGGATTCCATATCTGAGGCCGGAGGCGGACTTGGTGTTACCGCTTGCCCTCAACACGGTACTACCCAAAGGCTTACCCCGAGACCCACAAGACATACAGACTGTTTCCACTACGTTGTGGGCTTGGATGCAACTGCATAGACTACTCCAGCTAGACGTGCTGTATTCGCCGGCTCTTCCACTACCGAACCCACACTGGTTCCCTATCACCGCTGAAAAAGTGGTTTGCAACACACTGTCCAAATTTCAGATCACCACAATAGGGGACCTGTTCCCAGACGGACATGTCTTTTCGGTGTCAGAGGATCAGCGTTTCACTGACCGGACGTTTATGGATTCGTTTGTATTGACCAGAGTGCGATCCATGCTTAGAGCGCAGTTCCCCTCGTTCCCACTACCCCCAGATGACATGGCTGCCCTAACTTTATTACTTCAGTCCCAAACGGCCGCACATATGGTTTCTAAGTTGTACAGACTCTGTGTGGCGGCCCTTCCTACTTCGGACGCGAGGGTCCGTGCGGCATGGGAAACTGATTTGGGTGGTTCTATCACAGATGACCAATGGGCTGCTTGTTGCCGAGCTACCAAAGACGTCTCCATTAATAGTAGGCATAAATTGATACATTTCAAGTTTTTGAGGCGGCTGTACTTCACGCCGGCCCTGGCCCACAAAATAGACCCAACCAGGCCTCATTGCTGCCCCAAATGCAAGGCCCCACATGCCGATTTCGCACACCTTACATGGACTTGTCCTAAACTGCATGACTACTGGCTGCAAGTACACCACATCTTGGGCGACATTTTAGAATGCGAGTTGCAGCCCTTACCAGAGATTGCGCTGCTGGGTTATGTTGTTGAGTTCCCCCGTGCCACGCGGAAGCTTGCTGCCATAGGCTTCTTACTTGCAAAAAGGGAAATTGCTCTACTTTGGGGGTCCAGACGAATCTCAAACTCCAAGGCATGGTTACGCAGTCTCGCCCACTGTAATGTCAATAGTGTGGAATATTCCACACAGGTCCCAACAGCTTCACGCCCAGTCGATATCTGGGGCCCATACCGACAGTACGTTAGCAAATTAACGTATAACTGGAAAAAGGAAAATAAGACTTCTAGAATGTGTTGCACCACTTGTAATATTATTGGTCACGTCCTCCAGATGCCTATTCTGTGTAATGTCTACTCAAGTTTTCAATGTAATCGGTTTACTGTGTGATTGTATGCTTATACGGACCAATCTGATGCTAATAAAGAGATTTAAAAAAAAAAAAAAAGAGGTTTACATGGTGCTGCTTTACTTAGCACCAGATCATTGCGTATCAGGTACCAGTATTGTTGTGTGCTATATGCAGTTTTAGTCTGAAATGTGTCAGATGTTTCTGTTTAAGGGTATCTTTGTCCCTCTTGCTATCTTTGAACAATACCTGCTCTCTTGGTTGTTTTTCTACTTTCAGAAGTGCAGTATTGACCCCCCATTCATTTGGATAACCCCTTCTGCGAAATCTAAATTTAAGGGTTTGGATTTTTCTTTGTGTCTCGGCTTTTTCACTGCAATTTCTTGTTACTCTTAAACCTTCACCATAGGGAATACTTCTTATTAGACTCTTAGGATGAAAGCTGGTTGCATGTAAAACGGGTACTGCCTGCAGTGGGCTTTCTGTACAACTTTTTTCCAATCGATTGTTGGCTACATACACTGTTAAATCCAAAACATTCATGCTATGTGCACTATTGGTGAAATGCAAATTGAAGTTGTTATTTTCAATCTGATTTAAAAAAACACACTCTGCCTCTGTTTTTGTACCTCTCCAAATAATAAAAAGGTCATCAATGAACCTGTACCATTGCACAAAATTATTCTCCCATACTTCCTGGTATTGCGATTGGCTCACCTGCCCCTCCCACCAGCTCATATGCAAATTTGCATAGCTGGGGGCAAAGCAGGTGCCCATCGCTGTACCACACTTTTAATGAAATAGTTCGTCATTAAATATGAAAAAAATCCTCTTTAAACAGATTTCCATCATTCTCAGCAACATCAGTGTATAGTGCCACAATTTGAGAGGCTTAGCTCCTAAACAAATTCTGACTGTATTACGACCGTCAGTATGAGCAATACTAGTGAATAGTGTGGATACATCGACTGTCATCAATAACAAATTATCCTCCCAAGGGAAGTCATAAATTATTTTCAAGAAATCCCCTGTATCCTGTATATCGGAGGGTAATGTTTTGACAATGGTACTTAAAAATGAGTCATCATATTTAGAGATATGCTCAAACGCACTACCTATTGCCAATATTATGGGGCACCCTCGAGGATTTTCTAAGTCCTTATGAACCTTAGGTATTAGGTGCATGACTGGAATCACTGGAGCATCAATTTTTAAATATGAACATTCCTCCTGGCTGATCAAACCTTGTATTTACCACCTTTGCAGCTCAATATTATACTGTACATGTGACTCCATCATAGTCTTGCTAGTTGTTCGTATATAGCATGTAGTGTTATTCAGCTGTAAATATGCCTCTTGGAGGTATTTCTCCCTTGACCATAAAACTACATTACCCCCCTTGTTGGAGTTTCTCACTATGCAGTTTCCGTCACTGGTCAACTTGTTTACTAATGCATAATAATCTTTTTGCTGCTTAGAATTACTGCAACATTGTTTATTTGTACTTTCATATAAACATTTTAATTCATTAGTCACAAGATCATTGTATACATCAATAGAATCCAGGCTGCTCATTGGCATATACCGAGAAGCCAGTCTAAAATTGGTTCTTTCAGTACAGTATAAATCCACACTCTGCTCAACTGTCGCTATTCCTTCATAAGTAGAAAATGTCCCTCTCTGGTCACTTTCATTTTTCAAATCTCGTAGATCTGATATCAACCTCATATCTTGCACCTGTAAAATATCCTCTTGTGATGTGATGCTTTGGCTAGTGGCTTGTGTCTTTGTTTGTTGTGTCGTAGAGTGCTTCTTCAATTTAAGCATTCTCATGAATTAAAAAAAATCAATTCGTGTTTGCACATAATTCATTTTTGACTCAATGCAGTATGATAATCCCAATGAGAGTATTTTCGTTTCTTGATCAGATATAGCAAAGTTTGTAAGATTTATAACGGTATTATCATTGTTATTGTCATCATCACTCATTATTTGCTCCATTTCTTCTTCTCGGATGGTATGTCTGCTCTTTGCCCCCTGCCTCCTCTCGCGCCTCTGCCTCTTCTTCTTGGAGGCTTTGAATTTTGCTTTGGTTGTCGGGGTCTTAAATAGAAGCTTCTCTCTTCTCGTAAAAAAACATTTCTTTTAATACAAATGGAACTGGCACTTTTGTTTGCCCACTGGGACCCTCATCTGCACTAGTATCCACTTCTGAGCTCACAATACTGCTTTGTTCTGAGTGGGGTACCACATCAGTTTTCCTTGCTGTTAACTTTTGTCGGTGCAATGAGTCAAATTTCTTTGCAAATGTGTAAATTTGGCCGTTATGATAATCGCGTTTATCCCTTTCAAATTTGTGGGCTTTTTGTATTTTTATCGTAGTTTTCAAGGTTTTGATACGATCCTTCATATCATCAAAAAACTTGCTAATCTTATCCTGATCGGTTTCCTTAGCCAAGGTACCATATATTTTATCAATCTCCTCCAAGATTTAACATCTATCGATGTCAGAGTACTTCACCAAAATTGCTAGCATTCCTCTTGAGGACTCACTGTTGTTATTGGGCCATTCACAAAGCGTTTCTGGATTTGGGTCCTCATAAGTTGGTGCCACTAATATTCTCAGACCACGGGGTATTCTATTAACCTTCAAGTAGCGCTGAAGAGATTTCGATTTCCACCACTTTGAAAGTTCAATTCGCTTTAGCTTTTCCAATTGCTTCAGCTTAGAGTCCAAATCACTTGTCGGGTCTTTATTCCTGCCACTCGTTACACTCCCACTGGCAGCAGTATCGTTAAAAATGTTTAATGCGGCCTCTTCCCTTTCTTTCCCCTCTGCGGATGACATAATAATCATCATATGGGCACAATGCTCACAATCGCATCCGCTGCTCTCCTTTGCCTCTGGAAATATCAGCTTCCCCTTCTCCCCGCGTTGCTAATGCCGAGCCTTACCTGGGTAACTGTCCCCAGGTAACGATAACTGCTGAATTTCTATGGTTTTGTACTATTGAAATGTGAGCCTAACTATATTGTCCCTGTAACCTTTGTTTCTTTCAGTGAATATATATATATATATATATATATATATATATATATATTGGCATGTGGGTGTAGTATTATAAATACATACATACAATCACACTTTACATGCTATGCTTACATAGTATTAGCTATGACAGGACCTCTAGCCTGAGCCCCACTCCCCTCCTTCCCACTCTCTTCCCCTGCTGCTACAGCATGCATGCAGCCGACCTCCTACTGCGCTACCTGAACAAGAGTATCAGCTAGATTCATGAAGCCAAATTGCGATCGCAATAGCTGCGATTTAGCAATTGCGATCGCAATTTGATTTCAAAGAAATTCATGATAGTGAAAATACCAAAAAAGCGAATTCGCTAAAGAAAAAATGCGAATTCGCAAATAAATTCGCAGATTCCTTGAAGAAGGCCATTTGCGATTCTGAAATTGCGAGAAACCATGGATTCTGCGAGTTCATTTGCGAACTCTCAAAATAATCGCAATCGCTATTCATGGAAATTCGCTAAATGCGAAAAACCTGAAAATCGCTATTTGCGACGCTCAATTTAAAGAGAACCCAAACCAGGTGGTAACCAGTAAGGAAAAAAAAATATTCAAAAAAACGTTAACAAACAACCAACAGGTGCAGCCCTGACCAAACAAACTTAAGGACATGCAGCTGGAGCATGAGGACTCTCACAATGCCAGGACTCTACATGGTGGTCAGGCGGCGAAGGCTACAGCGAGCAGCACGGAACAGACGTAGGATCCAGGAGCGGATATTCCGCCAGCGGATCACCCTTCTGGGCCAAACCAGGGAGCAAATTTACGCTAAGTACCGCCTGAATGGGGCAATGATCATCAAGCTGATCCGGGACCTAGACCCCCTGAGGCAGCACCCAACAAGGAGGACCAAAGCCGTGCCCACACATGTCCAGGTATTGTGCAGCCTGCACCTTCTGGCCTCCGGAAGCTTCCAGGGGATAGTCGCTGTTGCAGGGGGGATATCCCAGCCCACCATGTCCCGCTGCCAAAGGAGTTTCCTGGATGCAATGCTGACCCGGCTACACCACTACATCTCATTCCCCACCAGCCAACAGGACTTGAATGACACCAAGCTACAATTTTACAACGTAGCACAATTTCCGCATATCATAGGATGCATTGACTGTACCCACATCCACATCTGCCCACCAGCACAAACGGAATACATGTATCGCAACCGCAAGTGCTACCACTCTCTCAATATCCAGATGGTGTGCAATGCCAAGACAATCATCACGGACATAGTGGCACAGTACCCAGAGAGCACACATGACTCCTTCATATTCCGGCAGAGCGGCATTCATACACGACTGGCCAGGGGAGACTTTGGTGAAGGACACCTACAAGGTAAGTACACATGACCCACAAAAGTACACTGTGATAATGTAGCTGCGCAGAACAGGCACTCGCCCTCTGCTCCTATCATACAGGTGACAGCGGCTACGCTCTCCGTGAGTACCTCCTCACCCCACACCTCAACCCTGCAACACCACAGCAACGGTGTTACAATGCTACACACATACGCACAAGAAATTGCATTGAGAGGACATTTGGCCTTTTGAAGAGCAGGATCCGCTTACTGCACAAGACTGGTGGGGCCATCAAATACGAGCCAGAGGTCTGCTGCCGCATCGTGGCCGTGTGTGCAATCCTCCACAACATTGCTACCAAGCGCAGGATACCTGTAGACATCTCTGGCAGTGAGTCGGAAGGGGACAACCGACCACCTGCACATGTGCGTCACACACGCGGGGAGAATCCTGCAGAAGGACACAGGCGCCGTAACCAAATCTGCATGAACTATTTCTAGTGCACCCACTCCCCACACCCATTACTTCACTCATGCATGACAATAGTAATAATGACATGAGTCTGATTAAGTTAGACAGAATGTATGTTATTGTTACAGCACAATAAAGTGGGGATTTCCCAAACTGTTACATGATTGACATATTTCTTCATATGTCCCATGTTCTTGAGGAGGGCATGCTTGTAGCAGCAGCATGGCCCTCATGGTAATGTTCAATTGTTCAATGCCGCCTCCGGACAGATGCTCCCAACCTCCTTTCAACATCCTCCTCCTGATTCGGCCGTGAGGCAGCAGAGGGCCTGCTGCTGCGGCAGGGTGCTACCCCCGGTGGCACGGACTGGCTACTATGGCTGGAAGTAGCCTCACTGGTGTCGTCACCCCGCCCCCCCGCCTGGCCATGGCCAGTTGCCTGCATGGCCTGTACTGCTGTTGTCACCTGCTCCAGAGCTCTCGCGACGGCCTGACAGCACTGGACCATTTGGACCTGCATGGTCAAGGAGCGTCGCGAGAGCTGGGAGGTCGCGTTGCCAATAATGTAATTGGATCGCGTGTATGCTGACAGGCAGGTCAGCAGCTGCCGGTGTCTGCGCCGGTAGAGGTTCCGCTGGCTGTACATGGCCTGGGTGTTGGCCTCCATAGCAACTGTCATCCTCTCCATGCGGTCAGACATCTGACCAACATTCCTGGCGGTCTTGTTTAATTGGAGGTGTATAGCCGCAAGATGACGGGCTTGGGTTTGATGGACACGGAGCATACGGCGCTCAATAGAGAGCCCACCTGGTCGCTCGTTTGCTCCCCTGCCAGCGCGGGATGTGTTATTGCGCTGCTCCCTCACCAGTCCGCTTGACTGGCTCCTCACAGCCGCAGGGCGGCGGGTTTGTCGGCGTGCTGCTGCTGGTGTTGTCAGCACCACTGGTGGTTGAGTGACGCGCTGTGGTACTGCTGCGCCTGTTGGCGCAGAGGTGGCACTGTCCACAGGGGCAGGTGGTGGAATGACCGCTGGTGCGGCAGCTTGTCCTGATGGTCCTGGCTGTGGTGATAGATTTGAGTCTCCCTCAGTGTCCTCTGGGATATCCTCAATTTGCAGGGCATCGCTGTCTGAACTGGGGACTTCTGCGCCACCTGTGATGTAAAGTGGACGTTGATTAGTGACATGTTTCTTCCACATTTGATCTTCCTACATGCATGCAGGCTACCATTCCCTAACTCACCGTTGGATAGACTCTCACTAAACAGGTCTGACTTAATGGGGCTCAATGGTAATCTCCCACAATGCAATAGCGCTTTTGTGGTGTGCTCTGGCTGCATGACTGGGGTTTGAAATGGGATGATCTGGAGTCATGGACATTGTTAGGGGACAGGGGGCCGCAGTCGCATGGCACTTACCTTGTGTATCTTGGGTGGATCGGGAGGAGTCCAGCTGGATCACCCCCACGCATGCCTGCGGATTAATGGTGTCCTCGACTCGGTCCTCGAGTGGTGTGTTTGGTGGGACAGTGGGATCCCCTCCACCTGTCGCAGCACTCTCCCCCAGCCTCTCTGCAATCTTCTCCTTTGCCCGCCCTCTGAGATCGTACCAACGTTTCTTGATCTCATCAACAGTGCGCTGGGTCACCCCCACAGAGTTCACTTTTGCGCGGATGCGCACCCAGATCCGCCTTTTATCGGCTTCAGGCACCCTTCGGGAGTCTTTCCCAAAAGATGGTCCTTGCAGACTCCCTCGATCAAATATTCGAGCTCTTGCTCGGAAAATTTAATTTTCCGTTTTCTTCCAGTGGAAGTTTCTCCTGCAGCTTCCTGTGACATGCTGGGCACTTGGGTGTCCCCTGGTTTTCACCTGTAGGCACTCTGGAGGGGAGCTCTGGCAATGCTGATTCCACTTCAGGCTCGCACTGCTGAATGAGGGTGGAACCTGCCTACTTCCTGGTTGTGATGTCATCACTGTGCTCAGAATGCGACTTCCCATTTTTGCGATCTCGCAATTAGCGAGATCGCAATTTGCGTTTTCGGTAATTGCGAGATCGCAATTTCAACACGGGTATCGGCGGATTCTGCAAATTTTTACCGATTTTTGGGAACTCGCAATCGGCGATTGCGGCCGATTGCGATTTGCTTTTTTTTCTCGCAAATTATCATGAATGCCATTCTGCGATTTCTAAATTTCGATTCGCTATTTCTCGCAATTTAGAAATCGCAGAATTTGGCATTGATGAATCTGGCTGTATGTCTCTTTTGCAAGATGAATTCACCATTGTCTCAAAACAGGGATATGTTTTTTAAATTAAGAAAAGCATTGGAACACCGGGACAGTCCTCTGAAAACTGGGACTGTCTGGGGAAATCCGGGATGTATGGTCACCCTATTGACAGTTGATAGGGAAATGAAAAGTATATATAACATTTCCTAACTATTGGGAAGGAAAGGTTGAATTCTATTAAGGACACAGAGGCGATGATTATGCAGTCCTTTCACCGCTTTATTGAATAGCGGCCATTTAAAAGAACATTGTCTATTTCAATGAAGAACATGAAACTACACACCCCAGCAACCCCTGGAGGCCCATAACCATAGTAACAGTCCCCCAATCATAGTACAGGTCCATGTAAGGAGGATGGGAGGTGGCACAGGGTCTCCCTGGCAGTCATGCGGAGAGCACCAGAGAAGGGAGGGGTACCAGATATTGATTTATATTATTTAGCAGCCTAGCTTCAGTGGCTGGCTCACTGGTCGATGGCAGGGATTTTGAATTGGTGGGCCCTATTGGAAAGTGCCTCAAACAAGGGATTACTATTGGCGATGCAAATCAATCCAAAAGTAAATACGCTGACACCTGGGGTATTGCTACAAACAGCCCTACAATGCCTGAGGGATGTGTGGGGTGCATGCGCGGAGTGCCTCTCTATCCCCCAGACGTGCGACTAGTGGGCTTGCCGCATGGAGGTCTTCCCTCTCCTTTCACAAGTGCCCAATCAGCTGACTGGAAGTCCACGGGGCTGATGACAATTGGAGACTGCTTCCAACTAGGAGAGCTTCTACCATTTAATGACCTGGGGACTGTCATTTGTTCAGTTCCTAGTGTACCATGTGATTGTCAGAACATATAAACATCCATGGCTCGGAAGTCAGGGAGAGCCAGATACCCATGCAGTTCTACAGGCACTGGTGACGCTGGGTTCAGCACAACATCTTGTAAGATGGCTCTATAGGGCGCAACTAGAAATGGTCACAGGACTACTAACAGGGTAAAGGGATAAGTGGACATTATTGATAGGCAGAGACCTGACGGAAATGGAGTGAAATAGATTTGTTGAAAGCCCTAAGTGTATTTCTAGGAACACTAGTTTCAAATATATATACAATTAAATTACCTACATGTGGCATACCTGACCCCAGTCTGCCTCAGGGTTATGCATGGAGGGGAACCCATGACCTGCACTAGATGCGGGACACCCGACATGGGATTTGCGCATATGTCATGGGATTGCCCAAGGCTGAGGGGATATTGGGAGGCGGTCATCGACACCATTAATGGGGTCCCGGAACGCTCCCTCGCATACACGGTAGAGGGCTGTCTGCTTGGACTCTTCCCAGACCCAAAGCACTACGGTTGACACCAGATTCATAGATCTAGCTGGATACTAGCAAAACACTGCATAGCTTTAAACTGGATGTCGAAGATGAGTCCCATGACTGTAGCATGGGAGGACGTAGAAACATGGGTCAGGGCAGAAGAGAGGGCATTAAAAAGAGAGGATGCCCAAGGTCTCAGATGCTGCCCAATAGTGGAGCAGTAGATGGAGGTGCTCAGGGCATGGAATGCATGCCTCACTGCCAGAACAGAGGACATCTAGATGACTACGTTATTAGCTGAGACCCCGGAGAAATCCACTCCTTGACTGACTACTGTGAGGCAGAGTAGTAATGTCTGCCAACTCCAAACTAGGGTGTACGTGGATATTCTCCTCAAGGCTGACCTACGCATACTCACCAGGCGACACTTTGGTCTCTTTAATGTTTTATTTGTTTATTTGTGATCTTATTCAATGGAAATATAATTCAAATTGTTTTCTCTTACTGTATACAATGTTGGCAATATTAATAGGTCTGTCTCCACGACCATGGCTCCCAGAGCATCAAGCAATATTGAATGGTCAAATATACAGATACAAGAGGATGTAAATGTTCGGAATAAGCTGGACAACAATTGGACACCTACACAGACTATAATGTTGTCAATGGGGGCTAATATATAGGGGATAACACCTATCCACCTATAGCAATAACTAGACAATTGTTACCATTGTATGGATACCATATTATTGCAATGATGTCAATTGGACAGATGTTCAAAGGTAGAGTGCAAAAAATGGCCTCCTGAAATAACTAGCACACATGTGCTGTTTTTCTCTTAATATGCCTATACAAATATTTTGAAAAAAGCATGTTTAAAGCTTACTTACCACCAAAGCTGCTGCCTCGTAAATAGGTTTGAAGTGAAACCTCCTAAAGATAGATTCAGATGACCAATCTGCGGCATTTATAGTGTCTCCTATCTGAATTACCTATAAAACATAGTTTCTCCTGTGGAGCATGCAGCACATTTTTCGAAGTCTCTACCAGCCTCCACCATGATGCATTTTACCCACCTTGCACTAGAAGGGAAGGAAACCACCTTGAAAGACTTTTTTCACAAAAATGAGGAGTTGCCTCACTGTTGATGGCCTTACCTCTGCTGTCATTTCCACGTACGCCTTGAAGCATCTAACGACACACATTTTCAGGGAGTCATTAAAAGCAAGATAGCAACCTGGTATTTGTCTTCGTCCTCCAAGACACCATAAATGTCACACCCTCCATTGTGAACACCCGAGCAGATATATCCAATCTTCTCACATCCGAAACTCTATTACACACAATCAGACACAAGAGCTTTACCATTTTAACTAAAAGCTCTTTCCTGTTGAGGTATTGGTTGTCTAGACATCCCAAAAGGAGTTATCTCCGGAATATCTGGGTTTTGATGGTTTTGCCAGTCAAATCTATTTCATCAATTTACAAACGCAAGGGTGTTCAGCCTCCAGAACTTCATTCATGGGAGCAGGGCCCACAGACATGGCTGATCTGAAGGAGTTCACTGTGTGATAAGCCATGCCCAAGTGGGCCAATTCTACCAGAACATTTCAGACATAAGTGTAGCGTCTTACCAGCCCCGGAACTCTCGAATAACCAAGCCACACATGGAGAGTAGTTATACACGTCTTTATTCTGCTGCCTGTAAGTCAAAGCAAAACATTCTAAGCCTAACTTCAGCTCATTCCTCCAATGATTACATCACAGGCCTGCGGTGTACAATGGGAACCAAAAGAGTTCCAGCGTTTCTTTATTTACAAGACACTACATGTCCTGCTTTGTTAAATAAAAAGTTACAACTTTTCAAAATTGATAAATACCTAAATAGATAAATAAATACACAAATAAACACATGATTAAACATACAGATGATAATAGATATACAGGCAATTATAATTCTTCAATTAATCGTTGTGGTACCTAAGTCACATATCCTGATCGGGTCAGTGGGAATCGGGGACTGGCAGTCGAAGTGTTGGTGATGTGCACAGGTGAGGGGGAATCATCAGCAGACACAGTCATCAACAGTCTGCCTGACCCAGTCTCTACATTGACATCAATGTTTGAGGAGTGATGGGCCACATGCCAAAACTGAGAGGAGTCTCTCGTAAGGGACTTCACAGGATACTGGGCAGTTACCATATGTCCTTTGGTTTTAGTGGTGATCAATGGTACAGCCTTAAAAGGAGCATCAGACAGTTGTTTGACAAGCACCCGCTCCAATCTTGTAACTTGGAGGGTATCCATCTTTTGACAAAACTTGTTGCAGAAGGTTGACTGGATGGTACGTTAAGATCTCAAGGAAGCCTACCTATCCAGTCCCATCTTTCCTCCACAGAGACAGTTTCTTCATTTCGGGTGGTGAGACAGGTGGCTGAAATATATGGTCCATTCTTTCTGGCTTTCTTCTGTACCGTGGTGCTTCACCAAGGTGATAAAACTGGTGATAGCACACCTCAGGGAGAAGGGAGTATGCATGATCATTTATCTCAGCGATTGTTCTGATCATGGCTCAATCCCAAGAGCTGGTCTCTCTACACATGCAGATGACAATATCTCTTTTACATGACTTTGGATTTGTAATCAACAAAACAAAATCAAGTCGTTGTCCCTCTCAATCCATGGAGTTCCTGGGGTTTGTGATCAACATGGAGTCAGCTCAGGTGAGGCTCCCCAAGACCAAGCTACGGGACATCAAAAAGGAACTGGAGTTGTTTTTTTCTGTTCAGACAGTCTCTCTGCGGGCGATCGCTTGCCTTGTCGGTCTGTTAGCCTCCTCCCTAAAGGCTATATGTCTGGCTTGGCTTACACAGATCAAGTTCCTCTGACCAAATAGGTGAATTCAGTGCTCCGGTGGTAGTTGGGACGTGGATACATGATATGGCAGAGCCATCTTCGGATCTCAACCAGAGTCAGACACCAGCCGTTGTGGAGCCCGCTGTGGAGATATCTCAAAAGGCGGAAGATTGTCTCTTCAGGAGTTAAAATTCTTCCTAAATTGCCTGGAGCCACTGACGGGGTCCTTTGTCATTAGGACTCTCGCCCTCATAAACATGTATGTTGCATCCTCCTCAGTATAGACAATATTTCTGTGGTGATATAAATCAACAAGTTGGGGGACACCAGATTGTCCCTGCTACTGGAGATAGCCAGAGTGTTGGCATTATTGCCTTAGTCACAGGATATCTGTGGTGGTGGAATACATTCTGGAGCAATCCAATGTAATGGTAGATTGGCACTCCAGAAAACTAATAGAGTACAGCGACTGGAAGCTTCATCCTTGGCTATTCAGGTTAATCCAAAATGTTTGGAGTCCCTGCAGGATCGACCTCTTTGTCTCCAGACAAAATCGTCAATTGGACGAGTTCTTCAGTTGTTAGCAATGGCAACAGATGCTTTTTCTGAGGATTGGTCAAAGAACCTATATGGCTTTCCCCCATTGGCAATGATCCCCAGGGTAGTGACTCAGATCAAGTGTCAGGTACCAGAGGTGGTGCTTGTCACCAGCAACCTTGGCTACCAGTCCTCTTGGAGTAGACGTGCCATCCTCCTGTTCTTCTTCCTTAGACCATGCTCCAGGGTCCTCAGGGGATACTGCATCCAATGGTGGTATCGGAGCAAATGTCCCTGATGGCCTGGAGGCTTTGCTGCAACAATGGCATTTCAGATGCAGCTTCAGAGTTCATTAAGCAAGCCTGGACCCCCTCCACCAATAAGAGGCATCGTAATGCTGGATGGGTTGGTGCTTGGAACTACATGTGAATACAGTGGCAGCTGGGATACCCCATATTGTGATTTCTTGCCTCAGAAAGCTAATAAGGGGTTATCATACAGATCAGTGAACAATATGTGTTCCTGCTATTTCAGCAGGACATGTACAGGGTAATAATAATCATGTGAGTATGCATTCCGACATCTGTAAACTTCTTAAGGGTATCAGGGTTACTAATCCTCCCAAACCCAAGTATTCTCTTTTGTGGGATGTGAATTTGAAATTGGGCCTTTTTGAAAGATGGCCACAGTTGTCAGCTAAGCTGGCCATGCTGTTATGTCTCACCACTTGTAGAAGAACTTCGGATGTGAGAGTTCTGGACATTGCAGGTAGAGTATTTACTCCTGAAGGAGTTTCTTTTACAGCTACTGGCAGGACAAAGACATTTTCAAAGTGTAGTCAGTATAATGCTTTTCCTGCTAATGATAAACTGTGTGTGGTCAAATGCTTGAAAGCATATGAGGAATGTACTAGTGCATTGAGAATTTATATTTCTGGTCAGCTGTTGATTGCTTTACAGAAGCCTTTTAAACTAGTGTCCTCTGCCACTATAGCCAGATGTTTAAAATCAGTGATGGCAGAAGCTAGAATCGACACTCAGGTGTTTGGAACTCATTCTGTTCGAGTTGCTATGGCCTCTAAATCATTTATGTTACGGTCAACTATTCAGAATATCATAAAATCGTCCAACTGGTCTTCTGATTCTACCTTTAAGTAATTTTATTACAAATCGGTAAGTTATATTACCTCAGTGGTATTCAATAAGCTTAAAACTAGCATCATCAGAGCTTCCTGTCCTGACATAGAATAAAACATTTGATAGCTTTTGCATCAAAATGTTTCATTTCTATTAAGGACACGGAGGCAAAGATTATCCCACCAAGGAATATCAGTCATTGATTTGAAATGTTAAGCTTTTGCCTGTTCTTCTCTCATTGTCTATCCTACCCGTATTTAGCTCTCAGGGGTATATGGATATTATGGTGCCTTCTTTCTTTTGCAGTTTCCAATCATAAGACAGACTGAACATGTTCAGATTTCGTACACAGAGTTGGCGCTTCACGCTTCAGTTGCTACCTGTGTTGTTGCTCGCGGACTGGTGACATCTGATGGAGTAGTTCCTTTGGCTTCAGTTTGTTAATGTTGGCCTTCAATTTCTTATGGACTATTCTGAGCAAAGAAAGAGTCTCTCAAGATGGTGTTGTTTATACTTATATGGGCAACTGGGCCATGATTGGTAGATAATAGGCAGAGGGTCATGGGATATGTGGTTTATGTTGCATGCAAGATGTTTTTCATTGACTGCTGTTTTTGACTGGAAAAGGAAGAAAACCATAATCCACGCTTCCATGTCCTTAATGGAATTGAAAATTCTTGGTGCGAATGCTAATAAATCTTTTATTTTATTCACACACGTAAAAAGGCAGGAAGAAGTTCTTTTAACAAGTGTGGAGTTTCTGATTCGAGTATTCTTAACACGCGCTGCTTGGAGAAGGTGCACAACTGAACATGACTTGTAATCCAATTCTTCACATGTGCTTTATTATAGGGCACTGTGGTGCGCGAGGCAGCCTATTCAAATAATGCTGGAGTCACTAACGAGGCTACACAGAAAGTGCTGAATCACATTAAATTCTCTGTTTCAAATTATGCGCTCGGCTGCCATTTGCTCCATTATACAACAAGCATTGGAAATGCAATAGGTCTCGCAGTAGTAAAGTTTGAGCTATAGGTGTTATTTTTTTTTTTGTTTTTTATTTATGTGTTGTTTTTTCTAAATAGCTAAATTAATAGCTTTCTTCTTTACAAAGCCAATAGTTATAATTTTTGTAAATGTGACACCTCTAGCATTTGTAAAGCAACATGTTTTGTATTAACGGGACTTATATGTGACTTATATGTATTGATATAAAAAAAATCAATGGCTTAAAAAAACAATGAATAATTAATACGTAAATAAAATGGATTTTATTTTATATTGCCAATAGCTTAAAGTTTATTAAATATATTTAGTGAAGATGCTGTGGTTGCGCTGAGTGAGGGTGAGTGAGGGTGAGGGTGAGTGAGGGTGAGGGTGAGGGAGGGGTTGAGGGTGAGTGAGGGTGAGGGGTTGAGGGTGAGTGAGGGTGGGTGAGGGGTTGAGGGTGAGTGAGGGTGAGTGAGGGTGAGTGAGGGTGAGTGAGGGTGAGTGAGGGTGAGTGAGGGTGAGTGAGGGTGAGGGTGAGTGAGGGTGAGGGGTTGAGGGTGAGTGAGGGTGAGGGTTGGTGAGGGTGAGGCTTTAATTGATGGAGCCCTTTGAAACCTTGTGATGACATAGATCTATGCTACTTGAGAGGCACTGTAAGGGTGTCAGCTGCTGAGCTGTGGAGTGCGTGATTGTAATGGACACGTATAAAAATGTTTGCACGAGTTACAGTCTGATGGTGTATTACAAAAAATCTATAATTTGAAAGCGCTTTTTTCTTAAACCTATTTTTTTTTACACATTTTGTGACAGCCTACCGTATTCTGGTATAATGTGAGTTTAAAACAACTTCATTTTCACAATGCTTTCTGTCACATTCTGGGCCCTCAAAACACTAAAAATACACAAGTCATTCTTCCCCACAATTGCCTAAGAGGTACGTCCAAAGGAATGAGTGGTGTCAACAGAGATGCATTTATTTGTAACGAGCTGTAGTGTAAGTTCACATGCAGCTTGCAAAATGCATTATTTTTAAGGCATGGCGATCAGACTTTGAAAACCAAACACCGAGACATTGCTGAAACACAGAAGCAAGACCACAAGTTTGCATCAATTGAGGGCCACAGAACACCAATGTAGAAAACAAACATAAGGAGTAAATAAATGCAAACTTTTACACATCAGATCTTCTCAGTTAATTATTTTCCGTAGAGGGCTTCTAACTCATTCTGCACTGGAGCGCATGACAAATCACCTTTGTTCACTCGTTTGTCTACTTGCTAAATGTACTGGCTAGAATGATGTTGACACCCGGGACAGTCCCTACACATTCGGGTCACCCGGATACCCTGTGGTGTGGATCCTAATTAAGGAAATGCACTGCAGTACATGCTAAACAGGTAGATTTCTGTATTATTTGCGCTTGCTTGCCAAGAAATAAAGTTGGGACGGTGTCATGATGTGTGTACATTCTGTCAAGAGGTGGGGCTGATAGAAGTATATCTCATTTCAACAGCGCAACTACCATAAATCAAAGATAAAAGCTTTATTTCACGATTTTTGCTGTGGGAAATTGTTTATTCAACTCGTCGGTGACACACCACAGCGCCCACTCGTTTGTTTACTTCTTTGCAGCCCTCGCACGCATCTGCGCTCTAGAACCACATGACCGGGCTTGGTAAGAGGCCAGAAAGGCAGACAAAATACACAATTCGCTCACTGATCCAGCGGCCACGTTAAAGTCAGGCAGGAAATTACATGTCCCATCCTTCAACAAAGGAAACAAGCATTTGCACCGGAGGCCAGTACTTACCAGCATAGTCCTAGGTCTGTACCGCATTGATGCTGGCTGCGGGTCGGCGGCTCTTTTGCCGAGGATGATCTTCAGAGCTGGGAAGAGAGCAGTGGGCTAACTCGGGAGGGGGCGGAGCGGGTAAAATAAACAAACGAGACGGAGGGAAGAGAGGGGAGGGGGAAGGAGAAATGCGACACGGCGGGAAGGGGAGGGGGCGGAGCGGGTTAAATTAAACAAACGAGACTGAGGGAAGAGAGGGGAGGGGGGAGGAGAAATGCGACACGGCGGGAAGGGGAGGGGGCGGAGCGGGTTAAATTAAACAAACAAGACGGACGGAGGAGAGGGGAGGGGGGAGGAGAAATGGTACACAGCGGGAAGGGGAGGGGGCGGAGCGGGTAAAACAAGACGGACGTGCACGCGCTTTTAAGCTCAATGCGCATGCGCATTGAGCTTAAAAGTCACGGGCACTGCAAGGAATCGCCACGATTCCTTGCAGTGGATCAAGAGTGGATAAGCCCCCATAGTCTCGCTTGCTCGATGCGCATGCGCATCGACAGGCGAGACCTAAAAAACAATGCTGTAGCGCATAAACATGGGTTGAAAAGTACCTTGTTAGCCATGAACTCAAATTTTTAAATGTACATTGATAAACAGAGCTCGCACTGCTCCCTCATGGCCAGCCTGAAAAAGGATTTGCCGATATCTAGTCACTTGCTCACTCGCAACTGTGAAGTGAAGTCAATTACGCTGCATTTACAGGAATAGGCGCACAAGTTACTTAACTTTGGTAATGTAATATCTGGTAGAGACACAGTCTAGCCGCAGATTCCTTAACTTTGAATTCTCCCCAGGAGTCAGACTAGATCCGGACATCTTTCAGCAGGCCCTCTGCGCGCCAGGTGACAGCGCCATACGGCTCCACAATAACGTCGTCTCTGGATGTGACAAAACCAGAAACAGTTAGTAATGCTGTAATGAATTCATATATACAAATTTCCAGAATTATTACCTTAACTAATCATTGGTAATTGTATGAGATTCAGTCTGTTACCCGACTTGGACATGAGCCAGCCTACTTTTGGAGGCAGCAAGGGGCGATATTGCTTTATGGCCGCTTGTGACTTTGCAGTCTCTGAGACATTCCCATTAGCTGCGAATCAACACTGGTCCGAGCCTCACCAGTGCAGAGTCTATCATCCTGGAGAATTAATTAAAACAGAACTTGGGATGATTTTGCAAGGATGAACTATTTACACATTAGCAACGTGTCTTTCCTTTGTCCTAAAGAAGCCGAATCTGTAGGCCGAAACGAGTCAACAGTTACATTGGAGAAGTCTGCTTCAATCTAACATAAGCTGATTAAGGGTTCAGCGCATACTTCTGTAAATAAGGGGGTACACACCTTTCCTTACAAGCGCGCCGGGCACAAACTATCTCCATTGGTGTATTGTGCTAGAACCTAATAGCGCAGCCATCACTGATAAACTAACATGAGGACTGAGAGGAATTAAATAATAATTTTATGGCACTTGATTTATGTCTGTTAAAATGTTTACACATGTACTTTTTGGTTTGGTATGTGTACAGTAATTGCGTTTGACACCTTACAGTACCTAGCTTTTGTTTATGTGGGAGGTGTCAAATATAACCCTGATTGATGTTGGTGAAATAAATGGTTTGTAATTTTGCCAGAGTACCAATAATTAATTAATGTATTTATTGCATTACTAACCGTTTCTGGTTTTGTTGCTTCTAGCCCATGTGATGCGGGGTTTCCAGGGGTTACCCCTATACATAATGCTACGTTGTCTCCCGATATGACGTCTGAGGTGCCATATATGTCCCTCCAGCGCATGGACGACAGTTTCTTCTGTGAAACTTCCATACCAGAATTCAGAGCCACCGTAGAAACTGGCTGTGGAAACAGTGTGCTTAAAAAAGTTTAAAATCTTTGAAACACTAGTTACGAATAAACCTGAAGTGATATACTAATACGAGCTAAAGATTTTAAGGTAAAACCCCAAATTAACCAACAAAGCTTAGGCTACGTATAACCCTGCACCATAATGCATTATCAGCCTTGAAAAGGAAACCACCCCCTACTGTACAGATTACCCACCAACGGAAGCGAAAGGCATGATAATACCAAGACAAGACTCATGAAGCAAAAACAAGCTGTTTGTTGGGTCATCAATATGTGAAATAGTGACCACTGGTGTATAAACCAGTATTGAATCAGGGTATAACCCTTGTATCATATGTTTTTTATCAAGTCAAGATAAAGGAGCAAAACACAATGGTCCGTTGAACCACACAATCACGTGAAACAGTGCACATTGGTATATAAAACCAGTACTATAAAAGTGGAGTTCTCAGTGTGGGGAGGATGGGAGGGAATTAAGGAATCTGCGACTAGACTGTGTCTCTACTAGATATTACATACTAAAAGTAAGTAATTTATACATCTGATAGAGACATCTAGCCACAGATTCCTTAACTTAAATAACATAGCTCTACCCCCATGGAGGAGGGTTTGTGAACTAACCCTACGAAAGTTCTGAAAGAGAACCAGATGGGCACAACTAACAACCGACCAAATGTACATAGAAATGCAGAGAGAATTAGATACAAACATCAAGAAGATAGGCAATATCTAACCTTCAGACAGAATAACATATGCAAAGTACCTTGTAGGAGAAGTCTTACAATGTAATGCATGACTGAAACAGCCTTAACC